>NC_091738.1:17057500-18307500 GCF_030179905.1 Drosophila bipectinata | reverse complement strand
GTAGAACTGAGACTTTGGATAGAACAATTGTAGCTAGAAGAGCGGAACTGGTTGGGTAATAAGGAAATAATAGCAATGGCACGACTTTTATTTGTCTGATGAACTAGATAATAGAAACTATGGATTATTTCCTAACTTAGTTAGGAAACTATAAATAAAAGTTAGGGCAGGAAGGTTACCCACAAACTGTATTAAAAACCCTTTATTTGAAAACCTCCTTTGATCTACCATAAAATATGGACTCCACCCCGCCACTGAATGAACTCTCCCATGTATAAATACCTCATATTCAATAAACTGCGACACCTGGTATGTGGTTCACCTTCGCCGGCAATTGAAGTGGCCAATAACCGGAGCTAGGCCAAGATTGAAGGTTGCATTAGAACAGTAGAGAAAATCGCTTTTGGGGCCAAATCCAAAACAGGGCAAACAAGTGCACAAGAGCTGCAGGCGACAACTGCATTGGGATGTGACCCAATTTTTGGAAACCACACAAACGAAAGCAAAAAAGTACAAAAACCCGAAATCCGAGAAAGATTCAGGCTGTAAAAAGTGTCAAATAAAAGGAGAGCCGGGCTGGCAGCCTGGCAGGCTTCTATTTTAAGGTCTCAACCGCAAAATGTATTTCACTCTCGGTTCAGTGACTTTGTTGCCGGTGGTTTTAGGCCAAAACTGGATGAAACCAGTTGGTCCAACACTTTCATTCACATTTTCCAGCGAAACTGCCCAATTGACCAAATACAACGGATCTGGTTTAAAGGCAATTGGACTGGATATATGGACTTGCGTCTCAGACTTCCTTGTTCGGGTTCGGGTTAGCTTGGTTCGGTGCGAATTATGAAATGCTTGGCCATAAAATTCAAACGAACGAAACGTATCGAGACCAAAGCGACCGACCCACACCGCACCTGAAAATCAAGATGTTTTCCGCATCTCTCTGTCCACGTGATCAATGGCAGTCATTTACCACATTATGTCTTAAATTGTACAGACTCCAAGTCAGTGTGAGGAGGACAAATGTCTGACATCAGCATTTTAATTGCCAGCGAAATGGACATGCGAAAACCACCATTTGCATGCGTTTTCGATTGCGTTTACTTCTTGGCGGGAAAGAAATGGAGGGAAACCTTTCAAAATCCGCCGAGGATGATCCCTATCGTATCCGAAGTGAGCCGGAAAAGTGAAAGGAGTCATCATGATGAGCTTGCATATTTATTGCACTCGTCTTTATTTATTTATCATAGCTGTATAAATGGCTCCGACTCCGACACAGACACAGACTGAAGCCCAAAATTCGACTTTGGCTTAGGCCTCCTCCTCCTCGTCTTCCAATTCAAATATTGCATAAACACTTTTTGGGCTCAAGTGGAAAGTAAAAGTATTCGGCCAGCTTCCTTTTTTGGCATCACTTTTTGAGGTCATCAAATATATCATTATAATTGGGGTCGAGATGATAACTGATATTATCTCACTAATCATGGCAATAATCGTGAGGATTTTTGAAACAAGTGTATCAAGGTTTCTGGCATAATAATAAAATATTTGCATAATTTTTCAGAACACGACGATATCAATACCCTGCATGGCACTTATCAGTACCTGAAGAGCACTGGCCAGGTGAGTTTGTTTTTTATGAATGTCTTTTTATTTGCATTTTGCCATCTCGCCGTAAACATTGTTGCATACATTATTGGTGGCTCATATAGCTGGAAACGTAAGAAAGCATCGACGAAAGCCCATTACAGCAGCCGACATGTGGAAAGGTGGCTTTAGCTCCTTGGTGTTTGATATTGCATACTGCCTGCCCCAAAATACTACGATCACCCACCCATTCGCTGCCTCGCTCTCTACTTGCGCCCTACCTCTATGTCGCACTCATTGTGTCCAAGGCATGTCTTGTCATCAGTATCTGTAGCATCTGCCCCACCCGAGATCTCATACACATACAACACAAACAACACCACACCAACCACAAACCACACTAGAATTATGCAGTTTAGATAACCAGCCATCTGGTAGCCTATTAGCTATTCCTATTCCTATTCTATATCTATTCCTGTGCCGACTTTGATCAGGCCTCTCTCTGAAACTATCCTATAACACTAACCAAACTACGAAAATTACACTTCGACTCTGTCCTGAAACTTAGTCAGCGTTAGCCAGCTAGTTAGTTGCGACATAGAAGCGATAGAAAATCGATTTATAAAGATTAAATAGTAAAGGTAAGTGGTCGCTATGGGGAGGATTAATATTTATGCCCCCACATACCCAGCTGCGAAACATTTGCGAAATATTTTTTAGATGATGGGATGGAGGATGGCTCCAGGTGCCTTGTCTGTTGCTTCACAAAAAAAACGAAAAACGTTCAAGTAAAACCGCTTAAAGTCTATTTTTATCAAACTCTGTGTGTTGTCCTACTTGTGTCTTGACTCGTTTATGTTCGTGTGCCTCTGTGTTTGTGCTCCCAACTCCACGCAGGAAAAAGTAACTAAAAAACCAAACGAACCTGCAACCCGAAAACTGAAAACTACTCCAACAAGCACTCCCAACTTTTGCAATCCGGCAGCTTACACACCTGACCACCGGCGATCTGAACAACACGAGACGCGCCCAACTGGATACCATATTCTTCAATCGGGTCACCAAGACCGGCAGCGAAAAGATGATGGAATTGCTCAAGATTCTGGGGAAACGCAACGACTTCGTCGCCCGCCGCGATGCCGAGGGATTATACGAAGTAGTAATCATGGACCCGGTCTACGCCAAAAACTTCATCCACTCCGATATATTGAATGAGACGAAAGCCAATACCTACACGAAGCACGTGGCTTTCATAGACTTCACTGCCCTGGACGAGCCCTGGCCCATATACATAAACCTGGTGCGGGATCCGATCGAGAGGCTGGTCAGCTGGTTCTACTACGCCCGCGCTCCTTGGTACTGGGCCGAGCGGAGGGAGACCTTTGGGGATGCCGTCAAAATGCCCGACATAAACTGGCTGAAGAAGGACTTCAACCGGTGCATTGAGGAACACGATCCGGAGTGTGTCTACGAGCAGATGGAAATGGGAAACCTGGGGGACCATCGACGACAGTCACTCTTCTTCTGTGGGCAACGGATGGATATCTGCATGTGAGTAGCCGACAATCCCAGTGAAACCCACCCAACACACCATCTGCAGGCCCTTCAACTCCCACGAGGCCATGCAACGGGCCAAAAAGAATGTGGAGGAGCGCTACGCGGTGGTCGGCACATGGGAGGATACCAACACCACTCTGACGGTGCTGGAGGGCTACATCCCACGGTTCTTTGCCGGAGCCAAGGACGAGTATTACAAGATGCGGGACGAAATAGGAGAGGTTAACAAAAACCAGTTTCGGCCCTCTCTAAGCGACAGGGCGAGAGCTGTCCTTAGCAAAAACCTCACCCGGGAAATAGAGTTGTATCAGTTCATCAGACACCGGCTGTACAAGCAGTATATAGCGCTCCACTTGGAGACACATCCCAAGTTGAGGGATAATTAAAAAAAAGTAATAAAGTGTGCAGATTTAATAGGGACTTCTCGACAATGGGAAGTCAGTATATAGACTTGATCAATGGCTTTCTTTAGGCCAAGCCTTCGGGATTTTCCAAGATTTTTCAAAATTCTGGGGCCTTGTTCTGGGGCCTTGTTCTGGGGCCTTGTTCTGGGAATCAGCAATGATTTCTAAACTTTTTTTGACTCATATGAAAAGATTTTACTAAAAATAGTTAAGGTAAGTGGGCGTTACTGTGGATACATGTTTGTGCCGGGATCAACTTTACGAAATTTCTGTGCAAGATGCCTTACTTGTTGCTTCGCGAACAATTTTTAAGTTAAGCCGCTTAACTTTTAATTCTTAAATCTTCGTTTGTTAAAGCCTGTGTGTTGTATTAGTTGTGTCTTGACTCGTTTATGTTCCTGTGTCTCTGTGTTTGTGCCACCAATTGCACTCAGAAAAAAAGCACAGCAATTTAGCACAACGAAACCTGCACCCTGAAAGCTTAAAACTACTCCGACTGTCAAAAAAGAAACAACTTTTCCAATCCGGCAGCTTAAGTACCTGACTGCCGCCGATCTGAACAACACCGCCCGGGCCCAATTGGATACCATATTCTTCAATCGGGTAGCCAAAGTTGGCAGTGAGAAGATGATGGAATTGCTGAAAATTCTGGCAGTGCGAAATAACTTCGAAGCCCGCCGTGATGTCGAGGGATTCTACGAAGTAGTCCTCATGAGTCGCGACGAGTCGAAACAGTTTATCCACAGCGATGTATTGAATGCTACGACAGCTAATAGTTACACGAAGCATGTGGCGTTTATAGACTTTAGTGCCCTGAACGAGCCCTGGCCCATTTACATAAACCTGGTGAGGGACCCGGTCGAGAGGCTGGTGAGTTGGTTCTACTACAGGCGCGCTCCTTGGCACTGGGCCGAAAGGTACGAGGCCTTTGGCGACGCCATCAAAATGCCTTCCATCCCGTGGCTCAAGAAGGACTTCAACAGCTGCATTGAGGAGCACGATCCTGAGTGTGTCTACGAGCAGATGGAGTTGGGAAACATGGGCGACCATCGACGGCAGTCGCTCTTCTTTTGTGGCCAATGGAAGCAGGAGTGCAAGTGAGTAGATGAGCTGGATGCGAAGTGGATAGGGATGAAGTCATCCAAAAAATTGGTTTTGGATAGAGAGAAATTTCTTTTGAAGATTTCTTGCTCTACAAAGTGACATTCATAACAAAACCCCTTCTCAGGCCCTTCAACTCCTACGAAGCCATGCAACGGGCCAAGAAGAACATTGAAGAGCACTACGCAGTGGTTGGAACCTGGGAGGACACAAACACCACTCTGACGGTGCTGGAGGGCTATATTCCGCGGTTCTTTGCCGGAGCCAAGGAAGAGTATTATAAGATGAGGAAGTTCCTGGGAAACATTAACAGAAACCAGTTTAGACCCACTGTGAGTGATCGGGTGAGAGCCGTGCTCAGTCGAAATCTCACCCAGGAAATCGAGTTGTATCAGTTTATCAGACACCGCCTCTACAAACAGTATATAGCCCTCCAGCTGGACTTAGATCCCAAACTGAGGGAATAACTAGCCCCCGAATAATTAGCCATTAAGAGTTTTCTTTGAAGAGTAATAAACTAATCTAACTTTCAACCTGGCCTGATCTTTTCTGGTTTCAATCTAACACTACTTTGGTCTAAATTTTCGATTGGTCGGTGGAGCTTCGGTAGATAACGCCCAGTTAAAGCCCCATATACAGCCTATTGTCCATGCAGCGAATCGGATACAACGTCCACGACCGCCGGAGCAGCGAAGAGGAGCTGCGAGATAACCCAGCAGATGGACACCATCACGATCACCACAATCACCACCATCATGTCCATCACCAGGGCAGTCGCCATCCGCAGACTAATCACAAGGCCTCACATGACAAGCAGCTGGCCATACCAGAAAACAAGCCAAAGATTAAGGATGTGGACTACGAGGACGATGACGAAGATGAGGATGATGACGATGAGTTGGTTGGCGGAATGCACGAGGAGGAGGACGGCTTCAACTTTGAGGCCGACTTGCTGAATAACACCAAGTTTGCCGAGGCGGACTTTGTGTTCTTCAATCGAGTCCCCAAGGTGGGGAGTCAGTCTCTGATGGAGCTGATGGCCCGACTGGGAAAAATCAATGGATTCACACATGCTCGGAACAAGGGCAGTGCCCACGAAACCATCGTGATGAATAAGCAGCGACAGAACGACCTCGTTGGAGACCTCTTGACCCGGCCAAAGCCACACATCTACAGCCAGCATATAGCCTACATCAACTTTACCCGATTCCACCTGCCAAAGCCCATCTACATCAACTTGATCCGCGATCCCATCGACAGGATTATTAGTTGGCACTACTATATCCGCGCTCCGTGGTATTACCGGGACATGAAGGCCAAGCTGGGCGACCAGGCCCCGCCCATGCCCTCGGATGAGTTCCTGAACCTCGACCTGGACACCTGTGTGCGCACCCACGATCCCCACTGCACTTTCAACCAAGGGGAGATCAAGAACGCGGTGGGTGATCATCGCCGACAGACGCTATTTTTCTGTGGAATGAATCAGAAAGTGTGCATGTAAGTAGGCAGTAAATAGGCACAGTAATGAGATAGATTTCCTTACCGGAAAACCTCTCGATAGGCCTTTCAATTCAAAGGTTGCCATGCAAAAAGCTAAGAGAACCGTGGAGACTGAATACGCTGTGGTGGGCACCTGGGAAGACACCAATATCACACTCTCCGTTTTGGAGGCCTATATTCCTCGATTTTTCCGCAATGCCAAGGTGGCCTACTACCGTAAGACCTTCCTAGCTTGAGGAAATGTATATTCTACAAATGTATAACATTTTCAGTGGGAAAAGATCGACTCTCGCGGGTTAATCGCAATAACGTCACACGCACTGTTAGTGACGAAACCCGAACCATTCTCAGGAAGAATCTGACCAATGAAATCGAGTTTTATGATTTCTGCAAACAGCGTCTATACTTGCAGTATGCTGCCCTAAGTCATGGAAAAAAGTTCGGGGAGGATGACTACCTCTTGGTACCCGAACAGCACAACGCTTCGGACGAGGAGTATTAATAGGAAATAGTTTCAATAACTACAAATCTAGAGTTAAGCTAGCAACAAATGTACTCAGGACTGTTTATCCTTGAACAGAAATAAACAGATTATATTCTCAAAAGGGGTTTGCCATAATGTCCATAATATTACAAATACCTCGATTTGCTTTTTGTGTGAAAACCTTACACCAAATACCAGTATTCGATTGCTTTCTGTGTACCTCGTATCTCTCGCCTGGAGCTTTTTGTGTATCCGTGTTGTAGTATCTGTGGCTCGACATCTTTTCTACAACTGTCCCCTGACCTTTTCCAGCTTTGGAGGTTGAATCCCAAATATCTCAACAATACCAGATACCACACCCGCGACTTGCTCTTCTTCAATCGAGTTCCCAAAGTTGGAAGCGAGAGCCTGATAGCTTTAATGTACCGCCTGGGTGAAAAAAACAACTATCAGGTGGAAAGGTCGCCTTTCTCGAAGCCCGTTGGCGTTTTTTGGACAGTAGAGCGCCAAAAACAAGAAGCTAAGCGAATCTTTGACCTTCAGGAGGAATCGGCCTTTGCCTATGTGGAGCACATGAACTACATGAACTTTCGACCTTTCCATCATCCCCAGCCCATCTACATCAACTTGGTATGAGAGGGGAGGACATCTTGTCGGAGGATTACTAAATAACCCTTTACATTATTAGGTTCGGGATCCCGTCGAAAGAGTGATCAGTTGGTTCTACTATAAACGTACACCCTGGAACTCGATCAAAATGTTCGAGGTCACAGGGCAGTTTCAGAATCGATCCCATTACGTTAAGAACTTTGAACAGTGTGTGCTAACGCACGACTTGGAGTGCCGGTATGATTATGGGATTCGCTTCAAAGACGATACCGCCGATCATAAGCGGCAGTCCTTGTTCTTCTGCGGTCATTCCCCACTTTGCGAGTAGGTAGCTTGATATCTTTTGCCGGTTTAATGTCTCAATCGATGGGTTATCCTTCCAAGGCCGTTCAACACCCCAGCAGCCATTGCCAAAGCCAAGCAGAACGTGGAGCGAGACTACTCGGTGGTTGGTAGCTGGGAGGATGTGAATGTGACTTTAACAGTCCTCGAGCACTATATACCCCGTTTCTTCAAGGGTGTCACTGATCTGTACTATGGTAATATCTGCACAAAATTTATGTAATTGGGGTTCTCTAAAGATTCAAGCATTTGTCTGCAGAACCCGAAGTAGGTCCGGCCTTCAAGAAAATGAATACAAACCATTGGAAGCCAAAGATTAGCGAACGCATCAAAAGGATAATGAGGGCGAACTTCACCCAGGAGTACGATTTCTATCACTTTATCAAGCAGCGCTTGTATAGACAATATTTTGCAATAAAAAAGGACTTGGAACTGTAACCAATGACGAATTTATTGAACTTTTGCTTCCATTAACTTTATGCTCCGTAACCATGTAATTAGTTGTTTTGACTGCATTTAGATATCATTTTTTATGGGTTGATTTTTTGTTTGTCTGGTCTAAGGAAGTCGACTCATTTTTATCCTCACTTTCAAGCTGGATTACTTGGACGCTGCCCAATTGAATAATACGCCAAAGGCCGAGAGAGATTTCATATTCTACAATCGATTGGAGAAGACTGGTAGTCAGTCGATGACACGTCTCATTAAGAATCTGGGCGATCGTAATGGATTCGAGACATTCCGAAATATAATTCGACCCGCTAGGGCGTTGACAGATAACAAGGAAGAGGAGCAGGATTTGGTAGATCAGATGAGTGAGCTCCCAGAGCCAGGAGTGTATGTGGAGCACGCCAACTACGTCAACTTCACGGAACACGACATGCCCCGGCCCATCTACATCAACATGGTGCGCGATCCCATCCAGAAGGTGATCAGTGCCTATTATTACCAGAGGCACCCTCTAATCTTCGCTCAGAGCCTGATGAGGAATCCCAAGAAGAGAATGGAATCAAAACAATATTTCGATACCAACTTCAATGACTGTGTAAGGAACAGGATTCCGCCTTATTGTGTTTTTGACTCCCATAATCCCTTCAACGGCGATTGGCGTCGGTTTTCGCTTCATCTTTGCGGCAATAGAGAAATTTGCACGTAGGTTCTCCCATAGGTTCTGATTAGGTCTAAGATTAAAGGTTTATTTACATCTTCTATCAGACATTTCAACTCGGAGACCACTACACAAATAGCCAAGATGAATGTCGAGCGGGAGTACGCGGTTGTTGGCAGTTGGGAGGACACCAACGTTACTTTGGCTGTCCTGGAAGCCTATATACCCCGATTTTTTACCAATGCCAGAAAGGTCTACTATAGTAGGTTTCTCTAATGATTACTGTTAATATTTAGGCTACAATTAAATCCCATTCCCTTTAGATAAAACCGATAAGTTCAGTATAAACAATGTGTCGCACGACAAACATCTGGACGAGGATGTGGAATCGTACCTGAGGAGCAGTTTCAGATTCGAGATTGAGCTGTATCAGTTCATCAAGCAGCGTCTCTACAAGCAGTACATTGCCGTCCACAAAGACGAATTTCCATCTCAATAAATTAATTGAAATATACCAAATATATGTAGAAAATACAGGAAATGCAACATTTGATCTTACACCTAAAACCTCAACTTGAGTTTCAACTTTTTCCCCTATTTTCGCTACTAATCATTGGGATATATAGTATCTTGCTTGAAATCACTCTCCACTGCACTGCCAAATATAGAACTCGTTTCAAGGACACACCGATCCTTTGCAGATCCTCCAGTTAAGTCCCGAAAAATTAAACAACACACCCAAGGCGGAGATTGACGTTTTGTTCTTCAATCGGGTTCCCAAAACCGGAAGCATGCAACTCATTGAACTGATGAGGCAACTAGGAAAAGTCCACAACTACGATGTGGAGAAGGATCCTCAGAACGGAGGAGTCCTGCCCATCCTTGAGCCGGCTGAGGAAAGTGACATAATTGAAAACATTGCCAGCCTCGAGGACGGGTCAGCATTCGCCAGTCACGTCAACTTCCTTAACTTTACCAAACACGATCAGCCCAGACCCATTTACATCAACATGGTGCGGGATCCCGTCGAGCGGGTGATCAGTTGGTATTACTACATTCGGGCGCCGTGGGTCTTTGTGCCGGGAAGGAGGCGCAATAACCGGGAAATGCCCAATCCAAAGTGGGTCAACACCGAGTTCGATCAGTGTGTCTTGAGTGGCGAAAAAGTGTGCACCTACATCGAGAATTCGTTGCTGGAGCACGTGGGCGATCATCGCCGTCAGACCTTGTTCTTTTGTGGCCATAACGAGGCCAAATGCACGTGAGTTGGCCAGCTAGAATTTCCTCCTTTTCTCTGTTAGTCACCTCTTGACCATACTCTATAGACCCTTCAATGGCCGCTTGCCCCTGCAAATAGCCAAAATGAATGTGGAACGGGAGTACTCCGTGGTGGGCACTTGGGAGCACACTAACGAGACCCTGGCCGTTCTCGAGGCCTATGTCCCCCGGTATTTTGCAGATGCCTCTAAAATGTACTACTGTAAGTTTTTTCTTTGGGCTGCGGTGGTGTTGAATATTTATGGTTTATTATCGCAATAACTTACAGCGGGTCTGCACTCGGATGTCCAGAATTCTAATCCCATGAAGCCGCACATTCCTCAGAATATAATCGATATGGTTCGCCGGAACTTCACCCGTGAAATCGAATTCTATCAATTTTGTCGCCAACATTTGCATAAACAGTATATAGCCATTAAGTTGAATGAACTAAAGAAAGTGGACAAGTCGTTGGCCATGATGAATGAGGCCAATGAAATGGCCATTAGGGACTAGTTTATTAAGTTAGAGAAAGTTAATAAATACATTTTACAGAACCTTTAATGGATACTTCTAGGATATGTTTCTCTTATTTCCTATTAACCAAAACCAGGCTTAAGATTTAAGACTCGAGATATAAATGCTTTTAACTGGAAAAGTCTGAAACTAAAGGCTAATAAACATCGTCTTTACTACCTTCTTGACTTTCCCAAGTATCTTCGATTTATTTTCGCAAAACTCTTCTATCGCTTACACTTTTCAAAGGATATTGAGAATCGGTTGCTTATTAACATCGGCAAGTTAAGACTAAGTTCTAAAGGAAGTTCTGCATCTCTAGCTGAAGAACCTCAATGCCAACCGTCTGAATAATACCAAAGACGCCGATATCGAGGTTCTGTTCTTCAATAGGGCCGCCAAAGTCGGAAGTGAATCAATGCTGGAGCTTTTCATGGCCCTGGAGCAATACAACGATGATCTGACCCTAGAAAGATCGGGTCTTCACACTAAAACTTACCGCCAAATGGACAAAAAACAAAGGCGCCAGTCAGCTGAGTATGTGGCGGATCTGGAAGAGGGCACTATGTACATAGAGCACATAAACTGGCTGGATTTCGACGAGTTCGACTTGCCCAAGCCCATTTACATTAATCTGGTTCGCGACCCAGTCGAGAGGGTCATCAGTTGGTTCTTCTATGCGAGAAGTTCCTACAAGAACGCCATCGAGTACAGGAAGAAGCCCGACCAGAAGATAAGGCCCGAATCGTGGTATAAGAAAAACTTCAACGAATGTGTGCGGAGTGGAGATCCCGAGTGCCAATATGTGCCTCATACCTTTAAAGATCCTGTTGCCAATTTCAAGAGGCAGTCCTTGTTCTATTGTGGTCATCATGATGATTGCATGTAAGTAGAAGTAAGTCAAGGCTAATAGGGTTGTTTTACAAAAAAGCCATCTTCTAGACCCTTTAATTCCCCAACTGCCGTGCAAATGGCCAAGGAGCACGTGGAAAGGGATTACGCAGTGGTGGGCAGTTGGGAAGATACCAACGTAACTCTCACGGTGTTAGAGCGTTATATTCCGCGATTCTTTCGCGGTGCCAAGCTGATGTATGAAAGTAGGTTCTTACTAATCCCGAAAATCCCCTAAAATGGCATTAACACTTTGTTACCCCCCATCTATAGTGCACAATAACAAGATCACCAATCGCAACAAGAACAAACGCAAGCCGTATATTGAACCCGAGGTCAAGGATATGATTCGCAAGAATTTCACAAACGAATATGATTTCTATTACTTTTGCAAGCAGCGTTTGTACAAACAGTATCTGGCCCTCAATCTGAAGGAGCTGGAGAAGCATGGTCTTTTAAATTAGTCGGCTATAGGCCGAAGTCTAGAGATTATTCAGTGATATATGTAACCTTTGCGAACAAAATTTCTTATACAAATAAACAGTAGTCAGTAAAGCAGTAGAGTAAACCCCACACTCTTTGTACACGTCGAACCCCATCCTTGTGTCTCATCGTTTGTTGTGTCACATGGTGTTGCTGTTTCTAAAACCCTCTCCCCATCCCAAAATAGTTAGGTGCCCTGACTCCTCGCCAGCTAAACAACACAGTCAAGTCGGAAATGGATCGTCTGTTCTTCACAAGATGCGCCAAAGTCGGCAGCGAATCCCTCATGGAACTCATGGAGCATCTTCAGAACATCAACAACTTTCGAGTGGACAAAGCCGGAGTCCAGAAGAAGTCCTCGAAGAGGCAACTAGAACCCCAAGCTCAGGCCGACTTGGCTGGCTACATTTATAATTCTGATGAAGGATCGGTTTACGTGGAGCACACTCCCTGGGTCGATTTCAACGCATTCAACCTGCCCAAGCCGATCTTCATCAACTTGGTGCGAGATCCCGTCGAGCGCATGATCAGCTGGTACTATTATGTCCGGAACTCCTACAGGAATGCCATATACTATCGCCATAACCCCTTGGCTCCGATCAAGCCCGTCGCCTGGTTCAAAAAGAGTTACAACCAGTGCGTCAGAAACGGAGATCCCGAATGCCAATACATTCCTTTGTCGGTTCGCGATAAAGTTCCCAACTTTAAGAGGCAAACCATTTTCTTCTGTGGAAACGATCCGGATTGTTTGTGAGTTTTGGGGGCTAAGTGTTATTTTAGGCTTGGAACCCACTACCTTTAATCCTCTTTCAGACCCTTTGATTCCCCACTGGCCGCGCAAATGGCCAAACGTAGGGTTGAGAAGGAATATGCAGTTGTGGGAACTTGGGAGGAAACCAATATCACCCTCACTGTCTTAGAGCACTACGTACCGCGTTATTTTTCACGTGCCAAGACCATTTTTCACAGTAAGAGAGTTGGTAGTTCCCCTTTATAGATCACTCACCTGTTATCCTGTTTGTAGTGTACCAAAAGAGCTTAGCGAATCGAAACCGAAACAATCGGAAGCCCCAGGTGGACGACGATGTCAGGGCCATGGTCAGACGCAATCTGACCCATGAATACGACTTTTACTATTTCTGCAAGCAGCGTCTGTATAAGCAGTACATAGCCCTTAAGCGGAATGAATTGGAACTATTTTATAACCCTTAACCCACTAAGACTGACCTTCTTTCGATCCTGTTTAAGTTGTTTAGTAGTTGAATAATAAAGTACTCCGTATATATAGTAACTAACCTGTAGAGATTGTAGAGAAAGGAAAATATTGGCTAAGAGTATAACTTTTTGAAAGCAGCTCGCCTCGTTGAGCAGTCGTGCATTAAATAATACCCGTCATTCCCGACTGGAGGTGGTTTTCTTCAATCGTGGAGCCAAAGTGGGAAGCGAGGCCTTGATGCAGCTAACCCAGACAATGGCTCCTTTCAACAACATGACGGTGGTGACCAAAGGACCCCTCAATATAAATTCCCGTACTAGAGCACCCCGTGAGCGAATGATCCAGGCAATTTGGGTGAACGACCTGGATCCCGGCACCATTTATATCGAGCATTGTAATTGGCTGGACTTCCGGAGATACCAACTAAAAATGCCGATTTATATCAACCTAGTTCGGGATCCTGTGGAACGGATGGTCAGTTGGTTCTACTATGTCCGGAGTAGCTACCGAAATGCCATATTTTTCCGGAGGTTTCCCAATGCCACCATCAAATCGGAGAGTTGGTTCAAGAAAAACTATAATGATTGTGTTCGCAGCGGCGATCCAGAGTGTCAGTATATACCGGGAAGTGTTATTGAAGCGGAGGGTAATTATAAAAGACAAACTCTATTTTTCTGCGGCCACAATAGGGAATGTTTGTAAGTAGTGTTTGAAATGGAATTAAAGAATCAAAACCCTCTAGAGGAGAGTACTTTTCAGACCCTTTGACTCCCATCGAGCCATTCAGTTGGCCAAAATAAACGTGGAACGCGACTATGCTGTTGTAGGAACTTGGGAGGAAACCAACATAACCCTAGCGGTTCTTGAGGCTTATATTCCTCGATTTTTCAAGGGAGCAAGGCCAATCTTTGAAAGTAGGTAGCAAATGGTTTAATTTTTAGCCAAACTTGAACACTTTCGGGTGGCTTAGTAAGGGGATACCTGAGCTATATCCAAGTTACACTACAAACATTAAGTGTTTCACCATCTTGTGCTTTTGTGAACTTTTTTGGAACTATGGAATGTAAACCCACAAAACCCCTCACTTCTTAGCTAGGACGGATTACCGTAATGAATTTAAATAACACCCGATTTGCCCGCTTGGAAGTGGTGGTATTCAACCGACCCACTCGGGTACAAAGTGAAGAAATGTTGCCACTTTTCCGCCACCTGGCCGCCATGAATGACATCAATGTTGTGCTCAATGGACCCATCAGAACGATGAACAGAACACGAACCGAACAAGAGCAAGTTGTTGAAATAGATTGGACCAGTGAAATGGAGAAAGGATCCATCTACATGGCCCACTCCAATTGGCTGGATTTCAAGGGCTTTGGATACAACAAACCCATCTACGCATCGCTAGTAAGGGACCCCATAGATCGTATGGTGGCGGACTATTACAAACGTCGATCCTGGACGAAGAGGATGATATACAGGAAAATGTATCCGGGACGAACTGAGAGACCCGAGAAGTGGTATAAACAGAGCTTCAACCAGTGTGTGAGAAGTGGCGATCCCGAGTGTCGGTATATCCAACATTCTGTGAAAGACTATATTGATGATTTCAAAAGGCAATCCCTTTACTTCTGTGGCAATGACCCTGATTGCTTGTAAGTACCTGCAGATCTTAATAAGATCTTGGAAATCATATATCCTTTATGTAGACCCTTCAATTCCCCTCATGCCATTCAAATGGCCAAGCAACGAGTGGAAAAGGAATACTCTGTGGTCGGCACTTGGGAGGAGAAAAACATAACTCTCACTGTCTTTGAGAAATATATACCCAAATACTTTAATCATGCTCGATTTTTGTACAAGTGTAGGTAGAACCCGAAAGTGTTCAAGTTTATTTAATTAGACATATTTAATTAGATATATATATTAAATGATATACATTCTTTCAGTGCACAGCCAAAGTATTCGTAATAGGAATCGCAATAATCGCAAGCCCCATATAGATCGAGATGTTAGGGAAATGGTGAGAAGGAACTTTACGAATGAATACGAGTTCTACTATTTCTGCAAACAGCGTCTATATAAGCAATATCTAGCCCTGCAACTAGAAAATAATCTTAAATAAAGATATATAACAGCTGTATTTATGACCAAAGGATTTTTACAAATGGTTCCTAATAAAAGTTTATAAACAAAATAATATAATGATTATGTTTTTATAGGGTCTATTGTTAATTATAAGAAAATCCCTATTCAGCCCTTTTTTTCTTTTCCCTAAAATGCAATGCAAATATCAAACACCAAGGATCTAAAGGTAAACAAATTAGAAATCATTATTATCCTAAGTCCAAATTAATTTTTAATAATTTATTATTATCACCATCACAGATGGCTTCTCTTAATGTCAGAGACTTGAACAACACTCGCAAGGCTCAAATGGAACTGGTGTTCTTCAATCGAGTCCCCAAGGTGGGAAGTCAAACCTTTATGGAGCTCCTTCGTCGTCTTTCGGAGCGAAACAACTTCCAGTTCCATCGGGATGCTGTGCAGAAAGTGGAAACCATAAGATTGGCAGAAGATCAGCAACAGGAAATGGCTGAGGTGATCAGTGAACTCCCAGAGCCGTCGGTTTTTATAAAGCACGTGTGCTTCACCAACTTTACGAAGTTCAACTTACCCAAGCCGATTTACCTGAATGTGGTGCGTGATCCCGTGGAGCGAGTGATCAGTTGGTTCTACTATGTCAGAGCTCCGTGGTACTTTGTGGAGCGTAAAGCTGCATTTCCGGATCTACCTCTGCCACATCCGGCCTGGCTGAAAAAGGACTTTGAGACTTGTGTACTGAGCGGTGATCAGGAGTGCACTTACACCCAAGGAGTCACCGTCGAGGGCATTGGCGATCATAGAAGGCAGAGCTTGTTTTTCTGTGGCCATGACTATGAATGCACGTAAGTTTATTAACAAAATATAAAGTTTTAAAAATTATATAGGTATTAATGACCCCAATTTCAGACCCTTTAACACTGTGGGTGCTTTGGAAAAAGCCAAGTTCGCTGTGGAGCAACAATATGCCGTTGTGGGAGTTCTGGAAGATCTGAATACTACACTGTCAGTGCTGGAAAAATATGTGCCCCGATTCTTTGAGGGTGTTAGAGATATATATGCAAGTAAGTTGATTACAGTCAAGGGAAATTCAATTGAAAAAGTGCAGCTCGGCTTGAATTGCTAGAATTTATTTCAATCAAATCCTAAACAGTCACTTGACTTTAATACAATGCTGCAACACAAACAATTGAAAGAGTTGAGAACTTGAAACTCCCCTAGGTTATAAACACATTCCCCATTACCCATAAAAAGTTATCTAACAATATCTTTATGTTTTTTCCCCCTATAGCCAGCGCCGAATACTTGACAAAGATCAATAAAAACAACTTCAAGCCGCCGGTCAGTGAGCATGTTAAGGATATAGTACGTCGCAACTTTACAAACGAGATCGAGTTCTATCAGTTCTGTCGCCAGAGACTCCACAAGCAATATCTGGCCGCCCATTTGCCGCAGCGCATTATTACAGATTCGGCACAACATTTACCCGCCCTCTTGGGCAATTAAATTGTAAATCGAGGAAACACACGAACAAATTGTAAAAAAACAAACAAGACATACAAAATCATACTCGAAACTGTAGTCAGCTAAGTTCCCCAATACGTTGTAGCGAATTAATTGTTTTCTCTTGTGTATATTTTCAAAGTGGTTATCAAAAATATGACAGATCCAGCTTATATTTATATTGATTAGTAAGTACTTAATGTTAGAATGACCTGAATTTGAATTGTGATGTCTTCAAGTGAACTGTTGAAATTTTTGTTTTAGTATTTTAGTTGTTTAAGAATTACGATAATACATTGTATAAACTAATAAATGAATATTTTAAGAAACCATTGATTTCCTTCATTGGCAGTGGAAGCAAAATGAAACAGAAACTTAATCTGAATAACTGATAAAATCAACGATTGTTTAACATAATATGGTATAACAGTGAAACGAAGCTATACCTAACGAGTACATACATAATGTCACTAAATGAAGTTTATTAAAAAATATATCAACGAAAAATCAAAGCCACAAGTTAGCATCTTTCTGTTTTTGTAACAAGAACTATCCTATAATCTGGGTCTGGATGATGTATCTTAAAGTAACTTATAGATCTTGCTGATAATTGTGGTTTCCAGGCATTGGTCGATTTTGCGCTTGTTCCTATGATTTAAAAGAACAATTATTAATATTATTTAAAGGCAAGTTAATTTGCAGCCTACCGTTTGTTTCCAAAGAAAGCAAAATCCTCATTTTGCATATTAAAGCCAGGTCCCGGTATTTTCCTTTGAACTTTTAGGATATTTTTCCCTTGAAAACCGTCGGATGGCACTTCGACAACTTTTCTAGGTTCCTGCAGATAAATAGCCATTGGATCACATTCAACGAGTTTTAATATGTTTTCGTCGTGCAAGTCCAGCCATTCCGGCGATTCTGATCGAATATTTAGTTTTTCTGGAGTCACTCTGGCAACCAATTCAGCGAAAATAGAATCCATAGCACAAATTAAAGGATGCTGGTACATTTCCACATGGAGTCGAAATCTGGCTTCAAACAAACGATAGATACGATGGTAGTCTTGATAACGATATTCAATACGTTGGCCGTCCGCTGAAATGCGTGCCTTCAGAAATACATCATCAAAATCCATTTCTTTGGAGCTAAGTAATTTCAGACGCTTGTTATCCCGCCTCAGGTAATCCCACTTATCCACATCCAGACCACAACGACTATTATGAACAATGTCGAAGATGTAGTTATGGCTCATCATGGGAAATGATAAAGAATCGCTGCAGCCGAGAATTAAAGCCTTTATTAGCTGCACTCCTCGTCCACTTCCATAGTCCCTTAAGGAGACCAGCTCCTCGCTACAAGCTTCCTCGAAAATTCGATCCACACAAACTAGTGCATTCTCCTCGTGCTGCAAAGTCGAAAAACCGATTATTGTAAAAAATTTTTTTGTAACGGAAACAACTTATAATTAAAGTTTATGACTATGGCGATTAAACTCTCCTAATTTTTTTTTAGTTCAATAAAACTGATGTCAGCAGAAATTACAGATAACAATAGCTTTAGTAACTGATAAAATGTTTGCAAAATTTCGCTATTTCTACTTTTATGTTAGAAATAAAAAGACACAACTGAGGGCAACTAATTTAGGGTTCTTAGGAAAGAACCCTAATTACAGGGTTTACATTTTTGTTTTTTTTTTATTAAAATTACACTTACATCAAATTCATGATCACAAAGACGTTCCCAAACATGTGACATTGGCCCATGGCCAATATCGTGAAGTAGAGCAGCTATTTCCACAGCTTGACGACACCATTGTGGTAGTTTTGGCTCATAGTGTGAGTTTCGTTCGATGGCTCTTAGGTGGTCCTGGGCACTCTTGTATGTTCTAACAAGAATCCGAATAGTAATATTGGATTGAAGAAATAAACAAGAAATATTAACCTACCCAAGGCAGTGATCGTAGCGCTTGTGATTAGCATTCTTGTTAAGGGACAATGGTATAAGGCCCAGTTGGTTAACCTTCTTCAAACGCTGGAACAATGGATGCTCCACTATTTCCTGTATATGACTAGGAAGTTCTATTACACCGTGCACTTCATCCTCGATGAGCATCTAAAAGATTTGTATAAATATTGAATATGCTTTATAAATATATTGTATTTGATGTATTTTCTCATGAAATTGTTAGCTTTGTATTATTTTATTTGTGTTTAAAAACTATACCTTACTAGATCAGTAAAACTTGTATTTTTTCATAAAGTACAAAGTATAAGTCTCCTTATCTACAAGATTGCACGATTAATGGTTTTGAAAAGTATATATATTTCTGTACATTTTTACAAAGAACAAAGAATAAGTCCTCTTATCCTAACGAATCTTATATGAAATGATACAAAATCTTTTCTTAAATGTTTTTTTTTTTTAAATAAATCTACTAGCATCCACAAAACCACAATTGAAATTCTTTTAATCTGCTCCCTCCGACGATCAAAGTAGAACTGAGGTCTTGATTTTTATTTTCCCTCCTGCTCGCAATGTGGACTCTTTCTGAAATACATTCCTCAGCAGATCTTACTGAATTTGAATTCAACATAAAATATATTTTAAAAATGTAAATATCAAAATAATTATTTAAGTTAGTTTGGATACCAAAAATACTATTTTTCTTTGATAAAAAGAACGTTTTTGTATTCAAAAATCACCCCCAAAGTGGTGTTTTCTTTTTAAGCTGTTCTATTTTAGATTCTTTGTGTATACCTAGTATTGCATAGTATTTAGTTTATTTGTTTACATTCATTTTTTAGTTATTAGGTTCATAAAATTAAAGTTTTTTTTAGAGTGTTTTGACTATACTTAAAAAACCAAGGCTAAACTAGTATTTTGTGTGTTTTTCATCGCACCTGTGTAACTGGGGCGACCGTTAATAGATATATATTTCAAGTTTTTGAATCAGCTGATTTATCAAAATCAGTTGGAGCCGTTCCCTTGGCAACCAAAAAGAACTTACAGCTTCGCGCGCATTTTCCGACGCTTTCTTTTGTTGGTGGTGGTGGATCAGCGGGAGCCTCGAGTTCGTTGAATCGGATGGGGGCCGTGGGGGCGGTTGAACCACTGCGCTCACCAACATTCTGAATGAATTGGTATTTTGATTCCTGTTCCTGGCTCTCAACAACACGCAACCAAAACACCACCGAATGCGCGAGGTCGACGTCTTGAATGGGTTGCTCCAATCGTTTGCGAATTTATTTATTACATCAGGAAATTTGTTGATAATCAAAATTAGCACACAATTACAAATTGGAAGGAGGACAGCTGTTTAAGAAGTGTGGCCAGCGAAGCTAAAAAAGTTTACCAAAAATATATTTTCTAGTATTTTTATTCATTTTAAAATAACGGTAATTTTAATGCAATATTGCTAAATATTGTTTTAAAAATGAAAGGAAAAACAGAGAAAATGTAAAAAATTTAGTAATTGGTTTAAATTTTTTTTTTGTCGATTTTAAATAATGTAGAAAGAGTAGAAAGCTATCGGTTATCGGAAAAATGTTTAGATTGCTTATCACAGTAATATTTTCCTAATTTAAAATAAACATATTTTATTTAAATTAATCTAAAATCATATATAATTGTTTATTTAAAATTTTTATATTATATTAGGCATTATTTAACCCCAAAAAGTATGCAGCAAACATGAAGCAATAAAAGCGACATCTACAGGGCGTATATAGAAGTAGGTTGTGACAAATGTAAATACAAATATTTTAATATTTGAAATAAAATATCTTAAGAATGTAGAGTTTAAAACGTTTAAAAAAATTCAGATAAATATAAGCTACGTAAGTTTAAAAAGGTTATATACATTTAATTTCGTTCTTTTAATATTTCAAAAAATTAATTGTAAATACAAACATAATAAGACTGTTTTAAAATGAATTTATTGAATATTTTCAATCAAAATTTAAAAAAAAAGAGATTGTTACCTTATAATCAAAAATGATATCTTATCACTAAAATCTTATTAATTAGATTAAATTCACTAAAATTAGCCGGGAAATAGGCAAACTAGAGCAATAAAGGTTATCAAATGGCACTTAGATGACTTCATAGATCAAGTGACTAATTAGACACCCGAATCTTAAAATTAAATTACATCTAATTTAATGTCATGTGATGAACAAAGCCGATTTAAAACAAATAGCAGATGGGCCCGGGGGTTCCAGTATCATTTTCCGGGCAGGAGAAGGGAAGTGGAGAAGGTTGGCACGTGGAAATTGTTTTTGCCGAGAGCGCCGACGCATTGAAATGAAAGCGAAAGTTTTTCCGCTGACCCACAGCTGAGAAAAGAGCGTATCTCGGTCAAAGAGAGTGTATCTTTGTATCTCATACTCTCCGGAACGCAAGTTCCATTAAAATGCAATTGCAATTTATGCATCTTCTCTGTAAAGTCAACGCACTTTAAATACAACACAGACTACACTACAAACGATACTACAAGATAAAATTGTATATGTATCTCGAGATGTAAATGTAGAATCAGATACACAGACGGAACTGTGCAAAAAGAGGATTAATTGAATAATGAAAGAAAAAAACAAACATCGAAGCAAACAATTTAGAAATGCAAATATAAACAAAAAACAGAAATTTAAAAAAAAGCCGGCTCCACACCTGAGTGGAGCGATAAAGAGAACTATTTAGAAATGAGAGAAAAATGGGAGAGAAATTTTAAAAGCAAACAATTGACGTACTGTGGTTTAAATATTAAAAAAATTATAATAATATACATTTTTAATATTACATTTAAGTTGGTGTAACACTTTAAAAAATTATTATACATTTATCCTTTAATTAATTTATTTTATAAATATTTAAACGAAATAATTAACCCACTGTTCTCCACTTGAGCAATTTATACTTGTTTGGCTCTCTCATCGTGACATTTCGAACCCCAACCACCCAAAAAGCAACCCACTAAGCGTGCCACCCGTGAGATTCGAGATACGGGAGTCGCACTGGGAATGAGAGCGAAAGTGAGAAGCGTCGGCCTGGCAGACAAGTTGCAACTTTTAGCGAAATCCGTCTCAGTTGCCACACGACAGGACGGCCAAACGGGCGAGCCACAGCAGAAGAGATACACGGCCTACAGTGGCGGATGGCGAACGTATCCACAAGATACACGGCTAGGCAAATTAACAATAATTAAGGCACTGCGTGACAGGTCTCTCTACCCCCCTAGCCCTCCCCTTTCTCACTCTCACCTTCTGGCTCTGATTTGGTGAAAATGAAATAAGAAATAAAATAAAAATAATAATATACGAAAACGAAATAATTCTCGAATCGAGTCGAAATCTTTGTATCTGTGTATCGGAGAACTGAAAAAGAGGCCGCGCGCTCTCGCAAATGTATCTCAGCCGGCAGTGGGCGAAAGACGCAACTGCTGCGACCTTGCAATGCCCTTGAATGACACTCTTATTGCGACCAAGTCGCCAACGTTGCCACTACAACGGGCGCTGAAACGGGCCACGGCTGCCACTCAGCGCTGGCAGAATAAAGGACTAAAATAATATTTAAAAATATTGCAAAAATTAAATATAAATAAAAAATAGATAAATAAAGCCCAAAAAGCTAAATAAACTGCTCCAAATTATAGTGAAAATGTTATTGGAGTCAGAGTAGTTTTCGCGAGAGTGAGAAAAAGTGAGGGTAGCGAAGACACAAAATAATAATATAGAAAAGCCGAAGAACCCCCCAGGCGGTTTTTCCTTGACAGCTCCTAATCTCAAGCCTTAACCCAAATCAAAAAACGTGTGTGAGAAATTCACTTTTATTTTAAAAATAATATTTATAAATTTTCAAATAAAACCTATTTGAAATTCAAGCAAAAAGAAAGTGTTATCTAACTGGCGCCCTCTGGCGGCGAGTGTATGCGTGCGGGCCTGTATATGTATGTATGTGTGTGGCCGAATAGAAAGTGAAAGTTCTCGACTGCGAATCCTGCGGTAACCTTTACCCCACATTGGGTCACTTCCTTGAGAGCGGACTTCTACATAAACGACATCAGGGCACGCGAAAGGCAATAAGGCCAAAAGCATATATCCAGACTATATATACAACGAATCGGTATATGTAGGCGATATTTATGCGACAAGTTCTGACAACTAATTCTTTTTATCGCCACGCGGAGGAATACGCTGGCAAAGGCCGAAACGGGAACGCCTTGGAATAATAATAAAACATCAGGTTGGTAATCATAATTGTTGCAACATATCCTATACATAAGGTAGAATCATAATTAAGTGCGTGTTTCATATAGGCATCGCGTGTTTTATTTTACTTACCAATTACATACTTTCAACTGATGCTGCAATTAGCATGTGCGTGTATCCGTCAGATACGTTTGACATTGATTTTGCCATTTAAAGTCAAACAATACCCATCGAAGAGAGGAATTTACCTTAAATTCATTACTTGTGGAAGCAGTAAATATATATGTTTAAGAAAATAAATCATATAGGTTTTTTTCTTTTATATATTTACTTAGTACAGAGCTGGTTATGAAATGTTTATTTATATAAATATTGGGGATTTCTGGTATACATTCATAATTTATATAACGAAAATGGTGAAATAATGAACATAGAGTTATTATTTTCATAAATATGACATATATTTTTAATAAAGGATATCTTCCTTATTAAAAGCATATTTTAATTAAAATGATACCACTCATTTTAGAAATATTTACCTATCCAATCAATTACTTGAAACGAAGAAAAGGATCTTGAAATGTCCTCTGCCTCTGAAATCAATATCCAGGTTTCATCACATCCTTCTCAACCTCACATCCTTCTTTTCTAAGAACCACAATCAAAACAAAACAATCCAAATATCGTTATCACCACAATCAAAACAAACCAAGAAACCTAGAATAGCCTTTGCCCAAAACAATAACCATAAAAAAGGGAAATGGAAAGCGAAAGCCAGTTGAAAGCGAGAGTATCTTTCCACTCGAGTATCTGTGTATCTGTAACTTAGTTTTCAGAACAGCGCAAGCGTTTTTCCAGTTTTTTTTTGTTGTTCACGGTGCTTGGCTTTGTTTGCTTTTGACATTTCGTTAGGTAGCAATGTCATACAAATATAAATAAAAAAAAAACCACGCGCTGTCCAAAAAGCAAAAAAAAAAAAAAGAATATGGAAACCACCCACATCTAGGCACACGCACCCACACTCACGCAAAGTATCTGTTAGATACGTAGAATTACTGAAAGCAAATTAGCGCTTCAATCGAGTCTCGTGTAAGCCACTTGAATTTATATTGATTGCGATGGGTCTCCTATTCAAATCGATTCAAAATCCAGTACAGAAGCCCGGGAATTCAAGCTAATATACCATAAAGAATATACATTATTAATTTAGGTTTATTTATAAAAACCGAATACCAGTCAGCCAGTCAGCTGTTGTGGTTTGTTGATGGCTAGAACACGTATCTATAGTTCGAATCGTGGGCGGCACTTGCCGGTCTAAAGGAAATATATTTGGAATATAATTTATGCTAATGATATATGCGACACAGAATGACAGCCAAAAATTATATTTATTTAGTGATCCATAAGCTGCGAAATTTAAGTTTCAAAGTTTATTAGAAAGGCTCTTTTTTACTAAAATATAAATAGTCCTCCACTTCTTGGGGGTATTACTAGTTTATTAGGTATATACTAGGTATATTTTGTGAAATTTTTGTTTAACAAGGTCCCTATCTTATCGCCCCTCTTCACATAAATAATTTCTTAATTAATTGCTTTTTCAAATATTTATAATTCCTAATGTTTTCTATTTGCTTCGTAGGGCAGTTCAATGATCCGCTTAGTAATCTTATCACCTACTGACACCCATCAGTTGTGTACTTCCAAATCACAATTACAAACTGTTCCGGCGCTAAATCCAAAATACCAACAAATATGTTACCTAATCGGGGGAAAAAAACCGTTAGCTGATTAGGCCAAGTTGGCATAAAAGACCACAATCACAGCGGGCGGTCCCGGATAAAGCACATCGGGCTTAAATGACAGTAAATATGTGTATATTTGAACTGATAGTTTATCTGCCTTTTACAAAAGGTTAATATTACTAGCCATATTTTTAAAGAATTTATAAATATATTGAAAAAACCCTTAACCTTGTGAAGTGGTATAGAATAAATGGTAAAGAATATTTTATAAGCCAATGGGGTAATTCATTGCAAAAACTTTAACCTATTTACCTAGTGCAAAATATTTTCTATTAAATTAAATTTTTGATAAATTCAAATATTCGTATTCTTAAATTGAAAGAAAATAATTTCAAATGATCCTTTAGTCGGCATTACCTAAGGGCATTTAGCAGTGCAGTTAGCTATGATTAAAAATCAGACAGACATCCGAGGCTGCAACGTCACTGATCACGAGAATCTTTCTATAGCGGCGACTGCCTGCCAGAATCAGTTACCTTTTGGGATGCACTGCGACTGCAGATACCAAGACACAGATACCTGAATACAGATGCATTTAACAGATACAGATAGGGATACAGATACAAGTGTAAGAGGAGGCGGATGCGGATGCGGGGTGAGTGCAATCAGCGTGAGGGCAGTGTTTGGCTGCGATTTGCGATTTCGCTCCGCTTTCGATTCGATCCCATTCCCATTCCCCAGTCCCATTTCCCATCCTCATCGCATCCCAGCCCATCGGATCCGATTTTGCCTTATCAATCAGAGTGGATTCGCTTTGCTGAATGCCAAAAACACAACAAAAAGATCGTTTGGTAGTCAGTGCATGCCCGACACCGTGACGCTGCAGACGTGGTGCAGTTCGAGTTTTTCGGAGTGGTTTTCCGGAGTCAGTCTCCGGTGGTGTGTATTCTCCCAATGTTCGACGCATTGCTCTAACTGGTGATATCTAAATTCAATTTAAATATAAATATATGTTTAATTGAATAAAAAAATAAGTAAAGCGCCGCAGAAAGTAATCAATCGGTTATATCATCCACAGAGTGTAAGTGAAATATTTCACGGAATGTGCAATTGCGGGACGAGAAACGTTTTGCGGTTCGCGGGTCAATTCAGATTTCTATAAATAAAATTGCAAATTCGTTATCAGAATTCATAATCGAGACGCCGCCGCAGCATGATTAAGTACTTCACCCGCTGAACCACCCAACCATCCACCAACCCACCCACCACCCATCGCCCACTGCCCAATATCATGTGTAGTTCAGGTGATAAGCCAGCGACCGGCATTTTTTTTCTAGTCCGACTCGTAGGCCTAGAAACAACTAATCGAACCTTTTAAACTGTGTGAAAAACTAATGGCGCATCTATAACTAGACCAGTGACTAACTAATTGGCTTGAGAAGTGTAACTATGAGATGCAGCTGATAAGATACTCGGACTCGGGATGTCTGTCTAAACAATCATTTGCAAAGCTGGCAAAAGGTGTAAAAGGTGTAATCTGGGGAAGACTTGCAATTTTGTATACTGAAAACATCAACTACTTTATACGAACTAAATTTTTTTAGAGTGACTTGAATACAAATGAAGTGAATTAATAACCAGAAGCTGAACCAAGACCTGATAAACAAAGTTATTTACTATATATAGTATTTTGAAAATTTCCCATAAAACACACCTTGACTTCATTTTAAAGAGCCCAGCACTTAGAAAAGTGAACCAATCAAGCATAATTCAGAGTTCTTTTTTATTGCGTGAGTCGTTAGAGTGTCCACTTTAATATCAATTCTGCACATTTCCCCCAATTTAATTCAATTAAGCGACTTTATGGGTGTCGTCTTGTCACTGAATGCGTGTGGCTTACATACGGTGAGACGCATTCTTTAAGAAAGTGTATCTTCAAGATACGCAGTTACCGTCAAAACAATGAAACAAGTGGGCGAATAGAAAATCTCAGAAACGGAAATGTTACTTTGGCCGTAAAATAGAAGTCAAAGACATATGTTCTCTCAGATTTATTAATAGATTTCTTCTCGTTTTATTTATTTTTATTTTGAATTTTCTGTATTATAAATATTTTATTTATAAAATGTGAGCTTCAGCGACTGCATTAGTTGATATTATTTATAAAGAAAATATCTTAGATATTTTCCGATGATCTGATCCCTAATTTGGCAATTAATTAAGATAAAGAGATTTTAAATTTAATTCAAAAATACATATTTTCTTGAAGACCTTTTTCCACATGTGCATATTTCGGTTTGTAATCTTTCTCTTGACCCAACGTCATCGACTACCAAAACGCATTTAGCCACTTGGCCAAAAGCCAAAGAAATTTTAATTTGTATATAGGGAAAAGAATAAAAAAAACTTAAAGGTATTAAACCACAAGGGATGTCTATGAATCATGAAATATCTGCCATAAGTGGCATCACCTCATGTGCAGTGGGATGTCTATATTGCATATATTGGTATAAACATGCATTCGTTTAATTTTTGAGGAAATTTCAAAGAGATCGGCATTTTGACCTCCTTAATCGATCGATTGTCGGACGATCGTTTATTTATTTAAGACTTTGTCGACGCCATTTAGCCAGGCATGAAAGAATAAAATTCGAATCATTTTTTTACTCATTTTACTGCTTAATTAAATTTCCTATGCATGCTGCCAAATATAAAAAGTAAAATACATAACAACCGAGAGAGACACAAATTCAAAATAGACAAAAAAAAGAAAAAAAGAAATGCCGCTGAAAGTTCAAGGCCAATTGACTTTGTGTCTCCTCTCGATTGGCGCATCTAATTTTGAAAATAAAAACTCTGATGTCTTAATTGGGCGGAACTTCCTCACACTTTCCTATCTAATCGTTATCTCTCGCTCTATTAAGGGGCGTGGCGTGGCTTGGGCTTGCACCTGATCAAAAATCAAAGGTAATGCACGTGCAATGATCTCGGAATAAAAACAAAAATAAAAACATTTGCCAAAAGAAAAACACAGAGGTGTTAACAATCTGTTTTTGTCACTTGACTTAAAAAAATATATACATTTTTTTAAATTTGTATTATCGGGGTAACTATTAAAATTTAAATGGCAGTTAACCAAAACAAATTGAAAAACGACGCCATGAATATTTTAAGAAAAATGAGATATGCCTCGAAGATCATAAAAAATGTATATATTTATAAGTATATAAGCTCACGCTCGGATATTTTCCCAGCTGTTTCCAAATGCCAATGAAAGAGAAAGCTAAAGTGATGAAAAAAGAAACATTTCGAGTGAATTTATTTGTTTACTTAAAATTTGTTCATCGCATTTCAATATATCACTCACGTCATATATTCGAATGGTACTATATTTGCAGATATTCCGCAATTCCGTTGCAGCAAGCCCGACGTGGTGTGGTGACGTGACGTAAATGAACGATCCCGGAGATATACCACTGACCCATACAAGTACCCCGGACAGCAGGCCGCCCTGCAGCATTATATCCATTATACCAACCATAGGCATGTCCTCATGCCGCGGAAGGGCCGAGGCATTCGCAAGGAGTCTGTCCTCCAAGTTGCGCACCTTGGGATCACAGGTGAGGATATTTAAAATGCAAATTCATTTTATGTTGCCTACTTTGAGGGTTTAGAAAGGATATACTTTGGAGAAAAAAGAAAATATTCAATATACTAATGTGATTAGTATTATATTAAGGATTAGTATTATATTTAGCTGCTTGCACTCTAGCGTAAAGAAATGGTGTATTATAATATTTAGGTGGCATTTTTGAAGTATTCCTCCTTGCCAACGCTATCAGGCTTAATGCCACGACCCCCGGGGCGCCAGTTGACGGGGCAAAGTTCCCCGAATTCGTCTGAGAACTGGAAGGCCTGAACCAGACGAAGTGCTTCATCCACACTGCGACCCACGCCCATGTCATTTACGGTGATTTGACGAACTCGTCCCTCCCGATCAATAATAAACAGAGCACGCATTGCCAGTCCCGTGCTTTCATCCAATACTCCATAGTCCCGGGCTATCTTCATGCTCTTGTCGGCCAGTAGTGGAATGTCCATTTCCCCCAGACCCCCTACCTTCCGGGGAGTATTCATCCAGGCGCAATGGACAAAGTGACTGTCCGTCGAACAGGCCAGTACCTCGCAGCCAATGTTCCTGAATTCCTGGGCCCGATCACTGAAGGACTGCAACTCCGTCGGGCAGACAAACGAAAAATCCGCCGGATAGAAAACCAGAAGCACGTATCTTCCGCGCAAATCCGTGAGTGACAAGTTTCGGAAACCTCCGGCAATCACCGCCTGAGTGTTGAAGTCCGGGGCCACTTGATTCAAGTTTAACATACGCATCTTTCACGGTTTTTTTTAAATTCACTTCAATGGAGTTATGTATTAATATATGTTTCTAAAGGTGACGACTTGAAGTGATACTTTATTACAAAGTCAAAATTATATAGGGTCAAATTGAAAACTATATCAAAGGCTCCTTAGGTTAAGAAAACGGGCTATTTTAGCCTGATTTTATTTTATTTCAAACAATAACATAGTAGGCTTTGGAATTATTTAGGCCCCAAGTTTTTGGTGGATTTTCTTCTAGATTCTTGAAATTAGTTCAGCTCCAACCAACAACCGGAGCGGTTCTCACTTTATTCGAATTTTTATTTTATTTATTTTATTTTATTTTATTTGAATTTGTTTAATAATTTATTACTTTAATTGAATTGGTGCCTCGTTTATAAACGGTATAAGGAAGAAGGACCATGTAGGTAGTGATTTTCCTTTTACATAATATGTGACCTTTTATTTTATTTATTTTATTTTATTTGAATTTGTTTAATAATTTATTAATTTAATTGAATTGGTGCCTTATTTATAAAAGGTATGAGAATGGAGGACTATGTTGATACTGAAGCACCATCTTGGAACTGATTTTTCTTTTACAAAATATTATTTTTACCTTTTTTTTATTTTTATGCATTATGGGCTCTTAGATCCTTATAATAAAGCTATATCAGTATTATTATAATGATAAGTATAGCTCTATACTATGGAGTCAACAGATATTTAAGATATACTTCAGGGAAATGCTCCCTTTTTTTTAATAGAATGAAAAATTTACCAAAAGTCTGATTTAATCAATTTAATTATATATTTTTATTTATTTTTAATATTTTATTTTACTTTGGGTCTAATTTGTGATCCTAGACGGACTACCATTGCTGATCAATGAATTAAGCGAACGAGCCTTACATATTTTTATTCATTTAATATAAATATTTTGTTTGTGTGTTTGAAAAAGTCTAAGGGGAAAGTCTTTTCTGATTGAGTTATTCACCAAACTAATTCACGGGTTTTTCTTTTTCGCATTTTTAGACAAACGAAGAGGGCGAGGGCAATGCTGAGGATGAGCCCATCATCAATGGCACAAACACAAACACCTGGGTAAACTCGCACGACTCTGAGCAGACCGTCACGGACCTGCAGCCCCTGCGGCACGAGTCGGACTCCTTTTTCGACTTCGACTGCGAACTGGAGTCGCCCGGCAGTCCTGTGGACGAGTGCGAGTACCTGCGCCTGATCGAAACCGCCTCGAATACGCCTCACAACTCCACGGCGGAATCTGGCTACGCCTGCGCCTCGGTGGCCAGCAGTCACAGCAGCAGCACCGATGGTCCTTACTTCGATGCCTCGGCCTCGGGATCTGCCACAGTCACAGTAACAGCTACAGCTACCGCCACCCAGGCTGCCCAGGACCAAAAGCTGCCAGCCTCGGAGGTGAAGGACTACGTAAACAGCTTGCAGCTCAATGGCAATCATGAGCTGGAAAATGGGGTAGAGGAGCTGTCATCCAAAAAGCATGAGGTGCTGGATGAAGATGAGTCCTTCTTGCAGGCCCAAATCCTCAGTGAACTACAGAAACAGAGCAATAGTGTGAGAGTCGAGGAGGAAAAGCTAACCAATGGTCATCTGGAAGATGAACTCCAAGAGCAGGCCGTCGTAGAAGCGGAAGATAAATCCCAGACAGAAGTCGCAAACACAAAGGAAAATGCACCTGACAGGACACAAGAAGAATTGCCAACAAATGAAACAAGCTCCGAAGAAAAAGCTCTTCAAGAAATCACATCATCCATCCCACAAGATAGGATTCCCACTGAGGGTGAACCTACCCCTAAAGAAGAGGATGTCGCATCGGCCGGTGATACAGTCGATACCATCGTCCTGGAGGACACCTCCAATGACGTTGAACTCTCTCCTGACAGCGGGGTGGACGAAACTGACAAATCAGCCAGCAATCTCACCGTGAATGTGGAACTGGCCCATATCGAACAGGCCAAACAGGATGCTGCGGAGGCGGTGGAGAAGAGGGGAGGCCACAGTCATGGCATCGACACCACCGACGACGAAGACGATTGCCGACCTCAGAGGATCAGGCGTTGCTCTTCCCTCAAAACCGGAAAGACACCTCCAGGCACTCCCGGCCGCAAGAAGATAGTGCGTTTTGCCGATGTCCTCGGCTTGGATCTGGCGGATGTGAAGACCTTCCTGGACGAAATACCAACCATACCCAAGTCGGCGTTCGAGGATCTGGAGATCCTGGAATCCGAACCGCCTCTGCAACTGGGTCCCAAGTCCGATAAGCTGCTGATGCCACTTTTCCAGCAACCCGGCGGCCTGCCCACATTCCTTGATGCGGTCAGGGAGAAGCAGGTGTCGCTGGAGAATGCCGCCGTAACGGATAATATCAACCAGACGATATCCGGATCGGTGCGAGTAAGAAATCTGGATTTCCACAAATCGGTCCATATTCGGTACTCCCTTGATGGTTGGCGCAGCTACGCCGATCTTCAGGCCAACTACGTTGAGAACTCGTGCGACGGATTCTCGGACAAGTTCACTTTCGTGCTCTTCGGAAACTCCCTCCATGTGGGACAGCGCCTGGAGTTTGCTTGTCGATTCCAGTGCAAGGGCCAACAGTTTTGGGATAATAACTACGGCGCCAACTACTGCTTCCAGTGTCTGCCCAGCTCGACCCATCCCTCCTCCGGCAGCTCGACGGTATCGCCTCCGTCCGTGGTGACTGGCGCCGTTACCTCCGGCCACGGAGCCGGACTGGTCGGATTGCTAAGCCCCACGGCGGGCGATGCCTGGTGCAGCTCCTTCTACTAAAAATTTGGCCGAGATGGGCATATCCGTATCCGCATCTGCATCCGCATCCGCATCCAAACTCCATCCCCATCCCATTTGGCATGAGATCAAAGTCTGGAAACTATTTCAGCCTTGAGTTCATGCTAAAGGCTCCTTCAAATCAAATTATCCCAAATCATGGCAAGATAAGATGAGTGCTAGAGATCATAGATCACGTACCAGTTTTGGTTACCTCATTGGGCTGCCCCTTCATTTGGGTGAATGGATTATTTTGAAAAAACACTTAATTTTTGGATATCTCAGTTTTTTTTTTCAAAAATTAGCTTTTGTTTTTATTACTTCGGGTTTATTTTGAATTTTTCTTTAAAAAACAACTTTGAAAATAGCTTTCAATGAGTTTACAAAAATGAAATTAGTGGATTCAAATTCTTGTTTTTTAGAAATTTACGAAATCGTATTTTTTTTTAATTTGTGATCACCTTGTAAGATTTCAAAGAAATAAATACTACAAGTTAATGGAAGATCTAGCAAATTGAAAATACAAGTTTCGTCATTTTCCAATGCATCAAAAAATTTAAAAGAACCACAAAACTATGAAAACTTGATATCCAAAATAATGTATCCAAAAACCCTCCTTCATCTAAAAAACATGATTGAAAATGGTTTATACTTTTACGACCCAGACAAGAATGAAGGATATTTAAAGGAGTGAAAGGAGCTAGAGGAGCTGTTGAAACTAAAAGAGCGCCACAAAGAAAGCAAGAAATGAAACTAAACAAACCAGAGTAGTGCGAACATGAGAATGAGATCCAGAAAAGTTCGAATGAATCCCAAAGATAGTTGTTAGTCGTACGTTTTAAGAAGAGCAAGTGATAACAAACTAAAAAAATCTGATCAGTTTCTTTAATAGTTTTTCTGTTTTTTTTCAGTTTTGAGTTTTGATAAAATTAAAATTTGTTTTGTTCCTAGGTTTGTGTGTTATTGGAAAGGGTTTTCAGATCGCTGCCAGCTAATGTACTTTTTTTAAGACACCAATTTTTGTGAGAAGATTAATGGCAATTAATCAAAGTTCAGCAATAGTAGAAGTATGTTTACAGAGCTTAGAAATTTCACAAGAAACCAATCATAGTTCCCAGATCAAAAGTTAACTATAACTAACCAACATCTATTTTCTAGTCAAGTCGCGTTTACTTTTGAGAGATTTTTGGGCTAAATAGATCCACTGTTTAGTCGTATGGGAAGCAATACTCCAGCCTTAAATACGAAACCCGATCAAAAGACCTCTTTCTATCCAACATGGCAGGCAAACCTACACTTTTGTTTTTCCCTTCTGTTTGATTTTTTTAATCTATTCTTTAATTTTAATTTAAACGAATTCATTATTTTTATGTATATGTTGATGCGTAATATATATCTTAATATTATATACTATATATACAAAATAAAATAAATATAAAATTTAGTTTTTTCACCTTGGTTGCCTTATTGAGTTGACTTTTGATTAAATATGATTTAGAGAGCTATCCCCAAGACTCCCAGCGAAAAATATGCGAGCTCTTCTTATCCCAGAAACATATTTAAATATACAAGTATATAGCCAATAGCCTATATCAGGGATTGATAAGCAAAGAACTACTTATAACAATTACAAACGCAGCTACCTCAAGGTTTTAACCAAAACCGAAACCGCGAAAAATAATGAATAATAGTTAAACAAAATATATGATTAAAATAAAAATAAAATTAAATATGTTTATTGCATAGCAAACATGTAAAAACCAAAAAAAGCAAAACCAAAACAAATAAAAACGAACTTTAAAAGTTACAACTATTTACATATGTTAAAATACATAGATGAGAAACCCCATAAATACTATATTACAGAAGTCCCCTCTCCAAAAAAAAAGATTTTAGACTGAGACGTGAGTATTTCGAGGAGAGAACTAATTTGTTACGAGATCTGCCCGAAAACCAGATTTATGTTAAGGTTTGTGTGGGCGGGTCTTTTGTCAGCATGATAGTTTCATGTCACACCAACACAAAAGTAATAAAGAAACCACAATAAAATAATAAAGCCAACACCAAAATTTCTTTTGTGAAAGGCATTTGCGTATTAAATTTAATTTCATGCAAAATGGTACAAAATTTGCCAGCAGGTAAGTTATAGTTGCTCTGGTTCCCTTCTCTATAGGTTATTGCTGTTTCGCCACTATTTAGTTTATCTTTTATCACTTATCTATTGTTATTTATTGGGCTAATTCACTTTTCATGGCTCAATCGGAGAGTCGAGATTCTGGTGTAGTGTGAAAGTTCTTTCAACACGTTCGGCATTTCTCGTTCATTGATTTTTATGCAAATTATGCCAAATTTATAAATAGTTGGCTTAGTTTATTAAACAAGAGATATTTGCATAAAATACATGTTTAGGACAATCACCATGCCATGTATATAAATCTAAAAATGAGCTATTTTAACGGTAGTTTGAATGATTCTTCTCGATGACCATTCTTTAAAGACCATTCTTTGTTTCCATATAAAAAGATGTGACAATGATCTGATTTTGGTTAGTTCTCGACATGGAGTGGCGTTTGAAAGTTCCACTGACGAATTGGATTTTATTCGGTGTGCTTCTGCTACCAATTCTGGTAGCAGTCCAGGCCAAGGATAATGCCTCTGCTCCGCGTCTTATCACCCTGCAAGCCGGCAGCCCCGCCCCAGCTCCTCCGCCACAGGAAGTGATAATCGAAGGGGATTACGATCACCATCACCACCAGCCATATCCGTACCAGCCCAGCTATCCGTATCCCCAACCTCCGGCTGCGCCACAGCATTGTCACTGTCCTCCCGGACCTCCGGGGCCACCAGGACCTCCGGGAATACCAGGCCAGAAGGGCTATCCCGGTCAAAAGGGCTCCAAGGGTGAGCCTGGCGAAAAGGGTGCGAAGGGAGAGAAGGGCTACCCCGGCATGCCCGGTCTGCCTGGTCCCCAGGGCCCACCCGGATATCCCGGAGGATCCTATCCTCCTTATCCCTATCCTCCGCCACCACCACCATCTCCTCCACATGGTGGTCCCCACCGCTACTACGATGATCAGTACTACGAGGGAGATGACTATGGCCGTGCTTTCAGCCTCATAGAGGAGGAACCCATTGGCCCTCAGCCCATTATCTTGACTTTCAGCCACCGCAACAATCCATTTACAAAGAAATCAAATAAAAAACATATTTAAAACTTAACTTAACGGGAGGTCTTTTAAGACTGGGGAAAACACACAATGAAATACGGGTTAGTTCATTTGAAACCTTTATACAACTCTCATATAATAATCAGATACTTTCTAAATAAAGCACATTAATCCAATCCAAGACCTCACATTACACTCAACCAACGTAAATATTAGAACACAATACGATATATATCTAGACTATTAGCAAACATCATCGTCTATGCCCGGATGGTCGTCGGCCTCCTCCTCCGCATCGTCATCATCATCCAAGGCCGTTTGCGAGGCGCTTATCCCCGCGAAGTCATCCTCCATATTATCCACAAAACTGGAGACCCTGTCAAAACAAAACAAACAGACATTAAAAACAAATACCGGCGAAAGTTCTTCATTGTCGGCCATCACTTTTCAAAGTCGCACTGCGGCAAGAGACCTTCGTCCTTCGAAGGACTAAATCGGAACAGCGTGCTGAGTCTCAGAAGGCCGAGGAGTATTAGGAACATTCCGGCCACATAGCTCAGCCACAAATTGTGGGGATAGAGTATTAGGCAGATGCCGATGACCGCGTACACGGGCGTGGGGCGCCATCCTCCGCAAATCGCTGACAAACGCCAGCAGGCCAGGCAGCTGCAGGACCTCCGCTGGTAATTGTCCCTGAAAGATAGGGAAATAAGTGTCACCTTTACTTTAAGATTTAGGTCAATTTTATAATCTTAAAGATTTCTTTCTGTGCAATTGAACTCACTCTGCGCACTGAAGCTGCAAAAATATGGTTACCAGCCACTTGATCTCAATGAACATTACCAGCACGGCTGAAAAACTAACAAGAAATTAACATAATTCTTGGGGGCATCGGATATCTGACTTACACTATGTAGAGCCCGGCCTGATAGCCATGCATGTAGACATCAACGCCTACGCCGCAGATAACTGAAATGAGAAATGGCTTAGGAACATTGCTTGGGTGCGGGGGGTTCTTGTCTGGGGGGTGGAAAGGAGCCGGAGGAAGTGTTATCCTTGAATGAGCCTATAAAATAATGTGATTTCGTCTGGGCAAATATATTTATAAGCATATTTATTGAGTTGAGGCTTTTTTGTTTACCAAGCAAGGGCCATAAAATGTAATTCAAAGCCAGTAAAGGCAAACGAGGGTTTCTTGAAAATTTATGAAGTGTTTTAAAAATTATATATCTATGGGAAAAAAATATTTTTAGTGAAATAGAAATGTATTTACCAGAAACTTATGTTCTAAAACATTTTTTAATTTTGAAAACCTTTTGGGTAATTTTGAAAACCCTCGAAAATTTTTTCAAACCGCCCCCTAAAATATTCATATTCCAACCACATTATGGACCCCCTGCTTTTGTCCCAAATCCACTTCCAATGTATAAGATATGGCCAACAAAAGCCACCACGCCCCTGTCTCCGCTCATAAAAACTCAATCTAATTAAGTTGTTTTTATTATGCCAAGCCGCGAAAAACAAATCAGATTAAAGCCCACAGATATATAGATGAGCCATATATTTAAATGGAATATCAGAACCAAAAACCAGAGCAATTACATTAAATACTGCCAACGGAAGGGAAAAAAATTCGAAAAACGGATATCGAAAAAACATGCAAAAATTATCTGGATAATTGAAAGCGATGGGGGGAAAATAGATTTGGTCAGGACATTTTCCAAGAGGAAACTTGGCGGATGGCTGGCGCCAAAAGGCTAACAACAAAGCTCATTGTCGAACGTATGGAAAAGTTGGCCGAGAACGAGGAAAGAGAGGGGCCAGGGAAGGACTGGGGGAAAATCAACTCTTGGCACAGGATGCGAACTGCAAGCTGCATAGAGGCCAATGCCTTGTTAATGGCTCTGACAGAATAACCTTAGCTCGACTCCTGTTTTTCCGAGTCCTCTATTCAGTGGGGTTTATGAACTATATCAAGTTTTATACTTTGTTTTTCTGGGTTGCACTGCATTCATAAAAGACCCCACAACAATTTGTAAGGAAATTAGTCTGAACTTGACCCAAAAGGTTTTTGTTATGCTACAGCCAGCAATTTATCAAAAGCCCAGAAGGTTGGAAAAAATGGTGGCTGCACTATTTGAAGCGCATTAAGGAAAACTTGGGCCGGGGGCTGAGAGCCGTTATGATTGGTCGTGATAAGCGTTTAAGCCAAGTTTGATAACTGCACCAGATGGCCATCAAAGTAGAGAATAAAAAATGATTGCTTTTCTTTCGATTGCAAGGGAGATAAATTTGAGTATTAAAAATGTCAATAAATTAAATTCAATCAATAGTCCATTTCTGAATATATGTACATTAAAAAAAAAAAAATTTTAGAAAAAGAAAAAAAAGTTGAATAATGGCGTTTCAATCTAATGGAAGACGACTCTGACTACTACCACTACTACTAACTGATAAACTACTGACTTCAACTTGAACTGATATGTAAATACTTCCTCCGATTAAATTCAAAGCAAAAAATCATTTGTTAAGAAATCACGCATAAAGTTCATATTTAGATTGATATAGTATAAGAGTTTCCTTAAATTTGACCTGTCGTAACAATAATTGCAATTCAAGATTTAAAAAAATATAAAAAAAGTACAAAATAAAGACAGTTAATTAAAAAAGTAAAATAAAAAGATTCATTCTCGATAAAAAATAGATATTGTGAGTAAATTAGATGTTCAGAGTAATAGAAAAATATGTGAACAAAAAACATTAAAATCGACTTAGAATCAACTGATACCGATCCTTATTTCTATCAAATTTACTATAGTCCAAACAAGTAATTAAAGAAAATAGTAAAGAAAAAAGTAGAAAAAGTAAATGCAGTAAAATGAAAAAATTCAAAAATAAGATCCATGATATTGGGACCTTTGATAGTCAGAGCACAAAAACCAAGCGATGTAAAGAAAAATATTTAAAAAAAAGGCAGACAGTTAATTGAATAAATAAAAATAAAACATTGAAAAAATAGGCCCATGAGTCGTGGATTACAAGAACCATCGCTCAGTTTAAATTTTAAAACAAAACAAGAAAGGAAAGCTAACTTCGGGCGGAGCCGAAGTTTATATACCCTTGCAGCTAAAACCGGATATATATCGCAAACATCGGATATAGTTGGCCGATCCTTATGAAATTTGGTAGGATGGATCAAAATTTAATCTGTACCAAGTTCCAGCTTTCTATCTTCAAAAACACGAAAGTTGGGTCATTTCCGATCGTTCAGTTATATGGCAGCTATAAGATATAGTCGGCCGATCCCGGTCGTTCCGACTTATATACTGCGTGCAAAGGAAAGAAGGGTGTGTGCAAAGTTTCAAGACGATAGCTTTAAAACTGAGAGACTAGTTCGCGTAGAAACAGACAGACAGACGGACAGACGGACATGCTCATATCAACTCAGGAGGTGATCCTGATCAAGAATATATATACTTTATAGGGTCGGAGATGTCTCCTTCACTGCGTTGCACACTTTTGGACAAAATTATAATACCCTCTGCAAGGGTATAAAAATTAGTCAAGTATATTTAATACAATACAGTAAATTACCATAAGAAAAATAAATTAAATATAAATCAGAAATAATGTGTTGACAAAGATAATGGAGTGCTCTGTGGCAAAGTCAGCACTTGAATGAACTTATTTAAAGAGTTCAGTTGGAACAACAAAATTCAAGGCCTACTTTATAAAGAATTTGAATGAAAATGCTCATAATGTTCTTGCTTACTATGATTTTATTATAACAGAGAAAGTTTATTACATATCGATATTTATAGTTATCGGAAGTCAAAAAATACGCCTGAGATTCTTAGTATGCGTCACTAAAGAAATACTGCATTATTTCAAACCAGAAAATGGCTTTGAAGCACAAACAATATTGATGCTGAATAACAAAAAAGAATCCAATATAAAAATGTCCCTATTCACCAGCTTGGTCTTAGAATTTCCATTGAATGCCAACAAATGTAATAAGCCATGGCACTCAACATATCCTCAGGCAGGATATCCACTCGCAAGCATTTCTTACAACTTGTCAAGGGTAAATATTCCGAAAAAAAAGGACAAATCAGACAGCTATGATGTACATATACATATATGTGCATGTATGATATTCACATGCACATGCATCCCATAACCCCATCATGATTGGCATTATCTAGAGGCAGGGGGTCCACCTGGACTGTGAGTTATTTTATTTCGCTTGGATTTCCAGGCACTTGAGCTTACCGAATGAAGTCAGCAGACCAAAAACTCTTATCACAGGACGCAAACACTCGCAAGGCTCTGACTGGTGATTATGACGACGTCGTTGTCGTCGACATTGTTGTTGTTGCTGAGGTTGTTGCAGTTGCATTTGGCTCATGGTTATAGTATTTTCCTTATTCCTTTTTTTTTGGTTATATGTACGACCCCACACAAAATGGGCTAATAAAACAATCAAAGAGCCGTATCCACATCACAAAACTTTGCTACGTGCTTGGCATGCTAAGTGGCCAAAATACGACAAACATTTTCAATTTCAAACCAAGCACTGAGCAGGTCGTTAAGCTTTTAAATTTAAGTATTTAACGCGGGCATACGCTGCGTATGCGTATTGTGACACTTTTCACACTTCTCCTTCCATACCATTTAATCACCGGTCTTTCCCTGGCCGTGGGTGTGTGTGTGTGGGTGAGAACTAATGTCTGCAAATTACCGTTAGCATTTACACTTTCGCCCCGCACGTCACTTGCCACACTTTTGTTCCCTTTTTATTGGCGTTCTAGGTTTTCATTTTTATATTCTTATTTTAATTTAATTTTTTTTCCCTTTAATTTTTTTTGTGAGGTGCCAGTTGCCACTTTGCCACTTGACTTTATGACCGTGCTCTAAACAACGAACGTCCGTGCGCTTCCAACACCGCCAACTGAATGAAAGGACCAAGCAGATTGGGCACATTCGTAGTGGAGTCACAGCCAAAGGACCCAAGCCAGAGTCGCCGTTGAGGCTGCTGCTACTGCCACCACAGCAGACGCCAACTTTGTAGCAGCTAGAAAGCAAAGCAAAGTCAAAGCAAAAGCAGTGAAAAAGCAGGAGCCAGCCAATAGGACGGCTCTACATACGAAGCCATCGAGTTGATTTGTTATGAAATGTCACTCTGGATTTATTTCTCTTCTCTTAAAATTTGAAAAATAGGATAAAAAAAATGTGAAAAATTTAACAGATATACGAACGGAAGACTCAAGAATATTTAGGCACTCACGTAAATTCAAATGAAATAAAGTTATTGTTAAAAAATAAAAAAGTAAAGAAGTAATACCTCGTTTAGCATTTTTTTTCTATCCTCGAAAAACCATTGCAATTCTAGCGATTAAAAAATAAAATTATTGAAAATAATAAATTATGTACTCAAAGAAAAAAAAGACTTTTAATAATGTAAGCCTTTTGCGTCAGCAAACATGCCTCCACGAGAAACAAGATATTGAAATTAGGCAAATTTAAAATAAATACTCAAAAAAATAATAATAATAACAAAATAAAATATTTATTTTGAAATAAAGAAGTCCACCGTTGGATATCCAGCACTAAAGTGATGATGACCCAAAGGAGATGCCTTCCTTATATAGTATTTTAAAAAATGCGAGTAAGTCAATGCCTTTTTTGATGTTTCAAAAGCCTACTTGGTTTAATTAATCAAAATAGACTAGAAATATTTTAGTTTCATTTTTTTTAACTTTGCAAAATTAAAGAACCTCTCACTTTAAAGTGGAGGGGCCATGCTAAAGTCATTATTACCCCGAAGCTGTTACTACCATTTCTAGCTGGATTTTATTTGTCACGTTGTCCTGTGTGAGTTGCCTTTGCTGGCGTGTCCTTGTGTGTGCGTGCTTTCGTCCTGCTGGTCCTCCCTCCACCCCTCTCGACCTGCTTCCCTCCGTTTGGCTACGTTTCAGTAATTTTCATAACCGGCTAGATGGGGAGCGCGAAGTGTCAGCGGCAAATGGAAGCTGAAAAGACGACCAGGAGCTGAGCTGAGCAATTGCCAAGAGCCAGGCGTCTACGCAGAATGTGGACAAAAACATTTTCTGCTGCGGCACCCCCACACCTCGGCAGTCCATCTCAGACCACTGGGGCATAGGGAGGAAATTCAGGGAGAAGCTCGAGTAAATATTTTTTTTAGCTTCCCTCGCTTATTGTGCTGTGCACTTGCCAAGGTACCTATCGTCAGTCTTGTTTGCATTATGCGGCGTTAATGACATCCAAAGTGGAAGGCCGTCCCCGACAACCCCTAGGAAAAGCTCCAATGTCTCTCCAGCATCTACGACATAATTCACACCGACCCCACACTCAAAACATTTCATTTCCGTTTGCAACGTAAAGGAAACCACAAAAACAAAGTCAAACCACTGAGCTCTAAGCAATATGTTCTTTACTAAAATATTTCTACTAAAAATTAATTTCAGTGCACTTCAATGCTAATGGGGCCTTCACTTGGGGAACTCCTTGCGCCGCTTCATTATCTTGGTAATACCAGCCACCATGGCTACTTCGGGGAGGGCCAGCTTGGCATCCTCCTGGAAGTCACAGCGTCTGGTTAAATGCAGCCATGTCCTCTCCGGATTTAGCGACAATGGCATCTGCAGCCAGCTGACATAGTCTATTTTCATGGAGCCCGTTAAGAGCTGGTCAAAAGGCGTATTATTACCAATAAAGAACATGGACCGGAGCACCGAGGTTTTCGCCTCCTTGATATTTTGGCCTTGAACTCCCTGAAAGGGACTCGGATCGTTGTCGCCCGTTCCCAGTTGCTCCAGCAGCCAATCCTTGTTGAATTTCAGATAGTTGTACACCACTTTCAGGGCCTGTTTACCAATATTTGTGGTCAGGACATCGCTGACCAAAACTTCTGCTATATAGTCGGCGATTCCCACATCCATTTCCATGGCGTAATTGTTCGGGGGACTGTGGCTGAGGCGATCCGATTCGGCATTCGTTAGGGCCAGGTCATCCATTTTGATGGTGCTTACAGCACTCATGCCTCCGGCCCCTCGATTATTGCCTCCCACTGACCCACCGAAATCGGTGTCCAAGTTAATGCTCTCCTTGGCCTGCTTGAGGAACAGTTCGATCTGGTCCGTGTGCTTGTCGTCCTCGTCAATCGAGCAAATGGCCTCAGAGATGGAATAGCAAATGGAGGCCTTCTCCTCATTTTTGTCTGAAGAAAAAAATAGTTAAATTTGTAACCAAATTTTTATAAAAACTCACTTTGCTCGTGGACCTCTGCGGTTTTAATGAGTTCCGTGTACAGAGCTGCAAAAACTACTTGAAGGAGCACCGAATCACCTAGAGGCCTTGTAGAAACCGGAATAATGTCCTGCAGCAGAGAAGCGATCTTGTAGAGACCCTCTGGAATGCAATCCCAGATCTCCGAGACACAAGTAAGGGCCAAGGACATGGCCTGGTACATGCTAGCACCATTTTCCACCGCATTGATCAGCATTTCCACAACGCAATCTAGTACGGGGTATACAAAGTGCATGATGGCCTCCAGCCAGGGGGTCCTCTTCTGGTTCCAGACTTGACGCTTGTCCAGGCAATCGCTCCATCCGGTGACCGCATTTTCCTCCAGGGTTTTGATCAGACAGGATTTGATGTCAACGGCTTTGCCAACAGCCACCACCAAGTAAGTAAGGGAAAGGACTATCTGGTAGTTGGACTGACCCACAGGATCTTTTAGGAAACAAAAGTAAAGTTTTTTAATATTATTGCATAAGAAATAATCTCACCTATATCTCCAGCTATAGACTCGGTGACGTTAAAACACTCTCCTCGACACAAGAAAGCCTCACATTTCTGTGGAGCTCCCTCGGCGCTGGTAAACGAATGCTTGGCCACATTCTTGAAATTCTCCGAAGACGGCAAATGCTGCATCAGGTGTCTAATTATAATTCCCGTCAAATAGGCGTCTCTCATCAAGAGGATCTTTAGCAAATAAGACCAGTCGGCCTCGGGAAAGGCCAGTAAGACTCTCAAGTCCAGGGATATGGCGGTGTTGGTAGAAAGATCGGCGAATTCTGTAACCCACTGGCAGGATTGTTCTTTGGGAAAGTATCGCGGTAAAGCGAATATAATCCAGGCACTAGGAAGCCCATGACGGGAACTAAACATTTCCATGTTGTCTAGTCCTTTGCGGAAAACCTTGTAACAATAACTTCAGAACAGTCTCCATAGGTAATCAACAGACTTACTTTGGAAAGAACTCCCAGAGGAGCTCCTCTCAACAAAAGGCAGTAAAAAAGCTCCCGGCACTTGGCATGAATGTCTCTGATAATAACACTCTGGTTGCTTAGTTGCAACCCCACATATGCCTCCCCACTCTCGCTAATATGTGGCAGCAGTTCCGCTATGCAGAGCAGCATGTTGCAGATATCCACCAAATGCAACTGAGATCGTGCCACACTGGTCACTATCTGGGTATATCGAACAGTCAAGACACTTAGTGTCTCATTCAGCATTCCAGCAAAGATTTTCTGGGCCATCTTCGGAGGCACTGAGTTCCACAGATCGTTTTTGGAGCCCCTCATGTAGTGCCACCACATCTGGATGGTATAGGAACCCCTTTCGGATTCAAAAAAGGGCTGAGTATCCTCCCAATGCAAACAGTCTGCATCCTGGATAATGTAAAGCAATAGCAAGCGACAATGAAGATCCAGGAGGCGTTCAGCCAAGGCCTCCGACATTTGGGAGTATTGCTTGAAACTAAGCTTCAGGGCTCCACCTTTCTCATCTCCTTTTGGAGGACAAATAGTTGTTGTAGCCGCCTGCATGTAGACACTCAGGGAGTTCTTGACCAATGATGCAGCTCCAATGGTGGCTGTGAGCACCGAAAGATCGGCATGATCCAAGGACTCCTGGGAAAGGCGATGGATATGCTCGAGTAATAAATCTGCAGATTTCGTTACTAACTGCACAAATTTATCCGGATCTGAAGTTTTAATGGTAACACTAGTCTGGAATACAAATATTATTTATACTGATTTTTATGACAAAACCCTTACAAAATCTCCCTCATTCATTTCCTTCTCAGTATGCAAGAGTCCCGATGGCTTCCGATAAGAGGCAAAGTACTCATCCTCCCACCTGGAATAAAATTTAAATTAAATGAGTCTCTCATGAATTATAATTTATAATACTCACCACCGAATTAATTTAATGGCTGCAAAAGACGCATAACGTGGAAAATCCAATTTTCCACCCACAACTCCAGAACAAATTGGTTCCTGAAGGACTCGCTGATGTGTCTGTATAATAAGGGTAACATTTGAATAAAAATAACAAGAAATCCGTTTTACCTATACCTGATAAAATTCAAGATCTCGCTGCAGTAATATAGGAACTCTGTCCATTAAATTTCCTTCTTCCAGCACCTCCATTTTTAGGCGTTACTTTGTTTCCGGCAGTTTAGAAGAACTAAATGCGAATTTTTCGCTAACGAACAAACAACCTATTGAGTTCAGCGGTTTCCAAGGGTAACAAAATGAGAATACCGATACGCCAAAAAGCAGCGGCCATAGGGGTCCACTTCAAAAATTGTGAATATGTATCAAAGTTTGATATTAGGCCTACGAAGGCTTTTTCTCCGGAGGGTCCACTCCAAAAATTGTGGATATGCATGGGAGTCTGAAATTTGCCATTGCAAAGGCTATATCTTCGCAAAATAACATCCGATTCTTAACCGGAGTGTCTTTAATGATTTTTAGATCGATTCTCTATTCATTTCCATTAAAACCCGATCACAAATTTTTTTTTAGATTTTTTCTCAAATTTTCTGGAAGGTCCCCCAAAAATTGTGAAAATGCATGGGAGTCCGAGATTCGCCCCTGCAAAAGCTATATCTTCGCCAAAAAACATTCGATTCTTAACCGGAGTGTCTCAATTGATTTGTAGATCGGTTTTCTATTCATTTCCATTAAAACCCGAACACAAATTTTTTTAAAGATTTTTTCTCAAATTTTCTGGAGCGTCCCCTTCAAAAATTGTGAAAATGCATGGGAGTCCGAGATTCGCCCCTGCGTAGGCTGTATCTTTGCCAAAAAACATCCGATTCTTAACCGGAGTGTCTTAAATGATTTGTAGATCGGTTCTCTATTCATTTCCATTAAAACCCGAGCACAAATTTTTTTTTAGATTTTTTCTCAAATTTTCTGGAGGGTCCTCTTCAAAAATTGTGAAAATGCATGGGAGTGCGAGATTCGCCCCTGCAAAGGCTATATCTTCGCCAAAAATCATCCGATTCTTAACCGGAGTGTCTCAAATGATTTGTAGATCGGTTCTCTATTCATTTACATTAAAACCCAAACACAAATTTTTTTAAATATTTTTTCTCAAATTTTCTGGAGGGTCCCCTTCAAAAATTGTGAAAATTCATGGGAGTCCGAGATTCGTCCCTGCAAAGGCTATAGCTTTGCCAAAAAACATCCGATTCTTAACCGGAGTGTCTTAAATGTTTTGTAGTTCTGTTCTCTATTCATTTACATTAAAACCCGAGCACAAATTTTTTTTTAGATTTTTTCTCAAATTTTCTGAAATGCCCCGAAAAATTGTGAAAAGGCATGGGAGTCCGAGATTCGTCCCTGCGAAGGCTATATCTTTGCTAAAAAACATCCGATTCTTAACCGGAGTGTCTTAAATGATTTGTAGATCGATTCTCTACAAATTTCCATTAAAAAACGCTCACAATTTTTTTTTAAACATTTATTTAAAATTTTCTGGAGCGTCTCCTTCAAAAATTGTGAAAATGCATGGGAGTCCGAGATTCGCCCCTGCGAAAGCTATATCTTCGCCAAAAATCATCCGATTCTTAACCGGAGTGTCTCAAATGATTTGTAGATCGGTTCTCTATTCATTTCCATTAAAACCCGAACACAAATTTTTTTAAAGATTTTTTTTCAAATTTTCTGGAGGGTCCTCTTTAAAAATTCTGAAAATGCATGGGAGTCCGAGATTCGCCAAAAATCATTCGATTCCTTAGAAGAGTGTCGTAAATGATTTATACATTAATCCACTGCCAAACTATGAGCCGGTTCTAGACTTCTGCCCGCCACTGTATGTACTATGCATATACCAACTGATAAGACCTGCTTTTCTCTTTATTCCCTCTCTGGAATTAATTCAAGTTACGCTGGTGATAAGCCGCCGCAATTGCCGACTGGCCAGCTCTTTCAGAATTTAATCTGCTCTCAGTTGACAATTGACTTGCGACTTGAACGGTAGAGGACTCGGGATCCGGAGGCGTATACACAATGTGAGTATGGTGTCAATTAAGATGCTATCAGTAGATGCGCTCTGCTGGGGATCTAAAAAAAACTTTCCAGCCAGCAACCAGAAAACAGGCGTAGCGGGCAGTTATCGCTCGATAGCCGCGGTATCAGCGTATAATCAGTAATCCATAAATCTTCTCTTGCTCTGCTCCATGTTTGAATGAGGATTTCTATGTACCCACAAGAAATTAGGTCTTGAAGACGCAGGTTAATACAGTTTCTTTGTTTCTTACAGCATGCTGGCGAATTTAAGAAACCTTTCCCGACTGGCCTTGCCCCGTCGTTTGGCCTCCCAATCCTACTCCTCCTCCTCATTCCTGATAGACCAACCGGAATACAGTTTCCTGAAAGAACTAGGACTGGAGCGCGAAAATCCTGGAGTGTACTCGGGTCATTGGCAGGGACGTGGCCCCAGCGTCACCAGCTACGATCCTGGAACTGGCCAGGCCATAGCCACAGTGCGTCAGGGCACGGTCCAGGAACTGGAGCAGACCATAGGACTGGCTGTGGACGCCTACAAGCAGTGGCGCAAAGTACCCGCTCCTGTTCGAGGCGAAATAGTCCGCCAGATCGGAGATGAGCTGCGAAAGTACAAGGAACCCCTGGGCAAACTCGTTTCCCTGGAGGTGGGAAAAATCTATAGTGAGGGTCAGGGAGAGGTGCAGGAGTTCATCGACATCTGCGACTATGCGGTGGGTCTCTCCAGGATCTATTCCGGTCAGTTGATCAACTCGGAGCGTGCTGATCACTCGATTCTGGAGGCTTGGCGTCCTCTGGGATTGGTCGGTGTGATTTCGGCATACAATTTCCCCAACGCGGTATTCGGATGGAATGCTGCTATTGCTCTAACCACCGGCAACAGTGTTCTGTGGAAGGGAGCACCCAGCACCCCCTTGGTTTCCGTGGCCACCACCAAGATTGTGGCCGATGTTTTGCAGAGAAACAACCTGCCGCCAGTGGTTACTCTCTGCCAAGGAGGCACCGATGTTGGTCAGTATTTGGTTTCCGATAAGCGAGTAAACCTGGTCTCCTTCACGGGCAGCTGCCAAACTGGTCGGGATGTCGGCGTAGAAGTTCAGAAACGCTTTGGAAAGGTGATCCTCGAACTGGGCGGCAACAATGCCCTGATTATCGATGAATCGGCCAACGTTAAGATGGCCCTGGAAGCGGCCCTTTTCGGTTGCATCGGCACCAGCGGCCAGAGATGCACCACCACGAGGAGGATCATAGTACACGAGAAGCTTCACGATCAGTTTGTACAAGCTCTGGTCAGCAAATACAAGCAACTGATACCTAAGATTGGTCACCAACTGGAGGCACAAACTCTCCTGGGTCCCGTCCACACGCAGCAGAATGTGGAGAACTACAAGAAAGCCATCGAGGAGGCCAAGTCCTTGGGTGGAACGGTTGCCTTCGGCGGGAAGGTCATACAGCGAGATGGCTTCTATGTGGAGCCCACTGTAGTCACGGGATTGCCTCATGATGCCAGCGTTGTCCATCGCGAAACTTTTGCGCCAATCGTCTATATCCTGAAGGCTAAGAATGTGGAGCAGGCCATTGAATGGAACAACGAGGTGGAGCAGGGTCTCTCCTCTGCTATTTTCACCGAGAACATCGGTCAGGCTTTCAAGTGGATTGGATCAAGTGGCTCCGATTGCGGAATCGTGAACATCAACACCACTACTAACGGCGCCGAGATTGGTGGAGCTTTTGGTGGCGAAAAGGCCACTGGCGGTGGTCGGGAGTCCGGATCGGATGCCTGGAAACAGTACTGCAAGAGGGCCACTATCACAGTTAATCACTCCGGAGAGTTGGCCTGTGCCCAGGGTGTCGTCTTCAATGTAGAGTAAATTTTATTCAATTAGAATTTGTATAATCGTCCTAATTTCAATAATTCAATAATTTTAAATACAAAAATAATTTCCAAAATGCCATTGGGTGCGGTCAATTCTTACAGATCTCGAATCGCCAAAAATCCACTTCGATATCTTTGGACTTTTGCTTGTGGAATTTGTAGCTAGCATCGATGTTATAGCGAAGTTCAGCGACCACCGTTGCTCGGGCACCCAACTCTTGGGCCTTTTTTTGAATGTAGGCACTGAGAAATAATGAAGAGGAGGTGTTAGAAAATTTAGAAATCTTTTAAAATTGTCTACCTACCGTGTAGAGGTCTTGTGCAGGGAGTAGACGGCGCCGGTTGCCAACTTTAGAGCTACTTCCAGAAACCGCATATCCATACCGGCATTGTGTTTAGTTCCAAATGGAGGGTTCATGACCACAGTGTCGAAAGTCTTTTCCCACTTGCTGCCAGCCAACTGCAGGACATCCGTCCGTACGCAATCCACATTCGGTAACTCCATGTCCTGTACATTACCCCTAAACGTATCAACTGCATCGCCATCCAATTCAAAACCCACTGTGAGCTGGGCCCCCAAGAAAGTAGCCGCAATGCTAAGCATTCCGCAACCGCAACCCAGGTCTCCCACCAATTTCCCCTCTATGTCCTCATGCTGAGATTGCATATGATGTATCATACAGGCAGCGATGTGTGGGGGCGTTGGATACTGCTCCAAAAGGATCTTAGGCTGCTCAAAACCGTCGACACCCTGCAGGTACTCCTCCAGCTTCTTCAGCTTTAAACGAGCCATAGTGGATTTACGTAACGAGATTATTTGTTGTTAATGGGGGTGGTGGGGGGCGTGGCAATGGTCGCCGGCAGAGGTTCAAGGCGCGGCAGCACGGGTAAGAAACTATTTCCAAAATACGAATCCTGAGGTACAAAGAAGCCCAGAGTCGTAGAGCTCGTTGGATTAAATGCAGCGCGGGCCGTAGGCGTGGCATTGGCGGCTATGCCACCCGCACCAAGCTGAAAATCCGGTGTCACTGTCGTCGGCTGGCCGAGCAACTGGGGAGTGGACATCTGAAAAGCATATATTCAACGTAATAAGTGCCAACATCCTCAAATTCCACAACAAATAGTACCTGAGTGTTGATTCCCAAATTTATGATCCCCCCGGCAAGCAGCTGCTTCTTGGTTTGGATCTCCTCAAGGATCTTGCGGGTTGTGTCTGCTTGCTGGGCACTTGTAGTAGGAAAAGCCATGAAATAATCAACAATTAATTGTAAAAAAGGAAATAAATAGAACTTGATAGTGTTGACTTTCTGAATTCGGCTAATTTTTCAGTTTGTTCGGCGTGACATTCCCGAAATATCAAGGAACGGTCTTACTACAACATGTGTTATTGAATATTGTGAATTTTATAAATTAAATGGTCGCACCTGCAAAGTGGATTTAATACTTAAGAAAATTAAAAAAATATTTGAGCAAAGTTCTAGCACATTTTTTAAAAAGAAAATAGAAACATATTTTAATGTTTCGCGTTGCCAACCAATTACCCAATATGGATTTTGCAACACTAAAAATAAAATACAGTTTTCACAACACTGGATATTTTCCTCTAGGAAGAGCGTGCGAACCAACAACAAAATATATTTATTTACAAAATTCGTAAACATAAACATTTTCCAGAGTTATTATACACTCTGAACCGCGTTGGCTATTTTTTAAATTGCAGTGCAAGTGTTAGAAGTAACGAAAAAACAATGAGTATGAGCGACGACGACAGGGATATTGATATCGAGAGTGACGTAAGCAACTGACTAAAATCATAAATTTATTTATGTATATGGAAAATAACGCAATATAAACACCCTTTTTAGGATGATGGGGACTCGGACAACGGCCTAGGCTCCTCTCGACACACAAGCACTGCAAATTTCACCCAGGTGAGTATCCCAAAAGCAAAAGGTGGCTGCGCACGTTGACTTTGTTGATAAACAAGACGCACATGTTATTGTTGTTGTTATTTTTTTTGGTTGATAAATTCGATAAATTGTTTACATATTTAAACGATTGAAGTTTAATTTATTTTAAAGGCCGAAAAGCGAGCTCATCATAATGCGTTGGAACGAAGGCGGAGAGATCACATTAAGGAGAGCTTCACCAACCTCAGGGAGGCGGTACCAACGCTGAAGGGCGAAAAGGTAAGAAGCAACAGATTGTATAGAAAATAATATAATTCTAACAAAGTATGATGTTTGTAACACAGGCTAGTCGCGCACAGATCCTGAAGAAGACCACTGAATGCATACAAACCATGAGGCGGAAGATCAGCGAGAACCAAAAAGACATCGAAGAGATCAAAAAACAAAATATCATACTGGATCAACAAAGTAATAATTATATCCTTGTACATTATATGAAAATCTATTAACTAATTCGTATTCTCCAGTTCGAGCATTAGAATGTTCAAACGGCGATGATCCCTATGCAGAATTCCTCAGTGAGGATGAGGTCGAAAGCGACGATGACGATGATGATTTAGATCAGCCCGACTTTAGTAGGCGGAACAAAAAAATGAAAACCTTCCACGCATAGCTGCTGCCACAGACTAAAACGCAGCCTCTGCCTGGCAGTTGCAGTTTTCATTTTCACTCATTTTACTCGAATCGAATTCGCACAAATGTGAATATTTCATGGTGATATAAAATCCACTTTTTAAAGAATCCCAATCTCCCTGTCTAACAAAGGCTTACCCTGAAAAATGGTATTCCAAATTGAGTCAATGCATATGAGCGATTAGAATCAGTGAAAGCGAAAACTGTATCATGTCTGATAATCATAATCATCACTAGTTTAAGTGCAATGTTTACCCACCCTTTACACCTTAATTATATACGTGTCTTTTGTAATTTAAGCCCAAAATTATTCTCTCTTTACGGAAAAAATAAAAATTTGTAAGAATATATTTTAATAAATCTTAAAGCGCTGTTTATAGTGATCTACGGGGTAAAAGACCACATCTTTTAAGAATATTGGGAATAATTAGGAATAACCATTGAATATTTGTCCTTTTAAAAACACTCGCATTAATTAAATGCTATTTCTTCATTAAAAATATTTTAGTATATATATTTTAGCAAACAAAAAAGAAACTATTTAAACTTGAGAGTTATCCAAAGAATAAAGAAAACGAGCAGGATGAAAAGGAACATGTAGCACATCTGGCGGGATCCACCGCCCTGCTTGGCCAGTCGTACTACCCTCGTCATTGTATTTCCCAGAAAGCCACTCGTCCTATCCATATCGTCGTCGATGCCGCGCAACAACTTATCCTGGTAACGGACTTCATTTCCTATATCTATGGTCAGGGATTTGAGGGCTCCGATCTTTTGTTTCAGCTCCTCGGCTGCCAGTTCATTTTCCGCCTCCAAGGAATCGTGGTTGGCGGGACCAGAGCTCGGTGGCTGCTGGTTCAGGGGCTGATAGGGATAGTTATTGCGACGCATGCTGTTCCCCGTGTGTGCCAGTTTGGCATCAGGATTGCTGCAATTCATTAGTTTTCATTAGTCATGATAAAGTTCAACAATTCCATGTCAGTGACACGTAAACGTTATCACAATATCTCACCCGATGGCAATTTTATGATTTAAATGGTGTTTCCTTCGGACAACCCCTTTGGCTGACTGGTCATAGACCCGTGACCCTTGTTGTGAACTTCAAAACAAGTCTGAGTAATCAAATTTCATAAGATTAACTTTTTAAAAACTAATGCAATTGTTGGTTGGTCTGCAGTGTGACCAGAGAGCGTTACTAAAGACTTGTTGCAATTTAGATCGTTTTTTAACCCTTAATGGCTCTTCTAATGTCTAATAAAATCGAATTCTAATAAGTTAGAGTATTATTGAATATAAAATTATTAAAATAGTTATAGGTTTTAGTTAATAAGGCTTATATTTTTGATATATGGATATAAAAGCCATGGGTTAATCCTCTTTTCTAATACTGCCCAAGCTGGCCACACTGGTCCAGTTGGCTTTAGGTAATTTCGGCCAACTTTTAGATTTAGCTTAAGCCGCTCGATTGTTTCTCCCCATTCACTTTTTTCGACTCTTGGCCATTAAATCAATAAGCATAAATTATTTAAATTGACGCGGGTGACAAGTGCGTCAAGGAAATCATCTTTTTTCGGTGGAGCCACTACTACGTCATTGGCGTTTTCAGTGACCCTGACCAAGTGCACTCGTTTGTTGTTATTGTTGTTGTTTGGTATCTTGCTCTGCTCCCCTTCTCCCCGCCCCCCTCCTATCAATGATCAGAAACAAATTTGCGTAATAAGCGACATTAACATAAATAATAACAACAATTGCACTGATAAGGGCCCCGAGAACATTGAACCGTCGGACACGCGAGCCGAATCACTGATAAGATGCGAAACTCTTTATTCCAGATTTAGCATGCCGGAATACATGGAGGTCTTGCCCCACCGCGGCCTGATGGATGGAATAGCTGAGACGGCGGGCGTTCCCGTGGAGGCGCTGCGACTGCTGCTCACCATTCTGGCAGGTGAGCTGGGTGTGGGACTTGAGAGTTCTTCCTTCCCTTCCCCCGTGGAGGTGTTGATAATGAGCCACATGGATTGTATAGAAGCAGCTGTTTCTGTAGAAGATTACCCTCATGGCAAACATTCAAGCAATGTTTACACAACTGTCAGCTAACTTGCATAAACCTTTTAAACATTCACAAAGATAATGCCAAAGCTATATGCTTTCTAATCTCAAAATTAACTCTATTTAAATGTTCTAGAAGCCATTATCTACTAAGCTTTATTGGAAGAAATACGCCTACCAATGTAATCTCTAATGATAAGTTCGTGGGAAAGATATAACAATAATTAAAAGCTGCTCGCTTCACAATCAAAGTTGTATCACCTCGCGATTGTGACTCATTATAATGATATGGTTCTATATATATAATAATATATAATTTCTCTTATAGGCTACCCAATCGCTGCCTTCTATCTTAAATTTCTGACCAGCATAAACGATAAGGTGGTGCATCACATGTTCTTTGCCTCTTGCGGCGCTGGACTGTGCTACTTCAACTATGGCAACGACACATATCACTCCATTCTGGGCATCATGACCACTTATTTCCTGGCCCTGTTTCTGCGCAAAGCAACGACCATCTTTCTGACGATAAACTTTATATTCCATATGACATATTTGCTGCTGGGCTACTACTACACCGCTAGCAACGAGTACGACATACTGTGGACGATGCCCCACTGCATTTTGGTGCTGCGCATGATTGGCTTTGGCTTCGATTTAACCGATGGCTTGAAAAGCGAAGAATCCTTGTCCAAGGACCAGAAGGAAACGGCCCTGAAGGAACTGCCATCGCCGCTGGAACTGCTGGCATTCGCCTACTTCCCTAGTGGATTTCTGGTGGGACCTCAGTTTCCCTACCGCCGGTATCAGAACTTCATCAATGGCCAGTACCGGGGCTACGAGGGAAGCCTTGAGGCGGGCTTACGACGCTTTGGAGCAGGAGCCTTCTACCTCATTGTGTGTCAAGTTGGTCTGAGCTATCTCCCCGATTCGTACTTCCTCACCCCGGAATTCGCCGGCGAGCCATTCTTCAACCGGATCTATATGCTGGGATTCTGGGCCAAGTTCAGCCTGTACAAATACATATCCTGCTGGCTGCTCACCGAGGGAGCCTTGATCTGCATCGGACTGACCTACAGGGGCGTGGACAGCGAGGGAAATCCCGACTGGTCGGGCTGCAGCAACGTCAAGTTGAAGCTCCTGGAAACGGGCAACACGATGGAGCACTACGTGCAGAGCTTTAATGTCAACACCAACCAATGGGTGGGGCAGTACATCTACAAGCGGCTAAAGTTCCTCAACAATCGCACGATCAGCTATGGAGCAGCGTTGGGTTTCCTGGCCGTCTGGCACGGCTATCACAGCGGCTACTACATGACCTTCCTCATGGAATACATGGTTGTGAGCACCGAAAAGCAAGTGAGTAATTGATGACCTTTAGAGTTCTATATCACGCCAGAGAATAACCTTTATATTCTATTTTAAGATCGCTCGCTTCTACACCAAAGTGGTGCTGCCCAAGTGGGGTCACATTCTCGAGAACTCGGACATCTACAAGCTTGTGTATTTCCTGGCCCTGAAGTCCTACAACATTGTCTACATGGGCTGGTGCCTGGTGGCCTTTGTTTTCCTCAAATACGAGCGATGGATTGTGGTTTACGGGGCAGTGAACTACTACGGATTTCTTGTCCTAATCGGTTGGGCGGTCTTCTATCACTCCTACCGACAACTCGCCAGAGGAGAATCGCGCCGAGAAGCTGGCGAGGATAGAAGGGTGCAGCAGAAAAAGAGCGAAGAAATCTCCGCAGCGGGAGGAACCCAATCGGAGGAAAAGAAACCGGAAGAAAAAAAGGCTGATTAGCGGAGGGGAGCGAGAGGGAGCGTCTGCTTTAAAGACATTTCAAAATTTTAGTTTTGCCTTGACAATTATTTGGAAATCGTAATGTTAATTAAATTGGAACTGTAGATCTACTAACCAAATAAGTTTTACCAAATAATATGCCACTGTAACTAGAAGTTTGTTAAATAGCCGTTGAAGAGCAATTTTGTACACATATATAGATCGTCGGCCTAGTCAAGGAGGAGTTATCCCCAACAAAATAGTGTATTTCGAGGAAGCAAACGCACTGTCAGTCGTATATATGTTATGGAATTGTAAATTAAGTGTTAATGAAAACAACTAGCAACTAGACAGATCAAATGTGAGACTTAATTAAGACCTGAGTCCGAATCAAACAACTCTGCTACAGATGAAATGTACTTGAACTTCAAATCGAGATTTACCTAAGCCATAAAGTATAAAGTTTTATACAACGCGAACGATGATGCAAAGATATGTATATTTTGATATGCTCACGCAAAGTGCAAATTTCAATAATTGAAAAACGGAATAAATGCAATTATTTTTAGGTACAAAGTTTTCTTTAATTTCAAATGGGGGTCTTTAAACGAAAAAGATTGATTCCAAACTTGTACATAGATGTGTTTATTAAAGGGCAGGGACCAGAAAATGGAAATATTTTGAATTTTAAAAGCAAAAATATCAAATATGTAAATCAAAATAATATTTTGAAATGGTTGTTTATACGCTGGAATCTGGTATTCTTCAGTTGTGATTCTAAGAATGTAAAATATCTATAAACTATAATGTTTTTAAGAAAATTAAATTCTAATTGTTATTGAAACTCAAAGAAATCATAAAATAAACTCATCGCTTCATTTAGATACAAGGAAACTTATTTATTGATCATAAAATGGTCATGAGAATGTACGGGGAGGATGCTCTTTTTAAATTCTACCCCCTAGTGCTCCATTGGCTGGGCATCTCCGCCGCCAGACTCCGCACGACGCTTGGCTCCCCCTCCCGAAGACGGATCCTGCTCCTCCTGCTCGGTTATCTCGCTGAACATGTAGTCGTCCTGGTACTCCTTGAGGATCTTGCTAGAACGGTTCTCATCCAGGAACAGGGAATAGACCTTCTTGACATCTTCCGTGTTGACTTCGGTGGCCTTGCGACGGCGACAGACCAAGTTAGCGGTGGTGATGAGTTGGATGGCATAACGCAGACTCGTATCAGTGGCGATACGCGTCAGGATAGAGAGAGCATCCGGGTGCATGACGCAGTCCTCCTCCTCGCAACGGATCTTCAGAATCTCCTTGACTTCCTTCTCGGAGTATGGGACGGTGCGGATGATGATCATACGATCGAGCAGATCAATTGGAATGCCATGGGGGCTGCGGTAGTTGGTGCCCCTGATGCGAGTGATTCCTCTGTTGGTGGCCATGACCACGACGGGCGCCATATCGGATTCCAAGGCGCGGTTCAGGAAGGAGAAGCATTCAATGTCCAGCATATGAACCTCATCGATGAAGAGCACTCCCGGGTTGATTTCAGCCTTGCCCTCCTCACGCCACTCCAGGACCTTGTTATTGATCTGGTCGCGAACCTCCTGCTTGATCTCGCCAGTATCCCCGGAGAACAAAGCCAGAAAACCGTGAGTACGGCTATTGATCACATCGATCTCGTGGAGGGTCACAGTGTGCACCACCTCCTTGCGCTTCTGGAGCTCTCCCTCGGGGCACTGGACGAATCTGGTCTGGGCGCCAGTGGCATCATAGTCCCGAGCCCTGGTGAAGCTTCTTCCCAGTTTGTTGACCTTTCCCGAGGCCTTGTCGATGGTGATGACATCCCCTGCCTGGATCTTTTCCTTCATGAAGCACTCGATGATCTTGTTGCCCAGGTCATAGTTGGTCTCCATTTCGGTGGTTTTCAGTGTGACTTTTCCCACTTTTTGGCCGGTGCCGCTGGCGGGACGTTCAATTTGTATCTCCACCACCTCGCCTTCGATGATCTCGGTTTCCTCCTTGATACGAACTCCAATGCTCTTGCGCAGGGCCTGCGACAGGGCCTCTGTTTTGCTCATCTCCAAAGAATAGATCTCGGATCCAGACATGCTGGTAAAGGGTGTCTCTGTGCCCAAAGCCTGGGCCATTCCCACGGCGATGGCAGTTTTGCCGGTACTCGGCTCCCCAGCCAGCAGGATGCATCTGCCGGCGATTTTGCCCTCGCGCACCATCTGTACCACCACTCCTGCGGCTCGGCGGGCATCCTTCTGGCCCACCATTCCCTGGGAGACGGCGCGAGCCTCCAAAACATCGTCCAGTCCCAATCCACGAATGTGCGAATGGGCGCCAATGCGTTCGATGCGCGTTATATCGCGCACTTCGATTTTCTCCGTCTCGGCCATTGTCTGTGCTTCTAGAATATTTCACTAATTACTGGATTTTCTCGATACTAATGTTTCGTCGACTTACAAGTTGTTTATGGAGCTAAAATAAGTTGCTAAGCAAAATGTGAAACAGAACGCCGGGCCTGCTTTTGGTAGGGAAGTGTGGTAAATCGATGGGATATTTGGATTTTCTAACACTGGTGCCGGCAGCATGCTGTCAGTGATGCCCTGGCCTTTCTGCTAACTAACAGTATGTTAAATCATCTGTTTTTGTACGCGTTAGGGAATGTTAACTTTTCTATTGTGAACCCTTGCAATTGTTTTGGGCTTCACCGATTTGATTTGGGAATTATTTATGCATATTTTGAGTTAAAATCAGCACAAAACGATGTCTTTTCTTGCGCAGACTGTGCGCCAAGTGCTGCGCCAGGTGCCCAATCGCTCATTGGCTCTAACAAGTAAGTGGAGAACCCAAATACAGAGTATAAACAATGTGACATAACAACTTCTTGTTCCGAAGGTGCCATGCGTTCCTTGAGCATTTCACCGGCTTTCTACCAGCAAAACAAACCGGCCCCCAGTTCGGTGGATGCCTCTGCCATAGCCAAAGACCAGCAAAAGGAGTGCCAGAGCATTTGCGAGCGCATCAACCAGCAGGTGGCCAAGTCCGAGCAGGGTCGCCTCTTCGCTGTGGTCCACCTCTGTGGAAAACAATTCAAAATCACCCCAGGCGACATTATTCTGGTGGAGGGCTACTGGCCCCCGACGATAGGCGACGAGATCAGTCTGGACAAGGTCCTGCTGGCGGGAGCCAAGGACTTTACCCTGGTGGGACGTCCCATCCTAGAGCCCGGCCTAGTCTCTGTAAAAGCCACCGTAGTGGAGAAAACTCTGACACACACCAAAACACACTTCCGAAAGAAGCGCAGGAAGCAGTATATGCGAATCAACTTCCAGCGCTCACCCAATACCATGATCAGGATCAACTCGATCGAGTTGGCTCGACCCGTAGACCCGAAAATTGAGCCGGAATCGGTACCCTCGAGGCGTTTGTTTTAGTTACAAGTTGTTAATCAAGAAAAAAATGCAAATAAAATCTTGTAAAGGTAATTAAGGAACTCAAATGATGTAGATTTCTTTAAAGTTTTGGAATATATATTAGGGTTCTATCTTTTTAAGATTTATGATCTAAATTTGGACTAATAGTGTTTAATCTTTGCTTATTTATACAATTTTATAGATATATTTTTCATCAGAAACCCTTTTAGTTTTTAAAAAGCCCCTTTACCAACTATTTTCGATGCATTCTGTTCAAGGGATTGCCCTTCTGCTTTCGTTTTATTCTCATTTGAAATTCTACTTTCATCTTGATTCAATGACTTCGACGTGTTCATCTCGACTGGTGGTATTTACCTAAAACGCAACCTAGTTTGGACAGTCAGCCACCCACCCGGCACCACAACAAAGATGAGGCGCCATCTCTAATGAAGCAACCGGAGGAAAGCGTTGCAATTTTAATGACAACCTTTTATCGTTCATGTTGTTGTTGCCATCTTTCATTAAAAGGCGGCGGCCTGGCCCCATACCCATACCCGCCTCAGTCGACCATGCCACATGCCACATGCCACATATAGGATGCCTGCTGCTTTCTTTATCAGCAGATGTAAGTCGCTCCCGAGTCGTCGGCTGTCGTATTTGTTTACGCTGCTCTTTCACTTTTCACTAACCAAAGGCGTTTACTTTTTCAGACATTCCTTTTGCTTTTCCCTGGCCCCATTTTCCGTTTGGCCTTTCCGGTTTCAGTTTTTCTTTGCGGCTTGAAAATAGTTGGAGGCTTCAAAAAAAAAATAGATGCCTTTGAGATTGAACGAGGGTTTAAATTTGATTGGGTTTAAATCAAAAGAACGATTTATGGCTGTCGAGAGTTTATATTTCAACAGATTCTCAGGAAGACAACCCCACTCCCTAACAAAATCCTCCTTTCGCTCCAAACATGATTTAATCGTCGGATCCGTGTTGACATCTTCTAAATAAAATCACTTTCGCTCCATATAAAAATGCCATTAAAAATTATGGCTTCACCTAACATAGCATCCTTGCATCCCCAGCACCGCCAGGACCACCCCGTCTTTCTTCAGCAAATAGGAGCCGACGTGGATGCTTCTAATGGTGGCACATCAAATTTTGCAAATTGCACAAGCAGCACAAATTCAATTGTCGACACTTCGGGGCAAGTTTTGCTCAAATATCCATCACAAAAATGTATATTCCAGCTGCACTTTGCCGGCGAAAATCAAATTTCAATATGGGTTGCGTCAAATAAAAAGACTACGAATACAAATTGAAAGCATTTTGGTGTGATAGAATGTCACCTGGAAAACTGCTTGTTTCGAAAAGTGGGGGTGGTGCCAGGCCCGGCTACCCTTCTCCCATCCCCCGTCCACTACTATTTCGCTTGATTATGTTATTTGCCCAGGAAAATTGCATTTGATGTGCGTTAAGTGACAAAACGGAAATTGCCGCCAAGCGGAAGTTGGGTTTGTTTGTCTTCCTATGGCGGGCGGGTGGCTCTCCGAATGCCTTTGCCCTCTAACCGCCCACCACCACCCACTGGCAAGCGGCCATCTAAGCCATCACTCTGGACCACCCCTGCTCCTCCGCTTGGAAATCCCATGTAAATGCGGCTCAAGTTGGGCCAAATTTCGTAAATTTATGCGTAGAAGCGTGTGATGTATGAGGCGAAAAAGGGAGAAAGTAAGAGAAAGGGGCAGTCTACACTGAGAGAAAAATGGGTGATCAAAAATTCGAACTTCTAAGAAAAAGAAACATGAATCTCTTTTTGAGATTTTATTATAAACTGTGACTTATGGTAATATTTAATGCTCTATAATAAAGACTTTTAATAAATTATTTTTAACAAAAAAAAAAAAGGGTACAAAAAGCTTTATATTTAATAAATAAACCTTGCTTAAAAATCTCTAAAATATAACATAATATATTCTCAGAGTGCACGGAAGGACGAAGGATACTGTATTATGACCGCCCATCCATCATCAGCATCACTCAGTTTTGACATATCATTGAAATCTTATGCCAACGTCGTCATCATCTGTGACGTTTCATTAACCCACCTCCCCGACCCGCTTACCTTCTAACCCCCTCTATCCAGGGTGCTTCCAGGGAGGCAAGGAGTGGGTGATGGTGGGTGGTGGTGTGGGCGGAATGTGTTAATATCAACAAGCGAAAACTGTGCGAACGCAATCTACCGATTTCCGCTTAACCAAGCCAAACATTGCATTTTTGATTAGACACCAGGCCGTCAGGCCCCCAGGCTGGTCAAATCCTGTCCCAAGAACGAGGATTTGGCCTTCCAGGACTCGCAGAGTGTTTGCAGGGGTGGCTTTTTGATGTGGTTCCAGGATTTAGAAGGGCGGATGATGGTTAAAGGAGCGGTAGCTCAGGCAATTGATTGTAATTCCCCTTTTATTGAAGATTTCGACACATTTCTTTTTTTCATATTACATGATTTCTTAGAAGCTTTTTTTTCGAAGCTCAAAGATTATTAAAAAACAGGGTTTTTAAACCTAATACCCGTATCATACCATCTACCATCTATTCTTATAATTCTCTTTTTAATAAACATGTAAATTTATTATGTACCATAAACTATTATCCAAGTTTTCCAAAGGCAATATTTTTAAAACCTCCACCTCTTGGCCCTTCAAAAGCAATCGATTTCAATTTAAAATCGGTTTTCTGGTCTGAACATCCCATTTATTTTCAGCGTGCTTTGCATATCCATCACTTCCCCATTTTTTCATAAGAACTTCACCATCCAAAGATGTATTATTTTCGCATTATATCGATCCCGGGGAGATCCCAAAAGATGCCACAACCCTCGTCTCCATCAATTTGCCTAAAGCATATTACATTCGAATTATAAACTCACATATCATACTATACATGCCCCGATAAGGGGATGATGACGATTTCTGTCACCTTACGCATAACTTGAAAAGTTTTTCTTAAGAATTATGCAAAAATGTGGAAAATGCCCGTTCCACACTGCACTCCTTGGGGATATTTTTCAGTTCACTGAATTGTTGTTTGTGATGCCAAAAAAAAGTGATTTCCCCATGAAGTCAGTGGCAAGGGTTGTCAACGATTTTCCTTCTTTATTTTTTTTTTGTATTCTTTGCGTACTACTTTGATAACCTGATGTTGATATGACAATCTACTCGAACTCTGTCTCTACTCAGCACGTGTCACAATTCGAATTTAAATAAGTTCGACGAGCAGCAAAGTTTTGGGTGGCAGGCGGCATGAGCCGGGAGGCGCCCCCATTTCCCGGCTCTTAATGATGAAATTTCAATAAATGTCATTTGGTCTCGCAAAGTGTCAACATGGCACCTACCCGTCACCGCCCACTTCTCCTCCTGGTTTTTTTGGTTCAAGAGGGTGCGTGTGTGTTTGGGGCTGCAACAGCTGTCAGCACCCGCGTTGAATGCGTTAATAATGACAGTTTTCCCAATATTTCTTTTATTTTGGGAGTCTAACTAGCCGGTCATTGACAGAGTGGCGGGAGCAGGAGGCAGGACGCAGGACACAGTAGTCCCTGCAGTTCCCATCGCTGTCTGTTAAATTTAATTACTTTTCCATTGCTCATACGCACTGTGTGTCCGTTCAAAGTAGTGGAAGTAGTGCTGGCTGGCTTATAGCAGGGAAATCAATATAACTCCTATACAGTTTTATAATATTATAGTCTTGGATGTAAAGCAATTTCAACTAATACTTTGCTAAATCGGATATATTTCTAATCTTTTTCGCAGTCTTTTAGCTTCTTGGGTTCCTATTAATCCCCATAAAATATCTATCCTTAGCTTTAAATAGTATCCTCACAATCCTGGCCGTCAGCACTGACCAAGTGGAACAAAGAGCTGCAGTGAGTGCGAAGTTGTGATTGAAAATCGTTGAAATTTGCATTTTACACGAAGAAATTGCCAACTGCGTTTGTGTCCTCTACTCTACTCTATCGCACCGAAAACCCCTTTTTAGTCCTGTTCGATTCTCGCGCTGATTGCAAGCGGCATCTATTCGAGTTGCTGGGGAGCTCCTCGGTGTCCCCATCATCATCATCATCATCAATAGTTGACAGTTTCATAGCCAGTTGGCGGCGTTTGTCACAATGGCATTTAATATTTGGACTCTGGCACACCCCATTGGTGTCCCGGTGCCGTCATCAGGAAATTGTTGGTCGTGACAAAATATTTGATCAGGTTTTCCTCGTCCTGTATATATCCTCGTGGCTATATTTATACGCCGCTTCGGTGTTGAACTTGTGGATTCTACAATTGCAAATGGGAATCAATGCAGGTTGTATTTAACAAATGCGAATATTTTGCAAAATCAAAAGATAAATGTTTGTATCAGTTTAAAGTTTATAATAAACATTTTTCTATTGGTACAGTTTCTTTTTAAGGTATACCTATTTAAATATTATATTTAATATCATAGCTTAATGGATTTTTTTCATATGTTTGGAAGTGATATGGCTTAAGATAATTAATATATTATTCAACAAATTTCTTTATAAATAAATAGGCAGCTTCACTACTAAAACCTCATTTTAAATGGCCATAATGCTCATATTTTTGTCAGATGAGGTATGCTTTTAAGAGCCTGAATACTTTTCAATATGATAATTTAAGATTATGTGAAACATACTTAATAACGATCTTGGAAGAGTTCCAATTATTTTATAGGATGACAGAAAGAAAACATCAGTTTCATTGTCATGGCCTCGATTGCACGAAGGCGCTTAAAATTGATGTCCTCGAATCCCTGCACTATCGTCCTTGGCTTCCTTGGTGCTCTAACTCGGGAGATGTATTTCTTCTTGTACAGGTTGACTTCTTTTTCCAGTCTATTGATGGAGCGTTCCAATTGAATTAGTCGTCGATCGAATGGGGTTTGGAGTCGTCGCGATTTGGCCCGATTACGGCGCTTACGGCGCATAATGATCTGTAATTAGTCGAAGTGTATTGGACTAAGATGATACACGTATACTATATTAAGCTTACCATCTTCTTGTCGAACTTAATGCGTGCAGACATTTATTTTTAACAATTTTAACAAAGTAAACAAATCATGCCGAAAATAAGTCGCTTTGCAGTACTGTTGGCATAAGAGTGCTGGAAACAGCACTGTTTAAGTGTTGCATTTCTGTGCTTTTTCAATGAAATTCATAAGAATTGCAATTTCAAGTCTTAACAAAGTTTATTTTATTATAATTATGAACAAATTCATCATAAATAACATTAAAACTATCTTTTTCATTTATAGCTTTTTCTGAAAATTTTCTATTTAAGCTCCATTTTTGGTTCTTTTGGGATTTTCAAGCTGTCCCGAATTTAATGCATCATTATCCATTATGTGACCAAACTTGGCAACAGATTTCCATAATGGCTATTTCATTGGTCAGCCAGGGCCAAAACGGACCCACAACCTCGTTTTCCTGTTATGGCCATAAACCATTCCGCCTACTCTTCACGTTTTCCTTGCGGTTACGGGTGGATTTCCAGGCCCTACTCCACGCCCCAACCGCCCGTCTCCGTATCCGGACTTCCACTTCCGGCTGTTGAGTCGTGTGTGAAATATTAAAATTCAATTAAAATGGCGTTAATTCCAGCAGCAGCAGCAACAGCAACAGCAGCAGCAGTGGCAGTGACAGTGGCGTCTGACAACGAATGTCGAATGTCCGCCTGCGTCTGTCATAATTGTCAACTCTTGGGATCCGTGTCCTGATCCGCACTCCGGACAAGCTGCAGCAGGGCAGCATGTTCTCGCTTTAGCATAATGATGCTCATCAACGGACAGGTTGCCCGCCACCGGCCGGAAGTCCCTTCTCTGTTGGCTGTTTTGTGTCGACATCTCAATGGCATCAATGGCTGCCGCTGATTTCCCGTCGCCCCCAGCTCCCTCGATCCCTTTCGGCCATCCTCCCTTTGATGCCTCGCTGTTTTTTTGTTCTTCTCGCATGCAAATTGCACTTCAGACATCAATTTATCATCGGTGCCAGTGGCCAGGAATCAGCATCAGCGTCAGGGCCAGAATCGCCATTCAAAACGAGTCCGGCCAGCGATAATGGTTAATTAATAAATATTTCCCTCACGAATAAGTGCAAAAAGTCGAGGGAATCCTTTTGATATAGAATTTGTATGGGACCTATCGGGCAGTTGGGCTAGGTCCTGGCAGTGACTTCTTTTTTTATATTTGGCGTTCATTTGTAAAGCCATTGACCCACTCGTGTTAACTGGTCAACTGTTGAGTCTAGACTGGAGTGGGATTATGGCCGAGTCTCATTTAATTAATCCCGTTTAAATGGGTTCTTTGTCATCCAACTGAAAATCCATTTAAATATAGACAAATCAACGAAATCAGAGGATCCCAGGACTCATCTCTTGTCTGCACAAATTCAATCCACACGAATCGGATGGCATCTGCTACCCTTTTGTGTCGCACCAAGTTTATTCAGACACACCTTCCGGCTTAAAGGCTTTCCTTTTCGCACAATATTAGTTGTATTTTGTATGTTGTGTGCTTGAGGAGCTCTTCAAGTACCCGTCGACTGTTTGATTAGGCATTCCGGCAGTCGAATAAATACCAATAAAGGGACTCCAGCCCGGATACGGGAATGGGGACTCCGGGAAGGTGTCAACCGTACACGCACTCACACCCACTTCAGACTTTCCTCGACTTGAGTCAATATTTGATGTCGTACCAGAAACTTTTCCCAAACAACTTTTTCGGTTCGTTTTTTCCTCATTTCGAGTCGGCGTCTGCGAGGGGCGGAGTCCTGTGTCTCCTTTGTCGGAGGTCAAGTTATTGGCTCTTGTTTGTTCAATTTTTAAATTTTATTTCAAGATAGTTTTTCGGTGGCGTTCCACCACCAGCAACCCTCCTGGTGTGCGAAAACGCCTCATTGATTGCCCATTTAGAACCGCAAAATTTAATTTATCTGACATCAGTTGATGTTCTTGCGGTTTGCCAATATACATGCAGCGGCCAAACGATATCGAAAGAAGGTCCTCGCTATACCACTATATACGTACGTATCTGACTGCCCCCACCGCAGTTTGTGGCCCTTTGTTTGGCTAACCCATGTCAAAAATTGTACAACAGTTTTCTTTTTTTGTGTGTGGGAGGGAGTGTGTGTTGTTCCCCCCTGTTGCTGGTTTTCTGATAACATTCGGCTGGGTAGCCATGTGTGATTGTCTGAAAGTGTGTGGATATTTAAGATATCATCTGTCGCTGACGATACCCAAGCAGTCCCCATAGACTCCGATTCGGATCCCGATCCCAAACCCAAATCCACATCCGAATACGACCCCAACCCGCAATCGAAGGACGACAGGCACTTCCGTTGCCTGCCACTGCCACCTGCTGTTTGACACCTAAATTCGCTTATTGTTGCCTGCTTTGGATTTACTTTTATGAACTTGTTCTTTTATAAGCGAAATCCATATCTATCTACCTATTGATGTACTCTGCAAAAAGGTTTAATATTTAATATTAGAATAAGTTCATAAGTAGCATATTAGACAAGAAATTAAATAAAGGGATCTACTTTATTACTTTATTGTTATAAGCTTCGAGTTCTTAACTTATATTAGACTTAACTTAAATAGATCATTTTTATAAAATTGTAAACCACCCAAGAACTTTATGTAAAACTATAATAGAAGCCTTAAAAAAATATATTTTCCATATGTACCATCAACCACATTTTATTCACTTGAACTATGGTTTCTTACCTTTATATCCTTCTAATATTTTTTATTTTTTTGTAAACGTATAAACTATTTTTTGAACAGTGTCTATAGGTGTATCTGGTGAAATTTCAACACTTCATTCAATTCGCAATTCGTTTCAACAATTGAAATGCGATTAGCGCCAAGGTGCACACCGGGGAAATGAATGAATGAATAACTGCGGATGAGGTGGAAGTGGGGTAGGGAGTTGGAGAAGGTTATTCGGAGCTGGGTTGGATACATTTTTGATTTATGTGAAATTGAGTTAAATTCATCCACACACATGCACACACATCCTGGCCCGCAGGCTTCTGTGTCGGCTGTCGGTTCGCATTGTAGCGAGCGCGTCCTAATCAAGGCTATTCACTTGCCATAAATCAAATTAAATGGCTGTCACATATCGCCGGGGCGCCAGTGGGCCTAAAGCCCCTCCTCAGCTTAATCCTCCTCTTTGTCCTGCTGCCCCTTTCCCTACCCCTCCTCCGGCATGTGCTTCCCCATCCTGATCCTCTTTCTGCCATTACATTGTTATTGTAGTTGCCCCTGTCAGCTAAGCATAATTAAAAGCCAGGAAAATTGTGAGGAAAATACGGGCTTAGAATCGCCATATTCTTGGTCATGATGTAAGCTTTTTTTGTGCTGTGGCGAAAGTACTGCCACTGATTTGGCTCAAACACAATAGGCAATAAGTTAAAGGATTATTTTTTGAGTTAGATACAAAGTTTGGGTTGTATTCTTTGATATTTTATTAAGAATTAAAAGCTTAATTTAATTTTCTAATTGGAAACCAGAACTTCATAATCACTCAGAAGTACTTTTGAAGTGTTCTCGGGCCAAATGTAGCACAATCCTTTACTGGGATACAGGGATCCGATAATTAATCCTGATGTCGTATTTCCACGGCAGACAATTACAGACTCTCCGTCTGCGTCGGTTCCTGCAGCCACCGCTCCCGGTTCGGAGAGTCCGTTCTTACTTGGGATCCACCCAAAAGTAACACCCTCGGGGGCCACCAAAAAATCATAGTCACGGGATGTAGTTCCGGCATGGTTTTGTCCATTGTATCTGGCCTTAAGAGTAGAGGTTCGGACTCGAGCTGGCACAACCTCGGTACTTGCCTTCTTCCGGCCAACCACCAAGTCGGAGACAAGGTCCTGGCCTCCAGGGACTAGGTATTTCGAAACAGGATCATTGCAATAGTTTCTGGGCATCCAAGTGTGGACTTGATCTGTGAATGTGAAGAAAAATGTAGGGGATAATCCCACGATTAGTTGTTAAATTTTACCATATTCAGTAGGTCCTGCCAGGACAAGTGAAAGAAGGCTAAAAAGTGCCACGATAATTCGGAACATCTTGTTTTAAGAACGGAAGAAACTTCTTTAAGATTTAATTTGCCAAATTTTTGGCTTTTATAGGCAACCTGGTATCTACAAAATTGTTGGCCTTTATAGACAATATTTGTCAATTTATGATGTTTGAAAATTTGTATAATCTTATCAGTCTATGACTTGTATCAGTGTTTTTTGTCTTTATTGGTTAAAAAAAGATTCAGTCATTTTCAAAGGTAAATTAACTTGCTTTGAAAGTTAAATATAAATAATAATTGGCTGACAGAAAATAATAAATTTTAATAATACGCAACAAATAAATCAAGGATGGAACCAACCAATAAGGAACCAAGAAAGTATGTTATCAATTTAATAATTTATGATCAATTACTATCTGGAATCAGACAGGTGTTAGTCAATAAAAAATAAACCCTTTGTTCTAATTAATTTTTCAATTAGCTTTAAAATATTTTATTTATTTTCCAAAGAATAGTTTTTTCTGTTTTAATGGCACCTTCTTTGGTAGCTAATCTCACATTCCGATTAATTTTCCACCTTGATAAGCCAGATGGAGCTGTCACTTTTCCTCACCCCCCCACCCCCCCCATTCCGGTGAAAGTCCTTTGGCCCGGAGTGAAGTGTAGCTAATTTACTGTGCCTGCGATTTTTGCTGCTGCAGCCTGGGAAAAATCCTTTTGACTTCAAAGAAGAACTGTTGCTTGGAGTGCGTGCTGTGGGTATAAGAAGGGGGGACGGGCTGGGAAGGTCCAACAATGTTGCCAAACACTTCACGTGGTAGGCTTTCTCTCTCTCTCTCTCTTTGGGGGCTCTCCTTTTCGTCCTTTGACACTGTCAAACGCGCGTTTGGGCCTCCACCCCTCGAAAACTCCCTACTTTTGCAGCTTGGAGTGCATTTGTTTTTTGGCTTTTGTTTTAATTGGCTTGCTACCGGGCTTGAAGGAGTCGTTGTGTCCTGATCCTTAACTCCTTTCTCAGCTGCAAACTACATTCCCCATTCGCCTCGCTCATTAAACATTTACTCTCGACGCTTTGTCGGCGTGAACTTTGATGTTGACTTTGGTCCCCATGTCCCTCAGGTCCAGAGGGCCTCGGAGATAACCACTTGAGATTGCATCCTCCTGCGTGTCCTGGAGCCGCCTTCCATCTACCACCCACCCATCCACCGCCGTACGCCTTTGAAAAAATGCGAATGCATTCTGCCGCAATTTGTGGCGCTCGTTTGGCCTAACATTTCAACCCCTCTGGTTTCGAGCCTAGCCGAGTCCTCGACTCTTCTGCAGTTGCATCTTCACTTAGTTGCTGCCGCTTGTGCTATCCTTTTATCCTGCATCTCAGTCTTTGCATTTTCACAAAAATTAACATGCAGGTTTGAGAAGGAAACTGTTTTAGGAATCAGCTGGACAAGAAGGAATATGTGCTTTCTTTGATTAAAATTTTACTTAAAAACTATAAGTTTTGTGAACGTTTTACCTTGTTTTGTAAAACACCTCTTAACCAAAATATACCTTGTTTTTATGGCTAGCCTAGTCTACCTGAACTCAAACTCTTAGCAATTTTCAGGACATTGCCAAACCGCAGAACGTGCGCAACTATTTTGCTTTTGCCAATTAATAGAAGAGGCAACTGTACTTGCAACAAAAAAAAATAATCAAAATTAAAACGCACATGTCATAAATCAAAGAGGCTTTGCAACTAGGGGAAACGCAGGAGCCCAGGATACCAGGACTTTGGCAAAACTATGCACAATGCAATTGCAGTGGAGAGAGGCCCATTGTCATGAAGTCGTACGGCGTATGTGTACGGCAATTCACTTAGGACTTCAACTCTATTTCTACACTGAGGAAAAATAAACAACCTTTTTATTAACTTTATTTAATGTTAAATCTTTTGATGATCCAAACTTTCTCTCAGTGCCATCGGGCCTCCCCCACTTGGCATCGTTTACGAAGCCATTCAGTGTGCGACTACCTGTATTTATGGCCTGTAGCCTCCTGTGCCTGGGCCTCGGCTTTTATCTGCCAGCGGTAGTTGCATTCCATTCATAAATATTTTTTCATTCACTTATTTGTGGCCCACCCTTTTGGCCATACCTTTCTCCACCCCCCTGGAAGCAATTTTTTTGCGTTTAGCTTTCGCCTGAAGTTGCATTTGTTATTGTTGTGAGTCGCTCGGAGTTGCATTTTAAGCGTCCTGGCTGCGAGTGCGGTTGAAAGTTAGAGGAAGTATCTATGGGGCTCAACAATGGGGCATATGTTTGTCGCTGCCTTTGATCTCTTGCCAAAGTGAAAGCGATTGCATCTTGCTGCTTTTTGAGCGGATAGTCGAGTTCCCACTTCAAGCGGCCTTTGCCAAAGTTAATTGCAAAAAAATAAACAAAAATGTAGAAAACAGGCTAAGGATAACATAGACCTACGTTTGGCTTCTAATTAAAAATATACATGTTTGTATATAGGCATTTTTTATTTGGGCTCTGCAAGTGCAATTAAAACAGACATCCAGTTTTTGAGGGCTAAGGTGTATACGAATGTACTCGCATTTTCAGGACTAATTAGAATTTTGAGCTAACCAGGCGGGAATTCAAATTGAAGGCCAGGTTCTGCAAAGAGTTTTTGAGGTTTCTTACGGAGAGTATATCTAGGGCCTTTTAAATATTTTTAAATACAATTTTGATTAAAAAGAAAGCCCAAATCGACTCTAAATTAATCATAGCTTAAATCCCTACCTTCCAAGCTCCTGTTTAGATATCTTTTGCAAAATAAATATTATTTCTTGGCTTGTATCCGCCTTTTGGATTCTTGGCTTATTTAAAATCAACGCCTGTGGCTTAGGCAATAAAACTCGTTATTGCTTCTTTAAAACACAAAGAAAAGTGAGGTAGAAGCACGCCACATGCTCACTTAATCATTTATGCAGACCTTATAAATTTTCATTAAAGTTTGATACCAAAAATCTGCTCCTTCCAAGCAGATGTTCCCACTGAACCTCACCCACTCCCCAAGACTTTTGAGCCATCTTTTGCACTGTTGTCAGTCAGTGATTATGTAAATATTTCAACACAAATTAAAATCAAAATTAAAATTACAAAAAGCTGCCACAGGCAACACATGTCTGTTAGGGAGCGTCGGATGTGAAAACTCCGGCCTAACACTTTGCTTAGAGGCTCCTGCGAAGCTTTTCAGGGGTGTCCTTGCCCCTACCCCCTGGTTTCTGGTCCATTTCTCTGGCTCTCTCTTTCTGCCATACAGTTCCGTCTCCCTCTAATGTGTAGTCTTCGTTCATGTGTGTCTTATGGGAAATTTAAATAAAGTCAGCAGGCAATTTATTTGCATTAACATTTTGTGTGTCTCTGGCAGTGTTCATCTAAACTGGGAGAATCAAATAGTAGTTTTCTTTTTTCTAATTTATGTTTCTAAATTTTAGTTATAAAATTATATTTTTAGAGGCTTTATTTTTAAAATGCCTAAAGCTAAAGGCTATTTCTAACAATACCTTATTTAAGCCCTTTATAGTTTCACCTATTTTAATTTATAGTTTAATTGGGAATAACATTTTCCAGTGCCTTTGGGCCTTATGTTTCCTGTTGGCATCAGAGTATATATGTGTGTGAACTTTCCTGTTTGTGTGATGCAAATTTTTCGTGTGCCTGCTGTCAGGTTTTTGTTGGCGGTACCGCTTCGTCGTTTTGTCGCTTGCTGGTCGCTTCATTGAATTTTGCACATCCCGTAAAATTGTTAAAAAACAAGCTACCATAACAATAAAAACAACAAAAAAAAAACTGCATCCATGGTGACTGCAACAAAACGCGTTGTCGCCCACTTTTACCATTTACTGATTTATAGCTTTTCCTGCAACTGCAACAGCAGCAGGCGGAAAAGCCCCCGAAAGTGTGCTACGCCTTTCTGCATTTCCCACTATAAATCAAAAGCAACAAACAAATTGCCGTTGTTGTTGCCCTCGCAGTGTGACGACGCTTTTGTTGGCCATCTACTGTGTTTAATCATTAACGCTTTTTTTCTTTCGTTTTTCCCATTTTCCGCTCACTCTCAATCCATTTTTATTGTTATTAATTAATCAGTGGAAATTGCTGCAAATAACAAAAAAAAAACGAGTGTAAAGCGCTTTTTTTTAATTTTTTGGTAAGCCAAATGCTGTAAGGACATGCACTGTAGATGTGGCAGGACTATGACTATAAATTATGGTTTATCCAGGAGCACTATCACTGAATCTATTAAAAAATTCCGACAAATTCATTTTCCATTTAATCTTAAATCTTGTCGGAATTTGTTGATAATTTGTTGGTAATAATTTAGTCTACACTTCTAACCCGAAAAAAACTAGTATTTGTTTACTGTTTTTAATATATTCATTAATTGAGGTCTTTGTTACTTAACTGTCAGCATAACTCGTGTGATTGCATTTAAAATTAAATTTCTCTTGATGTGAAAAAATTGCTTTCAATTGCCGGTGGCGACATTGAAAGCCCAAAAGTAAACACTTTATTCAACTGGCGTTGACAGATAACCGAGGCAAACAAGCGCACACAACTGCAGTTATTGTTTATAATATTTATAATTTTAATTAAATAACACATCATAGATTTTGATTACAATGAGGGAATGAAGCTGACGGCTCACTTGCCAGTCGAGGGACTGAGAGGATGAGGAAATGGCTGAGTGACTGAGTAAGTGTTGGTCCATCAGTTTCAATTTGGTTTCGGGATAGTCGAGTATTTCCTTTTTACACTGAAAGAAAATATTATATATTAAATATAGTATATTTTTAATTTTTGTAGAATAAGTTTTGGGTACATTTTCTTTCTCTGAAATGGTTTTTCTTTGGCTACAGACCTTTAAAGATATACTACTCTTTATTAAATCCTTTTCTTTTTATTTTTTTTCTGTTGCTTGGTTGGGCTGATGGTTATGCATTAAGGTCACTTCAGCTTGACAAATGTCAAATGGCATTTAACGGCATTTGCACAAATCATTACGATTAACAAATGAGGGCGAGTTCCCTCGAAAATTGCAAGTAAATTATCTCCAAGTGGGTGGCAACAGCTCTCGGTTCTGAGGGCTTACTTCCCTCTGAGAGGCATGATGGTTAACGTACTTCCCCTAGAATTTCATGCTGGTCTTCCCCAATCCAATCTTTTCGACGATTGTTTACCCCTCGACATCAAAATAAGAACAGAATAAGAATACAAATGAAATATCTCGTGGGCTGTTTTCAATTCGCTTCCAAGCGCCTCATAAAAATGGCAAATTGAGTGCCGCCCCCGTTGTGAATCGGACAGATATAGGTATGCCTCCCAGCCCCGCCCCCTTTAATCCGCCCCCTCGACCAGTGCTTTTTAACTAATTGCCCAGCACGCGTGCCATAATTTCTGGGCGTTGTATTTTTTTCTTTTTTTTTGGGCATTGTGGCAGGTAAACAACTGCTCTCGACCATCTTCTGTTTTGGCCATAAAGTATCGCTTGGAACAACAACCAGACCAGACATTCCTCGGCCAAGTGGCTCCTCGGGGACCTTTTAAACAACGAGTTCCCGAAAATCCGCCACCCACCAGCCATAATAAAATTTCTAATTGCAACGAAAACAAATTTTCGGATTTCAATGCACTGCAGGTGAGCCCCGAAATGTGTATCAATGGAATTAATTGTTGAGAAAATAGTGCGGCGGTGTCATGTGATAGATGTTGCGGGGGCTTGGACTCAACAAAAAAATACCCCACTTCTTTTCTGAATTGAAATATTTTGGGTATGAGTGGAAGGTACTATAATTTCAAATAAAACAAAGAAATATATGTGTATTCCTATACAAACTGTGTTGAGTAACTATTTTTAACTTTATTTTAATTCTGATAGACACTAAGATCTCCCTAGAGAACTTTATAAAACCAAACCCTTCCTGAACCATTAACCACTTTCATGGCGGCTCTCCCCTACCCCTAAAGGACAAAAAACCAAGCTGCAGCTCAACATTTGTCAACTGCAACTGCCAGGCTATGGCAACAATAATTCGATCCTTCAGGTAGCCACTCGGCCACTTGGGCTTGGGGCTGACCGCATTCAGTTGGTTGTTGGCAGTTGGAGGCTCAAAACAGGCCGGCCGGCAGTTCTTGGTCCTGGCTCCTGGCTCCTGCTGCTGCCATTAGCAATATACACCCGCACGGTGGGTGGTTGCCCCTGCTCCCCTCTTGCTCCCGCACCCTGTCTCTTGGCCCTCTCGCAGACTTACCCCCTTTGGGCAGTTGGCCAGGCTTTTGTTTTTGTGTACTTGCGAGAGTCCTTCGAAGAGAGTGAGAGAAATGTGGTGAGAGGACATGCGCACTAATTGTTTCATTTTCAGATGGTTCTCTAAATATTAAGCCTACAGGAATGTTGTGACTTCAAAGAAGATGTTTTTGAATTCAAAAATATTTTTGAGATAAAGTTAAAGTTTTATTAAGGGATTAATTATGTTATAATATATTATATTATATATTTAATTAAAGGCCTATTTTTGCCTTTAATACCTAGTTTATCTTAAAAACCTTTTAAAACTTTGAAATTTAAATCCAAAACTGAAACGGTTGGGATATTGGAACTGGTTGTGAAATAGGATATTCCAGACCGGCGCACAGCTGACTGCTCTCTCCATTTCTCTGGGTGCTTTCTTTGCTTTTCTCTGCTTGGATTTTGCAAAACAAAACGCTGCTGGCTGCTTGGAAAAGTCGCCAGAAATGTCAGTTAGTAAGTGGAAATCACCGGAAAAACTACACATCGCGGCAGATAGGGCCAAAGAAAAGCGCTAATATACCGCAAACAGGCTATAAGAGAGGAAAAAAAAAACAAAACAGCAAGAGCGGAATGCTGATAATAATAACAATAACAAAAGCTCATCCCGCAAACATATAATATAAAAACAAAAAATAGCGAAAAAAACAACAACTAGAAACAAACAAAATCGCGCGTTTAATTAACGAACAACGACGTTGGCAGCGCAGTCGACGTCGAAGTCGCCATCGCGTGGCGGGTGCTTGAGTGTGTGTGAGTGTGGGTGTTTATGTGTGACAGTGTCTGTGTGCGGCGGATATAAAACTGCAATTGATTGCAATTTCGGCGGCATTTGCAAGTCGGCAAGCCGGCGAAGAACACAAAACCAAGAAATCAATAACAAAACAAAAAGCTGAATATAAAAAAAAAACATCAACAAACAACAACAACAAAAACAAGAAACAACACACTAACAACGAAATCAACAGCAACAAAAAAACAACAACAACAAAATAGCCAAACGGTAAAGCGACAAAAAGCTTCCCCATGTGTGTATCCCCAAACAAAAAAAAAATCCCCACCAAAAAAAAACAAAAAAGAAAACCATAAAATAGTAGAAAAAGAATAAAACTTCCATTTGTGTGAGCGCAGCTGTTGATGAAAGTGAAGGAAAATCATTCACATTTTCTGGGGGAAAATGCGAAAAATAACAACAGCAAAATACACTCGCACAACACACACACACAGCTGCAACACAAAAGAGAGCACAGAGAGCTGAAAACTCAGACGACGCCAAGTTTTTTTTTATGTTTGCTTTTTATTTTCTTTAGTGTTTTGTTTTTATTTTTTTACACAGAAAGAAAGACTTTCTTCGGCTTTTAAAATTCCTAAAAAGGTCTATAAAGTTTTTTGGAAATTTGATTTAAGTTTTTAATAAAATTTAGATTTAAAACAATATTTCCTAAAATTTTTCTTTCCAAAACTACATCTTTCAAAAGTACATATTTTAAATAAATTTTTACAAAAAATTTAGAGATTTAGGGTTCTATAAACATAAGCAAAAGCATAATTTCTTTAAATTAAACATTCATTGGATATTCTTTTTAGTTATTTTTAAACAGAACTTCTTAAAATTGGGCTTTTATAGAGCCCCTTAAATTTATGAAATTCCAAAATGTTACCTTATCATTTTTTGACTTTGCAAGTTTAGTATCTTAACATAGTTTTTCTTTAAGATTCTTTTATAATTTACAAATTGAAAAAAAAATAAAAATTATTTTTGGAGTGCATATTTAGTAGACGAGTTTACAAGCCCAGACATCGCTGTTGCTTTTGCTGTTGTGTTTCTGATGTGCGAGTATCTCTTAGCTAGCTAGCTGCAAAAAGTATCTAGATACTTTTTTGCCAGTTCTTCTCTGCCGGTTTTTGCCGGCTGGCTGTTCATTGAGTCGCCCCATGAAGTTGAACCGAAACGCTCCCAGCTTTAATGCCTCAAAATTTAAAAACTAAAAGCATTTCAGGCGTTTGAAAATATATATATAATATTTATTTATTTCTTTCCACTCGTCGCATGTTGGCCGGCAGTCAAAGTAACACTCGACTTGCAACTTCTGTCTGCGCTCTCTAATTGAGTTAGTCTGGCATTTGAATGGGAGAAGCAAAATACACGCATCGTTCTGGCCCAGAGGGCGGAATCGTATTAGCAGGAAAATGCAGGGGGGATACGCTATGTCAGGCGGGTGGGAAAACCGAGACCGAGTCCGGAAGAGGGGAAAGCTCAACCCGTGTGTTAAATTATGCAAAATGTTCAGGGAATGCCTCGGCCAAAAGTGCGGAAATGTTGGCAGACTTTGTCAAGTTGCAAAATTATTTAAAATAAATGGAAATATTTTACATAAATTCCTCAAGTTAAGTCTTTAGAATTAAATCCCTATTCAAATTCACTCCAGTTAATTTAATTTTCCATCAAATATAAAAGGATTTAGTTTCACAAATCTTCTAATAAAATGTTAAAACCATTTAAGAGGAAATTTAATTAAACGAAAAATGTATTTTAATTTTTTATAGGATACATATTTAAACTATTTCAAATGCCAACTGGTATTTGCATTCATACGCATATTTTTTCGAGGGGGGGTATCTACAATACAATAACGCTTAAAACAAGTTTTTATCAACGTCCCAGCCACGTACGAACATTTTTTGTCGGCCATTTTAAAGGGTTAACACACGCTTTACGACCGCCAAACTTTTTCCATGTTTGGTCCTTTTATTTTTTGGGAAAATGTTTGGCATTTTTTGTATTAAATTGTCAGTGAAACGAGCGTCGGACCATTCCGTGGGGCATGGCAACAATTCAAAACGTGAACTGCCACTAAAACATGCCAAAAATCTGCGCATTTAAAATATTTGCCCCAGAGCCCATTGAAAGTCAGCCAACCGAGGGCCAAAGGAAGCGGAAGTGCCAGACGGAGTGGGGGAGGCTGGAAGGTGAAATCCTGGCATTTGTCTGCGATTTGATTTAGTTGTTGTTGTTACACCTTTTTCCCCATCCTCACACCTGACGAAGCTATTTTTTTTCCGAATTTTTATTGCTTGTGGAACGTCTCTTTGTTTGATAGTTGTTTTCGGTTCTTAATTGCTATTTACGCCACTTGCTCGCCAATAACTAATTTCAAAATTTATTCTCTAGGTTCGTCGAATCAAATGTGAATGTTATTTGAAGAATTCCGATTCAGCAATCCGATGTAACCAGTCCGATGTAATAAAAATACATGAAAATGCAACCATTCCGTTCCGTGCCGTGCTAATGCAAAAAGTATACGATTCCAAAGCGATTAATATTTAAATATTCAACTGAAAGTGAAATAACAATTCTACAATTATCTTAAAAAATAAGCGTCTTAAAAGAGAGAAAATAAAAGGACTTTTTTTAAGGTATGTAATAATTTTATTTACATTTTTGAAAAAGACAAAGAAACCCATTATAGGTATGAAAATGATTGAAAATCTTATTAAGAATCTTATTTTTTCACACATATGTATGAACTTTAGGAGTTTGCCGGCATATCCCACCCTTCCGAGTTTGGTTCACAGCTCCATGTTATTATTTTCATATGTTGATTGCCTTTAGCTCTTCCTGGACTTCTGTTTATCGACTTCAATTTGCTCTCAAACACCGGCGCCCCAAAACTCAATTGGAAGCCGGGGAAAACAGGGAAATGGACTCAAACTACTAGAGAGACAGAGACGCAGGAAGAGAGACGATAGAAGCCTAGACGATTGAGGGCAGGGGATCGGTAGAACCAGAGCATAATCCAGAAAACACCATTCAAGGGCAACTTTCACCAGCTTGGCTGGATGGATGGATGGTTGGATGGTTGGATGGTCGGTGGTCGGAGGGGGCGAGAGGTCAAACCACCCAACCACCCGGTGGCAACTGCCCATCCATCGCTTAACATTTTCGTCTGCCATTTTCATTTCAACCATCAGTTGGGAAAAGGAAAACTCTGCCGCAGTGGTCGGCCGCATTGGCAGTTTCGGGTCTCCACAGACATCGGACATACATCACAAGCCCAAGTTCAAATTTCCTACTTCCTCTTTGCCACCTCACCCCCCCGGGTTCCTGATCCAGCATGGTCCTTCGTCCTGGGCCTTTTTTATGAGTGGCAAAATTGTTGTTATTTTTTGCCGAGTTTTCCTCCCAAAAAAAAAGTCAAATGGGGGAAAATCTACCAAAAAAAAGTACGGAAAAGCAGAAAAAATGCGAATCCTTAAAATCAGGCACTAAACGAATTATTTTAGTAGAATTTTTACAATAAAAAATAAATTGTTATTATTTTCCAAAAATATTTTTATTGTTTTATGTTTAAGTTACATATTAGTTCTTTAAAATTTAATCATCTTATTCTTAAAATATACTTAAAAATCGTAGTTTTTATAAAAATTTTCTTTCAAAAATTAACAGTGTAAGCGGAAAATAAAGAAAGAAAATTTTTGAAAATGCCTGCCAGAAGATGAAGAAACAAAATACAGAGGCAAGGACATGGAGTGAAAACAGTTGCCGCCACTGCCAGCGTCTGTCGTCCTTCGTCCTTCCTTCTGTCGCTCTGTCGCAGTCGCACCTTCCCAGCCCACACCCGCCATCCGCCTGGCATTCTGGGAACCACCCCCAAAAAGCAAGGCGGCATCCATCCAAGTCCGTCGACCCGGGCTCCTGGGTTCCATGGGGTCCCTGCGTTTCTTCGCTCCTGAATTCCCACATAACGATGCAGCATAGAAGCATAGGAAGGCTGATGGCTGGAGAGGCAGGCGGCATTTTCAACAATTTCCACATTTTATCTAACCACCCCCAAAGTGTCGACTGTAGAATATTGTACGTGTGTATGGGAAAAAAAGGGAAAATCCTGCGGGGGAGAACCAACAACAGAGAGCGTCGCGCGGTAGAGAGCGAGTAGTCCTAGAGTATCCAAAGAGAAATGGGGGAAAGCGGGGATCTGGTAGACAAAGAGACACAGAGAGAGCCAAAGAAAAAAAAGAGCGTTTAGCTGCAGACTTTGCTCTAGTTGTTGTTATTGTTGTTATTTACCATAACCTTGGTAAAGGGGGTAAAGATAGATTGTTATGATATTCCACCAAAAATGGCATGTTCTTATCAAAAATACATATTCTATTTTTGGATACAATAAACGCCATTTTTACCATCATTTTTACCCAAAAAGTAGGCTATAAAAAATGAAAATGTCTAAATTCTGTAGATTAGGCCTTTTTATAGCAAAATATCATGTCATATTACGCTAAATATTTGATTAAAAGATGTGAAAAAAATATATCATCTTAAAAAAACATCCCAAGCCACATTTGATTAAAATTTACCCAAAGGATTTTCACAGAGCCTCACCTGAAGCATTTCAACTTTCTTTTTTTGGCCAACAAACTTTTCAACTTTTTCCCCTCAACTCTTGTTTGTTAGTTTTTCTTGTTCCTGTTGCAATGTTTTTCTTTTTTTTTTTGGATTTTTCCTCATTTTTGCACCTAGACAAATCACACAACCTGACACGAGCCACATAAAGAAAAGAAGAAAACAATTCCAAAACGTGTTTAACATTTTCATCTTCATTTCGCATTTTAAACAATTTTTCTTTTCCTCAACTTGGGTCTCCAAAGATTTTCTAACCCTTACAATGGGTCTAAGAACTGTAGATGGGGGGATTGTGGAGCGGCGGTGTGCGGCGAAAGAAGTTTGAAAAGGAAAAAAGAGAAAATTGTTTTTCTTTTTTGCTTTAATTTCGGCAATTTTTCTTGTGCCAGAAGAAAAATCGAGTTGTCGTTTGAGGGGTTCCGGCTTGCGTTGGGTTTTCCGGCCAACAAAACCCCCCCGCATTGAAAATTGGGGGTTGCTTTTCATGCTTTCTTTTTGGGTTTTCCTTTTTCTACTAGCTGGTTATGGGTGTTAGGGTATATTGTATTCTGGGATATGTTTGAAATGTATTGGTTATAAAAGAAAATTAAGAAGATATTTATAAGACAAAGAAGAACTATCCATAATTGTTAGATATCCTTATTGTTAGTCATAAACTGTGAGGTATGCAACATAAAATGTATAGTACTGGGTATCTCATAGTCGTGGATTTTTTCTCACAAACTGTATTTGTTAACTGTTGTTGGTGCTACTGCTTTTTGCCGTTGTACTCGCTACTTTTGTTGTATGTTTATGCGCTACGCGTTTTTCCTAAGATTGACTTTGACATTAGCCCCACAAAATACGCACACAAACGCATTTTACAAACACACGCACACTGACGCACACACACGCATAGCTTTCGACACGCTTGGCTGTTGTTGTTGTTGCTTGGGTTGTCCGCCATGTTGTTTTATTTTAGCACATTTACGTCATAATGGCATTTCCTTCCGCTACTTTTTCCCTTTTGGGTCCCCTTCGGGTCTCCTTTGACTTTTCCTCGTGTTGCTGTAATTTTCATTGTGTCTGCTTTAGAAATTTATCTTAGTCCCTGCTTTGGTCCCTGGTTGCCTTAAATTTTCGCCTCATCTCGAGGTCCTTTATCGTTCCTTTCACTGTCATTGGTATTGTTGTTGTTGTTGTAAATGCCTTGCTTTATTGTGGCCATTCGCATTCTATTTTCCTGTTTCTTCCGCTATATATATTTTTTTTCTGATTCTGTTTCGGTCTGTTTGGCTGTTTATTTAATTTGATTTCATTTTGATTTTTATTAGTTTCATGCGTTGGCCTAGTTCTGGTATTTTTTGTGTATTTTTTTGAGGGATTTATTTCCGTGGCGGCGGCATTGGCGACATTTCCTTTTGTCTGGCCAAAAGGACAAATATTTGACGAAAAGTTAACACACTAGCTGACAATATTTACTAATTTCACTGAGGAAAACTCAGGAAAAATATAAATGTCTATAAAATAGAAGAGTATATATTAAAATCATTTTAAGGTCTTAAAAACGAGTCGGGTTTGCCCTAAAGGACTTTCCCAAGACATGACTTATTTTATTAATAAAGTATATTATTTTTCCCCAGTGCCATTAAAAGTAATTTAAGTTTTGGGCCTCCATCCCTCCATCTGTCCTGACGTCCAGCCTTCCACCTATCCAGTCATCCATCTAGCCATTCGCTCATCCAACCCCAGCAGGGCAGACCACAGAATTGACAGGGCATTGACAATGATTGATTACCTAGCCGAAAGTGGAAACTGTTTTTAGGGCTAACCAACAGTTAGTGCTGCCACCAACCACCCACTATCCAGTACACTACAGCCAATGCCCTCCACCACCTGCCTCCCATACGCAGGAAAAACACGCACACAATACTACGCATTGAACCTGCCTCTTCGCATTTCGCTTATCACACATCCCCGCCCACTTGGAAAAAAATGATTTCATTATCTTTTTGTCCGTTGGCTTTTCCCTCGATTTTCTCCCCCACCCACTATCCAAAGTTAATTGTAATTACACGTAGATAGTCGCACGATTAGATTCAATTTGTGGGACCTTCTTATCTCTAGCTTTAGCTTTTCATTCCCTACCCGAGACTGAGGTAATCTGATTCGTTTTTGTGTACAATAGGAATTTAGTTTTTTGGTGATTTTGTAATTTCAGATGTACACTAAATTAAAGACAATTAGGGGCGACATAACGCGACTTGACTGCAGGTTCTCTGATAAGTGGCACATGAAAGTTGGGCAAGAATGGCATCGGCGGTTGAGATTTATGAAGAGGCACTCGTTGAATTGTGCCATAGAACTCACTAGGTTGAAAGTTGGTTGAGATTTACGATGATGGCGATGGCCACTCGGGATGTGAAATGTGAAATGAGCTCGGGTAATGGCTCTATTCCCAGCGATAGTGTGGCAATCCTTACCGATCGTGAAAACTGTCTAAAAGTATATTTATTTATGGGTTAAATTATAGTAAAAAGTTAGAACCAGTTGGTTTTATCAATACAACTAAAACAATTTCCAGGGAACTGAGAATCGATTACCATAATCAATCAGCTATATCCCTTTCAATTACCTCCCGCACTTTTCCCCAAAAAGTCATGTATTTAGATATTTTTTGTAAGCCCCTTTATGGATTTTTGGCTCTAAAACAAAAATAAACATCCCCCTGAATCGTAGGACCTCCTTGAGCCGAACAATTATTTGACGCTGATCCCCTCATTATGCACCCCTAAAAAAAGTATCCCCATAATTGCATAGTCCTACATCTGACACCCATCTGGGCGTTAAGGAACCCTCGTCAAGTCGACGTGTGAACCCCATACCCTTCGTTTCTCTTCGAAAACCGAAACAATTTCAGAGTTGACAGTCTTTATTAATCAATTAAGCGGATGTAGGAGTAAAAGTGTCTTCGCGTTGGCTCCTTTCTCAGCTCGGATGCTGTAAGTAATTAAATTAAAATGCGAGCATGTGTTTTTTCGCTTTCGATCGGTTTCAGTTTTCGGTTTTTGTCTTCCTCGGAGTCGGAGGGCTTGAGACTGGGGCCATCCAGCATTCAGTATTCAGCATCCTGGATCCAGCTGGAATCCCCGGGGGATTTACTCGCAGACGGTTGACAAAAGCGCTGACAGTTCCGTCAGAGGAGTTCGGTTGACAACGGCATTTAATCAATCAATTTTGAACGGTAATCAAGCGGGCAGCTTAAACTAAAGTAGGGGATGGTCCAAAGACCAAGGACCAAGTCCGGGGATCCCACGGCCAGCTCTAGGGAGCTGTAGCTGTCTTTGATTGATTGGTTCTGGGCCGGCTCAATGGATCACGCGTGCACTTCTCGCCCAAGTTTAATTTTCAAATTATAAATATGTAGGAAGCCCCGGAGTGCTGGGCGGAATAAAACAGAACGAGATGGGCAAAAACATCTGGCGATTGAAGAAGTAATTAAGTGATTAGCATTGCCTCGCTTTTAGTTTAATTAATTTTAGTGTTGTTTTTTTCCTCTGCTGATGGATGAGGGGATTTCAGCAATCAATGGTAGAAGCTTATCAAGCTGGAATGATGGATCGGATAATCTATGAAAAATAAATAGTTGAGATTTGCGATTTGAGGAAAAGCAAATAAATTAAGGGGACTTTGTGGATAGGAGAATAATTAATTTGAGGGGGTCTTCATCCTAATTAATATTCTTTTAATGACACTAACTATATGAAATATATTATGTAGTCACCATTTTTGCGTAAAATCCGTTAAACGGCTGCTAATGAAAGTCGAGAAAGGCTTCTGTTTAACAAATTCCATATGATAAACATTCCTTATTTGTGTTAAGAATTGGACTTAAGCCTTTTTTTGTTGTCAAAAATCAAAGCGAAATAATTAAATGCAAAATCCCCAAACGAATGCCCCATAATTTCTGAATAACGCCCCATTTGCATACTGAAACCTGTGTAGAAGAAACTAAGCCAAAAAATCCCAGAAACCACAACAGAAAATGCTATAATGAAACGAATTCATTTCGTTGGCACCTTTTCAGTTTCGAGGCAATAAAAATACCAAATAGATAATTAATAATGGCCCACAAATAATGGCAATAAAAATTAATAAGCATTAATTTGAGTTATGAAATTTCTGGTGGCAGTAGCAGTCTCAGTATCTCAGTGGCAGTCTCGCAGGTATCGCCTAGAAAACCGAAAAACTTTGCCGCATAAATTTTGATAACCTTTTGTGATATAAGGCCCGAGTAACAAATCAGTGTAACTGCAGTTGGGTAATTATTATTTATATTTGTTTTTGTTTTGGGGCAGGTGTTGCCGAGTGAGAAGAACTTTTTCGACTGCCAACTATTTTGCTTATCTATTTGTTACGGTTTGGCAAAAAGTTTTCATGGAAACAATATAGAGACAACAATTTTTACACCGCGTCACCGAGGTAGTCATCGGCATTTTTCCCTTTGATAGCTGGAAACTTGATTGGAATTTCGCTGCCACCAGCAGCAGACAGAAAACCAAAAACAAAAACAATATCAAAACCAAAAGCAAGACAAAAAGCTGAAATAAAAACCAAATTGGCGCTTGAAGATCAAAAAGGTGCCGCCGGTGAGTGTTAGACGACAAATAGACGACAATCGTGAGGGCTCCCCTTATTATTTATGCAGATGTTTTTTTTTTTTTTGTTTTTCTTGCATAACCCTCCTCGATTTGATAGCTCTTTAAACTGTTTTGATCGCTCTTTATCATCATCATCAGCAGCAGCCAGCTCAGGTCATTATAATATTCCCCCTCAAACAAAAAAAAAAGGTAAATAAAAAAAAGTTAATCAAGAAGCGTGAAGCGAATTATTCAAAAATTGTGTGACAAAATTCGCTTTTCAAGCAAATGTGCAACGGGTGTTGGGAATTTGTTTTATGGCCCACTATTTGTCTCCGTTTCTGATTGATATTCATAATTAACGCCAACAGCTGCTGGTTTCAAGTCCCTCAGAAAGAAAGTTCAATTAGGGAAAACATAAAATACTCCATTTTCATAAGGCATGTCATTCAAATTTTTCAAAAGAAATATTCTTGAATAAATCTCATTTTTTCTTTTTAATTTTTATAGAAAAAGTGGTCAAGAAGTTGGTATTTGAAATGTTTATTTATAGAAACATTATTTATATGTGATATGTGCAAAAAGCACTATAAAAAGAAAACAAAAAAATAAATGGCAGGATTATGTAAATGTGAAGCGAAAATATAATTAAAGCACATATTCTAAAAAAAAAAACATAATTGTTTGAAAAATAATTCAACGTGTGTAGCTTAATTATACAAAAAATAAGCTATTTTGCTCTGATTTCAGTTGCAAATAAATCTCCTGAGATGTCTCACTTTAAGACCTTCTTTTTTTCACTAAATCTGACATTTCAAACCCATTCCTACCAACTTCTCATACTTACGACCGTCTGGTCGTCTGTCAGCAACCGTAATACAATTTCCCTTTTGGCAGTGGGCCTGGCCAACAAGCAGAAGGGCCAACAATATGAAGTAGCTACGTTGACAGCCCGTTGAACACCGAACTCGGCACAGAAGGCACTCACTAACGCCAACTCTTTTTGGCCAGGCCAAGTAGCAGGCTTTTGCTATTTCATTTCCCCAAAAAACCCCAAAAAAAATAAGGGAAAGCATAAAAGGGGAAAATCGCAGAGGGAAAATGCAGTTGGAGTCCGGAGAATGTTCATTCGTTCTGGGGGCGACACTTGCTGCCGAATTATTGCAATAGTCAGAGGTTGCCAGGTCGCCCCACCACAACCATGTGTGTGCGCCAATGTGACTGTGTTTGTGGAGGCCAATTCCCCCTTTTTCGTTGGGGGCACCATCATCAACGTTATTGCCACAAAATGTCGCGTCGCAGTTGTTGTTTCTACATGGAGAGAGAGTGTGCTACTCCTTTGGTGGCTGCTACGTTAGTTGTCGCACTTCATTTAAAACTTCATTACACGACGCCACCATAGTCGCTTTGTTTTCTACACTTTCATGGGGTATGATAATTTTTGTGATAGTTGTTGAAATATTTAAAGAATAATATACCATTTTATTAAGATTTTATTATAGATAGGCCTAAACGTTTTTTTAAAAAGTATCCTTTAAACTGCAAAATAATATTATATCTACAATAATATTCATTCAACCTACATTAAACTAATGAAACTGTTGCAAAGTAAATAGAAAATTTTCCTAAAACCATAGCCTTCAAAGCTTCTTGATTCTTACATCTGGAATACCTCCTATTTTTGTACTTTTTCACACATTTCCCCCCTTTTCCGTATGTGTTTCAACAGCCGTTGCCAAGTTGCCAGTAAAAACCAGTTGAAATCCAAAGCGTTTTGTCTCCTTGCGTTACTGCCTGCATAATTGAAAAATTATTTTTATGGAAATTCCACTCACAGCGAAAGACAGACAGAGATACAGACTGAAACACTCACAAACTGCCACTATGCTGGGGGGGAAACTTTAAAATTTAATAAACTTTTTACGCACCATTTATAAAATTGCAACAGCACGCCAACAAAAATATGTACATAAAGAGAAAATCAACCGCGAAACATCAAAAGTCAATTTGTGTGTATTTTAAAAACTTTTAATGCACGCACAACAGGCAACGAAATGGTGAAAGGTTGGGGCAAATGATATTGCAGGACATAAATGTGGCAATTTTACGCTTTTGCGGCGTTAAATTTTAATAACGGGGCAATTCTGGTAACGAACCAGAAATTGCACGCCATGACTATCTCGGGTTTACACGCTGAGTTTATTTTGAGTTTGTAGTGGCTGAAAAGTTTGGGTTTTAAGATTATATTTGAGATCTTGAAAAAAGTTTAAAAAATATATATAAAATAAGCACTCTTAGGCTTACTTTATAATTATATTATATATTTTATATGTAAATTAATGGTTAGTTCATATTTAATTCATTTTTCACGTTTTCTGGCTTATTGACTTTTAAATCATTTAATAAATGGGCAAACAAATAAATCATATTTTTCACATTTTATTCACTTTTTGTAATCATGGAAAATGTCAACATAAAAACAATTTTTTCTCAATGTCAAACCATCAGTCTGTCCATCATTTTGGCCAACATTTAGTGCGTCGGACGGTGCCGTGGGCGATGGTAGCAACCAACCAGGCTAATAGTTGTGCGGTCCGTTGTTGGTTTTTTGGCCAATTATGAAAATGACAGCCCTGTCTGGCATCATTTGGTGCGGCTCCTAATGTGATTAGCATAACAGCCAATAGAACCGACAGCAGCCGCCTAAATTAGTTTGATTAACAGGCCCTTAATCGGGCTGGGGCTTTGGTGTTGGGGCGAAAGGGCTTTCCAGGACTCAAAAGCTTTGTCAATTTTTTGTTTGCGAAAAATATTCATGCCATAAATATTCCATAAATTTCACTTCAGTCAAGTGCATTTGACGTGTACATTGTGGGGGGGATTTATTTATTTATTATGTTGTTAAAAATCCAAAAGCGTTGAGTAAACAAATGCAATTAAAATTTTAAAAGAGAAAATACCCAAAACCCAGTGTGAGCAATAAGCTTGAGTTGTGTGGTGATGGGTTAAGGGCTGAGGATTGTGTGGGGGTGTTGGAAATTTATTTGCATATGTAAAATAAGCAAAAATATGTTTTCTCCATTTTTACAAGTGGCCTGTCATTGAGCCACTCGAGCTTCTACAGCGACAGCAATGGCAATGGCAAAATGCAAATTTAATAAAAACAATAACAATGTGTAATTAAAGACACGTCAAACATTTTGTACAAGTGCCAGAAATTGGGAGAGGAATTAATTTGAAAATTGTGGGAAAAATGTATCGAGTATTTGAAGTATGGTCATAATTTATGAAAGAAAGATTTTATTCAATTTGTTTGCCCAATTTGCCAATATTGAAGCAAAAATGTATAAACTGTTCTGGTAGTTGCCTGGTAGTTTTTGCTGGGCTTTCCTTTCGCCATTTATCCTCAGTCCTCACTTAATCTCAAGGACTTCCCACTCCATCGCCTCCACGTCCACGTCCATCCATCTCAGAAACAACGATGCGGGAGACACATTTACAGCTTGAAGTGTTTCCTTGGGCAAGTGGCGTGACCAAACGCGGAGCAAGTGGGTCATCAGCGCCAAAATAGTTGGCCACTCGACTCATTCATCTCATTTGTCATTAGGATCGTTTGCCACTTGCCACAGTTTGCACATTTGATTGCAGTGCGGCCGGCGGTTATATTTGGGCAATTTTTGCAACTAGTTTGTTGGTTTTTGGCGATTTTTAATTTCCTTTTTTTAATAGACCCGACCAGGTTCTGACCAAGTTGGTCAACTGGTTTTTATGGTGGCACTCGTCACACCTAAACCGAAATTGAGAAAATAGAGTCATTTATTTGGCGGTTGGCTGGAAAATTTAATTGAATCGAGAGTCACACCACACCACACCATGTGGTGTGTGGTGTGGGCACATTTCAACAGCTTTGGCTTAATTATAAGCCCGAAAGCAACGACACTTGAGATCTCTCCTTCGGTAACTTTGATTGGACAATATAGAAATTGAAAGAGTCAACACAAATTATGCCTTTCTGTTATTGTTGGGTTATTATTTTTACGCATTATTTGCCCACACCTTTCTGGCCATGTTTACATTACCATGATGATGATGTTGGGCTGGAGGCTGGAGGCTGATGGCTGGAAACTGGAGGCTTTACTTTTAAGCCTCAGCTCCGTTGCCCGCTCACGTTTTTCGCCAGGTGGGAGCTAGGGCATATTTCGAGTGGTGTAAGAGGGTGACCTCGTGGTTCTACAATTTCAATTTCAACGCCTTCTCAGCACCACTCTCCTCCGGTTACAATGGCTCGAAAATTTCAGGGGGGGACTTTACCGTATCGGAGGCAGATCAATTGACAGCGGCTCAATTTTGTCATGGCTCGTTCGAAATTCTCATTTGCGTGGGCAATACATTGTCGATAATTTTTTAAGAGGCCTTTTCCCTCGCTTCGTGGCTGGAACACAATATTATTAACTTGAAATTAAAACTTCCTTTGGGTGGGCCGCGTGAAAAGAGTCATCAAAAGTGGCCAACGGAAATGATTGGGTTTAAGTCGCATATTAAAAGAGGTGACACTGGGAAATTAATATTTATTGATGGAGTAAGTTTACACATCTAGAGGGTTAATATCTTAAAGCCTAAAGAAGTACTTTAACAGCCCATTACGTATTAGAAAAGATAACGTGTCTGTCTTGCAAATCCCAAGCAGCTTAGGGGAACATAGAATTTACTACTCAGGCACCCCAGCTGGCAAGACCCTAACCCATTTACATCATTTAATTTCATCCTGGAGCCTGAAAAGCCAGGATTAAGGTGACTTTTGGGCGGCCTCACCTGTCAGGCTGTGAGTGACCTAGTCTCCGAATAGTAAGGCTCAAGATTATCGCAAACTAACATTGACACAGGCCAACTAAGATATTATTTCACTTCCATTTAATGGGTTCTTTTTGAGGAAAATTCAGCTACTGGGCGGATAAGTCCCACCCACCCACAGTGGTGGGCAATGAAGGTCATCGGGGACCTTTCCATTCGACGTCTTGAGCATATCAGTGCCTCAAAATCGTCAGCCATTAAAGTCGGCAGTATCCATTATAATACACAATAGTGTCATTGCCAAAAAGAGACAGAGAAAGCTAGCTAGAGAGAGAGAAGGAGAGGCCTTCTCCCTCTGCTTAGTTGTATAATGGCGGCTCGGAAAAAATGGCCAAAAAAAATGTGAAATATTTAAGGCAAAGTGTCACATAAAAATGACTTATCTTCTTGTATCAAGTGGCGGGTTGGGAGAAAAGCTGCTCTGCCACGCGCTGGAAAATTGTCAGAAAAGCTGGGAGGGGGTGGCGAGTAAGGATAATAAGGGTGGGGGCTTTGGGTGGAGGAGGGGACTTTGGAATATTGCCCTCGAGCAGCAGAAGCGACAGTCGAGTACTTCACTGTTTTGGTCGTCATTTTATCTTTATGCCAAATCCAGTTGGGATTAATTGGTGGAGCTGGAAAGAGCAAGATGGAGAGACTCGAAAGAGAGGGAAAGAGGCCAACAAAAAGAGATAGCAGGAGGAGGCCAACAGATTCGTGAGTGTTTGTAATTTAATAATGTGAGGCAGGCCCAGACTCGGAAGGCCCTGATATCGTTATCATTGTCATTGGGGTAGTAACTTGTGGTTTGGAGGAACTTAAAGGGTATATTAGGCTACATAATAGTACCTAAGAATACCAGGTTCATAATAATATAATCTTATATAGCAGTTACAAATCTTCTATAAAAAGAAAAAAATCTTGAATAAGAAAAACTGATTCAAAGTATTTTGTAAAATTTTAAAGTGGCCAAAAACCATAAAAACAAAGGTAAATGGTAATGCATTAGTTTTCTAAGATTATTTATTCAATTCCTAATGAAATGGCATATTTATTTTAATTCTAAAATAATCTATGAAGTGGATATTAATAAAAATAGAAAGAACTTACAATAACTCAGCTTAGAATCTGATATGATTTGAACTTGATGCAGCTATAATAGACATATGTACATATATCTTTTATTAAGTCTGTTAGGGTATCAAATAGTTTACTCCCTCCCATAAAATGTATTCTTGTTTTGCTCAAAAAAGACACCCATGCAACTGGGTCCATCATTCATTCATTCATTCATTCAAGTGGCTCGCTCAATTTGCTCTGCTCTTGCTTAAATCGCATTAAATTGGGCGCCTGCCTCAACGCTGTGTCAGCATACAATTTGCAAGAACTGTACATATCTATATGCGACAAATACACATATATATATAGTATAGTATAGATATATATATATATATAAATTCGTACTTGTATCCGCCTCTAAATTGAGTTTTAGTGCATTTTTACCCACGCAAATTGCTCGACTGACTTTGCCATAAATCTAACAAAGTGCGATTGCGGGTCTGGGGGGGATTTGGCTATTGTGTAAATGGAGGGGGGAGAGAAGGAGCTGGGGGGGGGCTAGAAAGCCAACTCATATGCGTTTGCCGTCGTTGGCAATTTGATTTTTTTATTTTTATGCTTTTTTATATGCAAAATAAATTACAAGTATTATGTACTTGACTATTTATTGCTGACTAGCAGCCATCAGCTAGATGGAGTCAGTGGTTGGGCCTGGGGGGTACACTGGGCCTAGTATGTGGAGCAACTGCAGCGCGGCACAGTTTCGCAACTAGCGCCTTCTTAATTACCATTTATTGGCGCTCTGAAAGCAAATCAATCTCCCATGTCGATGGCGTCAGCTTTAACTAACAGCTGGGACTAGTAATTAGTTTACAGTTTATGGGTTTCAAGAGAATAAACTAAAGTCGAAGTCTATAGACGCTTTAAAATAAAATTCAAACTAAATTTCATTTAACTATGTAGACTATAAACCTTTTCTTTAAATTAAGTATTTAAATATTTAGGCTTCCAAACCCCTGTTGAGATATCCCAGCATCATTATAGGGTAATGCCTTTGAAACGGCCTGAAGCAGCCCGGACTTAACTAATTAAAGCAACTCAAATAAATTGTGTTTTCCTTTCAAACTGCTGTCCCGCCCACTTGGCATCTAAGCAAATGCATTTGCTTTGGCCTATAAAAGGCAATGGGCTAATTAAAAGAATTTGCCGACTTGTTCAACTCATTCACCCAGAACTGTCTTTCTCTCTCTTTCTATACGCTTTGTTGCCGTCTCTTTCTCTGTAGAGTCTCTAGCTATATAGAACTTAACTAAGTACGTTGTATCGTGATGAATCAGTTGTGCAAAGTTTCCATTACACTGCTGAAGTGAATGAGACATGCAAATGGATTTCTATGTCAATTGAGACTCTCTGATAACTGGGAGGAAAATTCCGACCCATATCATCAGCTCTGAGATGCCATCAAAAGTCACTAGTCAATGCACTTGACTTATTTTCCCTTGCAGCCACCCAGAGGATGAGAACGTTGACTACTTATTTGCATACAAATTGCTTTACTAGAGAAGGAAAAAAAATTATACATAAATGGACTATAGTCCAGATGTATATAGTATGTGCACATAAGAGCGTGTAAATGGATCTAATATGTCATTGTCAGCCACAGACTTGCTTGCATCTTCCATCATAATCAGCCACAGAAGCTTCAAAGGCAGGCGTGCACACACACGGCGGATACTTGATGCCGCGCGAGGGTGAAATCAATAGGCCTTTTGTGTGCGCCAAATTCAATTTGAAGTAATTTGGGTGGTGAAATTTTAAGTTGGGCAATTGTGGGCTACACTTTCGCCACCACCCGCTGGTCAGCTCGTAAATTACACCCAAAGTCTACCCCCGGCATACCCCATATATACACAGATCTCGACGGCGATAACCCAACCAGCCTGCCACCAGCTCGACCGCCCGCCCGCCCTCGCGCGGAAAATCAAATCAAGGCCCGGCCGAAAGACAAAGCACCTTCACTGCCAGCGACGTGACTAAAAAAGAACTCGCTTAGAATTTGCATGTAAGAGTAAAATAAAATTTAATTACGCTTGTCGCCTGTCAGTCCTCATTAAGCGAAAAGCGAGACAGCACTTCTCCGGGAGGGCGACGTGGAATAGAGAATCGCCGGACGAATTACACGAATTCAATTAAGGACCTCGAAAAGTGAAAGAGAAAGGTGTGAGGATTTGGATTCGGGCTGAAAAGAAGGCTCATCCGATGAATAGAAATGGGCCAGCGTGTATGGCTCTTTGCGGGGTGTTGAGGGTCAAATTCGATGGTCCTATAATGAAAGTGGGTAAACAAAAGGTCTGGCTGGCAGGACAAAGCCTTGGATTAGGAAGTACATTCATTGTACAAATAAATGGAAAGAGTATTATTCGGTAAAATACAAAATCAATAGCCTTCAAAATCAATGTTTATTTTCATAAAATGCAATATTTTGCAAGACATAGCTTGTTATGGTCTCCTTTAAAGACTATTTCTCAGACAATCTCAATCCCTTTTCTAAGGGGAATACCTTTAAAGATCTGTAAACCTGTTCTTAACAAATCTGCATCCAAATCTTGGAACAAATTATTTTTTACATTTTTTGTCATACTTACTTGAGGACCCCATACAAAATCTTAATAAATGGTAAGGGCATTGTAAGACACTTCGAAGGTTATATCTTGGTCTATACCCATCTAATTCCTGAGAGGGATATCTTAAGAGATTTATAGATAGATTCTTCATCAAAATCTAGAAACAAATTTTTTTTTAGATTTTTTCCAAAATTTTCTGGAGGACCCACTTTGAAATCTTGAAAATGCGGCATCCTGCTGAGGTCTTTGCTAACATCCTAACCGATTCCTGAGCACAATACACTTAAATCGATTCTAGATCGATTCTCTTTCAATATGCATAAACACCTATATTCAATCTACTCTACTCTACTCAATCTATATTAAAATAAATTATCTATAATAAAAATGTATATCATTATATTTTAAGTGAATTCCCGCAATATAACTCATCTGGTCTAACTAATCATTAGCTATTAGTTTTCCCAAAAATCCTCATATAATTTATCCAAATACTATGATTTCGCCAAATCCTTTCGGCTATCAGTCTAATTTATAATGAAATAAGTAAATTATGAAGCAAAAACTGCCATCAGCTACAAAAACGACGAGCAAATTGATAAATTATACACGAGGGGCATAAAAACTTTTGCGCAAAAGCAGCGAGGACATGAAATAAAATTGCAAATTAGTTGCATATCAACTGGCCATTAGCATTTCGTTTTTGGCATTTTAATTGAAATTTCATATGCCTATGGTGGCAGTTTCGAGTGGCGTTTGGCGAAGTCATGACACAGAAACTTTCTGTCAACGTATCAGCCAAAAAAACGACAGAGTGAGATGGAGAGACAGAAATGAAAGAGATGGAAATAGGGAGAAAGGAGAAAGCTCTGCTCTGTTCTGTTCTGCTGCTTTGCATATCAATCTAAAAATCAATTAGAACTTGCCCGGGCCACAGAGGCCCCAGTTGAGGGGAACTTTTTTCATTAAAAATAAGCGCCTGGCCGGGATTGGTGGGCCAAAAAGTCGAACCTGGCAGGAGGAACTTTTGCAAAAATGTATAATTACTGGCGTTTACGTGGCGCTCTTCTAGTTTACCCCACAAAATGCCCCTCTCCCTCAATCTCCATACCATGTTGAATATCTGTTTTTTAAAAGCAAAGCCTCGCTTACAGTTTACATTTCAAAAATATTCTACACACAGATCCACAGGCACATGCATGCTTCCTCTTAGTGTTTTTACACTGAGAGAAATTCTTGGATATTAAAGAAAACTATATATGTATGTTACAGAAAAATCAAGTTATTTAGGTTTCATACAAAGAATATTCTTGTTATATTATTTTTTTATAATAAAATATAGTGTATGTTTTATATTTTCAAAATATTTTCTTTAAGTCTATCTACCTTGGTTGGTTTATAGAAAAAATTTGCATAAAGTGCGCATAAATTATGCCGTGAAAAAAGTTATAATACCATACTTACTGGGCGAGGACGACGAAGACGCGTTGTGCGCCAGATACTCGTTGAATATTCCTCGGCCCATCCTTTTCCAGGACTCTCAGGTGTGTCCGGGTGACACAAACTGAACAACTTTCTAGCTCATGGCTGGTGGAGTTACTTTTTGGGGTGCTATATGCCCTCGCCCCACCGATGATTCTGTTTTACATTTTCCGTTTCTGTAAAACACCATGCCTGGCAAGCGGGCAACAAATTTGTTTAACAAAAATTTTCATAAAATAATGCAAAAGTTTGCTGTTGTTGTCCTGGCTGCTCCTGCTGCTATAATTCATTTGAAGGAGCCAACAGGACTCTGTCCTCGATAGTCGCAGCTGTTGTCGCTCAGTTAGAGTTCAGTAATACTTACTTATGTATGGCTATAGACGGGGGGGAATTCATTTCTCCATTATCAATTCAGGGAAATGCGGCTCAACTTTCTCCATCCAGCCAATCGGGGCTAACTAATGAGCGATTTGAGGGAAAATAGTTGGGTTCATTTGGAGGCTAAGCCGAGTTTGGGATTAGTTTTGTATTAAGACTAACAGGGTTGGCAGAAACGAGTTCCTCAAGGGCTCATCACAGCAACGCCAGCTGTCACAAAAGTTGATGATTCGAGTATAACTTTTTGACAACTAAATTGTTATGTGTTTACTATCAACAGAGTAGAAGAGGCTGAAGTGGCGATAGCTTAAGGAAATCCGATGATTATGGGGGATTACGAAGAAATTGAAGACCTCTTTTTCAATCCTATTTAGGTAGTTTTCCCTATAAACTATCATTTTTACTGCATTTTCCTCTAAAACTTTAAAATCTTTAAGAGACCTCCACCATTCTACATTGTTAATGGCCATGACAGTGGCGCGCTGGCTTTGCATTCTCTCCATATCTATTCGGAGTACAATCCGCATAAAAAAAGGACTTATGCACCGCTTACCATATCTCACCCCAGACCGCCCCCTCTGGGATTCGCACCAGCTGCACTTTAACTAAACTCTAATGCAAAATTCATGGCCAGGCAGAAAAATAGCCAGAGCTGCGTGGCGCTGCGAGGAAGACTTTTCTGCATTTAATATGCAACCATAGTGGAGTTCCGGACTCCAGAGCGGAGTCCAGAAAATGACCATCCAGACACATCCAATGGTGACCACAGCAACGGCAACAAAACACCAAAGCCATCGGGGGAAAAAAAAAAGGTCAGCACGAACTAAACTCCAATTGGAGTGACTTGGTTGGAGGCTTATTAACATTTCATAAGGAAAGTGAGCAATGACTGCCAGTCTGCTTTTTGCAACTGATTGATCGTTTAGGGTAAAACTAAGCCATAAAGAAATGTCTTCATTCTGAGTACTAATGATCTCATGACTCAAAAGTTATAATATCTAGTGTACTATGCACTTTAAACATTTATTTACTTTTAAGATCAACATTAAAAACAATCATTATAAAAATAAATTTCTTAGGCTTCCTGCTCCTTAATTAATGATGCAATAACTCAAAACCGAGACCTAATTTCGTTGTCATTTTGCATCTCACTTTATGTAGACAACACGACCCGAAAAAAGAGCCAACCGCAAATTAGCTTATTTGGCATTTTTACAGTCGTTTCATTTAATTTACACAAACAAATTTGCGCCTGGCCAGACAAACAGCCATACAGCCAAGCAGCCAAAACGTCCAAACATCCAAAGAGCCAAGTCGGGAAACTGGCTAACTGGGAAACTGGCTAACAGACAATGGCGAGCCAACGAAGCGAGCCGTCAGTCCCATAAAAGTAATGAAGCTGTTTAGGCGTCTCTAAGTAGTCGTCGGAAGTCGGCAACGATGGCTCCTCCATGTCTTGTGTCAGCGGGAAAATGCCCTTGCCTGTAGTTTTTTTTTTTTTAATACCCTTTCCGAGGGTATTATAATTTTATCAAAAAAGTAAGCAAGGCAGTCGTAGTCTCTATAGAGCCCTAATACCTTCTTATTTCTCCTATTATTTCCAAAAAGTGTATTTAAACTTCGACTTGGTCTCTTACGATTCCTTTGCTTGTCTTGAAGCCACAGAACTGGATACGCCCTCAGCTTTTCCTGCAAAAAGGCTGTAGACTGGCATTAGTTTCTGCCCTCTATGTTCATTCAAAATTCATGAAGTTGGCTTCAACTTGGCGCCGTTTTTATATGCCAGATATAGGCGGAGGCAAAGGCAGAGGCGGTGGCGGTGGCAATCCCTTTCTAACCAAAAGCGGTTCCTTCCACACGTTGAAAGCTTTCCGCAGAAAAACACACACAAAACATTAAGCGATATTGCCTAACGATATTGCCGTAAACACGAAATGCAGCCACTTGTGTGTTTGTCTCAAACGTCTCATTAGATTTTTTTCTTACACCTTTACGTCTGATGATATTTCATGAACTGTTTAGTGGAGTTATTTCCTCCATCTTGGCGAAGCCAATTAGCGCGTCTTGCAGTCGTCTTAGCTTGATGGCATTTCCCTTTGTCTCATATCCAATTTCTTCAGCCCGAGTCCTGATAAACGCAAAACTATTTTGCATTAACTTATTGCCTGTCGCCATGGCATCGTCACCTGTCCAAGGACTTGCCGACAGAATGAAATCTTCTTTTGTAGCTACTTAGGATTGAAGATGTCAGACTGACGGGTTTTGAGCTAAAATAAAGGTGAAGAAAAAGAGACTTCATATTTTTCATAGCTTTAAATATTTAAAATACAAAGAGGCTGTTTTTAACAAAAGTATTAAACTTGTGATTATGTCTATAATAGTATTGTAAACAGTTCGAGATTCTCCAGCTTTATTTTAAGAATTCTTTGCTCTATATTTAAAGTTTAGTTTCTTTAACGTTTTGATATTAAAATATTTAAATATCTTATTATGTTATTTATTATGAATATTTTGTATATTTTTCTCAGAAACCTCCAACGTTCAAATAATATCTAGCCAAATCCCAGACATCACTGCTGAACCGTGAACAAGTTCTTCTGGATAAATGTCTTTCACTTGCCATATTTTACTGCAGCCAAGTTCTTTTTAATGAAATCCACTTTCATATGTAATTTTGCCATCAGAAGGAGCTTTGCTGCTAGCCAGGCCGACTATATAGCACCGCTTCCTTGCCAGACAGCCAGGAGTCCTTGTCGTGGATGATTTTCCTGGCTAGATGCCTCTGTTGCCGGTCCTGTGCCTGTTCTGTTGCTGCCGCCCAAGACAAAAGCCGCTCGACGTCGTTGACGACGCTTTTCGCTTTGTGTCTGGCCATAATTTCCCCCAAGAGCTGCCTGAATAAAATCAAGGAAAGGGAAGAAAAAAGGACGATGGCGAGGACCAGGACAAGGACGAGGGTGAAGACCAGGAGCTAGAGCTAGCGACTTGCCGCAAAGTTAAGCAAAACTTTGTTATTTGTTTTAAGTGGCAGGTTGTGAGGCGCACGCTAGCTACTCGCAGACTGCCTCCGAGGGTTGGTCTCGTTCACGTTCACGTTTCTCGTCCTTTCGTCCTCGTTTCATTCAACAGTTCATAAAGTTAATTTTACCACAGAAATTATGTTAAAACGATATATGGCGAGGCAAGGATTTTTGGCAAATGTCTCCGCTTTTTGCCATCGTTTTTCGTGGGAACTGCAGCACAAGTTATTGGAAATGGCATTAGGGCCAGGAATAGGCCAAGAAAACCAGAGGGTTGAGGGCAGGTTAAGGAACTTTTCCGACTAAAACTTCTGCCCCCTTCTCGGCAGAGACAACGTTGCGTATGCGTAATTAGTAACCCTGCGCCCCCAGGTAGGAAGTTTTTTGGCTTGCGGGGTTATTTATGGATATTAAAGAGCAACTCCGCCTTATTGAACTGTCAACCTTAAGCCAAACAAATTGCGTTCGCCCCCGGATGGAAAATCAGAGAAACTATTTTGGCAAAAGTTGTGATTTCTTTTCCTTTTTTTTTGTTGGCTGAGAGAAATCAAAGCATCGTAGTCAAGAACTTTTGATTATAACAAATGTTTTGCGGGTCCTGCGAGAGTGGGAGATGATTGCTGGTACATATCTGGGGTGTGTGTGCCGGCGAGTTCCACCAACAATGACAGTCGATAATAAATCTCTGGTCAGTCTCTATATGTACGAGAGTACTATGCGCCATTAGAAATGTCAAGGGACATGGCCAACAATAGCGCCAAATAAGATGAAACCAACAAAAAAGAACCATTCTGGGCGTATAAATGTAATTTCTGTTTGGCACGAAACATGTCTATTTTTTTGCGCAATCTAATGGCCATTTGGCTGGAGAGTTCTCCTGAAAGATAGTGTGTGATGGGAGGTTTTTAAGTACTTTTCCTATGCCTATCAAAATCCCATTAAAAGTATACTTTCAAGAATGTTCTATGTATTTTTTAGGAATTTATCCATTCCCGATCATTTACTTTTATTTAGTTTAATAGAAAGCGCACTGAAGTAACTGCCTGTCACAGGCCATAACTGAACAAGGCTTTTTGCAGCTTCTTACCACTTTCGGGGCTGGTCCCTGGAAAACTTTTCCATTTCCTCTAGTCAATGACAGACTCTTTTCATTAGGCAGAAGGCACTCGACGGAAAGTTGGTGGACGGAAAGTTTTCCCTTGTTATAGCTGGTTCCTGGTCTTCCTGGTCTTGGCTCCAAGTCCAGCGGCATGTGACAAGGGCAGACATTCCACAAGTCTACTGTCCGGTACGACCATGTAATGGCATGTGTTTTGCCGGCTTTCAGGAGTCACTTGGACGTCGACGTCGTCCTCTCGAACTTTGGACTAACAAACATTTTCTTTTTTTTCTGCTCATTGCAGGCATTTGTTATTTGGACAAAAAAACAAAAAAAATTAGGAGAAAGAGCAAAGCCTTTAAGCCACCTAAGAACAGGAATAAGCGGTAAGTGTCAAAAATTCTGCAGAGCCCCGCATTTAATTTCCCCTCTTTTGAGTGAGTGAGTGACATTTGCCAGAGCGCCTAATTGTAGGCAATTAATTCCTGGCACATCAAAGCCACGGAAGGGACGCTTAACCGGCAGGACGAGCAAACAAGGAAGACAGCAGAGCAAATGCAGCTGGTGTCCGCCTTTTGTTGTTTTACTTTTCAACCCTTCTGGGGGTTGGTTGGTTGGTTGTCTCCCCATTTTCCCTGCCACCGCGACTCTTGGCTAACCGCACCTTTTTAACCCCTTGTCTCTCCTTGGCGGTTTGGCCAAAAAGGGGGAAACGGACGACATCGAACCGGAAACTTTATGCAGCTCAAATGTGGCTCTGATGGCCGCACAGAGAGTGCTGGGCCGAAAGCAATTTGCCTGCCATTGCCGGGCGTTAAGTAATAATGAAGCCCCGATAGCCACTGTGGCGTATACGTAATATCTATGAGTTATATTTCCTTCACACTGGTTTCTGGTAGAAGTTTTAGTTTATTTGACAAATAAATATTTATTTTACCTAGTAAACACCATACCCTTATGACTCTTACCACCTCTGTCTATCATTATTTAAGAGCCCTACTATTTTTTTTCGGTCAAGACTTATGGTTTGGGTCAAAGGGTGTGATGACCAAATAAAATATTTATGAATTGCCCAACCAACGACGAACCGAACATTTTTGGGGAGCTATTTAATTGCATTACCCGAGATATCTCCCAGTCGATAAGTCCTAGGGATATAGTAGCCCCAGCCCCGAGCTTTCTGCCTTCCTTCCTAAGTAGCATTTGGGCACTGAGGGTGGCCGGAATGTGAAAGTGTGTGTGTGTGTGCGAGCATGAAGGGGTGGTTGTGGGTTGATTTTTGGGGGACTTGGAAATGGGAATCGGTTCGGCTTTTTGGGTAATTGTGGCTACAGGGCAAAAGGCATTACAAGTGTAGAACCTGCCTCGGCTGCTGTTTGGTTATTTTCTGGTAGATGGAGGCAGTTTTTCCGGTTTCGGGGATGGTATGCCAGCAGACTCTGTTGCGGCGAAAATTTGCGAAATCAATCGTGTGGAAATTGTACAAAATGGCTTTCCGAACACTAAATCAATGGGGAGGGAGAAGTCAGGGCAAGTGGCAATAAGCTTGACAACGGTTCCATGCCAGATGACACAAAATAGGAGAGGTATACCAATAAAAATACACAAAAATTAGATATGAAACAGAGGAATACAAGGGCTTATAGCGCATTTTAAAGCTTTAATACTTGATTTCCTTTATCTATTTTACAATGATTTTTTATTTGTATAGTTAATTTCCTTTTACGTACTTTTGCTTCTTAAAGTGCTCTTTTTTTATTTATTTTAATTTATTTGCTGCTCACTTTTGTTGGCTGTTTCCATCATGAAATTCTATTTCAACACATTCACATGCAAATGGAAAATGTCTTTCTTAGTCCCCTCTCTTTCTTCGTCCATTTTCCCTCTTTTTTCATTGTGTATCTCTTTCTAAGCGTTAATGTGCTCAATTGTTTGTTTTTCTTGGAGTCCGCCTCCCTCCGCCCTGTATTGTCAACGCAGCATTGTGAAAATTAATCAAAAAAACTTTTGCCAAACAACATTTTCAATTGACAATTTAAACTTTTATCTGAGAAGACATTTTACATAAAAGTTTTGTGTTAAAAATTTGCCCTGAACTAAAAATGAAAAATGCCGACTGTCTTCCCAGCCAAGAGCTCTAAACTGATGGCTAAAAGCAAAGGGAGCCGGGCCAAGTCACTTGAGTAGGCAGCTCACAGGCTATCAAAACTTTTGACGCCTAACTCGGCAGCACCAGGAGTCTCAGAGACCAGGGGGCTGGCTTTTGTCTTGGCCCTGTTGTTTTCTGGCCGATGATAGCTGCGTAAGCAGCACACAACACTCGGAAAAGTGGGACTCTGGAATAGGTAAATATTTGGGGGGCAGGGCTGCAAGCCAACCCCTTTCAGGGGAGGTTCTTTCAGGAGGCGTTGAAACAGGAGCTGGAACTTTATATTTAAAAACTGTTCAGGCGGAACGAAATACACTACAATATATTGTTATCTACTTAATATTTGCTTAAAAATATAAACCTTTAAAATCTGTTTTGCTTCATTTTATTTATATTTTTAATTTTAATTTAATTATAAAATATTTCCTTACTAACTCTATTTTATAAACCTTTTATTTTCTGTTAACTAACCAAACAATTCCTGCTTCCTTCTGGTTGTGTCTCTGAGTATTTATTTACATTTTAAGGCACAACAAATGTACACACGCGAACACACACCAGCACACACTTGGAAAAAGTCCTGGAGTCCTGGAAACATGACAACAAGGCGCAAAATTATGCACAGAGTTGCCATTTTGCGTCTCCACTCCTCCTGCACTCTCCTTCCCAGAGCAGTACCTAGGCAGCTTTTGGGCCAAAACGATGAAAATCCCAGAAGCGTTAGCGATGTCAGCGATGTTGTTGTTTGTTGTTGCGTTTGCTGGTGATGTGTGTGCGACAGCCAGCAACAAGGTGGGATGAAACCAGACACGGATACTCCCACCCACACAAGCGCACGCACATTTGAGAGAGGGTTGGGGGGTGCTAGGGTGCCACAGAGGAAAATTCAATATGGCGGCTGGGTTTCTGCTGCCAACTTCTGACGGATGACTGCCCCTGTGACTCTGCCCACAGAGCAAGGCTAGAAAAACCCGAACCAGCAGCAGCAATCAAGTCGCAGCTGGTTTGTGGCATCATGTGCGTAGATTATTTGCTAAGACTGTCAAGAGTCTGGTAACTAGATAATACCCTTTAGGACTTGGTTTAAAAAAGTAATAGGTTTTTTGAAGAAATATTATTTTTTTAATATTATTCAAAGGTTTTCTTAAAGGACTATCATGGTTTTCCCTTGTCATGTCTATTTTTCTGTAAAAATGTATGTCTCTAAAATTATTTAGAAAATATTATACATACCAGAATTCATTGCATTTTCTCTAGATTTTCCCTAGACAGTTTCCTCAAGTTCATCAAATTTTCCTCCACTTTCTTTATTAGCTTTCCATCTCCTCCCTCTGGCCAAACAAAACGTCAATCCACTTTTGATGATGCCCTCCTCAGCCACTTGCCCTTTGAACTCCTCTCATGTCACCATCAAGGATTTTATTGTAAGCATCGTTTTGAGAATTTGTGCTGATTCCGATTGAGTTTGATTTCGCTTTGAGCGAGAGGCGCAAACAAAATGCTTGGCAAACTTTTCAGCGGCCGAAACTTTGAACATAAATTGCTTATCGCATTCCCCACTCCACCCATTCTTGGCGAATAAATATGTTTTTGCAAAATACTATGGAGCCTAAACTATCATTTTCATTTATGCCCCGATAGAGAGAGCTAGCTGGGTGGCAAGTTTTTGCCAGTTTGTGCCTGTAATCCAATTTACCTAACAACAATTACGGAAAAAGGCAAGCACAAATTATGTATTATAATTTATGTTAATTACTCAATTACATTTGAGCCCCCAAGAAGTACAAGAAGCAGCAGCACGAGCAGGAGCAGCAGCCACCATCTCCCCAGCCCCCAATTATAAATTCCAAACACAAATGCGCCTCATTAATAAATATGAAACGTCAATGGGGGCGGGGCCGGGGCGGGGGCTGGGGCCGGGCGACACTATCAGCCCGGGGAGAGGTATGTATAGTAGGTGTGGGCGTGCCGCAAAGATTACGCAAGAAATCAATATTCAAGTGGGCCCAAAAAACGGGGTTGAAGTGCCTCTGGAAGGGCTAAGAGCACGAAAAAACGAAGTGTCGCATACTCCAAAGCCCTTGACTCCTGATCCGGAGTTTCGGGCCCTTAAATTTAAATAAATTACACACGTTCGACTTTTTTTCGATTTGACTAACTTTCGGCATCTTACCAAATACTATACGCCCCCAAATACCTCCTTCTGCAGGATTCCTGGGCTTATTTTTAGGGGTTGACATACGAGCGAGCAATTTTTCAAGGGCAACTTCAGTCGAACTCCAAAAGGTAAAACAAAGGGGAGCCAGTGTGGCATGCACTGAGAGAAAATTATAGAACAAATTAAAATAAGCCAAGCAATAACTAACTAGAGTTGTGATTAAAAAATTATTTATCTAAATATTATATATATATTTAAATATTAACTTCAATTGTCAAAATTTTGAAGTGTACTGTATAGACCAGCTTTGGGTGTGTTTCTGGAGGGGTGTCCCCCCATTAAGCAATTTCCTCGTATGTTTTTTTTTATCCTGCTCCATTTTCATGCCATTGCCAGGCTGGGAAAGATTAATGAGTTTTTTTGACAGCGAAAAATTAGGCAAAATGTGATTTAAGGGTTGCTTGGGCCCTCAGCGCTCAGCCCTCTGCCAGCCATCCAGCCCACCTTACAGTCATTTTCCCCATTTTTAGGTTGCTGGTGTGGCCAGAGATAAGCCTAGAAAGAGACGGGACTAAGGCGGAAAAGCTTGGGGCAATTTATTTTATTTGCCAAATAGTTATGTGGAGCACGGCAGTCCCTAGTAGCAGCACTATTTATGTTTTGATGATTTATTTGATGATGTATTTTTATTACGAAAGAATTTATTAGATCCAAGTGGCGGAAAAAACAGATGTTGGCCAAGCTTTTTGTTTCACTTAAGTGGGATAGGCTGGGATATTTATGAAGAGGTTTTTCAGTAAAAATGTATTATTATTTTTTCCTTAAATTCCCCATCGTTCTGACTTTCTCTGACCAACCCTTGATTGATTCACAACCCCGGTTTAAAATTTTTTTGCAAAAAAAAAATGCGGAAAGCAAAAGGAAAATTGCTTAATAATGCATACTAAGTGAATGCCACAACTCTGCAGATTTTTCTTCTTCAGTCAACAACTGTTTCACGCCATTGGATGATTACAGGGCGGCTTCCTTTAAAGCCAACATGGAAAATCCATCAAAATTAACTCGCCTCGACTGCGAATTTTCCTCTGGCAGAGACAGCGTTGAGATGTTTTTCGCGCGACGCACTCACCAGCCACTTCCTGTCCCTGTTTCAGGCTTTTTCAGTTTCAGTTATATTCACATTTTTTTTTTCCTTTTTTTTCTGACCTAGGCCATCTTCCTCCCTTTGGCTCATTTCCGTCTGAACAGTTGCTGACAGCTTAATGGCCGGCTGCTCAAACATTTAAAAATGAAAACGAAACGCAAGTCCAAGAGCCCCAGACCCCAGAGACCATGAGAGTCCATGAGACCGAGAGGAAAATATCTTTTTCATTTGAATGAAACGTAGAAAAATATTCTTTGTAATCATTTGATTTACAGACCGCCAACGTCTCGCCTTCATCATCTTTTTATACGCATCTCGTCCCACTCACTTTTCCTCCTTTTTTTTCGCAATCTGCCAATGAAATGGTTTGTCAACGCATTAATTCTTTAGCCAGGAACTGGTTCGGTATGCAGTCATTTGTCGATTGAAACGTTTTCCAAAAATTCTTTCAATTGATTGTGCAATTAATCAAAAGCCACAAATTTTCAAAAAAAAAATATTTCGAATTTTTCCATCCATCAGCGCCTAAAAAATATTCTCTACAAATATGTGCTCCTCTAGCATCTAGATATAGACTTGGTTGGGGCCGCCAATTTATGGGGGGATCGTTGAGTGCTTTTAGATCAAAGTGAAGGAGAACGTATTGCAATCAATTTCTGCGTTCGGCTGCTAATGAGGAAAATTTGATTTAATTGAGTTGTGCGGGCTGGATGGAGAACTGTTTTGGTTTTTGGCCTGGTTAATGGCAAAGTGACGTCAAGACATCCTATGGAGATGCTGATAGATATCCGGTTAAAGTTGGGATGTAGGTTTATTTTTCAAGGCCTTCTTTGCTTATAAAAATATTTATGTATATGATTTCCCCAATCTGTGGGACCTTGTTTTAGCGGTTTTCCCTTTTCTGACTACATCGTTTTTCCTAATTTTCTGGTGTCTTGTTGTGCGAATCCCTGAAGTAGAAAAATAAAATGAAAGCCTGTAAACATTTTGGGCCTCTTTGGGGCTGGGTCGTCCCTCCATACTCGTGCTCGGGTCCTGGCAAAATTAATAAATTAACTTCCTTGTGTCATAAATCATTTCGGTTCTTCTTCGCCAACTGCGAACATTTTGCGCCATTAAGCAGCAACGGTTTTCCTCTGGTTGCGGTACTTTTCACTTACCCTTAACCCAGTGAACAGAGTGCCCGAAAACCCCCAGAAAGAAACCGCAGAGACCCCAAGCCCCATTATCATCATCATCGTCCACATTCCAGGGATTTCATCATGAAGCTTGCATAATCAACGTGTTACAGCTGCTGCTACGGTTTGGTGTAGTAGGCCTAGTTGGAAGGATGCCATTGGGTGAAATAGATGCAGTGAGAGAAAAGAATGCTACATTTAAAAATTCATTTAAATAAAACAAAATAATAAAGACCTTTATAGATATAAGATTTCTAGTCTATGCTTTTTAAGACCTAGAACTATTATAAAACTATTTAGTTTCTGAAGATTTATTCTCAGTATAGCCCCTGACCAGATAATATTTTTTGCCCACACCATCCTATCATAATTTGTGCTTTACATAAATTAATGACCCACCCCCTGGGTGAAGGAGGTCTGTTTTTGATTTCATTTCGAACAAAAAATGCTCGACCATAAATTTTACGAGATTGCCGGCAGTTGGGGGCAGACGTTGGAAAAACGCGAGCCACAAAAACAGATTCTTAAAGGTGTCCAAAGGTTTTGGCCCACTAGACTTCAACTACTTCCTGCTCAGTGGTTGCCTGGTTGTTTTTTCCTCCCCACTACATCGAATGACAACCATCCTGGGCCGGCTCCTTCTGTTATTTACACACTTCTTCATGTGTTTTATGGCATGTTCTGTTGGATTTGGCGAGGGGTTCTGTAAGATGGAGATGGAGCTGGAGCTGCGAGTCCCTTGTTAAGATTTATGAGTTTGTCCTCGGTTGTGTGGGCTTATATTTCTCGATGTGGGTTTGTGTGTTTTCGCCCTTTAACCCCTTACTGCTGCTTAAGTTTAATATTAGTTAGGCGAATGACTCAATAGCATCAATGAAAGTCAAAACTAATTCGACCTCGAATTGAGTCATTGGCTGTTGCTGCTACTGTTGCCCTCGTTGGGTCAAATCAATATTTACGAGCTTGTTCGAGATTTGCTTGCCTTTCTCCGGTTTAATTGCCCTCACCATCCCACCCACCCACACCACTCGGTGTAATTGTCGTAAACTTTTACCCAGTAAAAATTAACGATCATAAAGTAGAGCCATCAAAATTATATCGAATGAAACGGGGGAATACAAAGGAACAATGAAACAAAACAACAAAAAAGCTGAAATCATAATAAAAATGCATTCATAAACATGAAATACGATGTGTGGCTGGGGCGGGGGCCCATCGCACTGCCATGTTCTAAGCGTGAGTCTATTAAAAGCGCATAAAAATAACTTTCCGATTTTACGAGGTCTACTAAGCCCCGAGGCCTACTCTATTGTAACCCCTGGAGGGCGAGGGAGACAGTGATACCCTCATCATCATCGTCATAATCATCGTGTGGTCTGGTGGGGGGATGAGCATTTCAGATCAGGATAGGGTGGGCACTATGACAGGGGCACCCCTTTTCGGTGCACTGGCGGGTTAATTAAATGACGCCGCCAGTTTAGTTTTCAACGACTGCACACGCCGCACACGTGTTGGCAATTGTGGGCTAGGACGAGTGCACTGGAAAATGCATTTTCTTCTCCCCCAGTCTCCCTCGAGGGGTTCCACATTCTCCTCGGTTTAGTTGCTCCACTGATGGCCCATGTAATGGCTCACATTGAATTAGAAAAAGTCTCGTAAATGGATTAGTAAAACTATTTTATGGCTGAGAATTCATCTTGGGATTGGGATATCTGTTTTTGGATTGGCAGACTTGTGAAGTAAGCCCGGAGATGATTTTTATGGTTTTTAAAAGCTTATAATTCATTGCACGATGCTCGAACTATTTTCTTTGATTTTTACAGATTTTATTGATGCCTGTTAGCAGACTTAATGATTAGAATTTGATTTACGAGTAAGCTTGGCTTCAAAATGCCCCTGCAGTCCTTGATTTTTAATTAATTTTCTTTCACTATTTTTTGTTCTCCTCCTCTTAATTGAAAAAGTATTCGTTTTAATTTGAACGTTGGTCGAACATTTCTGGCTACACCACCGAATATCCCGCCTGACAGCTGTCAGTCTTCGAACAGGAGAGGCCCAAGCCCTGACTCCTCCGTAAATACCCCCAACCCAGTGGCCTGGCCAATCCCTACTACATGAAATGTCCAATGTTGTCCACATAGCCAGCCGTCATAATTGATGAATTTATGGCATTTCTCGGAAATGAAACGCAACGAGCCCGAGAAGTCTGGTCCCTGCCTACCGGCCAGCCATCAATATGAAACGCTACTCGAATTATTTTCTGTATTCCGTATGCAGTATGCCGTATGGTTCAATCTCTTTGTTTTACTTTGTCTCGAGTGAGCCAAACGTGCGAATTGCTCAATTCCTGGGCCAGCGTCTTGCCACGCTTGGAAATCTTGGCGCGGCGGCTTTTCATTGACCGCAACCGAACAGCACCAGAACAGCCCAGAACAAGAAATATGTGAGTGTAAAACCGACAAAACTCATTTTCAAATTGTTCGACGACTACGTGACTTCCGCGAAAATAATCTGGAGTGTGTGGGATGGAGAGGGAACCTTTGATGGTCAGAAGTGTAATGAAAGTTTTAGTCGAGTTGGCCAAGAGGCATGGGGGCACTAATAAGGAAAATGGTTAAAAGAGTCTAAGCATTTGTAGAGTTCTTTGAAAGTTCATTCGAAGCACAGAGAAAAAAAAAATAGTAAAGTTAAGAGCTTATCTCACATTTTATCCTTCATTCATAGTGAGTCCCACACCCCAAACAAAATCCATAAATTTCTTATATCAAGCCCAAGCATCGGACATGGGTTAATTGCATTTCATAATTTCCCAACTCGCCCGCCTCCATCGTCAATTAAATCGAGCACAAATCATTTTTGATAAGCATCGGCCCGATGATCAGAGAGCACTTATCTGTCAATTATTTATGGCATTTTAAGCATTCAAATCGAATTGTATTTATATTTAAATGGCAAAGTAAAAGATCCGCAAAACACAGATGTCGTTCGATGTTGAACGGAACGAATTGAAACCAAAAACGAGGTGATATTAAAATGCCTTTAATTATAAACGGGTTTTTCGTTACGGTTATGATGTCTCCTTGATTGGCGTTTACTGTAGCTGTTGCTGTTTTTGTTTCTTATTTATGGTCAAGACGGAAAAAGTCTCATTACCACCGGGGAAAGGAATGAAGAAGGTGGCCAGACGGCTGCAAAGTTGTCAAGTTAAATAAGAGGCAGACTGCCAGAAATAAAAAGAAGTGCCAGTCGTCGATCTGGAAGTTTTTCCTTTCGCTTTATATTTCCGGCTTAGTGTTGCCGATGCCAAACACGTGCTATAAGGAAAATTCTTCCTTAAATTCCATACTAAAGCAAAGCCAAAAAAGGAGAGCCAACAAAATACAAAAAAATAAAATATCCTAAAAACCCTGAAAACTTTTTCATTCACTTGTTAAGCCCTGAACAACTTTAGTGCTTCTCTAGTTTCGTCTCATTTTCAAGTGGACCGGCCATAAATCTTATGTTAATTTATGCTAAAACTAAAGACCAAAACAAATTTCTGTTGTTACCACAAATACATATATATATATATGGTATATGGGGGTATAGTATATACGCACACGAAGATCCACCCATATAAATACAAATATTTTGTTACCAGTTTTTATGCCTTTTGTCGTCGTTTGCTGTGGCTGTTGATGACTCTTTGGACCGGCTCTTTAGAGCTCCTCCACTTTACTCCATCCACTCGGAACTTGGCTTGCTTTTGGCCCGGACTCGACTCGACGCGACGACTCAACTCGACTCGCTTGTCATAAAGAAATTTTAATAATGTGCGGCGCCAAAAAAGTTTCTTGTTGTTGTTTTTACGAGGCGGCGACGTTTTGGGACGTTTCATATAAAAGTGTTAAATTCAAATGACTTCAGAATGGGCCAAGAGCGAAGAAAAAAGAAGCAAGGCGGCCGACAAATGGCTTTTCCAGCTGGGGCCAACAGGGCGTATGGGTGTTGTGGCGAGCAATCAATAAAGCATTTGGAAATTTTATTATATAATAATTTCTGGTTTGCCAGGGAGCTTAGAGACATAACTACCATCATGTATGTTTAATTATCATATAAATTTAATGACTTTAAAATTAAAATAATATTTATTTTTGCTTTATTACAGGCAAGTCTTCAACATAACTTTGCAAAGTGAGTATAACTTAACAAGATAAATTCTAAAACAAACTAAAAGCTTTAAACTTTAAAGTGAAAATATCTTTATCAGAAATTTACCATAAAATCAAATTAAACCATAATTTGTTTTCTCAAAATCTCCTCTGCCAAATGCCAAAAATTCGTTGAGCTTTATTGAGGTATTTGCCCAATTTGACTAGAGCAATCTTTCCATCTTCTACTGGGAATCCCGTGGCCAGACTGACCCACAAATCAAGAAGCATTAAACTGTCTATCTGTCAATCCCCCCCAAAAGCATTCAACCATCTATGGGCCTTTATCTATGGCCATCGCCTAAGACGGCACATTTACATCAAAATATATATATCCGGACTGGGGATATCCAGACAGTCTGAATACCCACTCCCCCTTTCTTCGAGTCGGCTGCATTTTCTACTCATTTTAATGATGCGCATAAAATCCACAAAATCATTTACACAAATTAAAAGTTAACTCTGGCATAAAATTACCAACTTAACACCCGCCGAAACGAGAGGAGGGGTGTCAGCCATCGCTCGTTCGAGCCAAAAACCCACCTGACTAGGCCATTTCCAGTCGGTTGCCTGGTCAACTTGTTGTTGGCTTTCGGGGCCCCACCCTCGGCGTTTTGCATTTTCCTTTCATTAAAATATCCGCTCCCCACCTTTTTTTTTTTATTTTTTCCCAGAGTTTAGCCTGGTTAGTTTCCATGTCCATGTCCCCATGTCTACTATATCTCTATGTAATTTGCAAATTTTCTAATTGTCGTTTGAAATTTAAGCCTTTGGCCAACACTTTGTTGGCAGTGGACGTCCGGCTCGGCTTGGCCCGGCCCGGAACCGGCTCTTCACAGCTATACCACTCCGGGTCTCTGGTTTCCCCGGTTCTTCGCGTCTCCGGTTTTTAGCCTGGGTGTGTTCGGGGCCCAAAGTAGGTCGGTGGCTAACGCAAAACTCAATTTAATTGAAGGTGTTCATTTCGCTCGCGTTGCGTTCGCCGGCTTTGCGCTTTTCCTTCAGCACTCAACTTTAATTGCAATTAAGTTTCAGTTTCAATTTGACTTTTTTTTTTCAAAACTAAATTGAGCACAAGGCCTTCGGGCCAAACAAGAAAATCCAATTTACCCAGAGCTCTCTAAAGTTATGATTTTTTCACAAAGATATGTATGTGTAACATTAATTCAACAAATTTTTGACCAGTAGATAGTTGAATCATTGCTTTTAATTATTATAAAAATCCAGAGTGCTGGCTCTTCAATTTTAATCTATTTACTTATATCCATGTTATTTATTTATCTGACTGACAGTTTTTCCCGGGTTATCCCCCATAAATAATTCACAATTCATTGACATATTTTTATGAATATAACTTCCGATCGTTAAACAAGGCGCATAAAAAAGTGCTACCGAGCAACCCAACCACCGGCTATCAGCATCTGTCTACCCCCATAGCCATAGAGACCCCTTTAAAAAAAATGTATCCCCATCACCCCTGGACGCTTATAGGAAGGCCCATTAAAACAACATGAACGCATAATTTAATTTATATTTTTTCAAGCGTGTTCTCGACTCTGGGGCGACACTTCATTGTTGCTGAACAAACAGGCTGACGGCGGGGGTGTCGCAGAGTGGGTGCTGCCCCATATAAACCTCATACATAAATACATATATCCACAGCCTCCCGCTTCTCGGTTCCCGGATCTCGGATCGGGGCAGGCTCGACGTCCAACCTTTTCGAAAATATAATCACAGCATAAAAATCAATTCCAAACGCGTGTGCAGAGAGCAAACAGTCGAAGCGGACCAGAGTCGTTCCGGAAAAAAGGATGGGAGCCGGTAGGGGATACGCACACATGGCATCTCCTCATACCCCATAGTAGGCGCCCGCCCCCCTCCTCATCCATTCGCCAATCTCGTCTCCCCAATTGCTTCCATGCCACCGCACAAAAATGTCACACATTTGTTAAACATTCGTGAGTCTGCAACGGGTTGAGGCGACCCCCCTTCATTTCCACCAAAAAAATCAGCTTGTCAGCTAAGTAAACAGCATTGCACTGCCAAACTGCGGACGGGAAAATCAGCATGCAAATAAAATAAAATGAAATAAGCAAATAAGAAAAAACAATCAAATAAATGTAAGGGAAAATGATGTAGAGGACCATGACATTACCTATTAAAAGTATAACAAATTATAAAGAAACTTATTAATGTAGGGCCTTAAGGAGCTAGAAACTGGTTTTTTAATATATTACATATTATATCTATTCACCCTACACGATATATCGGTTGTAGTTATTAAAAATATTATATTAATATATTATTGTTGATCTTTGAAGGTCCTGAATATTTTAAATAGTTATTTCACTTTGAACAGAACGGAATCTTTAAAAAATATTAAAGCGATGAAAAGAGGTACCAAATACGTACTTTATTTATTTATAAATTCATAATATATGTTAAATTTTATACCTAAACTTTTAAGTCATCTCTTGTGTCCATCATACCCCTGCTTTCCAGGGTACTCGGCTTAGCGAAAAAATTGTCGCGCGAAAATCATAAATAGCCAGAAAACGAAGTCAGCGCCCGGCAGGAGCCAAGCCAGGAGTCGTTCCGGCTTTGTAGGTCCTCTGGATTTTCCATAGCAGGGACGAGGCGAAAATAGGCTGTCAGCCACATACCAAATATCCCCCCAAACGAACACCTCCAACCCATGGCAGATGTGTGTAGGCGCATTAATGTAGCCGGCAAAAAAAAAACCTATATATATATATATATATGGAGAGAAGAGGAAAAATGGGAAATACTTTTTTGTGATTTATGGGAATGTGTAGAGGAGCCCCGGAGATTTGCTGTAAATGCGTGCCGCCCCCTCTTCGCCGCCCCATTCTCAATGTCACACACAAAAATGTTTTACAAGCAATTTTCCAGCTGGTTTTTATGTGTGTTTGTGCATTCGTTTAACTATTTGGGCATAAAATATGACAACGATCCCCCGATCCTTTGGCTTCCTTCTCCAGTCTATAAGCTAAATTGTTTTTGCCTGTCGCCGGTTTATGGCCACGTGTTGGTGTCCTTCTGGCCTTCTCGGCTCTCTTGGCCTCTATCTGGGCTCTTTTGTGTTTGAAGTCGAGTATGGAAAATTTTTATAGCCAGTTGGCCATTTTTTTGAGCCCAAGGCGAGCCTCCAGCAAAAAGTTGTCATAAGTATAAAGATACAGTAAAGATTGGTTATGATGGAGAGGTTATAGGTCTTTAATGGGACTTAGACTTTAAGCTATGGCAACTACTCTTGAAATATAATATTTAAATTAAGGGTTCTAAGAGGAAATGTTACTGATTATTCAGAAGAATTATTTGTAGGCCATTTTTTTTAGACTCCCACAACTTTTAGTGTCAGGTCTTCCCAGACCAGGTGCTTCCCCATTAAGTTGTAACTTTTTTAAGTTGTGGCTGGCGCTCTCAAGTGGCATAAATCTTCAAGGCATCAACTTCAACAATGTATCGCTGTCTCTTGAGACTGTCCCCCCGATTTGCGGTCTCTTTTCACCGCCGTAGCCCCGTCTCTTTCTCGAAAACGTCAAGTTCAAGTGGCACTTGTCGCGGATTTTAACAACTCCATACAATGGGCAGAGGAAATCCGCGGCAGAAGAGGCTGCCACAAAAAAGTTTGTGTGTGCCACTTGTAAGCAATTTGAACTGTCAATAGCAACAAATTGTGTTTGTTGGCGCATTGAAATCTGAAATCTGAATACCAACGAACATAAACAAATGAGCGGAACAAAAACTGCTTGGGTTGACACCCCAGCGGGTCTAATAGCTCAAAAAAAAAAGAAACAATAAGTTATAGCCGAGCTGGCAATGGAAACTTGTTTCTTGCCGCAAGCTGTTGAGTCTCCCACTTGCACAAAACCAATATGGAATGCCTGGTATTGGCAAACCCATTTGCTGATTTCGCAAAACCAAAGCGTAGCGAGAAATCTGCAAGATTTGTATCTCGTATCTAGCAGATACAAATGTGCGCGGTAAAAGGCGCCAAATGATGCCGGCCATCCATCAGACGACTGTGACAAATGTCCGTTTTGCCACCTTCGGGTAGCCTCTTCAAATCAATTTACATGAAAGAGCCCTGGACCCAGACCCAGTGCACATCCCACAGCCGCACAAAAGCCATAACTAAATCATAATTTATAGGGCTCTAACCCCGAGTTGGATCCCGGATTCCTTCCTTTCCATTGCCCACAAATAATTTCATTTTTTTGCCATCGCTCGCCCGGCCGAAAGGAAAACATTTTCAACAGTGGGTGGAGCTGTGAATATTGGCCATTAAATTTATGCCCAGAGATAATAACACAAGCGGCAAGTCGTTATAAGTACAGAGTATATATACCTATGCTGGGGCAAAATCTGGGGCCGAATGGGGATTCCAGGGGCTGGGGCGAAAGGAGCACGGAAGATGCGATGACTAAAAATAAAATTATTGCTTGGCAAACTCGTCTCGAGATGCAAAGGCAGCGATAGAGAGACGGACTCCTCTGTCTCATGATTCAGCTCCAGGTGGCAACTGCAGTGGAATTGGATTGTCAAAAGGGGGAATGAGGGGGAAAGGAGGGGCGGACCCTGGCCGAGACTGGGACCGGGGCACCTTGGCCAATTACCCAGCGGCCCCGCACACCGTCGCTGGCTCGTTTTCTTTTCGAACGGCCTCCTGGTTCAAGAACAGTGGTTCTTGGGATTTCAAAATGAATATAAATGGAAAACATTATTCGTAAATCTCTATATATAAAATAGCTAAGAACATTTATAGTTTCCGAACCACTGTGCTATCCTGCGACTTGTTTTGTATCTGGCTGCAACAATATTTGGTTGGCAACTTTACCAATGTATCAACAGCATTTAGGCTGCGGCTGCTGTTGTTGCCGTTGGTCCTTCTCCTCCAGATCTCCTCGTGGATGGTCTGTCCACTTTGCTTCTGTTACTCCAGGTTGTGGTCGGGTATCGTTCCGTTTGGTTTGCGTCCGTGTTTGTGTTTGCATTTGGGCTCGGGCCTCACTTTTGGTAAATATGTGTGGACAAGGGGAGCTGGAGACCCTTGGCTAGCAGACTCACTACTTGTACCCATCCATAGCCACGTCCTTTTGCTTAGTTAACTATGCAGTCAGCCTTTCGTGTGTACTGGACGTTGGCTCGTATCTGATATTGCCAGCAGCTTACCTTCTGCCAGCTCGTTTACCCCTTTTGTGTTGCTGTTGTTATTGGCTAACATCGGACCGGCAAAGTCATCCCTAGTCCCCAGAATCATCCTCAGAGAAGTTTGCAGCGGATCCTATGGCCCAGTGGAGAGCTGTTTGAATGTTTGACTCACCCACCCGGTGGTGGGTAGGCTGTTTGGGCTGCTAATATGCAAACAGAGCTGCCAACTTAATGAAATTGAAATGAGCAAATTAGACCACGTTTGTGCAATGGCCAATAAGGGATTTAGTTGCGATGACGTTGCCCAGAAAATAGGCTCAAGGGTCAAATGATAAACGTAGTTAGGAGCTACATTACGCCAAGACTTTATGAGAAGCGTGTAGAAGGGCTTAGTGCTCTGCGACTCCAACTAGATTTTTTGAGAAGCGTGTAGAGAGGCGGATCTAAGTAAAATGCAAATAAAATAACGTTTGCTTTCTTTTTGGGAGAAAGATAAAAGAGCTCCAATGAATCAAACAAAATGAACTGCCGGCCAACTTCTATCGCCTGCAACAGCCACTCGAAAAACGAAATCATTTCAGACATTTCTGCAGTAGCCAAGCCCCATAAATCTCTCATCTCAATTTCTCAACTTAGCAGCTGCTGCCACATGGAAAAACTAGTCTAGCCATTAGGACACTCTCCAATAAAAATGCAACTCCCACAAGTCGCAAAAAAATGAAAAGAGAGAGGAGGTGAAAGCTGGGAAGTCGGAGGAGACATGTCATGGTCTTCACTGGGACTTTACTGCAACTTCCATTCGCTATGCGACCCAAACATACTGATAGATACAGAATACGACTCCATGACGATACAAAGACTCCTTCCAATGATGATGATGATGATTTGCAAAAAGTTTGGGGCGGGTGGCGAAAATGTATTTTTTCAACCGTCTGCATCATTGAATTGGCTAAGCAAACGAACGTTTGATAGGGGCAAATTGATGAATTGCCCCGGCTCAAGTGGCAACAGTTTAGACCAGAGATCGATAGTGGAGTTGGGAGCTAGGAGCTAAGAGCTTGGAGCTTGGCCAAAGCCATTTGGCTCTGTCGAGAGAATCAACTCATTAGTTTCCCCTGGCAGCTTGAACTCTTCCACCAAACTCCATCCACTCCACTCGGTGGCTTTTGTTTATTGAAGTTTAGCATAAGGCAAAGTTAAGCAGTCATGGTCGCACTCATAAAAATTTATGTTAATTTCATTTAGAGCCCTGGCTGCAATCTGTGACTGCATGCGTAATGAGCTGTGGGCCAAGCTAAGTAAACAAAAAGAAGAAACAACAACAACCATATCTCCCCACCAAATGCAGCTCATTAAAACATCACGAACAAATCAAAAATTTAAATAATGATTAACGCCAGTCAGCTTCTCAATGAAGAGACTCCCTACTCCCGAAATCCACCTACAACACCAGAAACCATCCCGTTTTAGTATTTCTTCCACGAAAACTTCATGCAACAATTGAGAATTCCTATGAATGATGCCGTTTTGTGAAAATGCAGTGTAAACATTTCGAGTAAACAAAATATCTCGACGCCGACGTGAGTTCAACAAATTAACTGCCAGTCGCATTCGAGGAGGAGACAACGCGTCGTATGAGCAACCCGCCACTAGCCTCCATCCAGATAGCAGCTAGCAGCATCGAGCCATTTGTGTTGATTTATTTGTATTTATTTTCCAGTCAATATAAACTATGTGAATTTTTACTGTACATAAAAAGGAAATATAGAAGCAGTCGCATAGACGGGGCCAAGTAAATAAATCAAAAGCAACAACACGCGATCCAAATAGTCGAGATGACTTCAGTCGCATCGTCTTGAGTTTAGTTTTATATTTTCTATTTTTTTTTTCTTCTCTCTATTCTGTAGAGCATTTCCCTGGAAATGCAAACCAAGCTGGTTGGGGGCAAGGGTTTTGTAAATAAACAAAACTGATCAACTTTGAAATAAATTTTATAGCCGGAGTTTGTAATCTCTCTATTCAGAGGGCCAGAGATTTCTCTATTGATTAGATTTCAAGAGTTAAACGATTGATTGTCGTTTATTGTGAAGATAAAAAAAGAGTTTTCTGATTTGCATTTAAAAGGTAGACCTTGGTTTCTGGGGAATCTAAAAATAAGTGGGTTGAACGTGTGATTTATGGCTTTTGCTGGAAACTATACCCACCCAACTATGGAGTTATTTACTTTTAACATTTTTTGTTGAAATACTTTTACTGAGAAATACTTTTAATATAAATTGCAACTTGCATTAATCTCTACTCCATGGTCGAAATTCCTATCCGCTTAGGGCAAAAACCGCTATGGAATAGTTTTTGTTGGGCATTAAAATTCCTTGGGTGTAATCTACTAGAAGCGTTACGCTTGCAACCTGCCAAAACTTTAGCCTGCCACACATACACAGTTCCTGGACCCCGGAGCCTAATCTCAAATCCCAGGAAGGGCAGCCAGGGGAATCCCCGTTTCAAGTCAAAGTCATTTGCCAAAAGCTGAGCAACAACAACAGCTCATCAACACCTTCAGTCAGCCATTTTTCAACATGGCGATAATATGGCCGCACAGACACAGTTCCCCGGGAAATGGCGAACTCCAGAGAAGGACGGCGATAGGGGGAGAGAGCAAGACGGAGCGAGGCAAATACGCAAAAACCCGGCGCACACTAAATCCACTTAAATTAATTGCAAAAGGTGATTACGTTGCTGTTTTGCCTGTGGAGTGCGGCAGCTTCTGCCTGGCAGCAAACAGACACCGAGCAGACAGCTGAGAAATGAATGCGTCCCCCTATCCTCCCCACTCCCCCTTCCCCTCGGCCCACGCAGGATATCAAGAAGCTGCACAAGGAAGCATCCTCCAGGAAGGACCTGCGACCGGGCAAATGTCGCCATTTCTCTAATGCCAGCGGGCAATGGCAAACACTCGACGACAGCCAACGAAGCTGGAATAGATATGCAAGTCCTTGGTCCTGGCTACAGGATTCTCTCTTATCTCCCGCTCCCCACCCTCTCGAGTGGCCTTGCATTTGTACACTTGGAGAATTAAAATAGTTTGCAGAAAGTTAGTGGGTATTAATTTAACAAGTTTTAAGGACAGTTTTGAACAATTTCTATAGAAAAATGAACAACTATTTCTGGTGGCTTCTATAAATGGTTTAAAATTTTCAAAAATAATTAGTTTCCTGTGTGGCAAGTACGGCAGGTGTGGCAGGTGAGAGTGGTAACTGTGGCGACTGTCTCTTCATTTTTGCAAAGTAATTTGCAAAGCGGCGAAGGGTGGAAAAACAGAAAGCAAGTGCCGCCAAAATGCAGTCAAGGATAAAACAGCAAAGGCACAGGATGCTGGAATACCAATAACAGGAGACGACGGCATCCTCAAGGATCAAGGCTGCTCAGCTCAGCTGGGCTGGGTCCTGGTCCTGGTTTTCTGTTGGGCAGAAAAGGTGTTAAGGTGTCTCGATGTCGTTAAGTGTCATTTGTGCTCTGAATTGTCGTTTATGCGGGGATGGTTTTTAAGAAAAACATGGGTAATATAGGAACATGATCTTGATTTTTTTGTCTAATTATATTTAGTAATTTTCTCTCTAGATGATATACTTTTAATATATATTTTTTAATTTTATAAATATTAATATAGCATCGCATAAACCTACTTTCCACAGAGACTGCGTTATATTTCTTCCTGCCGGGTTTTCCATACGTGCGTGTTTGTGCGCTTAAAATGTCATTAAAGCACGGTGAGGGCGTGACTGAGAGGCGGGGCAGAGACACAGGACACACTTTCAGGATGAAACCAAAACCAGAGGCAGAAACAGATCCAGACTGGAGACTGGAGGCCAGACCTGTCAGTCTCGGTTGGCAAATATTCCCCACTCGGCAGCTCATAAAGACCATCGAGATGTCTTCGACATTGCCGATAAAAGCCAAAGACAGGCATCTGGCTGGCGGGGGGAGAACTGTTTTGCAAACACATCCTTAATCAGCGCCCTGAGCTTTCCTGGTGGGCGTTGGGGCGTTCCATCGGTTAAATTTATTGATAATTGATTATTGCTTCGTTAGGTCGCGTTTTAGGCGGCATTCTGCGGTTCCCACACTCCACACTTCCCTCTATCTCTGGGCCGTGTTTGTTGCCACAAATTGAAAATGCAAATTGCCCAGATGATTGCTCCTGCGATCTCCGCTCCTTTCTCCGGATGCTGGGCTTTCTTTTTGGCCTTTTTTCCCTCACGATTGCAGTTCGTTGTTGTCGTGTCTTTTGATGTTTGCCGGCTTGGGATTCCTTCCGGCTTGGCTCCTGCTTTGGGGAAAAACAAATTTTCATAAATTTTTAAAACAAACACACGAGTTGAAAGCAAAAAATGAAAGAAAAAAGAGGAAAGAAAAGAAAGCAAAAGCTAAACCTTAAATGGAGTTGGGTTTGGTGTCTTTTTAACGCCATTTTGTGGGAATACCCTGTAATAACATAAGATGGTTTGAAAGTTATTCTAATTTTTTTAAATAATTTAAAATAAGAACTTTGAAAGCTTGAATAGTATTTGTTGGGATTATTATCCTTACTATCTCTTGACCCCCTTAACTACCAAAAAGGGTATCCCATTATTCATCAATCTCTCCCATAATAAATACAATTTTTGCCAGGCTTTGTGGGTGCCTTTGTTGGCGGTGTTGTTGTCAGGACGTGCCTATGTGCATTGCTTTTGCTCACCTTTTGAGCTTTTAAATTATTTTCCAAGCACGTAGCTTCTGTCGGCTGTTTGCGTATTTAAACATGGCCAACACGGGCGGGGGGCTGCCTTGTTTTTATCGAGGGGGGGCAGGGGGGCGGTGTCAAGGAGTATGGGAGATACGCGCGTAGAGCAAGGATGGCGGCACTCGCTTTGCCGTTGCCTTTAAAAGGATTTGCGCAATTTGCGTTTTTGAGGGGTTTTGGGGCATAAGGGGAGCGCCCTTTTTTTTGCTCCAGATAGGGGGGGTTAGAGAGAAGTTGGGGTGCTGATGGGTTCGGGTTGTTGACAAACAAACAGCGCCGTTGAGGGACGCCGAAGACATGCGGAGCGAAGGACCTAGGACATGCTGAACTGGAGGAGCGGCGAGCTTTGTGTTTGACAATGTCCTTGCTGATGTCGCGCTTTGGCCCACCACCCCCCTCAGTCACCCTCTGGCCCACCCATGTACGTGACTTGCATTTTATTTTTTCTCACCCTCGCAGAAATAGAATCCCAGGCTCAGACCCATGCCCAGGCCCAGGACCAAGCCCACCCAGCCAAACCAAGGGAACTCGTTAGTAATTTACCAAAAGGAAAGCGAGATTCAACCAAAAGATAGAAATGCGGAAAAACCAGCAGATTCAACTGTATAGTATGTTTTCAAAGCAATCAAATACTCGTCTATATTCATATGGGAATAGTAGCCCGGAGAGCAGCCAACTAAAAATATATATAGAAGACCTGTTCAAGAGGCCACGGTTCTATAGTTTTTCGGTTTTTCGGAAAATTTTAACTGCAAATAATTCCATCATCAGTTGAGAGGAGCAGGGAATATTTTTCGGAATTAAATAGAAACAGAAACCGGCAAGGGCAACGATTGATAGCCACTTGAAGAGCTGCCTCTGTTTTGCCTCCACTCTCAGTTACACTGAAAAAATACCAAGAGGTCATAAGGGACCTCATATTGCAAACCAAAAGTATTATTTTCTCTTAAAAGGAATATCATTAAACAAGGCTTACATTTAAATTTTATTTAAAATTTTTTTAGATTTTTTAAATAATTTTTTATTATTTTTTCCAGTGCCTGTACTGACATTGCCCAGTTCACTGAAATCGGGGGCTCATTGGGCGGGCTTTTGGCACAGTGGGACACTATCTGAAATGCACTCACTTACCCCACCATGTAGAACTACTCTTGGGGCTCCCAGTGTGTGCCTTTGGTTGGGCTTTTCGGCTCTGGGTGGTACTATGTGTATTTGGAGGGGTTTATTCAATCCCTAATGGTCCCAGTCGCAGCGTCGAAAGAGTTATTGAAAATGTTTTATTGTGTGCATTTGATTGCTGTAAGTGTTGAGGTCTCTCCGGCGCATGTGTGTGCTTGTGGGTGCCTAACTTATAAATATTTCAATAACATTTGGAGTGCAGGCTGCCTGCTGGTGCAATTGGAACGCCTGCCCAGTCGGCCCCAGCTTCAGCCCCAGTCCCGCGCCCCGAAATGTAAATGCACTTTCCATTGTGTGCGGGTGTCTAGTGCTTTTTAGCACTCCAGATCGGATCGGAATAAAGCGGCCAGGCTATAGCCATGCCGTATTTGGATAACCAATCCGAAAATCAAAAATTATCAAGGTTTATACGACATTGTATTAGAAGATGGAATTTAAAATTCCTTGAAAGAAGAATATCTGACACACGTATGCCCCTTTGATGACCAACTTCGTGATTTCCTTCACCGCATAAACTCCACTCCTGACCATATTTCAATGGGTTTTTGGTCTGTGTTAGCATTTGTCGGTTGGCTAGATGAATTCTATGGCACGTTCGATATATAGTTCGGATATGCACACACAGATGGCAAACACTTTCAATTGTGTGCCGGCTTTAAAAACTTTCCACTGCCAATGAGGGGCCAAAACTGATGCAATCGTTTGCCTCACTCCACTACCGAACGAAACGAAAAACACGTCGTCGAAGCCTTTGGGCCTGGCCTAGAAAAGTTTAACTCAATTACGACCCCCGGCCAACTCAACTCGACTCGACTCGACACACGTGACTAACTGGGATTCTGTATCGGATGGAGGTGGTTCGATGTAAGGTACGGTACGGTACAGTAAGGAAAGGTTAGGTGGGGTTATGCGAGATTGGATGGAATGGATGACCCGCTTAGTCGTCGGGGCGAGAAACTGGCCAAGCATTAAGCAGGTCGACTCGGGCCACCTACAAATCCCTTTTTCAAAACTCATTAGCACAAATTTGTGCCTTTCAATACGGCGCAGGAGTGCGCCAGGCGATGGAGTGTCTAAGGGGGTCTGGACCCTAAGCATTTCTGTGGCAGTCTCTCTCTCTATTCGGGCTAATTTGGGCTAGCTGACAAAATTTATGCTGATTGTGGGGCAATTTACGAAAATTCCTACAGAATACAGTTGGAAAATTGGCTGCTTGCCTTGCCAGCCATGAATGCGGAGCCTCGAGCCTTTTTTTCCCAAAAATGTTTTCCATAACAAGTACAGGGCACTCAGCCTTGAAACAATGAAAGAAAAATAGACTTTTGACCTTTTTTTTTGTAGAAGAATTGTTAGGCGGGGTCAAGATTTTAAAAGGAATTGATTTAAAATTAAAATATAATATTTATTGGAATACACATTGTTGAAATTCGGAAGAATATTTTAAGATTAGACAAACTTTCTTTGGTGAAACTTATTATAAAAACAAGAAAGGAAAGCTAACTTCGGGCGGAGCCGAAGTTGATATACCCTTGCAGCTAAAACCGGATATATATCGCAAACATCGGATATAGTTGGCCGATCCTTATGATTACATCATAATAAAACCAATTAACTAAAATAAAAAATCTAAAAAAAATGTCCCAAACTTCTATCTTCAAAAACACGAAAGTTGGGTCATTTCCGATCGTTCAGTTATATGCCAGCTATAGGATATAGTCGGCCGATCCTATTGAAATTCGGTAGGATGGATCAACTGGCCAAAAATATAATCTGTATTAAGTTTCAGCTTTCTATCTTCAAAAACACGAAAGTTGGGTCATTTTCGATCGTTCAGTTATATGGCAGCTATAAGATATAGTCGGCCGATCCTTATGAAATTTGGCATGTCGTAATGTTTTGCCAAAAATAGCTTTCCTGTAAAATTTGAACTCTCTAACTCTAAAAACACCAAAGTTATACCATTTCCGATCAATCCGTTATATGGCAGCTATAGGATATAGTCGGCCGATCCGGGCCGTTCCGACTTATATACTGCGTGCAAAGGAAAGAAGGGTGTGTGCAAAGTTTCAAGACGATAGCTTCAAAACTGAGAGACTAGTTCGCGTAGAAACAGACAGACAGACGGACAGACAGACGGACAGACGGACAGACAGACGGACAGACGGACATGCTCATATCAACTCAGGAGGTGATCCTGATCAAGAATATATATACTTTATAGGGTCGGAGATGTCTCCTTCACTGCGTTGCACACTTTTGGACAAAATTATAATACCCTCTGCAAGGGTATAACAATATATATTAACTTAGACTTCTAGATTTACTAGTTTCTAAATAAAATACTTTACTTTTCTTTGATTTTTTGTACTAATTTTCCAATTATTTGTTTGTATTTTCTAGGCCCATGTTGTCTTCTGTCTAATTAATAGAGTGCTCCCGCCAAAGACCCGGTAAGCGAAAAAAAAGAGTTTAACCTTTTTTCCTTGGTAGACTTTTTATATGCAAAGTAGAGTTAAATGATTCAGAGAATCAGGGAGTTCGAGTCGTGAAGAAAGTGGGTGAAAAGGTCTCTACCAGTCACCGCCCTCAAGTCCCCCCACGTTCACATATAAATTGTGTGAGTCCTGAGGCTCCACTCTCCGTCGACTTCTTTTGGTCGTCGCTTGGTTTCCGTTTCCGCTTTTGGCTTTCGCTTTTTCATTTCCGCCTAATAAACTACATAATTAAACTGGCAGGCAATGGGATTAAAGGATTCAGTAGCAGCAGAGCCCCAAAGGAGTCCAACAACAACACACACACACACACACACTCACTGGCACATACACTCAACTACTGGCTGGAGTATCTGAATCCAGAATCCTGATTCCTGGTTTCTAGCCTCCAACTTGAGGACACGCTCAACCGAAGTTTCGTGGACGAATTAAGCTAAATTAATTTTTGTTCTTTGCCGCTGTTGTTGCCAATGCTACTTAAGTCCTTTGACTTTTGGCTCGTTTGATGATGAAGCTCTGCCCGTTAGTCCTTTCTTATGATACTGTATTTATGTGTGTGAACGCGAGTGTGTGTGTTTGGGTTGAGCTTGGCCCGTAGCATCGTCTTAAATTAATGATGTGTTTTATGCCATGGCCAGGACCAACAAAAAAAGTACAGAAAAAAATCACAGCAAATGCGATTTAGACGTCAAAAGCGCAACATTAGCAGTAAATAAAATAGGATAATGCGGCAAGTCGACCGCAAGCAGAAGCTAACTACTCGAGCCAAAATATTAAAGCCAAAAAAAAGGAGTATTAGCTAGTAGACTGGAAGCTACGTTTTGAAAAGGTATACCCGACCTCTATCAACTGGAATTTATTAAACAAAGGCCTATTAGGTAACTCTAATTAATGGGATTACTTCCATGTAAAACACTCATTAATTAAATTTGTTTCTAAAAAAATAAACAAATATTTATCATGATACACATGAAAATTAAGCCCGGATTAGATGTAACAGCAAAATCCTTTTAGAATTAAATTAGCCCAGTTAAAACGATTTATTGCCTCAGAAGAGTATCTCAATGGGACAGATGCTGCAATGCAGGAGTCTCGGGACTATGCGAAATTCTTTGCTATGACAGGGCTAAAGGATTATGTGCTCTTAGCTCCTACCCTACTTTCCTACAGGCACAGACCAGGCCTTTCTAAGCCAGAGCTATTTTTCATGGCAAAGATAAAGACAGGAAGCAGAGGCGTAACCAACAACCAACAGTCAGCAAACAGCATCCAGCATCCAGTATCCAGCACCTGGATATATGAAGTTAACCCACAAAATCCAAGAGAAAACTCTTTTTTTCTTTCAGACGGAATGACTTAATACTATCTGACTGCCGGCATCGATAAAGACAAACAGAATCGGGTGTGTAAACAATATTTCGGGTACAAATCACCCTCATAACCACAAGCCAGAGTTCAGAATCAGAAATCTGTTTAGCTTGAAATGTGGATTGCTCCTGAGGAGACTGAGGTCTGAGGTCTCCTTTTCCACCGTCTTACACAAATATTTTGACAAAACGCCTGCTGTTTTCCACATAAATATTTATATTTGCCCTGCCTGCCAGACACATATGTATATATAGGGAAAGAGAGAGAAATGCAGGCAACCGAAAGGATACATGCAGTGTATCTTATCGAGGCATCTTTACCTGCCGCAGACTCCAATAACATGAGCCTCGACCAGCATCTTTTCAACGTATTGGTACACAAAGAGAAATTATTAGTGAAAGGTATTCAATGGTATTTTAATCATCAAAAGTTTCAAGAATAATACCTGGATCATAAAGTTAAGAAACTTGTTTTGGAGCAAAACCCTCTCTGAGTATCCCTTGATTTTCTGAGTGCACCTTTGTAGTATCTTTGACATCACACTGGCGCATTAATCTGTCGTGCGTATACAAATTCAGCGCCCCTTGGTTTATCCTCGGAAATCGAATCCACAAAAATGCAGTTAAATAAATTACAAACGCTTTGTCACCCAGCGGTCGAGCCGGGGAGTTTGGAGAGTCGCATGTCGTTGCTTTATCGTTCGCCGGGCATCGTCTTGATTTTTCTTATTCGAATTTTTTCACTTTAATGAATTTCTTTGGTCTGGCCTGGGCCGGGTGGGTCTCCTTCTCTTCCTCCTTTTTCCTCCTTTGCGTTTTTTGTTGTTTTTATCCTGTCCCCCGATCTGCGTGTTAATGAAATAAATGCCCGGATAGCCGGAGTCGTTTTCGAATAAGTTCTCAAGTTACCCGCTGCATTCGAACACGAACATGAGCAATCTGTGACATTGCCCACATATGGGAAGCGTTTGCGGCTGATAAAAAAAAAAAAAAGTAAAATAAAATGAAATAAAAATCCTAAGGAGAACAGAAATGCATACAGAAATTATGAGACAGCCATGGCCCATAAATTCCTCAATGTGTGTGGGATCCAATACAAAATGCTGGGGAGTGTTTCGTTTTTTTGGAGCTTGAGAAAAGAGTAATCATGCTGGAATCTTGTTAGGGTTTCATTTAATTTTTGGGGATTGGGCGAACAAGTTTATTAGAATGATTTATTTAATGTGATATGCGATGGTTTCAAATGAAATTCTGTATTTAATTTCAATGGAAATATGAAAAATTTATTAGTTTTCGAAGCAGATGTTTTATAAAAACTGTCCCTACAAGATGAGATCAGAAAACTCCTTGGAAATGTAATCACACTTCGTATACAAACCAATTGACATTGGCAATAAATATTCCTCAACTTCCTACTTTCCTGCTTAATTATTAATTTCGCATTTGCCGCAAAACGTTTATTGGAGTTCGTGTGCTCGGCGTGGACCTCCATCCACCGGATTCTATTGGCAATCCAAGCCAGAGACAAGCCACAGCCCGAAAGCAATCTTCCTCAGTCGTCGGACTTATTTCCTCAATTGCATAAATCGAACTGAAATTTGTGTTTTGGCGCGTGTCACGAATGAGCAAAACAAGTTAAAAGACCCGAAAAAACCTCAACCCCAACCCCACCTCCCTGAAAGCCAAAAGGGAAAACTGAAAGCAAAGCGGCCAACTCCTTCTCTCTAATTTTTCCTGGGCTTTCGAGACAATGTGACAAGGTCTGGATGTCGGAGCCACTGCCAACCAGCCCACTGCCGCCCCCAAATATCAGTCTATAGTCTGTTTGTCACCCAAGTCATTTACATGCTCCGCCTGGCTACGTGACTCAAATACATATATAGTTTGTCCATAGTCCCCCCTTTGAGATATTTCTTTGGGGATTTCTGTGGCTTGGGCCACATATTCGATCAAAATGCGAGCGTCCGCCGGGAAAAAGGCGACCAGACTCAGACTGCGACTCAAGTGAGTCACGAACATGCATCGATAAAATATTTAAAATTCATTTCTAACATTTTAGCCCGTTCTACTCATCAGCAGCGCCGATTACTCATGCCACTGGAGCCGTTACAGGCACTTGGGAAAATTCTCAATTCTAGAATGATAAGGTTTTTGGGGGAAAACTTGCTACAATTCTTGGCATGGCTTTGGTAACTCAATAGTCATTCTTCGAGTGCTGATAACTGTTGTTTCAACTGCAACTTTTTTGTTGGCTCTGCCATATCTTGATAAGTCTCGAGTTGTGCTTTGATTTATGCCCGTGCCGGTTGCACTCACCTGGCCAAGATTGTATCGAAGGTAAACAGTGCAGGAATCGCTACACACCTGGGGTGGTCGGTCGCCTGCATTCGCATTCGGATTCGGATTCGCACTCGCAATTGCATTGGCAGTCTATTAGTTTTGCTATTGAATTACATATCAATGCATTTCTCATTCGAATGCCTTGCGAATGTGTCCACAAATAAAAAGATAGATAAATATAAAGATAGATATTGCAGTCTATCTATATATACATATATAGAATATATATAGCTTTTAGCTACCGGTACAAGCTGCCATGTGTGTTTGCTGTGTTACGAGTGTGTTGATTGTTTGTCATAAATATCTGAGCTGGATTTTATTGCCGTTCAACAGTTGCTACCTAAGGGATTTCTAGCTTTGATTTCAAATGGAATCAAGTATGGATTCTTAAATTTCCAAGCTATGAAATGAAATCCTATTCACCGTGATGGGTCAACTGATAATGTCCTTAGCCCTTCGTTTATCCTTGGCAAATATTGCAGCCATGCCAGAGTCATAAACATTTCACCTATTCCGGGCCTTATCAAGCCAAACAGTTGGATCTATCATATTTTATATATAAATATATACCTATATTTTTTCTTCTATTTATTATTACATGTTATATGAGGTCTTGGCTGCCCCTCGCCCACAGTCTGTTGATAAAAAGCGGGCTGCCACTCACCCAAACCCCACTCATTCCAGTTGAGTTCGAGTCTTTTGTTGGTTTTTCTAGATTTGAAGCACTGATTGTGCGCATTTTACAACCGTTCCCGTACCCGTACCCGTACCTCCATACCCGTAACCATATCCCCTACAATATTTTTCAGGGCAAGGTGTGAATTGTACTGAAGAAACTGCACTATGGAATTGGAACTCGGTCTGGGTCTCTTTGCTTTTTTGATCGACAGCTTGCCTAAAACTGTCAACGCTTTTCTTTATTTCTGTTTCAGTTTCTGTTTCGATTTCGGTATGAGTCTCACCCTCTCCACATCCTGTGTTTTATGGCGCATTTCTTTCGATTTCCAGCGATTTATTTTGAGTCCAATGCCTGTGCGCCTACCCACTGCCACCGCCTTATGTTTGCACGGTTGCACTCTGAATTGTCGTAGTAATTTCAGTTGTCACCATGGAGAGCTATCGGGAGATTGGTATCACACAGTTGGCAGCCCGGATCGAGGTTACCCCCTCGGAACTGACGCTTAGATTAAGATTAAGGGCGTCAATTGTCGGCATTTGGTTTTATTCTTACCCTTTTCTTCTTGGGCCTGTCAAAATATGAATATGGATATCATAAATCAGTAGCTTTGTCACAAAAAATAAGAGGGTTGGGATATAAAGAAGTTATATAATGGCATTAAAGTATTTGGGTTTTTATTCAAAAATACAATATACAACAAATAGTAATATTTCCTTGCCCTGAACCATACTTAAAGTATCGAGAAATATTTAATCAATTTCCCATAAATCAAATGCCAAATCATCTCCATGTCTGGGGCTACTCAAAAGGTTATCCTGCCATAGTTTTCCCCTGGCACTGGCACTAGTGCATATCATGAGTAGTGAAGGAAATTGCTTAACTATATGGAAAATTGACAAGTTTTGATGGCTGACAGTGCGGTTGGGGTATGCCTTTGCCCACCTACCATCGTTATGCATGATTTGCAGTGAAAAATGCATAGATGGAAATGGAAATGGAAAAGTTGATCAAAAACTGCAGGCCAGCAACAAAACGGTGGTTTAGTCCCTTTTACCCTTCGGAGTTGGCTTTTCATTTTTGACGTGGCGTGTTGTGGCATATTTACCATTCGGAATTATTTCTACGTTTCTGGCCAATTTTCGAAATAGAAAAAGTTTCCTTTTTATACCGTTTGTTAGCGCTCTTGTTTTACTTTTGACGAGTGACACACACGGGAGGGGTCAGAGGTCGCGAGTTGATTGAACCTCGGCGACAGTTTCTGCTTCCATGAGTCGGTGGCTTTGGTCGCTTCAATTGATTTGAGGAAAATGGGTAAACAATTTGTCAACAGTGGATGGCATTAAACGATCCATAATATTGTCTAAACAGAAAGTAATTTCTAAAGCGCTCATCATTCAGCTGTTGGAAATCCTTCCTGTGTCCTGGCTAGGCACTGGCACTGGAAGAAAATCATGGGCATTTAAAAGAGCCACCAGGTCATAGCTCTACCTAGAGGACTACCTTTTCTTAGAGTGTACCTCTAAGCCCTGACCCGACTTGGGACCAACCGCAGTCGCAGACGAGACATGTCAACTGCTAATGTCACTTAAATGCCAGTGGCATGTCTATCACAGCTCTCGTCCCGTCTCCTTCTTTTCGCCGGTGCATGTGTGTCCTTTGGTTTCTTTTGTGTCCTTTTTGAGAAAATGCCAGGACTACAGGACTACATCCGCTTAGGCGTGCTGGAAATTGGATTTTCGCAGCTGCCAGACAGAGACAGAGCCGCATTCAATGGCCGGCTAGACGAAGGCCATTGAGGGACCCTGAGATTTAACACGCTCTAGAATCCAGATTCCAGATCCATGGGAATTTCGCATAAACTGGCTGTCCAGTTGATTCGTCTCAGGGCCTTAGGATTTCCCCGATACCCTCAGTCATTCATTATTATTCCTTTTTGGGCAATTTCAAGCCTCATTATTAGCAAAGGCTAAGCAAACAATAAACCAAAACCAATTCCGTCTAATTACATTGGCGAGAACTCATTTGGATTGAGTATTCAGGATGGGTGTTGGGTATATTGGCTGAGAAATTCGAATTCGAGGTCAAATTAGGGTATACTTTTTAAAATTGCTTATATTTCCATTCCAATATAAACCTTTTCCAAAAACGCCACATTAATCCAAAAGGATTCACTCAGACAGCCATCCATCTAGCCAACAAATCCATTCACCTCGACCAACTTCCGTCGGCCATTCGGTCGGAGTCGGAGATCCAAAGTAATTTCCTCCGCCACTAAACTGTGCGGTTGATGACAGATAAGCTCCAGGAGAGTCCAGGATTCGGGGTCCACTTCTCTTCAACCGCAGACCCATGAATAATTCGCAACTTCTCCGGAACCTGTATCCCACCCTCGCACCCACTATCTGGCTGCCTTTCTTTGGTAGGAGCCTCCTTGTGTCCAAAATGGCAAATGCATTGAATGATTTATTTGGTGTGATTGCCTTCACACACACACATACACTTACACACACATACGCGTTGATGATTTCCCTTTGGCAGCAATCAAACAGCAGTTGCCGTTTGCGGTCAACAGAGGACTCCACCCCCACATCCTTCAAAAAAGGAGTACTACATAGAGAGAGAGGGTGGTCTATAGGGGGAGGCCTTTCTGGGCTTTTGTGAATTTTAATTGCCACGTTTGTTAAAGTGTTTTGATTGCTTTGTCATTGCACTAATCAGCACTTGTTCTCACTGCCTCACTTGGGGGCATTTATTAATTATAAATTCCCTCCGATTGCTCAAAGGCAACAGCGACAGGGGGCGCCACTCAACCATACGATCCATTGATTTCTTTCGAAGCTCAAGTGAATCGAAGCTGTTCTTTCTCTTTCACGGCCTTTACTACACACTATAGCCCTCTCTTTTCCGGTTGCTGTGTAAAAAGCATTTTCAATTGAGATTTATTGTGGCGTGTATTGGTTTAGGGGGCGTGGCAGTTACACTCGCTTTGCATTTTGCAGTTCACTACTTTGAAAAAAGGAGTTGATTTGCTGGGTATGCCCTATCCGAAGGATAAAGTTGTAAGACACAATGAAACCTTTAAGTCCTTTGAGTAATGAGCTTCTAGTTCTACATAGTCCCACATAGTAAATTTTATTATAAAACTATATAATGATATAATGTTGTAAAAGTAGGGTATCAAACTATCCACTTTCTACCATTTTTTTTTTCACTCAGCTCAAAACAGAAGCTCGACTCTCAGTGCCTTCAGTTAAGTTTTTAGATTGAAATTTATTGTGGGGGGGATGAGGCCCCCCTTTCCGCCTCTGCTGGCAAAGTCAATTCCTTTGATTTGTGGCGCTTTTGCGTGCAATTTTTTAAATTGAAAATCACTGCCAGAGCGCAATCCTTTTTACATCCTTTGCCTCAAATGAATTCGTTCCGTTTCGCTTGACTTTTTTCACAGTTTCCCTCCTTTTTTTTTTACATTTTTGTGTGAAATATGCAGCACTCGTATTTACTTTTATCGAGATTTATGCGCCACAATTGATATTGAGGTTAATAAATTGAAGGCTTCGCTGTGCCAGAAAACCAGAAACCAAAAATCAGAATCGAAATCGCAGCTCTCTCAAATCCGACCCAATCACTTTTCAAATTGAGCTCAAGTGCAGCCAAGGCGAAATACATTTTCTAGTTTTTAAGTTCATTTTACAGAAACGAAAAGGTCACTTGACTAGTTAACCCTTTTGGCTGGGATTTCGGGTTTCCGTTTGACTTGACCTTGACCAGTCATTCCGGCTACTATTGTAACTGAGTTTTCCTAAATGCTTTCGAAATTACCCGGAACTTCTTTGTTTATTTTTTGGGTTTCCTTTTATGGCTAACGGACATTTTATGGCTGTCTGTGTTTGGGCCAAAAGGTCAAATGTGCATATTTTCTTGAGGGGCCTGGAGGTGTTAAGTAACTCTCAGTGGAGGCAGCTGGCCAAGGTAACCATTAAATAAAGGAAATGTTGAAATGTTCTTTAAAACCTAGACGGAGAGCTATTGTTCTGAATAATTTATTTTAATTAAATTTCAATGAAAATAGTATTATTCTATTCTTTACATTTTATGAGGTAATTGAAGCCTTGGCTATTAAATTTTATAGAATTCTAATGTCTTAAAGAAAACTCTTGAGCTTCCTGGTGAAAACTTTACCTTTCGTGCAACAAGAACTTTGTCAAATGACACGCACTTCCGAAACTTTCCTCCTAGTCAGCTCATAAATATGATTTTAATCGATTTCGCCACACTCACATTTCTTCCCGACAACATTCAAAAATCCATTCGAAAACAATGAAAAAGCAATCAAATCGTGTTCCCCTTTTTTTGTGTCCCAAGTATCCTATGCTAAACTTAACCACATACACGAGCGCCCCGGCAAATTGGAAACTTTGTAGTAAAAGTTTGCCATAAAAAGAAAATGCAAGATGAGAGGAACAAATGACAAAAATTTTGCGCATATTTTTCCAGCCAGGGAGTCTAGGAAGCCGGGCAGGAGTGCCAAATGGGAAACTCCAAACAAGTTAAGTTAATGTTGGGAGAAGACCAGAAAAGCACAAGCATGAAAACTTAGTGTAAAAGTCAAAGTTTGTTGTTTTCCCAGAGTTCTGTGTATAGATATTGACAGTCATATAACTCGATATGTGTCGATAAACTGTCCCTACATTTGTTCCCCCGCCCAGTTCTATTCTTCCTTTGGAGAATTCTGTGAAACTCCGGTTCGTTTGGTCTTTGGTCTTCTGGTTTTTTGGTATCTGATTTCAGCAACTGCAGTTGGCCCCACGACCTGACCTCACCCAATATAATCCCGACTGTCTCCCCCAACTAAGCGAAGGGACGCCCCCTTTTGTCACTAGTTTTTCGGTTTTTGGCCAAAAGTTTTTGGCTTTCAACTTTTGTTTAGTGGAGCAACAGCCAAAGCAATGAACTAACTCACAAAAAATAAATGTAACTTTATTTTAAGAAAAAAATAGAATATAAATTTAATAACTTAAAGGAAATAATATTGTTAAAATATAATGTGGCTTATATTTTAAATTTTTCTATGGAGCTTTTCTATATAATTCTTAGTTTTTCCCAGTGCTCTCAGTACCTTCCCCTCCTTGCCACATTTTTCCTTGCCCCCGATGCTTTGGCATGTTGCACATTGTTTGGCGCATTGCAATTGTTCCGCTTAGTTGATCGCAGGACCCCTTTAATCTTCTCTATCTCCGCCCTCCTCCATCCTTAAATGTTCAATTTTTATTCCAGCACAAGTTTTTTCATTTGTCTCAAAGTAAAGGGAATTTCCTTCATGTTGGTTAAGGTTTTCTCCACTTTGGCTTAATGAATTGGAAGCGATTTCCGGAGTTGGCAACATCTGGGCCAAGTCATTTTCGAGGCAAAAGCTGGAGCAATACTCTCGTATGTGTACTGGTAATTTACAAGCTCTATTATGCGGTAGCCGAAATTATATATTTTTCGAGCTCTGGCCTTATATATCAATATATTTTTGGGTAAAGTCACCCTTGCAGCCCTCCTGTCAATTTAGCTGGCTCATAAATTTCAATATGGTACTCGGTTTTTTTTTTATTTGTATTTTTTGGATGGTTTGAAGTCGTAGAACTCTGGGGAGCCATATCTATGCGGGTTATCTTCGGACGTGACGTGCGGTTATCGGAAGAATGGAATACTATCCCAACTATGCCATAATTTGCTTCAGAATGGTGTGAATTATTTGTTCGTTTCTGATGTCTGCCTGCCGTTCTCCCTTCTCACATTCTCGTGTGGAGTTTTTATGGCCTGAATTGTTATATCTTAATTTTCTTTAATGGTTTATTATGATCCGGATTCCGGACTGCAGTTGGGTCAATGTTTGCCATGCGTGCCAAACACTCTGGCACCTACCTCACCTCCCTATATCGAACAGATAATTTCGTGTGATTGACAATTGTTTTCCTCTTTTTCACATCATCGTTTTTTGTTCATTTGCGATAATGATAATTATATGTAATAATATATATTTCGATGCCCCGCCGTCTGTGTGTCATAAATCGTGCTTATTTATGGAAAATGAGATTTGTAGTGGCGCATTAAATTTCCGTCCGTCCGGCTTTTTACTCAGAATTCCCTACTCTATCAACAGCGTTGGCACGATCGGAATTCGTAGCTCCGATGCCGGGGACTGAACTCATTTCTGTGGCGATGACATTGATAATGGCTATCATTTGCAATTGCGTTCTACTAGCTGCTAGAGCTGCTAATGAGGGATTAATGTTCTTAATTAAATTGTTTACTTTACTTTGATGATCTTGAATGGTGTCAAGGATGTTTATTAATATTTCATTTTATTTAAATTCAACTTACTCAGAGGTCTTAGCTACCATTAGATGTATAAAATATAATATTTGGTACAAATATTTTACATTTTTCAACAGGGTTTAAAATGTTTATTATATCCTTTCATTTGGCCAAAAATTTTTTTTTTTTTAATTTTCAATGTTTACCATTTTTGGTGCCATGTTTCGATAAAAAATAATTTTACTTAATGGTTTAAGATCAGAAATGTATAACATTGCTGAATACGGCAAGCATGAGTGAAGTTTTTCACATTTTTCTTTTAAAAAATGAAGAAAATCGAAGCAAGGTTTTTGAAAAATAAATTGGTGCCCAAAATCTTAACTTTTGATACACTTTTTTATTGATATCTCACGGATTTTGTTTTCAGTTTTCGATCGAAAATTAAGCTACTAGAATTTATAAAATCAGGAACTCTAGAACTTTTAGAAACCACCAAGCTACAGCCTAGTTACACACATTTTTCTTTACAAAAATTAAGAATTGGGAACCATGTTTTTGAAATTTTTTCAATGAGTTCTTACCATTTATTTCCATGTTACATTGTGATTAATGGTCTTTCAATTAATCCCCAAGATTTATGAGCTTTAAATTGTTTCAACTCATTTGTAAATTGGTGTCTGACTTGCTGCTTAATTCTTGGAGTCCTTGGGACCAAATTGATTTGTCAGTTAGTGGTCTTTGCAGTGGCAGGCTGGTCCGGGCCAAAAACTGAAATCGTCTTGGAAAGCGATGCTATGCGAGGAGCTTGAAGCAATTCCAGGGAAGTGAGCTGTTATGGGATGTCTTTAATGCCCATTGACGGAGCGCCGGGTGCAGTCCAGACTACAACAAACAGCCAGCAAGTCGACAACAACACTAGCGACAAAGACAACAACGCCACTGGTTGTCTAGTTAAAGTTAAGGCGAAATTCCCCCTGAGAAACAAACAAAAGCGCAGACGATCGATCGACAAAGTACAAACAAAGGGCATGTCAGGAGGTGGGGGGGCGACAGGGTATAGCTGGAGCTAAAGGGGGATCTGGGTACCACCCAGGAAAATCACGATGACGAACTGATGCCTGAACAGATACAGATACATGGGACTCGAAAAGGCAACAACGACAGAGGCAACACCTCTTGTTAGTTTTACTGATCATGATCATGACGGCGGGGAGTGAGTTAGGGCTTACGCTGTAAAAAAAGGATAGGTTTTTAAAATTAAAGGAAATATTAAAAATTTAACAAAGAAAATATTCCTGAAAAATATTAAAAATTTATTAAACAGAGCTGGTTAATCTTACATCTTTCCCTAACCCTTAGAAGAAGTGTAGCATACAACTAGGCTTAAAATCTTAAAAAAAATATGAATCCCTATATCCTTATCTTTTTCTCTCACTGTATCTTGTTGTGAGCCCTGCCCATTGGCCAAACTGATTGAGGCACGAACGCGGGAACCTCCTCGTGGGTCAATCATCGGGTTTTGGGATCCAGCTTGGAGTTTCTGTTGGCCATCTAGAGTCGAGTTCATGTTTCACAGTTTGCAAATAACTCTAATCGGGCGGGGAGGGGGGTGTTTCGGCATTTCTGTGTGGGTGCTTATCCCCCGTCCTCCCTCCGCTGTGCCCCCTTTTCAACGATCCTGCATTTTCCTCTGGTTTTCGTTTTCGAACAACAAGCCGTGCATTGTAAGTTCATTAGCGGCCCAAGTGCACGATTCGCTTGTTGCTGTTGTTGTTTATGCTCGATGCTGGGATGGCGGATGGTGGATCTGACTTTGGAGCTTCCTCAGCCCCCAGAAATGCATATAAACATGAGATTTTTCTGCACCTTATGGTGGGACTTGGACTTCAAGATACACTTAGTATATAGAGGGAGAGTATGATTTCGTGGCGATTAGAATAATTCTTAGATATATTTAACAATTTTGAAAATATAAGAATTGTAAGGATTTAATTTCTTAGATTCCTAATTTAATTTGAAAAGATATAATTGGATTTGAGGCTTCTTTATGAGGCAAGATGCTCTTCAATCACTCTTATAGAGCTATTCTGTTTAAACCTAGATCCCCCTTTAATATTCTTAGGGTATTAATACTTCGATCTCCATCACCAGACATATATTATTCCTTGTTTATTTTTTCGATGCTTCAGCATACCTGGCAGCTCCGCCTAACTAACTAGGCGAAATCACTCATACTTGCAACAACAGTGCACCACATGTGGTCTGTGGCGAGAGAGAGGAGCAAAGAACCGGCTTGCCAGGAGCACAAAAAGGGGGCGACGAGGAGGCGGAAGGAGCACGGCCAGAGATGGGATGGAGAAATCTTTAACCGGCACCCTGCAGCTAAAAGAACAGGGTGTATTGAACCGCACCAACAATAAAAGCAAAGTCAAAGCCAAAAGTCAAAACGTGAGCCTGGCTTGCAAGCGATCTCTTCTCCTCTCGCTCTTACTTCCAGTCTTTGTATGTCTTTCTCCTTCGAAAACCTGACGGGGATCTGGAAGTTTTTATTCTTTTTGTTGTTGTTGTGTTCTACCTTTTTATCGCTCTTTTAGCAAGCCAACGATGACGCTAACAAGGCAAAAGCAACAACACAGGAACGAGGGGCTATGGGGGGCGTCCAGAATACCTGGAGAGGTGATAGAGGTAGGCAGTGAGACCGAGAGAGAGAGAGAAGCAGAGAAGACGGCGTTATCTGGTAACAACGTGTTACGAATTACTTTTAACAAGACCCTTAGCAGATAAAAACCAGAAAACCAGTTGTGAGAGACCGAACCTTACCTGGAGGAGAGTTATCAGAAAAGTGAGAGGACATCGAAGAGAGCCAGTGAGCCGAAGAGCTGGCAGTTGGAACGTGCGCTCATTAGCAAGGTGAGCATATAAACAGGAAGGAATTGCAATTAAAGCCTGGTCTGGCTCACTTAGTTCCTGTGATTTTCCGGGGAGGGGATAGACCACAAGCGACACCCTGTACTAGTATTTCTACCACCGGGGAAAGTACAAGAACTTGCAGAAATGTCAGCAGGGTGCACTGGAAAAATCAGGGAGAGAGCCGGAAAGAGTGCGTTGGAACCAGAAAATCAGCCAGACAACAACAGATGCCTCTGAAAAGTGCGTCGGAAAAAGGGGCTGACGGGATCCAGAGGGGGTGGCAGATTTGTATGCGAAACGCAGCACATGTGCAGCGACCATAGACCGGAGACCGGAGGAAGAGCAATCAGCCACAGGAACAGGGAGAGGAAATGAGCAGGGTGTCTGGAAAGTGGGAGGGCAACAGTAGCTGTCAATCTAGTCAGGGATTTGTCACCCAGGGAGAGAGTTGACAATTTTTTTTCGGGGGTTGAGAAAGTGCAATTGGGTTAGGGATAGCTAAAAAACGATGATATTAGAAAAATATTTAAATAGTAGGAAACCAGTAGGAAATGAAGTAGAAACCTAGTTATCTATCAAAGGAAATAAAAAATATAAATATATAATTTTAAATAGCTATTTGACAAAAATCTAAACTATCTAAAAAGCCTTAAGATATCCTTAGACTATGCCTTAGATAACACAAATAAAAAGAAAACTCCCTGACTTGTTTATTTTTTTATACATAAAGTAAAAAAATGCAAGGCAGGGCAAAAACAATGCTATAAGAAAACAAAACCGTAAACAAAAACATTTATTTAACTAAATTTATGGAATGCTACACTAAAATGTCTCAAAATAAAACACTTTTTATTAAGTACCCAGATCTTAAATCTTTAAGAAGAGACATACATGATATTACCTTAAATTCATATACATTTTATAAAATATTAAAAATATTTAATAAGCATCTTCCATCAAGTGTATTTCTTCAAGTGTATAGATACACTCTTGCTCTCGCATTCGACCTCTCTCTCACCGCCCGGCACCCCCACCCACTATGAACCTGGCCGAGCTGCGGCTGCCGCTCTTCGGTTCTGGCGAGCGCTCTTTCAAATGAGTCTCGACGATCGCAGCGTTCGGTTCGGTGGCGGATGATTTTCTGTTCGCTCCGCGTAAACACAATAGTAGTTTCGGGCCAGCCAGTCTCGCGAACCCTAATTACACCTTTCAAACGCCAATTAATCAATAAAGAAATTACAAATAAAAAGTTAGTGCCCGGTGCGGATGCTATTGTCCACGAATCAGTACAAATAACAATACTCTTCGAATGAAAGAAGTTTAATAACATAGCCACCGAGTGGCGTCGAACGACAAGATATACAAAACGAGTTATGAAAATACAAATTGTGGCCGGGCCATGTGAGAATGTGTGTTGAAAATTGCTATAAAGAAACAAGATTTGTTGTTATTTTCAACGGTCGCTATTCCGCCGATCCGTGATCGATGTGCCCGACGACAAGCGTCAACTGAAATTGGATTTTTTTTGGCGCTCACCAAAGTACAACAACAAAAAAAAACGTAGAAAATTAAGCCGAAAACAAGCATCCATCCTACACCTCCTCAGCACCTGAGATAGCAACATTTGGCGCAACACGAAATTTTAATTAAAAAATCTGTCCAAAAATAAAGTAAAAATTACTTGCAAGACCGCCAAAGTTTCTACGAGCCGGGTTGCATGTGTATCTGGCTATCCAACAGATACTCCCATCCGTATCTGTGTGCATGCTTGCATCTCCAGGTGCTCGCGCGCGCGTATATGTGTGTGTGTGTGCAAGAGTGTTTGATGTAAGCAGACGTGAAATTGGATTAACTTTGACAGACGCACGGCGGTTTTTAATTACCACCAAAGACTTTTTTTTGGGATTAACAGCAAAAGTTGGACCAGCTCCACAGGTAAATATTATCTACAAGGATGGTACAGATTTCCATTAAGGCCTAGGGGGCCCAAAGATCAGCTGCCAGAGATCTGTTTAATGGAAAATGTCAATCAGTCAAAATATAGGGGGAGCTCAGCCATTGAAATATGTTTTTTAAATACAAATTAATATGTTATTGGTCTGTTTTTGTTCTAGGATACCGAATACTTAAGAAAAAAACCCTATAATATTATAATAAAATATTTATTGTCTAACCTGTGGAATACAAGTCTAAATTGAAGCCTAATCACTGTGGGAATCACTTTTGAATAGATCCTTTCGATAATATCCCCAAATCCATAGGGTCTACCGACTCATACAACATACATATATGTAACCCCAACAGTTAATGCTCTTCACTCGTTATTTTTACCGTTTTATTCGTTCAGTCTGAATCTTATCTGACTTTGTTTACTCAACAACAAAAATTGCGGCTGTTAGGTTCTATTTTTTCGACAATTTCTTTTTTTTTCGTTGGTTTCGAATCGATATTGCCGTCAAATGAATGGGGGGAGCCACAACGAATCGAACTGAACTGAAATCTTATCTCTCTCTGGGGAGTGGGGTCTGGAATGCGTGTGTGTGTCTACATTATTTCATTATTTGTTGTCAAAGTTTGGCTGCCGCGGCAGCCGAGACTACCAGAAATATACTACCAACCAACCAACTAGCCTACCAAATCGATAGAGCAGGAAAATCAGTATTGGCTGGTGGGGAGAGGCATAGGCATAGACATAGGCTGGCACGATGGTTAGATAGAGATTGCAGGTGGTGGCTCTACTACCTGGACAAGAGTTGGAGTTTGTCTCCGGTCTTCGGCTTAATCTGTAATCAAGATAAGCCATTGCATGTCGATCGTTTCGTGTCCGAGATCCCACTAGATAGTTTTTCTTCTTTTCTTTTCTCTTCTCTTTGTATCTTAGTATCTGTATCTGGTGCGTGTATGTGTGGAAAATTATGTTTCTCTGTGGTCATAAATTATGCGTAACGTGACACCTTCGTCTACAGGTTTCCCCCTCATTCGATTGCCACAAAATGTGTCGTTAAATATTTTTTTATTTCATTTTTATTGCTCTGCCATTGGGATTTCGCATGAAGCCAAAGGAGTAGATTCGGGCTGGGACTCTGGATCGTTGAGACGAGAAATGATTTCATTAATTTTTTCAGTTAACAGACGCGACAGACGCTCTCAAGGTTAGGACCCGGTAGGCAAAAGGTGTTGCCTGCCTGGACGAAGCCGAAAATAAAAAAAATATCAATTTACATACAGGGACATCATGCGGTGCCCTGGCAGCTCGCAGTTACCAATTCTGGATTCTCGGTTTCTCGGGGCCTCTCCTACGGGTCCCGGCCCGCACTTTCGCAATTCGAAAATTTCGAAAAATTGCGCTTTGTCACAAACGACTTTCGACCGCCTGCTGGGGCGACACTCAAATGCCGTCTCTGCTGGTTGCAATTGCCGAGTGTTGCCTGTCTTGCACAGTGGAATAGATCCTTTTAGTATTAAGACAAGTTTTTGGAAGATAACTTAAGGTTTAGTTCCTTTAGAGGCAATCCTTTACCACTGTGCCCAGTGACCTCCCGCAGCTTATGGGCCATCTCCTGTCCTGCCTTCTCGGCCTGTCTCTACCTTCAGAACAGGTGATCATTTTACAAACGTTTCTGGGCTACCTGGCGTTCTTCCCGACCATCCAAGAATCCCAAAAGTCGGCCATAAATTATGTTTTGTTTGGTTTCTGTTGGGCCCTGGCTTTTTTTTGTCTTCTCCACTACTCAGGGCTTGGCTATAAATTTCGCCCTCGTCTCTTGTTGACTCTTTCCACTTGCCCGAGTCTTTTTTTCATTTTCTTCCAGCCTTGTTAGTGTCTTGTTTTTTTCTTGATTTTTGGGTGTCTGGTGGGGATTATCTCGTTTTTATTTCGCAGCAATTGGCTGATGCGAAAATTTATTGACAATCGCAGTGACACTCGGCTAGTGAGTCAGTCAGTCACTCAATTCATCGGTGGGTTGTCAGTTAACTTGTCACTGGCGGCAGGTTTGTCAGTCTCGTATCCTGTTGAAGTTTTTTCCAACTCCGATGGAGCTGTCAGCTTAGGCGCTAATGTGCATACTAATGTGGGTTATTTGAATATCAACCTACTTTTAAGCCATCATCACTCCCGTTGACATTACCACAATGTTGCAGTATCATTTGGAAATTAGGGTGACCGCAATCATCATCTGCCACCACATGTGGCTTTCAATTCCACCTTTTGCCTGTTCCGCCTCCGATTGCAACTGCTGGTATACGTATTCCCATGATCATTTACCGATCTTGTTATAACTATAAAACCCACAATTGTTGGTGGCTATCCTCTGGGCCGGAGTCTAAGGCCACTCCCTACCGATGGCCAACCAATAATTTACCAACAACCCGAGCAACGACCCTCGCAATTATAAAAACATTTCCCCTTTTCGGATGGACACTCTTGGGCCTGGTCTTGTGTACACACATGGCTTGTTTAAATAACAACAACGTATTGATTAATTTTGGAGTCAGGACTGAAGACGGGCCACAAGCAGGTCCCTCGGAGTCGTCCATCAACCTGGCCAAGTCAACTCGGACCCCGTGCTGCAATTCATCAAACCGCGGGCCTCCATTCCTCGTTTTTTCTGCTCGTTTTGTTTGATTTATTTTGCAGCTCCTTCAATTTTCCCCCTTCACTCAGTCATATCATTAGGCTTGAGGCTCTCTCTCTTTTGTTTTTGGGTATATGTGGGTTTTCCTGCCATCCAATTGTGGTTGGAGTCTAAAAAAAGGCGAAAAGAAAACCGAAATCAATTTGACATGATTGCCATGGATCATAATTTGGTTCCCCCTGTCTTTGGCTGAGACGCTTTCTTTCTGGGCCTCTCGACCCGGAGGAATGTGTGTTTGTTTTGAATATTTTGTTTGCCGGCTATTAGGGTTTGATTATTTATGGTCCCATGGCTCTTGGCTCGTTGGAAGTGGCTCTGCAATTAGCCAACACAAGCCAGCCTCTATGGATTATTTGTTTTTAAATGAAAAATCACCAAAAATCACCGAAAATCTTCGGCCTTCTTAGATCTTTGACTTTTATTTTTTTTTATTATTTTGGCATGCCACCAAACTATTTGTCTTTGGCCAACAATCAAGATTGAAATGGCCTTTTAATGGCAGTTTACTTATTTATTTATTTGCTTATCTTTGCATATATTTTTTTTGTTCAGGAAACCATCTTTGGAGAAACCGAGAGACTCCCTCCTCCCCAGACCGATTTATCTTTTTATAATTTTTCAATAAATTTATTGTTTCTCGGTTTCTTTCTATTCATTTTTTTTCGACGATTGTTTACGAAAAACATTTATTATGCATAGTTTGGTTAGACAGGCGAGCAAGCTATCAATTTTTCACCTTTCGTATCTGGCAGATACATCAAACAAAAAGTTGAAACTTGTTGCTGGAGGTGCTTGGGCTTGCTTGCTAACTGTGTCGCTAAATGTGCTTGGCTTGGCTTGGCTTGGCCCGGTCTGGCTGGCTTGTTGTTCTTGTTGTAGAGATAAATTCCATAAAAATCAACACAGAAATACAACAAAAATCGACGACTACCTAAACAACAGAAGGAACAATAACAATAACAATGAGAAATGACAAAGGCAAACGACTACGACGACTGCGACGACGACGACGCTATCTGAGGGAGAACTGATGATGATTTATGAGCGTCAGAAATCAAGTAGAAAATTACGGTAATAGAAGAACACAAGGCAGACTACACACTCACACACTGACTACACACCCTGACACAGATACAGATACCAGATACACCTTGCCTTGCCGCTACCTCTTACCTACATAGATTTCCAAAAAATTACCTTCGGCATTGGGCCCATTTTAAATAGAATTTATTTCCAGTTAGGGAGTACTTCTCCAATATGCTAATTGGCAAATATTGGGCTTGCTGGAGAAGCAATTTGCATTTTATACTAGAACCGGGGAACAAAACTAAAAGTGTCAGTTATAAATCTAATGGATACCAGCACGTGTGGGAGCCACAGATACATACCTATATATATATTTACGACATTTTTGTATTCTTTAGTTTCGCCTCAAGACTAATTCATTTAGCAAGACGACACCTTGTTAGAGCTGCGAGTTCTGATGGCGAGGGGATATATTTTTCAGCTGCCTGGAGTGTGTGGGTTTTAGCTGGAAATGTTGCGACTAGGTGTTAATTTTGTTTCTTATATGAGGGAACAAATAGACAAGTTCACAAGTCATCAAAAGAATACACAAAATTCTAGAATGAAAATTAACAAGCCATGCGGGTGGATGTAGGTGTTCTCCAGAGAGAGTGGGGAGTTGCAACAAGTTGGGGGTCTCAAATGGAAATTTTGAACAGATCACCATATCAGGGCTATTTAAAATGCATAAAATTCTAATCAGGGTTAGGTCTGGGTAATGCATTTAAAACTAATAAAAATAAAGCATAAAATGTTACATTTTTTAAAAAATTTACTAGAAAACCATAAACCCCAAGCATAGGCTCTTGAAACAAATAACACAAGTCCTTAAATGCAATTCTAAAGCCTTCTTAGAAAGCCTTCTTTTGATAACTCATTCCTTGTAAGAATCCAAACAAAACAGGCCAAAGGGAAACTTATTTAATATGCCTTATATAGAAAGCAGTTAATTAAAACGACCCTGTAGGAGGGCGACTGATTCCTCCAAAGCTTCCCTTGAAATCAGTTAACAAAGCCCAAAGATAAACAGGCAACTGCACCACAAAAAAATCAGAAAAGACACGAATAATGAAAAGGAAACCAGAAGAAGAGCTGCCCAAGTTTAAACAGAATTCAGATCGAGATCCCGCGGAAGGAGGGCATTCGAGCAGGCATCATTAATTCTCACCCAAGTGTGGCACGACGACGATGGGGACTCAGTCTCCGGTCTCAGTCTCTCAACCCGCTGTGCATATTTCCAATTAAAGCAACTTGCAACTCTAATGAACTTGAAGATATCAATCTACGCGCTGTTAACCCTAAAAAACCGCAGCCAGACAGACACAGAGCCCAAATAAATGTCAAGCTAATTAAAAAGCATCTCCGCCTCGTCCGGAGGAGACTGCAATCGGGCATGCAATATTAGTCATAAATTTTGTTTTTTTGTATCTCACGGATGCAACTTTGTTTAGAGAGGCAGCAAACGCTAGCAAATTAATTGAAATAATACCAAAAATAGAAGGCATCGCTCAACTGAAGTTGCTCTTGCATGTATCCAACAGATACGCATCTCTGGGATGCATCTACATACATGTGTAGGCTCGCATATGTGCGCTCGCCGTTCCGTCTCTCTTGGAGTGGAAATGAAAAGGAAACGACCAGCTCCGGCTCGTGTTAAAACAAACAAAAACATATTTTTCTTATAAACAGAATAACTCTGAACAAAATAATTTTATTTTCAGCCAGCCATCAGGTTCTCTTGTATCTGTAGCTATGTATATCTGTATTCCTTTCTCGGAGTATCTGTTTTTTTCGGCTCTCGCATCGAAACATAATTAATTTCTGTTTGTTTAAGGTCTGCGCCTGCGACTGACTGCTGCTTCCTGCACCGATGACGATGATTTTTTCGAGGGGGAACGGGGCAGGAGGTTCTGCTCCTTGAGATTCATTGGAATTTCAATTTTCAAAAAAAACAAAAGATACTCCTCTCGGCACAATACATATTCATTGTCGTCTCTCGTCGTCGTGTTGGGCATTTAAATGCTCACTCATAAATTTGTTTTCTGTTTTTATTTTTTTTTTTTTTTGCAATGTCATAAATTAAACATTTTTCGAAACTGATACGCCTCAGTCCTGCCCCCACTGTGACTGCCTCTTTCAGCTTTTATTGATCATCAAGTTGACAATCGACAGAGAGACAGTTGGGGGAATATTTTGCCATAAATTATGCGCTTAATTAATTGGCCTACAAATTCCAATTCCTCCGCAGCGAGTCTTTCCCAGTTAATTAGCCAAACGGGTCTGAAAAGTTCTGAAGCTTCAGCAGGTTCTAAGATTTTTATGGAAATCTGTTGAAGAATCGCATAATCAGATTCAGATTCAAATGGGCATCTTCTTAGAATTGGAAACTGAGATTGCTTTCAAAAGAATTACCAAACAAGTCATAAATATCTCAAGCCAGATGAATTATGAAACTCTGTCTTGTTTGGGAAGTTCCCCAAAAAAAATTAAATTACCCAAGTGGCATCTCTTTCCAATTCTTCGGTCCTAATCTCCAGCGCTATCTCAAAAGCGTTCGTAATTAAAAAATTGTCATTTTGTTGTCGTTTGCTTAACTTTATCTGGAATTGGTTACACCAGAGATTACACCTGGCCTGGCCTGCCATGGCCTGGCAAATTGCAATCAAAGGCGGCACCTCCTAGCCAGACAAGTACTGTGTATTGTTTTCTCCTCAGGACTTATCTCAGATACTCCGTTTGGTTAGGCAAATCTTTAGCGGCACCCACACGAACAGATACATAGATACTGCCGCCTTTGGGGGCAACCTCTTCTGCGACTCGGCGGCTTTTTATTTGTCGCTGGCTGATTAAACTTGCATTATATACACAAATAGCCATGAATATATGTACAAAGAGTGCCGGTTAAGGCAAACAACAACGAGGCGCGCTCTTCTTTAATAAGAAATGCTGGAAAAATGGGAAAACAGAAAAAAAGTCGAGTAAAAAGTTAATTAAATTGTAAGTGAGCACACACGCAACTTCTTCATCATCCGGCGGCGAGTGTCTGGCCCCTTAATCCCGTGGCGTGATTAAAGTAGTCCACTCTGGAGGGATAAACTCCAACCAGCTCCCCCCCTTTTTTTCCTGTTTGCTTTCGGGGGCCGCTACTGCCTCTACTGCCGCTTTTCCGCTCTGTTTTTCTTTCGCTTTCCCATTTCACTGGCAGCTTTTGAAGTGCTGCCGCAGAGACAACTGCAATTGTTCTTTAGCCGCCCACAAATTTATTGTCCAAATATTAACATATTTACCCGAACTACCAGCCTCAACGAACATAACTCTTTTCCTTTTTTCCTTTTCGGCCACCAGACTGTAAATTGTCCCCCAAAGTTTCCGTTTTTACGCCAAAGGCATTAATCCCGGTTTATGCTCATTGCATATTTAAGTTATTTGGCTTTTAATATTTTCTAATTATACGAGATTTATAAACATTTTTTTACGACCAGACCAGGCCGAGGCCTTAACGATAAACAAGATGCGAGATCTCTCGAAAGGGGGATTTCGTTTTATGGGCCTGGCTTTAAGCTTAAGATTTATGTTTGCTTCTAAAATTGCCATTTATCAGATAACTTATCAGGTGTTTTTTTCTTGCATTTCATTACAGTTTAAGGGATTTGTATAGAAATCAGGAAATCAACCAGAAAGCCAACGGAATGGAAAAAATGGTAAGTTTTTGGAAGTTATTTTAAAGCCATTGGATAGAAATACTAAATAAGAGGCCAGAAAGCTTGACCTTACCACCAAGCACTGACTGGCTACTTCATTGCGCCTAGTTTGCCGCACAATTGAGAGAAAAATGCCAGGGCCCTTTCCTGTGACCCTGTGCTGCTGTCGGAGTCAGTTGACCAACAAGGCCCAGGAGCTCAAGTCCCTGGGAGTCTACATTAAAATCGCCTTCCTCTGCGGTTCTTGGCAGTTACTTTTCAACGCCAATTTTGCTCTTCAAAACGAGCCGTCTACTGGATGCACAGAAAGATATTCAAGAGTTGAAATAAACATATTTAAAAAATATAGTACTTATAAATATTTTCTAGAATAAGAATCTATGAAGACACCCCTTAAAACCCCCTTATTTTGAAGACCATCTTTCCTTCAGTTTCTCCTTGTGTATCTGGTCTCTGGTTCGAGTCTGGGTTTTCTCGTTTTGGCTGCCGTGGGCGATGCATCTTCAGACGCGACTTGTTGCCCCATTGTTGGTCTACCCTTTTGAGCCGAGAAGCCCAGAGAATCGCAGAGAAAAAGAGAGAGAGAGCCTGAATCTTGGGGCATATCTTTTGCCACTTTAACGTTAACGAGCTGTTGACTTCTTTCTGCCTTTGCCGGCAGTTGAGTTCAGCTCTCGACTGCCTTTCAGCTCTCGTCTCCGCCTATCCATCATTCTCTCATATTGCAGGGTATACATATACCATAGAGTCTTTAATGCAAAATATCCTGGGCCAAGCCTTTCAGTCTAGTTAGCAGACGCCTTGGCTTGTCGGGCCAACTGTCGAAGCTTTTTTGTTGAAGTTGGTTTGGGGGAAACGACTTTTTCCACGCTCGGCTGTTGTATTATTTTGTGTTTGTACTGTGTTGTGTTCGAGGCTCATTTGTTATGCGAGACATTTCGAAATGTTCTCGTAATTAAAACATGAGAATATTTCCATAAATACAAACATTGATTCAGCCAGATGGGCGGACACACTGCAACGACACATCGTCATCATCATTCACAATCCGTTCACTCGATCTTCCTCGCCGTCACATATTATACTCCTTTCTGGGGGCTTTTGTTTAAAATTACAAAATAACAAATCAGAAAAAATTAATATGCCAAGCAGGCAACTTCTCCCTTCGCAGCATGTGGCGCTTTTCCTTAAGACCCGAAGAAGGATGGAATTATTCTGTTAATTGAATTATAATTGTAGAGGGCAGGCAGTCCCCCGTTTCAGGCACTCCCTCTCGGCTATGATCACGTCGATCATGTCGATCAGTCAATCAATTTTCTAAAGATATATTTTCATATTCTAGCTGTCTGTTTATGAGAATGTGTACATTTCCGAGTTTATTAGAAATTCGAAAGCAGGGAATGATTTGTTTATAAGGGTTGATATCTATTTCATTAAGATACAGTGTTGCAAAGTGGAAAGTGATTCATATTTAACCTTTATAGTGTGGGAGAAAAATTATTCTCTTTTTAATTTTTGTTGTAAGCTGATTTGGGGAATTTAATTATGAAGGAAAGAATGAAGTCTAGCTTTTATGTAAAATAAATTCTAAAAACAAAACATACTAGCTACCAAAATTTCAAAAAAAATATTAATTTTTAAAGATTTTATTTTAGAAATACATTGAATACTTTCAACTTTAACTACTTAAGAACAAATCTAAATAAAATTATAGAAACATATGGAGATGATTTAAACTGTTCTCAACCCTTTTGGAGAACATTCCGTGTTTTTATTAACGAAGGTCTAAATAAGCCCTAGTCTCCCATTAAGGGTTAACGCCATACTTGTTAGTCAACACTGTAGAGGACTAAATTTGTAGATAAAGCAACCTTATAGTTATTAGAGATAGAGTTAGTTATAATATCAGAAATCACAGAAATCATAGATAATCCTCTATAAAACATGGCCAAACAATAGAGCCAACTGCTGAGGGCTAACTGGCCAAATCAGTTTGCACCTCCGGCCGGGCCAATCGCCCCCTGATTCAATTGAATTGAACTCAACTTTCTGGCACGTCTGGCCTAATGGCGTCAGTGTAAACAACGTAAGGCGAATCACGCACCGAACGCACCTCAAGGCACAAAACGAATCTTCAAGATACCGACGGAGGAGAACCACCCGTCGAGTGCCAGCGAGTGGAGATACAATATATGTATGAGGGGGTTCTGGTGGAGTGGTACATCATCCGACATCCCTTCGTGCTGTTTCCTGCCCCGAAAAACGGGCAGGAAAAACAACACGCGCTGATTGCTTTGGCTGTTGAAATGCGCTTGAAAAAATAAACCGAGAGTCGAGGGAAAAAAAGGCATAAATTATTTGATGCAACACCCCCAGCTCCCTCCGACTCTGTTGCCCTCCTGCGGAAATTAAGGTGACCATATGTGGCCGGAGGGCACCCGACTGAGAGCAAGTGAAGCAAGAAAAACAGTTCATAAAATCAACAAACAGCACCAGTACCAGAACCAGCACCAAGAATGAGAATCTTGAACAACATTTGAAATGCCATGCAGGGAATTCCTGTGTTGCTGTTCGTGTTTCAAATAAACTTCGAAATGCATAAATAGTTTACAACAATAACAAGAAATCACGAGCCAGCAGCAGCTACAGAGGCTACTGTAGAAGTTGGAGCATCAACGGTCGCCATGAGAAGGAAAGAAAAACAGGAACAAGTGCGTTGATTGCAGGCAGCCGCCGCCTGCACTTTACAGAGGTGGGTGGGTGCTATAGACCATGGGGTCTGGGGTCTGGGATCTGGGTGGAGGAACGTGTGGGTCGAGCTATTTTGAAAGCGAATTCAGAATGTAGAATAGAGAATGCAGTTGCATCTGCAGCATACCAAGAGTTCATTGGTTCTCACTTCAGAAGCTCCCGTTTCCCTCCCGGGAAATGTTTTTTTTTCCTCCTCTGGTCATTTTATGTTTCAGCTCATTTAGTTTTCTAGTTGTAACTACGGGGAAATCTTTAAAGAGAACAGTCTTTACTTCTCTTAAAAATCAAAACCAGAAATCCCCCTATTTTATATCTAAATTTCAAATCAGTTGTTAGATTTTATCTTCCAATAGAATTGTTTACCATCAACTTTTTAAATAAAAACGAAATAAACTTCCCCTGCCAGCCCAGACCACTTCCCAACTTCGATTTCTTGCTACAAGTGCAACATTTTATTAACCCTCTCGGGTCGTAGGAGCTCCACTCCCTAGCCCATGGCTCAGTTTGAACAATTCTCCAACATATTTGGCGCTTTGGCATCGTAAATATTTTTATTGCATTGTAGCCATAAAAAAAAGAAGGAAAATAGGAAACAACAAACAGAGCGAAGTGCAATAGACTATCAACAGTTTCACGCCTTCCTCAGCCGTTTGCATACTTCCCTGTAGATACTCCCATATATCGGTTGATATTTTCTGTCCATTTTGTATCTTTGTTTATGCCACACATGTTACGCCTACGAAAAAATGGTATAAAACATCGGGGGAAGTACACAACACAGCACAAGCCCTGTCACACACTCGCATGTCCCGCAGGCCCATTGTCTGCCTTTGAGCCGATGTTGTGCCTCCATTTGCCGGCCATATGTGGCATGGAAATGCTAATGGGGGAAACTACATACATGTCTACCTAAGAGCTGGCTGAAATTTGAGGTTTTTTTCCAGAGCTACAAATTCTATAAGAATTGTTTTTCAAAATCCCTCACCTTTGCTTGTCAATCACCTAAGCTGTCATTTATGCAAAAATATTTATTTAAATACCCGTTGCATGACCTGAAAAAAAATCATAAAAAAAAGAATGCTTATCGGGTACAACCTGACCTGTCTGACTCTTCAAAAAGTCCGATATTGTGGCGTACAAAGTTCATCTGTCAGCGAGGGATACTTTTGGGATCGGTATCAAGAGTCATGTGCTGTCCACTTTTCCAATTTTTTGTTTCGGGGGAGAACGGCGGCGTTTTTCCTTTGAAATCGGCCACAAAGTGCCAGAAACGAAAAAATACTGATAAGCCCGCGATTTATTTATGATTTTGGTTCGATTTGGGGCCTGATGCTTTCATAAATTTAAATTCTACAGTGGCCCTGGCGTTTCAATTAAGCAATTGTTGTAAATTGTTTTTTCGTATTTCTTGATATTGATATTGATTTTGAGTGATATATGGCAGTGCCTCTCGATAAGATTTTTTTTCTAGAAACCAAAAAATAAATATGAAATGAAAGATTAGTCAGAGTTGGAAGCGCTTGCGTGCAAATTATTGTTATGGGCAATTTGGCCATTAGCCACAGCGCCATAAATTATAAACAAGACCCCTGGCCAAGTCGCCGAGATGCGAGATGCCTTATTGAAATTCCCCTCTAGCCAGAGACCAGAGCCCATAGCCCAAGGGGCAGACATGTGCTACGCATTTCAAAGATATATATATAATCTTGAAGATATAGATTGAATTTGGTAATTTGTGGTCTTCTCGTATTGGTTTATGCATTTCCATTTGGGCTGCAACTTTATGACTCCAAGTGGCTGCTAAATTAGTTGGAAAATATTTAGAAATATATACATATATATATATGCGGAAAGTGAAAACCAACCACAAATCGGTATTTATAGAATGTCTCTGGGTTGGTGTTTAAGGTGGCTAATTAATCAGATTCCAAAATGATATTCGTTTGTTCAACAAATGTGTGCTTCTGGAAGATAAATGGATGTGGTTGATATTATTTATGGGGAAAGCTTATCTGGAAAGGGAATTTTTATTAATAATCAGGCAGATATATATGGAATCGATTTCAATGGAATCTTTTCTCTTTTTTTTTGGAAGTTTACGCAACTAATTGATTTTGATATTTATTTAAGATTTTTACAAGAAGAAACAAATGCAGAAAGGGAATGCCATTAAAAGCCATTAACTGAAAACTTAAACGCATGCCAGAGACACAAATATTGTATGGAGGGGGCATTGGGTATGAGAAGGGTTGATCTGGAAGGGAAACCGGCGACGGTGGCTGCCGCGTGTTTATCGCTCGGCGTCGGGTCGCGCACGCATGCCAACAAAATAAACCGAGCTAGAAATGCCATTAAATACATGAGAGAGAAAAAGTCAAGAAAAAATTGAGGAAAAAACGAGGAAAAACATATACCAAACACATATAATACAAATACAAAGGCAATGTGGGGAATGAGCAGCGACAAACAAACATAAAAATCAATGCCAGGCGAAGGAAGAGCCACCCACCAGGATAGCAGCGAAGCCCCCCAGGCGTATGCGTAATATTGAGAGAACAGTGCCGAGTGCCGATTGTCGAGTCGGCAGGCACAGCGGCGACAAATTTATTGCATTGAAACAGAAACCAGACATCGAGACGTCAAATGGCCAACATACATATACAAAAGAGGCAGCATTTCAAAGTCAAAAACTATACTGAATTTCTCGCTAAAGAAAATAAATAAAAATCCTTTTTGGCAGCAGCGGGCTCCCTTACTAAAAATGAAAATTTATGAGCCATTTGAATGGTTGTTTGGCTTGCATTAAATTGCATCAACTAATTGCTGGCGATCGAGATTGTTGCCAAATAAATGCCAAGAAATTAATTAACAAAATTTAGAGCAAATATGACTCTAGTCTAGTGCCAGGTTAGTGTCTCGTTAGAAGACCTGCTGCCGAGTCTGACCCCAGCAATTAAGCACCTTCCGTCGGCAGAGGTCACCACCTCTCACCACCTCCCGGCTCACCATTAATTATCCATGTCAGCGGCATTTTGTCACACAGGGGCACATCCTCGCATTTCTCGGGAGCATGTTGCAGATATATTTCACTTAATTTCCACACTGACATTAATTAATACGTGTGTATGCCAGGGTAGGCGAGAGGGAGGCGCACGCGTGTGTGCCAGGAGGTTGTTAGTTGACAACAAAGGGCACTAAAAATGTTTGTACGCTTGTAGGCTAAATGGGGACCCAAGGCATCCAACATATCTGACAAACTCTTGCTAAATTGTCAACCTAGAACTTCAGACATAACATGCATCATACCATGTACATGGTCCCCGGGTTCGGGCACTGCTTTCAAATGACCATAAAAATCGTTTTTATTGCATGTGTGACAACAGCCGGGAAAACTCTTACCCTAATAGTTTTTTCCTCACTCAGAGACACACATACTATATAGTATTTGTATGTCAATGTCGCCGGCAGTTGGTTATTTTTTACTGCGGTTCCCTTTAATTGCCATAAAAATGAAACAGCCACCAGAGCCATGGAGAATGTGGCCCAAACAGACCAACCGGCGACAGTCCATCCTGACTCCATGTATCGTCATGCAATTCCAATTAGTTTTCCATCAGCATATTTTATTTCTTTAGTAGCCTGGCACTGCATTTATGATTCAATTACTTTTATTACCAAATCGGGGTGTAAAAAACGGCACACCGTCATCAGAATTAGCCATAAAATGCTCGATTATCAAATATGATCATAAACGTAAATCGCTGATAAATGCCAATAACAGTATTTTCATTTTGAAAAGTTTGAAAACCACAAAAATAATATAAAATTGGACAATAAAATAAATTTTCCCGGGAATGGAGAATGGCGATCATTAAATGGAAACATTTTTATGCCACTCTCTCATAACAATAACAATAAAATATAAACATAAAACCAAACAAACTAATTGGAAAAAGTTAATGTTGGATTTTAAAAAAATGATTGAGGAAACTGTGGGAAATCAAGCTATATCCTTTCCCGAATCACTTCCGCTTCCCATAACCCAACACTCCATATACATATCTTTGTGGCCTTCGCACCTTGATTTTACGAGGCGTTTAAAGTCCATCCATAAAACCTCCTTTCCCTGCCATAAAGTGTGTATATTTCTATAAATGTGTCATACATCCCGAAGCAACATGGATTATATTTAATTTTGTATTTAATTTCTGCCCCTTGGAGACAGGAGTGGTGTCTCTGTCACTCCGAAATGGAAAATGAAAAATGGGAACGGGGACTGCAAGGCAATTCGTTTTTAATTGTTTTCCTTTGCCTCCTCCCCTCCCTGGAAATGTACTATATGCAGCAGCAACAACTGTCAAAATAAAAATGCCTCCTCATCCTGCAGAATTGAAAATAAAATCTGCCAACAGGACACCCACTCCCCCATACATGTATATGCACTTTTTGGTTTTTTGCCTTTTTTTGCAGGGAAGACACTTGACACTCTTTTGTGTTTAGTCAGCCAGCCGACAGCACCCGGCACCCTCCTCCTCAACCACCCACCTCCTTTGTGACAAATTTTGTTTTCAGTGCAGCTGCACTCTCGCCTTGTTATTAGTAGAATTTAGCAAGGAGAGGATATTTAATTTTATTTCCATGTTTTTGTTGGGCCAGGACCTATGGGCGACTTTTATTTGTACACTGAGAGAAACAGGGATAAATGTTTATTTAAATTAGAACATCAAAACAAAGGTTTAAGCATAAAAAGGCATATAGATCCAACCCTTTACCATTTATAGTATTATTTCTTTTTAATAAAATCCTTTGCCTTAAGTTCTGGTATTATTTTCCTGTGCACTGCCACCCCTTGGGCTTTGTCCTTTTGGCTGTTCCACTCGCTTTCTGCGGTGTCATTTAGTCCGCAGTAAGAGTCTTTAGCAAAAAAACAACACAAGGCCCAGCGCAAGGGGCAAGAAATATTCAATAATAGAGAACCATATACCATATACCCCGAAAAACCAACCCCTCTGGAGAACCCTTTTGTGTCATTTAGCGGTGGTGCAGCGGTGGTGGTGCAGGGTGGTGGTTCTAGACAACACAACGACAACAGTTGCCACTAAACACAAATTTGACATTTGCAAATCGTTTTGGGATAAGTGCTCTCCGGACATCCTGCCGATCTCCGAGGATCTCAAATGCCACAGAAGCAAGGTCCCCGAGGGCTCTAAGGGATGGAGGCTGATAATCAGCAGAGTCAGCAATGGCAGGTCCACTTAATTAAAACTTAATTGTATAGTCAGAGTCCTGCTAAACCAAAAAAAAGAAAACTAAAAGCATTTAATGATGGGCCACATGCACCAACAATTTGCATTTTTTTTTTTTGCAAAAACTGCTCCACAAAGCAACAAAAGCAGGCGAACATCAAAGGATGCAAAAGGGTGCTCCAAGGCCCCAACTTGCCAACTTCATTCCCCCTTGAAAAGTATATGTATGTATGTATGTTTTTATAAAAAAAAATAATACAAAAATTGTTTCAAAAAGTGTGACAGCAAAAAACAGAGAAACCCACCGACCGACCACCTCCCACGTTTAAATGTCAATGATTTTAATGGGCGGACGCGCAAAAATCTTGAGCCAGTTTTGTGTTGATTACGTTGACAAAGGACACGGCAGAGCAAAGCTCCTGGGGAACAGCTCACAGGAGACCAGTCAGTGCAGCTCGTCAGCCACGCTCCCTGTGCCTTAGCCGCCCCTGCTGTCGTCGTTGTCGCTTTCCCATTTGAACTCGTTGCGTTTGTAAGGTCATGGAACTTGTCTGCATTGACTTTGAGGGGAGTGAGTGGTTGCAACTTTGGAGAGGGGGTTACCCCCGCTCGGTTGCAAATAAAAACTTTTTCAATTGCCATCTCTTTCGTGGGCAAAAAGGGCTCTCTTTCTAGTGCACTTAAAAAAAGGGGTAATACTTTGCAAAGGTTTAAAGGCTGGTAGGATTGAAGGCCTGCTATACCTAGGTGTTTAGGCCTTTTTCTGTTCAATTTTTTTTTTTTTAACTTTTATAATTTTTCTTTTAGTGTAGCTTGCCGTGTCGACAAACTGTTTTCATTTTGCGCCGCTACGCGCTTTTTGATGCCGCCGCCAACAAGGCAAACAGTTGCTCCTGCCACGACTCCTGCTCTGGCTCCTAGTCCTGCTCCTAGCCTCGCTCCTGCTCTCCTGTTTTCCCCGCTTTTCACGGCGAGTTTTTCAATTGATTTTCGCGGTTTGCTTTTGCCAAGGCCACAGGATGCAGCCGGTAGAGCTGGGTGGTAGAGCAGAGCAGTTGCACCTGTGGGCCCTTCGAGTTTGTTGCTGCTGCTTCAACGCTTCTTTGTGTGCAGCACCTGGGGGGTGGGGAAGGAGGGAAAAGTGGGGATTTCCCCCCAAAAAAAAAGGGATTGGTTCTATAGAAAGTTAAGTGCTTTGTGGTTGGCAAGTTTTTCCTTTTTTTGGTTCCGCTTCTTAGTTCCCGCGATATATTTTATTTCTTTTTGCAGGCAAGCGTTTTGTGAGACTCTTCTCTTTTTTGGAGCTATTTATTTTGTACCTTTGATTGATTGATTGATTGGCCTCCATCAGGGCGATAAGTTATCGATTAGCATTCTCTTTAGACATGCTGGTGGGTCATTGTTTGGTTAATTGCTCATCATCATCATTATCTCGAGAGGAAAGCCGGATCTACTTCCTCTATCTGAGTCTCTACTTGTTAGCTGTATTGGCATTTAAAAAGTTAGCCTTTATAGACTTGAATTCGATCTTACTCTTTGCATTTTTTTAAAAATTCCTCAGAGTCTTGATTTGCTTTTCTCACCTTCTCGGAAACCCACACCTTGTGTGGTTTGTTTGCGAAGATGGGTGCCAGTGCCAGTGGCGGACTGTACTTCCAGTAGCCAGCAACACTTGCTACTTATTTGCTCGTTGGTGTCTCTCTGGCTATAGCTTGTTTGTTTAATTAAAACACTCGACTTGTAGTTGTCGCTGATGTTGCTGGTTGCTGATGTTGCTGGTGGCTAGTGGCAGGTTGTTGCTGCTTGTTGGTGTCTCATGTCTGCCAACTTTGGTCACAGCTTCCGCCCCAACGACCTCTTTAGTGCATTGAAGCGCAGCCATTCACCGATCGTTCGGGCAGATCTCTCCTCTCAGTTGGTTTCTCACTGATTTCCCAGTTTCTCTGTGCATTCTCAAGTCTTTGGCAAACATGGCCAAGAAAGCCATGACCAGATCTTCAGGACAAGTCCGGTGGAGAGCTTAGACAAACATCATTGAGACTGACTGGCTGGCAGCGTGATTTTGTATAAATTCTAGCATCGGGCCGTGGATGATTGGCAAAAATGGATGCGTTTCCAGGGCGAGTAATAATTTGTTACTCGTAACGAGCTTGTAGCGTCTGAGCTCCTCCACGCTTGTTAACAATTAAATAAACAATATGAGTCTGCACTAAAAACGAGTCGTCGATGGAAACAACAAATCATTAAACAAACACAGTTCCCCGGTCTCTGGTCGATCGTCGAAATACAAACATTTAGCTACCACTCATAGAGTAGAGTTTTCGAGAGTCTGGAACGAGCGATCCATTCGTCACCGCCACTTGAGACATTTTTCTATATTAAAAACAATATTTATGCATTCTGAGTTCTGGATTTTTGTGGCTAGAAGCACGTTTGCTATTATTTCCAGGCCATTTCCCATGAACACAACTCCTACCTATTTGTAGTGGATGGGTGCTGGACCGGCCAAGATCCCACTTGAGGCTGAGGCTTTAATAACCAGAGCAAGTAGTTGGTGGTAGCCACGTTGCTAACGTGGCTTTTTCCATAAAAAAAACAAAAACATTTTCCTTTTCTTGCCGGACTTTCATTTTGGTCACGTTTCTAGCATTTCAATATGATTTTCCTGCGATGTCCGACAAACCAATTAGACCTCTTCCCTTCCGTCCACTGACTGGTATTTGTCGCATTGCTTTTGGCTTACGGCTAATTTTCACTTTAACTTAACTTCCTGTATATCTTTTTAGGAAAGAAAGCCAAGCTCTTTAAAAAGTTTGCTGACTTAACCTTGATTTCCAACCAGCTAGTGGCTCAGATTCATAACCAGCTGGCTGTCACTCGAGTAGGCTTCGAGCACGTTGCGTAATCATTATAGACCGCAGCCGATAGATTCCTCAACCTTATATACCTCACTCGGAGGAACAGTATATAGATAGATAGATGCTTTTTGCTCTGAAATCGATAGCCCAGCTCACGCCTGGCATTGTTTCTCACGATCCGATTGCTGCCCACAATTCGATATTGGATTTCAGACTCGACATTTATTTTTGGCGCTACCCTCGAGTGGTAATCACAACACTTGGGCTTTTCGGGCTCTGGTAGGGCCCCACCCACTGTAGCTGTCCTAGAAACATTTTCCGTGGCGTATTTACTTAATTATTTTGAAGTGCTCGGCAAACATTTTAACACGAAAAATGTTTCAGAGAGCCAGCAACTTTGGGGTTGTATCTGAAATGCGAATGGATGTGGATGTGGCGGTGGAGGTTGTGGGAGGAGGATTGTGATGGACGACAACTAACGCACACAAATGTTATTAATTAAAATGTCATTCATTCAGAAAAACAATGAAACGAAAGGACTTGTGCCCAGCTGAACAAAAGGAGGGTCGCTGGCAGTGTAAACTATTTTGTATTTGCAGCTGTTGTTGACACTTTTCACCAAAAAATAGTTGGAGCTTGGCTCTTCTCTTCTGGCCAAGTAAAGCTTTAAAGCTAAGAGGACCACACGCAGCTGGGCAGCTAAAAACTTGAAACTGAAGCTGGCCACAAAGCCGCAAATATGTATGTCACTTGACACTTGCTAAAAACTGTATCTCGTAGATAAAATTCGTGACTTGGAGCTGCTGGCGAACTAAATTGCCCTTCACTTTATTCCTTCCAGCTTTCAATATTTTTTGGGGGGAACCAGCTGCCGGTTAACTTGACCGCAAACCGCTGCCATCGATATCAGCAGCTGCCAAGACAGTAGTAGCTCCATGGATGAAGAATAAAGAGGTGTCATCTATAAGATACTGGCTGGTTAAGTGGGAGATGAGCAGGACTCTCGATGGGTGGCTCGGCAGCCACCATTTTGACTTTCGATTCAAGTGAGCAATTGTCTTGAATTAATTTCTGGCCCATCACATCCAATCCATCAGCGATTCACACCCTTCGTGGGCTGGCAAAGCAAACACTTTCATCAAGTAGACACTGAAAGAAATAATACCTCCAAAGTACCTCCACTGAATCATTCAATCATGGCATCCCAGTAGTGGTTTTTCTCTCTGCATTAGAGCGATGCGTTTGCCCGCCAGCAGACGCCGTCAAATTTAATAAAAATCAGTGATTTTGATTGATGCGCCTCTTGGTCAGCAGAGAAGTTCGAGAATCATCATCATCATCAGCAGGGACAGCCCTGCAGCGACGTCAGCAAATATTGGCGGAAGGGTTGACACTCGAGGGGGAGGGAAAAACACAACCAGAAGGAATCTGGGGGGGAAGGGGAGTGCCAAGTGCTTGACATGTGACGTGGACATGTCGTCCGAGTGTCGCTCCGTTCAATTGAAACAAATGAAGCGCGAAAGTATCGGAGCCGGAGAGACCAAATAGCCAGAAACAGGAAAGAGCAGTTGCGACTTGTCGCCGCCTCATCAGCGATCCAGATTCCATTCTTCATCCAATCGAGGTTTTCAAATCAGTTGATTTTTGGAACTCGGACAGTCGAAAGCTAAAAATAGGAAGGCATATGTAGGATGTATATCTACCTTTAAGATACTATTATTAAGATCCTTTTAATCCCAAAAACTAACCTTATTATCCTTCCTCTCTCGTTCCAGCTAGGCCATGCCGTTTGTCGAGCGTTGATGATCTGACGCTGAGCTGTGTCTGGAAGAAAACACACTTCGCCGGCTCTCGAGGCGCCTCCACGCAGAGTGGCCAGGTGCAACTGCAGAGTAGGAAGGACATCAGCCCTAGGAAGGCCCCCAACTGGCCTCTAATTCAGCCAAGCAGCTAATTGCAGCAGAAACCCCCACAAACGCACAAAATGAGACACAATCGTCTGAAGGATCTGGGACTGGCGTTGCAGTTCATCCTGATCCTGGCAGCCTGCCGGGCCGATGGACCGCAGCACAGTTCGGACCATGGCATGGGCATGGGAATGGGAGGACATGGATTGGACGCGAGTCCGGCGCCTGGATACGGAGTACCTTCCATTCCCAAGGACCCGACATCGCGATGCGAGGAGATCACCATACCGATGTGCCGCGGCATCGGCTACAACATGACATCCTTCCCGAACGAAATGAACCACGAAACGCAGGACGAGGCCGGCCTGGAGGTGCACCAGTTCTGGCCCCTGGTGGAGATCAAGTGCTCCCCGGATCTCAAGTTCTTCCTGTGCAGCATGTACACTCCCATTTGCCTGGAGGAGTACCACAAGCCCCTGCCCGTCTGCCGCAGCGTCTGCGAACGAGCCCGTTCCGGATGCGCGCCCATCATGCAGCAGTACAGCTTCGAGTGGCCGGAGCGGATGGCCTGCGAGCACCTGCCCATCCACGGGGATCCCGACAACCTTTGCATGGAACAGCCCTCCTACACGGAGGCTGGTAGCGGCAGCTCTGGCGGATCGGGTGGCAGTGGCAGTAGCGGCAGCGGTAGCTCCAAGGGCAAGGGCAAGCAGGGTGGCAGCTCGGGCGGCTCCGGATCCGGCGGATCGGGCGGCTCGGGAACGAGCAACAGGTGCCGCGGACGCAATTCAAAAAACTGCCAAAATCCCCAAGGAGAAAAGGCAAGCGGAAAAGAGTGCAGTTGCTCGTGCCGCTCCCCACTCATCTTCCTGGGGAAGGAGCAGCTCATGCAGCAGCAGTCGCAGTCCCCAATGATGCATCATCCCCACCACTGGTACATGAACCTCACTGTCCAAAGGATCGCCGGCGTTCCAAACTGCGGCATTCCCTGCAAGGGACCGTTCTTCAGCAACGACGAAAAGGACTTCGCCGGCCTCTGGATAGCTCTGTGGTCGGGTCTATGCTTCTGCAGCACCCTTATGACCCTAACCACATTCATCATCGACACCGAAAGGTTTAAGTACCCGGAGCGACCCATTGTCTTCCTCTCGGCCTGCTACTTCATGGTGGCCGTCGGTTACCTCTCGAGGAACTTCCTCCAAAACGAGGAGATCGCCTGCGATGGCCTACTGCTTAGGGAGAGCTCCACCGGACCGCATTCGTGTACCCTGGTCTTCCTGCTGACCTACTTCTTCGGCATGGCCTCCTCCATCTGGTGGGTGATCCTGAGCTTCACCTGGTTCCTGGCCGCCGGCCTGAAGTGGGGCAACGAGGCCATTACCAAGCACTCCCAGTATTTCCACTTGGCCGCCTGGCTCATCCCCACTGTCCAGTCGGTGGCTGTGCTGCTCTTATCCGCCGTCGACGGAGATCCCATTCTGGGCATCTGCTACGTGGGCAACCTCAACCCGGATCACCTGAAGACCTTCGTCCTGGCACCGCTCTTCGTGTACCTCGTCATTGGCACCACCTTCCTGATGGCCGGCTTCGTGTCCCTGTTCAGGATACGCTCGGTGATCAAGCAGCAGGGCGGCGTGGGTGCCGGAGTCAAGGCGGACAAGCTGGAGAAGCTGATGATCCGCATCGGAATCTTCTCAGTACTCTACACGGTCCCAGCCACCATCGTCATCGGCTGCTACCTGTACGAGGCGGCCTACTTCGAGGACTGGATCAAGGCCCTGGCCTGCCCCTGTGCCCAGGTGAAGGGCCCCGGCAAGAAGCCCCTCTACTCTGTGCTGATGCTCAAGTACTTCATGGCCTTGGCGGTGGGCATCACCTCCGGCGTGTGGATCTGGTCGGGCAAGACCCTGGAGAGCTGGCGTCGCTTCTGGCGGAGACTGTTCGGGGCGCCCGATCGCACCGGTGCCAATCAGGCGTTGATTAAGCAACGTCCCCCCATCCCACATCCATATGCCGGCTCCGGAATGGGAATGCCGGTTGGATCGGCGGCTGGATCTCTATTAGCCACTCCGTACACCCAGGCGGGTGGTGCCTCGGTGGCCTCCACCAGCCACCACCACCTGCACCACCATGTTCTCAAGCAGCCAGCGGCCAGCCATGTATGACATGGAGAGTCGGGGGGAGCATCCACCATGGGCGGCGGGGGCGGCGGCAGTACCATCGGCGGCGGCACCCTGGGCGGTGGCAGCATTCTCGGCGGCCACGCCGGCACAGCGATGAGCGGCAGCACGGTCGGCATGGGCGCTCCTCCCGGCACCCTGATTCACGGAGCCAACGGCGGCAATCCCGGCGGCAATGTCTACGGTAATGGCAACGGCGGTGTGGGCGGCGGTGGTCAGAACACCGCTCCCGGTTCGGTTATCGATCAGCGGGCAGTCTCCGTGGTGGTCACCCTACCGGGCGGACCGGGTGCCCAGCATCCGGGGCAGGCGCTGAGCGACTACGGTCCCATATAGTTAATGGTACGCCCGGACACCGCGCACTGGGTCTCGACGAGCAGCTTCAGTCAGCTGTAGCTGCTCTCCTTCCTCGCCAAAGAAGAAGCAGACGAAGAATCGCAAGAATCCCGCGCCCGGCCTCTGTCTCACTTGCACTCTTAGGCTCTCACTCGCACACCTACACCCCTCTCTATCTCTATCGCTGACTCTGTCTCGCATTAGCAAAGGTTTGAAGCCATGCCATATTAATTCATGTAGCCGTAGTTTTTTCAATGAGTGGAAAAGGGTCCTGTTTTTGTGAGAAGAATTCTTCCAGAGCGTGACCATAAACAGGACCTAACAGCATTAGAGATTGTGGTAAAAAAAAGAACCATTCTGCATACAAGATTCTAGTCGAAAAACAAACCTTTGTCTTCAAAAAGCAGATGAGCAAAAGAGCATTAAGTAGTCGTGGCTATAGGGTCTATATTCCAACTCCCCAGCTCCCAGTGCGTTTGTTCCAACTGCCATTAACTGCTTTACTATCTACTTATATTTATGAAGCACCTACATATATTTTTTTTGTTGTTACTACTTTTTCCTTCCACAAATACTTTCCTCCACGAAATAGACTGAGAAATGCATAAACCAATTAAGTAGCCGCCACGTAGACCACTCGGGGGTATCAAAAACAGAAAAAACAAACAAAAAAATACAAAAAATAAAAGTAAAGAAGAGCGGAATCTGCCCACACTGCCAAGTCAGAGCCACGAGCCATATTTCGAAATTACAACTAACTTTTAATCAAACTAACTACACTATTAACCTTAACCTAAACGTAAACATTAAATATTACAAAAGCAAAACGAAAAAAAATAAATAAATAAACACTTCGAATGCCCGTAGAAAGTTAGTTGCGATTTTAGGGTTATCGCATTATCAAAGAACAGGCGGTCAGTGTTGCCAGATACCATTTGTAAATTATTTAATCTATCCTAAGGCATTATCCAACACTAATTTTTGTAAATATTTTCAAAACGCGCCTAGTTTGTAAACGATGTTCAGATGAAACCCTGAAAACTAAAATAGAAATTTAAATATAGTAACTTGCATTTCAGAATCAAAGGCAACTCTGCATTTAAGCTCAAAAATTGAATTTAATTTTTTTATATAAATAAAAATCGAGATCCCAAAATCGAGAAAACACTACCAAAACTTCCTGCCCTTTTCCCCCAATAAAGTGAAGAAAAATGAAATGAAAATTGCCAACTTTTGCAGCCGACGCAGGGCAATTTTTTGCATTTATAAAAGAAGCAAAAAGAAAAAAATTGTATAAAGCTAAAAACACTTATATAAGAGTATTAAATTAAATGTAATCTTAGTTTTAAACGAAGGCAACCAGAAACCCAGAAACACACAAAAACAAACAAAAATGGAAAACGAAAGCAAAACAAAATATCTATCAAGCATTAAAAACTATTGTATTTAAATTTAATATTTATATTACATGGTAAAAGCAACAATTTAACTGTTGGCATTTCAAACCATTTCACATACGAAACAAAACAAAAACGAAGGAAGAACTTTATATTATAAATTATATGATATAGCAACAACTATGTGTGTAATGTTTTTAGCAACTATAACTATTTCTATAAACAAAACGAAAAATATGCGAATGCTGTAATAAAAACAATATACAAAATATTTTCATTTTGATTTTATTTCTTATGGTTTTATTCTTTATTTATTTTTGCATGACAAGTAAGTATTTTTGTTCATTAGCAGGCTTTATTTTGTGATGATTTCTTTTTTAATTTTTAGCATTTACATGAGAATCCCTCGAACACTTATACGTATCATTAAAACGAAGCTCTCCAAGTTAAGCAAACAATGCAGAAAATAAAACCAAAAAAAACGAGTAAACAATTATTAGCAAATTTCTCTACACGACGTACAATGTTTAATAAATATATATATATATTATAAATATTGAACGCAACAACAAAAAAGAAAAAAGAAAACCGAATACAATACAACCATTTACGCGTACTATTTGATGTTGTTAATAAGCTTAAAAAAATATTGCTAGCTAGTAGCGTTTAGTTTAGTTCTCCACGGAAAACGGCAATGCACTTTTCCGACCTTAGTTCGTGGCGTAAATAGCAAACGCTTTTATTTATATATTTAAAAACAAATATTAAAGGCTAACGAGTGTAACGAATATACGTAAATGAGAAACCAAATGAAGGTGGCAAAATGTAAAAAATAATTATTAAACAAAAATGAAAAGATCACTTCAGTTTAAGCAACTCGAAAACATTTTCCGTTGATTTTTTGTGATTGAAAATTTATTTACTAAATTGATGAAAACAGAAATTGATTGCAATTTGCGAATGTATACGATTTTTTAATTTTAAATGATGGAAGAAACGAAAATATTTCATAATGGGAGTGGATTTTAGATTGATAGGAAGGATGGATGGATTGATGGATAGAACGATTTACGGTGATTGATGGATTAGTTGAAGTTACACGGAAACCAGAAACTTGACGTCAAGTGTAGTTGTGAATTGTATTTTGTGAAATGTAATTTAATAATAAAATAAATGAAAACCAAAAGCAAATTATATATACAATGCATATTTATGTGGATCCAGAGAGACGCAGATGAACTGGCAAGAGAATACTTTAATGAAAATTCATGCAGACATTATTTTATTTACAAACGAAATGCATTTTAAAGATATAAAATCTAAATCAAAAACAAAATGGAAAACGATACAATGTTGTTGATTGTGAAACGATTTTAAAGCTCACACAAGCCCGAGTCAAGAATCAAATTCGTTACCAACAACACCAGAATATACGAAAACAAAAAACAACAGCAACAACAATAATATTAAATACATTTGTAATTGAAAAAGAAAAACCATTTAAAATAAAATTTAACAACATAAAACGTCCACTTTATTTTTATGGGAAATGGGCATGGACTCTGCCATCAGTTGATTGCCTAAATGGTCAATCAACGCCTGGCCAATGGATGCCGAACTGGCCACCCGCTGTGAAAGGAATGGTCCTTTAAAATGGAACCATTAAAATACTTTTTTTCGATTTCATCCAGACTTTGACTTATTTTCGTTGTTTTGAACCGCTTTGTACCGTTGTGCTAACAGTGCAAAGCTTTACAGAGCTCTGTTAGTCAAACTGTTAGACTCATGAAGTGCCATCTTTAGAAAAAATGGTTCATGGAAAATATTTAGCATAGTTCACAACCGGATGCCACAGAAATATAAGACAATTTTATTTTACAAACGTTGCGAAAACATACTTTTAAAAGGCCTTACTTGCCCAATAGCAGGTTTTTATTCAGATTAAAGACTTGCAGATTGATATTCGAGACTTGCAACATATTCGCCACAGAAAATGCCCAATACCGCAGATGAAGTAGAATTAGAGTTTCAGGTCCTGGAAACTTCAAATTAATAACCTCCCAAACTCATTTCTTATATTACTTTCTCTGCTACTTTTAGTTTACAATTCGACCTATTTTGCAGGTCCCAACTCTCGACCGATTCTCAAGCGGAGTACCTTTAACGATTTGTGGATCGATTTCCCACCATTCTACATCAAAACACTGAGACAAAATATTTTTTAGATTTTTTGTTCATTTTTCGTGATGGAATCCCTTGAAAATGGGCCCCCCCATAGGGTCCACAGTGATGGCTACATATATCTCCCCCAATTCTCATCCTATTTTTGAGCGAAGTACCTTAAACGATTTCTAGATCGATTCTCCACCAATCTGCATCGAAATCCTAAGACAAAATATTTTTTAGTTTTTTTGTCCATTTTTCTAGAGGGGATCCCTTGAAAATGTGGCTGTATCTTCCCCAATTCTCATCCGATTCTCAAGCGGAGTACCTTAAACGATTTGTGGATCGCTTTCCCACCATTCTACATCAAAACCCTGAGACAAAATATTTTTGACATTTTTTGTCCTTTTTTCGTGGAGGATCCCCTCAAAAGGGGCTTTTTTCCTATGGGGTCCACAGTGATGGCTATATCTTCTCCAATTCTCATCCGATTCTCAATCGGAGTACCTTAAACGATTTGTGGATCGATTTCCCACCATTCTGCATCAAAATCCCGACACAAAATATTTTTTAAATTTTTTGTCCATTTTTCGTGAGGGGATCCCTTGAAATGGGGTTTTCCCCTATAGGGTCCACAGTGATGGCTATATCTTTCCCAATTCTCATCCGATTCTCAAGCGGAGTACCTTAAACGTTTTGTGGATCGATTTCCCACCATTCTGCATCAAAATCCCGATACAAAATATTTTTTAAATTTTTTGTCCATTTTTCGTGAGGGGATCCCTTGAAAATGGGGTTTTCCCCTATAGGGTCCACAGTGATGGCTATATCTTTCCCAATTCTCATCCGATTCTCAAGCGGAGTACCTTAAACGTTTTGTGGATCGATTTCCCACCATTCTGCATCAAAATCCCGATACAAATTATTTTTTACATTTTTTGTCCATTTTTCGTGAGGGGATCCCTTGAAATGGGGTTTTCCCCTATAGGGTCCACAGTGATGGCTATATCTTTCCCAATTCTCATCCGATTCTCAAGCGGAGTACCTTAAACGTTTTGTGGATCGATTTCCCACCATTCTGCATCAAAATCCCGATACAAATTATTTTTTACATTTTTTGTCCATTTTTCGTGAGGGGATCCCTTGAAATGGGGTTTTCCCCTATAGGGTCAGTGATGGCTATATCTTTCCCAATTCTCATCCGATTCTCAAGCGGAGTACCTTAAACGTTTTGTGGATCGATTTCCCACCATTCTGCATCAAAATCCCGATACAAATTATTTTTTACATTTTTTGTCCATTTTTCGTGAGGGGATCCCTTGAAATGGGGTTTTCCCCTATAGGGTCAGTGATGGCTATATCTTTCCCAATTCTCATCCGATTCTCAAGCGGAGTACCTTAAACGTTTTGTGGATCGATTTCCCACCATTCTGCATCAAAATCCCGATACAACATATTTTTTAAATTTTTTGTCCATTTTTCGTGAGGGGATCCCTTGAAAATGGGGTTTTCCCCTATAGGCTCCACAGTGATGGCTATATCTTTCCCAATTCTCATCCGATTCTCAAGCGGAGTACCTTAAACGATTTGTGGATCGATTTACCACTATTCTGCATCAAAATCCCGATACAAAATATTTTTTAAAATTTTTGTCCATTTTTCGTGAGGGGATCCCTTGAAATGGGGTTTTCCCCTATAGGGTCCACAGTGATGGCTATATCTTTCCCAATTCTCATCCGATTCTCAAGCGGAGTACCTTAAACGTTTTGTGGATCGATTTCCCACCATTCTGCATCAAAATCCCGATACAAAATATTTTTTAAATTTTTTGTCCATTTTTCGTGAGGGGATCCCTTGGAAATGGGGTACACTGGGCCAAAACTGTGGGACATAATTAGTTTTAAATTTTTCCAGTGTGCAAATCTTTTTCCACAAGGCTTGTAGTCATGTCCTTTAGCATATTTAACCACCGAACTTTTCTTTAAGCTTTTAAAGCTTGTTTTGCTTTCAAAATTGTTTTAAACGTTAAATTTTAAAATAAATTGGGCTTAGAAGGTTATTAGTAAATATTCGTTTTGGCAAAATGGTACGTTAAATATTAAACTATATATACATATGTATATGTTTTTCTCATGTTGCAGATACAGAAATATACTTGAAACATTTCACATAAGGCTTAACGATTACCCCAAAATTATAAAAGCAATACCATTATTTCGCAAAAAATCATATTGCAAGCTTATATTGCTAAAGAAAAAGTGGCTCAAATTGCAATTCATCATAATTTTGGCCACGAAAAAACTTGCCAAATATGGCCAAAATGCAATTATTGCAATTATTTTTCAATTATAGACTTCCATTGTTGTCGGACACTTCGCGAGGGCCAAGCCCTTCATGTCCTTGCAGAAGTATTAGGAACACGAAATTTCGCCTGCCCTGCCAGACGAACATAATGGTGTGGTTGTGTGTGTGTTTATGCGAATTATAGTTATATCTACTTACAGAACTTATTTTTAGTGCCAGCTGAGCGGAGTGCAGCCAAATAGCTCTGATGACCTTACATGCATAAATATTTCAGCCGACTTTAGCTTTCCTTGTTGCCATTTTCAAGAGCAAGGCAAGGTCCTTGCTGCTGCTGCTGGTGCTGGTGCTGCCAACGATGGAAGGACAACAGTTGTATCCCACAATCCCCCCCACTAAGCTTGCTTCCCCTGGTGCCAACTGGTCAACAGGTTGCAAATAAGCGCATTTGAAACTTTTTGAAACTTTTTAGCAAAAAACCAAAAACTAGTGACTACTCATAGCCCAGCCCTAGCCACTAAAACCACCCACTGCCACCCTATGCCGTGGCCATGAAAATTCAATTAGTAGACCAGGCGCTAATTAATAGCAAATTGAAAGCTTTCCACTTGTTGAGAAAGGTTTTTTTCGAAAATGCCACACGGCCATTGTCCAGGCAAAAAAACACACACGCCTCACGTGCTAAAAAGCTCCGCACGTGTCCTGCCGCACACGTCTTGAAGCAACCATGCCGAGTGGAAGGGGGCATGCCACAAAGGGGCTGGCAAAAGCTTTCACTGCCAATAGCAACAGCGTGCCCCAAACACGAGCTCCCCAAGCTTTGGCCGACTCCAATAGGAATTTTGGCCAACAGTTTGTTGCTCAAGCTGTTCCCGAACGGACGTCTCATCCAGAATTGTTTGTTCCCAACAGTGATATTCGGACATTGATTCGGATTCGGCCACTAGTTCCTTTTTAACCAAAAAAAATATATATAAATAAATATTATAAAAAATATAAATAACAGAAACATTGGTGGGGAGGTGCTCCCGTTAAACGAAAAGTAAAAATAAAGGAGTGGTGCGGAGTTTGTTGAAATTTTTGTGGTGTTTTTCGAGTAAAACTTAAGTTCTTGTGCATGTTCGTGTGTGTGTGTGAGTGTGAGTGTCTAAATATTTAAATAACACAACGGGAAAAAAATTAAACAAACAAACACCATAAAAGCGCCAGTAAAACAAGGATAAGGGAGTGAACCAGAAAGTGTAGTCTACTTTTTAGGGAGCAGGCAAACTTAGGGCTAGGCTAAGTCGGCCAACCTGCTAGTGGTTGCCAGTTACCAGCCAGCAGAACCAAGATATGTTGGAACATGCAAAGCCAACATTAGATTGTGTCAGCCAAAGTGACTTTAAGTGGCAGGCCAAGACGGGTACATGACCAGCAGATTAGCTGGCTTTAAAGGTCTTAGGTCAGTTACCCAACCAGTTACCAGAGTTACCATTTTCCAGCCCAATGCATTTCCCACCCAAAGGACGCCAGTCCGGGCCACTTAATTAACACAGCACATTAACTTGTGCAAGTCGGGAGGCCAAAAGGCAGGCTGAAGTAGTTTCAACAGGGCCTAAATCAAAGGGAATTCTCGAGCAGATTCTTGGCAACTGTTTTAATTTGGACAAAAATTCGTAACAACTTAATCAAACAAGACGGAAATAACTTAATTTTCAAAGATTTCTCAAGAAGCTTTGTTTGCTTAAAAAAATTCAAAAGTTAGGGGGACGAAATATAATTTTTTTAAGGTATATACCAATACATAGTCTTAGGATTTATTCAGCTTAAAAGTAGGATTTAATAAATAAAGTTACTGTCCTTAAACTTTTTAATAAAATGCAAAAAAAGCTTAATTTTAAGAAAATTAATTCTAATAGGCTATATTTTATTGTATTTCTAATTTTAATAATAAAGTTCAAAGACATATTTTAGATAGCATTTACATTTTAAGATTCATTTATAGAAACTTCTATAAACCTATTAGAAGCACAAGTGCTAATTTTTTTTTATTAAATCATCAAGTTAAAAAGCAACCAAACCTTTATAGAACTAATTTTTTCATAACTATTTTAAATAAATAGTTTTTTAATGCTATTTTTTGTTTTAAAAGCTTTCAGTTTTATATAAACTTTATTATCCAGATGTTATCTTTTTCACTCATCACCCATCAGCTATGAAATAATCCGAGCGATTAAAGAGTTCCGCATCGTTTTATTTTATTAGCATATGAACAGAAAACGGAAAACTGCCAAGTCAGCATTGATTCGAGGTCATAATCCAAAAAAAACAAAAAGTTAAAATAAAAAAAGAATAAGGACCAAAGAACCAACAAAACAGACCCTGTGACTCTGGACTCCTTTTGACTGGGCGACTCTCGGTGGAAATTGTATGGTAGAAAGTTGGTGAGATGGCCCCCAAGGCTCGGGCTGCTCGGGCTGCCATTCACATAGCTATTCGCAGTTTTGTTAAGAGTTTAGCGCGAACATTTTGGGCGAAGCGCTCAAAGTGGAGCCAAGGGCTAAATCGTCCAAGGCTATCTGCATTTCAAATGACCAACGCAACAATGAAGGCTGAAAATCAACAAAAGAGGAGTGCCAGTGCCCCTAAAAACAAAACAAAACATCAGCAGAGACAATAACAGAGAAGAGCCAACTGAGAATTGTCGCATATGCAAGGGTGGGGCTAACACACACACCCACACACACACTCATGCCCACGAAAGGACTAGGAAAGGGAGACAGGGGGCAGCAGGCTACTTAAAAACAGCACACACATGACGTCATTAAGAATATTAAATGAGTTTACAGCGCGTTTGTTATTGCACTTCAAAAAAAGTTAGTTAAAAGTATAGTTTTTTTTAAATAGAAAAATAAATAAAATCCTCCCTTATATCGGCTTTTTTTAGAAATTAAATTAATACCCAAACTAAGTCTATAAAACTGTCTACTAATTATTTCTCTGAGTGTTCAATTGCATGGCGTTTAGAGATGAGCAGCAAAACGGTAAAAGGCCATTAACAAACGCCTAATGGCGCACTTGAGACACTGCGCAGCCAGAGGGGCGTGGCTAGTGGGGGCGGGGGGCCATACCATATGATGATAGGGTTAGGCCAAATGCTGATAATGCGAATAGATCTGCGGTTACCACCCAGAAAGGTTGGGGGTCCTTAAGCCCAGTCTCATTATGCTTTTTGCTCATTTTGCTGGGAAATTGAAGTTTTAAATATTTATTCAACTGCAAGGAAGAAATCACATAATCCATGAAATTGTGTCGCGGTCATATACAACAAACCCAAATTAAAATGAAGCGTCTAATGCACATGCCATGCCCGAGTATGTGAAATGATCAACCGAAGGGCAATTTATCAGCATCCCCGAAGTGTACTGCAAAAAGTGTAAAAATAAACAAACAACCAGCAACTAACAAGCAAACAACAGCAATAACAATTTGTCAAGTACACACGTACACGTCCTACACCTACCTGGCTAACAAACACACTAGCACATACATATAACACATCCCAAAAAAAAAACACACAAAACAGGTGAAAAAAAAAAATCAAAAAAGGCCAGGAGTGGGAGAAATCGCGAGCGTTTTTAAACGCCTGAGAGCAACAAACAAAGGATTATAGCCATGGCCAGAATCCTGGGCCCGGAGCTGGCGATGGTGGAGCCTGCGAAATGGTGAGTTGATGGGTGACATTAGCAACATTTATCAAGGAAGAGGTTTTTGTCGCTTGATTGTTATGCAATTTGATAAATTTTAATATTTTTCAAGCCAAACACTTTTAAGATCTATGCTTAAGAAAACACTTAGGTTGATGAACCTAAAATGTTTCATTTTTAAGCAAAATTGAAAAATATTCCCTACCAAAAAGCCGAACATACTCGGCTCCTTTTAACCAATCAATATTATCGAGTTAGCAAACGCGAAATGCAAGGAGTATCTGTACCTGTGTGAGTGCCAGCGCGAGCTAGTGTTGGTGAGCCCGAAAAAGCACGTGGAGTTTATAAAATATGCAAAGCAATACATATTTGAGCAGTCAGGAAGAGGAGAGACCTCCAGCTCATCCGAGCAAAAGATGAACATGTCGAAGCCGACGGCCATTGCTTTTGTTTTTTATCCTCAAACATACACACGTGGACTACAGAATGTGTGGTGTGTGAGTGTATGGATCTCCGTATCCGTATCCGTATTCTATATAAAATAATGCTTCAGCTAAAGAATCCATTCCAACAATGCAAAAAATCAGCAGAGAGTAAAGTGCTCTTGGGTGAGCCAGGTCGGGCAAGGATAATGAAATAATAATCTGTATCACCGGTAAACAACCATTAACTAAATGGCCGGATTAGGCCAGAAGATGCTTTGATGAGCTTAATGGAGTTGCGGGATAAATGATGAGCTGGAAATATGCCACTTAAGTGCTTTGAAGTGATTTTGAATAGACGCTTAACGTTGGGAATTTGCTATTTGACATTTTCTGACAGGCTGTAGGCAGTCCATTTGAAGTTTTTCCTTTGAAATGGCAGAATGAAGGTATTTTATTGTTTACCTGATTGTGAGTGTTGTTTTAATTAAAATATTGAAGACTGCTTTAGGGTTTCTGACTTAAAATTTTGCCAAAAACTCAAGAGTTATTTCCTCAAGGCATAAATAACTAAGATTCTTAAAAGTTAGTCAAAAGGAAATAAGTATTTTTTGCCTAACAGTTTGTTAGTTTTTTCTTTTTTTTTCTTTTATCCAAAATCTTTATATATTACTCCTTATATTTCATAAAATTAAAAAATTTAAAATATTTAGCTCCCGTCATTTAATACCATTTTCATAAGCCAAGATTTACATAAATATGCCACGCTTATGGAGGGCCCTCCTGTTCTTCTATTGCCATTCAACAAAAACAATATAATGCCCTGATAACAGACAACAAGTAAATATTTGCATTCAACAGATTTTATTTGAATACACATTCAAATTCCTTCACCCATAAATCCGCTGCCATTGTGGCATTTAAATCTATAAGGCAGACGTAAACAAGCCGAAAGGACTCTCATTGTTCGGCAAGTGACAGGCTGGAGACACGGGGAAATCTGATACCAAAAAATGTCGAATTTATGCAACAGAGCCGTCTCAGTGCCTCACTTTTTTTTTTCATTTTGGCTAAAAATAGCTGCAGGGCCTAAATAGCAAGAGCCGCAAGAATGAATGCTTAAGGAAGCCTTTGTGCGGGCCATGGAGTTGTAATTAAAAGGAAATCCATATTCATTTCGTGTAAGCAGTCGCAGCAAAAAGTGTGGCATGCACGGCGAAGGACGAAGGACGTTGATGGAAGTGAGGTAATGGGGAAATGGCGAAATGGGGTAACAGGGCGTAAGGGGTCTCGAGTGTGGCATGTCCCTTTGTGTATTTGTCAGTCTGCCCGAAACGACACTGAAGAATGCTGACAGGAGCATTCCTGGTCCCTGCTTTCTCGTACTTTTCCGCCAGGAGAGATGCGAACGTGATTCCAAAAGCCACATAATCTTGGCCCACTACAAGAAAATCTCTTGCCAGGATAACGAGCTTTGTCTGATAAACATTTTATACAAAATAAAATAAGGGCCTGAATAAACGTTTAATACCTCTTAGTAACCTCTTAGTAACCCCTATGTCTAATTATAATTTTTAAAAGTGTAGAAAAAAGGTTGGAGCTGGAAGCATTGGCGGCTCCTTGACGACCTTCATGCTATCTCCAGTGTACGACCCGGTTGCATATTTGCTTTCGCTCGAAAGGATCAGGGTCTGTCGGGGGTCTGCTGTGGACTACTGTCGGCCTATTTTGTGGCCGCCACTTTGCATGTTGCTAACAATTTTCCAGAGCAGCCGGGACTGGCTGCCATTTAGTGGCACACAGCAAAGCGGCAAAATGTTCGTGCGACTAATTTGTGAAAAAAATAACAAAAAAAAATATATGAAAAAAGGAAAAGAGGGAAAGAGGGAAAGCCCAAGCCCGGCCAAGCAAAAACAACAAAATCAACTGGCACGAGACGTTAAAATCAACGGTCCGTGTCCATTAAAACGGGGCAAGGCAAGGCAGCAGGAAAAACACTAGCCAAGGAAAACAGCACAACTCTCTGAATTCCTGTTAATGAGAAATAATCAGAAAAAAAGGGAAAAATACGGCTGAATGAGGCAGCTAAAATTAACAAACTGTGGCACACTTAATGCCACCCACGTGGCAGCGTGTGAACCAGTTGGCTATACGAGTATCCGAGTAAGTGTACAAAAAATATACATATCGGGTATGTGGTACACAAAATCGGTAAACACACAAAGCTAATAAAAAACTGTAAAATATTCAACAATTGGCAAAGCTTTTAAGAGTCTGAAAGACGCCCCTGATATTGAAATGTAAACCTCGCAATTTTCCGCCACCCCGCCATTTGCGAGCGCCAAAAAATATGCTACACATAACGCCGCAAAATGAAAACGATGGGGAAGTGATAAAATGGGAAGGAGATAAATAAGTGGTGCATGTTGAATAAAAAGAACAGAAAAATATGGATGAAGGATACATTACGGCTGCGTACGAAAATGTTTTCATAAACTTTAAGCCAGGGAAGGACTTTAAGGCAGGGGAGACGAAAAAGATAAATGTGGGTCCAAATTAGAAAATTATAAAAGTTATAATTGAACCATTTTAATTGGATTATTATGCCAGAAGTTTGAGACATTAAATGAGTTTTCCCCTTTTCTAAAAAGGATATTCCTCCAAGACAATAGTCCTTGTTAATAGTCCTTATTTATTAATGACAATCATACTATAATAACTTGATAAAATACTCCTTTCTATTACTAAGAAATGGTCATTAAAAGTCCATTAATAAAATAAATCATTGCCTTTTGACAAGAATAGATTATAAGTTCTATTAAACACTTCTGTTTAGTTCAAGATATTGGTAGTTGCTTTAAATACTTACCTGACCATCAATCACAGCGAAATCCTCACCTAAACGGTTTAAAAGATAATCTTTATTGCGAAGGCCACGCCGAAGTAGACTCATTTATAAATAGACGACTCCTAAGCGTGCCCTTCGTGGAGGATATAGCCGGGATTTTTTGCCATAAATTACGCACCACGAACAATACACCTGCACTCGCTCACGCACACCACAAAAAAAAACAAGTGGCTTTGGGTAATTCCACGCTTTCATAATAATAAGCATAAAGGATAACCACAACAAAGCCCGGCAAGCCAGAGTCCTGGAAGTTGGGGCATCTTCTTACAGAATATGCATAAAATTATGATCTTACAAAATTACAAATTAATTGAAACGAATGGGTGGTACAAGTGGGGATACAGGCAAACTTTTTGCAGTAAATGCAAAGCCAACAGGCAACAGAAACGGAGCCAACTGACAAACAAACTAACAAACAAAACGTAAACATTTCAATTATGTCGCTGCGGTTGCCTGAAACTTTTTTTTCGTGCTAATTAAGCTCAATGGGTGCTCTGAGCTCTGGGCTGGGTGCTCCAGTAATTAGCTGGCAAAAGTCTAAACAAAGCCAGAAACTCGAAAACAAATGAGCCAAAGGAAAAGGAAGAGCCGAAGCAGCCAGAGTGCCTGGCACAGAGCAGCGAACAATGGCAGCAGGCCATTTCCGGTCTGTTCATGTGTGCTGTCGCTTTCAGCGCCAGGGGGCGCTTGAGTGCTCACTTCCTATGCGGATACCCTAGCAAGGATTTTTCAAAGAAAAGTTTGTATAACTTGGGAAACTTTTGATTTAATTAAATTTCTATTTGTTTTTTAATATTGTTTGTCTGTTTTTAGATTTCCTAAGTTTAAGATATATTTATATTAAATTGTGTCCTCCAGGATAAGGAACTTCACGATCAGTACTTTGTCTCTGTTATTTAATAATTAATATATAAAAGAGTATTATTATTTCCGGCTCTTGCAGCAAAATACCCTTTTTCATGGTTGTGTGGGCTCTTGTATGCCTGCGTTGGTGTATTTGTATTTATGTGTTGGTGTTTGTGTTCGAGTGGGCGTTGCAGCAACAGTTTGTTGCTTTGTTTGGCTTCTTGTTTGCCAAGACAACGACACGCTTATAAATTTTTAATTAAATTGTTGTTTTGTAGTTCGTCGCCGTCGTCGTACCCGTTGCCATTGTTTTTGTTTCTGTTTTATCTAGTCACAGGAAAACGCATTGATTGTCCCCTCACACGTGTTCCTGTGTGAGGGTGTGTGTGTTTTGATGGTTATATCCTTTGTTTAGAATTGGGTTGTTATGTTCTTGTGTTTGTGCAATTGCCTGTCCATATCCGATAGCTTCTCCGGGGAAAATTGAGTTGTTTAACTTGCAATTGAACTGGGCCAAACAGGATCAAGTGGAGGAAGTTAGCTGAACGCAATCGGATTTTATTTCTTTACTTTAATTGTCCTTTTAATAGAGAACTATTCTATTTTTATACAATTTTTATAAGAGGATTTTAAAGGAATATATAATAAATCTCTAAAAGTGTGATCATTTTTCACTTCTTATGGCAACAAAATCACTAACCCTGTTAGAGTTCATCCCTTTAGCACGCAAGTAGTTCATTTATCCTCTGTACACATGTCTAGACCATTAATATCCAATTTATTATGTATTCCCTATCAGAGCTCAACGAAATGCTGAAGCCAAAACCCCATTGAGACCATTTACATGTCTGAACAATTTTTTTTCTTACCATTTTTTTTTGTGTTGGTTAGAGCTTTCCTATGACAAATTAACTTATTTAGTTGCGGCAGCAGCGGACCGTCATACGAAATAATTTATCAAATTCCTATATAAATTATTGATGTCCTCACACAACGACTGTACTGTGAGTGGGTGCATGTGTGAGTTTGTTTAAGTGCTGGGATAACGCCCACACACTATTTACTGGGTCTTGCCGGTGCAAGGAGAATGAATAAAAATTGTTGTCAGGCGTAGGCGTTGTGCCAAATGCCAATCACGGGCATTAAGTCGATGGAAATGGGAAGCCACGTGAGCTGGGCGGTGGGAGGCGGCCATAAGTGGGAGGCATAAAGAGCATTAGAGTGCTGGAGAACCAACGGTTCGAGCCATAACTGAAAGCCAGGCCAAAATGATAAATGACAGTGCAGTCCAGGCCTCTCAAAATTAACATAATTTTCTCCTTTTAATTGCCTGACGGACAGAGTACAAACTGTGAACAATTTCAAATGCTTTTTCTTAGATTTAGCTTAATATTTCTATTTAATTCTCTAGTCTTTTTAGCCAATGTCTTTGTCTAGATTCTAGATCAACTGCTTATAGTAGGTAATATTATTAATAATATTAATTAATCCCTCTTAATCCTTAAATTTTTCTCAGTGCACAGAGAAAAAGCCAAAAGCTACTGCCACCTTTCGTGGCTCGTTGGTGGGTCGAGTTATTTGCTTTAGTGGTGCCGGTTGGGTGTTGCTCCTGTGGTGTCGTTGCCACTGCCGTGGCTTCGTAGCCGGTGCCGGGTAATTTTGCATGCAAATAACTGGAAATTAGTGTAAGTGCTCACTGACATGCCATATAGTACACAGGACGCCAAAGGTATAGCCAAAGCCAGTGCTTCTGTCTCGGTTAGAGCTCTTAGCTTCTGGCTCCTGGCTCCTGGGTCCTGACTTCTCACTCCGCCCCGTAGATTGTCGAGTCCGGGATGCCTTTCCCAGGACATAGCTTCCAGCTAGGTGAGCAGCCCAAGGAAAACGCAAAGCCAATACTAGCAGCGGAGATAAACAGACGATGGCGGAATAAAGTGGCAAACACTTAGGCAAACGACTTGGCACTGAAAAAATAATAATAAAATAAATAATAAATAATATTATTAATAGACTAGATTTAAATTTAGATAGACTTAAAGGCTAGACTTAATATTGGAAAGTACTAAATTTTTTAAAAGGAAAACTTCCAAGAAAGTTTAAAAAGGAAGACAGTGCTCCTATAATTTTTGGGACTATAATTTTCTTGCCGTGTTGAAATGCGTCGAGTGCAAAGCTGCATGTGGGCGTTGTATGGCAGCATATCTAAATCGCCTTCTTTGCTCTCCTCTCCTCCACCACCTCTCCATCGTCCTGGCTGCCTCGTTGTCCTGGAACATCGGCGCTTTAAAAACCCATTAAAATGCAATGAGCGCACAAACGTTTTTTGCCACGAACTGAACCGAGCTGAGCTCTGACTTAAAACTGCTGCCGGTTAACTCACTTGAAATGGAATAATAGTTACAAACATATTTTCATGGATATTTAGTTGGCGTAATTATAAAACTAATTAAAGTTATTACGATAGTGTGAAAGGATTATACTTTTGTATACCGATTTTAGATTAAAATTTCAATTAGATATGATATAATAATTATAGAACAAAAACCATAAAATAGAAAATTAAACCATGTCGCGGTTAAATAATAGCATTAACCAAGTATCCATACAGTAGGGGTGAGGAGAAGTAATTTATGAAGGCTTTTATGAAGACTATTAGGATTAATATTTAATATTAAAACAAAAGACCCAATTATTTTGTTATTTTCTCAATTTTTAAAGCAAGAGACCGTAGACTCTCTCGAAAAAATAAGAAAGAGCATTAACAAGTCGATTAAAACACTTTATAAACTGAACCATGAAATTAGAAGTGTAACAAATACAATTAAACTTAAAAATTATATCAATAACAACCAAGCCGATTACTATAAAGTCCCAGTTTTGTTTTGAAAATGGCCAAGAGGGCTTTACTTTGTTTTAGCCTGTTGCTGTTGGCTGAGGAGCTAGTGACGTTTAGATTTGAAGTGGAACTAATTAAACAGCTCAGCCTGAAGGACAAAAGCCCCAACTGCCTGGTGTCCCCTTTTCAGGTGGCCCAATCCCTGTCCTTTTTGTACCTTGGAAAGGATGGTCGAAAGGACTACACACTGGCCAAGGCCCTGCAAATAGTCGGACGGGGCCATGACAAGATCATGTCCTATTTTAGAGAAACCCAGCAAAAAGCCCTCGCCCAAAATTTCGTGATAGCGAATAGAGTTTTTTTCAAATCCGATTTTAAAATACCGAGTTATATGAAGAGTATAAGTGAAAACATTAGCGTGGAAGTGGAGAATATAAGTTTTGACAATGCCACGAAAGCTGGTGCTGAAATCAAAAAGTGGTTTTCAAAAGTGGTGGCCAAAAGCAGCAAACTCTTCGGCAAGGATCATTTGAATAACATCACCCAAATGGTGGCCGTGCAGGGATTATCGGTGACTACAACGTGGAAGTATCGTTTTATATCGCAGTCTAAGAGAACCTTTTTAATCGAAAGGCCCGAAATGAAGCCGCTCCAGCAAAAAGTAGCCATGATGTACACTTTGGCTAAATTTGAGTCCTTCAACAACGAGGAGGTACATGGTATATTCATTCCATTTTCCAATACAGATATTGGCCTGCTCATCCTGATTCCCAAACAACATATCACCACCTTGAATGTGATCCAGCAATTGGAAAAGTATCTTTTGTTGAAAATGAGAAAAGCCCAAGAAACGCATTTCTTTCTTCCCATGTTCAATATTCAGGAAAGTATGGATCTGAATGGCATTCTGGAGACAATGGGAATCAAGAAGATTTTTAGTTCTTTAAATAATCCTAGTTCTTTGAATAATAATCCTACAAATGAATCTAAAACGACGCATTTTGAACAACTGAGCATATTTTCTGTGAAACCAAATCGTTTATTGTGTGAGTTGTTCATTTAATTCCAAACTAAATTAATGCATATGCAAGAGTTTCAACTTTTGTTCCTGCCTCTGCATACTTTAGTTTAAAATATTGCCTTTAAAAGGGATTATATCTTATCTCAGTAAATCACTAAAAACTGTTCACTTTTAGTGGAATCTGAATATGCAAGCGAAGGCGACCAGAAAACCTTCGAGGTCAACCGACCATTTGTGTTCGTTATCAAGGATCAGAGGACGATTTACATGGCTGGGCGCGTGGACTCCATTGACGACCTGAACAAACGGCCTTAGTTGCTGGAATTTTTGTCGGTTAAATGTCGGTTGAATTGTAAATTAAATTAGCTTGTATTAAGGCAAACGTAAAGCGCTAAGCACAGAAAGAAGTCTTGTTGTTTATCCCGGCCATTAGTGAGGGCGGTTGTCGGTTGTCGGTTGATTACCGGGGTTTTCCCTCAAATTCCCCAATGGCATTGTTTACAACGTTGCCGCGCATATTAATTGCCTGATTAGGGAAATTTAAGTCACACAAAACATCAGGCTGCAACCACATTGGGCTGCTTTTCCAGCTCGTTTTCCATTACTTTTTTCTCTCTCTGTATATGTGCCTTGCGGCACATTCCGCAATTACTCGCAATTTGTGGCGGCAACGAAGCCAAATGCTGACAATTGCATCATGGCGAGCCAGGAGCGGCGGTGACCCTTCTTGCCGAACTGCAATTGCATAAATTATAAAGCCAGGCCACCGAACACCGAGCAGCAGGCACCATCGTTGATTTCCCACAAAACCCCGAGGTGGTGACACAAAGACGTCGTCCTCTAAGTGCACTAACTTCCTCTGCTGGATACCGAAAAGGATGTGAATGCGGGCCAGGACGGTACAAAGTGGCAAGTCAGCAGGCAGTCTCCTGGCACTGATTTTGTGTTGGCTGCCACAAATGTTGAAGGTAGAATAAATGCAGTCTCCAAGTGCAGCCATCAATTATTCAACTTCCTGGTCGAAACTCGGTCGACACTGGGTCATCAAAAATTAACCGGAAACCAAAAAACAAGTAATTTATATAAATTATTTAAAACGGTTAGATAAATGTGGGACCCAGAAAACCGCAAGTACTTTAAACCAGTAGTGCAATCTCCCATTAAAATTGGCTGGAAAAAAATCTGTTTAATTGTGTGACAACAGCTTTTGTTGTGTGACTACCTAATGCATCCATAAGTTATTAAAATGTTTTAGCCAACTATGTCTGTGGAGGGCAATTAACCTCGTATATAATGCCAATGCTTTTACGGGTCTTGTAAACTCCGGAACAACATGGTGTATCGCTCATACGCTCCGTTGGCCTCCCAATCACAACAAACTTGCATGTTCCCGGGGCTCGGACTTTTATTGGTTAAAATAAAAACCGATGGCGCCCATGGTTCACATAGCCCGTCCAGCAATGAGAGCAATGTGCGAGTTGGGTAGAGGGCTTCTGGACTGAGTGCAACCACGTAGAGCTTATAAAATGCAACAGAGTGCAGCGGCCATGTCGACAAATGACGTTCTTATTGGCAGCGACAGCGACATCGGCATTCACGGAATTTTCAAATGAAAATTGCCCAGTCCAGATCCTGAATGGCAGGAGGAGTAAGGCGGTTAAAGGCAAATTGCTTAACAAAGGCAAAGGTCACTCACATCCACTATAAAGTTAGGAGAGTAAAAATAAAAACCAGTGAGTATCCTGTATTTATTTTTTAGCAAGGTCAAATCCCTGAATATCCTTAATAAAATCACAAACGTAGTGGTAAGAGGAAATCCCTCTCGAAATGTCTTACCAAGACTAACAATCTTTGGAGTAAAAGTCGTGCCAAAAGTCAAATAATCAACGAATCGACAAACTTTTATGAGAACAAATGGAAACAATTATCGGAGAGACAGGGTATCCCAACTTGTTCGCTTTGTTCTCGTACTTCAACTTTATCCTTGTGCCTTCTAGAATCCTTCTATTGCAAAAAAGACAAAAAAAGCAAGAAAAGTTAAACTCACTTAATTGAATTGAATGGCAGAGAGCGACGTCAATGAGAGATGATGATGGAGGCAGAGTGCACTCGAGTGCAATTTATTCAGAAAGACGGCAATATGGCAAATGGATTCTACTCTCCACAATGCCTTTGATTATGACCCGATTGCACTTGGCCAGAAGCACAGAAAACAGGGCCAAAGGACGAACAGTATTAGCGTGTCAAAATGACATAAACCAAAATCACATTTTAGCCCCTTGTTTGCCGTATAGACATGGCAGCAAAAAGGCATAAAAACGATAACCGACAAACGCATCAAGAAATGGCCTGAATGGCAGAAGGGGGACAGAATCATCTAAAAATTAAAATTCTTTTCTTAAAAAAATATGTATTATTAGCTCTCAAAATATAATATAATTTTTGGTATTAAAACCTCTCTTTTTTTCTAACAAAGTTTTAATTGAAAGTCCGTAAGTCTTGCGAAGTAATCGATAGACCCTCGCCCAACTGTTGACTTTCACCTGAACCCAGAAACTTGTTCTTTGTTTCGAACAATTTTTTTTTATTGAATTTTCACACGAGACTGAACCAGCGTCTAGTTCACAGACCGCCTGCGACATCGTTCTACCAACAGGATCAACCCCACAGCTCATTTAACACATTGACATTTGGCTTATTAACACCGGGACACAAAGGAAGGGTCACGTGGCGGAGTGCGACCAAGGCTGTTTAACTAATGGACCGGGCATTAAATCGAATTCGCTCGTTATACACATGACTTCGATAATAATCGATAATGATTTGTGTGCGTAAATCAGGGGGAAGTTTCCCCCAAAGTACCATGCGGCGTATACTTGATGCACATGGTACTCCACTGCGAGAAATTCTCCAAAAAATAAGATGGAGTTGTTTCTTAAAAACCTTTTCTTGCTTTATAAAATCCTAAATATTTTAAACAAAAATAGTTATAAATTAAGTCAGCTGGAATGTCGAGTTGCAAACCTTTCTAAATATATTAGTTTTACTAAAATATTACTAAGTATATTTTTCCTGTGCCTGCCGTTTCCGATTTCACGGTCATTGGCTTTGACTGCCAGTTATTTTCAATTAAAAACTTATTTGGCAAAATTGAAATGCAAAAGCCGAGTGCGGGAACCACTTTTGTTTTCTCGACAATTTGCGGCAGCTCTTTGGCGAAAAGTTCTCCCTCGAAAAGTCGCGTCCTGCTACGCATAGAAATTGAGTTGCCCTCATTGTTTCCTCGTTGTTATTGTTGTGGCCACAAAATGGTTGGTGCACAACAACACTTAAGTTTAAGTGACTACTCGAGACTTTTGACTTGGCCTGTGTTAGTGTATGTGTGTATTTGTGTGCGCTTGGAATAAAGGACGACAAGGAGGGCAACCTCGTGACTGCGTGACCGGAAAGTGTTTGGCACTTCCGGTTGCCGCAGCCGCCAAAGCCACCAAAGCCGGCGAATCCACCGCAGCAGCCAACCACAGTGGCAGTGGCAGCGGAAGTTCTGCCACGTAGACAATAACACCAGTACACCAACACTATAGAAAAACTTGAACTACAATGGCAACCAGCCACGCGTACTCTTCCCCAGGATCCACAAAAAAAAAGGAGAAAGAAACCCAATTGAAAGGGGTCCTGGCAGCCAAAAGACGAACTTTCAATGCTCTGGCAAAGTCTACTTGATAGTTTTCTTGGAAATTTCACAGACTTCCTTGAGTTGAGCCAAGAACTTGCAAATTTGGAAACTTAAAAGGACAGTTTCAAAAGTTTATCAACCACTAGTACAACCTGTTGAATCTGAAATCAAAGGAATATTAAATAATTCTCATAATTTTTTAAGTTCAAATTATAATAATTTCCTCAAATTTTAAATGCTTTTTAATGGCACTAAATTGGAAAATTACCTTCTGCCAATTTTCCTACTCGATTGGAATATCAAAGTATTCCTAGCCAGGATACGGGACAGCTGTTATCCTGCGACTAAGTCGCTACCTATCGAGTATAGTAGTTTAGGAAAAGCGACAAAAGCGACGGAAAACAAAGAAAAGAAAACCCTCAACGGTAACAACAAAAAAAAGGAAAAGTAGAGAAAAGCTTTTCAGATGCAGATACAATCCACTGGAACCGTACTCTTTGTAGGCAGCAAAATGTCACGTTTTGGCCATAAAATGTGCTAAACCGTTTATCCAGCAAACAAACTATGGCCGCAATCAAATGCCAACAACCAAAAAGTGCCACAAAGTATGGCCCAACTATTGGACACGGCTACTTTTTCATTTCGCTAACCGCCATGCCGTTATCATGCAAATTTCATATTGAATTTGGCATAAAAATAAGTATGAAAGAGCACCTGCTAAGGTGGAAAATAAAAGTTAAGTTAATTGCTTTTGCATAAAGCCAAAAAAGGAAGGAAAAAAAAATACGCCAAGAGGCAGAAAGTCGGAAGCGAAAGATGCCATGGAAGCTGAATGGCAGGCAGGGCTGGGTCTTGGTCTGGGGCTGAAAATGAAATGAAACTCAGTCGAGCTGCCAGTTGAATTGCTGCTCAATTGAGTGGAAAAATTTTTCATCCATTGGCTTCCATTTTGTGGGGTTTACGGGAAGGGTCCGAGAACCAGGACTCCAAGAACTTTCAAGTCAATTTTTCTCTCTGGTGTGGGGGATTAAGTTTGAGAGTTTGTTGGAATTTTCAAGCAATGCTAAGAAATCGAAGAAATCAGTGAATGTAACGATTCAATGAACAAGTCAGTATTCCATTTTCACAAATGAAGATTCAATGAAAAGGGTACAAGTCAATTTATTTAAAATTTGCAATAAAAATAAGCCACCAATCGTAGACTTACTTTTAAGAGAAAATAATTATCCTTGACAATTATTTAAAATCCATCAATTTTGACTCTTTCTCTGATGCTTCAGACTCGTAAATTTAAGACAAAACCCAAATCTTGATTAATCTAATCAAGTCGATCTGCTTTTGTCAACAAACGCCGACAAATCTTGATCACATTAAGACCCGTTTATACCTTAAACCCATCTCATTTTTCAAAGACCGAGCGAAAAGCTTGGGGTTCGGGTTAACTGGTCCCATAAAAAAGCTTAACAAATAAGGGTAAGGGTAGACTTTAACAGCTAATAAGTACCTCAAACAAGTTTCTTAATCCCATACCCAGCACATTTTCCGGCTAGGTCAACGGACACGTCTGTAAACACAGGACCAAGGGACTGGCATCCTTTAGGAGCGGCCTGCTTTAAGTCAAAGAGGTTAATGTGGCAAAAAACAATGAGCCGACTTCAATGAGAGTTGAACGACTCACCGACCCACCAGGCCACCATTCTCTAACCAGAAAAACCATCCTGAGGTAAAAACAGGCTTTGCTTTCCCAGGGAAAGTATGCCACAATATTTTACACATGAAAGTTTAGTACCGCAGCCGTAGCCGAAAAAAAAAACGAAGAAAGGACTCGTTGGCAGGACAAAAAACACATTGTTGGCCACACGGGCTACATAAATAATTTCCACCACACACTTACTCACTCGACGAGTCCTGGCACTTTGACTAAATGGTGTGTAATAAAATTTAAATTGCTTTTGTCTGGATTTTCTTATGGTGTTGCCATAAAAGTTGACTCTGTCCGAGACCAATTTCCTGATCTAGGATGGTCCGAGTAGGGTGAGTCGATTTTTTGTAGGTGTCAAGGATTATGAACTTACTTTTTATTCAAAAATCCCCTTTCTATATTTTAGCTTAAAGTTAAAAGTAAAAATTGAAATATTAGAGTTTCCACAGCTTTAATCGTATGCCTCTTATGATATTGAATTTTAAATATTTATAATACAGAAACCATTTTTCAGCAAAAAGTGGAAATTCCTTCTTTCAAAATTCATCAAAAAACTTTTGACAATACCTACTCACATGACATCCAAAACAATCAACAAATGTAAAATAAGCAATGTAGGCACTCTTATGAAATGTAAATTAAAATTAAAACTTTTTAATTTTCACCACAAAAAATTTTTTCTAATTAATTTCAATTGTTATAAATAATCTGTAAGATTTATTCAAGCCACCCTATTGGCCGAAACACTTTGACATTTATAACAATTGGCCAAATTGCGGCTAATTAAATATGATTTAGCTGGCTGGGCAGTGCAAGTGTCTGCCTTTGGCTGAGCTGTCAATATTTGTCAGGAAGCAAGCGATAAAGCGGCCACGTCCTTACACTCACACATCTAGGACCTGTCTAGGACTGACCCTGACCCCTGACATTAGCCTTGTACGCTGTAGTAGTAGTACTACAGCTGGCCTCGGGCAACAAAATTTGTTTATAATTCAAATATCAGAAAAGAAAGACAAAAAAAAACATCCGAACAAAAATTGTGGAATTGTAGAAAAACGAGGCAAGGAAAACACGTTAAGCAAACACGATAACGATACTATATAGATATGAGTAGGGAGGCCCTACGAGCAAGGACAACAAGGACACAACCAAAAACACAAGCAGGCAAATTTATTTCAATTTAAAAATTTTGGTCACGCTCAACACAAAAAACGAGTTAAGCGAGTGGGTGTCATTGGGTTTAGTTGAACAAAAACAAAAAACCCAAAAAACAAAAGGAAAATGTAAAGAAACTTGGGGAAAGTGTCATTTGTATAATTGCTGTCGTGATAGAGGAGTAAACTGTGCTCCGGTTTGTCATCCCTGTCTTGTCCAACCCCTCGAAGATTCCTAGTTTATGCCTTGACACGCTCCAAGGACAAAGCTCAACGGCAAATGGATAAGGACATTATCATCCCTGGGCAGGGGAGGCTTGAAAAAAATGGCATTATGAAAACTAGCCAATGCAAGGATACCCGGAGGCTACTCATCGGATGTTATTGAAATTTGAGATGAGACTGGTTAAAGTCAAAGGTCCTGGCTGGAATGGTTTTATGGCTTTGAGGCCTAGATAGAGGTATTTAGATATTCCAGTTTAGGTATTTTTCAAATAATTTTTACGAATATTTTTCAAGACTGGCAGGGACTGATTTAAAACCTCTGAAGTATCGCATCACGACGCCATTTCTGATTCAATATTTATGCAAGAAAGCGAGCCAGCCGGCCAGCTTGCCAGCCGTCGACGATTTATGTCTGGGAATTAGTTGATATGCATTGCCGATTCGAAATCGCAGACAGGCTGGCGAAGGCTGCAAGTGCCTCGCTTTACATATACCAGTATATACATATACCCGTAGAACTGGACTGTCCGGGTCCTTGACAATGGCAATGAGTCCACCGGACTCGTGTGTTGACATCGATTGACAAGGTGGCAAGGTGGGGCAGAGTGTGGAGGAGGAACAGGCCGAAGGACACCACACCACAACGTTGAGTAAACTTTTTTTTTTTCAACCAAGTTCGAGTTCAAGTATTGAGAACAAAAAAACGGAAACGTGAATGTCGTTAAGTTGTGGCAACCACGTGTTGTCCTTCGCCAAAGCATGGGGCACATATAAACACAAATACACATATGTGTATATGCCACATGTATATGTGCAACAAGCGAGCAGTCTCAGGTGTGGCGTTGGGAATCGAACCAGGTGTCATTATCAAGTGGTGGTATAGTGGGTTCTTTTGTTTGTGGCTGTCAAAAGAGAGAATCGCAACTTGTGGCATTTTTGGGGCAATCAACACAATTTTTGGGGAAATGGAACAAGTTTTCACAACTTTTAAACAACGAACTTAAATGACATTTGAAGAAAGCATTTTTAATCAAATATTTAAAAAGGTTTTGGGCTAAGAAGTTTTACCAAAAAACCAAAGAAACTCCACAAGAACAAACCTTAACAAAAATAAGTTCTAAAGGACTATAACTTGTTAAGAAACTAAATAGCTTATAGCTTCAACCATTCAGTAGCCATAAATGACCAAAGATTATAAATTAAATGTAATACCATTAGATTTAAGCCACAAAATACAATAAATACAAAATTATGGCTCATTGGGGACACTTACCAGCACTTAGCACTGTCAACAACCTCCATTAGCATGCGATCCGCAAGGCAAACTTAATTCAAAGTAACGAATTGAATTGCTCAAACTAATTATTGGAGCGTAGAACGCTGCTGGGACTGAAACCCAGGAGAGAGCAGGGGAAGTCCTTCTACGTCTCCGTGTCCGTGTCCGTACGACTGATTTATGCTTGCAGGCGTCGCAAAAGCATTCATCCATTCTGACACAAACAGTATATCCTTCAACTTGACCACCATGAACGTTGGTGGGAGAAGGAAGGTCTGTTCTTCATATTGCGGTTTCTATATGGCCATGTTTGTTAGTGTGTGAGTGAGTGTGTGCATGAAATGTCCTTGTCAAACACTAATGGCGTCGTCGCCATTGCCATTGTCCTTGCAAGCGTGTTAATGTGCGACAGTTTCCTGCTACTATGACGTTTCCTTCCAAAGGCTAAAATCGAATTGAAAAGAAGCATTTTAAATTTGCCACACGCTTGTTTTTTTTGTATTTGTTTTTGTTTGGCGGTAGCAATTGAAATATGTTTCCGGCTTTGCCGTAAATTCGATCCATGTCCTTTGGCTGAAAATGAAATTGAAAGCCAGGACATCTGCCATGCTCTCGCTGGCATAAAGTCTCTGAGGGGGTCAGCATACAAACACTGCATTTTGCCCAGACTGCTTGATTTATCTCTTTCTCTTCTCGACTCTTTATTTTTCAGAATTTATGCCTCTGCAGTTTTCCATCGATTTTCGTCTTGCGCCACAACGGACTGGGGATGAAATACCAAACACATAAAACGGATTTGATATTAAAAAAATATGCAGGTAAAAATACATACCAATAAAAACAGAACAGACCACCAGGGTGGACTTTTTTAAGTTCAAGCTCAATATGGATTATTATGATATGCAACAGAAAATGGACAGTATTTTATGATATAAAATGTCTCGTCTGCTTTAGTCGTTTTTATGGCCATATTTTACGAAAAAGGTTATTTATTTTCATTTTTTATTTTTGTATTTTTAACCATAGGTTGTTAAAATTTTAAAACCATGTTAAGTTATGACAACGCTGCGTATGAGCAATTTTTTAACAAGGCAGATTACGTATACGTCATGTGTTCCAAGTGGGACATATTATTTAATTTAAAATATGCAATTCTTATATAATACCTATAATAGAAAACAATATAAATAAACAAAATTTTTTAAAAAGTTGTAAATGTACAACACTGCGTATGAGCGATATAATTCCATTCAAAATTTCTTATATGTACGACTCTTAATCAAAAGAAAAATGATAAAATGGGGTAAAAAATTAGATACACAATACATATGCCACATAAACGTAAAAAACTTCAAATTGACCTTATTTAAAAACACAAATTTTGTTGGATTATAATTTTGTTGGATAATAAAATAGACAACCATAATAAATCATTGAAATCTTAAAATTTTAAAATGTTTCATAAACGAAATCCCCTTCACAATTTAAAATATAATACGAAATGAAAGGTTCACTCCAATAATAAGCCAACATGTTGGCAATATGCTGGAAGGAAGCCGCGAAACAGGGACAACACGCCAAACAAAGGCTCTTACCAACTGCGGCTTATCGGCAAATGCAACATGGCGTTGGCCAAGTCACGTCTCCCTCTCGGCGCTGAGTTGTTGTTATAGCACCGTAGTTCCCATTTGTTAACGAAAAACAACACACACAAGCCTTTTATAATACAGACACACACACACACGACACTGACGTGCATACAAATTGCGAAAAAAGGAACTCAAACAAACAGCGGGAAACGAGTGCGGCAAGTGTGGCAAGTGCCACGCTTTAAATTGAAAAAAATATAAAATAAAATCATACGAGAATTTCGACAGCAACCAACTTCCAGGGCTGGTCGCCATATTGAGGCGCATAAAGAGATGTTGCAACGCGGAGGTAAATATTTGTTACCGCCGTGCAGAAAATGTCAAAAGCAATTGGTTTTTGGCTCGAAAGTGCGCAAATTTAATTACTTTTTTCAACGCGTTACGGTTGCGGTTAATTAGGCCTAAAACCACTAAAGAGTTTCTAAATAGTTTGGATCTTTAACTAATGAATACTTAATTGAATAAGGCATTCAGGTATCAGATGAGTTATTTAATTAAATTTCCTTTTCAAGCCACCAAAAGGCTCTCTAAATTGGGTGGAAAACTAACCAATGCACCATTGCCCTCTTGAATGAACTTGAAACTAAGATTTTTTTTCGTAGCAAATTGCACTTTTTGTGAGCTTGCAAATATGGCTAATGAAATGAAAAAGAAACGTACACAAGAGTCCACTCTGTGGCCGAAACTAGCTAATCGATACCTGCTTCGAAATATTGCAGAAACAAGAAAAAAGGCGCGAGCTACGCCTGAAGCGATTCTGGCGCTCCCCGAAGACCACCTCGTCGGACGACTCCACCGGCTATGAGAGTCCGACGCGAACGAAGGCGGCCAGCGCCGGCGGGGGCAGCGATGCCCAGAGGTTCAACCACCTGCACTACACCAGCCTCTCCCAGGGATCGGGCACCTCGTCTTCGGCGGGCGGAGGAGCCACCGGCTCCGGAACGGGGGCGGCAGTGGCGTCCGGCAGCAGCAAGCCCTCCTGCTCGCTACCACTGTTGCAGGTGTGGCCCAGCCAGGTAGGCTTTACTTTATTTGCCAACAAATCTATACACTCAACGAAAAACGACGTTCCAAAGTCAAGAAAGATTTATAATTTAGGGATAATTGGACTTTGAAAACCTTTGAGGATAAGGTATCCTTCGAAAACTACATTTTATTGGATGATATAATACTATACTTGATTTTGGAACGTTTATTTTTTCTCAGTGCATTAAAGTGGCAGCACAAAAACGAAATGAAAAAAAGATCAAAGAAATTGAAGACCAACCAATCTGTTTTTTGGGGAAAAAACAGCAGCAACAGTTTCAAATTTTGTGGCTTTTTAGTTTTGGTTTCATACATTCAAAAATATAAACATGGTTTTTTTTCGTGAAACTATACTCGTATGTGAGTTGATGCTGTGGCCAGTTGCCTTGTGGGTTTTTTCGTTAATTTGTTTCTTCGACTCTCTCTCTTTCCCACAAAAACCACCAAACTCCACCAAACACCACCAACTACTGCCACCGCCACTGCCACTGCCACATCACCAACACCACCCGTCTCAAAAAACATACAAACCCCTTTTGTGTGTACGTTGCGTGTTTGGTTCGGTTTGGTTTGGTTTTGATTGCTGGTCTGGTCTGGTCTGGTCTGCTCTGATCCCACCTGGTTCTGGTCTGGTTCTGTAATGGTAGCCGCTCCTGCGCCAGGAGGGCTTCGTACAGTTGCGTCGAAACAGCGGCCCCGAGGGCCAGCGGGTATGGTTCCATCTCCAGTTCCTCTTTCTCCAGCCTCTCTCTCTATTACTCTCTCACTTTCTCTAGTCTTCTATACTTTTCTCTAGTCTCTATTTAAAATTTGCCTAATTAATTCTAATTAGAATTTTTGCATGCCTCCATTAACGTTTTTTGCCAATTCAAAATAATTATCCTTTAACAAAAGCCTCCAACGAGCTCTAAGTTTTTTGACTACTAACTGTATAAATCTGACCACAGTACCCATATCTAGTTGAGGTTATTTTGTGTAATCTACACCTGAATTTTTACCTAGATCTCGTTATATAAAATATATATATTCTCATTGGGATTGTATTGCTAAAGTTTTATTTTCTTCACGCACACTTGTCAGCAAGGGTTGATCGCCATTTTTGAAAAAAACCATACAATTTTTTTCTAGCATACTTTTTTGCGTTGAGTCCTTTTTAAGAAAAGTCAGAATTCAGTCAGAAATAGTACCTTTAATACATTTTTTAAGAAATAAAGTAAAATCTTAAGCCTTTAAAACTTTTTGTACATATACTTAAAGAAATATTTGAATATTAAGCCTCATAGAAGATCAAAATACTCAGAATCATTTTAAAAAACAGACTCATTTATATTTTTCTTAACAAAAACCTAATTAGATACTTCCTTAATAACCTGTAGTATGTATTAGTAAACCTTTTAATGATCAGCCCTGGCTCTAAGAAATACAACACCACCTTGTGTAAGTAAATCCACTTGAAACACAAACTCACTTTGTATATATTATAAAACCCCCACTCCCCAGAGAAGATTTTTTTAATCAACCACCTTATTAATCGATATATCACCGTGAATTGAAACCCCAGAGCAGCGATCCCCACACTGCACTTGAGAACCAGCTTACGAATATACCCCGAGATCCTATATTTTTTGGATTTTCTCCCTTTAAATTATAGAAATAGTTTAAAGTTATATCCCGTTTTTTAAATGCCGTCTGGACTCTTGCAGGATTCGCCGCGCGGCGAGGCCGATGGCCAATCCTTTGTGTTCCCCGCCATTGTGGAGACGAGTGTCTGCAGTCCGGTGGCCGGAGAGCCGAGTGGCAGCCTGGGGAGCACCAACCTGAGCTTGAACGCCCGGCGGAGCAACAACCACTTGAGTTTGTCGACGGATCGTCGCAGTTCCTTGTACTGTGACACCCTGCACGCCGGTGACTCGGGGATCGACTCCGTACAGGCCTCACCTTCGCCGAATGCCTTTATAGCCCCGCCGGGGGTGCATGGACTGCCCCTGGGCCAGACGGGTGGCGGGTCGTGCCACGTTTCGCCCACAAGCACGCCCACCCAGGGCTCGCCGAACTTGTCCCTGGGCCGGCGGGGCATGCGGAACAGCATCTGCGTGGTGCCCAGTGGCGCCACCGGAAGGAGAAAGTCCAGTGCTCTGCTGCATCCGGATCATGCCCGGCTGTTCGCCCTGCGGATGAAGCATGCGGCCGCCTTGGAACGGGCTCAGACCTCCCCGGACCAGACTTCCATCGAGGATGCCAACGAGTTCCATGACAACGGACTGGCCACCAATCTGCGCCTGTGCTCGGCCTCGTCGTCGACGACGTCGTCGCTGACATCCGTGGCCGCGGTCAGCCTAGGCGGTGCCGTTGGTGGCTGCGGGGGTGCTGGGGGTAGCTCTGGTGGTGGCGGCACCGGTGGCGGCTCCTCCTCCGGCTCCGCCTATGCTGTGGGCGCGGCGGGCGTCCAGCAGCGCGTCTCCGATCCCTGGCTGCAGCCGCAATCCGACCGGGAGAGGGACTCCCGCCACGACGGACGGAGGCGATCCTCCACGATGACCGCCCGTTACTCCCTGTTCGATGCTTTGGACCTGGAGTATGTCCTGCTCCGGGCAGCGGCCAGGGGCTCGGTGGGTCCGTACAGCCTCAGCGAGTCGATACACAAGCTCACATTCACCCAGTCCTTGGCCTTCCCGGCTCTGGCCCGGGGTCTGGCCACCAAACGTCGCAGATCGGCCACGCACACCAGCTCCCGGCCCCTGAACCCTCACGAATCTGGGCTGAATACCTGCGCCAAGGTGGTCACCGCCGTCGTCCTGGTGGCCCTGTCCTTTATGGTATTCCTTATTGTCTACAAATTTGTGAGGACGTGAGGATTGCTCCTGGCCCCGTCGCCAGAGCTACCAGTCACATATCAGGCCAACTATGGATCGGAGGACGCCTCGACCACAACCTCCATCATATCCTCGGCGGGCCGCAGTCTGGGCAAGCACATGTCGGGGTTCAGGAGCAAATTGGGCCAGCGCCAGGCCGACTTTGAGTGATCGCAAATGTTACAAAAGGCTAAGGCATTGAAGACACTGGTCTGCAGATTTCTTTTTTCTTTAATTTAAAAAACAGAGAAGAATGATTCTGAAATTAATTTATATTCGTTTTTTTTTATTTTAAGTCTTTTAAAAAATTAATAGCAATAGCCTATATATGTATGTATATCAATCCATATCGGAATACTCCATATGTTTCGAAATCCTGCAGACCAGTGCAATTTTTGTGATAAACTATCAATGAAAAGTAAATTTCCAAACTTGAAATATGAAAAATAAAAGCAAACCAAAAGTATGTAAGTAAATATATATTAAAAAACCTAAGGCTTACAAAATTAGACAAAAAACAAAAACAAAACAGCTTCAAAAGGCTTGCCAGAGTTTCATCAATTTTATATAAATACTTATGAATAATAATATTTTTTTATAAATATAAAAAATCAAATCGCTGCTCGCATTTCCTAGGCTCCTACTTAGCAAAGATATTTGGATAGAACACAGACTCCAGTTTCATTGTTTAAAGTCGAAGTGCCTAACTATTTTTTTAACAAAACAATTACAAGTTACAGAAATTCTCAGCTTCTTTGGTTCTCTTTGAAAATAAAATTAACGAATTTAGAAATTGACAGATGCTTTGATGATGAAACTGAATACATATATTCTGCAGTAGCCCCATGGAGTTTTCTAAAACAAACGGGATATTAAAATATTTGGTGAAGGGATTTGAGAGGAATTATGATGGAATATATGATTACGAGAATTAAATTTCTTTATTAAAATGAAGAAACAATAGAATATTTAAATTATTTTCATCAGAAATTATTGATTCTAAATATGTATTTATTTATTTTTATTTTTTAAATTTCAAAGTCAATTAAATATATTTCAAATATATCTCCAAATAAAAGCATCAAAATTTCTCTAAAGTCCCAAAACACCATTTTAGAGTTGAATAATTGGCATTAGGTTTAAGGAGAAGGCAGATGGGATTAAGGAAGCTAATTACATGACAAATTCGTACTGACATTGAGTTGAGTAGACGGAATAAAAAATATATAGATATATACAGATATATATGTGGAAATCCAGGCATCTTAAACATTAGCATATTTATGGTAGCTATACGTAGTTATACAAGCAAATATATATATGTATATGTATACATGCATATGGATGTTTATAAGTGTATACTTAAGCGGCTTAAATGTGACAAAGCACTTGCTGAAATACCAAAACAAACTCTCTACTCTTAACTTGCTGCCTTACTTTCCTCTAGTGAAAATAGTCGAAACAATTTAGACAGAAGCCACAGGAGCGATGAACAAAGTCCCGACTTCAAATTCTTCATAAATTGCTGCCTTACTTTCCTATACGAACAAAAAACCAAAAAATATCGAAATATATAAACCTTTTGAAATGAAAAACCTCTTAACTCTTCGAGCTTTTTTTCCTATTTCCTCTATGAGCTTAACCTACCCATTATGCAAAAGCAAAAAAGAATCAGAAAAATTACAAAACATTTTATATAGAGTAAAGCATATGTATTAAATATAATGTTAAATAATTGATATTAATATAAAAGCTGGCTAATGAATAAACATTTTAGTTGCACAACTTTAAGTTATTCCTTCCTCCCATACATTTTTGAATAAATAATTTGTACATTTGTCGATGGCTTTCATCAGTATTTATGCATAGTTTTACGAATTTCTCCTTTTTCGTTACGATTGGTGTGCAGCCAACTATGGTTAAATAAAAATATAAAAAAAAGAAGGAAATACAAGAAAATGCATATTAAATGTCACTGAAATAAAAACGAGAAGAAAATGAAAAAGCAACTGTAAAACGTAACTGAAGTAAGTTGAAACGTGCAACAATAAAAAAAAGGAAAGAAATTTTCAAATAAACATTTGCCATTTGTGTCTTTTTTTTTTTTGGTGCTCACATTTCTTTTACGAGCCTGGTACGAAGAGTAAGTACGTTAACTGAAAATGAAATATTCCCAGTATCCCATTTATGTCTCGATTTTCCTCTAGCTTCCGGGGATTTTCACCAAACTAATTGAGAGTGACGTGCCGGAGTTGGAATGAAGAAACAATGCTAATGAAAATGATGATGATTTATGGAGTGCTTCGATTTGAAAAATCAATGCTGCTAATGGAAAGGAATTGAGAAAGAATTTCTTCTCACATTGATCTGAAAAAATTCCAGTAAAGTGTTTTTTTAAGGAAAATTTAAGGATATGTTTGAATTTATGTCTTTAACCTGATTAAAACTATTTTAATTTACTCTGCTCCGTTTAATGAAAAAATATTTAATTCCTCTATTAAATATTCAGTTTTTATGACATTCACAAACGGTAAATACAATTTTATTAAAATCAATTCGTCAACAATTAGTTTTCATTATTTTTGCAACAGCTGTGAAAAAATATTTGTGTCACTAATCATCAAAAATTCATGTCCTTTTTGAAACGACCAGCAACTAATAATTGAATTGTCAATAAGTGGAGCTCTCTTCACTTTTATGTAATTGGTTTAATGAAGATTGATGGGAGCCACGGACTTTACGAATTGTGGAATATAAATATTTGCACAAGCCTGGCTAACAATTTTGGCCAGAAATCACTGTTCGGCTTATTTTTTTTGGCTCGCTGTGATAAATGCGGCTGTCGTTGCTTGTCTTTGGGGCGATTTGCTAATCTAAATAATTAAGCAAACTCAATTAGATACGCCTGGGAAAAAAATATATATGTCAGCTTAAATGTATATGGTATATATATTCAATGTACGAACAAGACCCGCATGTGGGTTTTGTTGCCAACTAATTTTTCCATAAAGGGCAAAACACACTCGCCACGCCAGACGAAATGAAATGAAAATACTGACAAAAACGGCAGCTAAGGACATTTGGCACAGATTGAGGCAACTAGGCCAGAGCATTTGACGAAATCCTTGCTGGATTAAAGAAGTTGGGGCCAGGAAGAGAAGTCCATGCCATGTCATAGCCATATATGTATACATATGTGTGTACATTGTATACATGTGGTGTTTCTGGTCAGGGAATGGGGACAGCAACTGGAACTCAACTGAAACTGGAACTGGTGCATAATTAAGCACGCAAACCGCAGAGAAACAAAAATAAAAGCCGAAAAAAAACTGAATCAGTGGATGTGGCAGAAATCTATAACAAAAGCAAATATACTTTTCATGGCCTCCGATTGCTGTTGGCCCGGAAATATTCAGTATTGTGTATACGCAGTGTGTGACCATTGGAGAATCGAAAGAGTTACCTTTTCACAAATAATTGAAATGAAATTTTTAACAATTTACTCCATACTGGGTCCTGCAAATAATGGCTTTTAACTTTATTGAAGAATTCTTGTGGCCTACGGAAAAACTGTTCAACGTTTGATGTATATTAAAGCGGATATTTTAAGAATCTTGCAACCGATTTAAAGACGGAGTACCAATTATAAATAAGACCTTTTATCGTCTTCTATCAGCATTAAAAGATTGGAAAAATTGATAATAAAATTGTTCATTTTTTACAAAATTCTTAATATTACATTAGGGTATAATTTTTGGAGCCAAGTTTTGATGGAAAATGATTGTACTCGAAGTTTTAAGATCGGAAAAGCACAGTTTAAGATCGAGTTATGAACAGTTTTCCATTACAAAAATACGAATATGGGAACAATCGAACATATTTTAAGAAACCGTTAATTAAAATCCTTAAATATGGTATATATATTAAATTTGGTTAATATTCCTTAGTCGAGAGTACTATGCACATAAGATTTTCACGTTTCATACGTCAGAACAGATTCTTTATTGATTTCTTCTCAATCAGCAAGCGACTAAAATATTTATAAAAATAAATGAAAAATGTAGGAGCAAGTTCTATACACGTAGTACTTATGGATAAATGCTGCTCCGGATGTGTTTTTGTGCCTTTTGATACGCCCGGACGGTATATTTTTAGCACTCAAGGTTGCCAAGGCAACGGATGCTCATGCGGATGTGGATGATTTGAAAAGTGGTAGGCAACAGTTAGCAGGTGGGTGGTGCAAAGGTGGGTGGGCGGTGCAATGGACACACACGAGCCAAATCTACAACCGCCGCCGCCGCCACAGCCACCGCCTTGAAAGCCACCACAAATACACCTCGACTTTGTGAGTGTGTGCTCCTGTTTTACGATTCTGGTTTTTGTTTTTGTTTAAACTTGTTGCAAATACAGCCTGCATCGAGGCCTTGACTCTGAATGTGTATCCTTGGCTAAGGACCTTGGGCACAAATTGAAAAATTTGTGGGCCTGCTAAAAGCAGCACAAGAGCGGCAGCACTATATATGGCAAAAAGGATTTTGGGCTAAAGTAACTAAAAACTATAAATATAGAATCCAAAGGGGAGAGTATATTATATACTTTTTTTCCCTTTTTCTTGTAGAATATTTTAATAAAATGTAAGCCCCATTAAACCCTCATACCAATGTAATTCTAGTAACCAAAATCCCATTTTCTTAAGGTTCGACAAAGGTCAAAATAATTTGATTTAAATTTTAAATTACGCACACGATGAAAGTAATTTGGCAAAAAATTTTGCAAATGATGGCTACCCGAAGGCCGTCAGCCAACGGGTACAACAGGGGGACCTACGCGCAAGCAATTGCGTGCCGTAACTGTGTACACCGCTGGTAGTGCGACTATACTCTCCACGTGAGGGCGGCTGGTAACAGGTCCCGGTAAGGTCATGTCTCTGCCGAGGATGCTGGCTAATGGTAGTCGGGCGGGGAGAAGAACACTCCCTTCCTTAAATTACCCCAATCCAAGGTGGAACAGCATATGCCGAAGGATGCGTGTCCGAGGGGGGGCTCGGACGCTAATATGCGAACTCTGGGGGACAGGCCGACCTCCCAGTTTTAACCAGGCTTATCGTGACAAGCGGGCTATGTCATGATGGACGAACCCCTTCCCGCCTACTCGTGGGACCAAATATGAACACTTTACCTAATAACAAAAACCAAAGCGGAGAGCGGAACTCCCTAAAAAAGACCGGAAATGGGGCCAACGGCCCGTCAAACTCCAAGGCCCTCAAAAGCCAAGGAGTTGCTGAGATGGAGAAGTCCCCCACAGAGGGACAACATCTGGAGGCGGGACGCGCCGGTGCGGTGGAGGTTGCCAAGGCAACTTCTTCCAAAGCGGGGCTAGCTATGGGACCACCGAACGGTGTGGAGAGGAAGACCCCAGGGTCAACCTCTAAACCAACCGGCGGTGCCCCAAAGGCGAACCCTGGTCCGGAAGCGTCTCACTCGACGCAGCGTAAAGGATCCTACAAGGACAGAAGAAGAGCAGCCTTCATTCTGATGAGGGCGGACCCATCGGCCGAAGCCAACCCGGACCAGGCCGAGATTATTAAGTGGGCAAGGGAAATCCTACCCGACTTCAATCCGGAAAAGGCGGGAGAAAGGCTGGATCCGAAGAGACGTACTGGGTCAGACCCTGCCAAGGAGGCCGCGCAAAGCGCGAAGAGGCAGAGGTCCACAGAGGGAGAAGCCCCCCAGGCCAAGAAGAGGAAGGCCCAGCCGCAGCCGCCCAACCGCTCGTTCGCTGAGGTGACGAAGGGAAGAACCCTAATTGGAGTCCTGGACAAGGGCTCCAAGGATGGGCTCATCCCCAAGGAACTCTGGCGACGAGTGGTAAACGAGTTGCATGGGCGCTTCGTGGAGGAGATGCTGCGAAGTGGAGGACCCCCACCTGAATGCGAAGACGCAGGATGGTACCAGGGTAGCGTCAAGGTGATTGCTTGCCAAGACGCGCGATCGGTGGAAACCTACAAGCGGATGATTGCATCGCTTGGAGAGGTCTACCCTGGAGCTAAGCTGGTGGCGGTTGACTGGGACGAGATCCCCAGCAAACCGAGGGCGCGAGTGTGGCTCACAGAAAAGCCAGCCGACCCTAAGACCATCCTGACCATGCTTAGGATGTGCAACCCGACGCTCCCCACGGCGGACTGGAGAGTCGCCAAGGTCGAGGAGGCGGTGGGATTGCGGAGGCAGGTCGTCCTCACACTAAACGAGGAGACCGTAAAAGCCCTGGAGAGGACGGAGCACCGGCTTAAATACGGATTCGAGCATGTCTCGGTCCGTATATATAAATCTGATGCGAAGGCCAAGCCAGGAGGTATTGGTCTGGAGGCAGACACGCAAGAGCCAGACTTGGAGGAGCCGACCGAAGAGGGGCACCCGGAGGAAATGTCGGATGAGGAGGAGGACATTCTAGAAGGGTACACCTCGGAGGAGAGCGACTTGGCAAGGGCGCTTGGTGGTGTCGGAATGGAGGACTCTCTGCTGGGCTCCGAGACGGAGGCAGAGATAACTGTGGTGGAGGTTTGTAAGGATGTCCCTGACGATCTTACAAATAAACCTCCACCACAGTAAAGCAGCGTCAGCTGCCCTCCTTCTCCACCTCGCCGAGAGTGGAGCAGATGTGGCCCTCATCCAGGAACCCTGGATCCTAGGAGACAGGATTCTTGGGCTGGGGGCGTCGGAGTTCAGGCTCTGCAAAGCCAACACTACAGGTAAAAGGCGAGCCTGCATCCTCGCAAAAAAGAACCTTAACCTCTTTTTGCTACCCAATTTCAGCAATGAAGACCACGTAGCCGCAGCCGTAGAGAGCCCAAATGGCCCTCTAAGGATATGTTCGGCGTATATGGGCCACGACCAGGAGGACCTTCCCCCGCACCCGCTGATCAAACAGCTGGTGGAAGACAGCAGGAAGCACAGGATCGACCTGATCATAGGTTGTGATGCTAACGCCCATCATCATCAGTGGGGCAGCACTGACACAAACGAGAGGGGTGAGTCAATCTTCGATTTTATCCTAGGCTCTAATCTTTTGGTGGGTAACAGGGGTACAGAACCCACTTTCATAGTCAAGAACAGAAGAGAAGTACTTGACGTCACTCTTTACTCTGAATCCCTAGCAGACAGGATTGTTAGATGGGGAGTCCTAGAGAAACACTCATTCTCAGACCACCGATACATAGAATTAGTGGTCAATTTCGAGAACTTTAATCGACTAACGGTACGCAACCCGAGGAAAGCGAACTGGGAGTTATATAGAAAGAAGCTAGATAGTTCCTTGGGAAATCCTCCAACAGGGAATGTGGATAGTAGGGCAGCCCTGGATTCCATGGTGGATACGCTCACGGCAGCGTGCGCCAGGGCATTCAATAAAGCTTGTCCCAAAATCAGATCGGGCAAAAGCAAGTCAAAGAAACCACCTTGGTGGTCGCAAACACTTGCGCCTTTTAAAACCAAGGCCCGCAAGGCCTTCAATTTTGCCAGAAAAACAAACTCGGAGGCAGCCTGGGAGTCGTACAAAGCGGACCTTAGGCGATATAATAAAGAGCTTCGCAAGGCAAAAAGAAATGCCTGGGCCGAGTTCTGCACGAACATTCAGGAAACATCAGAGGCCTCTCGACTCAGGAAGGTCCTTGCAACTACTGCACCAAATGTAGGATACATTAAAACCTCAGAGGGCAACTGGACATCGTCCAGCAAAGAAACCCTTGAGGCTCTCATAGAGACACATTTCCCGGGATGCTCTCGAGAAGACGCAACCCTGGAAATACAGACACAGGGGAATAGCCCACCCACCAACAATCCACTTGAATACCTATTGAATGATAGATATCTCAGCTGGGCAATAAATAGCTTCAAGCCCTTCAAATCCCCGGGTCCAGATGGCATTGTACCGGCTCAACTAATTAAAGCCGGTCCCAACCTGAAATCATGGGTCAAGACAGCTTTCTCAGCAATCTTCAGGATGGGCATTGTACCCCAAAGGTGGTTGCGGACGAAAGTCGTATTTATACCCAAGGCGGGAAAACCATCTCACTGCACCCCCAAGGACTTCAGACCAATAAGCCTGTCGTCCTTCCTTCTGAAGACAATGGAGAGACTAATCAGCCTCCATATCAATCTTACTATAAACCCAGAGGATATCTCGGGATCACAACATGCGTATAGGAAGGGCCGATCCACGGAAACGGCACTCCACGAAATCACTACTTTTGTCGAGAAGGCACTTAGTGACAAGGAATACGCACTCATTGCTTTTCTAGACATAGAAGGTGCGTTCAACAACATCCTACCAAGCTCGATAACCAATGCGCTGACAGGACTAGGAATAGATAACCAATCCGTACGCCTTATTAAGCAGATCCTGGTAAACAGGACTGTTGAGGCGTCACTAGGAGGAGAATCTATTCATAGATACGTCAGAAGAGGCACCCCGCAAGGAGGCGTACTCTCACCCCTGCTCTGGAACGTGGCGGTTAATAGCCTACTGCGATCCCTTGAAGGGGGTGGTTGCAAAGTTATCGCTTACGCGGATGATGTCGCAATTGCCTTCTCAGGAAAATTTCCCCAGACTCTATGTGACCGCATGACGGATAAACTTAGGGTCCTCTCAACATGGGCAGCTAGAAATGGACTAGGTGTGAACCCATCCAAAACAGAGCTCGTCCTCTTCACCAGGAAGTACAAAATACCAAACTTAAGGCTTCCAAAACTATTAGGAGAAACACTATCTCTTAGCGATAGCGCCAAGTACCTAGGGATTACGCTAGACAGGAAACTGGACTGGAAATTAAACACCATGGATAGAGCCAACAAAGCTGCAATCGCGCTCTATACTTGCAGAAAAGCCATTGGTCTTAAATGGGGAATGTCACCAAAAATAGTAAGATGGCTTTATACAGCGGTCATAAGACCCATCCTCTTCTACGGGGTGGTGGTATGGTGGCCCGCTCTCACCAACTCCACAATCAGGGAGAAGCTTAGGAAAACGCAAAGGATGGCGGAAGTCTGTATCACGGGCAGCCTACGTACCACTCCTACGGACGCACTAGACTTCATACTCGACCTCTTACCAGTAGAGATAATGGGAGTCAAGATGGCCACGCTATCGGCAATCAGGCTACGAGAGACGGGCGCATGGAAAAGGACTGACTACGGACATACCAAGTTAGATCTACACCACTGCACGCCAACGGGGTCTACGGACTACTGCGTACCTGTCGATAATCCCACCTTAAAATACAAGGTCTACATTCCAACAAGGGAGGAATGGGACACACAAATCCCGGGACCAGCCGGTTCCCTCCATATTTACACAGACGGCTCAAAATTGAATGGCCAGGTGGGAGGCGGTTTCCATTGCGAACATCTGTGTTTAAATGAGTCCTTCAGACTCCCAGACCACTGTAGTGTTTTCCAGGCAGAAATAATAGCTATCGGAGAAGCACTCAAATCCCCAGCACTTATTGGTAATCAGGACACAATCTGTATCTTCTCAGACAGTCAAGCGGCACTCAAAGCCCTTGACGGTCTTTCATCCAACTCCAGGACAGTGAATGACTGTCGCAGATCTCTTAACGAGATGGCAGAGCAGCATGACATACACCTCATATGGGTGCCCGGGCATAGGGACCACGAGGGTAACTGCGCCGCCGACGAACTAGCAAGAGCAGGTACTACCAATCCTCTCCTACCGGAGAAGGAACCAGTAGGTATCCCCTTAGCTACGTGTAGGCTAAAATGCAGAGATCACTTTGACCGCGCAGCACTGCGGAAATGGAGAAACCTCCAAAACTGCAGGAACTCCCGCATGATATGGCCAATCCGATCTAGGAAGAGGTCAATGATGCTCATCGCCCTGAATAGGCAGGACTGTAGTCTGGCGATCAAGGCCATTACGGGACATTGGTTAATAGGAGCACACGCGGCTAGACTAGCGGTGCCTCATTATGACTACTGCAGAAGCTGTGGAGACGAAGAAGAGGAAGAGACAGTCGCACACCTCCTGTGTCAATGCCCTGCGCTGGGGCGCATTCGACTCAAATTCCTGGGCGCAGCAATACTTACAGACCCTACAGACCTCGCGGAGGTCGCTCCACACAGACTCGTAGCCTTCATCCGTAAAGCCGGATGGGACCGCGAGCCGCTTCAAGAAGGATAGAGCACCCTTGGGCACATAAGTAGTGGGAAGGGAGAGGTCCTTTTGTAGGATCCTTGCCTGTGCGGTATCACAAGGAGCCCTAGCGGCTCAAGTGGATGGGGATCAGAAACCGGCCCTCATCGCCGCCACAACCTAACCTAACCTGGCTACCCGAAAATTGGATGAGAAGGGGCCCAGCCATTTTTGGGAAAAACAGCAGTTTTAGGTTCAGAGGGGAAAAATGGTGTTGTATAACAAAGATGAGACCTTCGAACAAAGACCGGCGAAGACCTTTTGCATTTCAATTAAAAATGATTAAAGATACACAAGAAAAAGGTTAAAAGGCGCGCATGCAGCAAAAAATTTGTTGCGGCCAAATAACTTTCAAGGGGAAAGAAAAACAACCCGGAAAAGCCAGGAGGAAAACTGTCATATACAAACACTTGAACAAGCAAACAATCGTTAAGATTCGCTCCGGTTGTATATAGTTTATTTTATGATTGGTACGATTTTATACATTTTTCTTAGTCAGTTTTTATGAGACCATATTTTATGCAAACGTAGGTTGGAGTTTTTCAGTTTTTCAGAAAAGCGGGACCTGCAACAATGGAAACTGTTTCTGCTGAAAAGCGGATACATTTTCACAAAATTCTAAAAGGGGAAACTTGAAACTTCAGTGCAGCAGACAGCTAAAGGACAAGGAAGGAATCGAAGGAAATGCAAGTGCATTGGGTTTTCTTTTTTTTTTTCCTTTAGCACAATTGGAAAATGCGCTGAAGAACTAAGGGTGGGGGGGTTCTGGTTGGAAAAGCGACACGGTGTCTGCTCTTCAACGCATGCTATTTGCTCTTTACATCCTTTTAGCCATTTTCGGTGCCTTTCAACGATTCTTTTATGATTTCCTTAAAAAAAACACAGGAAAAAATAGTTGAAGATAACAGTTTGAAAAGGAAAACTTGTAGATCTCTTCCTATATCAACCAGCTATAAAATATGCCATTTATTTTATGAAGCTATAGGGCTTACGTTCTAGAATCTAGATATAACTAAACTGAAAAGTTTTTTTTTTCACTGCAAACAAACACCAACAGATACAAGTACACATCCACATTACGAAACGCAAACACCGCCAGCGGAAAATTCTGAAATTTCGATTGGACAACGTATGTCTCTTTTTCTTTATTTTTTTTTTTTTTTAGCCTTGGGCTAATGTGTTTTTCACTCTGAGCTTTCGTTTAATGAATTTTAAATTTGGATACTGGTACTCCAAATGGAAATTAAATAAAATAATCATTTTGCCGGGCATAACTATTTGCAAATTCAATGCCAACGAAAAACAAGACAAACAAGAGAAGAGATTTCCTTGGTTCTCGAGCTCGTCCTGTGTCTGACAGCTAATTGAGCTCAGCCTGCTCCTTACGGGCTATTTTACGGCCCCAAGGAACTTGCACAAAAGCCGTAAGCACAGACACCGGCACACATACACAAAAGCACACCTGAGCCTTAAACTGAAACTCAAATCGGGTCCAAAGTCCTGGCCTGTCCGCCCACTCTCGTAAGACAATTATGAAATGCGTTTTTTATAGTCCTATTATTGCCCAGGTCCTTCTCTGGGAAGCCGCTGGCGACAAAGGACGGAAGCCAGGCAGGGACAATCAGGCTTTGTTATATGGCCAAGATCGCTTTGTCTTGGCCTGCCGTTGATTAAAAATATACGTACATACTGCTTGTATAACAATGTCCTTTTAGCTTCAAGGGAAAACTGATTTACCTGTAATTAAATTACACTTTACTTTTTTAAACAAAAAAAACGATTAGTTTGTTAATTTTATTAAGGTGGAATTTACGACAAGAACCACATGATAAGAATATTCAAGTTATTATCAAAAGTTTCAAACGAAGATAAGTTCGCAACAATCGGCATTTCTTATTTTAGATAGCTGTAATAAATAAAATTAATAATAATACATAATAAATTTAAAATTTAATTAATTACCTGACGCATTTTATCCACATCTTCGCAATTTCTAATGATCAATGTCAATGGATCTTTAGAGCTCATACCATTTTCCTGCAGAATATCGAAAAAGGCCATCCAAAATTCGCGAACATACGTCTGAATCCCATTGCCCAGGGTTAATGATCGAAGTTTTTTGCAATGCCTGAGCATATGAAGTGAAAAATGATCCTCTTCCAACCCGAATAGTCGTAGGGCCTTCAAAGTCGAGGCGTGCATTGATATCCAGTCGTAAACGCTGTCCGATACCACAGTTAAGGGACCCGAGGTAATGGTTATTTCACGCACATTTTCAAAAAGGGGCAATTCCAAATCGAACACTTCACGTTTTCCAAAGTAAATGCTCAGATCTTCCACCGATTTCGCGTTCTGTGCAACCCAATCGTAATGCTCTGCAAGTGTATAATAGTCCAGACATAATGATTTTAAATGCGGGCAATTAGGAAATGGGAAAAAGATCTCCTCGACATGGAATGGCTCCGCAACCGATCCAGGAATAGGAAGTATTTTATGTACAGATTCTTGGCGCAATAAATTTTCACTTGTAAAGTAAGATTTCCATGTGTTCATTTGATCCTTGATCCATTGTAAAATGCCATCTTCGGTAATGTATGTTTTATACAAACGTAGAAATTGTAGGTTTGGACAATCCGGAAATCCTGGCCGCATGTCACAAAAATCTATTTCTATGCACTCCAAAAATTTAAATACCGCTTGGTTGGTAAGAATTATAGTAAAAATATTTAGGTTTTTGCACTTCAAATATTTCAGCTTCTTGGACAGTTCGTTTGTTTCTATGTTCATACGATTGTATGGATCAATAGTTAGTTCTTCCAAATTCTCCAATTGATGTAATTTAGCTTTGAGGAAAATATAATTTTTAAATAAAATACATTTTCAAAATATCGATTTAATAACTTACAGCTTCGTATATTTCTTCCATAACCTTTAACGAAAAAATTGTTTTTATTCTATTTTGTTTTAAAACAAGAAATACTTACGAAGTTTTAATATTTTTAAATTTTTAAGAGCTTTTAGATTTTCCAGCATATCAAACGGATCGCTATCCAAAAAAATATGTATTGATTGAAGATTTTGTAATTCCTTTAAAATGTTATTGAACCACATAACACTTAAATTGTTTTCCAAGCTAATTTGAATAGAATTTAGATTGGGACAATTTTGAGCCAAAAGAGTTAGTAATTCAAGTGTTGGCTCATAGAACGTTATTTCATTTATAATAGGGCCCAACATCGGCAAGATACTGGTTAGATATAAGCCCACTTCGGAATTTTTATCAGATACGCGTGAGTATAATTGCTTTCCATGGTAGAAGAATACATTTAATAATTCTTCGTTGGAGTTGGCCAAATTGATTTTGTCCTTTATTGGTAATTTTTCAAATATTGAATCCAAAATATTCAACGGCAAATCAGTAATACACATTGAAGACATTTTTTTCGAAAATCCAAAGCAGATACCGAGTTACCGAATGTTGTGAAATCTGGGAATTCAGTGAAGAATAGTTTCTGACGGAAAACGCGTTTGATACTAAGGTTTCTTTATGAACACTTTCATATATTTGACAAAAATATTTTTCAATTTCTGAAAGTCAAAATTATTAGCTAGTTTAAACCGATAGATCGAATTGATTATCGATAGGTGGCGCGCGGGAACGGCCACATTAAAATTCAAAAAACCAAATAAACATTTCGCAGCACTTTTTTGATAGACATTAGGCAACACTTAACCCTCTTAGCCGGCATTCCTGTTGTTTGGCCAAAAATCATGCAAAGCGATTCGGAGGAACAGACTTTCCAACTCCAGGCTCTGGAAATACGCGAGCCTGACGCCAACTTTGATCCCAGCAAGCCTCCGGAAACCGGCGAGGAGTACCTGACCCACATGTTGTACGAAAGAAAGCGCTGTCCGGCGGTAGTGACCAAGCGCTCGTCAAACATAAGTGACCAGGCATCTGTCAGCAGCCTGGATATGCTGGAGAACGTGAGTAAGAAAGTTCACAACGTGGTATGTCAATAATCTTGCTCGGTTTCAGCCTGACTTGCCACCCTTCAAAGATCTGCTGCCGACACCGGAGTGGCGCGATGTCCAGGTGAATTGCTTCCAAGCAGCCCGCTCTAAAGTACTGGTCATTCGCATGGAGTTGTCCAACCAAAAGTACGACCAGTCGGCTGAACCACCTCTTACCTCGGACAACGACAAGTGGAAGGAGTTCTGCCGCCAAAACGAACCACTGTTGAGCACTCTGCTTCATCTGACTCAAAATGATCTGGAGCACTTGCTGGAAATGCTAAGCAAGTGGCTGCAGGAACCATCGCCGCCGGTGGATCTCTTGCAAGATGCCTGGCTAGCGCGCTGGCTGTATGCCACCCTCGTCTGCCTCCACCTGCCATTGGAGCCGTATGTGTTCAGCACTATTCGCTACATAGCTCGGTCCTGCATTCATTTGCGCAACCAACTCAAGGAAGAGGAGGTGCTACGAGCTGCGCCCTACAACCTCCTGTTAACCCTGATAGTTAATGTCTTTGGCCAGAACGATTTTAAGGAATATATTTAAGTGAGAGTTTACTTGAAGAATAAAACAAAAACGGACTAATGGTTGCTAAATGAATAAGCCAAGACGCTATATATAGCCTTAATCTCATAGATTCTACGTTTTCGATTATCATATACCATGAATAAATTTTTTAGTTTTGTAAAGAGAACAAAAAAGCACTAAATTTAATTTGATATCATAAAGGAAAGGTACTTAAAATAAGAAACTTTTAATACAAATTTTATAAATCTTTAAATTTTCATAACATTTAACAATATGTATATATTTTTGGACCTTGTACTCCCATAAGGGAAAGTAACCTTTACATACTTATTATTTTATTTTTCAAGAAACAATTTAATTAATAATCAGGAAACATGCGTCTGTAAGTTTGGCAGATGTCGCAGCTGCTCTGGTGCTCATCGACCACTTCGCTGCAGCTCGACAGGTGGCTGCACTGCGTCAGCGAGGAGCTCTGGCTGACACTACTCATTTGAGTGCTTCCCGAACAAGTGGAAAGGCGTCGATGTGGAGGCTTTGCCTGATCAGGAGGCGCAGGATACTTCCAATTGGGACAACAGTTGGACTTCCGTCCATGGCACACGGTCTGCTGCTTTCGCGGCTGCTCCATTTGACCCAAACACCTACTTTCCACATGGCGATTGGCGATTGGGACAGCAGTCTCATCCCGGAAACTGGAGCACCTGCAGCCTTTTCTGCGATCCTGCGTGGTGAGCTGGGCAGAGAGCTCCACCTTGGGCGCCAAGATGCCCGGAAAGGCAGGAGTGGCCTTCATCAACAGCTGGACATTGGAGCTGTGGGGGCAACTTAGGCGGGGCACTGTCGGATGCATTACATCCGAGAGATTGCCAACAAAGTAAGCCAGTCGTCTCCCATTTTGCCAGAGTGTTATCTCAAGCTGCTCAGACCTCAGAAGGTCGTGCAACTCCTCCAGGCAGCCGACACTCTTAAAATATCCCTCCATGGTGAACTGATCGTGACAAAGCATTGGGAACCGTGGCTCCATGGCTCCAGTCCGGAAATAGTATCCCAATGTTTTGATGGTGGCCTCCAAGTATCCGTGGGAGCAAAGCCAAACGCCCGGGCAGGTAAGCTGAAGATAAGAAGTTAAAAATTTTAAATGAAGGGATGAGTATGCGAAGTTCCCTACAAACCGCATGGAGCTGCAAATTTAGCCTCACATAGAACCTTTTGTGAGACATCATTTAGGAGAACTTTTTCTAGACTCCCATAAATAACTTGGCTTGTTGGGGCTTTTTGTTCGTTGTTTTGGAGCCAACCGTTGCCTGGGCAGCCATTCAAACGCGACCTTTTATGGCGCCATTTAGAATATCAATTATTTTCTTGTACAACAGTCTAGCTCCTTTAGGTGGATTCAAGCAGATTTTTAATTTTAAGATATTTAATCAATTTCTTAACATTTAAGTTAAAAATGCCCCCATTTTAAAAGATTGAATCAAGCAAATATTCAAATAACCGCCAAATGGGTATTATTCAACACTTCTTTGAGAAACATTAGCCAACACTGACCCTCTAGACCGGCATTTCCACGTCAGGTTTATTATTGTTTTCGAATTAAGATTCTTGAAGCTTGGAGATGCATCTCGAGAGCTTGGTGATACTACTTCTACCCCTGCTCCAGCTCATCGCTGGAGATTCGCCAGAGGAGGAGCAAGGCGTTCGCTATGCCAACCGCTGCGAAGCCTGCAAAATTCTGGCAGCCGAATTGGAAGGTCGCCTTGGGGAAACCGGGAAATCGCACGATGTTATTGAGACTGGCTACTCCGTGGACGATGTGCGGCCCAAGAAACGCACCGAGTACCGCAGGAGTGAGCTACGCCTGTTGGAGTCCCTGGAGAACGTGTGCGAACGGGTTCTGGAGTACAATCTCCACAAGGAACGGACGGATAGCACGAGATTCGCCAAAGGAATGTCGCAGACCTTCCAAACGCTCCATGGCCTAGTGGACAAGGGCGTGAAAGTCGACCTGGGCATTCCCTACGAGCTGTGGGACAAGCCACCCGTCGAGGTTACCCAAATGAAGACCCAGTGCGAGAATATGCTGGAGGAGTATGAGGACACCATCAGCGATTGGTACTTCAAGCTGCAGGACAAGAAGTCCTTGCAGAAACATCTCTGTGAGGACCATGTCCTTAGGCTAAAAGCGGAAAGAGAATGCCTCAAGGAGCAACTGCCACCACCACCGGCCAAGAAACCTAAGAAAGATAAGCTCAAGGGCGACAAGGAGGAGCTGTGAAGCCAACTAAGATTATCCAAAAAGTAGAAAACTCATTTCCAAATTAAGGTCTCATTTTTTTAGAACAAAGCTTAAAGTTTTAACTAGTTTAAGTATACTCACTCTGTCTCCCGATTGTAAGCCTTCCACCTCGTCTGAGCCCCGAAATGTTACTGAAAGTTCTGTGGTGGCTTATTGATTTGGCCACGAATTGGGGTCGACAATTAAAAGTTCACTGCCCGAACGAAATGAGGTGGTGGGACATTACCTCCAACCTTTCCAGCCACAAGCGTCAGATAGTTACCTTAGTATTTACACAGAATGGAGATTATATAGCATTTTTGGGCAGCCCTGGCTTGAAATCAATGTTTTCCTTTTATGAAAGTAATACAATTTAATATTTTTGTGGTCTGTTTATAATAAATACGTTTCGTATATTTAAAAGTAAAAAATATTATAATCGTAAATGGATTATCCATCATTGAGTTTTCGTTTTGGAATCACTACTACAGGGTATCTATCGTGTTTGAGTTTCCCAACCAAACGTTGGCTAGTTTTAAAAAATTTATTGAACTGATTGGAGATGGTTGGTGGGGAAAACCCCGGCGAGCTTATAGCTTCATCACATCCCAGGGATCGTCCATGTAGTGCAGTATGGCTTTCTTGTGCAGCTTCTCACTGAAAACCTCTTGCAGCAGTCGCAGCACCCGATCCTCGATAAAGGCCACCTGATCCTGGGGGCAATAATCATCCTGAGCCGAATGGGCCATCGTTATGGCCACGGGTGGAACTGGCAGTCGTTCGAGAAATCTTTTGAAATTCGCAAAGTACGCCTCCAGCTCCTCGGCGGTGCTGATGTGATTGGGCAGTCCATTGTTGTCGGTGGTGCTGCCCGAATCGAAGATCAAATGCCAGTCGATCTCATCGTCGGGATACTTTTCCTGCAGCGTTTCGGCCAGGCGGACAATCTTGGCGTAGATCTCGGGGGTAATCACGGCCTCGTCGGGCTTTTCCAGTCCATCAAAGTTTCGCTGGTCTTCAAGGTGCCAGAAAATTCGCTTCAGTGCATCCAGTTGGGTTTGCCTTCGGTCCGCCGTGGCCAAGTAGTCCTCGATTGAGGCAGTTCCTGCTTTCTTGACCACCTCCACGCTCTCGAAGTGGAAAATCTCCTTCAGCTGATTGTAACAATCGGCATCTTTGTAGATCTCCAGGAACGGGTTGGAGGTGCTGAAGAAATCCAAATCGATGTCCAGCACAAAGCCCTTGGCGTCCGTTTCCGTAAGGAAGTCCTTGGGATCGAGATTTTCGTTGTCGGCATCGTGAACCTGCAGCTCCACGCTCTTGGGCTCCTGGAGGTCCTCGGTGGTGCAATAGTTGCCATCAGCTATGAAGTAGTCCAGCGGGCAATCCACGCCGATTCGGTCCTCTTTGTGGCCAACTTTAAAGTCGTGGCGTCCAGTTGGCAGCTGCTGGCACCACGAGTTCTTCAGCCACACGACGCGACTGAAGTGGCCTAGAAAAATAACGAAAAATATTAATATTGTGACTTCTGGAAAGGTAGTTCTAGGCCTCTAAGTCTACCTGCATAGAGGGTCGGCATGATCCAGTTCTCGATGCTCAGCTCGTTGAGCATGGCGTCCTTGTCGTAGGCCGAACTGGCGGGTATGTGCCTGGGTATGACCATATCCGGATGAGAATCAAAGTGCACCAGGGTGTTGCCCTCCAGTGGTAGATGTCTGGTTCCCAGGCAACGATAGATGAACTCCAAGACGTCGTTGTGATAGTCCACAATGAAGACGGGAATGCGCCTGAAGGCACGCAGACTGTTTTGAGTGCTCTGCACCCGCTCCATGGGTACTAATTGGGGGACACCATCCTCGTCCAAGCCTTCGGAGTCCTCATCGTCGTCGTCCTCATCTTCGCTCTCCTCATCCTCCAGATGCTCCTCGTCATTGTCGTCCTCTTCCTCCTGCTCAATGGCTGCCTCTACAGTCTTTTGTCTCTTTGTTGGCGGGGCCCCAACCTCCGTCTCCCCCTTCGACCCAACCACCCCACCACCCACCTTTGCCGCACTTTCGGGACTTTCACCTTGCGTTAACTTTTTCAAAGCTGCCGCCGCACTCTCCTTGTCCAGCGCATCCGATTCCATGGGCTTTCGGGTTTTCTGTTAACAGCACTGGGAAGTTTCGAGTACGTCTTTTCTATTTCTTGCTCAGTAAGCAGACTTAATTTCTTTTGTATTTAATTTTTGGGAAGTCTTTGACCTTATCAGCTGTTTAATGGCGGCACATTCCAACACTCTCACTGTGTCCAGTGTTTATCAACCAAGAAGACATTCTTTCGATTATTTTTGCAACACTGATAAAATTATTTATCGAATAACGAGAAACCGTTAGGTTTTTAAATACAAAAGCTAATTACTGTGAAACCGCGATACTCTTATGATGAAAAAATTAATTAAAATTAAATATTTTTATGGTTAGTTGAACAAACTTTTTTGAATTTAAAAAGTACCTTCATATTTTCAAAAACCCGTAAATAAATAAATTTTTTTTTTTTAAGTTCTTACCCTAATAAGTTCTATATATTTCCCAATATTCTACTTAGCTATTAAATACAGTTTTAATGGAAAGAAATATTAGTCTAACTTTATTTTATCGACTCAGTCTTATAATTAGTCTAATTCAACAAAGCTAAAAGTTAAAATCAGGCTATTCCTGAACTAAAAATATAAAAAAATCAACCTAAATCTTAAAATATATCGAACCAAAGTAATATATCTATACTTTTAAACTTCAAATAAATAAAAATATTAAAAATAAGAGGTAAGATTCGCTCTGTGAATGGCAATTCATTAATTAAACAACACTTTATTACACTCTGCCCACACGCGAAACACTTTACAATCCGCAATCCGTACTTATGTATGTATGCGCCCCCTACCCTCCCAAAAGCCGCCCACATTTCAAGGTTGCTTCACATTTGGAGACTTGCCATCGAATCAATATTCCGTGTGTATCTGTATCTGAATCAGAATCTGAAGCTGAAGCTGGGGCTGAATCTCTTGGCTCCCAGCTCTCGACCGTTTGGCGTAATGCGATTGCTGTTGAGGGGGTCCAAGGGGGAGTGGGCCGAAACGTAAGCTTTCAGCCCGCCCAAGCTTTTGGCGCTCCGCCCACGCGTGCCCGTAAAAAAGCTTTTCATTCATAAGTTGTTATTTTATTTATTCAGCTTTAGTTGTTGTATTTTTTTTTGCTTTTTTTTTTTGCCTCTTACTGGACGCCCACACGGCTGATTGGAATGCGTAAAATGCTGCCAGAGTGTACACGAGGAGTGTCTGTATCTGTGAGAGCGTGTGTATCTGCGAGCTATGTATCTGTATCTTTCCCTTTTTGCAGCTGGTGGAAATGAATGGCGGCCTGCTGGTCTGGAAAAACGCCAACAGCTCTGCCGACGCCAACGGCTCTGCTCGGACGTGGGTGTGCAATATTTCCGCCGTCGAGCGTTATCAAAAATATAACTGTATATAGACATTTGTGGGTGTCTTTATATATACATACATATATACACTTTTCTACAGCAGCACTCTTCTTTTATTTCCATTAATTTTTCTTTTTTTGGCAACTTTTCTTTTTTGCGTGGGCTGTGACACCCTGAAAAGGCGTGCCCCTAATGCCCCGCCGCCATGTTGTGGCAAATTACAGCAAGGTTGAAAAAAAAGAATGAATAATGAAAGAAATGATATATATAGGGTAGTTCTTAAGAGAACTTGTATATTAAAATATAACTGTCATTTTCTTAAATTTTTTCATTAAACTTTCCCTCTAAAAGGCCTTTCTATATCCATCGATTAATTAAAGACCCCATGCCAGACCTCATTGGAAACCCCAAACGCTAAAGGTCGAAGGGGAAATTCTCGAAGAAATCGCGCCAAAATAGCATAACGGAAGTGCCAACTTTAAGAGCATCGCCCCTTTAACTTGTCATTTGATTGAATCAATTGGCTGCAATTTCGCTCTCCATTTTTGTTCTTGTATCAATTACAGTGGTGGCTCCACGCCTTCTCTAGCTGTCTCACCCAATTCCCGCAATTAATCTGCCTCCAGCTTGACCCCAGAGGTCAAACACTGCGTCGCATTAACCTTCGTTAGCCCCTCCGCCGATTCAATTGAACCGAAGGATGGATGATGGCGAAATGAAATCCGAAGGAAGTGGCAAGCTGGCTGAAATTTCTGCGCTCGAGTGCTCTAGTTTAAAAATACCATCTCGTAAAGTCAACACCCAAAAAAGTTAAAAAAAAGGTAAATACAAACACGAAGGTTGAAAGAAAAAGTTGAAAATACAACCATTACAATAAAGAGTTTATAAATCCATTTAATAAATATATTTTTCTTCAAGATAAAACCCAAAATAATTCGTTGATAATCGTCCCCCCAAGAAACAATATTAAAATAAACCAAAAATATAAATATTTTTATGCTGATTCATTGTAATGTCATCATATTATGACTAAATAATTAGGGTTATTTATTATGGCTGGGAATTTTTTCAAAATTCTGCTCTTAAAATGGTTTTAAAATTATAAAAATTATAAATATCTAAAAATATAATCATATTATTCGCTGACTAATTCACAAAACTGCCCCCAAAATGACGTCAAAAGGATTTTGATTTTTGGGCGTAGGTGTCCTGCCAAGCACGTGGAGGAACTGGCTGCTGTTTAAGCCACCGTGAGCTGAATGGGCCAAGACTGAAATGAGTCAGTGGGAACGGGTGTACCCAAATGGCTCGAATGGCTGTACCAACCAACGTCATTCGAATTTCAATTCGCTGAATAGCCAGGCCATGCCATGCCAGACCAGATCCGACCAGGCCAGTCAGTCATTTGGCCAGGTCGCAGTTTGTTTTATTTCAATCGCAAGTTTTGTTCGCGTGGGCGGCCAAAGCCAAAAGATTGTTTCGCATCTGCCGTCGCCTCCAGATCCCCTTTTTCCATACAATCGATGACTGGAACAGTGATGGCTACAACAGCTATTTTTTGAATGCTTTTAGATCTTAAAAATCGACAAGAAAAGTTCTAAACAATTTGACTAAGTCTATATTACTCATACGCCTAGTGGGTCTGAAAAATAAAACCCCTCGATGGGTTTATTTTTTTAATCAAATAACTCTTCCTAAAAGAACAAGAATTAAATTCAGTTTGGGTTTATTATTCTTGAATTTTATGTCGAGTTTCTTGATTTTTATTAAATATTACTCACCCGCCCTGTTTCCCAAATAAATTACATAATAATTCACATTTTTTTATAAACTTGATAAATATTAAACTTTATTCTGATTGCGGTTTTTCTTAAAGGCCTTCAAAATTAAATGTAAGTTCATCATATGCCTGGTATGCCAGAAAAATCCCATCATTCATATGAACTGTTCCAAATTAATCATACGCCATGTATGACAAACAAAATGCGGGGATGATAATAATTCTTTAATTCTCTTTAAAAAGCTAAAATATAAAAGATAATTTAATTGTTTAGCTATAATTTTAGGTCATCACTTGCCTGGAACCAACGTCATCAAGATTGAAAAGTCTCCGGGAATATCTGGACGTCAAAATCGTGTCGATTCTTGAATCTCGAGACCCGTGGCGCCCACCGACTTCCGTTGCTGATCGGGTGATTCACAGAAATCTTTCGGAGCGGAACTCTGGAGGCTGGACAGCCCACTACTGTGGGCTGAGATACCATAAGTATTCACATGCATGTCGTCGGATCAGACGAAACGGAAATACGAGAGTCAGATAGTCACAAATGCCAATTCTTAATCCCATTCGAGTTGTTTTAGGTCAGTAAAGCCGATTGAGAAAACTAGTGTGGGAGAATGCGCAGATTCTGCTGAAGAACTGGATCTAAAAAATACATTAATCTTAAGATTTCGAGAAAAGTGTGTGAGGAGTCAGCCCACTCATGATATTAAACGAGAATCGATAATATATGGTGGACATTTGCCTTTCATGATGATCTCTGTGTTTTCCACCATTCCGAGAACGAAATAAATGTTTATATAGTATGTGTTATATCTAAAGACTTGAAAGGCGTCATCGTGCCAATATTGATTGGCCGTTTTCTTTGATAATCAAAGCCATTGCCTCAGTATTTCATTCAATTCTTTCAGTTTTAATGAAAGTTCACTTCTGTGGTTGATAAGACAAATATTTTCAAGTGATTCATGAGGCTATTTTTATAAAAAATATCCTCACGATGGGTATTCCCTTTTTAGTTAATCTGGAATTTGAACTTGATCGAAAAAATAATTAAATGACCTTGCTGGGGACACTCAAAGAAAGTAACTATAATTTCTCCTAAAAGGGAGATGGCATCCCACGCATCAGGGTCGGCAGCGCAGCAAAGTCCTGGGGAATGCCACTCGTAACCTTGGCCAAAGGCTGAAAGTGGCAATGCCAACACAGAGAGAAAAAGTTTAAATTTTTTTAAATATAAATAAAAGTTTGTAAAATATTAAAAGTATTTATTGAGCTTGTATCTCCATATCCATTCATTTCCTTTAGAATTTCTTTATTTTTAGGCCCTTATTTCTTTCAGTGACTGTGCGTGGGTTAAGCATAGATTTCGTGTTACTTTTGCCCCTTCTTCTCCTCCCCCTTTAAGCTTCTTCTTCTCTTCTTTCTTCCTCCTTTCATTTTTGCTGACTTGACTGCGTGGGACTTTCATTCATGAAAATTTTCGTCGATTCGCGTATGTATACGTGTCCTGTATATAACGGCACGTTGGACGGGCTTTTACCTAACTGTATATGGATTTGTATGTATAATGCTGGCTCAGCCACTTGTGCTGGCTTTGGTGCCGCCTCTGCCGACGCAGGCGCATTGGGCTGAACTTTTGTTGTTTGTTTTGTGGCCAGTGGAGAAATTTTTGCACGCGCCGCACATCCTTGAATTTGTCCTTCCATGCGATTTTAGCTTGTGTATGGCTGTGGCTGTGCCTGTGCCTGTATGGGTAAATATCAGGGTCATGGTTATAAAATTAAACATTTCGTCGAGTCTCCAAAATAACGGGAGCTCAAGGGAGAATTGATTGTCAGAGCCAGAGCTTTTGGAGCTGAGCCCGCTGAGCACTTCATTGATGATTCTTCGGCCTCCTCCCACCTTCTTCATTTCTTCTCATTATTCGTCGTCATGCCACATTTTTTTTTTGAAGTTGGCTCCAAAACTCCATTAACTTTTTGCACTACCAGTACCAGTGCTCCCACGAAAGAGAGTAATCAGCACAGGCAGTGTGGGGAGGTGGGTGGAGAGGAAGTGGAGAGCTGGTGTATCTAGCGAATTCAATGAATCAACGCTTTACTTGCCCCACGCACACACTGCCGCAAAAATATCAATGAACTTTACACAAAACTTTTGTTAGCGTGTGCTGCTGCTTGGGGCCCGAGAGCGGGAGAGCGGAAGAGCTCCAAAGTAAAGTGGCGAATGGAGAATGGAGAGAACAAGGTGCCATATCTTCAAATCTACGAAATAAAAAAGTACCTCAAAGTCACAGATAATCGGATTTAAAAAAAATCAAAATTATTTTATTTTTTAATTTAAAAACAATTTCATTAGAGCATAAACTAGATTATTTAAAGAAAGAAGTCTTAGGTTACTTTATGAATTTTTGCTCAGTGCACTGGGCTATCTCTCACCTTTTTGGAGAGTTGGAGAGAAACTCGAAATTCGAATTTCGAGAGAAGAACGAAATGAGAGAAACAGAGAGAAGAATTTCGAGAGAAACAAGCATGAAACACTCGAAGAAAATTCGTATAATCGGGCAATATTCGTTCCATATCTCTACCAGTTTACCACCGATTCTCAGTCGTAAAATTTTCGTCGAACGCGACGGAACGAACGCGCTTGCTTGTTGCCCAGGCAGGTTTTTTTCGTTGTTGTTTTTGCTGGCTTGTGAAGCGGTTGGCCACTCACGCACACCTCCACACAAATAAATACAAAATACAAAACACAAGGCGCACACCTACACGATACATACACACGGTTGTGATTTGGCGGGCACTTGTGTGCGTGTGTACAACAAAAAGTAAACGAAATTCGGAGTGCAAAGAAACATCAAATAAAATAGTCGAAAAATCGAAAAACCAAAACAAGTGCCAGTTATCCAAAGTCCTTAATTGAGGAAGAAGAAGAAGAGCAAGTGTTGAACGCTTTTTGATTTCAAAGATTTCAAGATTTTTCGTGTCCGTGCGTGTGCAGCAACAAACACCAACACCAATACCAACATACATACATACATATACCAAGAAGGCAACGAAAGAAGAAGCGAAGAAGCAGAGAGAAGTAGAAAAAATGTGCGGCAGTCCAAAGCAGATGATGTAAACTTTGTTGTAACCAAAAAAAAAAAAGAAAATAACAAGTCGAGAAGAAGCAGGAACCAGAAGAGGGAAGTGAATAGAAAGAAAAGTCGAAAAGTTTTGGAAAAGCCATCTCGAAAATGATGCCCGAAACGGAGCAGGAGAGCTGCAACAAGGAGTGGCTGCAATCGCAGCTGAGATCCCTGGACGCCAAGGAGCTAATCCTGTTGGATTGTCGCGGTTCGCAGGAGTACAGCGAGTCGCATATCCGCGGCGCCGTCAATCTCTGCATTCCGAGCATAGTCCTCCGACGACTGGCGGCCGGAAAAATCGATCTGGCCTCCACGATCAAGTCGCCGGAGCTGAAGGAGCGCATCCAGACGGGCTACAAGCTCTGCCTGTTCATCCTCTACAATGGCGAGGGCGTGGCCAGCCAAAGTCCGGACATGGCGGGTGCGGGAGCCTTTGCCGTGGCCATGGACTCCATCATCAATATCCTGCATCGTCGCCTCAAACAGGATGGATGTCGTGTGGTTGCCCTGCAAGGTGAGTCATCGAAAGGGGAATTCTTCAAGATACCCAGTATTGGGTATTGTAACGGCATCACATTCTCTAAATACCTGACACTGGCCATCACCGATCCACCATCACCAGGTGTCCATAAATCACCGCCGCACATTCCAATCCTAGGCCTAACAAAATCATAATTTATTTATACTTCCCCCAATGTTGTTTGCGGCATTTTTAGCCCGAAAACCCCCCAAGACCCCAACGCCCCCGAGAAGAAAACAAAACAAAGCCCAAAGAATATTATTAGAAAGCCAAGAAAGCACTGCCTGGCCATAAATAAACATTTGCGTGGATTTATTTATTTATTTTTTCTTTTTTTTGCGGAACAGAATGTCTCTCAGAAAGAAATGCAAAAAATGTCTAGCTATGAAGGATGTAATCCGTAGTGCTGATAAGTGCCTAGCGCCAGATTAGTTTTTATATAGAAGCCTATGATGAACTATATATTACCGGCGTCTGGGTTTTTAAAAATAGCATTAACCTCAATGAACTTGTTTCAATTTATTAGATTTATTCGAAGAAAAATAAATAATAAAATTATTAAAAATGTGAATGTATTTAAGTACTTATAGACCATAAACGATCCGATACTCATGCCTCTCCTTGATCGCGCCATATCGATTAAAAGGCCATTTAAATATAAATGTGTGGAATTTTACAAAACATCACATTTTTGGGGATTAAGGAAGTCGTAAATATACAAACAAGTCGAAGTGGAAGTCGGAGCAGGTTTCGAGGTCTTCTTCCAGCTATTATTCCCATAGATTTGTGTCACAATTGCTTTGGAATACATATATATACCCCCCTATATACATAATTATCTGACTGGACTGACTGGGGCTTCATTTTTATTTTTATCACTTCAATTTCCGTTCGCTTACAAGCCCCACAGTATTGGGGCTACACCTCCCGAAAAGCTCACCAGATCCCCTATTTTTGGGGCATAAAACCTCTTACCACTAAACCTCATCCATAACCACTCGATAAATTAAGCTGAATTTTCTTAAATCATAATATTTCACTATTTTATAGTATTATATATGATTTTCCGCTCGGTGTAGTTTAAACTTTGCCTTTGTTTACTGATTTCATTTGCTAAGAATAATAGAACTTGAATGCCGACACAAAATTAGCATAACATAAGGTGGCATTGGCTTTGGCTTCTCCAGCAACAACAGTGACGTCAAGCATATGGACGGAAAGATAGCCCGATGAGGGCATCCTGTGAGGACCTACCTGTGTTCAGGTAATTAGGAGAATTCGGTCCCCGACCAAAATTTTACGACCGGCAATACCCGGGAAACCGAGAGAACCTCTTGAGAGAGGGAGGGGAGGGGCAGCGTGAAAATCCAGTGTCACCTTTTAAAGGATTTTCATTGTTTTCTTTTTTCCGACCTGCTGACCTCCATTGTTCCAACACTTCTTAATGATCTCGAAATGGTAAATGAATTTCGTTTCCAGCTCATGAAAATATTTTGAATGGAATTTTGGAATTTTATGGACTATTTCCAAGGACTCTAATAAATGCTCAGTTTGGCGAAAATTTCAAAATTGTACCGATTATTGCATTTCCCAGAAACTTAAATATTTTGGATAATATTTTTGGGGGGAATGGTTGGGGCTTTTGGGTTATCTTATCATATCTTGGATATTGGATATGGTTAGATATTAGAACTGGAAAGTTGAAAGTAAAAACGGAAGTTGCAAAGAGGATATAAGTAATGGTATTCCTTCCGCTTGTCAACCTGTTACTTTAGCCAATAGAGTTCTACCATCTCCTAATGGGCACTTTGTCTAATCCCCACCAGAACCAACAACCGACAAGCCAGCCAAGCCGAGTAATCAGCTTAAGCTGCCCGAGCCAACTTGGCCAAGACCATTGTTTACCAATCCCTTTTTGTGGCAAAAAGTTTTTCCCCCTCCCCCTCCCCCCTCTCTTGGTCGCTAATTAACCTTGAAATTCAATCAAGTCCCGGGCAATTATGCGGTCTTTGTCAGTGGCACTACCAGAGGCTCCTTTCAGGATCTTGGACGACAAGTCCCAGCAGGGCGGCCTGGAATAAAATGCATAATGCATCAGATTCAGAGCTCAGAGCTCAGAGCTCAGAGCTCAGAGCTGGCGACCGTTGGATGTGAAATTCAGTTTTAATTAAATTCCACTTTGTATGCATTTCTCGGAATTAAAACAATTAAGATGGGGCCAATTGGGGCAGCAGCAACTATATAGGAAATGACACTAAATGGTATAACCCATATGGACAGTAAGGACTAAGGAATATATAATTATGATATTATGAAATAAATTAAATACGTGAACTTGGAAGCTACATACTTAAGAACCTATTGCCTTTATAAAATATTTTTAAAATTATTCCTCTTTTATGCTATATCTTTGTATATTATATATGTATGTAGATCATCCCACAACTGCAGTTACTTATTTTTGTACCATAAACTAAGCATTTCCGTTACCGTCAGAATTTAATTCAATTAGATTAGCCGAGTTTCAAACCCACACGGCTCTCGCCTGGAGAGAAGAGCACGCAAAAGATCTCTTGGAGAGATGCGCAAGATGATCGGGGAGTGTCGTGTCGTGTCTCGTCTGCTTTATTTTCTGTTTTCTGTTTTACTATATTTTCGTATTTTTATGGCCAGGCGGATACAAAGCTCCGCTCTGTTGGCAGCCGACCAGCCGACCCTTTTATAGAAATTGAACTCGAGCTGGTGATGCTGCTGCTGCGCATGCGCCATAAAAAACAACTTCAAGTCGAGCCGCCTGCATTTCCACTGACTTTTCCCAACTGGCTTTTCTCTCTCTCTCTCTCTCCCAATTCCGAATCGGAGAGTGGTTTACCTCATTTTGCTGTTTTTTCTTTAACGAGTTAGTTGTTGTTGTTGTTGGCGGTTTTTTGTTTTGGATTTAAGCCTCATACGGGTTGCTTTGATTTGGTTTTTGGGCCCCGGCGGTTTTTCAAATGGATTTTCCCCAACAGCAAAGTTTCTCCCCAACAATTCAATATTGTTTCTTGCTATCCATGCTCCACTGTCTTAAGACAAAGAATACCAACAAAAAAAAAACACGTGGCAAAATCCCAAGGCCAACGAAATGGACTGCCTCTCATTACGATTTCATGATAATTCATCACAACGACGGTGGGCTCCCAACAGAAGGCCCCCCTTCCATTTTCCCATGGTATGATCCTCCTCCTGCCCACCGCTCCCCTCTCTGCTTTTCCAACGAGCCAACTCAGCCAACTGGTCTGCCTTCACCGAAAAAACACCGTAAAGCATCTGAGAGGCTGAGACGGTTGGCCCTCCTACGTGCCAAAAAGCCGTTGGGCTAAATTTGTTTGCCAATACAGTAGGCCGCAACAGGTCATGGATAATACAAATTAATATTTTTAATATTTTGTGGAAAATGGTTAAGCAAAAAAGATAACCTTTGATAGATTAAAAATAAAATAATAAATTTTTAAATGAATATTTCATCTGTTCGTCCCACTGTACTTTGGGGGGAGTTCGTTCGTTGTCGTTGTTGTTTTTGTCGCATGCCCACATGCAAAGTGCATCGAAAGACAGGCGGACATCTTTCCAATTGGAGTTGGCGTCAGCATCTTGTATTTGCAAGTGCGAGCGAAAGGGAAGCCACGTGGAGTTTGGAGCCGAGCTAGAAGGGGCGACAATGAGCAAGCAAAGGATGGCAATACAAATTTGACGAACTGGACGTGAGTCGGTCGATCTCTTTTGATTGTTGTTGTTGTTGTCTTAACGGCTTCTAGTGGATATGGATACGGATTTGGGTCAGCGTTTGTGTGGGCAGTAATTGTAATTAAGCACTGAGAGCGGACAACTACATAACTAACGGTGAGGCCCACATGAAAGAATTGCTCTCGAATGTTGTGCAAATATTTGCAATAACAGTAGTACAGTAATCTCTCTTTGTTTTCAACTAAAAATCACATTAATAGTGCAATTCCCAAACAATCAATGGCAGCGACAGCGACAAAGCAACATTGTACATGCAACAACAAAGACTTCCGGTCGAACTTGTGCGGGCGTGTTCTCTGTTTCTCCTTCTCCCCCACTCCTGCATACCTCAACGTCCAGCGGAAGTTTCCAGGGCGCATATAACATAAACAGACAGAGAGAGAGAAGAAATACAAAATCAACGGCGCATTGCAAATGAAGGAATGCGATGGTGGTGGAGACTTGGATACTCCAAATGTGAAGGAGTAGGAGGAGGAGGAGGATGATGATAAAGAGAAGACTCGCGTTCGCTTCCCCTTCATTCACATTCGCCTTGGCGGGGGACGACGCGTAAATTGTTATATTCTTGGAATTAGCAAACAGAAGCGGCAGAAGTAACAACAACTCCAACAACTACCAATCGTTTGTCTGTCTCAAAAAAAAAAAAAAATAACAAAATAAGGAAGAAAAAGAAAAGCTAAACATGAAATGGAGCTAAAAGTTGTTGCCGATGCGCTTGCATGCATAAATCTAAAGTTATAGCAACAAAAAAAAAAGGGAAGAAAAAAGGCAAAAACAAACAAGGGGCACAAGAAGTAGAATAATAAGCAGCAGAAGCAACAGCATGAACATGAACGCATTTCATCAAAGGCTGGGGGGAGGCTGGGGCGGCTGGAGACTTTATGTGTGGTTCGTGTCTGTGCTTATGCACTGAACCAATAACTCTGATGGGGGGAGGAAGAAATAGCACTGCACTGGAAAATATTTTATTTAAACTGAAATAGTAACTTCATTTGGGAAAGAAACCCTATATCTCTCCTCTTTAGAGCCTATATATAGATGGGGCTTGGGGCATCTATAAACTCCTCTAGAAAGAAGCAAAAGAATGGATATCCTTTGTGCTTCTTTAGAAACGTACGAAATTCGACTGTTATTTTCTGAATTGGAATTTCTGTCTTCTCCAGTGAAGAGCTTTCGTTTTCATTTGCAGATGGGTTGCGCTGGCAGCCTCATCCAATTGGGAATACAGTAGAAACCCGAAATAAGCAACAGGATAAAGTAGGGGGGGGGACTACAATAGAAGTATGTATCTCCCATAAGAAAAATTATTCTTAAACTTGGTAAGTGCCTTTATTAAGACAGATTTCCTTGTAATGAAGTTCCACTGTAGTACCATTTTTTCATCTGGTGCATATGCAATATTTATAAAATGCCACCCCACCCCACTCTGCCCCCCTTTCTTGCTCTTTTTGGCGCTTTCCGCATTTCAATTACGAACGAAATTCAAGGCACGTTGTTGGGATCGGGAGCGGACCTCCCAGAGGCTATGGTATATTGAAATATTTTCATCTTAAAGATTTTCCTACTGCACTTGTTGCATCAACTAATCCCCCCCCTGCAATTACGAAAAGCATTGCAACCCGAGGAAGAAGAGGAAGCAAGCGGCAACAGGAAGCTGCACATTAAACTTGACCCCATTTTGTAAAGCTTCGCCCCAAAACCCAAAACCCCAAAACCAACACAAACTCAACACGCCCACGCTGGGAATACTATATGGATGTATATACATACATACATACATATGTACATATGTATATTTGGTTACAAAGCTCGTGGCTCACTTCAATTATCCGGGATTGGGTTCGTATTCCCTATGCAGCGTTGCCGAATTTCGATTCTGAGTGGCGTTCGGTTGCCATTTTGAAGCAAAACAGCGGAATATAATTAATTAATAATGCGGCATCCACAGAAGCCCGCGGCAAGCACAGACACAAGCCCCAAAAAAAGGATCTGTGGCAGGGTCGCGAAATGCACTGAGAGAAATCTATAAAAAAAAAAAATTATAAATTAAATAATGAAATGAAGTCTTTAAATTTTTTAATTTTATAGCAATTTTAATTTTTTCAATATTATCCTTATATCTCACCTATCTTTTTTTTTAAAGAGTCCTTTTCTTGTTATGTAATGCCTTCTATTTTTAGCTCCCAGCTCCCAACGGGAAGAAGCTCGGCTGGGAGGGAACATTTTCGGGCCAGGCCTAGACCAAAATTAGGTTTTAGCTTATTTACATTTTGATTGATTGGCTTACGCAATTTGACATTTTGGTAGAGAGCGACCCCAGAGCGAGCATAGATGCCAAAGGTAATCCCCCACCGCCTATTAAGAGGTCATTAGAAGGGTCGCGTCTCTCTCCCTCCCTCTGGTCTACAAGTCTCTTCGATAGCTGGTGGGGGAATATTATGTAAGTGGTATGCCTGTATCTGGGGAGCACTTGAGGATGAGTGGGGGCATGGCATGAGTTCTTCGACAAACAGTTTAGCGGTCGAGTTTAATTGCCGACTGAATCATCAAATAGAAATCCAAATAATTGAGTTACTAAAAGAAAGAGCTTCAAATAAGTACTATTATCTAATATTAAAATATTCCCATAACCATGTTCTGCCATGCAAACTTCCCTCTAGTTGGGTATTATTATATAGTAGTCCCTCGATTTGGAACTTCCCACATGTCTCATTACTTCGCACAGCGATGTAGAACGACCCGCCTGGGTAACTAACTAACTAACTAACTGGCTTAGTTAACTATTCGCACTGAATGGGCCATTCACTCACTAACTGATTAGCTGAGCCACTGATGCGCTGATGACTAAGCTCTGCATATCGTACTGGAGCTGGAACCAAAACCCACTCTCCTGTGGCTCTGGCAATGCGGAAGTTCCAACAATGACTGCAAAGTAGCTCAAAGAAACACTATATTGTGTCGCACGTCCAGCGGAAGGACCTGAGAGAAATTAATTAGATAATTTTAAATTATATAATGTAATATATCCGGTACTTTCGTAGATAAATAATTATGTATTGAATACTTCTGGGTGTTTCAGAGCAAGCTATCGAATTCAGACAGTAGGAAAGCGGATTAAAAACATCTATAACTTCTCTTTACTTTTTAGGGTGTAAATACATATGTATATATATATTAATAAAATTAAAATTATTAAAATTATTTTAAGGTAAAATTACCAAGACTTGTTAAACAAAGAAACGAAGGGAAATTGGTACATTAGTTTATTTCTCAATTAATTTTTTAGAACAAAAGGTTAAAAAAATAGATTCTTAATATAAAATATTTTTGCATACATTTACTGTAGGTACTGGGGAGTAAGGCTAACAAGAAGTAAGGGTTTTTAAAAATTGTATTAAAATGGAATTTTATGAAAAAGTCTATATATGTACATAAATATACTGCCTATGTATAATAATTCTAAAAATTGTCCGATTTAGATGAATATGAATATAGATGATAGTTGAATTTAAAATATAGATGAATATATATTTTTACATTATCCTACTGTTATCTATAATAATAAATTTTCTGTACTTGGGAGCAAGACTATAAGAAAAGCCTGTAGGAAATCTCAAAACCTATCTATAACTTTTCTAAAAATCATTCGATTTAGACGAATTTTTTATGTATATTTCTATGCTGTATACTATTTCATACTATTATATATAATAATATATTTTCTGTACTTGCCTAAACCCTTTATAACTCTTCTAAAAACTATCCAATTTTAATAAATTTTGATTTCCAAACTGGCTTTATTTTGGCCAGTGCCTCTCAACCCATCCCACTCGAGTGAGACCCATTCCCCACTTCAATTGCAGTAAATTGAGTCGAGATACAAAAAAAAAAAAGAAAAAAAGGAAAACTTAATTGAATGCATGAATGAATGAAATGGAATGAAAATGGACTTTAACTACTTTTAGCTTTCAGAGGGGGGGTATCTAGTGGATCCACATATATATATAGCTCATTTTTCATGCAAATATGTATGTTGTTGTTGTTGTTATTATTATAATACTGTGTAGCTTGTTGAGCAAATAGTTGCGTGCCGAGCTGCCACTTTATTTTTTTTGCTAGGGTGGTGCCTGGTTTTTTGTTGCCTTCTTCATTGTGACTATGGCTGAGTTCATTCATAAAAGCAATTTCGGCTCCCCCAGTCGTCGTCGTTGGAAGCTTATGTAAAGGAAAACTCTTTCACTTTTCCACCCACACAGTCTCCCACATACATAGGTATACCTACATAGCTACATCTATATGTACATATTTTTGTGTATCAGGTGCAGCAGCATAAAAAGCTGAATCGATGGCCCGATGGCCCGTTGGTGGTTCGTGTCTCAACTAAACATACATATTTATTTTTTTAAGAGGTCTGCCTTCGGGTTTTTTTTATACCCTTGCAGAGGGTATTATAATTTTGGTCAAAAGTGTGCAACGCAGTGAAGGAGACATCTCCGACCCTATAAAGTATATATATTCTTGATCAGGATCACCTCCTGAGTTGATATGAGCATGTCCGTCTGTCCGTCTGTCCGTCTGTCTGTCCGTCTGTCTGTCCGTCTGTCTGTTTCTACGCAAACTAGTCTCTCAGTTTTAAAGCTACTTAAAGCTACTACTACTCTTGAAACTTTGCACACATCCTTCTTTCCTTTGCACGCAGTATATAAGTCGGAACGGCCCGGATCGGTCGACTATATCCTATAGCTGCCATATAACTGATTGATCGGAAATGGTATAACTTTGGTGTTTTTAAAGTTAGAGAGTTCAAATTTTGGGTGAGAGCTTTTTTTGGCAACATAATACGACATGCCAAATTTCATAAGGATCGGCCGACTATATCCTATAGCTGCCATATAACTGAACGATCGGAAATGACCCAACTTTCGTGTTTTTGATGATAGAAAGCTGGCACTTGGTACACATTCTATTTTTGGTCAGTTAATCCGATCTACCAAATTTCATAACGATCGGTTGACTATATCTTATAGCTGACATATAACTGTACGATCGGAAATGGTTTTTGGTAGAAATGCCAACTTTGGTGTTTTTGAAGATAGAAGTTTGACCCTTTTTGTAGATTTTGTATTGTAATAAATTATATATTCATATTATATGGATTATATATTCATATTCCCATAAGGATCGGCTAACTATATCCGATGTTTGAGATATATATCCGGTTTTAGCTGCAAGGGTATATCAACTTCGGCTCCGCCCGAAGTTAGCTTTGCTTTCTTGTTTTTTTTAATTTTATTTTTTCTTGTGGGCGAGGCATTTATTTAGAATTTTGTGATGTTTGTTGCAGTTGTTACGTTCATTTTTGGTTTTATGGCTGTGGGCGGGGGATTTTGTTTAGGAGGCGAGTGTAGGCGAGACTCTTACAGCAGCAAAAAAAAAATATAAAAAATTAAACTTAAACTGAACTGTGGCTTGAGGTACAGTGGCACTTGCCTAGTAACTTTTAGTTATAATTCAAAATTAAGACCAAAGTCTAAATAGGTAGTTAAGTGCTTAAACAGCCTTATCACACTTAATTAATTCTTAGAAATGAGTAGCCACATATTATGGCCATGACTCACCCCATAACTAATTCCAAAAGCTTTAAAAAAATACGCAAATTATTTTTGGTTATCTATCGATCAAAATCCAGTGTCGAACTCTATGATTGATGGCCCGGGGGCGACCCTTTCTAACGATTTTTAACGCTTTCTCGGAATTCTTTAAATGTCAGGCCTGACTTCAGAGTCTTCTCATAAGCGAGTCTCCCTTCCTATTCCTAGAGTCTCCTAGAAGGGCATTCCAAGTGCAACAGCACCTCTGATATTTCGCAAGAGTCTCTCATCAATCAATCATGCTGTAATCAATCAACTTCCGGTCTTCCGGATAGTTAAAATGTCAACGCTACTACTCTCTTGATTAAGAAATTATTTGGAATGTCGGGAAAATGCAGTGCTTGGGAAATGACATTTCCTTTTACGAAATGAGAACAGACGGAAGTGGGAGGCTATTTTTCAACATATTCCACAAGAAAATTGTACACTGAAATGTAAAATTTTTTAAAAATTAAAAAAAGAAATAAAAAGCATAATTTTTAATATTTAAAAAATATTATTTTCTCAGTGATATACCATTTTTAAATGCCTCCCCAAATGTAAACAAAATTGGGGCCACAATGGGTTGGGGGATGAGACACACACGCACCCATATGCTTGTACACCCACATGGGCGGGGTGGGGTGGCTATATGCATATGGAGCTAATGGATATGATTCCCCCAAATGTGCTGTGTTGTATTTTACGACTCTTCCTCGTTCTCAGTCCCAGTCTCTCGGTATCTCGTTCCAGTTGAAATCGACAAACTGACTCATTGACAAATAGCATTGAACTGCTACTGGCGATGTCGTTGTCTCGTGGTCTGGTTTTTCATTCATGCCCACCCAACCAGCCCCGACACCTCCTCCCAACTGCACACACATGCGTGCTTAAATATATATATACTATACTATGTGTATATAGAGAGAGAGAGGGGCAATGGGGTATATATTTATAGTATCCGAGTATCTGGCATTGTGCAACGACCGGCTGAATGCATTTGCCAGACCACAGAGCAGGGCATACCGACCCACAGTGCGTATGCGTAATATCGATTTTTCAAAAAACTTGCAGCATAAAGTTTAAACTTTAAAGATTCTAATTCGATTTGAAATTTCTTGGAAATATCTTCCAAACTATAAACAATTGAATTAAAAATAGATGCGAGAATGCGAGGCATGTTCGGATGCATGCATGTGTGGAGCTTCCGGTTTGGATTCCGCCATGGAATCCATCAATGGACTAAACGGACGTCCAGGGACCAGGGTCTGATGTGTTCCACTTAAGGGATCTGCGTCATTTTGAACCGCAAATGAATTAAACAAGGCACCCACAGAATGGCAAACCATATAAGGGCAAACATAGCCCCTTTACCCCCCTTCGAAACACTTCTCTAACTGTTTTTTATGCGGAAAAATAGAAAAAAAAAATTCGCCTACGTCATATCCGTTGGGAGAAAAAAAAAAAGGTATTGGTAGGGGAACTGAAGTGGTACCTGTGAATGAATAGCACTGTATGCCTGTATCTGTATCTGTATCTGTATAACTGAGTATCTGTGAGCTTGTTTGTATCTGCGGCAGTGTAGAAACCCAGTGAAGTGAGCTAAAAGTTATTTAACTCACGTTTTGTATTCTCTTTGTCGCTGCTGTTGTTATTTTTTTTTATTATTTACTCGCAGAGATAAACAAAAAACGAAGCACAGCCAGATAAGCTTTGAAAATAGAAATAAAAAATAAAAAAACCTAGTATATACTATAATGAAAAGCAAACAAAACAAATAACTAATGCATGAATGAGATTTGTTTTTTAGAAAAAATATATACATGTTATTTAAAAATATAAGTACCATGAATGGACTTAAATGGCTTTTTTTATGGCTTATAATATAGCTTAATAAAATAGGTGCTTCTATTTTTTTTTTAATAAAACAATAGACACATAATTAAAAATAATGTGTCTCTATGGGGGCGATTGGTTCAGATACGTTGGGGTGGTTGGTCTCCCTTTTATGGGAGGTGCTGTGGTTGTGGGTGTCTGTTGGAGAAGTTGCCAAAATCAGGTTCTCTAACCAATACTAGAGATATAGTATTTAGTGCTCACCTCGACTTGACGCTCTTTTTTTTCAAGTTTACATTTTCAACGCTTTGAAGGTCGTCTCCACAGTGTTATTGTGGTTTTGTTTTGTGTGTGAACTCATCAATGAAACAATCTAAACACAAAAGCACTCACAAATATGACAGAGAACGTGACAAATAAATAAAAAAAACAGCAAAAAAAAAACTATAAAGATATAGAAACACAAACAGATATTAGTGGGTAGGTGTAGAACAAATTAGTCGAGGTGTGGAGGCGGGGAAAGCAAAACGATTGCCATATGGGCGGATTCAAATTGTGAATATCTATATGGGCTATATGGTCTATAGGGCTGGTTTATGGTAGGGAAAGTTACCTCGACCGGTAATTTTAACAGGAAATGAAAAAATGGACCTATAACTGATTTCTATTGACTTACTTTGCAATAGATTATGAGAAAAATCGATGGAACTATCGGTGGAATCGATGAAGATTTATTAAAAGTATCGAATATATCAATGGGCTATCGTTTTATTGAATTACTAGTTTAAATTAGACCTACCTATAGATGCAGACATAAGGCTATTTAAGCAATCGATGGAATAATTTACAAAATCGATGAAGATTTTTCAATTATCATCGAAAATATCGATATTCTATCGTTTTATGGAATGACAAGTTCAAAACAGAGGGAAATATATATGTAGATAATAAATAATTAAATCATTAATCTACCTAACTATGATTTTTTCATCGAAATGGAATGAAACGTAGAATTATCGAATAGTCTATATTCGTAGACAATAGACCATTGATACAATCGATAGAACTATCCATAAAATCAATAAAAATTCCGAAAAATGATCAAAAATATGGACCAGCTATCGTTTAATGGAATGAAAAGTTCCAAAAAGACATAGAAAATGGATATTGAAATAATCGATAAAGATTTCGAAAAAATCATCGAAAATATCGATATGTTGTCGTTTTATCGAATAAAAAGTTAAAAAATACTCACAAATACAATTAGACAATAGATCATTAAAACATTTAATGGAACTACCGAAAAAATCGATAATAATATTGAATAAAATCATCGAAAATATCGATTGGATGTTCTTTTATCAAATTAAATGTTAAAAATAGTCTTACAGATAGACAGGAAATATACTATTAAAACTATCAATGAAACCATTAATAAAATCGATGAAAATTGTGAAAAAATCAATGAATATATCGATGGGCTATTCTTTAAAGTTTAAACGAACGATAAGTTCACAATAGCCTTTAAATTATGTTTAAAGAAATCATCGAAGGTATCAAAGGACTAACCTTTTATCCCTTGTTTTACTTTATAAACCCTTGCTATAACCATTTCCCCTGGATCCTTTCCCTTTCATTCAGTGAAATTCAAACTTTGATCGAGTTTGTTTGAACCGGAAATTGCTATCAAATGCATTTTGCGATGGTAGTAGTAATACCACCATGGCCGCTTCGCAATCATTCGCTAAAATAGCTCCCCTTCCACCACAGCCCCAACTCCCCCAGTCTCTTGGGGGGCGTTTTCCGGCTTCGATTTTCAGGCCCTATCTGGCCGTAAGTATCGCTGGCTATTTTTAAAGTTTCTGCTGCTGCTGCACAGGCAGATCGAGTATACCACCCGTTGGCCAGCCAATAACTTGATAACTAAACTCTCTGCAGTGCTTTTTCTGCGTTTTCATTCAATTTGTTTGCAGTTCGCAGTTTTGTGTTTTTATTTTCGCATTTAATATGCGGCAAGTAGAAAATTGTAAGCTTCCGTTTTGCGTTATGCTGATGAGCAGTTGTTTTGTCTGCTTTTTAGTTTTATGACAGTTCCCATACCGTTCTCAAGCCTATAAATATAGAAATGGCATTTCCGTTGATATCCCAAGTCGCCAAGTCGCACTTCCGTTTCAAATTGGAGTCGAGTCGACACTCGGAAGAAAATCTTCAACCCTTTTTGTAATAATTTTCTTTCTGTAATTCGCTTGGAAGAATTTCAGAGAGGGGCGGGGCTAATAGCAACATGTCGTGTAGGTGTTGCCTTACCAAAGACACAAAGCTACACTTGGCCAAGCATAACGAACGTCAAATTCCAGAGGCCTCAAATGACAGGCTGGCCCGAAACAACAAAATATGGGTGGGATGTGGGATGTGTGGTGTGCTGCGGTTGGAACTCACAGTTCAAAAAGCATTCTTAAGTTTCCCCTCGTTCTCAACCAACCGTTTCATTTGTATCTTTCAGATGGCTTCTTCAGCTTTCGCCAGGCGTTTCCGGAATGGTGCGAGGACGACAACCAGGCCAACAACAAAGAAATGGAATCTAGTCGCAAAGTAAAGACCGATCAGTTAATGGGTCTAAGGTGAGTCTGATAATCGTATCTAACTATCTATAGATTCTAATCGATATCCGTGAATGTATCTTACAGATCCCTACGCATTTCCACACCGCATTCCGATTCCGCGTGCAGCAGTTCGGCCGAATCGTCGGACTGTGAGAGCACCTCCCACCACCATCACCACCACCATCATCATCATAATTTCAACGAGGCTCCGGTGGAGATAATACCCGGACTACTGTTCCTGGGAAATGCATCCCACAGCTGCGATTCGAATGCATTGCAAAAGTACAACATAAAGGTGAGTTCTAGATAGGTTTCTTTAGCTACCAGGACTAACTTCAATCCCTTCTTAAATTCCAGTATGTTCTGAATGTAACACCTGACTTGCCGAACGAGTTTGAAAAGTCGGGCATCATCAAGTATCTGCAGATTCCAATTACCGATCACTATTCCCAAGATCTGGCCGTTCACTTCCCAGATGCCATACAGTTTATAGGCAAGCATCCTAACATTATGATGTCATATCCAGATTATTATCTAATGCTCCCCAATTTTAAACTCACAGAGGAAGCGCGCTCGGCGAACTCGGCGGTGCTGGTCCACTGCCTGGCCGGGGTGTCGCGCTCGGTGACCGTGACGCTGGCCTACTTGATGCACACCCGGGGCCTGAGCCTCAACGACGCCTTCATGATGGTGCGGGACAGGAAGCCGGATGTGTCGCCCAACTTCCACTTTATGCAGCAGCTGCAGTCCTTCGAGAGCCAGCTGCGCCTGAGTCCCGGCGACTCTAAGGCCATGGACGAGTCCGGGATGATGGGCCAAAGTGTTGGCCTGGGATCGGCCGGCTCCAACAATCCGATGGCTAATGTGCTGGCCGCCAATCCCAGTGTGGTGGCCACGCGGTGCGGCCGCGGCTCCAAGTTCTCGTGCAATTGCATCGCCCCGGACTGCAAGTGCATGCAGACGGGCGGGTTTATGGCGGCCCACCTGGCCAAGGCCACGGGCGTGTCGCCCGACTCCGGGATCGAGTTCGATCGCTGGACACCGTCCTCGGACACGGGTCTCAAATGAGACCAGGTGGGCGGGAAGAGTTTCGTGCTGCCGCCCAGTCAGGAGATAGCAGCTGCCGTCGCCACATCGCCGCCACCCATCGGCCTGGCCGTCACCTCGGACAACATGTCCCCGGCCAGCACCACCAGCTCATCCACATCGACCACGACCACAGCGGAGGCGGTTTCTGTCGTAGAAGTAGTTCGAGATCGTCGCGATGGGGAGGACGATGCGGATGGGGAGGAGAACAACGATGAGGAGTCGGTCTAGATGGCAGAGCTATTCCTAACGCGGTTGTCGCTGGAAACGCCCGTTAAGATAATATAACAAAATACATACATATGAGCCGCGTATATAATAAGGGTATGCCTTCAAGGTCTGGAAGAAATCTTACATGAAATGTACAACGTTTTGTACGACAAGTTGAAGAAATACCCAACGTCTATATATATATAATATTAATAAACATAATTAATATAATGTTTAGTACATTTTTAAGGTCTAATGCAAAAGAAGTTTAATGTTATCCATACACCCCCCTCTCCCACACAAAACACCGACAACAATAGATTGAGAAACGAGAAGAAACTAAAATATATGAAATATATTTATATATACACCATGTACATGTTTGTATTTAACTCCTAAGCCAAGTCAAGAGAATATACACGAGAGTCAAAGTAAAAAATAAACAAAAGTTTAAAGTTTAAACCGTTTTTTCTAGGCATAAACGTTTTATTTTTAATTTTAAAATTTACTAAAACTCGAAAATCGTTTATAATTGTAAAATTTGTTATATAAGGAGATAAGGGCAGCCGTAAAGGCCCAAAATATATATATATACCTACCATATAATTACTGAATGCCAAGTCATATATAAGTGTAAAGTGAACTAAAATCCCGAATATCGAAGAATTTTTAAAATTGATGCGAAAGCAAAAAACACTAAAAACCAAGAAAATAAAATACAAGAATTTGCACAAAAAAAAAAACAAACAAAAAACCGAAACCCCTTTGCCCATCAGTGGGAAACATTTTTTATGGTTTTTTTTTTAGAAAAAAGGGTGGTCTCTGAATCAAAGATCTACAAGGACCACACAACGATAATCCAGGGGAGCGGACGTATTAACGTATTAAGGTTTTCGGATCGTAGAACGATGGAACGATTTTCTATGGATGAGATGTTAAAGTTTTAGAACAGTACATGCTTCGATCTATTTGTTATGAATAAAGAATATCTAAATGTAGTGGTATGTCAGGCAATGTTGGTACAAAATTCAATCAGGTGACGTTTCAAGAACACAAATTAACCAAAAACAAAATATTCCAAAAAAAACATAAAACTTAAACTAATGAAATAAATTGTTTGGAAAAATAAGGCTGTGCGCAATATAAAAACAATATATAAAAATAAAAATATATATAAATGTATAGAAGCCTGAGAGTTGATACAGAATTTGATAAAAAAAGCGAATACCCTTTGATATGCCATAGAGGATAGTGGATAGGATGTGCTTCTAGATGAAAGCTTGACTGATTCTAAAGAGTAGGGAATACTGGAGGAAGGGTATTGGAAAATGGTCAGAATATTCTAAATTTTAAAGCTCAGGAAATTAAGTCCAATCGTGGCAATGGGTTGTACGAGTGTTTGTTTTGAGATCCGATACGAAACAGATATATACCTTGTCCACTTCGAAAGGGTTAATTTTTTTGTAAGAATTACGGCTTTATTCAAAACATAAATATGCAGTGTTTTTAAAGGCAGCTAGCTACGGATCGAAAGTTCCTGTTCAAGAGGAAAATCTCCGAAAACCCTTCGAGCTTTTCCGGGAACTAATTAAGCAGGAAACAAATTTTAATTGCCAACATAATATATTGAAAGCCTCAGTCAGTATAAATAAAGAATACAATTGCCAACTTTTGAATGGCATGGAAGACATGTTTTATAAACGAAAACCCCCAATGGTATAATGGCCACAAAGCAGCAAAAAATATATTGAATAATTGTGTGTCGAATGTTTTGCCACTTAATTAATAAAAAAAATTAAGAAGAAAAATGGAAAAAATGTATTAAGAAAATATATAAATGTTTGCTGATTCATGTGACAAAAAATTGAAATTTTTAAAAAGGCACAAGGCGAAAAGTATTTTTTATGGAAAAGATAAAACACGTTTGTTCTGGTTTTTGTTAGCCTAAGATTAACAATTTTAAAATATTGAACAAGAATCTGAGTGTTGAATTTTTCCATCAATGTTTAGCACCGAGATAATGCAAATTGGAAGCAAAAGTGCCAAAAAAACAAAAAATTAGATGAAATGAGAAATAAAACCGAAAATACCACATTAAGCGATATTGTATCGAAATTGTACCTTTGCGGAAAAAAGAGCCACAGCTTCAAGGAAACCCTTAATGATCGATATATCCCAACTATCAGATCGAACAATAAAGAAGTGTCCCCCTTCTGACGAAACGAATATTCTACGCTAATTAGTTGTGTTTTGCACATTTTGTAAACTTTACAACACGATGAATGAAACTCGAATATCTAAATAAACGAAGCCCGCAACGTTATATATACTGAAATATATATATATATATATACCTATACAGGATAAAAAGAGCATAACTAATAAACAACGTTTTTAAAACCCATACGTCACTTGAGTTATATTTATTTCAAAACCATAAACCAATGCACTATATTGGTTAGTTAGTTAGTAGTTTGTTCTACAAATCTCTCTTCGGGGTACTATCTTCTGGGCAAACAGGCATTATATTAAAACTATAGGCAAGTGTAGAACCAATAGGAACAAAGTCTAGTAATACCTTAACAGAAAACATACACGAAATGGAGCAACCATTAAGTACAAGCTGAGTTATTGTTTTTAATTTTAAAAAATATCCGATTTATGATTTGAGTTTTTCTAAAAATGTATACGTTTTGAGATTCCTTTTGGCTTAGCGACTAGGACATTTAGACACAAACAACAGACTGATACAATAAATGCTACATAAAACACGACGACATAGAAACCCCTACAAATTATTGTCCTACAAAGGTGGCAGATATCTGGCCGATCTTATAGACCCTTGTTGAAATAGACCTTCTTGGGCACCAGGCCTCCAGTTTTGCTCTCCATCTCCTTGTAGAGTTCGGGCTCAAAGGTGCGCATGGTGGCTGTGTCCAGGGAGCATTGTTGCGGGAACAAGGCGCAGGCCGTGGGCACCATAAAGCAGAGGCTGAAATGGGAAAAATATTCTCATTTTATTTAGGAACATAATATAAGTAACAACAACTTACAAGCACCCAACCATCAGGGTCTGGAAGGGAGCATTTATCCATTTGATGCGCCTGTAGGCGGGCAGCTTCTCCAGCCTCTCCATTATCAGGGGCAAGACCAGCATTCCCGGAGCTGCCATCAAGATGCGCGATACCACCACCTGACCAATGCCCTTGACCGACGCCAATCGACTCTGGCCCACTACCTCGCCCTCCTCGTTTTTCACCTCGATGCCGTTTAGTATCTCATTCTGTCGCATCAGCGGAATGTTGACAAAGTTGGCGGCTGCCACGGCGGCGAAGGGCACGAATCTCTGGAACAATGGCGACGCCTTCTTCGACCAGTAGTTCTTGCATCCTATGGCCGCGATCAAGGCCGACGTTGTGGCCGAAACATAGGCCACGCCCAGCTGCGTAACGCTGGTGGGAGAATTGGCATTGCGATTCGTGTAGTTGACCACCGCATTGAAGGATTGATTGATGAACTGCCAGAGCACCACGGCGGGCACGGTGCGGTAGAAGGCAAGCATTCCGCCAGTGATCAACATGCCACCGGGGACCTAAAGGGGGATGTTAGAACAAGAAGCAATTATTTACACTAGTCAACAAGTTTCCTAATGAATACAGTTCGAATCTTCTAGTTCTTTGCCTTAAAGTAGCAGAAAATACAGTTTATCTAGCAGACCTCTTAATCTATTCATATCTATAATGACTTATAGTGCCATTAGATAAACAAAACCCTGATAACTTGTGTTAATTTCGTGCCTCCTCTATATTTTTGGCAAGCCATTCACAAACGCTTCGCCAGACGTTTCTATTTTAGGGATCCACGTGCCGATAACCATCACGAGACTTGCCTGAAAACTCATACGGCCGCAAAAGTTCTGCAGCTCGCCAGTGTCCGGATGGAACGCCGAGCTATACAGCTTCATGTTGTAATGGAATTCCTCCGGCTTCACCTGCGGCGATTGTTTCCCTTGTCGGTAGCTTTCGATCATGGACTTGGCTTGGAGCAGCCGATCGCTGGACAGGATTACTGTCCGGGGATCTGTCATCCAGGAATAGTACTCGAACCGCCCCGAAAAGGTGCTGAGATCGAACAGGGGCTTGTCCACATCGATGAAATCTAAAAGTTAAAAGAATTTATTAATAATTTATAATTAAATCTTAAAAACTCTTACTTGATAGCTGCGACATTTTGGAGGTGATTGATTGCCCAACTGCCAGTTATTACGAGTATCTTACGTAAGCCCGATTTGTATCTGCACTTTCAGTTGTTGCCGGTTTATGGCTCTTGTTTTTGTTGTTGTTTTTGTTTTTGTCCGCCTGCCACTCTCAACTGTCGTGTTTGCTTAGGGCCGCGTATTAGAGCCAAATGATCCGGATCCTAGCCACGCACCTGGTCTGCCAGCTGTTCTATTCACTTTTTCTGCTTTTCTGCCATCTAATGCCCCATGCACATTCTTTGCCCCCCTTTTTTTGCCGGTTTTTATTTTGGCACCCTTCCAAATGGCCAAAATTGTTAGCTTGTTTGCTGTTTTTTGCGCTTATTTGTCTCGAAAAGTAGTCCGTTTTCGGCAGCAGGTATTACTTAATTTAGTATTCCTTTTGTTGGGCAATTTAGACTGATTAGCAACTAAATAAAGTGGGGCGAATAAATGCAAATTTCAAATTGTTTACAGCGAGAAGCCGAACAAGAAGCAGAGGGGGTGCAAAAATGCAGTCAGTGTGGCCATCCTTTAAAAGGTTTTAAAATACCAGGGGTTATTGTTGGCCAGCCCTGGGCAATAGATATTTAAATATAAATCATAATGCTTTTTTTAGAATTGAGCTTAAGCAGTTATAAATATAAAGTAAATTTAGGAAATCCCCTTTATTTTTATTGACCAAATTCAAACTTATTTAGCCGTTAGATATAGGGTATATGTGGCAACTCTGCTTCAAGAGCTATAAGAGATGTGATGAAATCGATAACAATATATAGCTTCGATCCTAAGAAAACAATGCACAGTTTATTTACCAACTTGTGTATTTAATTAACGCCGGGGATATTGGGCCATCCAACAATGGTGTCAACTAGCAGAGAATCGAGCCTCTGCGGAAGATAATAATAGACGCCTCAAAAGGGGCTGCTGGCTTACCTCTGTTCGTGCGTCTGTAGTTGTGTTTGTTTTTTGCACAAAAAACCGGAAGAAAAAAAGCAAAAAAAACAAAAAGAAAAAAACCGGAAGACCAAAGGCCCCGCGAAACACGAACGCGGATGCGGATACCAGTTTATCCAGAATGCGTCTCCTGCAGTTAGTTTCGCTGTTGCTGTGTGTTGGCGTGGCCTTGGGAGCCAATGTCCTGGCAGTCCTGCCCAGCGTCTGGCAGTCGCACTATCTCTTTGGACGGAAACTGCTTCAGGAGCTGGTGGAGAGTCCCGGGAACCACTCGGTAACTCTCATTAGTCCACATGCTGCTCAGGATGGCGTGGACTGGCAAATCCCTCGGATCCGGGAGCTGAGAATCGAGGGGCTGAGAGAAAACTGGCTGGACATGGGCATGAGCTTCGAGGCGGAGGAAATGTACGCACAGAGTGTGATGGAACGGTTCACCCGGATGATCTACGCCGGCACCACCAACGTGGACATCCTTCTGTCCGATCCCCAAGTGAGGAAGCTGCTCACCAGCGGCGAGAGATTCGATTTGCTTATTGTGGACTTGTTCCTAAGTGATGCTTTGTTAGGGTAAGTTTGGGGTTCTTCTACAAGATTTGTTCTATTAATATGTCTGGTTTTAGGTTGGCCTTTTATTATGGAATTCCCACCGTTGCCATCAGTCCCACCGGCGCCAATTCCTGGCTGAACAACATGTTTGGAAATCCCCAATCTTCGTCCCTTGATCCCAGCAACTTTTTACCCTTTACGGAGAAGATGAATACCAGGCAGAGGATTGTCAACTCGCTAATGGCTACCTTTGAACGTTTGACATACAAGTACGCATAGTTGAGACTTAAGACTCTTGATTAGGTTTAAACTTTAAAGTATTGTTTTATCTTTAATACTCACTTGATGAGTGTTTGTTGCAATCTCATTGTGAGCTTCTGTTCTGACGCAACAAATACTTTAACAAACATCTATTTAAAGCTGAAAATTCCACATAGGGCTTTGAATCTAATTGCCCTGCTGCTACCCTGCTATTAGAATTTTAAATGAAATATCAAAGTCAACAAAGCGAAACCTTAATTACGTTGCAAAAACGTGAAAAAAGCACGAATTGAATTTCACTTTTTACTAATTATTCTAAATGGCATATTTTATTATTTTTTTACAGTTTTTTCCACTTGATTTCCCAGCAATCGGTTTACACGAATCACTTTGAGCTACTCGTTAAGGAGCTGCCGCTTTACAGAGATCTTACCAAGAACTTGAGCCTGGCCCTCATTAACTCCCATCCAGGTCTGCACTACTCCCGAGCTTATTTGCCAAACATGGTGGAGGTGGGCGGGATGCATTTGAACAAACCAGATATTCTTTTGCCAAAAGTAAGTAAGTGCTTAAGGAAGTCTCCTTTATCTTAATTCTATTTTATTTTTAGCACCTCAAATCATTCGTGGAAAGTGCACCAAGCGGGGTGATTTACTTTAGTTTGGGTGCCGATGTCCAGACGGCTCAGTTGCCGTTGGAAAAGCTATCTGTTATCCTGGATGTGTTTGGGCATCTGAAGGAGTTTCACTTTCTATTGAAATGGGAAACAGAGCAGTTTGTACCGGAACTGCAGCTGCCGGAAAATGTGATGATTGCAGATTGGTTTCCCCAACAAGCGGTTTTATTCCACCCGCAGGTGAAGGTGTTCATCAGCAGCTGTGGGCAGCTGAGTGTTTGGGAATCGATAGTGGGCCGAAAGCCAATACTTGCCATACCCTTTTTGGCCGAACAGGAGGTGATGGCCAAGCGCCTGCAACTCCACGGAGTCTCGTTGACTGTGAGCTACGATGCCATAACCTATGATGCCCTGCTCCACGGCATCAGGCAGCTCACCCTGAATAGCAGCTACGTGGAAAAGATGAGACAACTAAGCGAGCGACTGATAAGCCGCGATTCCTCGCCAGCTGCCAAAGCTGTGCGAAAGATTCAGCTCATTTTGGACTCTGGAGGAGCTGATTACCTTAAATCCCATGCCAACACGTTGAATTATTGGAGAGCCGAAGGCATTGATGTATTCCTAATTATCGCCCTTGGCTTTTGCGGCATTCTAATAGTGCCATTTTTAGCCATTTGTTGCATCCTAAGGAAATCCTACCACAGCCAAGCAGCCCAGATTCAGCCGCCGTATAGGACCAACCTGAAGGTGGTGGGTAGGGTGCACAGTTATGGTGAGCAGGGCAGCCGCAAATCTTCTGCCTCAGTGGAGCCTCTCCGAAGAACCAGATCGGCTCAGTCGCTGTCCAACAGGTCCAGCTCCTCTAGCATGGGCTCCTCGTCACCCACAAGCCTATCGACAGCGTCCACCACGCCCCTGGATCTGACACCACCGCCGCCAGTTCATCTGCTTGGTCAGGTATCGCCATTGCAGCTGTACGTAAACCAACAGGGGATATACTCAAGCGAAGGCAAGACATCACCGGAGGACAACCCAGAACGAAGGTTCTCCTAATTGATACATCTCTCTAGGACAACTATTTTACAAAATAACATGGGAGATGAAAGTATTCTATTCTATAATATGACACTTTTCTATAGAATACTTAAATCCCCCCAAGTATATAATAACATATATACCGTGTATCTATTTTTAAGCATCATTTGTTGTTGATAATTGTGTGAACAGACCTTTACAGTTTGTAGATTAGATTAGTTTAAGTTGCAAGGTTTTTAATATGTATATATTTAATTTTGATTGTTTTTTTGAAAGTTACTTTTCAAATTGTATTTAACATTTTTTTTTAAAAGATTATTGGTATGTTTTTGATATTATGGTCAGGGCCCTCGTCGCAAATATCCGATTTATTTCAAAATATTTAAATTCAAAGACTGAAAAACCCGCGAAAAAGACAAACCCCTTGTTGACAAAGTGAAACTTAAAACAATAAACTATAATTGTGGTTAAAAACTGCAAACGGTTCAGCTAATCTTAAACTAAATCTTAATGATTTTTTATGTACTGACATTAATTACTTTACGGGGCTTAAACTGAGACAAATTGGGTTAGTTTGTTTTTGGATAGTTTAGGTTAAGAATATTTTATAAAATAATGTATGGATTGTTAAATAAAAAATAATATAATCGCAAGATCTGAAAATATTTTCAAGTGCATAAGGTCCTCCAGGATAGTTTTTAATTACCACTAATTAAATAATTGAGCCGACATTTTTATTTAAACAGTCCTCGATTTAAGGCAAATGTGGAATAACTTTTAGTGCCCATTCTAATCGACGTGGAGAGACCCGAGACCCGGAGAACAGTTAGCGTTAATTATGGTTTCGAATGGCTGCCAGGACGGAGGGCAGAAGGCGGAGGGCGTGTCTAATTAGTTGACTGCGCCGGGCCAAAGGCGGCGGGCTTTGATGTGCATGACGGCGTGTGCACTTCATTTAAGCCGAGTGCGGTTCACGTGTCTCCGAGGAGGATGTGCTCCGAGAGCGGATGCTCCGCAAAGGATTGTGGGGATGTGCCAGGACGCGCCCAGAAAACGCACCTGTTTGCATTCAACAGTCGGCCCACGTAGACAAAGGCATGGCTCATGGGTGGGTGGCACTTTTTCACTCGGCTTCCCCGCCTGCTGAATGTTAATAAAAGCGTAATTATGCACATCTGTGTGCCGAAGGTAATGCAGCACGAGAGCACCCTGAAAGGATATGGATAGTATATTCTATAGTTGGCTGCATTTCCCTCTTTGTATTCTTTATGCGCATATTTTTGGTTAGGCATTGGATATTTGATATGGAAACCACAAGTGACATGACGCGCGATGGTATTCCCATGGCATCTCCCATAACCCCAGACCCTCATCAGAGCTAAATCAGGGAGCTATGGACCGCAATCCCAGGGGAATACTACTTTCAACAAGTAATTATCTGGTAATTTTTAAAAGAGATTCAAATATTAATCTTTATTTTACATCCTTTTAAATTTTCTTGATTATCTTAAAAATATGACTCAATAGTTTCTAAAATTGCAACATTCAAGGCCATCAAAGACGACCTCTTGTAACCCACTCATCTCATAGAAACCTTAAGCCCCATGGATGTGGGGGCTATGTTCTGGTTCAAAGAGCCTGTCCCGAATTGGCCACCCATCAAAGCCACACTTGTCACAGGAAACAGGAGGTCGCCAGTGGCAGCGATGCTGGGTTTGAGCTTAACTCCAGCGGATTGGAGGCCATAGGCATGACAACCATCGTCGCGAATGTCAACCGCAAGCAGAGCAGTGGAGCCAAGTGACGACTTCTCGAATTGACAGGCGACCAGTGCAGTCAACCGCAACAGGAGTTAGTCTTACACGGGGGGAAAAATATAGGGATTTAATTAATTAAATAAAAGTCTTAATTATCTCCAAATATCAAAAATAAAATTGGATAATTATTAACAAAGATTTAGCCTTATGCTGAGGATGATGAGGTCCAAATTTCCCTTCTCATGAATTTTCAATGTTATTCAAGGAAGTCATCCACACAACTTTAAAAAAATCTAAAATTTATATTTATTTATTAAGGTTATAATGCATGAGAATCGTTTTATAGAATAGGATTAAATAGGATTCAAGAATAGGATTAAAATTGGCAAAGATATAGCCTTCACTTCGGCTAGCATCGGAGGCTTATGGAGCTCCCCATGCATTTTCAATTTTTTTAAAGGTAATCCTCCAGAAAATTTGACAAAAAAAATTGACAAAAGAATTTATTCTTAGATTTTAATGCAGATTTGTGGAGAATTAATTACCAAATCGTCAAAGATATTCCGTTCACGAATAGGATGGAAATTGGCAAAGATATATCCATTACTTGGGTACTTAGTCACATGCTATTTAAAAATTTTTGGAAACTTGATTTCTTAAAACTTAATTTGATAAAAATCCAAAAAAAATACTTTGTTGTTAGATTTTTATCCAGATTGGAGGAGAATCAATCCACAAATCATTTAAGATATTCGAATATTCCTTTAAGATGGAGAATCGGATGCATATTTGTATAGTATAGCCTTTTCCAGGGATTTTCCAGCATTTTCAATGTTTTTGAAGTAGGTCATCCAGAAAATTTGACAAAATGTCTAAAAAATATTTTGTTTCTTAGATTTTGATGCAAATTTATGTAGAATCGATCTACAAGTCGTTTAAGGTAATCCGCTCAATAATCGGATACTTATTGGTAAAGATATAGCCTTTTCAAGGGGCCTTATTGTCCCCATGCTTTCCCCATGTTTATAGATTTTGATGCAAATTGATAATAAATTCATCCACAATTCGTTTAAGATATTTCGCAAAAGAATCGAATAGAAATTCGCAAAGATATAGCCTCCCAGCCTTTAAGACCTTTACAATTTTAAATTTCTAATTGATTCACGATTTTTCTCAGTGCACGTTAAGAATTTGTGACATTCCCCGGTCTCGGGTTACGGCCATGGGAACAGAAGAGAAAGAGTTCGGATTGGTTTCGGCCTGGGCAGGGGCTTCCCCGCCCTCGCCACCGCATCTACTCCATTAGCGCTGATGTCAGGGGACACTGGGGAGCAATGGGGGATCCAATGGGGAGGGGGATCCAATGGATCCAATGGGATCCAATGCCGTGGCATCAAAGGCCCCCATTGACGGAGCTGCCGAGTTGTTGTCATCATCTGTCCACGGGCGGCTCCTTTCAGCTGCTTTGAAGTTGGGGCTACAAAATTAATTGCATGCTACACAAATCCCTCCTTCTTGGCCCATCTGGCAAGCTAAAAACTAAAAACTCTAAATCAACAATCATCATAACTATAACTTTGTACACCAAGGCCCGAAAAGGCAGCACATTGGAGGGCAGTGGGGGGTGCGTGTATGTGCTGTCAACATGTTGCAAGTTTCCCGCTGCATTTTCCGCCCCCTCAGTATTTTCAACACTTTTGTTGTGAACACACTTGACTTTTGCCATGGAAAGTACCATGCAATACACTACAAAAAATAATATTTATAAAATCTTCTTAAAAACATTAATATTTTGGATAAAAAGTTCAGATCTGTATAGGAATATCTTAAATATCCTTGAATAAAATTTAATATATGAAGAATAAAACATCTTGAATATTTTTTCCAGTTTCCTGACATATGTCACGCCCCCAGAACTCCCTCTCCTGGCATGCAGTTTCCGGCTTTTGTGTACATCTTGCACTCCGTTTCAATTTAATTACTTTGGAGTTACGCAACCGGGAAAGGACCAAGTTTCCAGGATGTAAATGGAGCAGTAGCCCAATGATTTAGATGTCCCCATATGTCCCCATTACTCCTAAGCTCCAGTCTTCAATCCCAAATTCATAATTTACAAATTAAATTAAATGTGAGGAAAGGCAAAGGAATATCCTCAAAGGATATGCCATGCCGATGAGAGAAGTCCTCGAGGCTGAGATTTACATTTATTGATTGGAGAAGGAAGGCGTTTTTCAGAATTCTGGTTTTTGCTGCTTGAATATATATTCTTTATTTTTGTTTTTGGTTCTTTTTGGATGACACACAAAAAATAACAACACAATTTGCATAAACGTCAACAGGAGCGGCAAAAAGGAAACAAAATGTGGCAGCTGTTGCAGTGGCAAGTAAAAACAACAGCAGAATAAGTAAGTAGGGGCCGTGGACTGTATAAATTGGATGGGGAATTTTAAGGGTCCTGATTTCGGATTCCAGAGATCCTTTAGTCGGCTTTATGAGCCCAATCAATGTCTAAATTTAAAGGTAGGTTTTTTTAGCAAGTAATTATTATTAATATTTATTTTTTTGCTTAAATTTGATATAATTATTTGATTAAAGCTTTAACTTTTAGCTCTGGAAAAGTTACTTTATTTATATTTATTATTCCCCCGTCCTTTCTGCAACTTGCATGTTTTGCAGATTTGAAAAGTTTCCCAACTAGTCTCCTTGTGTCCTTTATTTGAGTAGCAAAAGTCCAATCCTGTTGACCAAAAACAGCCCTTTCCCATGGTCCAACACTTGAGTATTTTTGGGGCACAACTTTATTGCGGTTGTCATAGTTATGACGGTTCCTGTTGTTTTTGTTGCCAACTTTAAAATGCATTCGAATTTCGAACACGGCTAAAAGTTGTTCATGTGTTTGCCACCAGGGACAGAGCACCGAGGACATAGGACCCAGGACTCAGGACCCAGGACTCAGGACGTTGGGCGGGACAGGAAATGTATTCCATAAGGAGTAGACCAGCAACAGAGTACAGCGGAAGGCATTTCCTCTGGATGTTTGAGTGAGTCTCTCTCACTGTGTGTGTGTTTGTGTGTGTGGGTGTGCCTTTTGCATCGGTCCTCATACTGTCCTGGCTCTGTTCCTGTCCTTGTTCCGCTTCCTCTTCCCCTGTCTCACTGCCAGTGCTAGATGCAGATAAGAGGCATATACGCTTGTCAAGATTTGCTTTGATGTCTTTTTCATGTGCCCGACTTGGGCGCGCCCGGCTCCATGTCCAATGCTCCATCTATGCACTGTGAAAAAATGAGGATATTGAGAGAGGAAGGGTTTAGAAAAAATAGGATATTATTAGTGGTATTTCAACTTAAGATAAAAAAAATATATTTTTTTAATATTATTAAATTCATTATTGCTTTAATTAGTCATTAACTGTGCTTTAATAAATTATAGACAGACATCAAATTGTACTCTTTTTTAAAATAATCATAAAATTGTTATCAAATTCAGAGAATATTATTTTGTTTTTGTCAGGATTTGTTCTATAAATGAATGATATCTTTAATCGGTTATATAAAGTAGCCTTCTCGCACCCACAAAGGTATGCTATTGGTATGGTATGGTATGCTATTGGTCACCTATTTGGACTGCCGCCCTCATTGATCTTATGAATATAAGGATTCATATTTTAGAAATTACTTAAAAGTGTTTTTAAAAAACTTAATCTTAAGCTAAACCCATGTAGAAATTGTTGCCCTAATAAAAAAAAAACTATTGCAATATATTCATTTTTTTTTGCTAAAATGTAACCTTATTTCTTGCAGTGCCTGCTCAGCTCTTATGCCTTTATTCTCTGTGTGTGGGTTGACAACAATTAAAAAGTGACGGGCAAAACAAATCGCCGGGACGGTGATGGGTATATATGTATGGTATGGTACGGTGTCAGGGCATCGGGGTGCAGGGTCGGTGACGGGATCGGGACAGCAGGTCTACCAACTTAAGTAGCAGCAAATATACAAAAAGCAAAAATCTCTTTTAGAAGCATTTCAATTGGCTTTTGTTTATGCGAGAGATTTTCGCCCGCCCCCACCCACTCCTTGTCCACTAATTTGCTTTGAAGTCAAGGCATTTTCAGGGTGTAGTATGTATGGGTGTGTTTTATTTTTGGTAGCGTAGAAATTTTATTGGCAAAAAGGGTTGGGTAGGCGCTTTGAAGTTCAAGTGTAGGCAGCGGCTCGTCTCGGCCCCATTGATATATTTATTTTCTACACACAATAATTTGCCTTTGTTGTTCCGAGACGGAGGGACGCAGGCGACAGGCGGTGGTCGGCGGGCGTCACAAATTGAAATATCGCATTAATTTGCCATGCCGCCGTCGCGCTTTGTAATAAAAGTAAATAATAATTTAATAAAAAGGCAGCAAAAACAACCGCAACTACAAAACAAAAAGCCACACAGAAATGGGGGGGAAAAAAAGCGCCGAAACCGAAAAGCAAAAAATCGAGTGAGCAAATTCAACCATTAAATGCTGACGGCAAAGAACAAAGTAAAGGCAACAGACCGGCAAAAAGCCGACAACAGCTGGGCGCAAAAAAACACAAAAAAGAAAAAACATTAAACAGGAGGGGCGGTTATTTCTGCGCGGCGGGGTGGTGGGTGCAGCCGCGCATGCGCATTGGGCACCGCACCACCGCCACCCACCTCATCGATGTGTGTGGTGATGTTGCGGCGGTGCTGTGTCCAAGATGACGATACCGCTTTCAAGCCGCCGATGCCAACCGCTTCAAATTGATTTGAACGAGCGCAAGAGCTTTCGGACAAGTTGATAAGAGCGGCAAGCCGCCACCACCGATTTGCCGTAAATGTTGAGTTTTATCTTTAATACTCTTGCCAGGTTGAGGTAATGGAAAAATAGTGGTTGCTTTGGCAACATAAGGAGGATAAAGAAACTTGAACTCGAATTCTTATTTATTTAAGTTTGGAGTACGAAATATTATCAAATATTTTGTATTAAATATTAATTTGTTTTCTATAACAATACCTTAAATTACTTAAATATATTACCTATTATAGTTCATTAGATAAAAACCTTTTTGTAGCATTTTTGTTGCATATTTTTGGGGGCTGTTTAATAGTCTTTATAAGAAATATTTTTGTTAAAATATAAATTATATGAAAAAAAAAAAACTTACATTAAAAACTACAAAAACTACTACTAAACTAATTAAAAATTATGTTAAAAGTATGGAAGTTACATTAAAAACTACATATAATGTATCTTAGGAACTTTGATTTTTGAAAATGGGTTTCAATTTCTACTATTTCTGTATAATTATTCGATTTTTGTATATTATTATATATGTAATTATAATTACATCTCAGAGGTTTAATCATACCATGTCATAATTTTCACAAAAACGAAAGAGTACTCCCAGCTATCGGCCTAAATTGTTTCGGCCATGGTTTTATCTCACTTTTTTCGCACGGGTGGCTTTCGACGTGGATGTGGATGTGGCCGAGCTGTCCGGAGAGCTTCGACTTGGAGCTGAAATGTCGGCGCAACTTCAAAAGGTGTGCCAGTGCTTGGGTGTGTGTGACTGTGTGTGTGGTTGCCGCCTGCGGGCCATGCTCAAATGAACATTCATACCAAGAGGGAGGAGATGGAGGATCGGGTCAGCCTGTCTGTCCAGCTAATCAAGCATCAACTTCATCATCATCATCATCGTCTTCATGGTTGCGCTTGCGGATGTAGCGTGAACAGTTAGTTATATGGGAAATGCATGTGTAATCGCAGGGAAACGGGCGGCAAGACTTTGATAAATTCGAGATAAATATAGAAATTTCCAAGTTAATTAGGGGTTAGACAAAGGATGTCCAGAGGGAGGGGGATTACTTTCTGATGATCCATATAATTACACAATTTGAAGAAAATCTATATTATTATGGGAAAATGTTTGCAAGAGAGTATATTATTTTAAAAGCTTTCATTTAACTTAATTAGATTATTTCAAAAGAAGATATGTTTCAAAATAATATATACACTACGCATGCGTGAGTCCTTTTTCCACCAGCTTGGGGCGACCAACGTGGCGTATGAGTTATGAGAATCAAATGGGCACACGTGTGGCCGCCATCCCAGTGGCCAGTAAATCAAACTTTTTGGCATGGCGTGTAAACAATGTTATAAATCAGAAAACCGCAAGGCACCCACCATATTGTCCAGGAGGGCAACCGACAATCTGCAGACTGTCTGCGGCACAGAGTGAGGCACAAGGCGCCCACGCCAAAGGCGGAATGCAATGCGCCAGGATGCAAGTGACGCATAAAGCCATTAACATATGAATTTTGGGGTAGATAGTACTGCTGGTGGGTGGGTGGTTGGAGGTGGTGGTTGTGCGTGTCTAAGATTTACAGCTCTAAGTGCATAATTGCATTTGGAGCAGCCGAATCAACATGGGAATTTAATTAAAACTAAACAGGGAGTGAGCTACATATTTTCATTTGATTATGACTAACTTAAATGAATATTTTGAAAATCATGTTATGTTTTAATTCAGAATCTCAGAAGCATTTAATTATTTTAACAAGACTTAAGATTACACATGTATCAGATGTATCATTCTATAAAGCCTTTGCTCTTGAAATCAATTAAAAATTCCCTACACAATTATAAACATGTTCTCAATTTATTTTTTATTGAAATGAAAAACATGTTGAAATGAAAATCTCGAGAGCAATATATTTGAAAAGTTTCTGAAAATTGATTTAAGCACTCGAGGCCCTAAGATATAAATGGTTGCGATGGTGGACGGAACTCGGGATGGATCTATGTACGTCTGGAAATGGAATCGGGGCTCTTGTCCCGGACCGGAGTGTGAGTTATTTTTCGCTGAGTGATGTGCGCATGGATAATGAAGCAATGACGGCATGAATGACTGAATGAGGCGGCAACCTCCCTCAAAGGGGCAGCCGCCGATGCACGACTCCCAGACAGACCGACAGTCAGCCAGCAAGCCAGACAGCCAGTGAGTTTGAGCTCCGTTCGCGGCTTGAGCGTTTAATTAAAAGGCAACAACAACAAAAAAAGAGGGGGAACGGAAAAAAATACCGAAATAAAGGAAAAAAATATATAAAGAAAAAAGGCGGCAACTGAGGCGTCGGCCAGCAGTTGATCATTATCAGATACGGCAGCGTAGATAATGCAAGATACAAGTTTCAGACTTGTAGACCCACGGGGGGACAACACTAGATGTCTGGGCACTTTAAAAAATGATTTTTATTTTTGGCCTGAAAAAAACCATAATTCCCCACCCTCTATAGCAGCCGCCGTCTGTAATTTACGAGTGGAGCGAAAAATAAATGGTAAATTGTGTTTTAAACAGAAATGTGTGGAAAAATAATTGAAAATGCATAAATTTGTATTTCTGTGCTTGAGTATTGGTGCCACTAAGATTTCTAGTGTTGCAATAATTTAGTTTTATTGGCTTGACTTTCAAAAACACAATAAGAAACTCAAATATTTTAAAAATCATCTCCTAAACTTCCATTATTAGAACTGTTTTCGATCTAAAAAAAAGTCTTAAATTTTTCAAATATTTTCGAAACGAACTTCATGGAAATGGCACTAAAAACTTCAGATACTTGAGATGTTTCTGGATGCTACAAAGATACACATAGTCTTTGATCGTTCTCCCCCGAATGGATTTCGTAGAGTCTTATATGTAACTCCCGCCTCCCCACACTTAATTCGGTTTTATAGACTTCCATTTAATCTATCGCCTCCCATCATGTTTTTGGCATCATTAATCTGGTCATTAAGTCCCACAGCAACCATAATCCCCAATATAACAGACCCAGTCTCTAGATACGTATACTTGGAGTCTAATCGTTTGATGGACATCGATGGATGGCCGGAGTCTTGTAAATGTAAAATCGTAAAAAAGAGGCGGACAGGCAAAAAGCGCCGAAAAAATGGTCATAAAAATGCTTGATTGAAATGGCTTCATTTTGTAGACAAAAAATTTGTTGCCTTTTGGATAGACTTTTAATGATTCTTCGGCCTAATAAGCAACAATTGGTTGTACGTCCCCCTTGCCTGAGCTTTTCCAATCAATGCACAGTTTCAATTTCCGCTTTGGGGCCAACGTACATTCGAAATTTTTCCTTCATTTCGAATGCACTTTTTTTCTGGCGATGGTGGGCCCCCGGCTCGCGTTTATCAAAATTAATTGGAAATTTTCGTCGTTTTTTTAACGACTTCTGGGTAAAAGTCATTTGAGGGACTTCAAACGGCCTGCTGCTGCACATGTTACGAAGGTCCCGAAGATCTCTCTGGGCCTGCCTGTCAGTTTTACGGCCTTACAATATAATTTCCTGTCAGTCGTCGGGGAATGCCAAAAACTACAATTCATAATTGCTTTGGAAATTTGTTTATAAACGCGTCGCCCTCCCAATCATCTCTCTTTCATTATCAACCCACATAGTTACCGTCATCGAGGGACAACTTCATTTGAATTTTACGACAAACGTATAAAATATAAATATTTATGGCCAGCACTTACAACAAAGTTAATTTATTTAATAGTTTCACGATGTACATGGCCCCATCCATAAATATATGATTTCCATTTGATTTCATACAATTTTACGACTTCCAAAAATATTATTTGAAAACTCTTCGTCGAGCCTGATCACTGAAAAATAAATATAGATATTTTTTAATGAGTTTTACGAGCGATCCAGCGATGATTTTTGTTTTGTGTGACGCAAGTTGAGAATGTATCTGCGTATCTAATTTATGTTCGCCTCATAATTTTCAGAAAATATTTGGAAAATTGGGAACATTGACTCAGCGCCCCCCCAATGTTGTTGAAGGTTTAATGGAATTCGAAATAGAAAAATAATCAGTGGATGGTATATTATTCCTAGCTTAAGTTAACATTTTTCGAAGGCTTTTCTTCTAAGAAAAGATTTTTTTGGAGGGTGTTTTAAAAGTAAATAAAAATAAAATTGATGTATATTTTAAGAAGTTTAATTAGTGAAGTGAATGAGAAAACTAAATACTGAAATTCATTTGAAAATCTCATCTATTTTTCCATTATTGATCGCTGGCCTTAAAGCTGCTGCTATTGTTGCCATTAATCTCGTTCGAGACAAGCCAATTAGGCTTATCTCCTGCAGGGAAAATGCCTTTAACCTAATCAACTCCCTAATACACATAAACTCATCTAACCCTTCAAAAACTCATCAGCATTGCCAATATGTGTGCGAATATGGGGCTTTTTCGACGAACCGAGGGAAAATGGCACTGAGCGAATCGAATACAGCTTCCTTGTCAATTACAGCGACAGTTGCCATGGCCGTCACTCAGTCATCGTTATAGGGGCAAATGTCACAAGCGTCCCTAGTCCCCTAGCCGGCCGGCCTGCACACTGGCCAGTGGCCACATATGTATGAGCGACAGTGACCTCCCTCCCCCAAAAACTTACCCAAAGGCCAGACATGGCCCACTCGTTTTTGGTAATTACATTTGCAGTCAGAGTGAAAATGCTGACACACACAGACCCTGCGAATGAGAGAGTGTGTCGACTTTTGTCAAACATAAAGCTGCAAAATGCTGTACGAATTTCGGCAGGACGGCAGAACGACAAAGTGCACTGGGATGATGCGAAATCGGAGAAAACATAAATCAATATCGGACAGTTCCCTGACATCAATCAGAGGGGCCCGCATCGGAAGGGAATACTATACTATAGAAACCCAATGAAATTAAGACGGGACGGGATCAATGGATGACGAAGGCAGAACAAAAGATATCCCGAAGAAGAGACTACGGGGAAGAATCCAAAACGAATCGAGACGAAACCCTTCTGGTTCGCTTAGAAGGAGGTTCCCTTTGCCGCCTTTGTGTCCCCCGTCCCCGAATACCTTTGGTCCCCTCTGATCGCGTGTTCTTCTTCAATTACAGCGTCATTATACCGAAAGCCGAAAACGTTTTACGGTGCGAAAGCCGGAGGACCCCCGAGGGCAAGGTTAACCCTTTGGGTTCTTCTGGAATTATGGAATTCTGGAATGTGTTTTATTGAGTTTTAAAACATTTATATAAAAAGGATTTATATAAATGGTTTTATAATGGTTTATAATGGTTGCCATTTATAAGGCAAATGATTAAGGATTTATAAAATATATTAAACGGCATTATCATTATACCGCTTTTTGATTATAAGAATAATTGAAAGAAAGTCCCTTAAATTACCATAAAATCATCTAAACTAATAATATAAAAGTCCCAGATTGCACCACTTTAGAACCCAATGGGTTAAAGCCAAGCCGATCTTGGTTCGCGGGCTTCCTCCACTTGCTTTGTGATCGCCGAAGAAAGAAAGAGCTTTGTGTTTCTCGTCTTTATTTTATAATTTTTTTTTTCGCTTTTGCCTGCCTGCTCTCCGCGGCGTAATTCAGGATTCTCCTTGCTCTGTTATTATCGGCGGGTTTTGAGTTTGGGTTTGGGGTTACTTTATTATTTTTTTTCAGTTTTTTTTTTTGGTTGCTGGTAGGTAATTGCCCTGATGTTCAAGCTCAGCAGGCGGCTTCTTCGAAGCAAAAAAAAAAAGTAAAGACGTGGAAAGGGGCAGCAGTCGAGCTCAAATTTAAAAACAATCAAAATTTTTTTCAGCAGCCACTATGCATAGAGCCAAATTAAAACCAGGTATTATCCATACATGTGTATAATCAAAAATCGTTGGATGGAAGGCGAGCACCGGCCGAATCGAAAGAAACAGGTAACGTGTCGGGGCAGAAAAGAAAGCTTCGATTTTTTGGGGCGTGGCAGTTGCAACAATTGAAGATGTTGCACATATAATTGCTTTTGCATTTTTGAAAAGTTTGATACCTTTGAACTCGTAGTTTATGGTTTAGAGTTGATGATTTAAACAAATTGGCTGTCTTTGTTTGATGTTAGGTAATCAACTTAATTATAGTTAAAATTAAGTGCACCTGAGTTCAATTTTAAAGTTTTTATTGTTTCTTTTAGACTTAAAAATAGTGTAAGCTTTACAATCCTGGTTATAATGATTGATGATAGCCTTGGTGATTAAAAAATATCACATTTTTAAATTTATGTTTTAAAACTAATCTAAAAGAGCCCCAATTATTCATCAAGGATGTCAGCAGCTTATTAAAATGTAAAGTCCTTTAAAATGATTTGAATAACCTTATTAATTGGTTTATTAACCTTTTGAAAAATATGGTTTGGGAAATAAATGCCACAGCCCCAAAGAGCAAGAAACATTAATCCGCAACTCTCTTACATAAACAAAAGTCATTTTATCACAAATAAAGGATAAAATCACTATTCAAAAATCTATTTTATCTATTTTAATCAGGGACTGTAACGGTTATAATTAAAAAAGCAAAAAATTACAAAATAAAAGTTATTTCTTAATTTTTATGAAAAAAATTGATTTTTAATAATTAAAATTAATTTTAATAATAAAAATTTAGTAATAATTATTAAGTATCAATTTTTATATAAAAATTACGCAATAACTTTTATTTTGTAATTTTTATTATATAAATTGGAAAATAAAAATTATTCGATAACTTTTATTTTAAAAATTGAAAATAAAGATTGAATCTATATATCTTTTGATCCGTAGAAGCCAGATCCAATATATATGTATATATATGATCTACACATCAATACCTTTTAGATGGTATATAATAAGTATGTATATATGTTTATCCGCTTATGTGCCTGTGCAGTATTGGCAGTATTCATAAATAACTATTTATAATAACTATACTATAATAACTAACCCAACTATTGTTGCGGCGGCTGAGAAAGAGTAGTTCATTAAATTGTTAATCAAGATTAAATTACAACAATTTATTAGTTTTTAATATATAAATGGCTAATTATTTAATTTCAAGAACATTAACCTTTGCACGGAGTCTTCGGCAAGGTTGCATCTAAGATTAGTAATTACTAATTTAAGGGCCGAAAATGCCCTTTCAACCGATACCTGCGTTGCAGGCACTGCATGTACTATTTGAGCCAGATATTTTTTTCAACTCCCAATAGCTCATGATATTCACGCTTGGATCTATGGGCTTTGGTGAATATTCATTTATTTCTGTTGCCAATTTAAGCTCGGGTTCATCATCGTCCTCAGAGTCTTCTGAATACTGAATAAGGCACATAAGCGGATAAACATATATACATACTTATTATATACCATCTAAAAGGTATTGATGTGTAGATCATATATATACATATATATTGGATCTGGCTTCTACGGATCAAAAGATATATAGATTCAATCTTTATTTTCAATTTTTAAAATAAAAGTTATCGAATAATTTTTATTTTCCAATTTATATAATAAAAATTACAAAATAAAAGTTATTGCGTAATTTTTATATAAAAATTGATACTTAATAATTATTACTAATTTTTTATTATTAAAATTAATTTTAATTAATAAAAATCAATTTTTTTCATAAAAATTGAAAAAAAAAAATTTATCTTGTTTTTGAATTTGCCATGAAAATTTAACTTATGACAATTTTTTTCAATTTTTTTGGAGACTGTTTTGGGCTTCAATTTTTTTAAACTCATAATCATTATTTACGGTCCCTGATTTTAATCTATTCAATTCTCTAATCTAATAAAATAAAATCATAAATATATTAATAATAAAAAAAAAACCTATTAAAATTATTATTTAAAATGTTTAGATTTTCTATATTAAAATTATGTATTAAAAATCGTATTTATTAAGTTAAGCACATTTTTTGTTTAAAAGAAAAATACTTACATATATGCGTGATGTAAATTAACTATGGTAGAACTTTTTAAATATTTTTTTAAGTTATAGAAAGCTCTTTATATATACATTTATAACCCATTTATTTTTAATTTTTATATTTTTAATTTTTAATCCCAATATTAAACCTACTAACAGCATTTTCGAAATGGGAGCTCAACAGTGTAAGTTCGAAAGAGAGCCGCCTAACAGACTTAACAGCGGCAGAGAGCAACCTGGAGACCATTAACAGAGCCAGAGAGTAGAGTATCTGAAAAACACCCACTGTAGTTTATCGAAAAGATTGTTTTTGTTTTCGTATCTCGTGGATTTCGGTTTGGCTCTCTGTTTGAGTGTTTTCGAGTGAGGCGAGCAAGGTTTGGGCGACTCCGTGGCTTTCAGTTTGTTTTCGTTCATCTTGGCAGAAGGACGTGAGTCGCGCGTGTGCTACGATTTTCGAGATACATCGAAAGGTATCTGGAAGATACGCGTACTTTGGTTTCCCCAAAACAACTTGACCGACCAAGTGACCAAGTGAAGTTCATACAAAACAAAAAAATATTTATTGAAAGCAAGAAATAAATGAATAAAAATCTGCGAGATAGGCAAAAAGTGAAAATCAAGTGTAAAAAGTCAAAAACCGCCCCCACAACAATAACAACAATAAACAGCCGGCCGCCACCCTCCGAAATATTGACGTCGCCGCCTTAGTCAAAGTCTCTGTCGCAGTCGCAGTCACAGTTGACGTCGCAGTCGCGTCTCGCAATCGTTTGGAAATAAATCGTGTTTCGCCTTTTTGCAATTGTTGTTTTTGTACGAGAGTGTAGTACCGCGTGTGTGTGGTGTTGTTGTTGTTACATTTTGTTGTTTATACGCCAAGTTATTTACGTCGCCGTTTTGCCTCTGTGTCGTCCAACAACAACAACAACAATAAGAGAGAAACAATTGTAAAAACAACAAAAACATCAGTGAAAAACAAATCGAGTCGGCAAAAATGTTTTACAATTAAAATTACGCGCGCAGCGGGCACAAAAGTATCTGCAAGATACACATACACACACATACGTATAGATCAAATAAACCAGCGCAATATGCGCAAATTAAACTAAAATGCAGCACATCAGAGCTGTAAAAACTTTTACGACTCCCCCCCAACCATTGCCGCCAACCTGCTTTGATGCTGCTGCTGCCAGTGTTGTTGGTAACTCTGCACTGCCACCACCACCACCACCCGCACAGTCGAAAATAATACCAGATACAAATTAAGGTCGCCCAGCGGCAGCGCATAAACACGGTAGAAGTTTTCTACCTGAGAGTATATTAGTCTCTGGGTCCTTAGATCGTTACACAAAAGGATATCCCACCCGGAGAAAGAGTGAGGACAGCGACGTGTGGAAGCGAGACGCACAAACACAAAGGCCGTAAAACATTTTGGACGGTGCTGGCTGCAGGTCCTCCACCTCGCAGGACTCGTAAATTTCCAACCCAACCAACCCACCCAAAATCCACAAAAACAACCAGGAAGAAGCAGCCAAAAATTTTTAAGAAATCACCAAGTAACTGCATTCACTGCCAGTCCTCCTCATACACATACCAACAAACAAATATATATATATATAAAATAAATATATATATATATTCTGGCAGAGATGGCGGGCAACATTGTCAAATGGTGGAAGCATAAAATTCTCGGCGGCTACAAACAATTCTCAGGTAAGCGAAAGCCAAGCGTTCTCAACTTGTTTAGTGAATTTCCAGATAGTTGGCAACAGATATAGAAAAGATGGATGTTAATGCTCCCTGGGAGTGCCAAAGTTGCTTGAATGACCAACGGGAGAGATAGCATTCAAGGAAACAATTTGTTTCAAAATACCCAACTAAATTAAATACCTTAGATGAAGTCTCTTTCGGGAAATAGAGTGGGAAATCTCTTAAATATGAGGTATTAATGGCAAGGTGATGGTGAGATATGGTATCATTACAAGGATTTGTTTAGAAATAGGGGTTTGTCTTACTTTAATATAATTTAAAGATTGCAATACAATAGATTTTCGTTTGAAATCCCCTTTCTTGACGAAAAATAATCACCAATAATTATTTACCCATTATCCGTAAACCGTTTTGAATGCCAAGTTAATCCCCAAAGGTTTTCCTATTCCTTTTTCGAGCTACCTCTTATCACAGACCTTTGCCCCATTACCATACGACTATCTGGAACTGAGGATCTAAAATATTACCTTTTTTTTAAACAATTGCTCAGCCACTAGCACACACACTCTCAGATCTATCTATTCGGAATTCATTCAGTCAAGGGCTTCTCCCACATCCTTTTCCAATAATTACACCGAACAAGAAGTCGAAAAAAAAAAATAAAATGTAGGCAATCCCCCGGCTGCGTTTTTATCTAGAAGATACACACAGCCGTTTGTATCTTTCGGTCGCTGTGGGGAAGTGGTAGGGAAAACGACACACAAAAATAGAACAGGCCGATAGAAAATCGGGCAGAGAGGAAAAAACAAAAACAACTACAAAACATCAAAAGAAAAACGACGCATCGCATGGAAAATAAATAGAATTTTTTTTGGAAACAGATCGAAGCGAAATATAGTCGTGATCAATAGAACGAACTATCGACTCCTGCTGACGATGCACAGAAAGAAATCAAGAGTCCTTGTGTGGTTTGAAGATTCTACAAAATATTTGAGCACCAAAAAATTATATCTGTTCCTTAGAAATCATAAACCCTCTTCCGACTTCCAAGTATTTCTTCAAAAATTATACATAACTCGGGGAAACAAAAAGTATCTTTCGATCGTTTTTCTGCCAAACGAGCGACATTGATGTCCGAATCGTTGAAGGAACATCAATCAATCAATGTTCCTCTTCTGGGTTTCTGTCCACAAATTCATCAGAATTATTCTCCTTCCTTTCGTATTTATTTATTATTATTATAATTTACAAAAAAAAAGAAAGAAAGAGAGATTTCTGGGCTGGCAATTGGTCTGCGCCAATTAAATGCCAGGCCAACACTTTGAACCCTTTCCAGGACAACAAGACCCGTACACTAATTGCTGGCAGATGCAGGGGGAATTCAAAGGAAACCTCCAAAGGCACACCGAAGTATGCAACTTCAAAGAAAGCAGCCACAAAAATACTACACTCTGGCAACGGGGCAACACAGCCAGAGAAAATAAAAGAAACAAAAAAATAAAAATAAAAAAAATAAGAAGGAAAATAAAGCGAATTGAAATGCCGACGCCGTTTAAAAACAACGTACGAACATTTCTTACCTGTTGCAGGTAAAACCGAACCGAAGTCGATGCCACGATGGAGGTGGAGTTTGCTGCCCATTGCTGATGGAAGTACACAGAAATTAATAATTACAATGAAACTAATAACTAAAATTTTAAGGAATTTTTAGTAAAATTAGTCAAATGAAATAGGCAGGATTAAGTCAGAAGATACTTTCTCACAGGCTTTGGTTATTAGCTGCTTTTCTCAATATCTTTTTTTTAATGTGTAGAGAGAAGCAGCTGCTACGAGGCCAAGACCGATACCGACTCATACACAAAAACCTTTTAAAACCCTCACGTTGATAAAACAACAACAACAACAATCGACAGCGGCAGCAAGTCGTCGAGCCGCCGCCGCAAGCAAAAATAATAATAACTGAGCGGCAGGCGGCAGAGTCGTTGCAACCTCTCCGACTCCATCTCCGACTCCAAAAAACCCCCCCACTCCAACCCCAGCCACATCTCCATGCCCATCCCCAGTCACAGCCACATTTCCAGCTCCCCCAACTCCCAAGTCGAACTCCACCGACCACCGTCTCCATCTCGAAGATACATCCACCAGCAACCAGTTCCGCGGCCAGGCCAACTATGCCAAACATCTCGGCAGCGGCTACACAAAAGCGGTTTTAGAGACCAAACGACGATCGGCAGACGGACAGACGGACAAACGGACAGACGGACAAACGAACGGCGATCCAGCCAGCGAGCGTACGTTGTTTGTATCTTTGAGATACACACCGCACCGCAGTTGATGCTGCGGCCAAGCTGCGCTTTGCGCTTCGTTCAAAAGATGCGCTTTTCGCTTTGAGGCGCGGCATCAGAGGCCTTCGGTCTTGCCACAGTGGTTCGGAAATGTGCCTTTCAATGGGGATTATCGGCGGTACTTAAGTGAGCCTATACTCTCAGATACTTGTACTAGGTCTAGGTAGGGCCAGGCTTGTAACTGAGAGGTCGTTGAGTCGGAATTATAAAAGAGATTATAAATGATTTTCTGGGTAAAGGATTTTCTGGGTTGTAAATTCTAGATGGGTATTTAAGAATACATATAATAAAAGAAGGGATTAAGATTGTATCTTAAGAATTATTTATGAAAAAATATGATGGGATATGATAATTTACTTTCAAAGGGATGAGTTATTTTTGCTTTGAAGAAATTAACTACTTTTAGGTGGCAAAAAATATATATTTAATAAATAAAGTACACTAAATATATAGTAAATTAATATAGCCAAGTATTATTTATCAGGAAATATATTTAATATTTTTGTAATAAACTTAAACCACAGTACCTTTTTGTGGGTTTCACAACTTTTGCCTTGGCTTTTCTTCGATTCCGTGTGGTTTTTGTTGTTATTATTATGGCCTTAGCCATAGTTGTTGTATTTATTGTTGTTGTTGTTGTGAATTACGGTAGAAGGCACAAGGCGAATCGCATTGCATCCATTGCCTTCATGACAGGCCGAAAAAAAGCGAGGCTCAAAAGCCCCGGCCTCACCGGGCTTAGCTGGCTCAGAAGAGGGCCCCAACAGCTCAAGCTGCAACTACCAACTTTTTGGCTGGTCCCCAAGCCAAATAGCAGAGAGTGGGGCAGAGCGGGAGCAATAGCCTGGTATAAGCAATTTTCGTAATATTAGCCAGGAAGTTGCCGCTCTGCCATCGCGGCGGCGACCCTATAAGGCGAGGTTCAGTTCAGCTCCGATCGTTGCGGATGGGATTGGTTTTTATTTTATTTTCTTGATTTTTTTTTTTGGTTTTGAAGTGAGCTTGGTGGACTGGTTTTTTTTTGGAGTCTGTGCCGCGTAAGAAACCGAACCGAAAAAACCAAAACAATGCTGCCGCCTTGTGCCAAAAGATAAAAAGCTGTTAGCTCGTAGCTTCTGCATTTCTGCAGGCATCCCGGGGGTTGGGGCCACTCCAAGATATATGTAATGACTTTTGAGGTTTTGTTTTGGTCAGTTGGGGCTTGTTGTTGATGCTGTGTGTGTGCCTGTGCCTGTGTGTTGATTTAGCAATTGGCTCTCGGGCCACTTCTTGGAATTATGCCGCACCAAGCTCAATGAGCAAATATTCACCCATTCCGTCCGTCAACTGGCCAATGCCTTTCTCCTCCTCTCCAAATAGGCCAGGCCTATAACTTCTAGCCCATATGTAAATTGTAAGCTTAAATATGGAGACTATGCTATGAATTCAAGTGAAAAGGTTACAAGGTGTATATAATGAAGGGTTTTATGAAGGGATTATGTTTCCTGCAATATAATCTAGGAGGATTTATAAAAGTGATCATCGAAAAGGTTCTGCCAGGTAATTTATTAAAAATCGTTTAATTTTAAAGTTAACCCTTCAAGCTTTTTTTGCCATTTAAAAAATTAAAGAAATACCTCTTCAATTTTGTTTTTCAAACGAAAAAATAAAACACGATACCTAATTCTTTGGCAAATATTTATGGACACTTGGGTGCCAGTTTATTTCAATAACCCTGATGGAAGAACCGTGTTGGCTCTTCTTCTTTGGCGAATTGTGGCCCAGCATGAGTATGTGTCTGTATCTGTGTGCCTCTGGGTGCATGTGTGTGTGTGAGGGAGTCGGTACCTCTGACGTCTGATTGATAAGCGAACCCCCCGCCTTATCTTAATAATATTTAATGCACGGCAAGGCGAGCGTGGCGAGGCCGATGCCGAAGCCGAAGCGAAAAATTTTGTCACCAAGGGGGAAAGGGGTTAGTTCTGGGGCACCAGGGGTCTCTTCAGTGGTTGTGAGGGGGGCTGGTGGGGGGGCATATAGTTTGTGTATAGTGAAAATGAAATTGAAAATAATACAAAACGCTTTGTCGGTCATTAGCTTTGAGTGGACGCCGCCGCCGCCACCGCCGTTCCGTTCCGTTCCGTTACCGCTTATTATTATTTAATTTTTTTTTTCGCTTTTTTTTTTTGGGGATCGTCGCGTCATTTGTTCGCTTGGTTTGGGTTCGGTTTGGTTTTGATTATGTCAAAGCGAAAAAGCCGCCAAACATCAGTGGGCCATGGGCCCGCATGAGTGGGCCATGGGAGTGTGGTGTGCTTTGAGGAAAGCGGCCTGGGAAACTTTTTTTGTGGGGTAGGTGGGGTTTACAGTCCAGCCAAAGTGGAAACGGGGATTTTTCTGGTAATGGCAGATAAGCGAAAGATCTCACACAGAACATTAAGTAGTTTATTAAATTTACATTCAGTAGGCTTAAATCAAACTTTAAATCGCTTTACATTATTTTTTTATATTATTTTACCAAAAACTTGAACAAAGAGGACTATAAGCTTTTGGAAGAGTGGGCTATGATGAAACAAAAGGCGGCCAACAAATAGGAAAACCGGCAAAACCAAGCCAACTGACAACAAAGCGAACTATGGCATACCCGTACTTTATATCTGATGCGTTTGTTTGAGTGTTTGAGTGTGAATCTGGGTGCTCATATGTGGTGCGTATGGGTGGGTGTGTGTGGCTATTTGGGTGTCTGTGGTGTTATTTGTATGTGCGTGTCACACACAGACCCACACCCAGACACTTTCCGCTTTTGAAGTGGCTTTTAATTGATAAAAAGCAAAAAAAAAAGGGAAAGAAAAAAGAAAAGTTTGAAAGAAGAGAATAAACCATAGAGAACAAAAACAACAACAGTATTACACATACGCCATGGTGGCTGTGCCGGAAAATTGAGAGCTGATAGCAACGGAAAAAGCGGAACGACACCGACAACGACAACAGCAACGACATTGATATTAATTCCCACGCTGTTGATGGGAGAGTGCTCTACGCCATGGAAGGGATTTATTTTTTGGGGGTCCGAATTCCACATACCAAGCCCAAGTCCCACTTCTCCTCCTCCTCCTCCTTCACTCTCCCTGGCGTCCACCTAGTTAAATGATAAAAACATGTTGCAGTCGGGCTGGGAGGGGGAGGCTGGGAGAATTGTGGGAGTTGCGGGCTGGATACTTTAAAATGCAAAAGCCCCGCAACAACAGAAGCTAAGTGCTTTTCGGAATGAGAATAGATAATGGATGGCTTGCAGCTCTAAGGGGGAGTGTGAAGGATTTCCTGGGAATTGCCTGTCAGGCGGGAAAGGCGTGGCAAATCTGTTAAAAAGTTTTCAGTTTTGCTAGGGGGATAAATTGAAGCAAACTTTAAAGTCCAGAAAGATGCTTATTATATCTTTAAAAAATAATTTTATTTAACTTCTTAATTAATTATTAATTTAAATATAATTCAATTATTGAATTTATAATTCAATAATTCTTTTAATTCACCTTAATAACCTTATAAAATCTCCCCTTATAATACAATTTCTCACTTCAAAAAGCCTTGTCCTTTGAACTTTAAATACTTCAATTCATCTGCCTGGTTTCTCACACCAAATTACAAGGAAAAAAGAAAAATTGGAAAAACCATTTTCTTCCTCGAGATGGCAAGAAAAAATGAAACTGTTATGTTGTCGGCATTTGCCAATTTAGAGAAAAATTTCCAATTGTGATTATTGATTATTCATTTCCTTCTCGGGGCTGTGGCGCACCTACACTTCGATTTGGGATTGCTTAACCCACTCCCTCCGTGGCCCCTTCGTGTCTCGCCTCTTTTGGTCGTGGGTTAAGTTGAGTCGTCTGCGGAGCCGACATCATCGTCATCATCATCATTATCATCATTATTGAAATGGTAAATTGGACTGCAGAATATTCGTATTGGAATTGTTGGGATTGTATTGTAGTAGTTTTTGTGGTGTGGCACGGGGAGCTCTCTATTTCCTTTATTGTCGGGGATTGGGATATGGATGGAGAGGGGGTATGAGGTCTCATAACGGGTCGCTTGTTAACATGCTACATTAAATTTTTATCAAGAGAGCTATGTGGCAACAACATCTATGCCCCACCCCTCGACTCCGACCGGCATAAATATCATAAATATCTAAAATAATGATGTTGTTTGCCGTTGTTGGTATTCTCGATTATTATGATTACTGTGGAATGGCTGCAATGTAGCATGATTAACACAATCCCGGTGGCAATCAACCCAAATAGAGCCTAAAAGCATTGAACTGAGCTTTCTTCCGAGCTCCCATCCCACTTCCATACATACATTACAAATAATCATAATAACAATGAACCCTCATTGCCTCGAAAGATTTTTGGTTTCCAGCCAGCCAGTGTTCTGCTGACCAACTTTTGGGGAAAAAGGGGGACTTCGTTGTTATGGTTGTTGCCATTGTGGGTGTGGTCAGAGTGGCATAAAAAAGCGTTAAATTACAGCATGAAAAATGCTCATAGCAAGTACTTAAAGTCCGTTGAAAAAAAATGAAGCCATGAGCCAGGAGAAAGAGACTGCGGAATGCTTTCATTAACTCTGCTTAAAGTGGTGAAAATGGGGAAAGTAACCATAATTTAAGAAACAGTAAGCAAAGGCTGTTATTTCACTACAATTTGAGGTTAATAAAATCGCTTGAAGATCTCGAATTCTATAGCCGAAACCTCCAACCCCTCGCCAATCGTATATCAAAGTTACCCATTACCGCAAATAACCGAGAAATATCTATGGAAACCTCGTTAGGCCCGTAAATGTTGCTTTATAAATTATGTTTTATGATTTATATAATATTTATTGCACAAAAGAAAAACCATAACAATAAACGTAATGACAACCCGTCGGACAAACAACAAACAAACAACATACACACATAATTTAATGTATTTACAAAGTTGAAGTTTTTCCGAAAAAAAACTGACGCTGACGAAAAGTTTTAATCGCTTCGATGGCAAGGAGGAGGGACTGTAACTGGACGGGTCGGAAAACTGAAAGCAAACTCCTATCCATTTTGGGGGGCTTTATCATACATTCAACTTGCTATCGGCATTCGAACAACGTCATAAATTTGTAGCGCCAATTAATCACTTTGCCACAGCGTGTCAGTCGAGGATCCGAGGGCAAAGTTTTCGATTGACTGCATTGCAGGGCAGGGTAGGGCAGGGTAGTGCAGTGCAGTCTATTGAATAATTGATGATGCATCTTGCAGATACATTAAAATGAGCGCATGCATGAGCGAAAATATGAAAAGCAGAATAATATATAAAGATATATGTATATAAAATGCCAGCCAACTGTCAATTCCAATTTATTAAAGCAACTGACAGTCGTGTGGGAAAAAATTCAAGCAACAAGTTGAGAGATACAGATACTGTGATATCCGTTTTAATGCGGCTAACACAGATACAGATACAGGATCAGGATGCGGAAAAGTCAGCACAAAAGTATCTAGGGTAATGAGCAGCGAAAAGAAGAAAGAGATGGAATATTTCATAAAAAAAGGGGACTGCGTGCCGGTGAATTAATGAAGGGACGCCAGGATACCAGGACCCTCGCATCAAAGATGATAAAAAACTCTTATCAAACTCGGGAGCCCCCCGAACAATTTTTATTGCTTTGACAAATGCCAACAGTCTACATAGTATATATTTGTACATCTTGTTTCATTTGGTTGTTGCTTTTTTCCCGAGAATTTTAAGTGTTATTTATGTTTGTACAGTTAATTTGCATCCCATTGATGTCGGACCCGGGACTATAAAGAAATGCGTATACAACCGGCCCTGAAAGGGTTGGGAGCGGTTCACAGGGTCTCTCACAAAAGATATTTTATGCGTACATAATTAATACTTGGTGCGGGCGTTTTTCAGAGCCTCTAAGCGGAAATGCGGCCCTAAAAATTCCCTTGAAAATTCCAAAGTCCAGCAGCCCAGCAGCCCAGCATCTCACCCTGGTTGCCTACATTCCATTGGGCATTGTTCGTCGTAAGCTGGCATTAAATTTTCATGCCTTAAACAGCGGCACGAAATAGGCTTAGGTTTCGGTTTTGGTTTTTGGTTTTGGCCACTATAACTTCTCGTTCTTATTCTTATTATACCTGCTACTTGTATACCAGAAGGGTATATGGTTTTTCTAGGAAACCTTTTTCAAGAAATATATATTTTTGATTAGCAATAATAGACTAGTTAAGCAAGGTAGAGAGACCTCTTGAGCAGTACCGGGTATCATATAGTCTTCTTACTTTTCGCTGCGGCTCCTGTGGCTTTTGCCACTGCTGTTGCTTCTACTGGCTCTTTTTCATCATTCGAGTCAGTCAGAGAGCCAGAGGAGTGTTTTTCACTTGAATTTTGTGTCGGCGGTCATATAATTAAGGTGCACACGGCAAAATATGAGTGCAGTGCAACACTTTGTGGCCAGGGCTCTGCAAAGATGGCAGAGACGGGCCAGAGCACAGAAAGGGAACCTGCAATTTGCCATGGCCGGGACTCTTGGTCGCGAAATCCGAATCGCTGAAGTCACCAGCCAGTCACCAGGAGGAGTCGGAGGAGATCCAGAGAGTCTCGGCCTCAAACTTCCTCGATGCGACCACGAATGCTCATTAAAAAGCCACGTAAATGTACAGTGAAAAAATCAGTTTTTAAAAGAAGAAGAATCTAATATTAATGGTGTAAATAATCAACGTTATATTTTTCGTCAGTGCAGGCATAAAACCTGACCAACAAATTGAAGCTGCTAGGTTAAAGGGGAGTTTCAGGCCCCAAAAGTGCTACAGTTAATGGGCAGCAAACAGTCCTGGGTCCTCAAGTCCTCAACTTCGTGTCTGTGTTAATTTGATATGCTGCGGGCTGGCCAAGAAGGTAACGGAGTGCCCAGACTCTGGCCAGGCCCGAGACCAGAGCAGGAAGCAAAAAGAAGCCATCTGTCAGTCGGAGTTATTGCGAATGCCAACTAGATGCCATGCCAACCTAATGAATGGGCCATGGAAAATGAATTTTAAAGACCCTTCCTTTCCAATTTTAAAGTTCAGTAGCCCTAATATCTTTTTCGAGCAATATATGTACAAACTTTCTACAGTAGTCTGGTGTAATCGGATACGTGTCATACGCCCTGCACATATACCATAGTATGTACTTTTAATGAAATTTATTTAATTAGTTTTCATTGAAAGTTTTCCTGTTGCCTTGTTTTGTTTTCATTGAGGGTATTGTGTGTCTGTTTCGGTGGATACACTATTTCCGGCTACGCAATTACGACATTCGGTATAATAGACGCAAAAAAATTCCACAAATAAAATGCCAGCCATAATTCACTTACGCAGGCGACTGGCAACAACAAGGTTTTGACGTTTATGAATTGATCATTATGCAAAATTATGATTTGTAGCGTTCGAATTACAAATTTGTTACATATTCTTTAGCCATTCCCCTGTCCTCCCCAGTCGACCGTTTAACCCACTAGGGGTTCCTGCCTGCGAAATGTTGCGCCAATTTCAGCCAACCACAAATCATTTCCTTTTTTTTTTGTTCGTTGGCATTCGTACTCTTTTATATACACATCTGGGTATGAACGGATCGGTTTATCTGGCCTCCATCCGTGGGGCTGTGTGTGTTATAAAAATTGACTTTTCGCAAAACGATAAACAAGAAATATGGCAGAGAAACGCAAATGGGGAAACAGGGGACCGACGAGGCGGTACGCATATTTACGCATAATTTGTGTGGCCCCCATTCCGATAATAAAAATAGGCTACCCGAGGATGCCAAAAATATTCATAAAAACATTGGAGCCCCAGTGGAAGCGAGAAAAAGTATCAGGGATCTGAGGAAATGCAGTAGTGCTCCTAGAGGTTCTATAAAAAGATGAACGGGGAAAAGTCAGCCAAACATAATGAATGAAAACAGGTGAAGAGAGTTTCTTTGGCGACAAACCAAAAATAGTTTTCTTATAAAGTCATCTCTGTCTTTAGTTTTTTAATGGAAAACATTTGTAACCTTTTTTTTTTTGGTTGGGTATCTTTCAAATGTATCTCAGTGTTCCGACATTCTTTTGTCTCATATAGATGCCACCATTTGCATTCCAAGCCAACCTAACAAATACTTCCTCAAGCCAAGAGATCTTCGTGAAATATTCGAGATAATCCACATCCATACATCAAGCGTCAGTATCTGAGATCTAGCGTATTTGAGCCACAAATATTTTGCCCCTTACTCATTCATTCAGAGTTTCGGGCAGCATTTTGCCTAATTATCCGCTTCAGAGGTTCCAGGCTACACTCCGGAGTCCGGGCAGACAAGGCCAAACCCTGGAGTTCCTGGAAAACCTGACACATTGTTAGCAGCTATAAAAACGTCAAGGAGATCCATGGGCTGGATAGGACGAGGACACATGTCGAGCACAATATTTTTAGGAATAGTAGGGATTGGGATTGGGATTTTTCGTGGCAAACAGAACAGCATGATGACACACAGGCAGCATCAGCATCAGCAGCAACAGAAACAAAACTACGATTGCGATTGCAGGCTAATGATGGGAGCGACGTGTGTGTCTTCTGGAGATTTCTTGGCAACCCACTCCAGTGCCAATTGATTTTAATTTCCATATGTGTGTGTCCCCAGGGTGATGGTGCACTGAGAGTTAAATATTTAACTTTAGTGCTATATAACATAAACTAGTGTTTTAAATCAAAATGTAGATTAAAGTTTACTATGTGTTTCAAAGATTCAGTTCGATATTTTTGAAATATAAATCCCATTTTCCTTCAGTGTATAAATGAGTGTGTGTGGCGGTTGTTAAAACTTCCGCTGCAGCCTCTGCTGGAGTATAAACCGCATCCACAGCTGCTCCAAAAAGCGGCGCCGACGATTCCGTCCAACTCCGCTCTCCTCCCTCTGAACGGATCCTGCTTCTCCGCCTCTTCTGGCCTGCCCTCTCCATTCATGGGCCGCCATTAGCTCTGCTTCTATGCACTTCCGTTCGACACACACACACACACACAAAGTGATGGGCAGGTGTTGCCGTTATGCCGTCAGTTTGTGGTCTCCGAGTGCGGTTGCATCGGTTCCATCAGATCCATTTGGTTCCGAGGAACCGCTTTAGGTGTGGTCCCTCCGATAAAAACGAAGTAAAATTTCAATTCCGAGTGGAGAGGTCCGATTAAGCCGATTTCTCTGTCATTAGAGGCTCGGGGAACGGGAACGGAAAGGTTCTCCGAAGTGATTGTCTTTCAGTTTTTTCATTCTTTCTTTTTTTTTTCTTGAAAAGGCCTCATTGTGATTGATTGATTGATTGATGGGGCAACAGGCTGGAAGTGGAGTTGAGAGTGATTAAGAAAGAGATCATAGAGGAAGACACAAAGGGGCATGTTCTGTGGCTATTGTTGGGTAGATACAATGAATACACGCATCTATTGTAATTGTGGAGAGAAAAGAAAGGCTTTCCGCCGGTTACTAACCACTATTAGGTGGCATATTTCAAAACTAATCCTTTAAGAAGCCCTCTTTGCAAACTCTTTGTTTTGTTATCCCTTGACCTGATCTGAACTTAACTAAAACCACATTTGCATATCGCAAAAAAAAACCTCTTTGATTGTCCTTTCTGAAAAACTATTCCCAAATGGATTTGGGTTCACAGCTCCTGCCACATTTTTTTGTTGTTTGGTCTTCCTCCAACTGTCATTTACCACTTGCCGGGTGTCATTTGTAAAATTTATGACTTTCTGTCAATGAAATGCCACCCAAAGCGTTCTGTGCCATTGTTGACACCATACAGCCACGCAGATACAGATACAGCGATACAGATACAAGTGGTGGAGTGAAGAAAAGAAACGCAAAAAGAGCATAGAGACAATTGAGCGATGTTGTCGCATAGTTGCACATCTTTTAGCAGCCATTTTCAATTTCATTTGTGCCACAATTTAAAATGCAAAACACAGGCGACTACATGGGGTTTCCATCCACTCGGGGGATGGATGGAAAGACTTTGACAAATGCCCCTGCCACTTGGCCTAGGTGCTAATGGTTCGCCGGTGGTCTTGGACAGCGGACTTTGGCTTATTGAAATTGATGAGCGGCCAAGTACGTGGCAGCTTAGCTTAAATCCAGCCCCGGAACCCGGCCTGCCCCCGGTCCTCCATCGAAAAAACAAAAAGACCTACAACCCCATCCCCAAACAATACGACGACCCTGGGCCTATAAGCGCAACTAAGTCTGACTTTGACATTGATTGATTGCTCCGACAGTGTAATTTATATGATTGTATTAGGGGAGTACGAGGGGTCTTCACCATCACCTCACCCCCTCGCAGCTTTTCGTTATTAATAGTTGCCGCCGCCTCTGGTTGTTATTTCAACAGCAAATTCAACTGAAAATTATTTTCGTTTATAAAATATGCGCCCGGGCAATTCATTTTTAATGGTTTCGCCATGCAGTTTAGCGCTCGAGAGGGGCATCCTCAATTTAACCACCTAGATCCCCGGATCCAGTCCTAAATCCACCCGGAGTGTGGGCGATTTAGGGCGAGAACTGCTGAAAAATTGATGAAAAGTTTTCGGGGGCTGCCCAGGAATACTCTATGTGATGGATAGCCCTTGGGGTAATTGGGGGTATTAGTGGAAATTTTATTAGAAGAGCTTTAAATGGCTTGGGGTTTAAGCAGGGGAAGATTTCTATCTTTTCATCATACTTTCCTGTATATAGATGAAATTTTTAACCCCGCAGACCCTTTTAGATAGTCGGAATTCCTCGAGTTCTCCGACAATACCCTTCCAGGCGCCCATGGTGAAAAATATTTCCCAATAGAATTTCATCGAGCTGTGAGTATTTTGCACAAAATTTGATACGCAAAATATGTTGCAGCCACAGAGGCAGCAAAGGCAAGGCTCCAGCTCCAGCTTGGTTGAGGAGGATGTGGATGTTGCTGTGGCTGGGGATGTGGCAACTATGGCGTTAACAGTCACGTACTGAAGCACCGTAGCCACCGGGCAAAAAGTGCAGCCAGCAATTTTCACACCCACCACAGGCCACGCCCCAATCCCATGGCCGCCGAGCAATTTTGTTTTGGTTTTTTGGCAAAAAAAATGAAAAAAAAATGAAATTTTTGCATTTTATTTATGGCTGACGTTTAGCATGGCAAAGGGGAGATTCATGTTGATTTTCAATTTTAGCAGCTGCCTTAAAAAGTGGCGCTCCAAAATGTTTGTGTTTTTCCAACTCAGTTTTCTTAGTTTTCGTGTTTTATTATTTTTTCCTCATTTTTTTCGCTGGTGCTGCTGTTGCAGTAACTTCATTAGGCATGGAGAGACGTTGGAGTCTTGAACTTCTGAACGTTGAGCTGCTTCGGGCGAAAGTTTAATGTCTTTTCTGGCTAATTGAGTAGCCGGCACCGGCAACTCTAGACGGCCAAACCAGGGGCGGAGTGTGGGGAGGGGATCGTGGCTCGGAACCGCACATAAAAAGACCCTGCCAAGTCATGCATCTAATTATGAACAGGGGAAAAAAAACAGATTGGAAAGGAAAAATAAACTGCCTGCGAAGGGGGTTTTGGGTTGAGAATTAGCGGGTTATATGGGGCTTATATATATAGCCTGGTATGGCTGCTTAAAGGCAATTAAGTGTTTCTTACGTTGGCATTTTCCAACCAATTAAAAACGCGAAAAAGTCGACAGACCAACAAAGCCATTAAAGTTGATGGGTTTTCAGTTAGCCACTAGTTTCCTGGTTTTTACGAAGCGATTAGACAGGATATTGAAAAGTACAGTGTGGATACCTTAACCTTGTACTCTAACTTTATTGCAAATTACTTCATAAATTATGAAAGTACTTAATCAAAAATTCCATTAACTTTATTTAGTTAGAGTTGGGTGATTTATCATTCTACCTCCTGCGGGGTATTCCTATCAAATTTCAAGCCATTTTGAATAAAAAACTGATACGATCGATCAACTGGCCAATCCATCAACAGTTTTTTTCTCGTTATTAATTACCTGTTACTTTCCCAGGGGGATTCTATTGGCCAGCACCCACACAAGCACTCTGCTGGGTATACGTGCTCTCTTAATTAAACTAATCAGGCCAGAGTCCAGATCCAGTTACTTACGCTGCAGCTTAAACTGTTAACTTAAGCTGACCACAGCTGATGCTGGTCGTTTAAGCCGCTTCATTGAATTAAGCCCACTGAGCTCTGGCTTCTCCCGACCTCCTCCCCGCCATCTTGGCCACCTGCAGAAACCCCGGGAAAGGAGCAAAGGCACCTCCGGCGCCATCTGGTATCCGCAGAGCACCAATAAAATTATACACCAATGTCTCTATTGGACTATCTCCTCTGGTCCTCTATATATATTTTTTATATACGTTTCTTTTACCTAGTTCGTGGCTAGGACTTTTTTCTCCTTTTTATTTTATTTTTTTCTCGTGCTGGAATGGACCATTCCCAATGCGGTTTTTATGTGGCTCTTTCTATCTGTAACTATTTCCAAGCTGTTGCCAGCAATTAAAGTTTGTGTCTGTTTTTAGGGGAGTTTCTGTCTCTACACTTTGAAAAAGAGGGGCTTTATATTAGGTTTTAAAAATATAAGAACTCAAAGGATAAAAAATCAAACTAAATAAACTATAAAACAAACAAATAAAATAATATTTAAAAGAAGTTTCTTAACTTCAAAATAGTATCTATAGAGTTTACAACTAATTATTGAAGCTTTAAAGTTTTAAAAATATAAAAGAAAAGCATCAAAAATATTTAAAGAATATTTTTATCAATGTAATTTCACTGCAGTAACTTTAAAAATGTTTTAAACATTTATTTCCCTGTTTTCCTGTGGCATTTCTAATGCCCTGAAATAATATTAAAGCTGTCAGAAAGGCAGCCATGGAGTGGGGCAGTCGGGTGGGGATTTAGGAGTTCGAGTTCGAGGCCAATCCATGGCTCTGATACTTCCGTGCACTTAAACACTTAACGCCATTGTTTATACACTTGAGTGCACTCGCCTCGTCGCCTTTTTTTTGATGTGGTGTGAAAAGTCGTCAATGGCACACAAACTCGCAAGCTCGAAACGCAGTTTCTTCATATTTTTTCTGGCCCTTTTCCCCATTTCTTTTTTTAAATCCCAAAAAACATATCCGCAGAGCAAAGGCACGGTCTCTGGCAATACTCATAAGTGTTCAACTAAATGGAAAAACATTTCTTTTAAGCGTTGACAAAACAATAAAATAAAAGACGCTTATGCTCTGGGGGGCATTTTGATGCCACACGTTTCGATGGCGTTTGTGATTCCGATGCCGATTCCGGGGCTCCCTATAATGAAGGTATTTGGGATTGTCTAAAGTAGTAGGAAGTATTTTCCTTCCATTTTTTTTTTCTTGTTGGTTGGTGCGAAAATTGCCGGCGAAGATTTCCGTTAAGACAGGCGACACAAAATTGAGGGCTGGCCTGGGCCATGGCCAATTTTCCAGAGGGAGGAGAAAGCAATTTTCAGCACAAACAAAAAGCCATAGAGATAGGTTTTCCGTTTTCCAGGGGAAATGGAAAAGGAGATCCCTTAAAGGAATCGGAGTCCCAACAGGAAGGTAAAAAGGAAGTGGAAGGATGTGTTCAGGTGACAAAGATGTCATTGTCAGTGTCAGTACAGGGGAAGCCATAAGACATGAACGGGAAAATAAATGTGAGGAAATGGTGTGGGGATATGCCTTATTGAAGTTGATTTACTAAACACATACGTGGTTAAGACATGGCAATCACGATGAGATTAAATGGAATTTGATAAAGAGTTTCCATATATTTTAAAGGACTTTAATACACGTTGGATAGATGTAGAAACCTTTGCCGCCTTTACAGATCTAACCTTTATTTTCATAAAACCCAGAAACTGGGTCAATTCAATGCCATTTGTGTGGCATTTACATTTAGGCCCTCTCATTCTGTTTGGCTTACTTGTTCTTTTGCGACAACAGTTGGCCTAAAAGTGAAATGCCAATGTGGCCCAATTATGCCGTGTTTTTCCCCCCCAGCAACTGACTGGCTTAACCAAAAGGTAACTGCCAACTGCTAACATTGCAAAGCCTACAAATGATGCCACTCCCCTAGAAATATATATTCTGTATATATATATTTTTGCTTATTTCGCCCTTTTGTTGTTATCTTTGCCATGGCAGCAGCAGCAGCAGAAGAGGCAGCAGCATCTTCCTTTCCGGCCCCCATTCCCAGTCCAGAGAACCCTCGTATTTTGCTCTGGGCAACAGCTGTCAACCAGGTTACGTGTGTGAAAGTCGAAGGAGTGCGGGGTTAGAGGCATAAATTTAGCCACTTCTCCACCCTTGACTAAAATGGCGAAAAGCAGAAAAACACCAAAAACCGAAATGACAAGGCTACAGTTAGAAAAATGGGTATCAATTTTATAAGGGTATCTAGACAATCGGTACTATTAGAAAAAAGAACAACCTATATAGTTTTTTTCTTTCTGTTCTATAGAGGTCATCTCTATCTCATACTCCTCCATATATGTATCTGTGAGGTACCCTAATTCGATTTCAAAGCACACAAAATTAAGGCAACTCCGGAGGCCTTTTGTTCAATGCTACCATGGCCATGGATTAGTTTTGGCCGGCATGGAAAAGCTATTGAAAAATCATATATAGACTGGGTTAGGAAAAGTCGGAGAAGAAAAGAAACGAAAGACAAAAGACAAACACAGCAGAAATGGAGACTCATCCGTAGCCACATTGATACGTGCCTGGCATTTGCCAAGTTGGATTAATTTCATTTTACCAAAAAAAAAACAAAAGAGGAGGAAATATATAAAAAGAAAATACACAAAAGACACTAGAGAGAGGGATAAGCCTCCCTGATTTCATCCCAAAAACACATCCCATTCGATGGGTAATGGCGGCATTAATTTGAATTGCATAATTTGTGTTGTGTTTCTGGTCCTGCAAAGACGAAGAACGAAGAAATTAAGTCAATGGCCCAAACAAAATATAAATATCGATTAGGCCAAGACAACGATGTCGACAACGATGGAAAATAACTCTCTGGCAACCCATTTAATTGGGAAAATTTAACACGTACTTCGCATTTGTATTCATTCTTGGTCTGCGCTGTCTCATGTCTCTGGGAAATTGGATTAAAGCCGCTAAAGACTCTTGGCCCTGTTGTCAACGCTCCTCTTCGTCTTGGCCCTGTCTCCTCCGCAACTCCAAATTACATTTCATATTAGCGGAGCCGGGGAGGGGTGAAACTGCGTGGGGGCGGAGGAGTCTCCCGGACTTTTCTGTCTTCTGTCTTGTGCAAAAAAAAAAAAAGAAGAAACAACAATGCCAACTTTGTTAGTATGACATAATCGTATGGCGACGAGGCTTTATTTATAGCATTAACGCATATTAGGCCTAATGGCCATAACATACGACGTGGGGAAGAGGAGGATGTGGGGGAGAGTCCGGGGTATACTCCATAGGGTTTATAGGAAGGCGTGTATCCCAAATTGTTATAAACGTTCTGCAGAAAAGTGAGTGATATCAGGAGTTATGCAAGTGCTACAGAGCATTGCAATCAAAGTCAAGAAAAATAAAATAAAATATATATATAAGAGATATCAGTCCTACCCTTTTATATTCTATATAATAAGAGAAAGTATTCTCCCCTCAAAAAGAAAGATAAACATTCATCAAAAAACTACAAATAAAATCAATTACAGGCCCAAAAAAAAAGATCAAAAGAAAGCTAATATATATAGTTTTCTTATATAGATTCCCTTTATAAAAGAAACCAATTCGTTGAACCATACTACGAGTACCATCCATCGAAATAACAAAACCTCCTTCAACCATCTATGTCCAAAACATAATCTAGTCCCACCACCCTCTGAATCTCTTGAGGATTCTTCCGGCCCAGAGGATTTGCCAATGTTTACATGTCAACTCCATCACGTTCTAGTTGATTAAATAAACTGATTGATAGCACGCCTGATTGATGCCTTCAACGGGTCCTGTCCTTCATCCCCCCTAACACGATTGGGATTTTCATAATTTCCTGGACTAATGCAACCCTTTTTTTCTGTTCTTTTCTTGCAGGTGTGTACCAAATCCAAGAAGTCAACCCCTAGAAGGATTTCAAACTCCAGAGTTCCTTATACGTATCCTTGTTTTAGATTTTTTGGTTTATTTGGGGGTGTCTTGAAAATTTCACGCTTTGACAAACTAAGGGAATCTCAGTTCGAAGGGAACTTTGTTCAGGAATATTTTAAGCATTATAATCGCATTAGAGCGATAAGTGACCAAAATCGATAGGCAGTCAGCAGTTTTGGCTATTTAGTTTCAGTTGCCACCAGGCGAAAAAATCACCGAGGGTGACTTTTGACAGTTCTCTCGAATAGGGAAACGAAGAAAAAATATATGGAAACCAAAAACAGAGTCACGTACGATATGCTTTAAATCAACCCTTAGACTTCATTCGCTGACTTTAGTGAAATAAAAACCGGCTTAAACGCCCCCAAATTAGAAGAGCCCAAAACCAGTCGAGACAGCCCAGCCCAGCCCGGCTAGCCGGCCCAGTCAGGAAATATGACAAGAGCCGGGGATTTCTATCGTATCGCGAGGATTGCAGAAGGTCCTTTTACTGCAACGGAAGCCACCCCCAAAAAGGCGATGGAAATGGTGGTACTTTGTGGAAAATACACGGCTATTAAATATCTCATAGTTTCATAGAAAATTCAATGATTTTTCTAAAGTCAAATTCTAGAATCTAGATTATAGAAATTATTGATTTAATCTTATAGATTTAAATAAATTTGTATTAATTTTAAAAACTAGGAAAATATAAATCCCAGTGCATGCCGCAGTTCCTTTATAGGTCGGTGAGCCTGAATTTTACTGCCTTCAGAATCCTTGCAGGATTTCCTTTCGATTTTTGCAGTTTATTGTCTGCTGGATGATACAATGCATCGAATTATAAAAGGGGTTCCAGGAAATGCGCCACAATTAAGCCTGTGATTTCCACATACTCCGTTTGGTACCACCACCATTTGGATGTGCCACCCCCCATGGGATAACATCCCTGATTTTTTTTTTTTTTGAGAAAGTTTTTACTTCACACTCTCAAGTTGGCATTTCCTGGCTCCTTACAATTTCTCCCAATTTTTTTTGTATGCCAAACAAAGTGCAAACAAAATTTATTTTCCATTTAGTTTTATAAAGCGCAAACAACATACAACAAGAAATAAGAAAAAGTAAGGAACAAGAAAAACATTGGTGGGTAAAAAAAAAATATATAAAAAATAGACGAAAACAAGAAAAGCGGCTAAAGGCAAAGCCAAACAAAGTTCAATCAAGTTAACTTTGTTGCCAAAGCGAAAGGGAAGTGTGCGGAACAGGGCTGGTAGGGAAAAGTTAGGGGGAGGTGTGGAGAAAAGTTCAAAGCAGTCCTGGACTTTTGACTGAAAGTCGTGGCCGATTTGACCAGGACACTCGTCCTCCCTCCCTAGAAAAAAAAAACCTAGCTAGCTCAAGTGTATTTAAAAAAAAGTTCCTCCTTTTTTGGGTTTCCTTTTTTCTGGTAGTGCTTTATCGCCTGGATCTGGGAAATGTGGTTTTCCCTCTGGCTTGGAGTATGTCCCTCCTGATTTTCAATCAAGCTTAAAGCCCGGGACAAAGGACGCTTTAAGTTTCGGTTTCGGGGGCAAAGATGATTGGCCCTTGGTCAGAATGTTTAAGTAACTATGTGGTTTAGTGAGTGCAAATTTTGTCGAGTTTTCGTCACGTTTTTGGCCATGATAAGGAAAAGCGGATAAGTAAATGGATGTCGTTTAAGTTTGAACAAGAAAACCCACAGTGGGTATTTAAGAAAATTTAAAGACGAGAACTGAGAAGCTGTAGCTTCTTAAAACTCAACAATCATCAACTCTGGGAAGTAAACTAAGAGCCAAGTTAAGCTCAAGTATTTGAAATATTTGAAAACTGCACCATCTGCTGGCCGGCAAACTGAAAAGGCCTTGGGGTCAGTCGAGTATGTATCTTTTTGAGGAAAACTCTTGGGAAAACAATTCGCTAGCCCCTCCCTTGAACAAACTTGTTGTTGCGAGTTGTACTCGTTTTTCTTTTTTACTTTTCATAATGACCCCAGGCAGAGAGTAGTAAGTAGGTCAAGTAATATGCCAATAAGGCATGCACACGAAGGTTCTGGAATTGGTCATGGATATGGGCCTAGGAAATGACTATTTGCATAGAACTTTGGCGCGTTTTTGCGGCTTTCCGACGATGGGCAATTAAATGGCCCAAGAAAGCAAAAACGTCAGAAGAGGCAGAAACGGCAGCAGTGGCAGAAATAAGAAAATCAATTACAAAACTCCACTTGAAAATGGTGAAGAGCTAAATGACTTCCGCTCAAGATGTTGTTGTCGTCGGTCTCGTCGTTCTCGGTTCGCTTAATTGCTTGCCCGCAGAGCCAAGAAAACTCCAGAGACTTCTACTACCTTGAGAGAAAAAAATTAATACTTAAAAAAAATATATAATAAATAATATTGTATATCTACTATTCACATTTAGTTCTTTTCAAAGCTTAAATTTCTAGAATCAAGGCTCTTCCCTTTCAATATTTTATTAATATTTTCTCCGAGTGCATAGAAGCCTAAAACGGAAATCATGTTATGGCCAATGCTCTCTGGGGATGGAATGGCCAGCAACAGCAGTTGTAACTCATAAATATAATGACAAATCAGAAAAAAATTCAAGAGCCAGCTGGACAGCAATCAAAAGCTGATGAAGAGGCCACTCCTTCCACCGATTCTCCACCGACAGCTTCCTTTGGACTCCAGCTAGTGCTGAGTCAGAACAATAATGGAAAACAATTTAGACTCTGTAGAGAGTGAGGAACTAGGAAAGGAAAAAGAAAAGCCAGCAATAACAATTGAATTTTCAAATGCTGCTTATTGTTTTTCCAGCATCGCAGCCAAGACGATCAGGAAATTGGCCGGACCGAACCCTTGTTAAAATGCAATCAAATTGTTGCCCAGAATACTGCCCAGAAACTCGGACTCGCAGAATCGGACTCTTAGTTTAGTTTGAGTTAGAGTCTGAGGGGGGTTCGCCGAGCCAAACCACAAATATTTGCCAGGCCAGGCCAAAAGCCAGTTTAATTTTGGCCGCAAACGGGGAGTGGGGCCAGCGGCAACACACAATAACAAACCTGGCCCCTGCAGCCTCCATGTGTTCTATAAAAGAATAACAAAATCAAATAAGGGTAGACAGGGTCTTAGAACGAAGGTTAGATGCTCTTGAGGGGTTAAGTATAAAAAATATTTGTTAGAAAAATGAACATAGAGTGATAGTTTATAGGAATATAGGTTTTAACCCCATAGACCATACTTAAACCATACCATAGACCATACATACTTAAAATCCTTAAAAAATTCGAAAGAAACTATCAAAATACCAGTATCTCTAACTACCACTTTACGATATCTAACTACATAGTTAAAGCTTCCACTCAACCCATAATTGATAGAGTATAACGAGTAACAAACCTCAACTTTTTGGCATTCACTCGAGTGCAACGTGGCATGGAGCCTGTGCCCTGGCTGCCTGCAACTTTTGGGCTGCTGCCGTTGTTGCCTCTTGGCTACTGGTTTTTGCCGACAAGCCACAAACCGAAAAGAACAAAAAAAAAAAACAAAAGGGGGGAAAAAAAGAACACACAAAAAGAAAAACTCCAGCGGCCAAACGGTAGCCCCTTGTCAGAGCCCACATATGATTCTTACTCCGGATCCAAAGTCACAGGCCTCCGATTCTCAGACTCAGTCGGAGTCTCGCATGTGCGACTGTCAAGTTTTTCAGTACGTAAATCTGTAGGCTTTTTTTTCCTTGTTTTTCGATTTTATTTTTTTTTTGTTAAATATGCTACGTGCAGCAACAACCGACAAACTCGACTGGAGAACGTGCTGCGTGCAGAGTATTTGTTGTTTGAAAAGAAACTACAGAAAAAACAAAAAGTTACCAAGAAGTTGCCGACAACGATGTCGGTTGACTTTGTCATATGAAAAGTAAACAAACGACAGGCAAAAGGCAGGAAAAATACAGGCCCACACAGGCCATACAAGCCAAGCTGGGCCAAGTCAAGTTAACCAGGCCCAAAGAGTCGCAAACTGAGTCGAATGAGAGGCAAATTATGGCGGAGAATGTGTAAAGGCAAGGACGTGGGTTATGGCCCAAAAAAAGGGGATACATTGAAAGAACTTGCACAATATTTTTTAAATTTACTTGAGAAACTATAAGGTCTAATAGCCTTTCATAAACTAACCCCAAGTATACCTTATTTTTGACCAAACTTTCTGAGCCCCCATTTTTTTACCCCAAACTCCTCAGACACCTCTGTTTTCATTTCAACTTTGTCACATTGTTGGCGGCCCTCAAGGAAACTTCATATTAACTCTCGCGAGCGTCGCACACGTCTGAACTTCTCAAGCCCCAAGGATTCCACTTAAGCCCCTCGGCTCCAGATTGTTTGCGGCACTGACGAAAAATAGTTAATTATAGTGACAAGTGGCTTACAAAGAATGGCGACAGTCTTAACCAAGTCAGGGCAATAAAACTATTTTATGGCCAAAACTTTTGCACTCGGACCGAACTCTGCTCTCCATTTAATAAAATTCTGTCTGTTTGCTTTAAGAATATTAATAATAAATGGTGGGGCGAGAGAATGGATGCAATCGGCTTATGCAAATCCTTGTTGATTTTAAAATAATGAAATCGCCCTGGCCATTGCATGAATAATCCACAAACAACTGAATTGTGCAAATATCCTTGGTACAGTGCGGCGTATACGCAATTTCATTTATTGTTGTCCTGGTCGGCGCGTAATGTAATTGCAATCGAAAGACAAAGCCAAAGTCGTATGCCTGGGAAATGCGCATATTTTCATTAAATATTTAGCCAAATGGTCGCCAGTTTCATTTGTATTTTTCTCCATTTTTTTCCCCTCCTGTTTGTGTTTGCTCTTCTCCGAGGTTGGCCCCTCCACCCCACCCGAGTGGGTGAATCCAATATCCATTCTCGACTTTATGCGAAGAAACTTAATTTGCCGCCGTTTGCACAAAAATTGTTCGCATTTGGTGAGTGTATGTCTGTTTGTGTTTGAGGTAATTGTGCAAACAAATTGTGGCACAGAGGACCGCCCACACTTGGCCCACGAAAATGCCAGCAACTTCAGAATCAAAACCAAAGGCGGGGCTCCCAGAGTCTGAATTTGTCACTGGGAGCCGAGGCGTTTACTGTGTTCTTGGCACAGTAGCCATAAAAAAAAGCCATAAACACTACAAAAATATGTGAAATACTTCACTTGAGTGCAAAAAATAATGGCGAAACTATTTTCCAAAAAAATATGAACTTGGTCTGAGAACTGGCAATTAAGTTTATAGTTCATTTTGGCAAGTTTTTAAGTTGGACTTTAGTTTGGTTATTATTTAAGAGTTTTTATGATGAATCTTTATAAATCATAAAATAAATTGAAATACTTTAAGCTTTTTACAAAAAAATAAACTAAATATTTCTTAGCCATTCTAAAAATTCTAAAAAAGAACATAAAACCAGATGTGAGTTAACCAAAAATTACCCAAAAACCGAATATCCCACGTGAGAAGTATCTCGTCAAAGAGAATGTGAGATATTTCTACAAAGAGCATCTGTGAGACACAAAGAGAATGTGTTTGTGTGCGGTGTCTGTGAGGTTGAATATCTGAATATCTAGGCCGCATGCACTTGAGATGCATTTTTGTGTGTTGTGGAGATGGATGTGTGAAGATACGAGAGTAGAACCAAGAAATTACTGAATGAGCCTGGCTGGCCCCGGCTGCGTGGGCATTTAAATTGTTATTTTTACTGCCGGATTGTTTTCGTTTTATCTGCTGCTCTCCAAAAAGAGCCGAAAATGAATTAACAATTTATGCGTGTGACGCATTCGCCAGATACTTCTTCTCTCAAAGTCAAAGCCGAAACAACAACAACCTGAAACGAAAACAAAAACAAAGTATAAATCTTCAAAGGCATTCTTGTTTGGCGAATTTGTAGTTGTTTCTTGCCTTATATTTTTCTTTTTGCTGGCTAACTTTAAGATAAAGATTGGGGGGCATAGCCAAGTAGTTGGCAGATAAAAGCCGCTATAAAAACTGTCAAATAAACATCAAAGCGGATGCGCAACGCTTGACATGCTAAAATATACTTTATAGTCATGCGTGGCTGTCTGAGATTGGGATGAGAGAGTATCTTTGTATCTGTGCGATGTATCTGATGCTGCTTCGGATGCTGCTGCCTGTCTATCTATCAATGTGAGGGCTTGTTAATAGCCTGGCAGAAGGGCAGGACAACGGGGGGGCAGCCAGGCCACACCATACATGCTATATAGAGTGTCTTCGCCAATGCTAAAGTAATAGCACATGGCATAACATAACATAAAAACATTGATGGCTGCAAATGATAGAGGGCCCTGAGCCAGAGGCGTCCGATCGGGGGGAAGGGGGCGATGATTGATGTTCACATTGAAATATTATAGAAAATAATAATCTTTCTGGAGGCGAACAATGCATGGATGATGAAGTGCCAGTGAAGTGTTGACAGAGTAAGTGGGGGAGAAAAACAAAATGAACTACTGGGGAAATATTCGAGGAATGAATACTTGAGGTTATTTGAAATATTTGCAACATACCTGTATTTAAATTCCTAGATATTCGGTACCCACTCACCCCCTTTTTTTAATAGAAATATTTGAATTTCCTGTCAGGCCCAATGGCATGCATAATACATATTGCCTTTGGCAAGCTCATTTTCAATTTTCACGCCGAAATTTCACATCTCATATGCGTGGGATGGCATCCCCTTTAATTCTACGCCCCTGCCTGCGGCTACGCATCATGGCTTCCCTACGGAATCCCCTCTAAGCCCCCGACCATTGGCACATTAGAAAACGTGACAAAAATTTCATATTGATGTCTTCTTCCTTTTTTTTGGGCAGATGGGGGGAATATCTGCCTCCCTCCGCTATGTTGTGTTATTTTTTTGATGATGCTGCTAAAGGCAATACATAAAATTTTCACACACAAGTACATCACACCAGAATTCTGGAAAATAAACGAAGAGGGACAAAGTGTGAATTAGGCGCAAAAGTTGAAAGAAGCCAAATAATTCAGTTCTGTGTATATATTTTATTATTACAAGACTGTGAAGGCTTTTGAACTCTCCTCTTAGGGCTGTGTCTACTCTGTATGGACTTTTGAGTTCTCAAGTGTGAATCATCGCAGAAACTCTCAAGTATATTTTCGAGTGCATATGTCACTGGCATGCCAAACGAAAGGGAGAGTTTCAAACTCGAAAACACGCCTCAAGTTCATAATTTGTACAATTTTATTGTCACTCCCCCGCACACCCTTACTGAATTATTTATACAAATTTTATCTCTTATCTCGCTGGCATTGCAGGTGGTCATAAAAGACGCCGACTTGTAATAATAAAAACGCATAAAACTTGAGATGTTGTCTCGCCCAGTCCCCCCCCCCAAGTATTTCTCTCGCAATTTTTCACATGCCCATAAAAAGGGCCCACAGTCAACATAAAAAAAAGACAACATAAAAAAACAAAACTCTAAAAACAAAAAGCCAGCACAATAATTTACGTAAATGCCTAGGCATATGTGATATGTGATACTTGAGGGCTTTTTTGTCTGGTAGAGTGGGGCTACGAGGGCAGTGAGTGACAGCTTTGGACTTGGATTTGGGCAGAAAAAACTTTGAAGTTTTGACTTTACAGAATGTCCAAGTCGAGTCCAAGGTATTTTGGGTATTAGAGGAACAAAAACATGGCTAGGTGATTTATTTTCCAGGGGCTAGGTTTTTAAAGAAATTGTTTTAAATTAAAGAGATATTATGTATGTATATTTTTGTGTCTAAGAATTCAAATTAATTAAAAATCCTTTTCCATTGTAAAATAAACTTTTCCCCTTATTCCACGAAAGTGAATTTTTAATTAGACAAGAGTGTGAATGACAGCTCAACCCTTTGAAAGTATGGTATCCACCCTCGCAGCATCATGCTCTGGAGGTCCCAGAAACTGACACTTACCCTATCTTATCATCTGTCTGAGTTTTCCGAGTGTCGCCAGCCTTGCTCGCCTGCCATGTTGAGATACAAAGTACATGCATATTTACACAATTCGCTGCAGCTTCTACGCTTTAGCAATCAAATTACTGGGCAACAACAGCACTGCGGCTGCTATACGGCGTGACAGCGTGAAAACTGGAGCATTGTTTGATTGACATTTGATTGACAAAAAACAGTCACGAACACAACAACAACAATGGCAACTAGAACAACAGCTCACGCATAAACTAACTGCCATGGGAATGGGAAACTTTTTGTTTGCGGCACGGCATTCGAAAAAAAAAATTGTTGATAAAATTCCAGAAAATTGGCGCCAGCCAGCAAACAAAAAATATTAGATACTTTGGAGCCATGGGGGAATGGATTGCAAATGAGAAAAAATAAGAGGCAGTGGCAAATAATTTGCTTATGCTGAAAATTAACGCCTTTAAGTTAATGGCTAAGAGCAGCAACAAAAGCAACCCGGCATCTGCCCATAAGGCAATCCAAAAGCAAAAAGCCGCCAACAAAACAGCCTTCGTTTATTATGCCGCTCATTCATTATTATTTGTTTTTTGTTGTTGTTGTTGTTGGTATTGTTGTTATTGTTGCTTTGTTGTTTGTTGCTGCGGCGAGTTTAAGCGCGCTGTTTGTAATTAATTTCCGTTTGTGTGTAGCCGCAGCAAACTTGGGCGCAAAACTTAAATAAACCGCAGCAGGAGACAGAGAGACAGGGAGAGTCGTCAAAGCCAAGTTAATACACACACACACTCATGCTATGGAAATATGGCCAAGATATGACGGTTAATAAATGCTCTAGTCTGGAATTGGGAGAAGAGATCTTAAAGAAGTTGGACTTGGAAAAAAAATGTTGCCTAATTTTTGGAGAGCTTTGGTGGAGTTTGGAAGGGTTTGATGACTTTCTAAAAAATCCCACAAGAAAGTATAGGATTTTACTATAGTAATATTTATTAAAACAGAAATTTAGGACATAAATAAGTCCAGCTCTAGAAACAACTTAGATATTCTTCATCAATAATTCCCCTTTCAAAATACTATTCTCTGTTCAAACATTTACCAAGCTGATATGTAATTTGGTATGCCCATTTGAGGCTTATAGAGATACAAAATCCAACAGATACAAATGCCCAGCAAACCCGTTTTCCGAACACGTTGCGAGCGGCAGAGATGAAGGCCTCCAACAAGCCGACACGCGCTGAGCTGGGGTCTGAGCCAAAACCGACCAGGGGTACAGGGCCAAAAAGGGGCCGGGGGCACCGTGATTTAAGCCAAAAGGCGAGAGACGGCGGCAAGGGCCAAGAGGGCTACAAAGACGGCCAAGTATCGGACAAAGGCACGCTCGATCTGAGACTGTCGATGTCGGCGTTTGTTTCACTTGATTTGTGACATTAAAGTAAAGTTATAAAAAAGCCGACCTATCAAGATCAACAATCAACAAAAAAATGGAATTATCCCAGCGCAAATAGATTCGATGACGTTCGTCAATGTTTTATTTTTTTGCTTTTTTGCCATGAACTTTATACTTTGATAAGTCCGCGGGATTGGGAGAGTCGCCACTCATGTAATACTGTTTGGGTTGGCGCATCGATTATCGGCTTTTAATTAAACGTTACCCCTTCCTCGACCATAACTATACCCCTACCAACGGTGTGGCTCTAGACTGCCTTTCAGACCCACTCTTTGGCTTCCCCTCGAAAATAATTGCTACTGGTATTTAGCAAGCGTTCACCTGATAAGATTTTGCCTCGTGAATGGTGCCGGTAAAAATAAAAAACAAAAAATAGGCTAAGAAGCACAAAAACAACATCAAAATAGGTAACAACAACAAAAATTTGTGGTGCAGATTTCTTGGCCTGATAGGGAATAATTTTTTAGGACCCGTTTGATTTTGCCGGTTCTATTGCCCCGCTTTCGATAAGTACCTTGCCAAATTGCGGTTGTAAATTGTGGAGTGTCAGAAAAATATTATAAAAAAAAAGGCGAAATAAACAGAGTGTGACGTATAAGCCACAAATTAGAAAGCACTCGAGTTAATCCACTGATCAGACGGATGATTAAGTTAGGGATAAGGAGTTTGTGAAGTAATTCACCAGAAAAATGAATGGAAAAAATTTAAAATTTCTGCCTTGTGCCTGTTTGGATTGGAACATTCTATTGGATAGCTTCTGTTTATTATACGGCCAGATACTAGACGAGGAAAACTCTTGTTGCTTTCCAAACATCTCTGGCTTTTGGCATTTGTTGATCTTTATCGTCGAGGGTATGTGACTTCTCCTTAATTGCTGGCCGCCTTTGTTATTGCCAGTCGGTTGTTAGCGTCAAAAACACTTAACTTCATTAACACTTACATGCCAGATACGAGATATCTGGCCGCAACTACTCGCACGCAGCTTTTTCAGTTTATTTGGCCGCCTTTTTTCTTCCTCCTTGGCCACACAACGCAATTATGAAGTGTTTTATCTTTGGTTTATATCTTTTCTTCAACGAAGACCACTTTTTTTTTCTTGGGCCCATCATCTGTCCAATAAACTGTTTGTTGCCAGGCTGAGTTTGGCCAAAAGTTTTCCAGTTTTTCAGGCATTAATTAGCTCTTAACGTCTTTTTTTTTGTGTCTTTTCGGTTGGTGGGCATTTTTCAGTCAAGTTTTGTGGCTTTGTGGATTATCTTGGGCTTTGTGGAGTGTTTGCTTTTCGTTACTTGGCTTGTTGTGTACACCTTTTCTAATTAAAGGTCGACCACTTGATGTGCCTGAGATCTCGGCGACTCCGATTCTTGATTCTCGATTCTCTGTTCTCGGCCGCTTTGTTTTTCGTTTAATTATCGCCTTTGTATTTCTTTTAGCTTTTTTTCCCCCTTCTTTTTTTTTTGTATTTTTTTTTTTTGAGCAAATACCGCGGCCCATGCCGACGATCGTGGCGCCAAGATAAACCAAAAGAACATGTTTTGCTCTCAAGTGGCCGACACAATGGGAATCGACTCTGCCTTCTGTCGATTTTTGCTTTTGTTGTTGAGTCATCAGGAAAGCATTTCGGCGTCTGATATGAAACATGCCGCCTTGCAAATTAACTTTGGCCTAAGCCACTCCAAACAGATATAGGCGCAAATTGAATGGCGAATGCCCGCGGGCGCCGAGCTTACGTGACTCGCCGATGACCCACAAACAGAATTTGCAGTATCACAAGAAAGTATCCAGCAGGGCTCAGGTCATTGAGCTTTGTGAGAAAACTCTCTATAATAGCAAACTATATACATAAATGCATTTACAAGGCCTGAAGTCGTCAACTTAAATCTCCAAACAAGTAATTCAAGATTGGAACTCAAACTCAGGTACTCACTCTCTAAGAAACTCCATCTCAAGCTTTATTACACGTAGACCCTTTAAGCCTGCCGGGCATAATGAATTGAATTTGTGCATTTGCGTAATGTGTGCGTAGAGGGCCAAAACGATTAGACCACTTCAATCCCTCAGACGCACCGCAATGGGCTCTCAAACAAGTCAGAGGCCAAGCCCAAGGGCCCAACTTTACCTGAGAGAGTGGTGAGGTCACAATGTCGAAATGTGCTCCGGCCACAGCCTCATGAATTTTCTATGATAAATGGAACGTCACGGCCTGCGGCTTATCTATCAAAAGAAATACAAGCAAATTGAATGCAGCCTACGTGGCGTATGAGTAATGTGTGCAGAGAGCATTTTCATTCCGTGTTTCCGTGAGCTTCGTGGCTCAATTAAAGTGGCCCTGCTTGGGAACGTTTTAGGCCCAGTTCGTAAAACTTTTCATTAGCATAACCATATGCTATATATGCCATACATATTTTCGGCTGTGTAATATTTGTGTTATCAAGTCCGAGTCGAGAGATGCTATAGATAAAAGTCGTCCAAGTCGAGATTTGCATAATTAATTAGTGAGCTTGTGACTGGGCATTATAGTGCAAATCAAAAATGCGCATAAATTCAATGAAAACGTTATAAATTGTCCGTAATAAAACACGAATTTCCGAAGAAATATGTTTCAAGGCATAGAAAGCAGGTGGCATTTGACAACTCTTGGCACGTGATTTTGAAAAGAGACTATTTTTTGTTAGGAAAGTGATGATGACTTAGTTAGATTGTAGTTTCTTTACATTTACAATTTATATAATAACAGAAGTACCTTCACCGCCAAGCCCCCTAGATTTCCTAGAGTAGTAACTGGGTCAGCTCCCCTGACTGTGTAAACAATTCCAGCACTTGGCAGGACTCAACGACTGGCTCATTTCCCTGGCACTTTGGCTAATTGTCTTGAATTGTCGCCACCTCGGCAACTCTTTGGCACAACCCTACCTGCCTCCTAGCTCCTGTCGGGGGGATTGGCAACAAAGGCAACTGGAATTACCTACAAAGGCGACCAACAAAGTATACAAAACGGAGACTTGGGACTGCTTTGCTTGCATAATGTTCATGCAATTAAAAGCCATGTCCTGGGCTGAGCTGGAAAACACTGAAAATGGGCGGGGTCCTTGGCAAGGACGCGACTCGCACAAAATGAAAAATGGAAAGCGAAATGAAAAATGGGAAATGGTAAAGCACGGGGCATAGAAAAGCGGGCTAAAACCGCAAATTTGGGTCAGCAGGCGAGAAGTGGAAATTTTCCTTCTCATTTTTTCTTCCTTTTTTTTTTAATTTAAGCGCGCTAATTAATTAAAATGACGCAGATACAATGGAGCCAGGAATGGCTAAGAATGAAGTAAACGGAGTGAATTACTGCAGAGTGGGAATGGGATTTGTGTGTCAAGTGGGATTTGCGCTGCAGTGGGCTATTATTTTTATTCCTTTTCATATTTTTTATAAAGAAAAAATATTTATAAATAAAGAATTTCAAAAAATTTAAGAGTATATTAAATATTTCAAAGAGTTTTAACTAGTATTTTTATCAAAGAATTATCTTAAAAAATACTCTATATGCTTGAAATATTTAATACACAAAGTAAAACCACTTTTCTTTATGTTACTGAACATCAAACGTTGGCGGGCGTTGCAGTCCGATTCGCTTCGCTTTGGTGCGGGCTCACGCGTCGTATGAGTAATGAATGGCCCGAAAGCAACCGCAGACCGTAGACTGCTCATCTCCCGGTCTCAGCTTTCAGTTTTCAGATAATACTGTAGCCGTTTCAATTAAAAATGAAAGAAACCAAACCAAGAAACAAAAAGACCCAAAAAAAAAAAAAATAAAAGAAAAACTTTTGAGTGCGCCGCCGTTGCCGTCGCCGTCGCCGTCGACGACGTCATTAATTAGGAATGCTCTCCGAGCAGCCGCCTTTCAAGTGTCTCGAGGGGATTCAAAGAGATCCGATATAGTCGAGGGGGTCTTGGAGAAAGGGGCTAAGACCGCGTGGTGGTCGGGGTGGAGGGGAAAGGGGTCGGCATTGGCCGCCTGGTCGCCAACGCTTTGTGTTGGCGTTGAGGCATAAACTTTTGTGCTGCTGTAATGTGCTTTGTGCAAATTGCAAATAAATTGCAAGCCGCCAAAGAAAAGGTACACTGAAGAAAAAATAAAAGTGAATCTGACATCATAATTTTTTTGAATAAATATTTAGAAAATAGAAATGGCTTATGGTTGATATGTTTCTTCCTTTTATGACTTCAAAGCCTCAAAATAGTTAAGTTTTCTGGATTTTTTTTTTATAATGTTTAATATCAGATAGTTTTTCTAAGTGTATATAGTATAAAAAACCGACAAAGTCGAGGGGATTTCGATAGCCAATGTACGAGGGGGGCTAGAACTGTTTTGATGCCCGCCAATTTCATGCCACTTTGCATTTTAATTAAAAGTCTCCCACCCCGTTGTGTCTTTGCAGTCCAGGAATGCACCACAGACTCCGAGGAGCTGATGTACCACCAGGTGCGCGCCTCCTCCTCCTGCAGCGCCCCGCCGGACTTGCTGCTGGTCAGCGAACGTGACAATAATATACAACTGCGATCGCCGGTGGTGAACATAATCACAACGCCGCCGGGCAATGCCTCCGTCGGTGGCAGTGGCAAGCCATCCCAGCAGCACCACCATCCACAGGCCCACTTGCCCCACCAGCATCACTCACGGCATCAGTCCGGCCAGCCACAGGATGTGAGCAGCGGTGGCAGCCACAGTAAACATTTGCGCATCAGCAGCAGTTCAAATGGCAAGCACGGAAAATATTCAAATATGCATCAACAGCAGACGCTGCCGCATCAGGACGAGGATGTGGTGGACGCAGCAGCTGCTGGCATGCAGCAATCACACGGCGGCCACGCCCAAACCCAATCCCACTCCCGCCACCTGCACCACCACAAAGAGGAGCGCATCCGTTTGGAGGTAAGTCCACCAATCATATCCCATTACTTCCAGCTCCCTGCCAAGTAGTTAAGAGTAAATTATATCTGAATTTCGAATGCCAACATTTCATTTCAATAAACATTTGTTTTTATAGTTCATTCCGATTTCAATTTCCATCCATTTGTTAATGAATTTATGGATGGGATTTGTCTTGCTCTCATCGTTTCATAACGTAAATATTTATGGGTCAATTAATTTCAGTTAACTCTTAATGGGTAACACAAATCCCCATTTCTATTAAAGTTGATTGGAGTTTGGATTAATTAATTGGATTATTAATAAACAATTAAATAAGAGAAAAGAGTTGAGAGTACTTCCAGGGATAAGACCATATAAGACAACAAATAAAAAAATTTCCCAACCCAGGGTATTAAGTCCTCTTACTTGAAACACTTTTTTTTTCAATTACCCAACCAATAGCTGGCTTATAAATACATGACGATAAATTAAATGATGTTTGGTTTTCCATTTTCCACTCCCTGGCATGATCTGACCCCAGCCAGGTGTCTGGTCAAGTTTAATAAACTAGCTGGGCTGTTATTATCGTGTTAGCCCGGCCATAATTCATGACCCACTGGGCACCGAACGCACATCGCCCATAAACTCAACATTTCCATGTGCTTTTAATTAAAATTTCAATGGGTTTCTCCTACACAATCCCACACCCACATACCCACCGAAACAACAAAAAATATAAAATCGAGAAAGAGGAAAAAAATATTTCATTAACACAAGGGCGCCGCCAATTTTCCATTACCACCCACTGCGGGTGAACATTCTCTGTTTCGGACGTCGGGATATGTTACGTTCTGTTTGGTGTTCTACTTGTGCCCTGTTTTTGCCAAAAACAAAAACACTCTACAACAAAAATATCAAAACATTAAAATTCAATAAAAACCATTAAAAGCAAAACAACAAACACGAAAAGCACTCAAAGGCAATTAAAAAATCTACAAGCCAAGCAACAGCAACAGAGCAGCAGCAGCACCAGCAAAGGAAATTATATTTATTTATATGCGACTGGTGGAAGTTGAAATTCTCGTAGTCCCGTAGTGCTGCTGTGTTTTTTGCCGGCACTTTATCAATGGTAATGGTCTTTCCCCCCCTTCGCTGGACCTAGTCGCTGTACCCCTCCGATTTGCCATGCGGGAGCCCCCCTTGGAGTTTGCCTGGCCAGGGACGAGGGGCGGAAATTAAATATTTAGTCAAATTATGGCCACAATTTTCGACTGGTTTTAGTGGCTCGGAGTTCCTCTTAATTGTTGTTTTTAGTGGCATCTGGCTGTGGCTTCTGGTGTTTTTGCCTCAGTCCTTTTCATTCCGAGCATGTTGCAAGTGCAACACCAATAAAGTTGCATACTTTTGGGGAGAACATCACATGTTTCGTTCAAAAATGGCTGTGAAATTTTTTCATGTCCCAGAAGTTTATTAGTAAAATTTTTTACTGAATTTTTAGAGTTAGTTTGGCAGTGAATCAGGCTTATGGCTTGTTTACAAATTTGTGGCCAAAAGTTGGGAAAACCTAAGGGGGAAACGGTGTTTTATAGCTCATGATTTTTTTTGTTATTTATTTAAAGTGTTATGAGCAACTGGGGCTCTAGAACTATTTAAAACTTTTCCAAAGTTAGATGGCAATTTATTTATAATTTTGAGAAAACTAGAATAATATATTAAATTTTATAATAGGTTATAGATTATAGACACGTTTGCTTTTATTTGTTGACTAAAATCGGAATATCTTCAATTAATTTTCTTGTAATTTACATTTATTGTTTAATTGAAATCCACTTCTTGGAAAGCAAATGCACACATGAATTTTAATCAAATACCAGTCACTTCCAGAGAAACCTTTTAATTAAGGAAACTAGTTTACACTCTTGAAGGCAAATGCAATTATCCAAGAATTTCTATTTGATTTAAATAAAATGCATTTGAAATTCGAAATAAAGGCATGTTTATTCAGCAAGGAAATAATTAAAATAAATTGTTTCCAAGCGATTAGTTTAATCCTCTGCTTAGGTTTTGGGCAAACAATTGAAAAGCCTTGTGAGAAAATTAAATTACCAAAACAATGTTTATTTTGCACACTTGATTTAAATCAAATTCGAAAGCTCGTCTGATTGTGACTCCGAGTACTCATTTTCGTCCTTTTCATTTTCATTTTGTACGAACAGGAATTCACCTGCGACGTGTCGGTGGAGGGCGGAAAATCATCACAGCCGTTGCAGTTCTCGTTCACGTTCTACGACCTGGACGGCCACCACGGCAAGATAACAAAGGACGACATTGTGGGCATTGTGTACACCATATACGAGTCCATTGGCAAGTCGGTGGTGGTGCCCCACTGCGGCAGCAAGACAATCAACGTGCGGCTCACCGTCAGTCCCGAGGGTAAATCGAAATCGCAGCCGGTCGGTGTGCCAACCGGATTCAGTAGTGGAAAACTGAAGAAATTGCCCACGGGTCTGTCGGCCATGTCAAAAACCGTGGGTGGTGCGGGCGGCGCGGGGCTGGGTGGGTCAGGTGGTGGTGCAGCGCTAACGACATCCGCCGGCAACCGCCGTCAGCATCGCTATCGACCTCGCAAACTGATTAAGTCCGATGACGAGGACGATGACAGCAACAGCGACAAGGAGAAGGACACGGCCCCCACCACCACGACCACGTCCGAGCAGCCCAGCGGCAGCGGGGGCAAGTCGTCGGGAAAGAGCCATCACCACCAGAGCCATCAGGCGTCCAGGTACCATCAGAAGAACAATGCCAAAGCGGAGCAGTGCTGTTCCGGGGAGCAGCACACACCGGACAATGGCCACAATACCTACGAGAATATGCTGAATCTCAAGTGCTGCAAGCCGGAGCAGGGCGCTGATCTGGTCGACTGTCCATCGCACCGCCACTCGCACCACCAGCAGCTCCGGCAGCAGGACATCTACATGAAGCAGGCCACCCAGCGGGTCAAGATGCTGCGAAGGGCGCGCAAGCAAAAGGTAGGCACAAGGTAACAAACGAAATCATGGCAAAAACAAATCCGAACCTAATCCCAAATAATTTGATTGCTGTCAGCTTAACCAGAATGTTGCATGATGTCTTAAAAAAATATTATTTTAACAGAAAACATCATTAATTGTTTGTAAAGTAACTATTTAGTAAAAAATACATACTCTTGGGCATGTTTTGACTAATTTATTTTGCAAGTTTGAGGCTAAATATAATACAAAATTATTAAATATATTTCTGAAATAAACCTAAAGCTTTAGCTTCTAAAAAAGAACCCTCAAGTCTGGCAGCAATTTCCCTTGTCCTGATAAAGAATCGCCCCTTTGTTTTTGTTATACTCTTGTTGTTTACCACATGCATTAATTACAATGATTTATTATTTTCCTTTATTATTATTTAATTAAATTTTCGTTATTTTTATGTTTTTGGTTAAATCATCGTCATCAATCAAACTTGAATGCAACCACCAGTACCAGGATCACTGCCTCGAAACGCGTCAACGCAGCTTGTCGGTGGGCAATGATTCCTCCTGGCAGAACCGTCATCTGCAACCACAAGTGGTGCAGCAGGCAGCTGCCACCACGCCCACCCAGTCGCTGAACCACAAGAGTGCCTCGGTGTCACCACCGTTAGTGGGCGGGGGTGGTGAGGTGATGCTCGATGGTGTGCAATTGCGTCAGCCACGCCCCCAATCCCTCACCCACCAGCAACAACAGCAGCAACAGCAGAGGAAATCAGCCGAGTGCTGGAAATCGGCTCTGAATCGAAACGATTTGATTAGCATCATCAGGGAGAGCATGGAGAAGAACCGCCTGTGTTTTCAGCTGAATGGGTAAGCTAATCCCGCGATGAATTCACCCCCGAGCCCAAAATGATTATTGGCTGGAGAATCAGCAAAAATCAAAAGTCAGCAATGCCACTCACCTCCCAGCAGGGGTATGACATTTTTTGGAAAATAAAAGCAAGAGGAATATTCGCAGAAATTGTGACAGTTTGTGACATTATTGAAATGAGAAAATGAAGTCATAGTTTATGGCTGCAATTTAATACTCAAACTTAAATTAAAATCTCTGAAGTATTTTTATCAGATTTTATTTCAATATTTTTCATGAGATGTGTTTTTAAATAGTAGCTATTTAGAAAGCTTCAATAATTTTCCATTTGCTTAACTTTACTTTTTAAAAATTTATTTAAAAATGTCATACCACACATATCATCTCCACACTCATCATTTTTTATTAAATTTTCCTTTTCCAACTTTATGGCGAACCTTAAACCCCTAAAACCAAAGTATCCTGGTTGAGTCAAAGACTAATTGAAGTCTCATTATTTTGTGTGTTTTTGCAGAAAACCCCAAGCCAATGTGAGTCCCATACAACAACCACAACAACAACAACAACGCCAACGCTGCAATACGGGCTCGAAAATACCAACGTTAATTGCCAACCACAGTCCGGGTCCGGTGGCATCCGGCCCGCAATCGCCGCTCAGCTGCAGTCCGCCCTTGGTTACGGTGGACAGCAACAATACCAGCAGCAACACCTGCATTCCGGCACCAACACCGGCAGCCAACGAGGGCAACGGTGGCAGCAACCAGCACAGCAACCATCACAGCAGCCACCACGAGCATCCCCAACCTCACATACCCATCTACCACCAGCAGCTGGCCATTAATCCGGCCGTGTTGGCCGCCCAACAAACTCACAATACGGCCCACAACAAACTGAATCTATGCGGCTACGATTCCTTTCTGCATGCCACTATCTGTGGCGGCGGTGCAGCCGCCCACTCGCCCCCACCCCCGCCCAGCAACGTGGCTACGGTGCAACCGATACCCAAAAAGACTGCCAAGAACCTGAACCTCTTGCAGGGATACCAGCGACTGGGGCAGCAGCACCTCAGCCAGCAGGATCAGCCGGCCCAGAGGAGCAGCAAGGACTACAAGAACTACGGCAATCTCATCTATGCCAAGCTGAGCGAGCAGCTGCAGCAGAAGGAGAGGGAGCAGAGGCGCAGTCAGCGGCACAAGTTGCAACAGCAACAGAAGTTGCAGGAGCAGCACAACCAGCTGAAGGAGCTGCCACAGTCCGTGGAGCAGCGCCCACCCACCTCGAACTCCAGTTCTGGGGCGTCCAAGATCTACGGAGATGCCCTGGAGTGTGCCCATCTGCTGGCCAGCGAGGAGGAGGATCTGCCGCCCAGTCCGGTGACCAGCACGCCCCGGAAAGTGGTCAGCACTGACACGTTGATCGACCTTAACGACGATGTGGGGGAAGCTGTGGCCGAGGCCGTCACCGAAAGTGGCAAGCAGTCCCTGGAGGGGGTAGAGGAGGGTCAAGCCGCAGAGGTGGAACTGGACACCAGTGCCTCCAGCTCGATGATTCATCGCTATGTGCACGAGCACATCCACCATCACTACCATCACTTCAAGGAGCAGCAAGACGTCTAGAGATCGATTGAAAACTATAAACTATTTGAATGTTGCTTGTGTTTTGCAGTCTATTGATTAATGTAGCGCCAATTGTAATTTAAAGTTAGCATTTATCGACTAAATCAGAAAAACTAAAATCCGAAAGAAACTTAAATCTTAAATATGAAGAAACAATTAAGGGGTTATATACAGTTGTGATATATGAAAAAATCGATTTTTTTTTTAATGCATATTCTTAAAGTATATTCTATTGGAAATACTCTCACAAAAATTCATAATGATCGGAGCATTAGAACCGAAGCTGTAGCTATTTATAGCGCACTATCTGCATATAAAACTTGAACAAACTTGAAACTTCAAACGCGATTATCTCAGAATCTTTTTTTTGGGAAATTACCTTTGCGGTGGACACGATTACTAAAAAACTACTAATCCGATCAACACCAAATTTTGACCACTTATTTATTATGATATTAGCTAGTCCGTGAACGAGGGATTTTCCATTTTTTTGAAAACTCCTTTTTTAAAGCACAAAAAACGAAAATCTTATACCTTAAAAAAGTACATTTTTTGTTAAAAACGTCGCCATTTTTTTTTTAATCAATATTTTTAAAAATCCCTTGTTCACGGACTAGACAATACAATATACTAACTAAACTTTTTTGAATTTTGGATTTCGGATGAACCGTTTTCGAGAAATCCTGTCCACCGCAAGACACCATCGAAAAAAAACGATTCGGGAATTCGGCTATAACATTTTTGTTATGTAATATTTTTTTATGAAAAAATTTAATAAGGTACCCAGAAACATGTACTAAACAACGTCGGTAAAACATTTTTCATAAATATTTTTTATGGTGTCAAAAAAAAATCGATAAAATTCCATATTCTTGCGCGGTACAACTGTATATAACCCCTTAATTGAAAATGATATTAAAGCGAGAAGTTGAGAGAAATGAGTTTGGCAAGGGAACTTATTAAAATAAAGACTTTAGAGTCTAAGTAATTGTGTTATACCATCTGAATTTTTAAATTTTTAAATATGACTATAAAATAACTTAAAATTAAATAGAAAACCAACTAAACTTAGTGTTAAAATCCTCATTTTTAAAGGCCCTTTTCAAACTCATTTCCTTTAGCTTCTTAAGAGGACTTCTTCGGAACCAAAAATACAGAGTCTGCCAGACTCGAAGACTCTTCCGTAGCCTCTACAGCTTACGCTAAATAATTTAATTAAAAAAACAAAAAATTAATGCGCCTTTTGCCTTAGAAACATTGGAATCGCCGCTTCGCTGCTACTCAACCTAGCAACATGTTGCAGCAACACATATCACTATCAGATTAATACAAAATCCGCTGGCAACATGTCGCCTCAAGCATTTTGTGTTGCTGTGTGTGTAACTCTGTAAACTATTAATGGGGGAAACAAAAAAATACGAAAAAATAACTATTGTTTAGTGAAAATTATTAAATGAAATTGTTGTCTATGATATAAAAAAAATTTTAAGCGCCGCTTTCAAGTGTATAGACAGACGGATTGCAAAACTGCAACATGCTGAATCGAATGATAAATAAATGGACTATCAAGGCCGCCTATCAAGTTTTAAGTTAACTATATCGATCGTGTATATTTATGTTACCTAAGCCAATTAATTTAAATACTATTTTTAGTTTGTAACACTACCCCCAACAAAAACAAGACAAGCAACAATGCAACTTACACCTAACAGCAACTAAGCACAAATTTTAGTTCAATTATTATTTTATACTTGTGTTTAATTCGTCATCTTTCAATCAATCGAGTTATCAATCCAATCAATCAAATCAAAACAAAACAAGCACAAAAACAAAATGCATTTAACTCTTATTTAAATAAAAAAGACTGATTTCCAATTAAACAATATATTAATTGCATATGAATAAAAATATATATATATATATAAATATATATAGACAATTTATGAGAAATACTAAATAAATTATTGAATTGCTAAAAAGAATAATTCAAGTGTTTTTATAATGGGATTATAGAGAAAAATGTTATAGCATTCAGAAAAATATTTCAAAATTTTTAAAATTATTTTGTTTTGCTCTAAATAGTCATTTAAAAGCAGCCAGTTGGAAAAGCTTAATTTCCATTGAATACTGCCTTCTGCAATTACATTTCCATTCGTTCGGCTGGCAGATAGACAAGTATTAATATTGCCGGCCAACAAATTAGACATTGTCTTGGCTTTCTGGGATCTAATTTTAAACCGTCGTGCGCCGCCGCCATGTGACAGAGATGTGGAGAGAGATGTGGATCAGAATCCGCTCGAGCGATTATTTTGGCAGCTGCCGGAGACGGAGACACAAAAGAAAATGTTCTCGCAATCCGTGTACGAAGGCAGAACATTGAAAATTGTTTTTCAGTGAATTTTCAACCGCTGGGCATTACGCAAACACAGAGGAGATTACTTGGAGATATCTAAAAAAGAAGGAGAGTTCCCCAAACGAGATGACTTCTGTGGCTTCGCTAACATCCTGTGCCCTGTGCCAGGCCAAAGCCTCCCAGTTGTGTGCCGCCTGCCGGAATGTGGTTTACTGCAGTCGGGAGCACCAGAAGGAGCACTGGAAGAAGGGCCACAAGGCGGAGTGCAAGTGCTACGAGGTGGCCACCAATGAGACACTGGGCAGGCACTTACGCGCCACTAGGGACATTAAAATTGGAGAGCAAATCCTCAAGGAGGCTCCTTTGATCCTGGGACCAAAAGTGGCCTCTGCTCCGCTCTGCTTGGGCTGTCACCGGAATCTCTTGGCTCCTGCTAAGCGTAATGGTAACTACTACAAATGCAGCTTGTGCAGTTGGCCACTTTGTGGCAAGGAGTGCGAGAATTCTCCGCATCACAAGGCCGAATGCCAGCTCATGTCCAGCAGTAACTTCCAATCGAAAATAAATTATGTTCCCGGAGAGGCGGAGCGAAAGGAGTCGGCGTATTGTGTAATAATGCTGCTTCGTTGCATGCAACTTAAAACCAAGGATCCTGAATCCTTTGTGAAGCTCTACACCCTGGAGGATCATCTAAAGGAGCGTCTGGAAACTCCTTTGTACCAAGTCCTTCGGGCCAACCTTATTACGTTTATAAAAACTGTTTTGGGCTTAAAAGACTGGTCCGAACTGGATATCCTTCGAATAGCCGCCATTTTGGACACAAACACCTTCGAAGTTAGACAGCCCAGGGAGAGGAGAAAAATTCGAGCCCTATTCCCCGGAGCAGCTATGATTTCCCATGATTGTGTTCCAAACATGAGACATCGCTTTGACGACGACATGAACATTATATTTTTGGCTAAAAGAAAGATTTCCAAAGGCGAGATCTTGAGTATTTCCTATACACAGCCCCTGAGGAGCACCATTCAACGAAGGCTGCACCTGAGGCAAGCCAAGTGCTTTGACTGCTCCTGCGCCAGGTGTCAGGATCCTGAGGAACTGGGGAGTTTTGCAGGAGCTCAAGATTGCTTGAAATGCAAGGCAGGAAAGGTAGGTAAAGGTGTCATCAGATAATTCATATTCTTACTTAAAAAAACTTTTCTTAGATCGTCTCCTTGAATCCTTTGCAAAACTCTGCCAATTGGAAGTGCCAGATTTGTAATTTGAAGAGATCCGCCAAGGATGTGTTAACTTCCGATGCCCAATTGCAGCAGGAATTGGAAACCCTCGACAAATCTACACCCGTGGCTCTGGAGGACTTCATATATCGCCATCGTGTGGAGCTCCATGAGACCAACACCCACATCCTGCAAGCCAAGTATGCCTTGACCCAGCTATATGGAAATGCACCAGGTTTTGAAATGGATGGTAAGATGAATAATATACTTTATTTTTTTAAAAGTTTAACCAAAAACTCTTTTCAGAACTCACTGAAGAAGCTCTGAACAGAAAAGTGGAACTTTGCGAGGAGCTCCTTAAGTTGGCAGATATTTTTGATGGCGGTTGGAGTATTTTTAGGGGAAACCTTCTCATTGATATGGAAGAGGCCATTGTGGCACAAGCCTTGAGGACGGAGGATCCAAGCGAGTGCCAAGAAAAACTGCAGCAAGCTGCGGATTTGCTCAAGGAAATTCAAAACATAATGCAACATGAACCTGAAATGAAACAGTTGCTGTCTGAACGAAAAGCAATACTTGATTTTGCTCTTAAACGTTTTGAAGAAGTTAAAGAATAAAGTTAAACTTAATTTTTCAATTACATACTTTTTAAAAGACCGCCTTTATAGCGTGCGTTTTCCAATACTAAAATGCCTATCGATAAATTTTCTATTCAAACAGCTGTTAGAGTGACCCTTGGTTGTTTGCTAGTGAAAAACGTTCTTTTATTGTTGACCCTTGTTTATTTCACGTGTTTTTGTGTTTACAATTTTATTTTGTTTAAAATATTAATTAATTTGCACAAAATGGAATGTGAAAGCAAGGAAATACCATCAGCCGAAGTCGCTAATGGATCTGATCTCAAGGAAAATGAAGAAGACAAAAATGTAAGCGTGGAAAAAGAAGGAACCGGCGAGGAGTATGCTTATTTGGAAAGAAACGAGTTTACCTCAGAGATATATAAAATAGAAGTTAAAAATCTGGGTTATTTCGGTATTGGGGTAAGTATTGAAGTACGAAAAAGCAATTCAAATTGTAATATTTATTCTTTGCATTCAGGAATTCAAGAAACTTCTGAAGAATACTCTCAAACTAGACATGACCAAAATAAAGTCACCAAATCGTAAAGAATTCGCTTTCGTTTGCTTCCGCACTTTGGAGGATCAGCAAAGAGCCTTGGAGACTCTAAATGGGTACAAATGGAAAGGAAAAGTTCTCAAGGCTATTGCTGCCAAAGCCTCCGCCGACCCTCTCCAGAAAAAGCGGGCCGCCGATGAGCAGGCCAATAATGGAAACCCAAAGAAGCAGCGAACCGCAATAGAAGCCACTTGTCCACTAGCTGAGCTTCCCTACGAGGATCAGGTCAAACATAAAGGCGAGGAAATGACTAATCTTCTGAAGAAATATTTGCATGAACTGTGGCGTGTTAATCCGGAAGCTAAAAAAACGTTGGATAAAATACAATTTCAAGGAGTTCTGCCCTCACCCACGGTTAATGGTTACCGGAACAAGAACGAATTCACTGTGGGCAAGAATTCCGAGGGAGAAATAGTAGTTGGCTTCCGTTTGGGATGCTACAGCGATGGATCCGTGGAAGTGGCGGGCGTAGAGAACTTGCCGCATCTTCCAGAGCAGGCCAAGTGGGCGGCTCAGAGTTTCCAAAAACTGGTAAGGCAATCCAAGTTCCTGCCCTTTAATCCCGATGGAAATGTGGGGCATTTCCGGCAATTGATGGTCAGGTGCTCCAGTTCCACTGGTGAACTAATGCTAGTGGCTGGCATTTACTCCTCGAATCTAAGTGTCGATGAACAGCAGGAGCTCAAAAATGAACTGAAAAACTTCTATGAAAATAGTGAAAACGAGCCCTTCAAGTGCACTTCATTGTATTACCAAGATGTCCAGCATCGGGAAGCTGGACAGATGGTTAATCCAGTGCACCATTTACTCGGAACCACTCACATCACGGATACCATTCAAGGCCTCAAATTCCGAATCAGCCCACTGGCCTTCTTTCAAATCAACACCGAAGGTGCCAACCTGCTCTACCAGCAGGCCATTGACTTGGTGGCTCCCACAAAAGACACAACCCTCTTGGATATCTGCTGCGGAACTGGTACCATTACTCTGGCCTTTGCCAAGCACTGTCGGAAGGTTATGGGTGTTGAGATAGTACCAGATGCTATTAAGGATGCCGAGTTCAATGCCGAGGTGAATGGCATTACAAACTGCAAGTTCTACACGGGCAACTCTGATGATTTTATCAAGAGCATGGTGAGGGATGCTCTCTACGAGCAGGAACCCGGAAAGCCGGTAGATCTCGTTGCTGTGGTGGATCCTCCAAGAGCTGGGCTACGTAAGTAATGGAGGAGCCCATAGCTAACCTCAGCCAAGGTCTTTTTAATTTAAAAATATACAAATAATCTAAATTATTTTCCAGATAATCGTTCAATAGCCGCCATTCGATCGGCAAGTGCCATAAAGCGTCTGGTCTATGTCTCCTGCAATCCTCATAGTGCCAAAAGAAACTTCCTCGATCTGGCTAGGCCGGAATCGAAACAATACAAAGGAGAGCCCTTCTATCCCAAATCTGCCGTGGCGGTGGACATGTTTCCTCACACTACACACACCGAGCTGATCATTCTGTTTGAGCGTGAAACGAAGACAAAGCCGGATGAAGCAGTGACACCATCAGAGGCAGAGAAAACCTCAGCAGAAAGTACAACGAACACTCAACCTGAGGCAACCCCTGAAGCAATCGCAGAGGAGAGTATTGCATCTACGGTGTGACGCGGGTTCGTTGCTAGGTAGGTACAGTTTGCTCATCCATTGCACTTTCTTGCACACATTTCTACATAATCTCTCAATCTTTCAGACTGCTCGCGATTTGCTGAGGCGTCTACAAAACACCCAAATACCTCGATTCCCGCTTATCTGTTCCGATGCTGTCATCTATCATTGCCTCTTCTCTTTGTGCTGGCTGCTGCTTTGAGGTTTATTGTTTTAAATTGATTTAATTGTATTTACGCTGTGCGACGGGGAGGAAGCGGCCGTGTGACTTCCTATTTAGTAGTAGGCTCTAAGTTTGAAGCCCATTCAAACTCGCCAGCCCATCAGTTTCGCTTGAGGCCTGCGGAATAACCAAGTGTGTGGTGTGTTAGGAATCGTTGTGGGAAAGGTGTAGTAAACTCGTGATAAAATCGCTTAGAAGTGCTTCAAGTCCAACGCCCCCTCAAGGGTAAACTGCTGAACAACGACCCTGACAACGATCAGTGATCATGCCCGACCAGGTACGAGATGCTCAGCGTTTATTATATAGACTCTTAAAAACAGATGTGACAATACTTTAAATAAGTTTTTTAACACAAATTTTGGTATAGATTTATCAATGTGTGTTTATTAAATGAATCCAAGACTAGTTTGATATAATTTGTGTGTGTTATTGTGTGATATTTATCACATAAATGGTAATTAATAGTGATACACCTGTGTTGTTGGGGTTTAAATGCCTTCCAAAAAAAGTGCTGTAGTTATGAGGTCTTTTATAATAACTGGTTTGGCTTCCCAGATTGTAGGTGGAATCATAAAAGTATTTTTCTTTGTAATTAGTTTACCCAAAGCTTATCTAAGGCAAACACCAGCGATTGTTTGTTTTGTTTTTCCGGTTACAAGGCCTAAACGAGTAGCGTATGCCAATGATGTAAACAACCCGCAGATGATGCCATAAGCAACAGTAAATATTATTGTTTTGTAGAAAAGAACAACAAGTAAACGTGACCGAAATCATGTTGAAGATAAGACAACAAATAGTTTTGAAATATCTAGATCGGTGTGAGTATTTATGCGACGCAACTTCCTAGAAGGGGCGCGTCTAAAAAGCATATCAACGTGTGAAAAACAAGCACAAAGCTCTAAGATAAATGCTAAACAAAATATTTATTGAACTTTGGACCCGATGAGGCGTTTTGTGTGCACAGTAGATTTAATATAAAAACAGAATAAAATAAGGAAATTATGGGTATAGGGAATAAAGTCGTGAAAGTGTGTCGTATATTATAATAAATCCAAACAAAAGCGACATGAGCAAAGAGAGATATAATTCTATTTTATTGAACAAAGGCGCCTAGCAACACATCAGGCATTACGATCGCGTTGTGCCACCCAAGACCTTGACCGGAGAGCTTTACTTTCGAAGCCAAAAAGCTTGAAAATAGTTCTTGTCTTATCAACAACACGCACAAATTTTAGATGTAAACAAACAACAAGGAAAACAGCAAATCCCCAACCGACCCAAACCGGTTCCGTAGTGGGTAAGAGAGAGCCGATACTATGCCACAGCGGAGCGAGCTTTCAACCGGATGCCATTCAGTTTCACAGATGAGAACCACCATTTGACGAGGAGGGCCCGGCACCACCACCGACGCAGACCCCGACGACGCCCCACAAAACCAGCTGAGAGACAAATAACAACAAAAAACTCTTCACGTGCCGACCGCTGCACACGACCAACACGTTTCTCGCCAGAGCCAATCAGCCTCGTGGCATGTCACCCTAAAAGGGGGGCCTGGGCGGCTGTTGGGGGTCAGGAGGCGAAGCTGGTCTCGTATGTTGGGGCTGCTCTCGTGTTGTCATCCGCGCTCGATTCGAAGAGCTTTTGGCTTGCGTGTTTCACTGAGCAGCGCAACTATATTATGAATTTATACGAAGTTTTAGTTTTGGATACCCTAAAGATAAGGTTATACGGTTTGACTAGCTTCATGTAACTTGGCTTGCCTTCAAGTTAGGGCTTTGAAATTTGGGATAGAGGTGGTTTTTAACATTACTAATCTTTATATGCCAATAGCAATCTATAAGACTTTGGTGGAAAAAAATCTTTGTGCAAATCTTTACTGCAAATTTTTTTAGGAGCTATAACTACGCTTGAAATCTTATCATGTTTGATAATTCTATCTGCTCTGTCTGCTATATTTTTAAGTGGAATATTATTACTATTTTAACCTTTAACCTTCAGTTTTTTTAATTCACAGTTAACCTGCACAAACTATGATTAATTTTTTTTTAGTTAGTAATTTGTTTCTGATTAATCGGGTTTCTTCTTTGTTCTCCTGTTCTGATTCTTGTCGATCGAGGGCATTGCTAATTCGATTAATCTTATTTTTGTTTTATTTATTATCTGGTGTTTTTTTTTTGTTTTTTATTGTGTTTCTGTTGCCCGGCTGCTAGAGGCCAACAACATTTTGAAAAAGCCCAAGCCGCAACTGTACCCCGAGCTGAAAACCAAAACAAATCGCCAACGTCGACGGATACGTCTACGTCTCTGTGTGCTGGCACATACAAAGAAAGAAAACGGGCACTGGCGAAAAGCTCTCCGCCTCATTTTCGATAAAAAGAAATCGTTTAAATTGCGCGCACAACAAAAGTGCCAGAAACAGTTGCGACTGCAACGTCGAATTCTGACGACGGACCCACAGCGTCCACAGTGTCCTAGTTCCCTCCACAAAGGCCCCCTCTCACAAAGGACATAAACAAAGAAGAGCCTGCCTAAGGAAATACGTCAGAAAAGTTTATAACTCCATCACTGAACAAACATACAAATAACAAACAAGTACAAAATGCTCGCCGCCTAGCCGAAGCAGCAACAACATTGCGCATACGCCGCATAGTGCAAACTATTTACTGTGATATAAGTTGAATTTTTGTTGATTTTCGTTTGGTTCCTCAAGAAACCAAAGCAATCTAAAACCAAACCCTCTATTATTTGTTGTGCTGCAAGAAACCGAAATACAATCAAAATGTCTGTGCCAATGTTGCTGACACCCATGGAACCCCAAAGTCCGGATGATCACATGCAGAATGTAATTACTCATCGTTTTATATAAACATATGTATATTAAGAGGAAGTGGGGTGGGTCTAAGGACTCCCGTGACGTTCTAGTGAAATGCAAGTGTCTCAAGCGGTTGAGCTTTGACTTTTTCGGGGTGTCTGAAGGTCGATGCTGTTGTCATCGTACATTTGCATGTTGTCTGTCTGTCTGTCTGCCCGTTTTTATGCAATTTTCGTGACTGAGTAGTAGAGTAGGTATTTGAAAATCAATAATTCAACGTAAAAAGGGGGAGGAAGCTTTGGATAGAGGGACCCATGGGGAAGAGAGGTAATTGTAGGCTTGGGAAATATACTAAAGAAATATTAAGCACATGTTTTGGGGTCTGAAATTTTCAGGGGAAATTGTTGTGGATAAAGTGTGTATTCTTCTGAATTATTATTATTCTTGTTATACGATGAAATTCAATATTTTCAATAGGCGAGACAGAAACTCAAGCCCCCATAAGACGTCATTTCCGAGTACTAATAAACAAACCCATTAAAGAACCCAACCTCAAACTACAATGCCTGAAAGAAGCTCTTGAAATGAAATGCCACATGTTGCAAAGATCTCATGTGATTGAATCACTTTTGATTGGGGACTAAGCTTTCAAAAGAGCCCAGTTAGCAACCCCAGCTCAAGTGGCTCTTGTTTGATTAGATTTCAAATCGTTCATTGTTTAAGAGCCTGCCATAAAGTATAAGGCTAATATATGATACCTGATATTACAACACTTCAATTGATAAGAAGTCAAGCTGAAATTGTAGCCATGAAACAGATGGTGGAGCTTTCGGCTGCTCCAACTATAAATAAAACGCCCCAAACAAGTTGAGAGCTTTTTTTCGAGTCTGAAATTTCCCAAAACAAAAAACATATGGGGCTGTATGCCGAGTGGGAGTACATTAAAAAGAGCGCCTGCGTTGAAAACACGTGAACATGCGGTAGAAATCGCAGCAAAGCTTTCGAACCACACTCGTAAATTAGCATAAAGTTGAGAAATCTCAAGTTTTAAACCAATTTCTTAAATATTTTTAATAGTATTTCCATTAGTTTAGGAGCTTTTCAATGCTTAACCGATTCAGAGTGGCTCCAATGGTCGGACCACCTCCGCAAAAATCCACAAGGCTATGCTAATTGTGCCAAGAACGTGAAATCGCTAACAAAACGCGTCCAAAACGCACCGGTTGACGCAAGTCAGACGAAAATACATAAATGCGGAAAAACTATATACAACCTAGAAAACTATAATAAGTGCGAATAGCACTCGATGTGATTTTGGACCCGCCTATAGTCCGGCACTAATACTAAATTTCATCAGAACACGCGACTTTTGCCGCTAGGTAGTTGCCTTTTGAAATGTTGCCAAGGCGGAGGAAGTATTTGTCCGAACACTCGGCCGGTTAGGTGGGTGGTGCTCCCCAAATATACATATAATTTACTCTCCGTAAATTAGCATCGGCATAAATCTCTATCGTTTTCGATAGACCCCAACCGCTGTGCTGGCACAACACGCGATAATTTAATATTAGTATTTTTTGGTTAATTTATGGGTTCACTTCGCTTACACAAGCTCTGGCTATTGCGATCCTATTTAGTGCCCAGTTGTCGGGGGCCCGGCAGGTGTAGGGCATTTGGCAGCCATTGCATCATCATCGGCAAACTGCCATGCCACCGGAATCAGACAGCTCTGCCGCAGAAACCGCACCAGCGACAAAAGTCGCGTAAATTGCAATGTCTTCCGTGCGGCTTACATGGACAGGTAAACCGCTCAATATTAAGCGATTTTTTAACTCGTGCTTATATTGACATTTTTTTAATAGGGTCTGAAAGAATGTAATACAATGTTTCATATTTTTCTTGAATTTTTAGTTTATTTTTTTGCAATAACAGGAGCTATAAAAACTAGGAAATAAATAGATTGACTGACGTACTTTGTCTTTCCGGGGGTTCTCTATCTGACAAGTATTTGCCATTAAACTTAGTACGTATATTACGCAAACAACAGGTTGATTAGGGGCAGGTCTCAACAAAGCTTGTGTCAATACCCCAATAGTGAGACAAATTAAAGGCAGGCTCAGCTAAATAAATCAAAACGAATCATTTCAGTTGCAGTCAAATAAGCTGATAACTCGTAAAGAGGTTTGAGTCTGGTGTCTTTTTTTTATAAATAGTCAAGAGCTGATAACTTCCGAGGCGATCTTTAGTCGAGACCCAGTACAACACGTGATCTTGTTTGCGATCTTAGAGAGTCACGAGCGATACGGGGGCGACTTAAAACGCGTGCTTATCGCGCGAACCTGTTTTCGTTTCTAATTTGGGAAACGGGGCTGGGGAAAGGAGGAGGGGCGCCGGCAGGGCCGGAGAAACTTTATCAGGGCGTAACCAAATCCGCAAGGGGTCATCGTTTAATCTCGACTGCGTCTATTTAATAGCTGGCTAGGGTGCCGCAGCGGCGCTCAGTCGGTTTCTGCCCTCCAATCGGGATGGCCATGTTGCGGACAAATTTATTAATCCTGGCCGTGGCCTGGTTGTTCTTGCAGTGTGCCGCCTACGTGGATGGATCCGCCTTATCCTATGGCACAGGCAATGAGCTGGAGCCGGCTGCATCCTCCTCGTCCGAATGCAAGCCCACCCTGCGGGAGTTCAACGTGCGATTGGAAACGCCGCTGGCACCGGAGGAGCGACTCGGACTCACCGGCGATGTGAAGGCCTTGGGCGAATGGCAGCTGTCCCGATGCGTGCCCCTGGAGTCTTTGGACGATCTCAACTGGCAGGCCACGGTGCCCTTGCAGGCATGCCGCCGCATGGACTACCGCTACTTTGTCTACGTGGAGGATCTGTCCGGCTACAAGCAGATCCGTCGCTGGGAGACCCATTTCAAGCCCCGCTCCTTGGGACCCTGCTCCGAGCTGCAGTGCAGCCAACTGGACGTTTTTGGCATCACAGCGGAAAACGCAGATCTGAAGCCGCAAGTGCATCGCGGATGGCTGAACCACGAAGTCATCCTCCAGCTCAAGTTCAATGGCGAGAAAATGTTCCAGGTGCATGACATCGAGACCTTTGACCCGCAGCATGTCCAGCTGAAGATTGTGCCGGTGGAGCAGACCGCCGGCCTCCTGGTGGAGTACACCAAGCAGGAGTACGGCAAGAGTCAGCTGGAGAAGCAGCCTGTGTTCGGGGTGCCCTACACCAAGAACGACATCGTAATCTTTCACATTACCTTGCCGCTGGAGAGGATTATGCAGCAGCACTTCCGCTTGGACTGCTACAGCATGACCAATGAGCTCCTGGGCAGCGCCAACCTGGTCAGCTCCGAGTTCCAAGGCAGCGAGGGACTGCTCCACCTGCCCATCAAGTCAGCCCGGGATGCCGATGAGACCCTGGCCCGCCTGCGACTTCCCTATATGGTGGTTCAGCCTTATCGCTATTCCCCTCTGGACTTCAAGACAACCTACGCCCACTACTGGCCCCGTAGCTGGCCCAACCTGGATGTGGGTCACCGCGGCAACGGCAAGAGCTACATTGCCGATGCCCCAGCCGAGAGGGAGAACACCATCGCCTCCTTCCTAAGTGCCCATGAGCACCACGCCGACATGATCGAGTTGGACGTCCACATGACCGCCGACGGAGTGCCGGTTATTTACCACGATTTTGGTCTGCGAACTGCTCCTCCGGGAAAGCAAATCAGCCGACCGGAGCAGCTGGAGTACGTGCTGATCAAGGACATCAACTACAGCTTGCTGAAGCGTCTGCGCATCTTCTCCGTGATTGCCGGCAAGGTAGTGGAGTATCCCTCACACAACGTAGAGACCCGTCCGGAGCATAAGATCTTCCCCACCCTAGTGGAGGTGCTCGAACAACTGCCCAAGTCCCTGGGCATCGACGTGGAGATCAAGTGGCCCCAGAGGCGTCAAGGCGGTGGCTCAGAGGCTGAGCAGACCATCGATAAGAACTTCTTCGTCGACAAGGTGCTGCACCAGGTGATCCAGTATGGTTGCGGACGCCCTCTGATCTTCTCCAGCTTCGATGCCGATATGTGCACGATGCTGAGGTTTAAGCAGAACATCTTCCCCGTGATGTTCCTCACCCAGGGTGAGACCAAGAAGTGGCAGCCTTTCCTGGACCTGCGGACACGTACCTTCCTGGCGGCCGTCAACAATGCCCAGGCCTTTGAGTTGGCCGGAACAGCGCCGCATGCCGAGGACTTCCTGGGCGAGAACGCCCCCGCAATGCTACAGAAGGCCAAGGATCTGGGACAGATTGCGGTGATCTGGGGCGACGACTGCAACACCAAGGAGCGGGTGCAGTACTTCACCCGAATCGGAGCCACAGCCACCTGCTACGACCGCAGTGATCTCAACATGCCGGAGGGCAAGAAGGAGGCCTTTTTCAAATCCCCCTCCCTGATGGCCGAGTTTGCGGCCCAATGCCGGACCTAAAAACTACACAGAGGAAAGAAACGAGGGAAAACACGGGCGGGTATATGTAAGCCATGGTTTAATCATTAAGATTTTTGTAAAGTTAGTTCGTATATTTATTTAAACACAAGCCGGGAAAAGAAAAAAATGTGAGAGCAGCAAATAATTTGTGGTTTCAACGGAAACCCAGCCATAAATAAATCATCTGTAAACACGTTAAGCCATCATTTGGCGAAATTACAAATGCAAAAAAAAAAAAAAACAGAAAAAATTAAAATTAAAAAGAAAAAGCAAAACGTCTAAAGGAATTCCCCCCGAAATACAAAATTAAGTAGCACCACAAAAGACAATGAGAAGAAAGCGAAGCAAATAGCTGCGAATTACAAAAACACATACACCTACATTACCTGCTAATAATATTTCTATACCTCGATGAAAAAGAAATTTCTAACAAGCTATTGTTGATACAATCTTAATTAACCTGAAATTAATTATTAAGGGGGAAGTATTGGCAACCATGTTGGATGAGAGATAGAGCAATGTTTTTTATGCTTGCGGCTAAAATAATTTTTAAAAATATTGCATGTTGTTATAATTTTTAAGAACAGCAAACCACCTTCTAAAAACAAATATTTAAAGCTTTTATAAACTGCAACTCCAAGAGAAAACCAAATAACAATCACAAATACAATATTTTTTTAAACAATATTCAATATTTAATGTCAAGCACCACAACAGAAAACAAAAGTGATTGAAAAAACCTATAACAATAAAATCATAAGAAATATTTTCATAATATTTTCAACAACTCAATCGAATGACGTGTTTTACTTGGAGATCTCAGACAAAAGTAAAAGAAATAGAAATTCTGGGCCCGCCGAGCCAAAGTTGTATGTAAAATTCGATCCGCTTACATTTGATGGCCCCGTGACGAATGTAAAAACAGCCATGAAAATGCTGAGACCCATAAACGGAAAACGGAGAGTGGGCCATAAAAAGGTTTGGCTCTGGGCCTCGGACTGGAAGCCAGGCCTAAAGCCCGTTCGGTTTATGGTCAATTAGAGAGCGGCTCATTTGCATGCGTCCTAACATGGCCAAATGCGAATGTCATTTGCTCGTCATCTGGCTTTTAGGGCTAGCATTGTCCCTTGAGGACGACAACACATATCCTGTGACATGGAAGTGCTTGTACAAAGAGTATCCAGTGGATGTTGAAAAGGTTAGTCATTAATAGTGATCTTAAAATTCCATTAATCCATATGATATTTTTCAGATAAAGGGAGGCTGGTGGGTTTACGCTTGCAATCCGTTTAAATCAAGGCAGTGTTACTTTAAAGAGCGTAAGTTTTTAACAATATTTAAGTCAAATTTAAATAAAAATACTATCCCTTCACAGTAGATCTCTATTGGACACGAATCACCATGACAGACTATGCCAAATATGCCGTGGAACTGCACTGCTCTTTGCCCTGGATGCGTCAACGCATGATGATCTATACTAGGATGAAGGAACCCTCCAATGAGACCTTGGCAGTTGTAGAGACCTACCTGAAAACCGTCCAACTGACTTTCGAAAACTTTACCATCAGAAATAAACCAAAAAACTGCTATAAGGATCAGGTTAAGAAATTGCAGCGCTGGCACATCCCCAAGTACATGTCGCAGGACTTCCATCCGCATTATATCAAGCCCCTGGTGGTGAACGAAAATATCTGACATCAGTGCGTTTGTATCTGGCTGAATTCAGCAGCTTCTCTCTCTCTGTGGCAACTTTCTTTGGTTCAGAAATTTACATATGCCAAATTTGGTACAAATATGCGAATATCTTAAAACAAAGAATGGATTTATGCGCAAGTCGAAGCTCCGATACTCTGCCCTCCGAGGAGGGAAGAGAAATTATGATTCACGGGAATGTACAGGCGACATCATAATGTATTCATTGCCAGTGAAAGGTTGACCCCCCGGTGACCAATTAAAATGTCTAACCCCTTCGATCGTATCGCTCGTGTTTTATTGTGTTTTAATTAACCGAAAGGCTTTATCTGCTCACGCTGTCATCGCCAAATGGCCACTGAGCTCAATTAGTGAGCTGCTGACTTATTAGTCAGAGTATCTCTCGCAGCGGCTGATTCCCTCCCAAAACAAAAAAGACTCCAGTTTGGCCAAAAAACAAAACCACGGTGAGCTCCAAGAAATTCTTTCATTCCGTTGTTTGTCATCGTCGGGTCAAGTTGCCACCGCATGCATACACTCCGATCTGATCTGTATTATTTCGGTTTAAAAAAGAGAAAACTTGTTTCGGTGGCGCAAAGATGTTGCTGGTGATTCCGGTGTTTTGTGGAATGAGGAAAAATGTATCGATCTTGCGTTGTCTTGAATGTGTTAAAATCAATTAGCATACTGTGGTGGCTGCTGGTGCTGCAGCTTCTGCCACCTTGTGGATCGTTTTTCAATGAATCGTCTGTTTTCGGCCCGGAGAAGCTGCAGGCCTTCAAAGTCTTCGACGACGAACAACCGGGCCAGATATCTGGTCGCAGCTTCATATGTGTTCCCTTGTTTCGGATCTTCAACCTGGAACTGAGGCATCAGATTCGTCTGGCGCCAGATGAGTATGTGGCTGTCAGTGGCGACCATCCGGCTCTGGGTTCCTGGAATCTGGACAAGGCGGTGCCCCTCAAGGAACAGGATAAAGACCGCACGAAATGGTACCTCCGGATATGGATATGTGCTACCCAGCGTTTCTACTACAGGTACTTGATCTACTCCAGAAATGCCCAGGGAAAGCGTATCCTGCGCAGGTGGGAGGGCCAGACAGTGGCTAGGATGCTGCAGACCTACGAAATGTACCGCTCTCCCGGTCTGGACATCTTTGGAGAAGCCTATCCCACTTCCGTCGGTGGAGGTTTCAGCCTGGAAAGAGGGTGGCTTCAGCACGAGTACGTCATCGAGCTGAAGTTCACCTGGCAGGATCACCTTTTAATAGCCGGCCTAGCCAGTAATACAAAGTATCGACTGATCTTAACGCCCCTGAACTTAATGGACGATACGCGTATAGAGGTCTCTAGATTCTCGTACAATCACTCAGCTTTCCGCTCGCAAAGTAAGCATGGAGTGCGTTACACCCAAGGATCGGTTGTTGTTTTTCGGATTTATCAACCTTTGGAAACCTACAATGCTTTCCGTTTATCCATTTACCAGGGATCTAAGGACATCCGGCTAAGCGTGGGAGAAGCCTACATGTTCCCCGAACAGTTTAAAGGAAGTCGCGGCATTCTACAGGTTCCTATCCTAGCCAGCCTGCAAGCCATTTCCATTGGAGAGCTAACCCTGCCCTACTTGGTGGTGCAGCCCATGCCCAAAGTCGAGGCTGGAAACCTAAGGGCCAGTTTCCATCAGTATTGGCCGGATAATTGGCCCACGTTGGATGTAGGGTACCGCGGCATGGGAGCCAGTTACTTTCAATCATCAACTAGTCTCACAGAAAACACCATTGAGAGCTTCATGGCAGTGGAAAGAGCCAAAGGTGATATGGTACAATTGGATGTGCAGCTCACCAAGGACTATGTTCCCGTGATTTGGCACGGCTTTGGCTTCTATACCTCCAGCAAAGAGCAACAAATAAGGGATCGTTTTGATCTCAGATATGTCTTGATTAGGGAGCTCACTTACTCGGAATTAAAAGCTAGTAGGGTTTTTATTTTAAAACGTTGGACGCTGCAGGAGTACACCCATCTTAACGTTAAAGACCCAAGTCACAACGCGAGAATCTTTCCCAAACTCTCGGAGGTTTACGAAACTCTGCCAAAAACCTTGGGCCTCATAGTGGAAATCAAGTGGCCACAACTAATGGCCTCGGGAGTTCTAGAATCGAGCCAGACACTAAATAAAAACGTCTATGTGGACAAGACCATACAGACCAGTATCCAGTATGGATGTGGTCGTCCTCTAATCTTCGCCAGCTTCGATGCGGATATCTGTACCATGCTGCGCCTTAAACAACACATCTTTCCCGTCATCCTGATGAGCATTGGCGATTCCCGTATCTGGGATCCTTATATGGATCTAAGAGCCCAAAGTCTCCAGCAGGCAGTTAACTTTGCCCAATCGGCAGAAATCCTGGGAACAGCCGTGCACATCGATAACTTTCAAGGGCAACACCAGCTGGTGAACCTCGGATTGGATCTCCATCAGGCTATCTTTTTGTGGGGCAACCATATGCAGGATGTCCATCTTTTGGAGCAGTTTCGGATCTTGGATGTCACGGGATTAATATACGATCACATGGATAAAGTGGGGCCTTCCAGCTGGAAGAGATCTGTATTTTTCCGAGCCCCTCAGCTCTTGGAGCTATTTGGAGCTCAGTGCGTGGCCAGCGGGAACTCAACGAGTATTCCGGGCGCCAAGCCTGTTAAACCTACTATTTGGCCAAAGTTGAGATAGTTAGTTAGAGTGAAAGTTAATAAGTCATTAGCTAAGTAAGTATTTTAGATAAAACATAGTTAAAATAGTACAAGGTGTGTTAGTTTCTTAAATAAGCTAGAAAACTCACAAGAAGATCGGAAGCATTTAAATTTTTGGTAAGTATTTAAAGAATTTAAAGAAAAGGACTTAAAAAAATATTTTTTCTTATAAAAACAATTTTTTTTATGTTAGAATTTTTTCAAATATAATATAATATTTAGATTTGTCAGGAAACCAAAAAAAAACCCCAACTTTAAACTTTATGCATTAGTTGTGTTTAGATTCTAATCGCTAGAATAAAAATCTACTCGAAAGTAATGTTAAAGTTTTTAAAATTTAATTTAAAGTTTTAAAAGAATAAACCTAGATAAACAATTTTAATTTAGCTGTACAACAACTGATCTCATAATAAAGAACTTGTAGTTTATGTAACATTGTATGCAATTATTTTATTTATACAGTTTTGGTGGCACAGGACATCAGGTAGTCGTACTTGGTCTCCTCCGCGATCCAGGCTCTCACACACACACATACCCAGCGAACAATCAATCTGTCAATCAATCCGTCAATCAATCAATGCGTAATGGAGTGAACACTCTACTGAGTAGAGCAGTTGCCATCGGTGTAGATGACCATGTAGTCGTCGGTGACGCAGGCACTGCCCATGGGCATTGATTGGCAGATGCCCGGCACTTGGTTGACGATCTCCACGGAGCAGGATCGGTGTCCGTGAGAGGATAGCTTGTGGAATCCATTAGTGCTGGCCGGGTGCTTTAGAATAGTCTTGTGACTGCCACTTCGATGTTTCGATGACGACACTGGTGGCGGTGGGGGAGCTGGTGGAGCATCGAAAAGCCAGGCTGGCGGCATTGAGTGCTGACTGCTGGCGACCACCTCCTGCTCCACCTCCATGGGAAGCTCCACGCCATCTACATCGTCGCCCAGTGGAATGGGGAATCCCCCCTTGGACTTGGCCTCATCTCCTGTGAGCACGAGGGCGTTGGCAATCAGCAGGGTGGTGGTGCAGTGGAGCAGCAAATGCAACAGTAAGGCCATTCTACTCAAAAACCGAGTCCAGCCAGAGAAGATCCTGCGTGTACTCCGTCCGGGCACTGGCCGTACATGAATGTGGCTCGGACTGCAATCTCGGTTGACTTTTATAGCCCATCCGAAGGAGGACAGTCATTGACCCAGCCGGAATCGAAATTGAAAAGAAGCCACTCAAGAAGGAAGCATCCGGTATCCAGAGTCCAGAATCCGCAACCCCACCCACGACAAACACAAAAGGACATTGTAATTAATTATAGTTGAGTATACGCCACGTAAGCCGCAATGACAAGGACGCCCTGTGGTGCTTCCTTTACAGAAAGCCGGAGAAAATTGGAAATCTATTTCCCCCATTCCAAAACGTTTTGCTTCCTCGATTCTATTTGGTTTCGTTTTGTGCTACGCCGCCTTCCTTTTGTATTTCCGGCAATTATTTTCGACGATGTGACAATATTGCCGCCAGTCGACAGTCGGCAGACGGCAGTCGGCAGGATTCACAGGATTCGATGGAGGCGTTCGTTTTCCCTAACGACTTCATAAGCATCTTGAAACCAATTGAATTCAAATGCAGTTGCCCGGGGCCATGCTAAAGAGAAGGAAAGCCCAACAGACCGGGCAGACAAAATCAACGACGGCGTTTAGCGGAAGTGAAGCTGACGCCATTTTTAAAATGGCGCATACGTGTGCGACGTGTTTATGGCAGATTTTTCGGATAAATGACATGACAGCTACGTTGGATGCCTAGTCAACTCAATAACAAGCTGCCAGGATGGAAAATTTCTAGAAAAAAGAACGAATTCAGCTCGGGCTATGTGATTTTCTGTGATTTTCTCACAGCTACTCTTTAAATCAGAAATTGGTATCTTTAATAAAATCATCGCTTAATTCCATTCATTAAGTATTATTCACTGGGGTGATTATTCACTTAAAATTATATTGATTAAACGTTGGAAATTGAATCATAAATTCCTCTGGCATTTTCATTCATTTAAAGTGTCCTTTTTCGCAATTCCAGTCACAGTTGAGATCATCTCTAATAGAAACATTCCTTGGAGGCAGGAGGCGACACAGCTTAGGCGGCAGGTACGCAGGATGAATGGCTAAGGATAAGGAGCACTGACTAGACAATGGCAACAGGATTCGCTGAATCATTAAATTGTGTAGCATCGTATCCTCGCAGGACGAGAGCGGCACGTGAAATTAATTTAAATGCTTTGATTGTGGATGAATGACAGTTGTTGTCGACGGTTTGCCCGCTGCCTAGCTTGTTAGCAATTCAATTCGGTTAGAATAGAAGGTCCTGGTTCACCTCAATTTCCAACTGAAGGCGAGCTAATTAAACGCCGGCAAAGGCGGCGCCGGTGTCTTTGCCCAACTAATTAGAGCAGCTGTCACAGATGAGGACGCCCGATGCCAAGCTGCTGGGCTGCCTAGGAGGCTAGGAGGCTGCCAGGCCAGTACAAATAATTCAATTAAATTGCTTCCCCCGACTGCCAGAAACAACAACAACTAGAAGCCGAACCGAGACAAACCGCAAAAGCCGAGGCATTCCCACAAAACCGCCGTGTCGATCCAAAGCCAAAGCAAAAGCCTCAGCCAAATCCAAAGTCAAAGCTAATGCAAATACGCATTTTGAAAAATAACCGCAAGAGCCAGAAAGCCAAATTGGAATTGACAAAGCCAAAGGTTTTTTAAGAGTGTTTGAGGAAAGGATGTTTAATGAAAACTATAAGCTTTTTAAATTAAATTATATCAAGAATTTTAGTATAATAAAGATTGTACAATACCAATAATAAAACCAAATAAATTTAAACCAATTCACATACATTTTTATGGACACAATTCAATCTACAAAAATCCAATTTTTCTGGTAATTCCATCAACATCCTCTTAACGATGAAATATTTTCAACAATTCGTACAAATTGATGGATAAAATTACATGTGATTGTAGTTTAAAATGCAAAAGGAAATTGAATAGGAAATTGAATTTGTACAGCGTGTTATTGCATGTAAATCACAAGTTGATTGCAATTGCATGAAAAAAATCTAAAATAAATAAATTTAATGCAAAGCAACAATGCATAAAAAAAGTAAATATAAAATTGAAGCCAATTAAGTCAGACATTTGCAAAAAGCTGATGATAAATAATGTCATTTCAATAGAGATTGGATTAGTTAATGATTATTTACATTGAATTAATTAATGTACCTAAAAGCCGAGATAAGTAAATGAATTAAATAGAACAAAAAAACTGAAGAATTGAATTTAAACAAAAATATTATACTCTTGAAATTGGATTGCATAAATAATATAAAACATTGCATTAACTAACGTTTATTTTAAAGACTTCCTACTAAGCCTGCTTTAAGTACTATGGCCCGAGTATATGGCATAAAATTGGCAGAACCTCCAGTAACTCACAAGTGACTTAATGCAGCAATAGAAAAGGGCTCTGGGCCTTTAAGTCCTTTTTTTTTGGAAGGGGGTTTTGGCTCTGGTCCCTGGCGTCTGGTGTTGGCTCAATTTAATCTTTGACGCCCCAAAATGATGGAGCACGGACAACTTTTTCGGCGCCGGCAACGTTTTAATTTGCATTAAAACGCGACGCGACTGGAGTTGGCAAAACTCGCGGACGAGCAACTATTAAACTAAACTTACAACACGGTTTCGGGTTATAAGTTTTTCGTTCTCGCGCTTCGTGAGCTTGCATACAAATGGGTCTCGAAATCGACAGGAGCAGCCTCAAGGATTTAGCCAACGTCCCAGCCATCCCAACCACGCCGTGGTTGCCGCCCCAACCTTAAGGCTTTAATAATGCCCGCTTTTGGCCACAAATCAAAGTGGAGCCCTGGGAGGACCAGGCAGCCTAAGGGCCCAACAAGTTGTCGGCTTAGCTTGTGGGCCGTTTCTGCTGCCCAGCGGGAATCATAAATTGCTGGATGGGGCTTAGACGGCATGAAGTATGGCCGATCGGTTGAATGATTTATGCTAATACCGATTCGGTGGAGGGCCAACTTTGATGCCGGAAAGCCTGCATCACAAGTTGCAGCAACTAGAGGTAATTTGCTGCACAGGAAATAAAGAGAGCAGGGTCTTCACTTGGCATTACTATTATTATATGATTTTATCTTTTGATTTTGTAGTGTATTATCTTCTTCGTGGCTTTAGGGATTATCCTAAAACTTTAATTTAAGAGGCATCAGATTGTTTTCTCATCTGTGTAGCCTTCCAACTATCCTTTAGCCGTTGACTGCTGTTATTTCAACGGGGAGGTGCACTTGCAAAAAGCTTTTAATTTTGTGCGAGTTTCACCCAAAACGTAAGCCGAGGGCAGGGAGCAGCTGGCACATGCCACACAGAACACACTAGTGCACGGACATGCCGGCGGTGCTGGCCACTTGTGTCCATGTTCAATGTGGATTGCCATGCCACAAGACTATTTAAAAATTAATACGACTGAAATCCACCATTTTCGCGCCAGTTAAGCAAAAGTGAGTAAGACTGTGAAGTGTGAGGGTGGATAGGGTGTCGGAAAATGGAAAATGGGAATGAAAAACTGACGGAATTGCATTGCAATGAGCTCGAATCCTTCCCTACTTTATATCCCTTTGCAGTTGGGCCTCCTCTCTGATCAAAGGCAGCCAGAAATAAAAGAAAACGACGAATAAAACTTTTTAATACTTTTGGCCAAAAACGAAAAGTACACGCCGAAAGCCGGGCGCCATAAACTTGGCCTTATTCCAGACGCGACTGCGATGATGAGAATGAAGTTGTCTGGCTTCACTTGAAGAAAATTTATGTGTCTTTTAAATTTATAATGTTAAGGGTCCTTAAAGGATATTTTCTGGTAGAGAATACTCTTTTCTTTGAGTGTTTTCTTTAGAAAAGAAAACGTATTTGTATGCACCGACCGCTAAAACGATTTCTGGCTTGAAATTTAGCATAATACATAAAGGGTCGCTACCAGACCGGAATACTAGTGTCCTGGGCTCAGGTTCAGCTACTTGATTGCATCAATGTTGCCTACCATTAAGTGCTTCACACTTTCCCTTGTTAAACACCAAATTGAGTTGTAGCCATGAAAATTTTATTCGGAGTCCATAAAACCGAGCAGACAGGTGGAAGCCAGGCCGTAAAGTGGACAAGCACCGGACATCAAACTAAGTGACTGGACGAGCCAACGTCTCAAGAAGTTTTCCCGAATTGTAAGTTTCCAACTATTTTTTCAAGCCTATCAAGCGAAATTTGGAAAAATATGTTGTATACGGTTTAAGGTCTAATTTCTTTTTACCTTTGACCTTTGTGTTTTGAGGCAATAGTTAAGGCATTTTTCATCCTATTAAAAAAGGAAAATATATTTTTAAATCACTCAAATCTTCCCCTTTAATTTGCACGAAAATAATGGAAAAAGCTAACAAAAAACCAATTACCAAAATTTTGGTCAAAATTAAGATTAAAAAAAATGTCGAAACATGGGCCAACATTTTTGTTGCCACGTTTTGAGTAGAAAATTGTTTTACTCGAAGCTCTTAGGTCGGGAAGGTGTGAGTTTTTTAAAACTAACAAGTATTGGCCAACTTATACACATATTCCCATTACGAAAATAAAACAAATGGTAGACGTTTTCTTTATCTAAGTATACATAAAATTTAACCAAAACCTTTACTTTTCAATCACTTTTTAATTTACATTGTACATATATCTTTTTATATCTTAAAAAATATTTTTTCTCAGGATTTTGAGGCAGGTTATTGAGGAATTAATCTGGAAATCGTTTAAGATACTCCAATTGAGAATCGGATGAAAATTTAAGGTTTAAGATACTCCGATTGAGAATCGGATAGGAATCGGGGAAGACAGCCATCACTTTGGACACTATAGGGGAAAATCCTATTTTCAAGGGATCCCATCACAAAAAATGGACAAAAAAAGGAAAAAATATTTTGTCTCAGGGTTTTGATGCAGAATGGTGGGGAATTAATCCAGAAATCGTTTAAGGATCTTCGCTTGAGAATCGGATGAGAATTGGGAAAGATATAGGCATCACAGTGGGTCATCGGAATCGCAAGTGAATTGGGGAAGATATAGCCGTCACAGTGGGCCATACAGTGGGCCATACAGTGGGCCATATATACCGAGTTAGGTAAATTTGTTATCACTTAAATACTAAAAAAATCAAAATTATCTTTATATATTATATATTTTTTTTTACAGGAATGGTTCGATAGATTTTACAAAAATTTAATTTCTGTCAGAATTATAGGAAGGGCCAGGAGAAGTATTAAAGTGGTGAAAATGGCAAGTCTAAGCATTGGGTATTGATGTCTGGTGGACCTCTTTGGTAACCCGAAGACACATGTGGCATATCCAATTCCTGGGAAAACCGCAAACGAAAAGTCGTACTTAAAGTTCCGACTTAAAGGGGCTGAAATTTTTGGTTGCCAAATTGAATTTTGTGGCCTGGCTTTTACAGCAAAAATGGTAGTTGTTTGACATCCTAAACAAGCAACAAAATGGTTTGCCTAAAATTGGGTTGGCCTAGAAAGCTTAAAAGGTAGGACAGAACCTTTATATTAAAGTTTAATGAAATATTAACCTAAGATCAAGGATAAAAAATGAAATAAATTATATATACTTGTTTAAAGCTACTCAGTTCTATTTATTTTTCTTCAATTTATTGTGAAATCCGTTCAGTAGACACATTTACCACCAATTAATTTAACTCATTTATTTGCCTTTCAGCGATTGCCATAAATTACAAATAATTTGCATATATGTCACGTGATTTGCAATCAGCTTAATTTTACAGCAACTACCTTTAATTGGAGGCTGGGGGAGTGGTGATAAGCCAGGCCGGTCCATGAGTGAATAATGGACCACAATTGAAATGCGCAACTGGCCAAAGTAATTCATAAATATTTGTTTTCATTTCGTTTTTTTGCTTCCGTTTATTCTGTTTTTTTTTTTTTTATTGCACGGATTGCATTTGCTGTGCAATCAATTTGTGCAGCACGTGACTTCTGGACTTGCAACGATGCTCTTGTGGCAGCTGCATGTGGCAGGCCATAGATATTGGCAATTGAACTTCAAGCCTCTTAAACCCGATGGAGGGATTTATTTTTTAATGATTTCTCGGCATGCCACTCGGCCCACACCAATCCACTGTATGTTCATTTCCTGCTGGCTGGCGAAGAAGTTTATACTCGGTTTATTTTTTAATTTGTGTGCTGGTCAAAAGTTTTTCAATTTAAAATTTCTCAAACATTTGCCGACTTAGTCCCTGATATTTAATATACAAAATGCTCGGCACACCTGTTCCCAGATCCCACCGATGCGGGTAAAAAGGCAACAAAAAAAATGAAAAAAGGCAAGGCGACGGGCATTCAATAATTAAGTTGACGGCAGGCATAAAACTTTATTCCTTCTTGGTTCTTCGGGGCCTCAACTTTGTAAATTTGTGGGTTTTAATAATTTGAAACCTGATACCGGGGCAGAAAAGGAAGAGTGGCTCCTGGCCAGCTACCACGTTGGGAAAGCTGAAAAACATTATTCATTTCACTGGCTGGCTGGCCGGCACAGCATGTTTTTCTATTTGCTTAGCACTTGAACTTTTTCGTGTGCTACCTCAACTTTGCTCTTGAAAGTTACCCATTTTTTGTTGCCGCCATGAGTAGTTGTAAGTTTGCTTCGAGGGGGCGGCAAGTTGTATCTTCTCCTCATTTGATAGATGGATCTGCCATGGGTTTTTATTTGCCAGCTTTATGGCAACTCCTCAAGATATAAGTAGATGTTTAGTGCTTGCTAGTTTTAGAATTTTTCCTTAAAAATGATATGGATTTAAATGCAGTTTAGTTTAGTTTTTCCAAGGAAGCAGAGTGAGGTATGGTTCCTTTTAATGATTTCGCATTTAATTACTCAGTGCATTCAGTTCTTGTCCCACTTCTAGCTAGCTGCCCTTTGTCCTTACCAGTGTTTTCAAACATAATGATAACGACATTTATGTCCGCACACTTGTTGGCATTTGTCCTTGCCGTGACCGTCGAGCTCTGGACCCTCGATAGCTTGGAACGCCCTCTAATCCATTCTCGATACACAGATACTTGTATAGATCTATCTATGTGAGTATATTTTGCTGTCTTTTTGCCATGTGTATATCTTAATATTTATTTTTCTACATGTTTGCTTGCACACACGCGACATGAAATACAAGGGGAAGGCACATTCACCTACACCAACATAGCCACACACACACCTACGCCAACATAGCCACACACACACCCTATTGAAACAATTGAAACGTGACACGCATTGGCAAATGGCCGGGGGACAACGCTGCGTATGAGTGATTTTATGTTGGCTCGCTTTCACTTAAAGCTTATGGCGCATGTTTCAACTTTGAACCGAGCACTTAATTTTTTATTAAACACAATAATCTCATGTCAGAAGGAGGAAAAAAATAGAAGAGGGAAAGCAGCAAAAAATATAACCCCGAAAAATAAGCAAAGCTGAAACTGAAAGAACCATGTCAACGAACTTGATTGACGAGGGTGATTTAATAAATGAAACGAGCAGCACAGAAAAGCGAACGGAAAAGTAATACCATAACGAAATATTCAACTTTCCACTGGACTCTAACCGTCCCTTGGGGGGCATGAAGAACGTCGCCAATCTATGCAACCTCCTGGACATGGTGCCACAAAAAAATGCGGCAGCGCGGCAGAGTGAAGCGATGATGGGCAGCGTCAACGCCAGCAAAAACAATCAACGAGATCCTACCAGAAGTGAGGGCGAAGGACCTGCCCATAAAGAGTCAGTGGCCTGTGGTCCACGCAATCCTTGCAGCAAAAAACAAGCCAAAACAAAAAAAAACGAACAAAACAAATTGCCAGCTAAAGTGAGACAAGGCCAGCAGCAATGCACCATGAAAATTCTCGTTAAAGTCGAAACAAATGCAAAATAGAAAAAAAAGGGAAAATAGGAAAGTACAAAGGAATGTTAGCTTCTGTTCAAGTGGATACTTTTATACCCTTACCTGGGAAAATGTGATTGTGATGCTTCTAAATATCTTTATTCTTTAAAAAAAACAATACAAGAGTACTCAAATATATTCGTCTATAAAAATTTATAGATTATTTGATTGGCGACTTGATTGGAATGGAATTTTAGGAATATTTAGGTAATAAAGATACATTGAAAAACCTCACAATGTTTCTATATAACCAAAGGAATAAAAAAGCGAAAAAATAATTAAAATTCGTGAGCATATGAAAAGTCAATAACATGGCAACTAAGACCAAGCAATATCCTAAAAACTACTATATAAGTATACTAAAAATGCATTTATATAAAAAGTTTTTATTACCAAATGAAAATCAAAGTTTTCTTCCCAAAACACACTCTTTTTAGTCAGGAAAAAAATCATTCCAATAGCCTTCCACAACCAAATAAAAACTGACTTTACCAAATTGAATTTGACTTTTTTGTTACTTTTTGTTTAGCACTTTTGATTTGGGTTTTTGGCACTACAAGACGGGTCGACGGACAACCATAAAGGGTTAATGTAATCAAATAGAAAAGATTTATGTTCCGAGGAATATGCTCTTTACAGTGTGATATGGGTCTGCATAATAAATATGCATTTAAATATCTCAACTCCTTGGAGTATCATTAGAAGTTACTTGACCCCCGAGATGGCCGCAGAGATTTGAAAAAAGTCTATGAAAGTTAAAGATATTGGTTCCCTGCATGCATATTTAATTTTTGTTTGCTCTTGAAATCACCTGTTACCCCTTAGTATACCTGAAACCAATTAAAATTTAATAGGCTCCTGGCAGTTGGCAATGCCCTAAAGCCTATGGCCGTATAAAATATTAATTGAACCCGAGCCGGGACTTGATTAATTGACAAATGAAGAACGTTTTAATGGCAGCCACAGGTGCGGCAAACCCTTTCCCAGCCACATGCCCCTGCCACTTAACAGCCCCCTGGTTTCTTATTTTATGGAACCTTTCTCAAATTAGCAGCTCGTTCTGGGAGCAGGTTAAGAGCATTAAAAACACTTTCACTTTCATGTTATGCCTGAGTAATGCCCATAAATAAGCCAAAGGGTAGAGAGTTGGTTCGCTGGCTGGCTGGTTGGCAGAGCTGGTGCATAAATTTTGAGCCGCCAGATCCTTTTTACAAACAGCTGTCCATATCCTTGAATGTCTGAAATTCTTCGAGCGCATTCTGCCAACATCTCCCCATCCCCTCTTTTTCATCGGACTTTTGGCTTAAATAAGCGAACTCCAAAGCCGGAATTCGTTTCGAATGTTGTGCAAACATTGAACCGAACTATGGATTCAATGAATTTATTCATTAGTTTGCTTTGATATGCACTTCACTGACCCTCGGCCACGCCCACTACACACCACGCTACACTAGGCAAACAAAGTTAAATGCCATTTTATCAAGAGAACCGAGCATGTGCGTTCCCTATGCTCCCAATGACCTCCCCACGGACTAAAACCTCTTGCATTTTTCCGCATATGTTCAAATACTGAGAGAAATTTCGTTGCTATAATTTAAGAATTTCTTACTTTACTGAAATGAAAAAATGAATCCTAAAAGTGTTATGTATCTCACTACATAACACTTTTAGGATTCATTTTTTCCAGTGCCCTCGAAAAACCGGAAACACGTGTGTGTGTGGGTGTGTTTCTTTGTGTGTGCTCCTGGGAGGCTAAAGCACACATGAGTTGGAAACTTAAAGGCTTAGAGAGGTGTGCCAAACACACACACGCCCGCACATATCCCCCGGCTAATGCGATTTATTTTTATGGCCAATTTGCTTGATTAGGTTTCGATTTTCATGCGCCCATTGCACTCGCACACTCCCCGCCCCTGACCAGACTCATTTTTCTCACATTTTTTTTTTTTCATTTTTCATCGGCGGGGTTCATTAAAGTTGGGGTAACAAAGTTTATTGAAAACTAGTGGTCGGTTGGAGTTGCAAATGACTGCTGAAATGGTGAAACTTTCTGCAATTTTTTCTCATTAATATTTACTGGCCAAAGTCGTTAAATAATGCGTGAAAAATAGTTGGTGTTTGTTTAGGAAAATTTTCATTAAAAATAGAGAGATATACTTTTTAGTTCCATTTTATTATTTCTAATACCTAGATTTATTGCCTATCTATTTTAATAAAATATTGTAAATATTTCATTTGACCCCCGACAGCTTCTACAACAAGGAAAGTGTTGAGCGGCAATGCGGCACGAATAAAAATATATATATGCAAGCGAAAAAAAAACCTACAATGATGGAGAAAGGAGAACGGAAATACCGCATGCCATGATGACATTTATGTGCTATAAAAATATGCTTCATGCTTTTATGGTTCATCCAGAGGACGAGGGGCAGGGGATGTGGGGCTCCTGGTTCTTCCAGTTCAGCCAACAAGGCAACTAAAATATGCCACAGCATCGTCATCTGTCCCCAGATGTGTGGGTGAAAGCATCATGTGCTCATCATCTGCATGTGCATAAAAAAAATACCGATCCCCCGAGCACCTTTTCAGCGCCCATCTACCCAAAAAACCCCCTGGATGGGAGGTAAAAAAATGGATGTCAGCATTTTTTTCTTTTATACAATTTTCATTCACGTTTTACGATTATACCTCCTCTATGCATAAAGAGTTTTGTGGGTGTCTGTGGAGAATGTTCCAAAAATTCAGTCTACAGTACGCATACGCCCTGGGTTACACACCTGGTCTGCACAACTGCAGCTGACTGGCTTTAATTAATAATGGAGCGGTCTGGGTAGGGACCTTAGTGGATACATCCCCACTAGAGCTGAACCCTCAAATAGAAAAATATTTGCCGGAAAAGGGATGAAAAGATGGGTAGTGAGAGGAGGGCAAAAAGTAATCACGATAAAGGCATCGGAAACGTGACTAAATCAGATTTGCCAATAAGACACGAAGCCAAGAAAAGAAGGAGCGCGTGGCCAGCAAAGATGAAGATACAAAATACATCGCCGGCCATCATCCTTCCATGGCATTGAACTGTGAAATGACTTCATTAGTGAAAATATTGTATGTCGCACCGGGCCTCCTAGCCCTGCCTTCTTCTCTGATCACCGTCTTAGGCATCTTGCCACGTTTTTGCTTCCAGTCATGATTTATTGCTTATGCCAAGGATATACCCACACACACACATGTGCCTGTCCTTTATGCGAGTGGGGTGGGGAAGGAGGTAAGGAATTTTATGGAAATTTAAAAGGGCCGCAAGCGAAAAAGGCAAAAAGTTACCCATATATATTATATATAAAACATAAAGCGCAAATTAATTGAGGCACAGTCGGGCGGCAGCATCAGCATTGGAAAATTGTTGCTTTCCTCTTTTTGTGGAATCTGTTCTGCCTTTGCCGTTTTCTTGGCATTATGCCGGCTGCTTGGTTAACTGGATGGCTGGGCAAAGGGTCGGAAAAGAGGTCGGATGTTTCCTGGCCACATATCAACTTAAAAGAACAAATCGCAGCCTTATTTCTGTGATTGTGCAAATAATTTAACTCCATTAAGCATTTTATAGTGGATTTAAGAACAATTAGACTATTGAGTTGTTACTTTAAGGATATGTGATTAAAGTAAGAAATACCATACATATTTTATTTAAAACCAATAAGACATACCCCTCTATTGTCTCCGCACAACCACTCAGCGGCTTTTCATAATCTTTTTTACGCTACGCAGCAGCAGTCTTGTGTTCTTTCCCTGGAAATCTGCTTAAAATGCGCATTGCGTGAAAGTTGAAGTGACAGGACCCACCCAGGACCCTGGATCCAGGACCCACTGGCCTAGTGAGCAGCCAAACAATTCAGAACACAATCTGGCGCCTTCAGCCTCATTGGTATGTGGAAAAGCGCCGCATGCGACGGATTTGGGAGCGGAAATCACTGGAAATGGCTGCAGCAGTTGCTACCTGACAGCAAAGGCGCCAAACAATGCATATTCTGCAAACAAAAAAATAGATTCGTTTAACAAAAACTAAGCCATCCCACAAAAGGCCGGGAATACAAAAAAAAGTGCGTGTAAAAGTCTGTGCCTGCAGGCGACTTTTTAGCCAAAGAATTTAAAATGGAAAGACGATGTCTGTTTTTTATCCAATTTGTATCATCAATTTTCACTCGACCCCGAGGCAAGGGGCTTAATTGATTTGCCTGCAGCGACTGCATAATTATGTGAGTGTTCCAAGAAACACAGGCGCTAAAAAAAAACACAACTGGCATGAAAGAGATAGACGGGAATGACAGCGCGTTGACAGCTCCCCTAATATGGAATGCACACGCGGCGTATGCGTGATTTGAATTCGCTCGAACGCGTGATCCTGACAGTCGATGTCCTCGCCAATTCTAGACATAATTTTAATATTAAACCAGATATATAAGCAGACTACACATTCAAGGTCTTTAAACCTGAACAGTAAATAAGTGTTCTGTATTTAATTTATTTTATTTCTCATTGTTATTCCAGTTCATTATTGTCAACAAATCTTTGAATAAATAACAATTTCTATTGCGTATTTAATGCAAGTATCTGGAAAATAAACCAATTTAAAAGTGTTTTTAATGCTTTAAGCTCAAAACTCATCTATGGAAATGGCTGGTTCACATTGGCCACTTGGGGGAAATCTTTTAAATTGAAAAAACAATTCCAAGTAGCTTTGGGATTCTTTTCTGCAGCAACTTAAGTGCTGCAATTCTCCAGACAGCGACTGCAACAGCAACAGAAAGTTGCACAATCTAAAGATGGGGATGGGAGGCATGGGTATTAATTTGTTTGAGATCGTATTTATGTGGCACCAAAATAAGTCTAACAAGTACCTGGCCGTTTGTCTCGTTGCCAACTTAATCCTCATGCATCCTTCAGTATTCTCGGCGCATGCAAATCCCGAGCCACGCCGGCTTCTCCTAAAGAGGTCCTGTATGTGAATGGGAGTTACTGTGGTCTGTGGCGTCTCGTTGACAATGCCAGCCAATTGTACTTTGTACACTTGAAAGAAAATGAAGGAATGTATTTGTATTTAATAAAGATATATTTTTATTTAAAAAGATGAGTTTGAAACGGGGCAAGGATGTGAAGAAAGACTGGCATTCCTGTCTTTTCTTGGCTTATATATTATTTTAAAAAAAACTTTTTCTCCACGTGCCTCTGGCAGGACACAAAACTGTGTGCAACGGCTCGCTTGTGCCTGCCACTGACCACAGAGCAAATTGTGCTGCAGTTTATTCCATCGGAGATGCCCAAGAAGCAGCTCGATGCTGAAAACTGGATGAGGCACGGAGGATACTGAATGCAGGATGGAGGATGCTGCATGCAGGCTACTATATGCGGGCGGTGTGTATGTATGTGAGTGTGGTTCCATTTGCAGGATGATGTGTTTGATTCTGGCCCCCTCATGAAATCTCGCCCTCACTTTCGTTCGGTGCAATGCGATGTGGTTCAGTTCAGTGGAGCCCAGCTCATTTCTGCTGCCATTGTGCATGACAAACAAATGGCATTGCAAACATTTTCCCATGTCGCACATCTAACGTTTGCCCCTCGAAAAGACCCTTCCCTCCATTTCGTTTCTTTGGCCCAGCCACATCCTGATATTACCTACCATGGTAGCAGATTAGATTTTGTGGTTAACAAAATGTTTTGGCCACAAAGTCTCTCGCAAACGAAAATTCAATGGCAGCCACTTTTAAATAGGCTGGAAATGTAAAGGGCTTACAGACGATGTATGGCTAAATTAGAGATTGAGAATGGATATATGAATAGAATAGGAAGTGGTAAGCCATTTCTAGCTTGGAGCCTCAAGGAAAACAAAATTTAATTACAATTAGTCACGACTGAGTTAATGAATGGCAATTGGTTTTGTAAGATAAAGTTTTGTTCGATCAGCTTCCTGAAAGTGCATATCTTTCAAATTTTAATTAAAGGAGGAAAAGATAAAGGACATAGATGGCTTCCATTGCCTGAGCTCCCATTTACGATTGTTATCAAAAGATGACTTTGGACGATGGTCAAATCCTCGGATAAAAGTGGCTCCCACTGTTTCATTCGCTTCCTGTCCTATTCTGCTGAAGGCCATTCCCCCCGGAGTACCACACACTCTTACCAAGCACACTCACACATATACATATATAATCCATTATAAAACTGTTTACATAAGGTTTCTTTAAATTGGTTTATTGTTGTGGCGTTGGACCGGACCCCATTGATGGTTGGAAGCTGGACGAGGAAAGGAGGAACCAACTGCTAAGCCCCTAAAGCACCTAAACTACATACTGAAAACACGAAGGACCCGAAGCGTACGCAGGGCTGCCGGAGGTCCTGGTGGAAGGCGAAAGGTAGACCGATGTCCACAGCATGTGTGGTCTCTAAGCGCCTGCCATTAATAATGCAATTGTCGGGATTGCTGATAAATTGCTGTGGTTTGACAATTTGCACAGCCAAACCGCAATGGAAAAAAAAAATTGACAAAAAAGGAAACAAAATCGCAGGAAAAGGAAAAATAAAATAAACAAGAGATAGAATTGCTTTGACAGCTTTATTTGTTTTTCAAAACGAAATCATATTATAAAATTCCATGCTGCGACTGTAAACAGTTTATTATTTTATTTAAATTAATTTTTGTTTCTGATTTTACAGACGAGACAAATAAAAACCAATGGCAATTTTGGTAATTGGCGGTTCCACGTGACGTATACGTAATTTAAAACACATAACATCAATTATAATTGATCGGCGGATAAAAATGATGCTGAATGTATTATGAGCCACTAAAAAGGGGAGTGGCCACCTCACTCCTTGCCGCCCCCAGCCCGTTCTAAGCAATTAGCGTAAGTCAATGTGCCAAATTGAATATTCATACTAGTGGAAATATCTGCATGCACAACACGGCGTATGAGCAATAAAAATGTCACGCACGAGCTGAATTATAATCCGTCAGTGGGTGCGCCGGGAGATATATACAATATAGAGGAGATATATATATATTGGAGTTATATATACAATACAAATTAAGGCGAGAGAGATAGGGAATTGAAAATGTTAATTGAATTTGCCAGCATTTAATGTTGATTATGATGGGCACGAAGCCTTGTATAAATGGGAGGCTATAGACAAAAGTTAAATGAAAGCCATAAATATCGTGTAAAACAATAAAGACAAATCTGCAAAAATTAATTATGCAAAAATAATAATGGCTCTAGAGTTGGCAGATGAGGAGAGTTTGGATGCCAAATAGATGTATGCTTTTTGCCAATTTCTAAGGCTTGAAATATTGCTTTAAAATTATGCTTTTTGAAAGTATATAATTTATTACTTATTATATGTCTATCTAAACCTCATTAATAATTCCATCTTTATCTCTAATCCTCTCTAGTCTTTTATCGCCTTATACACGCAACTACCCTGCATCTAATTAGTGAAACGGAGACCCCACCCACTTCAATCTTATTAAGTTGCTCATCTTTCGCTTCAAATCCCACCCAGGATCCAACAGCAAACACCCCAGCAATTCCTGGAATATATCCCAGCCAAGGTAATGTCAATGATTGCGATTACTGTGTCGGAATTATCGCGTTCCTGGGCTGTGTGAACTATGCGCTTGCCAGCCCCCAGAAGTATGCTAAGCATTTGAGAAATTGAAATTTATAAAATGGCGGCAAGTCCCTGGCAGCGACTTTGTGAGATTTTCTCAACTCTCAATGGCTTCAATTTGCTTTTACGAGGCGTGTACCAAGGGAATAAACTATTTGCCAGGAACAGGATAAAGTGTCCTTGTTGTTGTCCATGTTGTTAGGAGAATGTTAGCCGGGAATCGCGGCCGTGTTGCAGCATCATTTGTGAAATGTAATTGCCGCAATTATCGTAAATTTGTGTTCTGAATTGTTGTCGCATTAAAGTTAATATCAGTTGTTCTTTTGTTTTCTTGCTTGCTTGCTTGGCACACTATTTCAGAATTAGAACTTGGCCAAGTTTTCCCTTTTGGCCCAAATCAAAACACATTTGTCAACGACGGCCTGTTGCACATGGAGGCACAAAAACAAAAAACAAGAAGAGACTCGGAGACAGAGCTTTTTCTCTTTGCCCGCTCCCTTTGTTGGCCCAAAGAGAGAGCCATGTTTTTAGACCATTTTTTGGTTGCTGCCAGCGAAGTCTCGAATTCAACTTTGTCCATTATGCTAAGTGCGCCGGTAACACTTTGATGCCAGGAATGCCAATGCTCCGCCTTTGCTTCGCCTTTGCTTTTTATGCTAAGCACCTGCACATTAGGCCGTTGATGGTTATTAGGCCAAAGTAGTTGGCCTCCTTGAGACCTGGCAGGTGTTCTCGCCCACGAAACGAAAACCCGTGTGGATTGTTGTTACCAAAACAGATTGCACTTTTTCCCTTCTCCGCCGTAATGGAATTGGAAAACACTCTCGAATATGAGGGACGGAGGATGCAAGCTGTCTGCGATGCTAAATGGATTCGCCTTAATTGGATTAACCTGTGACCCGGCAAGCAGGACGAGTAATCAAGCGGATTTCTAAGGCGGCAAGGACCTGAAATAATCCGGGCCACGGACGTCATGTGGGAAATTGAGCAAAAGCTAGTTAAGCTCATGAATAGAAACTCGTTAACGACGATGAAGGAAATATTAATTTACCAGAATGCCAGAGAGAGTACTTTACAGAATAGTTGCAAAGTTTATTTTATATAAGCTAGAAACTATTCCAATAACAATTTAAGGCTGAAATAGATGCAAGAGAAGCCAAACTAGTGTAAAAATAAATATTTATGATACTAGTATGCCTTGTGGTTTAAAATGATGAGGATTGGAATTTACTGTCAGGGAGACCACAAAAATAATAAACAGTTTAAAAGAGCTGCCATAAATAACTATTAATCAGGATAATTTATCATTGTCTGTTCAAACCGCAAGCAGATTACCCAAAATCTCTCCAATCCAGACATATTTAATCTTTTTGAATCTGAATTGAAACTGAAAAGCCAAAATTGGCCTGATGCCACGCACAAAACCACAATTTGTTTTTGCACTATTTGAGTTAAGAATCTCCTGTTCAAATATCTTGTTGTTCGGGACAAAACAAAGTTGGCTTAAGTCTCTCTTTGTTTTGGCCAGATACGTGTAAAATGAAAAGTTTGCCACAACCAAACGTAAATCAGTTAACTTGTAAACAACACACAGAGCGGTGGCACACACTCCCAGCCACCTGGAAATCTTGGCTGGGTGTTGTTATCACCAAAAAACTTTTGCACATGTCTCCTGTCACCTCATTTGCAAAATTGAAAGCCAAAACTTGTGCGTAAAGTTGCCAAGGATGCTGAGCGAGAAGGATGTGTCTTCTCCTGCTCTTGCCTAGGATGTTGTGTCCTCTGTCTCTGGTTTGATGTAAAATAAATTGACATTTAGTTGTCGATGTACAAGAGTGTACAGTGTACACATACCCACACACCATCGTCCTGGTTTTCAACAAAATTCTCCCAGGCAATTTCTGGCTGCAAGTGTCAAGACGTGTTAATAGATTTCCAACGTTGTCAACTTTGCCAAAATATTTAGTTGCATATTTAAATTCAGATCGGAGATTTTGCCTCCGGTACAAGCTCCACAATGACAGCACCTTGCCACATGCCCCCATTTGCTGTCCCACCTGCATGTTGACACATTTTGGGCTGCCATGCCTTGGTAACTGTGTTTCTTGATGTATCTTGCCGCACAGGTCGGACGCCTTGGCTTCTCCCAGGACACTTCTTCCTTCGGTTTACTAACTGCTCCTGTTTCTCCTGATTGCATAGATACACATACACATAGGTATATACCTGTATGTAGATGTATTCTGCAAGGATTTAGGTGGAAAATCGACAGCGTATGCTTTGCTTTCATTTAGCAGCAGCACGTTGAGAAAAAGCCTTGTGGGAAATGTTAGTTATCGTCAGAGACGCCTTTCAATATGCATTTCATTTGCATTTCTAATTTCTTTTCTCGCCCCAAGCATTCAGCTGCCGATTTGGCAAGAGTCAGGTGTATGGGACGCATACCTCCTCTCGGTCATAAATTTGGTGTTGATTTTGGAAACTGATGTTCATTTTGTTGGCTATTATGTTGGCTACCGTTTACTATTTTGTTGTTTTAAAGTTTCTTTTGAAAAATTTACTGTGTAATATTAGAGCTCAGATCGATACACATCAAATTGTATTGATTGAACTTTATTTCAAGTGCCATGTTTTCCTATTAGTATTTTTACAATTGCTAATGAATTGCTGAAAGACTATTCTATAATTTCTACTTATTTTCCATATTCCAGTTCAAAGTCATCACCCTCCAAAAAAAGCAAAAGCAAAGGTGGTAAACCCAATATAAAAACCATTTTCCATTCTTTACAAGAACAGCCAGCAAAGGAAAAACAAATACTTGCACTTGATTTTTATTCATGACTTCATTTAAATGGAAATTATTAGTGTCATTTGTAGCTGGCAAACGAGAAGCACCCTCCCTGGAAAAACCGAAAGTGAAATGAAAATTCAGAATTTCTCATAAAATGGCATTTAGGCCAAGGGAGGAAAATTGCTGGAGAAAATGAACCATGGCAACCATGTCGCATGTGACCTTGGCTAAGTTCTCCTTGTTTGGCGCCCATCGTGGCTCCCAGGCTTCTGCCCCCTGGGTCTCAGCTGTCCTTCCTGGACGTGATCTTTTTTTTTTGGAATTTTTTTCTTCTGTGGACTTTTGTTTTTGTTACCTCAAGAGAACCCTCAACCATAATGTTTGCATAATTTACTTTCGTTTGCGTTTAAAGGTTTTCAAATTACTTTTTAATTTGGTTTTTCCGTCTTGAGTTACGCGCCCAAAACGGCGATGAATGGCAACAAAAACAAGTCAAATAAATATGCAAATTTGCTTCATCCTGTTTTTTGAAGAGTTTTATTTATTGGAAAATGGTTACATAAATGCTCCCCATATGGAGCTTTCTCCTTTGTGTCTATTCTCTGGAAGTATTTTATAAGCAAATTGCTTGAAATCGATTTTGCGGTAGCTTACCTTTGGACTTTATTTATTGCATTTAAATTGGGGGAGAAACTTTCTGTTCATTTCCTGGAAAATATGATGGTCATTTCAACGAGTAAGGAAAGTACTTTTTGTGGGCCTTCCGAAGGGAAAAAAAACTTTTAAAACAATTAAGGAATTTAAAATACGAGAAGAATATTAATCATATGCTGAGTGAGCACTTTCACTGATTGCTGCAACTTCCCCGGCGAAACAAAGGACATATTTTCGCAACAAAAGAATTGCATTGAAGAAAGACGAAGGTCCCCCGCCAGCGATTAAAATTTCAGCGAAATATTAATTATGCAGGCAACACGGGGGAGAAAATGGGAATTCCAGTGTCTGCTCCGTTCGAGATAAAAAGCCAAACAAGAATGCAGTTCAAAAGTCGCAGTCTCTGAGCTCTCAGTTCTGGGTAAAGCTCGGAAAGACTTTCGAACTTCAGCCTTCAACTGCTACAGCTATTGCTACGTATACTTGATATTTATGTTGCCCTGTCAGTGTCGAGATCTTTGCCATCAAGGGGATATTTCAAATAAGTCGCTTTGGAAACTTTGGATGTTCTGCACAGGAAAATAAAGTCTACTAACTTTGGTGAAAAATAATGCATGTAAAGATTGAATGGAAGGACTTATTGTGCAACTGTCTACAACATTGGCTCTAATACACTTTTATAGTTTTAATTCTATTTAAATTTCATTCCAGTGCATTGTCTCGATTCTTGGCAATAGCCAAACAATGATAAACCTCAGGAGCTCTCAGTCGTGATGTGAAGAGCACATTGGCAGAGTCTCGACAGAGGCTCATTTGTAATTCAACTCGGCCGGGACATTGATGTGTGAGTGGCAACCTTGCACTTGGCATCTGAGTGTTGCACGCCGCATCCTTGCCATCCCTCTGGCATCCTTCAGCAATCGAGCAATCCTACTTGCTGTTGGCCAGCACGTGCTGTCGAGTGGCAAGCTTGTCGTGCCCCAGTTGCCTAATGGCTCAGTGTGCCCCAGCTGGCTCTGTTTCAATATTGATGCCTCGCCAGGCAGTACGCTTAGCATGCGACCACCTGAAGTCATGCATAATGCCGCTCGATTCCTGTCGCCCAGCTGGATACTATATGGTGTACTATAAGCCGCCCTTCAGGACACACTCCTTACCGATTTTGTGGTCGTGTCAATTTGGTGCAATTACTTGGTCTGCCGTTTGGCATAAATTAATTGCAATACGGTGCCCACTTGATATATGCGACATATTAAGGCCTCGTTGCCACGTAATTAAAATTCTGCAATAGTAAATCAAACTGATGGCTGACTATCTGAGAGTGGGTATGGGCTTGTATATGGGTTATGTGTGAAAGTGCGAATGGCAATTTAACTGACATTAATGTCTGGCATTTAAGATTGATTTTGTAAAAGGTTTTATGGCGAAAAAACTATAAAAGTTAAAGAATTTTAATTAAAGTCAGCTCTCAAATTAGTCCGAAAACCACTGTAGTGTATTTTTTATATAAACCAATAATGTTACATTACCACCATTTCATCAGTTGCCCTTTTTTTGGGCTCAGTTGGCACTCGACACAAAAATAAAAGAAATATCCATTGACGCCAAATGTCAAATGAATAACCAAACAGCTTAACAAATAAATTCCAGCAACTGCAAATAAAGAAACAAATAAACAAACAAACTGAGCGGCGGGAAAAGAAACGTAAAATAGAAGATTTTCTTGGCCAAAAGAAATGTTGGGCGTCAAGCTGAAAGGCAAATAAAAACAGAAGCTGAAAGCTGAAATCAGAAAGTGAAAAGTTGTAAACAAAATGCGTTGTATTAACGGAAACACCATCCTTAGACACACACACGCTCTCCAAATCGAAGGAGAACTCAACACACACGGCATACACACACATATCCCAAAAATTTATGTGCAATCAGACTGACACGTATGTCCTACGTGCCACGCCCACCACCCATTGGGGGCCTCCTACCCACCATCCACCACCCACCATCACCCATCCACCACCCACCATCACCCATCCACCACCCACCATCCACCACCCACCTTCCATGTCCTGTTCGACATTGACACCCGCAAAGAAACGGCCAACAGCAAATGCCACTAAAACCAAAAAACCCAGCAGCGGGTCAAAAGCAACAACACCCAACACACTGACCTTTAGGACTAAGATGGTGGGCGTGGAAGGGGGTGTGAGGGGGGGCGTGTCCTGGGTGTTTACGAGAGTGTGTGCGAGAAACTGAAATTGTTAGGCATACAAGCACACCATTCCATTTGTCATGTGTTTGTGTTTATTTTGGCAAGCGTCCATTACACTGGACAGCAGATATTCATTCGATTTAAATTTTAAATTAAAATCAAATCAAAATTATTTAAATGAATTGTGGCTTTTAAAGGAAACTTTTCTATAATTTTCATATTTATCCTTCTGATTTTTATTCATGACTATGTATAAACTAATGCCTGTGCCAAAATAGGTTTAAAGAAGAGAGTATTTTGTGTATGATGTATTTTTAAGGAAGTAATATTTTGAATAATAAAAATTAAATTAAATTTCTGTTAAACTTTTATAAATTTATATTTAATCACGCTTCTAATTCTTAGAAATTTTAGCCTGATATATAAAAGCACCATACCAAGATGTTCAGTGCATCATAGAATTTGGTGCCTGACGCCTTTTTCTCCGAGGCCATTAATACAATTTTTATGCATCAATTTTGTTGTTCTTGTTGCTGTTGTTGTTGTGTACTTTATACCAAAGTGGTTGGCAAATGGGATCGGTATTGTGTGGATATGACAGGCCCTTAAAAAGTCACTTCTTCGCCCCATCTCCGCCGTCCCATTTGCGTTCATTGCTTTTCCCATTTGGCTGTGCAATTAGCGATGTTTAAACCTCGAAACTCGACAACATTACGCATACGCAACGTGGCCACCCTGATATGCCGTATGGCAATTATGCAACCGCAACGCATCCCCTCCATCACCCCTTGGGGATCCCACATTTACAGTCAATTATGCAAAATAAGCACATCAATACAGGCACAAACACTGCCCTAGACACATAAACAAGCTACCTGGACTACAGCACACTATTGTGAGATCTGACCGCAAATGTGTGAGTGAATCTTATCCTTGTTTTCGTCTGTCTCACTTCCCCACTTCTGTCCCTTTTGCTCTTAGCCTAGATGGGCCTGTCTATAATGCAATTGGAAGTTGGCCAACAGGCATTGGCTCCATGGGGTTTCCTATTCGAATTAACGCCCATAATTAATGGGAGAGATATGAAAATCGATTAGCAGAAGGACTAGGAGGCTTGTTAAATGTTTAAGGACTTTATATTAAATTTTTTGATTAGTTTTAGGGAGTTTTTGTGGGGAAAATATTTGTTTCTTACATTAAATTTTTAAATAAAACAACTCTCCTTTTTTTTAAAGCTAAAATCAAGGCTTTTACTATAAATGAAAAACCTATCCTTTGATTTTCCAAACAATACCCAACGAACATAAACTGGAATATCTGCCAAACCCTACTGTTTTTTCAGTCTTTCTTTATTTGTCCTACTGAAAAGCGAATACCATGATTTACCTCCACCACTAAAACCACCCAGCCTCCATAATTTTGTGTTTGGGTTACCTGGAACACCTGGGGAATGCAAGTTATGTCCGGAAAACAATGCGAACAATGGGACAAAGGAGAGCAGCACAGTTCACCTTTGCATTAATAAGGGGCAAGTGTTGAATTTAACATTAGTGTCGGGAATGTGGTTTGAATGGTTCACCTCCAGGGGGTAGAAGGTAGGATATGGAAAGGACATTCAGGGCATACGGATGGATGCGTGTGCGTGGGCAAACATTTCACTATTTGAAAATTAAATGGGTTTCTATTTGGTAAAGTCAACTAACTTGATGTTTGCCTCTCTGTGCGAACACTCAACCACTTTCCAGGCACTTGCACAGCCACTCCCCACTGGCAAGTGTATGGAAGTGCGTTAAAGTGTGGTGACACATAGTGTATGCCACTGTGGATTCGCTTTTCTATTTTTTGGAGTGTCTGCCCTGAGGCAGCAGACCCCCTACCCATTCACCCAGTCACCAAAATCCCACCATGTCCGTGTCAGGAACAGGAGCTGTGTCAGGAACGTCCTGGGGCGGGTGCTTAAGTGTTCGTAATGATTGTGGCGAGCTAAACTAAACTAAACTCGACTTGACTGCGAGCCAGTTGTCAGTGTCATCATTTGCTTGACTCCACCTCCAGGCTTCGGGCGACCAACTCCTTTGCGGTTCCTCCTGCCCCATCCTTCCAGCCATTTCAGCCCCACTTGGTGTTGTCATTTTGAAGCACCGCCTAGGGAAAATAGTGTTAATGATGCTGATCTCGGAGCACACGCGCCGCATCCTCGACTGCTTTAATGGTATTGCCTCCTCCACCTCGCCAAAACCTCGAAACATCCTCTCCATCTCTTAGTAGTTTTAAATTTTTATGGCCATGTTGCGCACTTCAACTGGCAATTGTGTCTCGTCCTGTCCTGTGGTCACATGAAATTCAATGGTCTCCATCAGACTGCGGCTAGCTGGAATGGTTTTTACGGCCAAAAGGGTTAGGAACTGGCCCTGGCCAATTTGGCCAGCTTTTCCATAAAATCTCTGGAAGAAAGTTAAGCTTATAATGGTTACTGGTTGGGTTGTTTAGTTTCAAATGTATAATGATACAAAAGTAAAGAAAACATTCAAAGGTTGTATATGATTTCCGAGAGAAATATCTTATTTTAAAGGACTTCTTTCTATCTTAGACTAGATCCCAGCTTTTAATCTGACCATATGGTTGGCCAACAACCTCTTCCATCGATTACACTGCCTCCCTCTTGCTCACTGCGGTGTTTGTAATAAATTGCTTTTGTGGAACTTAATTGATTAGCTCTGATCAGCTGCGCTCCAGGACACCGAAGGGGCAAAAAATAAACTAAAACAAGGACAAGTGGGAGGAATCGGCAAACACCTCAAGAGTGCCACTGGCCTCGGGCTCGGCCGCCAATCTATTTATTCATTCCCGTGTTTGCTCGGTCGCCTCTCTCGGCCGTTGACTGATGGTTTATTATACCCGTACTCCTTCGATGGCCCCCAATGGATTGTCCTGCCGTGGTCTCATTTCGCTAATAGCAAAAGTAATCACATAAGCGGAACAGCTCCTTTGGTGATTAAGGAAATTGTGGTCGAACATATGAGAGAAATATCCTCATCTCAATACAATTATTTATGAAGCCGGCAAAAGAAATACTTATATTTGTGAGTTGTAAAAAAGCAAACAAATGTAATAGCTACTTCCTATAGCTAGGCGATAAAATCGGGAAACTTATTAACCACAGCAAGGAGCAAAGTTTCCTTCGGTCCTAATTGCAAACTACTTAATCGCATATCCAATCACAGTCCGCACTCCGAGCCATTGTTGCTGGGAAAGCAGTTGATGTGCCCCCGAAGTCGTCCCCTTTCAATTAAAGTAGTTTTTGCTGATGCTGCGACTTTGATCAGAGTCTTAATGCAACTAAGCGACGTTGGAGCTAAGTCTATGAATTTGTACACATAAACAAATTATGTCAAGCTAGGTAGATTAAAAAAGGCCCAAAAGCCTAAACAAAAGAAATATTAGTACTTAAGTTATTCTTTTAAATATTTCTTATTTTAGAGACTTTATATAAAAGCTTAAAATTTCTACAAAAACCTCTCAAATTAATTCTTGCAGTGCATCCGTTCCACTGGCCATGTGTCCATCGACCTCGACTGGGGAGCATTTGACAAGCGTGTCGTGTTAGCAGCGCCTTATGTCTGTCTTTGTGTGCTGCATTAGCCAGGCTTTATTCAAGCCACTCACACACACACACATGCTCAGGCACATATTCTGCTAGGAGTATCCTGGAGGTGGCTGGGGGAGCTGGGGAGTCGGCCACCTCTGCCAGAGCCTTGTCACTTATGCAAAATCCCCTAATGGAGGCATGCCGAGGTGTAAGAAAAACAACAAAAAGAAAAAAAGGACGAAGGAAGAAAGGCAGCATAGCATTGCAGGCTGGATGCTGTTGCTTTTTTACTCGTTGCTTCATTTTTTTGTTGCCTCTGTTCTGGCCATTACATACAAATGCTCTTTAAGCGGATTTCGCAGCGTTCTACTTGTTTGCCATTGTTAAACCGAGTGCTCAGCATAAGGCTGTGAGTCCCAGATGGGCGCTGGACCAGCAGGATACCATTGTAGTTGAGCAGGTCCTTGCTGATTTTCAGATGTTTCATGTCGTTTCTTTTTTTTGGCTTTTGGGGATGTGGGTTTAAAGGCAGGTGACTAAAAAGATTATGGCTGTGGATGAAAAGAATATTCAATATCCTTCAAAAAATGTCAAGAAATTAATGCTAATTGGGGTTAAAATGTATACTATAGCCTTGATGTACTTGGACCTATTTTTCAAATATAGAACCTAAAGGATCTACATGTGATATTTAAGAAGAACCCCTCTAGTCGATCAATCTTCATTGAACGATTCCTAATTTGACACAAAACCGTAAGAAAAAAATCAAAATTCGGCCAAAAGTGCTTAGGCATATTTTTCTTTGGCTTTTTCTTGTGGGTCCTTTTGGTCCTCGAAAAAATACCGACAAAACCAAACAGAACAGTTTGCTAACCCTTTTAATTATGCCAGAACATGCGCAAATATTTTCCTTATGGCTGCTTAACGTTAATTAATTCTCGGCTCAGGGAGTTATTCTCAAGTGAGTGTGTGTATTTGGCCTGATGACTTGGGACCGGAAAAGTCAACGTTCCGTCAAAGTTTTTAATTAAATTATACAAAGTATATTTGCCTAATTTTATAAGAATCAGATATGACGAGGGGCACTTTGCGGAAAACAGAATGAAAAGCGAAAGTGCTTCACCTTTTCAATAATCCAGATTCCTGAACTTGATGGCTAGTAAAATCTCGTAAGAGTTACGGATTATCGCCAGCCAGCCTATGAATTATTCCGTATGTCCTTGATCCTTATGTCCTCCATCAGTGAGTGGCGTAAATCAGGCGTCAACTCCCAGCCATTGAAATCAATCAAGTATAAGGCGCAGACGTTTGCGATTTTACGAGGCAACAACGGCATCAGCAACGACAACGACAAAAAAGCAGAAATAAGGAAAGAAAATGTCATAAAACTTATTTACTTAGCACCAGCCAAATGGTCCTCGCAGAAGTCAGGACTTTCTTAAACAAAAGGCGGATATAAAGAGAGGGAGCTGCATAAAAAGACTGAGCCAAGCCAGGCCAAAACAAGACCCGGCCAAAAGCAAAGTCAAGTCAACGCGAATGGGGCTGTCAATAATCATAAAATTCCTGGCCAAAAGGAAAAGGCAAGGGGATACAATACGTATAGAGAAATGGAAGAGAAATTAGATGCCAGGCGATGAGATGGTATTTGGAATTTGTTAAATTGCCTGTGAATGACAAATATTGTGTTATAATTCCTATTAAGAAAATTAAGCAGCCGCACCACATTGCGTATGCGCAATATCTAATTTATCTAAGTGTTTGTCGCAACAAAATGCCCATGAAATTCATTCTGTTCAGTGGCTCTGCGACAAACTTTAAAGGCGCAACACTTAAAGGTCTTGGCTGGCGTCTAATGGACAGTGACATAAGACACAGACAGTGACAGCCTGGCTCAGACAGCTTTCAGCCCAATCCCTGTTCGCAGGGCCCCCAAGTTGATGGCCTAACGTGTTTGGACATGGCCAAGAAGCGTAGACAATGGCTGGCACAAAGCGACGTCAAGTGGGTGGCAAACATGAAAATGGTTTCTTTAATTTGGTAACAACACCAAGCCATAGCGATATTTTCCCGCCAAAAAGCCTTATGAATATTATATAAAGCCGAAAAGTTTACAACACAAATCACTCCCCGGCAAAGTCTAAGTATTAAAGTTAGCAGATGATTCAAAATTATTGCCGACCTCTAGGCTAAAGCTTTAAAATAAATTGATTTTCCATCAGATTGCAGAAAACTAAATTGATACTGAAATATTATGGTTTATGGTGGGTAATTTTTGAGTTATATCCTTAAGCTTTTTTAGAAGTTTTCGAGTTTTATGATATGGAGATATGTCTTCAGTGTGGAAGTTTGGACTTAGGAATTAAAAAAAAAATCAAAATGAATTCGTTGGAAAAAGCAATAAATTTATAAGAAGTACATATATCCTTAATTCTTCAGTCATAAATCTTGAACCATTTTTAATCTAATAATTTATATCCTTCAAGCTGCATAGACAAGCAGAGAGAAGCTCCTCCTCATAAGAGAAGCTAAATGGTTCCTGGATTTCTTTTCCCTTTAAATTTTAATTGCTGATTTTCACTTCTCATATGCACGACAAGAGGACATCATTTGGATTCAAGAGCCCGCACGGAATGGCGTCATGGTTGGCTGGTTGGTTGGTTGGCTGGCTGGCGGGCTGGCTGACTGTTTGTCTCCACAACTCATCAAAATGAGCAGCGGATGCTTAATCTGATTTACTTGCCTCCGTCGAGTCACAAGCTCCAAGTCTGGCCAACGACTCCCTGGCAAACCGAGCAAACAAGCGTCTTCATAAAAAGCGACATCTCCACCAGGCCAAAAGTAGATGGAGGTGGAGAAGGAGAAACAGAAGAGAGGAGGGTATGGGTACAGGACTCGAAATGCTGGCAGGACCTTGGCTGCCACAGGCTACTCATAGCTGGCGCTCTGCGGCGTTGTGTACATCATAAAAGAGCGATAAGATAACCATGCCCGCCGCCGCTGCTGACGACGGACCGTGGCACTTGACTGCTCCAAGTCCTGGGTCCTGGGTTCTGTGCCCTGATTCCCCCACAACTCCTTGCCATCCTAAAGCCACCGGAGAATACTCTAACTTTGGGATTTTGGTTTTGAGACATTTTCCGGATGTTTGGAAAATTAATCTAGTTTAAGTTTCTTGTAGTTTTTGAAACAATTTGAAGTGCTTTTTTATAGGAAATAATGTCATTGTTTTCGCGGTAAAGTTTTATGGAACTAAAGATTAGGATTTAGGTTTTGAAAAAAGTCTTTTAGGACGGTAAATTTTAATAAACTATTTTGTAAAAATAATCATTTATAAAAGAATTAAACCAAAGTAGCTTTTTAATTAATTAATAACAAGAAAGCAAAGCTAACTTCGGGCGGAGCCGAAGTTGATATACCCTTGCAGCTAAAACCGGATATATATTGCAAACATCGGATATAGTTGGCCGATCCTTATGATTACATCATAATAAAACCAATCAATTACACTAAAAAATCGAAAAAAAAGTCCCAAGCTTCTATCTTCAAAAATACAAAAAGTTGATATTTCTACCAAATACCATTTCCGATCGTTCAGTTATATTGCAGCTATAGGATATAGTCGGCCGATCCTAATGAAATTTTGTAGGTCGGATTAACTAACCAAAAATAGAATGTGTACCAAGTGCCAGCTTTCTATCATCAAAAACACGAAAGTTGGGTCATTTCCGATCGTTCAGTTATATGGCAGCTATAGGATATAGTCGGCCGATCCTTATGAAATTTGGCATGTCATATTATTTTGCCAAAAATAGCTCTCATATCAAATTTGAACTCTCTAACTCTAAAAACACCAAAGTTATACCATTTCCGATCAATCAGTTATATGACAGCTATAGGATATAGTCGGCCGATCTCGGCCGTTCCGACTTATATACTGCGTGCAAAGGAAAGAAGGGTGTGTGCAAAGTTTCAAGTCGATAGCTTTAAAATTGAGAGACTAGTTTGCGTAGAAACAGACAGACGGACAGACAGACAGAGGGACAGACGGACAGACGGACATGCTTATATCAACTCAGGAGGTGATCCTGATCAAGAATATATATACTTTATAGGGTCGGAGATGTCTCCTTCACTGCGTTGCACACTTTTGGACAAAATTATAATACCCTCTGCAAGGGTATAAAAATAAAAGAAAATAAATATCAAGGGTATACCAAAGTAACCAGCCTTTGTTTCGGTATTTTATTTGATTTTCATTGCCCCATGGCCTTGGTCTGACTCCCACCAACGAATCTACTGACTGACTTCGTCCCTGTTGCCACTTCCTCTGGGCCCCTCTAGAGCCCACCGCCCATGGTTCCTCCTGCTTCGTTTGGTTTCTGAGCTGCCTGCCAGCATCTTTAGTGTGATTTATTTTGGCAAAGCACAGTGTACTTTCTTTTCAAATAAATCATAAATTTCAACGCACTGCCTTGCACTGAGCCATCTTTGTTGTTGTTCTTGATTATGTCCGATTTTTTCAGCAACTCCCACCCACCCACTTTAATTCGAGGCCGCTTCCTACAATTTCCTGTTTTTTCGCAAGAATTTCCAGCCAGCTTGGCCTATGGCCGCTTTGCGACAGCAATTGAGTTATCCAGAAAAGGCTATCCAAACAGAAAGGAAGATATATAAGCGTATAGATATTTCATATTATATTTATTGTATTTTTATGGCACTTGGGCAGTGGGGCATTTGGTCTAAGCCGCACAGCGTTTTGTTTGTTCCTTTTTCTTAAAAAAAAAAATGTAAAACGGATCCCGACCCTGTGGATGCCTCCGGGAGAATTATGAGCTAAACGCGACACGCATTTCCCAACGGGGAAATGGAACTTGGGGGTTTCGCAGCAGAGTACTGGCCAAGTTGTGGTGGAAGCTCTTGATTTGTGGCCACTTTTGTTCCAACATTGGGCTTAACTCATCTAGTTTGATTTACATACTAAATGGGTGGACTAATATGAACTAAAAATAGATCCTACCTTACCTTCAACACTTTTAAGATTATCACATAAATTGAACTAACATTTCTTTATTAAATTTATCACATTTCTTTGCTACTAACACTCCATTAGCCAAAAAATCAACTCAGATGCGAGTTATCTCCTTCTCCTTGTTGACCTCGTCGACCTGGACCTGAATGGGTGTGCGGTAGGCACTTTGGACCATCATGGACACCAATACCATTTCCACCAAAATTAGGATATTAATGATGGCTAAAAAATATGTAGTTGGCATGTTAATAAAATTATATTAGAAATTATTATGATATAAAACTCACTTTGTTTGTAGACAGTGTGATTGATGGGATACTCCCCGCCCATGGGGATTCCATCCAACTGGTCGTAGAGGAGCAGGTACTGCAGCTTGCACAGCATCACGACCAACTGGAGGCAGAACATCTTTTTCCGCAGCTGATAGTCCCCCCTGAGCTTGGTGATCATCCGGACCGTGATTTGCAGCGACCACGCTCCCATCACAATCGAACAGACAATGAAGGGTATGAAAAAGTACATCACCTGGTGGTACAGTTTGATGTCACGGTAATAAAGAATGTTCATCACCAGCATAATAGATCCCTGCCAGAAGGGCATCTGCCAGACCATGTACCGGGAGATGCACAGCTTCGCCTTCGTAGGCACCACCATGGGCAGACAGAAGCAGCAGCAGCAACAAGGGGGCGTGTTCAGCTGGACCGGCTCTCCGCCCGTCTCCTTTACGTAATTCTGCTCAGAGATCACGTAACGGAAGAGTAAAGTACGGAACACGGGTCCACCAACCATGAACATCACATGCATCACTGTGTGGCACATGAACCAGGAATAGGGAACCAGGATGGTCACGAGCGCTGCCACTGAGATGATGGGATACAGGGCGACCATCATGATCGATGGTTTCAAAAGAGGTTTGCTCAGGTGCCGGCACATTCTCGAGGCGGTGTTGGAGAAGATGCAGATGTTCAGGATGGTCAGCAAGCTGGCCACAAAAATGGCCAAGCTAACAAAGGCAGTCATGTCTGGCGATGAAAATAATTAAAAATTAAATATAATTAAATAATTTAAGATTACTTACTTTCATAATACTCAGCCACGGAGGGAATAGCTCTCAGGCTTAATGTGAGGTTGTTCTCTGAACTCGAATCCTGTGATGAGGGCTCTGAAGCCTCCAATAATTGATTATCCTCACTTGCATTCATTGTGAGCTCTTTTAATATCTTAATTTAATGACCGAAACTGGGGCAAGATGGTGCAATACTTCCTGGCGTTCACTGGCTCTCGGGCATTACTTCACATCTTTAACATTTTTAGAGGGATTTTACACTTTATTAGCACTCGTATAGTTTACTCCAAGTAGTTGCTGTTGAAACCAAAAAAAAAAGGGGAGTTATTTACTGAACTGGGTGAAAGTGTGAGAATAAGCTTCATATATTTCGGCAACTTAAATAGACACATCTGGGGCATTGCACTTTACTATCTCAAATTAAATGTGGCTGCTTTGATTTAATGAATATTATTAAACCTAATAGCTGCTAAACAAATGTCTAGACCAAGTGTTAATGTCCTCAACACGATCTTATTAAGGGGATTTAATTAAAATAAGAGCCACTTGGAGACATCCTTACAGTAAACCTAGGTCAACGTTGGTGTATCAAATCTAAATGAACAGTCATCCAGCATCTCTCTAGGCTTTTATACGAAGATGTGAATACTGATTGTCCCATCACGTGAGACTCTAGCCAATAAAATCAATAAAAATTCATAGAGACGCTGATACAAGTAAGAAACTTTGCACGACGTACCAGTCACCAGGTTTTGGCGATTAATTCATTAAAATTTGAATAGGCAAGAAATCGGCATAAAAATCTTAGAGACATTTTAATGCTCTAGTTTAGATTTAGCCAAAGTTTAACTTCAAGCTATTTAGTAAAATATTTTGTATAATTCTATTCGCTATGATGGTATTACCACCAATTACTCAACTCACTAATTTATGACTTTGTTTAAGCTCACACATTTTCAGCCCTCTGTTTAGGCACACCAAATTATAATTAATGTGTTAACAATTTCACAACACCTAGCCAGTTGGCCAGAGCCTTTAAAGAGTGTAACAAAATCGTTAACCGAAACCAAAACTCTAAATAGCTCAGATGGATGATCACGTGACTAAAGCCAAAAGGCAAATTAATAAGAGAGTTCCGCCAGACTTTTGGTTTTGTTTCGATTTGGGCGCCGAAATTGAAAAACTGGTTTTCGAAAGCCCCTGAGAGGTAACAGACCGGGCATACTAAAATCATTTTTTAGCTTGCCCCATTGCGCCGCATTATGTAACCTCTTTGTATTGTCAATTTCCAAACTGGTTTTACAATGGCTATATTTCTGTGAATTTTGTTGTCTTTTTGCACAGTAATGCTGTGTGTTGAAAGTACCTGTAAACGTACTACAAACATGATTCCACAACGACCTTCGGAGCACCGAGATGCTCTGGAAACGTGTCAAAGTCCCCGAAGTCAAGTGACCTCAATTAAAGTCTCGGCGTTGAACGTATTCCGGAGAATTGGAACTGAAACCGAATCGGAAGCATGTCTTATCACCTCAAAGTCAGAGATCACAACTCCATCCATCTGGTGATTCAATTTCATCAGCCGGCGTAAGCTCGAACAATTAATTTCCAAATTTCCATCATAAATCATTTTTGGGGTCGGAAATTAGCACAAAATTTGCGAATTCATTTTATGTTTAGCACATTCTCAGGTGCGTAAAACAAACCGCGAAAATAAGCGTCATAAAGCCTAAATATATGTGTTTTGTTAGAAATTTTTTAACAGTTTGCAAATGGGTTGAACACGCTATAAAAAGCGCAAAATTTTCAGGAAGGAAAACGCTTATAACCTGCAAAATAAATAGTATTTATCGTTAACATTTTTTAACATCTTCCTTCATAAGATAAACAATGTTTGCAAAAAATAAACTACCTTCTGGCAACTGAAATTTCTGCAGAAACTTGTTGAAATGAAATGTAAACATTCGCTAAACAAAGTGTACAAGGTTTTTGCATTTATGCTGTTGGCACATTTTATTTTGTGAGCAAACCGCATTAAATGCGGGATTTACATTCAGTCTTCTTCCATTCATATATTTTTGGTTACAACTTTTAGCCGACTGTGTCACTGACAAGACCAGTTGCCTCGTCATCGTTGGCCGACCCTGACTCTTCAAACGAAATGCGTCTACCAAGTTATTTCCGAGCTTTTGCGGTTCGCAAAATTCAAATACAAATTCAAATATGTATCTCGACGAGACAAAACTAAACGACAGACTACAAAATGGCAAAGACCCGACCTTACGAAATTCTAACAAATTGAACAAAGCGGAAAATGCTTGCCAAACCATAATGAAATCAAATAAAAACCAAAAAATCAAATCCATTTCATGGCAAATAATCAAAATCAGAACTCGAACCGCAAAATGCTATTTGCAGTCTGTGGTTCAAGCAAGTCGAAATTTTGCAAATTCAGTAACTAATTCATACAATTTTCCTGTCTTCACTTCCCAGAGATAACAATTCATTAGACAATGTGTCAAGACAGCAAAACAACAAACAAAGTCTAGAGCTGACACCTATCTAGATAAAAGTTTAATTATTTTGTACAAGCATCATGTATTTCATCGCTCAATTATCGCATATTTTCGAGTTGATATTAATTGCAGCACAACAATTTTGTAAATACGCAGAACCTGTTGACTGAAGTGCTTACATACTTCGGGTTCAAAAGTCAATCGAGTTGAGTTAATTTACTGAGTGTTCTTGATGAACATGTCGCTTGACAGATAGTTAAAGGAAACATTAAATATTTATAATTGTTCAGACATTTGGTAAACATTAAGTTATGGAGAGTCATGCTAATGATGATTTTTTTAATTTGCAAAAATATGGTGGGTGGCCTAAGTCAGATTTTATTCAGAGTTTATTTGTTCATATAACAATGAATATTTAAGGCTTTGTGATCTTAAAGATTTGAGTATTTTTAGCCTTTTTGGAAGTCTACCTAATTTTGGTTGAAGTCTACCTTGACTTTTCTTCCCAATTCATTGCCCTTGATCTTTTGTAATAGTGCGATGATGATATCCAATATCTTTTAAGTTTATAATCTGTGAATATTTTCCATTTATTTATTTAAGACCTTATTTATCTATAATTCAAACACTATCTTCTTTCTATGCATTTATCTTCTATTGATCTTTTCCTAACCCTTTTTTTAAAAATTTAATTTCCTAATCCTATAAAACGCCAGCAACCTTGACCACCAACATTTTCACCCGATTTCCCCAGTTACATTGACATTGCACATTTATTGAATAGTCTCGTTGAATTTCAATTAAATTCACATGAATATCAGCTTGTCTTTAATTCATTTTGATTGCCTCGGCATGGGGCATCAGTAAGTGAAAAGTTTGCACTACAACTGATAAATTGTGCATATATTTTGTGGGTAAACACCGATTGTATAATGCCAAAGGGACGATCACGAACGATGTCAAAGTTCCGAGCATTAAAAGCGGCAAATCAATAGACAATAAAAAAAAGAAGGCGTTGCACAACGATTGCTTGAATATTTTGTGTTTAATTTTTGCACTTTTATTTAGCAGGTTTTCGTATTATTTTTTTCGTTGTATTTTTGTTTGTACACTCGCACTCTTTAATTTCACCTGCCTCTTAATTTGTTTTCTCTCTTGACTATTTTTTGCACATTTAGCTAATTTTTATGTGATATTTCTTCCCGCGTGTGTCTAGCCCGCTCGCGCTCCGTTCAACAACTGAAAATGAAACTCAAAATATTGCGCTGCCCATGCTGATCACGAACATGAATGCGCCCATCTCAGACCACGGGCTATACTATGGCACCTCTACACCTCTATACGTGTTGCCTTTTTTTTTGGTTGTTGTATTAGTGTTGGCCAAAACAGCAGCAGCAGTAGCAGCGGTAATACAACAACAATAGCTGGCCCGATGTGCTAATCGTCATTCGTCGATTTCAAGCCCCGCTTTTGCTTTAGCTTTTTCTGAGGGGAAAAGTTTTCCATGCCACTTGGCCATTGCGGAAGTTGCACGGCTATTTGCCGATCAAAAGCATTTGCTTTGGCCAACTGGAGTGACAAACAGACAGGTGGGCTTGTCCCCTCAAGACGATGGTCAACAAAATTGTAAATATAAACAAAGCAGTTTGTTAAATGCAGTTTTAACTTAAACAACTATCTTACAAGCAAGAAACTGGGTTGTCATTAAAATATATGTTTGCCATATATAAAATATAAAAAAATATTATAAAATCCAGATAAAGGGAAATAAATATGGTATAGAATGAAGATAGTGTTACCACTGTGCAATTGAGAAAATTACAATCCTGTCTTCCGGTCTTCCTGACCAACCCAATTGGCATAGCCCACTCAATAGCACTTACGCTAAAAGCCAATTTATACAGAGTAATGCCATCCTTTTATCGGAAAACCCAGAACTTATGGATGCCGCAGGAGAAGCCAATTAATACGTCCAACCGGTGGATAATTAAGTATGCCTAGAACTGCAAAAACTCCCACAGAGACTATCATTCATTGTAGTTTCTAATTGCGCATCAATCAAGTCTTAATTTTCATTCCCCCAGTGGGGGGAAAAAATAAAAAAAATTGGGTAGCGATTATTTTAATGTCCATACAGGAAAAGCCCAAATATGCTAACGTATTGGAGCTTTCATATAATTTGATATTCAAATTAAAACTCATTAAAAACATTATTATACTGTGTGGACTTTGAATTGAAGACCTAGCCCCCGGCGTCGGTATATCAAAAAATGTAAATCTAAGGCACATCCGTTCACTAATTTAATGAGTGGTCCAATGAACCTTTTTTTGGGGCTGGTGGGGCTTTTTGCTATCTGGTCTTTCTTCGCATTTTTCGGTTTCAATCTAAATTAAATGCTAATTATTCAACCCAAAAATTATGCAATAAATTGTGGCTCAAATGCGAACTGTCAAGCTGAAGCGGTTTTATGGCATAAACTGCGGCGGTGGCTCATAAAAATAAAATTACGATGGCAGCCGTTCGCCCTGCAATTCAACTTACAATTTGCAAATAAATTTAATTGTGTGAAGAGGGTCAGAAGTGATAAGGCCAATTAAAGAAGGGGAGGCTAACGGCAACAGAGAAACGACCAACACAAAAAAAAACAGTCTGGAAAAACAAAGGACGAAAAAAGTTCACAAACTGGCTAAAAAAGTTATGGTCATAAACAAAGAGAAATAATAACTGTTGCAACAACTCTAAGCTATTTTTCAATTATAAATAATAAGTAAACAAAAGCTGTGCAAATATGTTTGAGTTAATTCTTTTAGTGGTAGGTTTATTTTAATTACTTTTTAATAGTAGTTTAAATGAATGGAAAGTGTTTGAAGAAGCAAAAAAACTATTTAAATATGTAGTTGTGTATCTTTTCCCTCCGAAATGTAAATCTATCCTAATTCATCCGATTCATGAGTGGAATACCTTAAAAACCCTATACATCGATTTTCCGTAAAAAATCTCGAAACAAATTAGATTTTAAATTCTTTGTCAAATTTTCTAAGATATTCAATATGGGACTCCAATGGGACTTTCTAGGGACTCCAAAATGGCCAACAACGACAGGTATATCTTTGCCAATTTGTATCCGATTCTTAAGTTGAGTACCAAAAACGATTTGTAGATCGATTTTCTGTAAATCTGCATCAAAATGAAACTGATTAGATTTTAGGTTTATTGTCAATTTTTCTGGGGGATCCCCTTAAAAAAATGTGGAAAATGCATGGCCAAAATACGATAGGTATAACTTTGCCAATTTATATCCGATTCTTGAGTTAAGTACCAAAAACAATTTGTAATTTTCTAGAAAATGTTCCCCTCAAAAGAACAACAAAAAAATATAACAAAAGTCCCTAATCCAGATTTGTTGATTATTTGCAGTAAAAAATGTTCTTCACAAATTAAATATCAATTTTGACTACATTTATCCACATTCTTAATTATTAGACACTACAAGCGTTATAGACCAAGCATGTCAGTTAGGCTTATTTTCGCCAGATTGTATCCACCTTTCAACGGAATCAAGGTTGTCTGCCCCGTCACATCTGAGTCGTGTTGAAAAATATACAAATATTAAAGAAAAAAGTCCTGAGGCTACCGGCTATCCAAACTCCTACTTCTTTTTGAAGATGAGATACAATTTTGGCGCCCAGGAACGGCGCCTTTGAAGGCTTCATCGCCCTGCCAGCATTCCCTGTCGGCTTTCATATTCTCGCTGCCACAGTGTTTATTTGCCGGCGTTGGTGTTTTCGCATTTTCACTTTTTCTTATTTTGCTCATTTTTCGCGCTTGTGTTTCGTTTTTTTTTAGCAAATAATCAAAAGCGAATACAACAATGCAGCCGTCATTTGAATAGCACAGAAAAAATAAGCAAAAGGACTCGGGTGTCCTGACGGCGGTGGCTGGCGAGATGAGAGGATTGCGCCTCGGGCTGACTTAGCGTCTTGGGTCTTTATGTTCACTTGATTCATTCAACTGTCGCCGTTGTTTCAATTTCAGTTCGCGTCTTTCGTTCTGAACCTTGAGGTTTTTTTCGCTTCTACTGTTTGCTGTTTAACGAAGCAAATCAACAAATTGTAATGATGCCAAAGCCCTTTTCTGCGCTGCTTGCACTTTTGGCCACCCGCCGCCCCCACATTGCCCAACAAAAAATTGTTGTTTTGTTTTATTTTTTATCCCAAATGGCCGACCCGAAACCCAAGCTACAAACAAGGAAACAGTAATTAAGTTTAGACTACCAAATACCTCGGAAAGAATAATTTTATTTTTTTTTTGCAAAAATACTCTAGCTTAAGTCTGCAACTATATTTTTTCTAAGCCTAAAAATAATGTTTAATTTCCTTTATACTTACTATGTCAATACAACTTTATCGTCTCCTTAGAATGGGTAAAAGGACACAAACCCATTGCCCAAAACCCGCATTGGCAGCCCTTTTTTGCATGGCGCGCTCCACTTGAGGCGCAGTGTGGCGTAAAATGAATTGAGACATTCAGAGTTCGCATAGAAAGCCGGATTCTCAGGACTCTGGCTCCGAAAACCGCAGAGGTCGGTCCTGCCACGGCGGCAACTTTACGGCTCTGCACCGCACTGAATGCAGAAGTGGCAAAAGTTTTTGCACCACTCAGCCGGAGAACCACTGAGCCACTCAGCCCCTCACCCACTCACCCACACAATCCCTCCCGGACTCTTGTGTGCATTGAGGTGTGAAGTTTTTGGTTGGCGCACAAAAGTATGCTACAAATAATTAAATCATGCAAAGGTTATTGCAATAGTGTTAGTGTGTGTGTGTGTGTGTTGGGGAGGCAAGAAGAGACCGGAAGTTCCCTTTCCCACTTCCTTTTCGGCTAGACAAGTTCAATGCCGCCTTAAGGTCCTTGTCATCCTGTCAGCCGGTTTGATATTAACTAATCGATATTTATATTTCCAGTTCGGTGTCTTTTGCCGTTTTCTTAGTTTCTTTATTTTTATCTTGTTTGCCATGAATTTGAAATTTACATATATGACAAAAAAAACACAGCAATGGACACACAAAAAACTAAGAAAGAAGGAATCGGGAACATCGTTTCGAGGTCGAAACGAAATGGCCAAAAGGCAAAACATGCTGGCCTCTTTCATCATCGTGTTGGTTTACTTTTTGCAGTTTGCCGTTGCGACTGCCGGCATTTCCGTTTCCGTTGAAAACGCACACTGTAACGGTAAAATGTAGGACGATATTGCAAAGGAAATGTGTGTCTGAAAAAAGAATGGTATGGTTTAAAAAAAGGTTACTTTTTTGATTGATTTAAAAGGACTTCATTTAAATATAAATGTGGTAATTGCGTCTTATAGATTAATTCTTACCAAAACTATTAAATAAATAGCATGGCTGCATGGCAAGGCACTAGTATTTTAGAAATAATATATTTAAACAAAACTTTCTCCTAAAGTCCAACTTCCAACAAGATACAAGTATCCCTTTGCTGCCAAAACTTTAAAGTAACCGCGACAAATTCCCCCAACCCAATAATGTGTGTGTCCTTCCTAGAAGGAAATAACTCACTAAAGGATGCACATATCTTGTCGCTGGTCAAAGGAGCGCCAATGGAACCAATTCCAAGCTGGGCCAAAGCCGAAACTCACGTCGAGATAAAATGAAGTTTATTTGCTTGGCTGCTTGCGGCTACTGCAGTTTTTCCAGCATTTTCCTCTGCCACAACCAGACTGTATATTTCCCCTTTCTGACTCCCTTCCCGACTGCATAATTTATGAGTGGAGGAAATGATTTGCATGCAGTTTTTCTTACACCTTTGCTTTCCTCGAATTTTTTTTATCCTTTTTCCAGGGCAAGAGTGCGAAATGTTTGTGTTTGACTTTGCTTTCGATATGTTGCACTTAAAACAATTGACGGCCAACAGACCCAAGCATCCTTTCGATTTGGTCTAAACACATACAGATTTGGTCGAAAACGTTCTCTTACTACCGGTCTCTCTGACTTTTCCGACTCTCTGAAGGGAAAAGCTTTTCGGGAAAGCTTTCATTTGGTATCGTTTCGCCTTAAAAACGCTTAGCACTGATAAACTCGCACAGTTACCGTTTCGGACGCGTGACGATAGCGGAAGAATCCAAGGCTGCTAACGTGGCTAAGAGCCAGACAAAAACAACAGTAGCGAACGAACTCAGATAAATAAAAGCCAGTGAAAAAAAGGCGAAACTCGCACAGTTGATTGCCGGCAAAGTGCGGGAATAAACAAATAGGAAATACAATTATTTGTTCCAGGAAAAGTGCGAGCAAACACAAGGTGTTTTCCCAGTGCAAGTGTGAAACTCAAACAAACTTTTTAATTGATGAATTAATAAATTAAGGCTCGAGAAAAGGTAAGAAAAGAATGTGTTGCGAAAAAAGAAACACAAAATGGCATAATTAATACAGACAGCTGTGGATTAAGAAGATAGAAAAGAAAAAAGGCTAATTACAAAGGGTTTAATTTAACGATGACTGAGAAAGTTTTAAAAAAAAGGAAAATAATGAGATAATATTAAACAGATGGCAGCTTAAAAACTTGAGTTAAAAAAAGGATAAATTTACGAAGGCCTTATTAAAAAAGGTAACCAATTGTGGCCCTGGATATTAAAAAAGTTAGCCCACTTTAGAAAAGTTTGGAAAGGATTAAAAATCTTGTTTTTTTAGTTTAAACTTTACTTTATACTGGACACTCTCTATAAATTTAAAAAAAATTTTCTTTCTCACTTAAAGTGCCAAATTTACCTCTACTACACTCTACTCGAACTTGTCAATTTCATTATCGGCTATAGAAGTACTGCCTTTGGCCATTTTATATCAAATACTTCACTCGTATATAAATACTGATATTATATTGCTTTTGCGAAATCCAACCCTTGATTCACCTTCAAAAATCTGTGAAGCAAACCAGACACACACGCACCGAAATCACTCAAAAAATGTTTTATTTCGTCTGCCCGAGAATAAAAACAAAAAACACCAAAAAAATGAGCATGAAATTCCTCGGGGGAGGTAACAATTTAACAGCAGTTTGTACCCAGACAACCTTTAAAGCCCCTTCTCCCCGTTTTTTTGGAAAATTTTCTGATACTGGTGAGCCTGGTGGAACGTCTGGGCTTAACTTGGGAATCCAGAGCCCCAGAGATGCCAGGCCCGGTGGGGTTAAAAAATATATCTGAAGAAGGAAAATAAAAGCGATGCTCAAGTGGCACGGCGCTTAACACAAATTAGACGCACTTAATTACAGAGCAAACAGTCACAAGGAGCGCTCGTAAAATATGCAAAAAAAAAACCCAAAAATTTATAATAAGAACCACAGTCAGGACAACCTCAAGAAAATAAAATAATTAAGCAGTTGGGCAGAACGTGGGGGGAAATACAAGTGGTTTTGCGGTATAAGGCGACTTTCAATTTCGAGAATTCAAAAGTTGCGGCTTAAAACTCAATTAAACGAATTGGCAAAAATTTAATTACAATTTCAGTTTCGTTTTCTTTTTAAAGGAAAATTCCAAGGACCAAAAACACTGTGGATGAAAGAGAATAAAAATGAATAAACGAGGGCTAGAGAGAGAAATTGTTTTGCCAGCTGTTGGCAAAAACTTTATAGAAAACTAATATTAACTTAAGCTCAGAGCAATTAACTGCATTTATGAGTGGGGAAAAACACCAAGCCACAAAATATAACAAAAATGAAAAAATGGGAGTAGAAATTGAAATGAATGCAAGGGATTTTAATTAAGTTTATGAAAGAAATTAACCTAACAGGCCCTTTCAGGGACTCTAAGTTAAATGCTAAAATTTAACCCTCCAATCTTAATAATTTCAAATCACAAAACTTAATCCAAAACTCACCTTCGAGTGCTCAATAATTAATTTGCATTACCTGGCTCTTTCAATGTCAATTACCAATGCAAATGCCATCAACTTCTCAAGCAGCCCACGAAAATTGGCCGCCCAAAAGTTTCCCAGCCCCGGGCTCGGGCCCAACCCTTTGCTAATGCCAACAACAACCACAACAGCTATTTCCTGTTCCTCCGGGCCTTCGAGTTGGCCACGTTTTATCTGCCGAACAATAGGCTCATTAGTGGAACAGCTAACAGCCCACGCCAAGCCATTGGCTGCCACGCCCCTGGGGTGAAACTTTTCCTAATATCAACGCTGTCCTATCCTAACATCCACAAGACAAAAATGCCAAAATACATAAAATAATATTTTTGTTTCCAGCAACTTTTAGCGGCAATTAACCAGGGGATACGCCAAACTTTAATGGCCAGGAAAAAGCCGAGAAAATCCAAGCCATTTCCCATAATTGGAAAAGAAAATATTTATTGAATTATTCAGCGGGGCAGAATGTAATGTCGGGTTATTACAACTTCCGCAATGAACTCTTATTTAAAGGGGGAATTAATTAAAAGAAAGTCTTAAGCTTGAAAACTATTGTCCAGATGGACGGGAAGATGGGGCTTAGGTCAGGGTACTTGGACCAAAAACTTTTCTATCTACTTTAGAATTTTCGCCGTCAATCGGCAACTGAAATAGAAAATGAAACTAAAAAACAGACAGGAGGCAATTTTCAAGTGGCGACAAAGTAGCGCAGAATGAATATGCAAAATGCTCCTTGGAATAGACTCAACTTTCAACTCTCGCCAAGTCCTGGCAAATCTTTTCTCCTTTTTTGTGCAGCAGCTTCTCCTGAAACAAGTAATTCCACTTTATTTACTTTTTTTCTTGTTGTATTTGGCAATAAACCGCTTTCGACCAGAAACGGATGCCAATGCGTTTAAGTTTAGTCGAGTTCGGTTGGGCTAAGAAACGAAAAAAAAAGCTAAAAATTCAGGGGAACTGCACAAAAATGGAAATCAAGAAAAATGCTTTGCGCACTTTCAACTTTACTTTTTACACTTTGGGGCACTAATAAAAATAGCGTGAAAAGTTTCTTTAGCTGCATACTCTCTTCAACTGAAGTGCAAACCCTTTTCCTTTTTGGATAGAAGTCCAATCCTCCTGGAATAATATAAAAGATTTGGAAAAACTTAAGCTGAAACTTGCTTGATCAGTTTTGTTATCCAAATTAAAGTTACATCCTTTCAAGAGATTAAACTTCAAATAAAAATGCTTGATTTATTTAGAAATTATTCAAGCTGGAAAACTCTCCCTTGCTGGATAAACCTTTAAAATTTATTTCCTTTTCAATACCCTTTCTTTTCCGTCCATGAAACCGAAACTCTTATCTTTATGTCCTCACCAGAAAACTATAAAAAAAACCGAAGGCAAACTAAAAAGCAAGAGTGTCGGGATCTTAACTTTTGACAGCACTTTGGACACTTAACTTCGCCGTAGTCATGCTGTGCTAAGAAAATTGCGCATACGCCGCGTGTGCCCCTACTTTGGCCCAACAAAGAGCAATAAACATAAAAGCCCTGGCGATGAAATGCAAAACAATAAATAATGAAATAAAAAGCTAGCCAACAGGGCAGTCGATGGCGCGGCCCCTTGGAATAGAGTCCTACAAAATTAAGGAAATTAAATATTTACGTATGAAAGCAGTCGAGGAAATTACGCATAGTAAATTATAAAGAGAAAAACAAAAAAAACATGGGGAAGTTCTGCCCAAAGGGGAAGTCTGCGTGGCTTATTACAATGTCCCTCCCAGGCTCCCTTCTTGCGCCCCTAGGCAGGGGCATTACTTTGTCCTTGTGTTGGTTCTCCACAAACACACATACGCACGCCATGGCCATTAATTTATTTTTATGCCAGGCATAATCTTTTCTGCTTGCGGTATTTTGTTTGTATTCATTTGCATCTTCCACCGAGCCCAGTCCGGTCCCAGGCCCCAAAATGTCTCAGCCACCCTATCGATAGTGTGCCAAAAATTTTTGCGTGGCGACAAAACCGGAGAAACAAAAACAAAAGAAGGCCAAAAAGGCCAATGAAACACTGGAAATAAAATTTGGTGTTCTAGGAAAATTTCTATATCATTACAATTATCAAAAATTCGAAACTTCTTAGGAGACTCTTAATCTAATCTAAACAGTTTCAAGTCCTCTAAAATACCATAAAAAAACTAAAATAATGTCTAAGAACAAAAATTTTGAATAAATTTAACATTCCAAAAAACCATAAATGATTGATTAGGTGTTTAAAAGAAGGTTATTTAAGAAGCTCTTAAGGCCTTGATATTATTCTACCAAATATATTTTAGCTTTTTGTGCCATATTTTGTGTCATAATGGATTTATGTTAAATTTGTATATTATTAAAAAAATATATTTCAAAAAATAATGTAGTATATAGACATAAAGAAATCGTAAAAACATCTTAAGATATATTAATAATTGTAGAATTGTTTTCGCAGTGAACTAACGAGTCCATGCGGATTTGGTTGGAGGGATCGACGTCTTTAATGATTTGCCTTTGCCCACAAAGAGGCGGGAGGAGACGGGAAATTGGAGGGATTCAGGAGGTGCGGATCTGGAAAAAACCAAAAATCTCTCTCTTGGGCTTACGGTCATACATCCATCCCCCGTGCCCCTTAGTTCTTTCAATATCTGTGTGTATATTTCGGCTTGTGAGCCATTTGAATACGTATGCATACTTAATTTGCCACGGCTTTGGCTCTGGTCCGTACTCAAAGGGAATGGGCAGGGGGTAGTGGAGCGGAATGGAGGGGTAGGATAGCCGGATACGGCGAATGGCATACTACATTATTGATTGGATATTTGTGCGGGAATTTAATAAAATATGCAAATTCTCGACGTTTTTTTTCGGAACTCCGCACTCAATCGGAAGGCGAGAGACGAGCCTCCGTCGACGATTGAGTGGCTCTTCAGTTTGGAGAGGATTCAGAAGGTCTCAAATGTGGAAGGATGTGCCAGTTGAAGAGGTTCAGGATTAATTAAGAATCAATCGAAAGGTCAAGAAAAAGGGACTATTTCAAACTTACAAAGGGAAGTGAAATTGGTACACAGTAAGAAAAGGTAGCCCGATAACTTCTTAAGATTTCAGTTGGGTAGCTTTTTCTTTTTAACCATAAACTCCAAATAAATGCAAAAACTTTTATCGAACAATTGATGAATCGATGTCATCATTGTTCAGCCCAAAAATGTTTCAGTGAACGAGTCTCATTACGTATGCGGAAATAATTCAATTTTGTTGCCGAATTTCCAAGACCAGATGCGGGGAATTTCCATTTCAAACGGCCACCAAAATCTAGGCAGACTCCACCTCCTAATCAGGGTCCGCGTGCCTGGTCATAAAACCAACCCATTTCTCCGACAAGGTCATCAAATCAGACGGCAGACCCGAAACAAACAAGCAACAGAACAACAAAAAATAAAAAGGCACCGCAATTGTTTCACGGCAACATCAAAAGAAGACGTCAAATACACCGAAAATGTCTTCAGCAGCCGAAGCAAACACAGATGCCCGGCCGGCCAGAAAAAGCAGTCGGAATAATGGCAAGAAAACTGGGGCTTACTGGTGAAGGACGACGGTTTCAATGCCCTTAGTTTCAGGTTACTTGTTGGTTAAAAATTAAAGAAAAGAGTTTTACTCTAGTAGCCTCTTTATTACTCAGAAATCCTTCAACTTTGTTTTATAATTTTAATAAATTAAAATTATTCTTGCACAAAAGCCACAAATATACTTAAGCTTTCTCCCAAAAGTACCCCGAGTATCGGGGTATCAAAACATCAAGAAGAGTAACAATAAAAGCAACGAGGCCAAAACACGTGGCCTACATAAAAACACCAAAACTTTTCGGCAGAAAGGAGCCAAACTTTACGAGGTAGACGACAGTTGCCTGCAGCTGCACTTGATGGAATAGTGCCGGGAGAATGTGCCATGGAGAGATTGTAGAACCAAAAATCAAAGACTCAACCACTTGACGCTACATCATCGCACTTAATCAGTCAAAATCTTCTTCGAAACGGAAACACCAGCTGGCGACTGACAACTTTAATTGAAAACCGCCATCAGATTTTGAGGCAAAAATTAAAGCATTATACAACATTTTCTCCGAGTTGAAGGTCTTAGCTTATCATGTCCTATCCAATCCTGTCTTGTCCTGGCTCATTTTTTGCTTTTATGCCTTTGCAATTAGACTAAGTGGACTTTAATATGTCAGTTGTGTGGTGTGTGCTGTGTGTGTTTTGTGTTTTGTTCGAGGAAAAAGTGCTTCAAGTCATTTTGCGGTTACCAAAAAGTTCTACAGAACTCAACTGAGCCAAACTTTGCATTTGGCCTCCCAAAAAGTTGCAGGAGGGACTAAGGATCCCTGCTGGATGGGAGGAGGGGATCTTGGGGTTGACAGTTTCATGAGACCAGTGTCCTTGCCGCTGGATGACATCCTCTAGTTTTGTGGCAAATTATTTTGGCCCTGCTTAGGCTCAGACCCGGTGACTTTGTGAGCAACTTTTTGGGTGTGTTGTCTCAAAGTTTTTTTAGTTTTCTTTTCTCAGCCGGCTCAAGTACATAAATTTGTGGCTTAACTTGAGGCCAAATTTGATTTGTCCGACAAAGATGATGAGGCAGGTGACTCTTATTTTAGCTCCGACCCAAAAGAAACAACACAAAAGTTCATTTAATTAGACCTTGAAGGGTTATCTGGAAGATGGATTTACATTTAAGGGTCTGCCTTAAAATGAGATACGAGCTTAAGCTTCTAAACGGCTTCTTTTCCAAAAAGGAAATGCGAAGAACAAGCCATTTCCTGGACATAAAATTATTATCCCCCTTACCTGTTGCTGTTTACCAATTCGTACTCTCCAGTTTGCCCTTTTCCGTTGAGCTCAATTTGTCAGCCTTTGCCTGCCATACCTCTTACCTTTTCATGCCAAAAAAAAAAACTGCGGCTTATGTGGCGTATGCGCAATTTACTAACTCAGACAGCCTGGCTGGTCTAAATGATAGCACTGTGGCCGACTCAGCACGCCGGCAAATTATGCAAATGCCGCCGTCTCAACGTCGTGGCATATGAGCCAGTCATATTACGCATACGCCGAGTGTGCCATTAAACGCCCATATAGGCGTGTCAAGAATCTGCGCCCAGAAGGCGTGCCTAATCGCAAGAGCTCTAAGGAAGTTACAACCATATATATTGGGACACAACCTGGGCTGGTAATTGTTGTTGCTGGTAATAGCTGGTGTTTCTTTTTTTTTAATATATGCAATGGCTTTCGCTCGAGGGGAACTGGAATTCTAAAAATATTCCATTTAATTATTTTTTTGGAAATAAATTAAAAGCATACAACATTTTTTAAGAGGTGGCATATATGGGAATTTTTAAAGAAATAGATTTACGGTGAATTTTGATGTTACTTTCCAAATGTTTGCTTTATTCCTTAAGATTTTGTTTAACTCTTAAGTTTGGCCTAAATAGACGCTCTTTGAATTCTTGAATAAATTGTGAATCCAAATAATGAGTTCCCTTAAAATCTGAAACATGATTTCCTTATTATTTAAACATTTCCTAATGTGGAAATCCCACGAAAGTATTTTTCGGTGCTCACACACTTTATCCTTGGAGCTTGGCCTGAAATGTCTGTCCCCACAATCTCATCTCAGGATGCATGTCCCCGACTGCTATTTTGTTGTGGAGGTCTGTTGCGAAAAATTCAAAAATTGCCGGATTTCCTGTAACGCACACCCCCATCGACACACGACCCTCCGGACTCCGGAGTCCCGACTGAGCCCTTTGCCCATGGAAATTTTTCGCCACCGCCTAATCGAGTGTGCGTGCGACGGTGGGACGTTAAATGGTAGAGGGTCTACCCCGTCTGAGGGTAAATGGTAAATGGCAAATGGCAACCGGCAGTGGCAAGAAGCGTCAGCCAACATTGCCAAGTGGTTTCGTTGCGCGCTGTTGGCTTCATTTTGTTAACTTTCACTCGTTCGCCGTGTTTACAAATTTAAAAATTTGTTTGTGTTTACTTGCCCTTGTGAATACCCGGAGTTCAGAGTTCCGGTGTGTTGTCTGTCCTATGGGAGGGAATTTCTGGCCAAGCTCGGGCCCCATCATAACTCAGTAAGGACTCGTGTGAGTCTTTTTTTGGGAAGGACTTTTAAAGAAATTGTTTTCAGCACGCCTGGTCCTCCTTAAAGGGCGCCAGACCTCAGTAAGCATTAACCTCTGGCACGGCTGGTCCTAGAGAGGTGTCATGACATTGTCTTTACCTTCCCTAATAAATGGTTTCATTTAATCAAAAGACCTTTATGGAGCGCACGCATCCTAGGATTTATGCATGTTTATCTAAGATGACGGGCTGGCAAACAGACTGCCAACCGCAAGGACGCCAGGATACTTCCATGACTGTTGATGATCCGAGGTTTTTGCGTTGGATAAACTTTTGGCCCTTTTTTTCTATTCTGGTTTTTGCGTCTGCGGTTGACATAAATCAGCATTAAAGCTGATGAAAAGTATTTTAGGCTCATCTGTATAATAGGATCTGGCCCGGAGTTTGTTTCTAATAGGTCTTGAAACTTTTATTCTTGTCCGTAATCCGGATCCTTTTTTGTAGCAATTTAATTTTAAACAAATTAAATGCTGAGTCATACAATAATTGCTAATCTATTGTATTTATTGCGGGCTATTTAAAAGTAATCCTTAAAGCTGATTTAGCCTTACTTCACTTTTTTGTAATTTAATTTTCCTCGAATCTCAAGCAAATTATGCCATGCATTCACTTACAAAATAAGGCTAATAACATCAGAAGGAAATAATCAAGAGCTTGAGCAACTTTCTATGGCATTTGGCCAATGTTTGCCCAACTATCTGTGGCCATTCCGGATTTGGCTTTGGGGTTTTCGGGTGTTGGGGACTCTTTGGGCTTTATGTTGTGTTTTGTGTATTCGAAAATTTTGTTTGCCATTTTAAGGCCGGACTGTAAATGAGATTTTTCTCACATTTGCTTCTGCCATTGGCCATCATTGGCTTCCTCGTCCTCTCTTGTTTGCCTTTCGCCTTTGGCTTTCAAATAGTAATTTTCAACTATGACAAGGGCGAGGAAAGATGGGAAATGGCTCAGCAACGAGGGACCAAGGGTCTTGAGTGTGTCCAGTGATTACAGGACCCCGAGTCTGTAAGTCTATAAGTAATAATCAAGTTTTTTGTGGAGGGCAGCGGAAAGGTTTCTTGTGACAGTTCATTGTGGATAGAGGGTTCTGCTGGAAGAAAAACAAACAGAAAACTTCAATTACAGGCCACTGAAATGGATGGCAAATTGAAAGCAGAAAATACAGGAGGAAGTTAAGGCTTCTCAATAAATGAAAACTTTCATTACAGGCTAAAGAAAATTAAAACAAGATACAGAGAGAAAATCTATTTTAGAAGTTCTAACACACCTTATAATATTAGTGATAGGTTTAAGTGTCAAAAGCTTTATCATTGCCCTATAATTGAATTATATCGTTATAGATAATAAAAATAATTGTTGATATTCTCTAGAAAGCTATAAACTTTTCTTTAAGTATGTAGAGTTGATTGGTTCTTAGTTAAATAAGTATTTCTCTTCAAAACCCCCCACTTAACCAGGCTTACAGGCCATAATCCTGGGCCATTGCATGCCAGAGAACTTGAAACAGGAAAAGGATTTCCAATCTGTTTCTGCCACACCCACAGTCCCCACCTAAGCCGGCCTCTTAGCCAGGCCAAAAGGCAAACCTTTGACCAGCATTTCTAAATGCTGAAACATTAACTGAGCCAAAGAACTTCATTATGGGACCGGACTAATAAATCTTTTGAGTCGTTCTACCTTTTGACTCCCGCAACCGACAATGAATCATAATGAGTGCTGGCCAAACACCAAACAACCGGGAAGACAAAGGCCTCGACCAAATCAACATTCATATACAATCTTACGCCCTGTTGTACACGCTTTCTCCTTCCTTGCCATTTCCCCTCTCTGTATAAGCCGTAAGGATGGATAGAAAACAAAAGTCGGGCCAAGAAAGCTAAGCTGTTGGCCAAGTCGTAACATTATGGCGTGTCGACAAAGTAAGCAATAAGGCGTAGCATAAATTAGCCAAATAAACAGAAATGAAACAAAGGGGCGAAATAACAACTTTAATGTTTGTTAAGCAAATATTATTCCCAGTTTTGTGTTTGTGTGTGGGGCATGATATTGGCCCAGAATCCCTCCGGCTATGCTGCACATGTTTTTGCTGTTATTGCAAAGCTTCTAAGGACAATGAAATGTCTTTATGTGACGATTATCTGAACATAACCCAGGCCCAATGTGCAATTAACCGTGGCATCCGGTTTCTGGTGCGGATGTCAGCCATTTGGAAATATGACAGGCAGGAATATGTGTGTAGAGGTATATTTTTGGGGCACAGATTTACGACCAAAAGAAGGGTAATTCCGAAAAGAATTTGGCAAAAGTCGTAAAAACTGCAGAGGTTTTAAAATTGTATGTAGACCAACAGAGGCCACAAAAAAGTCATTCATTTTTTTAGCTTTTCAAACAATTACAAATATTTTGCCACTAAAATGGAGTTACCAGTTACAACTCATTTAAAATAACCCCTTTTAAGCCAAACCAAAAGTATGTCACCCACAATATATAATATAATCCCTAAATCGAAAAGATATCACACAATCTCTCAATTATTCCTAATTTATGGCAATTTTATGAACAGCATATGGACAGGATGCAATAGATCTATAGACCAGTCGAAAGGCCAAATAAAAGCCACGTCTCTCGCCCACCGCCCACTCAAATGGTAATACGCTTAGAGAAAGGCCAACAACCGAGGCAGAGTCATTTCCATGAGAGGCTTATGGCCCCGGCACCCGCCAGCCTATAAAATAGGACAAAAATTGGTTGCACACCGAAAAAAAAATAAAGTAAATATGATGTGACGCTTATTGAATTGAATTTGTTGACTAGCGTTTTGTGAACCGATTTTTTTCCCACAAAAAAAAGTAACTTTACTTCTGTCACAGCTGCTGTCACACACTGCAATATGTATGTGGATGGTTGTGCTTCAGAGAGTGTTTTCGAGTGTGAGTTCCAGTGTGGGTGTGTGTGTGTAGTTATGCAACATTTTTCGTGCCTAGCCCGTGTGGTCGGGTGATTTTTGGGTGGGCTTGTGTAAGGACGTTGCGTGTGTCCCGAAATCAATCATACGCCAAAATCGACACAAACAAACAACAATGGCGATGAAAACAACAAAAAAAAGCAAAACAAAAATGAAAAACGTACCGAAACAAAGCCTGGCAAGTAATGCGATATTTATTATTGATTTTTATTGTCTATATCCCAGGGGAAGGGGCTTCTGCCTCCGGCTCTGATATGAAAAGGGCACTTGATGTTCGCAATATGCGTTGCCACTTGACTTTATGCCAATGCCTTTCAAATGCAAAATGCAAAAAGCCTTTTAAACGACCTCCCTGCCCACTTAGGTTCAATATTAAATGGGTTTCGGAAAGTCTTTTTTTCAGGGTCGAAAAACAAAAGAAAGCGGGACTTTTGAAATCAAACATAGAAATACTAATTTCCAAATAAGAGAAGAAACCACTTCCCTTCAAGTGTACTATATTCCGAAACAGCTTGCTCATATATTATATGTGTTTCTTGTATTGCCATTTGTCCAAAAATTTTCACTACATTTTTCTTAGTTCTTTTTTATTTCTTTGAGCATAAGTTTTGGCTTTGTATGAGCTTTCTTCTGGTTTCGCATTTGTTACTGATATTTTATGACACTGTAAACATTTTAGATTGCGAATCCAGTTCAGATGCTTGTAGTGTGTGTTTTATCCATTCAATATGCTCAGCAGAGCATTACATGTTTCTATGGCGCTGTGTCCTTGCAAGTCCTTGCCCCTGTTTCCTTACAGTCCCTCGGAATGTGTGAATATGACCGTGTTTACAGAAAGTGAAATGTGGGCTAAAGTGGAATATTTTTGCTGCCTTTTTTTGAGGGCAATTAAAATGGGTTTGTCGAGAGAGCGGTATGTCAGGAATCACCTACTGCTCGTTCAGACTACCATAATAAGTTAGGCCGTAACTAATTGAAAACATCTTAGAGATTTGTTTTGGCGTTGATTAAGTGAATTTTCGGACAAGCCATCAACTGAATATTTGTCAAAAAACTGACAATTCCGTGGCAGGGCGTGCGTGTTTTGTTCTCCATCATTAATTACCCAAGAATGGCCTGGGTTTCTCATGTTAAGCCTGTCAGTTGGCTGGACAAGTGAGTGGGGAGAGAAAATCACCCTTCCGTCAGTCCGATAAACACGAAAAACATTTTCTCGAACTGTTGAAAAAACTTTGCGAGATGGAGTACCAGCAACTTAAGTGCTATTGTACGGCTATTGAGAGAACAGAACGGGGAAAAAATGCATAAAAATCAATAGTCTGATGATTGAGATGATGGCTTTAAAATGCTTCAACTATATGGTATTTGCCCTGGAGAAAAATGGATAGCTTGTGGGAATCTTGAAGGTCTTGCTTTCATTCACAGAGAATTTCAACTTTAGGCTAGATGGATGATGGTTGAAAATTCCAATAAAATTCCTTTAAAAAGTTAATTGAAGATAATAAAAACAAAAAAGAGCTTACACAAAAACTGTCATTTTTAAACACTTACTTTAAGAGCTTATTCGTTTTTTCCAATCGTAGATCTAACAGTTTTTTTTGGGAGAAAAATACACAAAGTCCCTTGCATGCAATCATGAGATATTTACACAGCCGCAGCCATTCAAGTCGAACAAATTGGTTTGAAAAAATTACAAAAATCAAATAATATAAATGCTCAATATTGGCTGGCGTATGGAAAATGTTTAACGATTGATTGAATTTGAAAAAAAACCAAAAAAAATAGCTTAAGCCCGCATGGCGAACCACTCTTGACCAATTTATGCGAATGACTTTTAAAGCTTGCAATTTATCTGATATTTTTTCAGGCTCGTCAGCGAAGGACTATTTTTTAATGGACGTCACCGCAAGAACAAGAAAAAGACCAATAATAATAATAGCCGGCAGGAAGGGCGAAGAACCAGCGTCATCATGATCATGATCATGACCAACGTCCTGTCAACGTGAAATGAAAACGAAATTCAAAAAGTTGTCGTGCCATTTCTGAGCGAAGACCTGCCCACAGAGACGCCACCAAAAAAAAAAACGCAAAAAAGGAACAAGGAACCCGAACAACAAAAATCGTATAAATATAGGAACAGAGAAAATGAAGTCTGTCATTCTATATCCATACGGACCGCTAACGGGCGGCACAAGTTGTTGCCGCATGTTGCATGCCAAAAATTTGGCCATAACAAGTGCAATTTACACAATTGTAAGTGTTTGCGGATGGGGCTCGAACAACGGGGCGTATACGCAATGTGAACGAGTATGCAATTTTGTTCTCGTTAGTGGAAAAATGCTGGCCCTCATGCAAAATCAGTAGTTGCGGCTTGTATTATATTCCCCAGTTAATTGTGGCATAATTAAAAGACAAGAGTCCTTGCTGGAAAGTTCTCCTGCGGCATACCTCACCCTTATTTATTTGAAATGAAAGTATTTTTCTGACAGAGAGGGATGGCTTAAAAATTAATTTATGCAGAAAAATAAAATTCATAACTTGAAGTATGTCAGAGAGAGAGTTACATGCATTTTATTTTCATAGAAACATTTATAAGGCATAAACTTATGGGTTGTTCAAAGTTTAAGTATCATGAAACTAAATTATATTTTTATTTACCCTTGCCGAGGGTGTTCTAATTTTGTTCAAAATTTTGCAACGCAGGAATGAAGATTTTTTAATTTAATTTTCTCTTTTGTTTTTGCTGTAATTGTAGTTTTTTTTGTTGGAATATTTTGTTTTTATAATATTTTTGTTTTAATTTCTGTTGTATTTTTTTTAACTGTCTCTGACTATGTTTTTAAATGGGATGATTAACCACATATGTTAATTTTTTAATCGTAAATGTCATAGCTTTGGTGGTTTGTTAGATGGAGCTTGAGAGTTTTTTAGAATAAAACTTCGATGCCCAACTATCGCCGATAAATGAGATATGATAATGAGATATCTTATCCCATATTATCTTATAATATAGACTGCCCTTTAAAGCAAAACTAAAAGGAAAGATTCGTTAAAAAAATAACTCATAAATATTATTTAAAATGTAGTTACTTAATCCCTTCCTTCCTCAGTTATTCCCCAAACAAAACCCCAATTGTTCCTTAGAAATGCAGAGACAAAACGAGGGCAACCGCCACCTCTCGCCTTGACGCCTTCATCTCTCGTCTCGTGGCTTGTATAAATTACAATTACATGATGCTCGTTATGGCTTTTAATTTACGTTAATGGCCAAATCGTGCTCCTGGTAACTTTTTTTCTCTTTTTTTTGAGCACTCCGTACCACTACTCATAAGGACAATGCAGATCTGGGGACAATTACACGAAACACAATGCAATGCAACTCGGTGGGTTGGCAGACAATGGACATATTATGTATATCCATTGCAATGCCAGTTGCCCACTTATGGAAGTAAATTAGTTTTTGCTTAAGGAGAGGGCTTAAGTGTTTGGCTTCTGCAATTAGTGCTACATTTTGTGGCAGTTACGAGCACAACCTCGGACGGAATACGAAAGATTTCCCCGACTTCCCCCAGTGGGCCACCCCCACCACGTACCTCACTATGCCAAGTAAATGTTACGTGTTTAGCATAAGCCGAAGCTAGGGACTTACGGGGTTTATGGGGGGCTCCAACTGGGAGTGCAGTCACGACACATAATGGATGTATCTTAAAAGCACGCCATTTTGCATTTATTTATCACTGTTGCTTATTTTCTGAACCTGGGAACCTTTGGGCCACGGGGATTTGCTGTTCTGGAAATTGGTTTCTCATTAATTCCTTGTTCCATTAGCCAAGGAACTTTAATGAAAATAGATTAAAGTTTCTTATTTTTAAACTAGTCTGTCATACTAATGTTTAAGGTCAGACTTCTTATCTGTTTAAAATTGTTTTTTTTTTAAATATCTTTTATATTTTCTGTTTTACCTCGACTTTAATGTAAATGCCAAACCAATTTCCAAAACTTGTTTCTCCTTTTTAAAGGATACAACAGACATGAAAACATTTTCACGGATTAATTAGCAACCCGAACACCTCAGACCCTAAAATCCAATTGAGTTCCGACCCGTTTAAAAGTAAAAGCGTGTTTTGAAAAACCCGGGGACAGAGATTGGCGAAAGGGATGGAACGAAAAAGTAACATAAGGGTTGGGTTGTTGATGACCCATCAAAAAAATATATATATTTTGTATGCGGGTGCACATTGCGTATACGTGTTTTTGAGGTAAATACTTAAATTGATGTATTTTCTGTATACTTCTTGTAGAATATATCACTTTTAATTGTGCTGATATACTCGTGGCGCATCAATGTCAACATGCACAAGTCGAGTGACCTGCAGGATGTCTACTACGGTAAGTCCCTGGCAATTAAACACATTTTCACACACGAGACAAAACCCAAAGCGGCAATAAACCCGAAAACTGAAACGACAAGCAGCCAGCCACATAATAAATAAAGCCATTTTAATAAATAAATTAAATGTAGATGAGGCTGCTGGATGGCACGCCCAAAGGAGTCGGCTCTATATACAAATATGAATTATGAGTGCTGCGAAAGCTTAACACTTAATTTTTGATAAATGAGATCAAAATTTGATTCCGTAATAAATTGATGACGGCTACTTGCTTAAAAAGTCACTGACTTTTGCCTTAAATCTTTAACATTTATCCAAGTTCTGATATTAAATTTCGGTTTATTCATTACAGGTGTGCAAATAGCATATTTTGCCATTATTGGCACACAAATGTCCATGATATTGCTCAGCATTGTGCTAATATTTGGAATATGTCGGGTGAGTATTCTTGTTTGATTAAGAGCTTTATGAAATTCCACATTATTAAGCGCATTGTTGGCTTATAGAACTTAAAGTCAAACATCCGTAAATTTAGCCAATTGTGCCGAAATGGAAATGTTTGCAAACAAAGCAAATTCAAATGTAAATTATGTGAAGCATTCATGCCTTGTGATTGCCTTTTCAAAGTACAAAGTGTACACATTTCGGTAGAATAATTTTAAAGTCTTAAGGACAAATATTTCTAATTTAAATTTTTTGTGCATGACGAAATATATGGTTCTGAAATTGGAAACCGCCAAACCAATAACCAAAAACCCCCAGAAAATTCCCATTGACAGCGGCATGAAAATGGTAACAATTTGTCACACCATTGGAAGCCAAAAAACTGGGTTGATGTCTGACTGAGTAAACTGAAACTGAACTGTGAGCTGGCACGACACATTCTGGGTCAGTTTTTTTTTTTTGGCTGAGCAATTGCCAGCTATATTTTGCGGAATTTTTTAATTTCGGCACAGAGATCCATGCAGAAGGTCAATTTTCTTCCGCGATAGGACTTCCATTCCCCATACAAAGTGTAAATGAAAATGTTTCCCAGTTCGTTTATTGGTCAAATTAATTGCAGCTCGTTAATAGGCGTTTTATCCTTCGTTCTTGGAGCTGAGAGCCAGCCAGCTGATGTCCATTAAATAATACATAAAGCATTGGTTCTTAATTAGGCAAAACAACTAATTGCAAAACAAATGTTTCAAGGTCTACAAGCAAAGTTGTGGCAAGTGTTTCGTCCAAACAAATACTATTAATATTGTAGCCCTTGTAGAGCTCTGGAAGGGTGTGTTTGGAAAGATATTTCTCAAAAAAGAATGTGGAAAATAATCCACACATCCACCCATTTGATATACGTATTTCCCGCCATAAAATGTTCATTAACAGATTACATAAAATTTCATAAATTAGTCCATATTAAAATGTAATCCTCCGGGCATCGGATAGATGTATAACATTTTCATGGCTGCCACAAAAATTTCTATGCAAAACGTTGTGGCCAAAAACTGTCAGCTGCACATCAGGAATACATATTCCCAGCGTGCTCAGCCAGAAATTTGTTGGCACATGAATGGTGTAAAAATGGTGCAAAAAAAATTCCAATCAGAGGGCTTACCACCCATGACCAGATAAATTACCCCACACTCACACCTCGCTTTTGTTTCTCCTTGTCCAACAAAAGTGAAATCCCCACCATATTTTATAGTATAGTCATGAAATCAATAGCTATACAGGTACTCGGAGCACTTTTCGCTTTATTTTCCAATCGCAATATATTCAAGGTGGCTTTTATTTTTCGCATTTCTATAGGAGAACCCCGGATTAATTGTACCCTGGATAATTGGCTATATAACATTTATGGCCCTGGAAGCTGTCGCCATGGTCTACTCCAATGTGCTGCGCGATCATGTAAATAAGGTAAGCTGGTTTCCCATCTCAGGGAGTAGATGCAATCCCCCAGGAGCAGATGGGGAGTATTTTACGTTTAAGATGTTTTTATTTTGATTTGATGTGTTTTCATTTATTGAAAAGCAAGCTCATAGAACCCATACACAAAGGACTCAGCCCCCCATGGAGAAGCCCTTGAATATCCTGGCATAAATCAATGGGCATCCACGGCGACAAACAAATAATTTACAAAAAGCCTTCAAATGCCAACAAATCAAACCGAATCCGTTACATATGTAAAAAGTTGTGATGTCCTCCTTCCATTTTTATGCTAAAATCGAACAAAAGCAGCTCTGTAGCTGTGGGCCTTGGTCGGAAGTTGGCGACAGTTGAGTGCAATGTTGGCTAAATCAAGAACAATGGAAGAGAGTTGGTAACACAGAAAACAAAGGACCCAGTGCAACAGGCAGGCGGTTGGGAATTAAAAAGGGACAAGGGGAAATCCGATCTGGAGATAGAATTGAATAGACAGGGAACAGATGGTTCAATGGGGATGTATTGGAAAGGAATTTTTTGTATCACTTAAAAGTTTTTTTTTATTAAAATATTAAAACAATAAACTAACGGTCAGGCTCTAGTTAACACTAAAATGTAGACCCAAAATCCATTTCTTACACCATTAAAAATAAACCGACAAAAAGAAACCCCTTTCCTGTTCCTGAAACCTTTGTTTGATTTGTCAACTTCGTTTTTTAAAGTAACTCCGCCACAACCAAAGCGTCCTCTTGTAACAAATGAAAGGCCACAGGGACACGAGGCTAGAAAAAAAGGATATGTGCGGAAAACTGTAGGAGTAAGCAAGCCCAGAAACATATACATTCGGGGCAAATAGACAGACAAGAGCCCACTACACACACGCACTTAAAACAAACGTCAAAGTCAAAGCGGCACAAAGGCCGGAAAATCGAGGGGAAAAACGGAGGGCGGTAGATGGAAAAACAAGCAACGGCCTAGGGTCTGGATAGCGAGGGGGGGTTACCGGGTGAAACTCAAAGACCAGCGGCACCCAAACATCCATGAGGATCTAGTCTGCACATATGCAATGAGTTGGGCATTTTTCTGCACCATTTTCCTTTAGAATTTTACATTTGTCTATGTCGGCATGGCACGGCATTTGTTTTTGTTGTTTTGGTTTCCTTTTTGTTTTTCCTATTTTTTCTATTACGAACGTGTTCTGCTTTTCCTACACTTTTTTGTTTGTTTTTCCCCACCAGCCGGGGGACATGGAAATTTCAGTGTTTTTTTTCTGCTGGAAAATTGTCACCTCATGCATAATTTATTGCAATTCCAAAGGTAAAAATTCATTTTTCTCTTTTTTTTTTTGGCTCACAAAGTTTTGCGTTGCTGCCGTTTTTTATTTTATTTTGTTTCAGGCTAGAAGGTAACTAATTTGTTGGGAATTTTGTGTGGAATTTCCAAATCATTTGAACTGTCAGTTTTGAAGTTTGAAATATTTGTTTTTGTATTTTACCACCAACCATTAGGTTTTAAACATCTCTAACCCCTCTCTAATCATTTCAGCAATTCGATGCCATGTGCAAAGCGGAGGTGGCGTTTTTTATCGCCCGAGCTTTCATCAATGTAAGTAAAAATCAAATTTTTTAGAAACATCAAAAAGAACCACAAAATTTTATTTCCTTTGATTTATAATGAAAAAGGCATATTCGATAATCGTCTCCATCATTCGGATTGAAAGCATCAAGTCTTCTACTTGATGCACTTTGAGGGCGTTTTTAAAAGCGTCCATGCCATTCTTGATGAAAACGATACATGTTATTATCACAAAAAGATAAATCAAGTAAGGAATGCCTATCTTCCGGCCGATTCTTCCTTTGTAAATGTTTGCGATCATTGACATCAAGTTGAGGGCAAGGAAAAACGTATACAGACAGAGCCAGGGGATCATGTGAGATGGTGAAACCTTTAAGACGACACAGCTATCATTACACCATCAGCTTTTTGTAAGCCCGTATCATACTTACGAATAACACACCATAAAACAATGACGCCCAAGAGCAAATGTGAATAAATCCATGCAAGAAATTGTAGTATCGTCGTGAAGCTTTTGAAAAGCTACGAAGCAATTGGTTATTTTTTAATAACACAGAATCTGGATCGATCAAAAATTGTGTAAAGCAAAAAATACCAGCGACCTGTAATTATTAAAATAACAAAAGCGTATACTTTATAATCGTATATCAATACTTACTAAACCATACCAACTGAACACGAACATAATCCAATGATAATGGCGATATGATATCATTTTGCCATTAAGAAAATTCATCACGGAACGCGTGTAGGCACGATTGGCAAAGCCAAACATATCGTATTCGTTCCGGCACATCTTTATATCTTTATTAAAGTAGTCGCAGAAACCACAGATTGTCTGATCTATTGATTTCAATCTGTACATTATGATCGTAGTCGGGCTTTAGACTGAATTGAAAAAAAAAAAAAATTTTTAAACACACGAATTTAACTGTAATGCTTTTAGATCCGCTTTCGACAAACCAAGCTATATAAGTGAAGTTCCACATCAGCTTTCAGCCCGAGCTTCATTCACACAAAATCAAGGCTAACTAGATTTTTACTTTATCGATACTTGTAATAAATAATTAAATTACCAGCCGAGTCCATTAGGATTCCCTTTTGGCAGCATAAAAATGTTCAGGCCGTGTATTGATAGCGAAAGTGGGGCTGTGTGCGGGATTCTATCTAATGGATATTTATGATACCCAATTTTCTCCTGTTTTTTTTTGTCTATTCGAACAGGTGCTGGCCATGTGGGGAGTTCTGCGCTTCTACAATTTGGTTCGCTCTGGAATTACCTGGCGGGGTCCGGAGGTAAGTCAATTAATCATCCCATAATGGACGCAGGGGGAGTGCTAAAAGGAAGCTTGATTTATTTAGTGCAAGTCGAGGTAGAGTTTTCTAAATAAAAATACCATTATAAGCCAGTTTCTAAATAGGTAAATTTTGGTTTAAGCTAAGCAGGGGACTCTTTTTAAATTTATAAATTTTTCAAGATTTTTAAAAGGGACTAAGGGGTATGGATACATAAAACTTATATTAATTCTTTAATAAAATCAACTTTTATTCTTATTCCCATTTAGGCAAAAACCGCCATTTTCGCGCCAATGTACAAAAGCGTTAACACCAACAAGCCGCACACATACACTTACAGCAAAAGGTCACGGCGCCGCCATAGCATCGAGGCCACTTCCGGCGGATGCTGCGCTATCTTCGATTTCGATTTCGAGTACGATGACGATAACTATGACGACGACGATGACGATGAGGCGGCTGCCTTTGGCGACGGCCTGGATACGGAGGACGAAGTGGGTTACGATTATGATGATTACTACGATTACTACGACGACGAGGAAATGGCAGAGCAACAGGAAAAGGAGCTGCACAAGGACGATGCCGATTGCAGTATGCTGGGCGCCACCAAAACGAGACGAACACGATCTGCAGTGGTGAAGGTCAAGGGTCATCGGCGCACCAATAACAATATTCGCAGCGTGCTGATCAACAAGCGGCACAACAAATACAAAATAGCCCGACCCCAGACCCAGCTGGAGGTCATCAACGAGTCGGAGCGGAGTGCGGGGAGCGGCAGCGATGAGAACGACTCTCTATTGGTGGCCTATGACAGCAGCTCGTCCCTGGCGTCGGTTTGACATTGGCCGCCGCCATGTAAGTCCGGAAGCGGAAATGGAAATGCAGCCATTGGGTCATTGCGAGGTGACACCAATCAATCGAAGCCAAGCGGAAAATCCCGAACAAGTGCTTACAGCAAAAGCGGATCCGGAACCGGAAGCGACGACAGCGACGATCCTGACGAGGGCCAGCATCTGGAGCCTGGCTGGGCGAAGGACCTCGCCCTCGGTGGTCAATGTTGTGGTCAGCGTCAACGCCGACGTCCACTGCGACGCGTCTACTGCGCTGTGAATCTGTCCATAATGGGCCTCCTGGTGGCCGTGGAGATCTACGCCCAGGTGGCCATATTTTTGTAGATCATAAATCAAAAAGTACTTTATATATAAAACAAATACTATGATTTATTTTTGAGGGTTAAAGTTACCTTATTTTATATTTAATTTATTGATATTTCTGATATTTTTTTCTCTACGAAAATCACTAAATAAAATAAATACTAATGTTTTAGATAGCTTGGTATTTAAAATCTGAAATAAATAGTTTAAAATATGTGTACAAATGATTATAATCAAAAACATAATAATCATATTAGTCATACCATTTTTCAGTCTTGAAGGTTTTTTGAAGAGTCTTTTATTTAAAAACTTTATTTGATGAGTTTATATATTTCTTAGGTTTTTCCATCTACTTGAAAACTATAAATCTTTTTAAAAATTTGTTATAGTTAATCGCAATAAGGATTGCTTTACTTTTTTACAAATAAATCTCTGCAGAAACATATTTTTATGTTTAACATAATAAAACATTTTAGTTTATAGCTAGCTTTAAATAAAAACTTAAGCCCAAAGAAAAAAAAAACAAAAATTTCTTTAATAATTAGAACAATAATAGAAGTAAAACATAACATTTAAAGTAAATGCTTTTCCCAACAGAAGCTCTAAGAGAGAAACCCTCGCAGCCAAAATAAAAATCTGTGCAAAGCTTAAGATACATTCTTTGCAATTCCCAGATAAAAGCTTTAAAGTTACTCAATGGAATCATATGTCTAACCTTAGAAGAATTAAAAACAAGTCCCGGAGAAATGTAACAGCAACAATAAACGCAAAATTCCATTAAAGTTAACCAAAAAACGTTTAAAATGTTTAGAGAGTGCTTAGGAAAATACTTTGTAAATACCTGCAACTATTTCCAATCGATATCGATGACGTGAATATAAAAAGTAAGAAAGAAACAATATAATAATCATATCTATTAATGTTGTACATACAAACCATACCTATAGGAAGTAATCTTAAGTACAGTTGCGCCAAAAACAAAACACAAACTAGACAGCCAGTTCGAAACTAACCAATAAATGTGAGTTGATGTATACCTTAACGTAAACCCAATAATAATAAATAAACAATTGATTTTTGTGAAGAAAAAAATGGTATTTATTATTAAATGATAACCAAACGTGATGGGCACGTGTAAGAGGAAGAAAATCTATCCAGAGTTATTAATTTGGCCGTTTGGCAATCAAACGGGAAACTGTCTAATCACGACGGCCAAAACTAATTAAATGATAATGAAAGTGATGGAAACGGAACAGCCCAATCCGGGGGACACGTGACGCAATCAAAGCATCAACAAGTGGCAATATCTCTGCCCAGAACAAGGTTGCAATCGGTGGAATCTAATCAGCCATCGCCGCTGGGTTTTTGGGTTTAAAAGCACTGCCCCCCGAATGGCGACCAATCAGTTGCGAAACATGAAGGTTCTAGTGTTGATCGCCTTAAGTGGCCTGCTCTTGGCCCCTGGCCAGGCCAGGATCGTGCCTCAGGAGGAGGACAGTCTCTGGGAGGTACCAGAAGTGCCCGTTGAGATTCACGCAATCGAATCCAGAGAAGGTGAGTAATTGGGTAATTAATTAAATACCTAATAAATAAAACTCCTTCGCATATCCAGCTGGATGTTCTATCAAGATCCGCAGTTCGGAGCTGAAAGATCCCCAGCCCCTGCTGATCAAGCCGGGAACCTCGGACTTTGCCGAGTTCTCCGACACTGGTTACGTGGACGTGGCCAAGGACAAGACCATTGAGTTCCATTGCACCAGCAGCCTCGCCTCGCCCCTATCCGGAAAATCCGCCACTGCCAAGTGTGTGGGAGGCACCACCTTCAAGATTGGTGATAAGGAACACGACCTGTCGGCTATCAAGTGCTCATCCTGGCCAGCGTTTGTGGGCAAGAAATCCGGATCCAGTTGCAATGGCGGCACTACCCTCATTCATGTGGGTTTTGAGCTGGATGGCTCCCGATTTGCCAAACAGTACGAAGTTTGCTTCAACGAGGACGAGGAAGTGACCCGGTATGTGCACCACTGGCTGGAGCCAGGAAACAACTACTATGCCACCGGAGTAGATCGCATTACCTTCGGAGCTGGCGGTTACTTTGCCGGCAAGAATGTAGACAAGCTCTACACCCAGGCTGTGCAAAAGGAGACCATCGACAAGGAACTGGACATGGACTCGGCTCGCTACTTTGACTCCGCCAAGAACGTTTTCCTGGCCCGTGGACACATGGGTGCCAAGGCTGATTTCGTATTTGCTCCGGAGCAGAGAGCCACCTTCCTGTTCATCAACGCTGCTCCCCAGTGGCAGACCTTCAACGCCGGAAACTGGGCCCGTGTCGAGGACGGAGTCCGCGCCTGGGTGGCCAAGGAGAAGAAGCATGTCGAGTGCTGGACCGGAGTCTGGGGTGTCACCACCCTGGCTGACAAGAAGGGCGAGCAGAAGCCGCTGTATCTGTCCCATGATCACAATGGAAATGGACTGATTCCGGTGCCGAAACTCTACTTCCGCGTGGTCATCGAACCCTCCACCAAGAAGGGAATCGTCCTGATCGGCGTCAACAACCCACATCTGAGTCTTGATGAGATCAAGCGGGACTACATCCTGTGCACGGATGTCAGCGAAAGGATCAACTGGATCAGCTGGAAGAAGACGGACATCACCGCCGGCTACTCCTATGCCTGCGAGGTTTCCGAGTTCCGCAAGAAGGTGGATCACCTGCCCCAGTTCTCCGTTAGTGGTCTCCTGGTTTAAGTTCCTTCAATACCTGATAAATAAAACGTTTTTGATCAACAAGTACTTACTTAACTGTCATGGATTTGATACATTTTCTAAACTTTGCGCTCCTTTTTGTATTTTTATTGCCAATCTGCCATGGCTCATCCTCGCGGGCACGTCGTCGTAATAAACGACTCTCCCATAGCGTTTTCAACGAGAAATCCCTTTACCTGGCCAGAGTTATGGTTTCCATCAGAACAAGGACTGCCCGGACATACTACGGGGATAACCATTTCTGCGGTGGCGCCATTATAGCCCCAAATTTCGTTCTGACCTCAGCTCACTGTATTGTAACGTGAGATAAGTCCTTTTCACCCTGAACCATTAAAAAAGAATATTTATTAATTCCTTAGGAAACGTCGACTCTTCCTGCCCACTAGAATGCTGCTAGTTGTGGCCGGAACACCGAACAGGCTTAAATATATCGAAAGAAGATCCTTTCATACCCCGGTGGTTCAAATAATAGCGCCAGATAACTTCACAATCTTCAACACCAATGACATTGTATTGCTGCAGACAAAATTGCTGTTTCCCAGAGACAATTTTTATATTGAAATTATTGATTTGCCCTCACAACCTGCTAAAGTAGGATTCTACTACGATCTAGGTGGGTGGGGACGCTTATATCGGGTAAGTTCTACAACATTTTTGTCAATAATTTCTTTTCTTACAACTAATTTTCAGGGCGGCCCCCTTAGCTCAAACATTGGTCACATTAGTGTGCCAGTGATACCCCCTGAACTGTGTCAGGAGTTGCTCCATGTCACCAAAAGGGATATGCTCTGCACCTTTGATCACAAAGCGGACTCCGCCAAGTCGGCCTGCATTGGAGATCTCGGGAATCCGCTGGTGCTGAACCGTACGATATATGGCGTCGTGAGCAGCACTTTGGGATGCAGCAGCCCCCACCTGCCTTCCATTTTCACGGATGTTTATAAGAACGTGGATTGGATCATGCGTAATATGTTACATGGTAGTCGAAACGGGGCGGATACCTATATATCTGAATCTAAAACCCTACTCTTGCTACAAATTTTCACTCATTATTTCTGTAAATTGTATAGTAACTTTCAATAAATAAAATTAGGGAGGATCTGTGTGTCTTGAGACTTAACTGTCAGTAGTTTATAAACATTTTAAATGGCTTTGTTATTAAACAAGTTTTTATTGCATAAATTGTGTAGTTTCCTTTTGTTTTTCTTACTCTTCAAACTGATCTCCACTAAGTCAGTGAAAAGAGTTAAAAGATTGTCTAGTCCTTTTTACGATGAAGAGAAGATCGAAGGACTCTCGAAATATGTTGTTTCCATTCGATCGCGAACTCCCAGTAAGTTTTTCGGGGACAATCACTTCTGTGCCGGGGTCATCATATCAAAGGAGTTCATCTTGACCTCAGCCCACTGCACAATGGAGTAGGTATTGTACCAGAAAAAACCGAATCCTTACATTAAATATAAAACTATTTCTCTGAAACTCAAAAGTAAACGCAAGATAATTTATCGAAGTCGAGTGCTGTCGGTCATAGCTGGAACTGAAAATAGGCTGAAATACCGCCCGAATACCTCTATCAATCTGCCGGTAAAAAGGGTCTTTGTGCCGGAAAATTTCACCCTACAGAATACAAACAATATAGCTCTGATGAAGCTGGGCGAGCCACTGCCGACAGATAATCCATATGTTGGAATCATTAATCTGCCAACCACTGAGCCACAACGGGGTCTTAATTACACGGTTATGGGCTGGGGCCGAATGTATAAGGTATTTATTCATATTCTGTAAGATATAGCATATTCTACATTTTTTATAGGGTGGCCCCATGTCGGCCAAGCTTCTGTACATTGACGTGGAGCTGCTTCCCCGGGAAGAATGCGAAAGGCTGTTAAACGTTTTCAAGGAGGAGATGATGTGTGCCGGAAACCTTCACAACAATCTCGATGAAAATCCCTGTGCTGGTGACACTGGAGGGCCACTAATTTTAAACGAGACTGTATACGGAATAGTGAGCTATCGCATTGGTTGTGGATCCAAGGACCTGCCCTCCGTCTACACAGACGTCCATGCCCATGCAAAATGGATCCAAGACACGATGCTCCAAAATGGATGTAGGAGCTTGAAAAGTTTCCTTTACCTTGTTTTGGCCTCAACATATTGTTCAGTTATGAGAAATAGATCTATGAACAGTTTCGCAGGTTTTTATTTCATTAAAAATTATCTTTTTTAGACCAAGAGGCCACCCTTGGCGGTCAGAGCGGGCAAGTTCTTGACGGTCTTGAGGAAGTCGGACACTTCACAGGCGTAAGAGTAGCCGGTCTTGATGTCCGTCTTCTTCCAGTTGATGTAAGTCACCTGGTCGCTGACATCCGAGCAGATGACGTAGTCCCGCTTGATCTGCTCCTCGGTGAGATGGGGATTGTTGACACCAACGAACACGATGCCCTTGTGGGTTGAGGGCTCGATGACCACGCGGAAGTAGAGCTTGGGCACAGGGATGAGACCGTTGTTGTTGCCATCCTTGGCCAGGTACAAGGGAGTCTCTACGCCCTGCTTGTTGGGCAAAGTGGTCACTCCGTAGACTCCAGTGTAGCAGTTCACGTTCATCTTGTTCTTGGAGACCCAGGCCCTAAGACCATCCTCCACACGAGCCCAGTTTCCGGCGTTAAAGGTTTGCCACTGGGGAGCGGCATTGATGAACAGGAAGGTGGCCCTCTGCTCGGGGGCGTAATCAAAGTCAGCCTTGGCGCCCAGGTGACCTCGGGCCAGGTAGACATTGCTGGCCGAATCGAAGTACTTCTCGGCATCACCGCCCAGATCATTGTTGATGGTCTCCAGTTGGGTGGCCTGAGTGTACAGCTTATCCACGTTCTTGCCATCAAAGTATCCAGCGGTCTGGAAAGTGATCCTGGCCACTCCCGTCTCGTAGTAGTTGCTGCCTGGCACCAACTGGTGGCGCGTATAGCGGGTCACCTCCTCCTCCTCGTTGAAACAGATCTGCATTTGCTCGGCGAATCGCGACGAGGTGATCTCGAAACCAACACGAATCACAACACCACCGTTGCAAGTGGCTCCCGATTTCACAGCCTTGAAACCCGGCCAGGACTTGCAGTAGAGATCCTTGAATTCGTAGTTCGAGCCATCCACCTTGAAGGTGGTGCCGCTCACACAGCTGGCCGTGAGCAGATTCTGGGAATGGGTGTTAAATCCGGAGGGACACCACAACTGGAAAGAGCCACCCGATTCGAATTCCATGACACCCACATCGGAGAAGGGATAGAACTCCTCGGAGTCGGTCTTCAGGTAAACGGGCTGGGGGCTGGGAAGGCCACCGCGAATAGCTACGCTGCAGGCTAAATAAATAAAATAAAAATGTTTTAATGATAATGAAAGTATTGGCTTTTTAAAAACATAGTCCACATTATCTAAGAGTTCAAAGACCTCTTCCCTCAATCAAAATCCAAATCAATTACCTCCAGCACGACCCACCGGATGGGGGGGTCCCGCAATAACCCCGTCAAACACATCGACTACGGGGGGAACTTCCACATCCACATAGGGAGGCACTCGGCCCCAAACAGCCGGAGCTGCCAGGAGTCCAACAAGGAGCAATGAGAACTGGACGCACTTCATTTCACTTTTAACAGCTTCGAGGTGGCGGTGTCATCTTTAAATAGTCCCCCACCATATCTCGGCCAATTAATGAAAAATAGTTAATAAAATCGGAATCTCGCCATTCAGGCCTTTATCTCTGCTGGAACAATAAAATATTGGCAATATCTATTAACGTGAAGTGCTGCCGAAGTGCGCGCATTTCGGTTTCTGTCATACGTAGACTTAATTGCTTGAAAGCACTTTGTTTCGAGATTATTTTCGTGGACAAGTGGCTAGAGGAAATACCCAGGTAGCTCAGATAACTTTGACTAACGAAAATAGAATGTGTTTCCCATAGTTTATCCGATCGTGTATCTTTGGCTCACGTTTCACTGCACTGTATTATCTTACATTTTTGTACAAAAAGATTAATAGAGTTATTTTGGGAGTAATTATTTTTATCATTTTTGTCTTATAAACCGGAAATATTACGTATACGCAATGTGGTTTTTGTGGATGGATCCCATTTTCTTATTTCCAATTAAAACCGAAAAAAACAGCAACCTGCTTCCATATCTTCTATACAAATTAATTAATCTACATTTTATTAACAAGTTCTTTTAAACATCATAGACTTAGGCTATATATAATTAATGTCTACTCCTATTTCGGCAAAACCACTGGCTCAGCACCCCCTTAACACACTAATATTCCTACTAACTGGTAGTGATGGTGAAACTCGAAGACAGCCTCCTGGCCTCTAATTGAGTTATTTAATCAGCAAACAAGTTCCTTCCCCCTTTGAATGCCAATAATTTATAATCAACAAGTAATTAAGGCTTATGGCCGCCGTAGGATTTGATTTTCTGGTGGCAATGCCGTTTCCGGGTCCTGTAATTGGAAAATGTGAGGAGCAACCAGGAGGACGCAGCCAGGAACCATGACACTCGGGCGGAAGAAAGCTACGATGAAAATGTCCATTAATCATTATCTGGCGCCCCTCAGCCAGTTTACTGACTCATTTATCTATATCAAATCAATTAGCGAACACCTTGAAGCCTTCTGGGGTGGAAAATGTTGGCAGCGGGAAAAAAAGGAGGAGAAAACGGCCTGGCAGAAACCTTTTTCCGTTTGTTCGGATTTCCTTTTTGTCCTTGCTACGTGCCAATTTGGCTCGTTTTGTTCGCTCATTCGTAAATCTAAACAAATCATCAATTTTCACAAATTATACGCGATACGGCCGTATCCGTGTTCAGTATCCGGCTGAGGTCCTTGGGCTCCTTGGTGTCCGTATCCGTGTCCTTGGGTCTTAGGGCCTAATTGCCTGACTATCTTTTTCGCTTTTCTCGCCGCGTTTCCCGCCCTTCGCCGCTGTTCATTTTACATTCCATTAATTAATGTCAATGGCCGACGAACTTTGACATATTGAGCTTTATTTTATATCCTTCTCGTTGTCTCGAAATCCAGGCGCCCAGCTACAGGACTGCAATGGCCAATTTTGTGGTTTAGCCTAATGAAGCAAAATACTTCTATAGAAAATCATGGGTAATAGAAGTATATTGTGAAATCCGGGACGGAATTTGGAGGGCCATCTGCAATTGCTTTGGTAATTATGTAGAAGAAAAGGCAATAAAAATTGTCTTAAAAATCATTATTAAGTTGAATAATTTAATTTATTGGTTATCCTATAATCCATTTTAACATCCAACTAAAAAATGATTCCATGATTCCATACCCTTAGTATCCGCCGATTTATATCTTTTTCCGCAGGTCGTAAATTATACCACAAAATTTATGAGTTTCCAATCAATATTAATTGCCTATTAGATACATTTGAGCCCGATTCATTAGCCACCTGACGCCTGAGAGAACATTTAACTTAAATCGCTTTTCTCGCACGACAAACGAGCATAAAAAAACGCGAAAAAAAATAAGAAGGAGGCACACAATTTAATTCGAATTTGACTTGATCAGACACATTGCATTGAAGAGCTTCGAGACTCATTCAAGGAGCCCAAATCCCAGGACAGAGGACCCAGCCTTTGATAAATGGCACCCATATTAATAACATATGTGTGGGCGTGTTTTGTATCGCCGAGGGTGTGCCAGAGTGCCGAGATACCTTTGATTGATAAGGCTTCCTAAGCGTGTTTGTTCAACCCAGCAAGGGGCCGAGGGGAAGGGGATAAATAAGGCGAAAGGGCAGCGGAAGGGGGGCCAAAGGTAAACGAGGACGAGCTAACGAATGAATGAACGATTTTGCACCTTTTCAACAGGTCTCTTTCTCCGCTCGGGATGTTCAGGCAAATTGAAAACGGGGAGTCAATAAAGCCGTAGACAGTCAGACATGGCCAAGGGCTACATCAGGATCAGGGTGGTCCTTTGGCAAAATGGAATCACAAAATAATTAGGTAACATATTCAATTTTTGCATATATTGTATATCTTTCATACATATCGAAGATAGTACCTTTAAAATAAAAACGGACAATTGTTTAAGGTTCTGAAAACTAGAAAGAAGATAATAAATTCGTAATATTTTTAATTCGTAATAATGTAATATTTTCCGTTTTTTTAAATATTTTAAATCATATTTTTTAAATCTCCAAATACCGTATTTTATCAAGTCCACCCCAATGTTTATTCTACAGTTGTATCTGTGCAATGATGGATTAAATGTATCTCAAAGGCGTGAAAGCCAAAAGGTAGCACAAAGTAGCACATTGTGGTTGCATAATAAACATCAAGCACACTTCAATTTAGTTTAGCCGAGGGCCACAAAAAAAAAGGAAAAAATAATATAACACAAACCGCACACAACAAAGGTTACAAAGGTTCCAAAAATACACACTCTGTAATTGCCAAAGGCCTTTGGCCTTTTCAACCTTATGCAAATCGTACACAACCCGTGGCAAATTTTGTCAGTCAAGCGAAAGATCCCCGATAATTGCAATGTCCTACTCGATATCTTCAAAGGATATTTATACCCACATTCGTACCTCGACAATGGGTCCCCAATCCTGTCTACACTTTACAGATTTGAATTAAATAATGCCCAATAAACCGAAACAACTTTAATTTTAAAAGCAATCATAAAAATAAACTTGGAAAAAATATGGAGTCTGTGGCCATATCAAGTAATAAAACATTAACTGACCAAGCTAACGAACAGCGTAAAAATTATAAAGTAGTTGAACATGATAGGCTCACGTCCAAAAACATGAAAAAAATGATTAATGTCCTGGCGGAGAATGAAGAAAAACGGGCATTAATAAAGTTCAAGTAAGGAGCTGCAAGGGTTCTGGACAAATTGAAAAGAATCCGAAAGCAGAGTCTTGAAAGCAAGGTTTTTTTTTTGTTGAAGAGGTTCTTAATCAAAGCTTAGAGTACAACAAAATAATATTAGACAAGGTCTATAACAAACAGATTAAGTTTAAGAAATGTGAAACCTTACTAGCAAACGTTTTGAAATTAAATGATTAAAGTGACTTAGATATAAGATTCCTAGAAACCTACAAAGTTCAGAGAACCCAACAATTTAATAAAAAAATGTCTTATTAAATTAGTTAAATAATTTTTAGTAACCCAATTAGGGAGTCAATTGACGTCCTACGACCCTCGTCTCAGTTTTCCAAATTTCCGCTGAAAACTTTAATTGATTCGGAAACCGTTCACATTGGGAAAAGTCTTGGCCTGCTCGCTTCGCCGGATGACTTATTATCCTGGCCAAATAGGGATATGGTGGGGTAGGTGACTGAATCTTGATTTGTCCTTGGCCCGTCTGGCCACTCACCAAATCTGTGTGATAATCTGGTGTTGCAATCAGCGCTACAGCCTCCCACTAATGGCAGCCACTTTGTACGGCCATTTTGCTAGGGCTTCCCGTTCAGAACTCGGTCTCCTTCCCTTTCCGGTCTTTGGCCATTTGTTTTCCCAGTGTTTTTCTCTCACTGGCTTCCTCTTTTTTTTTGGCTCTCCTTGCCCTCGCAACGCTTCAATAACTTTTATCACTTTTAATTGGATTTTTCTTTATAGTCAACGCATGTCTTAGAAGACTAACACATGTTCAGATTGTAATTGTGTTAATGTCGCCCGTGTATGGGTGCGAGCTTGTGTGGGCGTGTCCTTTGTTTTTGTTATTGTCCTGCGACATGAGACTAATACCAGTTTCCTTCCACCACACACACAAACACACACACATGTTTATCCATATGTATATCCTGCATTTGTTTGGCAAAATTTGTTTATTTCTTTCTGTTTGCCATTTTTCTCTCAATTTTCTTAATTGCTTCTTAATGTCTGTGCCTTCGGGCAGAAACTTGTCTTTATAAAGTTGGTTTTTAAGCTCGAAATGCGATTATTGCAGGCACTATTAAGCTTGAAGAGAAATCTTCAGGAAAGCACCAACTAGAAGCTCTTTATAAAATAATGTAGCACACTTTTATGGGCACTTAAATTTGTTAAAAAGGCATCTGAAGTTGAAAAACTTATTCAAAAGCTGGTTTCTGAGCGTTTAAAAATTCTTTTTTTAAGTAGAAATATTTATTTCTCTACATTTTCTAAAATTACCGGCTTGTCAACACTTTCAGTTTACTTTAGTTAGTTTTACCAAATTGATTGCATGCCGTAACTATACCAGCTCCCTCACGAAAATCGACCAGAAAAGTTTTCAACTTGTGTCCTCCCAGAGACAGTGTCCTGGAAGTCAGGACAGTTTTTTCTTTCCGTCCTGCTCGAGTCGCTGTTGACACGTAATTGACTTTGTCCGCACTCTTCACGAGGACAATTTGTCCGCCACTTGCTTGGACCAATTAAACGCCATCGATGACCAATTGCAGTTGATGCCAAATTGCTAGCGATTCGCGAAGATTGCCCAACGTAATGGCGGCAGGGGGAGGAGGTCTGTGAAAGTGAATTGGGGTAAGTGAATTTCGGGGAAGGGGGCACAGATGCAACGGACCGTAATCAATGCATAATTTTAATGCCATTCCTGAATGCAATTACGTGTCGAATGTCTTTGGGCTATAAAAGCAGGAGAAAATATTCTGCGAAAATGAAAAACCGTTTCGACAGCAACTCGTTAATATTCGGTGCGATGAAAGTTCAAGTTTTTTCGCAGATCCATGGCTGGATACTTCTGCTATTTGTCCCCTTTCTGGCTGTCAGTTTGGGACCATGTGTGGCTGGCAGCCCACGGAGCTGGACCTCGAATGCCCGGCAGGACCCGAAAACCCCGTGGGGCAATCAGTTGCCGGATATGCTAGTCGCTTACTATCGCCACCACGGCGTTCACAGTCTGATGCTGGTCGTTTGTCACACGGACATTGGTAAATTTATCCAGTGCATGCAATGTGCTTTCTTTTTTCCAAAAATTTATGACCCATACAATACAGTGAAAAAAAGGAAATCATATTTCAAACCATTTTTTTAAAAACAAATCCAATTTCTCTAATTTTTTAAACTTCATAGCGGATCCGAATCTTCAGACTCTATGGCAGCACTTGAATCTCAATGGTTTCTATGTGCAGGTCCATACGGACGCCTCCTTGAGGGATCTGCAACATTCCGATGTCCTTGACGATTTCGTAGATGCACCACCACCAAAGAGTTTCCATGCCAACAACTCCACCCACTGGGCCACGTCCTTTCTGCTGCCCATGTTACCGTATAAATTGGGAATCCTTCTGCTGGAATTTCAGAGCGAATGTGCCTTGAATCTCCTTCGCTGGTCGGCGGCCACAGAGCATAATTACTTTACCACAAATCGTTTCTGGTTGCTCCTCACGGAAAGTCCCGAAGATATTGAATTACTGGAGGATCCTGAAATATTTATTCCACCTGATAGTGAGCTGAGGGTCCTTCATTACGAGAACGACGAGAACTTCACTTCGAGCTTAATAGACTTGTACAAAGTGGCGGCCTGGAAGCCTCTGAAGAGAACCTTGATTGGACACAACATTCGGAATCGGAGACACATCCTTCACGCCTTGCAGCATTTTGGGTCGGCTATTTCGTACAGGCAGAATCTGGAGGGGATCGTCTTCAACTCGGCCATAGTCATTGCCTTTCCGGATTTGTTCACCAACATTGAGGACTTGTCCCTGAGGCATATAGATACCATATCTAAGGTTAATCACAGACTGACGTTGGAACTGGCCAATCGATTGAACATTACGTGGGTAGTCCTTTATGGTTTGGTCTATAATAATCTGTTTTTTTGTTATAATTCCAGTTACAATACATACCAAACCGTCAACTATGGATGGCGTCAACCCAATGGATCCTTTGACGGGCTAATGGGTCGCTTTCAGCGCTACGAGTTGGACTTTGCCCAGCTGGCGATCTTCATGAGGTTGGATCGCATTGCTTTGGTGGACTTTGTGGCCGAAACTTATAGGGTGAGGGCGGGGATTATGTTCCGACAGCCCCCACTCTCGGCTGTGGCCAATATATTCGCCATGCCCTTCGAAAACGATGTGTGGATCTCCATACTCATGCTTCTCATCATAACCACCTTAGTTTTGGTAGTGGAACTGATCTTCTCGCCACACACCCATGACATGGCCTACATGGACACCCTCAACTTTGTCTGGGGTGCCATGTGCCAGCAAGGATTCTACGTAGAAGTGAGAAATCGATCAGCAAGGATAATTGTGTTCACCACCTTCGTGGCAGCCCTTTTCCTGTTCACCTCGTTCTCGGCCAACATCGTGGCTCTTCTGCAGAGCCCCTCAGATGCCATACGATCTCTAGCTGATTTGGGACAATCTCCTCTCGAAATTGGAGTCCAGGACACACAATACAACAAGATATATTTTACAGAATCCACTGATCCTGTTACCAAGAGCCTGTACAACAAAAAGATTGCTTCCAAGGGCGACAACGTCTATATGCGTCCGATCTTGGGAATGGAAAGGATGCGCACCAGCTTATTTGCCTATCAAGTGGAGCTCCAGGCTGGCTACCAAATTGTTAGCGATACCTTTAGTGAGCCGGAGAAGTGTGGCCTGATGGAACTGGAGCCTTTCCAGCTGCCCATGCTGGCGCTGCCCACCAGGAAGAACTTTCCCTACAAGGAACTCATTCGACGACAGTAAGTAGCTTTTCTTTCTTCTTAAAAGTATAATTTTAACAATTACTGAAATAAAAATTAAACAAATTTTATACAGTCGAAAATCGTTGAGAAAAGTAATAAAAGTATCATAATTTCCAATTGAATTACTTTCAGAATACGCTGGCAGCGAGAAGTAAGCTTGGTGAATCGCGAAGAACGCAAATGGATTCCCCAAAAGCCCAAATGCGAAGGCGGCGTTGGCGGCTTTGTCTCCATTGGCCTCACCGAATGTCGCTATGCCTTGGGCATTTTTGGTTGCGGAGCTGCTGCCAGTTTCGGCTTCTTTCTTCTGGAGTTCATCGTCAAACACTTCAAGCAATTTTATCGTATTTATAAAGGATATCGGGACTTGCAGCGCTAGGCTGACGACGTATCTATTTAATTAAAATATGTTAACCTTAGACGGGTATAGAAAGTTCACGAACAACGGCTCGCAGGACGTCGGGTGTTTTGAATTGCCAGTTTTGGATATTCTTGCTAACGCGACACCAGGATTCTCCATGCGTGGGTTCCGCGGCAATGCAGCGATCAACGACTTCCTGCTGTTGCTGTTCTGTCCCGTGTAGCAATTCAAACTTGTAGAAATACGCCCAGGCATCACCCAAATCAGGATCGATTTTAACCTGCAATATAAAACATATTAGATCTTATAGTCTTTAAAAAAATAAGCAATGTCGTTTACTTACCGTTCGATTGAACCAATCCCTGCACTTGGAAAACTTGTGCTCCGACCAAAACAGCTTAGATACCGCCAGCAGTACGTGAGGATCGTGCTCACACTTCTTCAGAGCATCAACCGACTTGGTCTTTCTTTGGGGCTTTGTTTCCATAAAGATGGCCTCCGCCCAGAGCTCGCCGGCGTTGGGGCATTCCTGCAGAGCTCTAGCCATCATAGTGCTGGCGATTTCCTTCAAACCCGCTCGCAGTTCCACCCTAATAGCCTCCAGCCAAAGAACTGCAACCTTTGGATTCCGCAGACGTCCGCGTTCCAGAATGGAGCGAGCCTTTGTCAATACCCCTTTTCGCTCCTCCAAGTTGGCAGACAATATCCACAAAGGTATGGAAGTGGGACACTTTTTCAGACCCTGGGTATACGTAGCCGCGGCATCATCCGTCCTACGCTGTTGCTCCTCAATCTGCCCCTTCATCATCCACAGTTTTGGAAAGTCTGGGAATACCTCGACAGCTTCCACGAGCAGCCTGAGAGCTTCATCGAAGCGTTCTAGAGCCCACTCCAGTCTAGCCGACTTCATCATCACCCTTGGCGTGGGAGCAGATCCTCGAGCCTTGGCCAACAATCGTCGTGCTCTTTCGTATTCCGCATTTTCAGACTCCAATTTAACGGCAGCCAACCAAATATCCTCCGAATTGGGATTAGCCTGAAAGGCCAATGAGAGAATACCTCTCGCTGCTGGCACATCCCCGGCCATCCACTTGGACTTGGCGCCCATCAGCCACAGAATCTCCGATTTGGGACAATGGGCAACAGCGCGCTGAAGTAAAGCCTCCAAGGATTCGCGAGTACCGTGGTTCTTTTCAAAGTAAGCCGCTCTCAGCCAGATACTCTTCTTCGAGGGGAATATTTGCAGGGCATGAGCGTAGACGGCTCGAGCACACTCAAAAGCATTCTCCTTGGCGCACTGAAATATAAGAACGAGTTAACTAAGAACTAAATAATTAAAAGGGTTTATAGCTTACAAATTCTGCATCATCGATCCAGGTTTGCTTGCGATCCTCTTCCTCTACTCCGATTCCAATGACTGCCTTTACAATGGCCTGGCAGCAGTTCACGGCACCCGATTTCTCTGACTCGATGGCTTCCTGGAACCAGTGATCCCTATTAATCTCCACACCATTAACTGTAAGTGATGTCAGGGATCGGTCAATGATCTTCTCCACCATGTGGATGTTTCCATTCGCCTCTTCCAACTTGGCAGCCGTTGTCCAAATCTGGCGATCTGTGGGAATATTCTCACGCGCCTTGTTCAGAACCTTTCTGGCATTCTCGTAGGTTTCCAAACGAGCTAAAGCCAACCAGAGCTCCACACTAGTGTTACAACATTCCACGGCACGAGATAACAGAATTCGTGCATCATCTGGATTTTCTAGCTCCACGGCGGCCTTCCATAGGCGCACAGAGTTAGGAATGTGCTCCAGAGCCTTTCGGAACACCCTTCTCTTCGCCTTAGTTTCGGTTTCCAAGTCGGCTGCCTTGATCCAAATCCGAACAGAGGTGGGAATGTGACGAGCAGCCTGGGCAATCACCGCCTTAGCAGTGTCTGGAGGTTGCAGACGCGCTGCCTCCAGCCAGAGATCTTCCGACTGAGGATTCATTTCGCAACCCCGCATTATCAGATTCCTGGCCATTTGAACTTTTCCAGTGACCTCCTCCAAACGGGCAGATGCTATCCATGCGGGAGGATGATTGGGGTTGGTTTCTCGGACACTCTTGAGCAGTAAACGGGCTTTCTTTATGTCGTTGATGTCACCACCGTAAGTGGGAATCATACTCTGAAGATCGGTGAGGTAGCCCTTGGGATCCACCACAGTTTGACCTGTCACCGAATCAGAAACCTGAGAAAGCTTCACGTTCATGAGGGTATTTCGCGCCTGTCCAATTTTTCGCAAATCCAAATCTCCTGTTGGTGTCAGCATGCCAGGGGTGGCGACACCAGGAACCATGGAAGCCAGTCCTGAAGTTGGATCCAGCGTAGAGGATGTTTCGCCACCCAGATTCCTGGACAGGACGCTATCCGGTAAAGGCGTAAATTTCTCTGCCCTGGGATTCCGTTGCTTGCGGTTTCGACTGTCGCCTACTTCAGGAATCGTAGACCACTCCTCGGACGTGACGCTGGCTAGAGAACGTTTAAGATCACTAAACTGCTGCTGGATCTTCGGCCGCTCCTGGCGATAACGTTCCAAATCCTCGCGCAGCCTTCGATCACGGTACTCCTTCCGTTTCTCATCCATCCGCTTGTCTATAGAGTCGTAAATAGCGTCCGCCTCCTCATCGTCCTTATCGTATGGATCCTTGGAAAACAGGGAGCCACTGTAACCACTAAACTCATCATAGTTTGAGTCGTTCAGATCTTCGTCCTCTTCCTCTTCTTCATCTTTTTTCTTACGTTTGGTGGCTGGCGGCGCATGGCGATCGTCAGACACATCGTTGGCGTCGCGGGCAGGACCAATATCAGATCGGGTGGTGAAGCCAGTGGCACTAAAATCAAAAGTAAACAAAATTCTGTTTTTCTTAGGGAACCCTAGCTCTAAATACTCACCCTCTGCCAACGCCGGCCACATATCCCAAAGGAGCTGGAACTCCTAGGAAATGCTTCTTATTGCGGTTGGCTATAACCGCTGCCGTTATGTTTGACATCTTTGTTTACTTTATTTCTATGCTTTTACCTATTTATTTATAAAATTTCACAAACAAACGTAAGTTTATCTCTGCGTGGTGCTCTTCCTCTTATCTTTAGGAAAACAGTGTTGTAAAGTAATCGTTGCTGGCGTTGCCGGTTGCTAGAGATGAGCAATAGTAAAAGAAATCTTTAACATTTTTTAAAATTTTAGTTTTTTAAAATATTTTTTTACAGAAAATCAACTAGTTTTACAGAATATTTGCTTTTAATATTCTTTGTTTAGGATCTCATTATCGCGGGATTTTTTAAGGGTTTAATCAAGTTTCCAAAAACACATTTCCAAAAAAAAATATGACTATAATAAATAACATTACTATAAAAGTAATGCCCATAAAACCCTTATTAAATTAAAAATGATTCCAATTTCAATAAAAATCATTCAAAAAAAGTACATTTCTATAATTTATTTCAAAAGCACATGCAGTTTATACAATTTAAATTTTATCTAAGTAAAAAATATACAAAAAATTCGTTTTAATTTTCGTCTAAGATACCAGTTGTGTTAACACCTCCGTTTTCGAAGATGGTTCCGGCTATAACCGAAATTTGTTCGTTGAGCGCCTTTTGCCGGCTGGAAGTGATATCCTTGAGATTGTTTATCACTCGGTCGGATGCCTGAATGGTTAAAGCTTTGGTCATGTTCAGCTCGTGCTGGGCGGTGGGCAAATTAAGGTTTACAGCCCGAGTGGCCCGCGATTGTGTTACAACCATGGAGTATATGTCAATGGCAGCGTTTGCCAGTTTGGTAAGCAAAATCTGTTCGTGGATAATGTCCTTCTTGTATCGGATAAGCAGCTCCTCCACCGTCTGACCAAAAAGATCAATGCAATGAGCGGTTTTTTTGGAAAATGGCAACAGTTCATCAGCCACATGAACACTGAGGTCGGTGCCGCCCAGGCCGACTGTGGATGCAGCCCGCTTTGAAGCCTCCTTGAATATTAGTCCCAGATTGGCGGCTGGGTTTTTGAAGGCCTGTTGCAGCTCCTTCAGGTGCGAGCCAGCGTTTTGGATGCCAGTCAAGGCGACAAACAACCGGAGAATATCGTTTGTGCCCTCGAAGATGCGGAAAATACGCAAGTCTCGCAGAACTCTCTCCAGACCCGTCTCAACCATGTAGCCCATGCCTCCCAGGATTTGGATGGCCTCGTCGCACACGGTCCAGGCACATTCAGAGGCATAGATCTTAGATATCGCAGCTTCCAAATGGTAGTCCTGACTACCAGCATCCATGTTTTGGGCAATGGCGAACGCCATCGATTCAGTAGCGTACTGCAGAATGTTCATTTGTGCGATTTTGTCCTGGATTCCCTTGTAGTTCTTAAGATGCTGCCCGAATTGTACTCGGTTGGTGGCATGGGCAGTGGCAAGTTCAATGCATTTCTTCATGGTTCCGGAGAGGGTGGCTCCCATTCCAAAACGACCATTGTTCAATATATTCATGGCCACCTTGAAGCCATCGCCTTCCTTGCCCAGAACATTTTCCACCGGAATTTTCACATCCTCGAAGTAAACCTCTGTGGTGTTCGAGGCCTTGATACCCATTTTCTTTTCTGGCGGGCCACTGGTGACTCCTCCAAACGAACGCTCCACTATAAAGGCTGTAACTTTGTCCTTCTTCTGGCCAGTCTTGGGATCCACTACTTCGGTCTGGGCAAAAACGGTCATGATTTCAGCAATGCCTCCATTGGAAATCCAGATTTTGGAGCCATTCAAGACATAGTATTTGTTATCCGGAGTCTTTACCGCTCGACAGCGAATGGATCCAGCATCCGAGCCAGAACTGGGCTCCGTAAGAGCAAATGCAGCATAAACAGTTTCGGCGGCCACTTTCGGAAGGTATTTGGCCTTTTGCTCAGATGTTCCATACAAAAGTATTCCCTTGAAGCCGATACTTTGGTGAGCGCCAATGGTAATGCCGAGGCCCAAATCATTGGCCCCCACAATGGCGCAAAGTCTTCCATATTGAGTATTGTTCAAGCCCAAGCCACCGAAATCTGATGGTACTTGAATTCCGAACGCGCCGAGTTCCCATAACGCCTTCGCTACGTCATCATCCATTTTTCCGTTGGCATCGCTTTTGGCTGCATCGTTAACGTCCGAAAAGAAGCGTTCAAACGGGTCTATGAGGCTGTTGGTCAATTCCTTTTGTTCCGCCGTCAAAACATCTGGATAGGGAAAGACTTGTTTGGAAACCAGTGACCCTCGAAAAATGTTGGCCATAAAAGATTGATTTTCGGTCACAGTGGACTTGTTTCGGCTGTTACATACTGCATTAAATTTGGCTTGGTTGGCTGGCAAACGGCTGCAGATGAGGGAGCTCACGGCCAGATTGCAATTATTCAAGGTCCTGTATTTCCACATATTTACGAAAGAAAGTCGAACTTTGTACTCTCCCAAGATCAATGCTATGTTTGCTTCTTCCAATCAGACTGCAGTGTTGGAAAGTGCGATCATTTTATAGCGATGCTGTTGGCCACAGAGGGGACAGCTGATAAAGTCACAGTGAAGGGTTGAAAGGTCAAACTGTTATTTCTTCGAGTTTATAATAAAGATATTTTAAAACTCTCCAAAACATATTCACAACTTAAATATCTTGCTTAAAAAAAAACTTGAATTAATAAAATATTCTTATATAGGTAGCTTTATAGCTGAATATAAGTTAATTAGGTCAGGGGAGGTCCCTTTAATGTCCATAAAAGGAACCTTTAATGCATGTTTAACATCAATTATGATAGGATCAGATACAATTCCACCTATTTACAAGGTTTTAAACATTTTTGTTATTGTTTAATTGTTTGTTTATAGTCAAATAATGTTTGTAATGTAATGTATGTAAAATTAGTATGTACATATGTAAAATTTTTCGGAACTCAGTATTTCACGAGTAAAATTTTAGTCTCACGATATACATTTATCGAATTCATTTATATATCGATAAATTTTTTAATATTGTCAACAACCCTAGAATTGCAAATCGGGCATAAAATATTAGCAAAAAGGGAATTCAGGAAACAATCCGTATTTATCTTGAATTTTACGCAGTAAATCGACGCAAGATGCCCGTGCTGCCGATGCCGCCACTAATGCAGGTGATTTGCCATTAATTCACATCTTTTTCACACACATTTTTCAACGAGAGTTCTTTATTTTTATATGTATTTTTTAAACAAAAGAACGCAGTGGAGCCGATGCAAGTGGATGCACCGCCAAACGAGGATAATGAAAACAACGAGGAGCAGCCTATTGTTGTGGAAAATCCCAACATCGATCTGGAGGTGTACGCAAATCAATATACCGGCATAGTGCGACTGCACCGCCTGATTTATGTGGCCGACGTTTGTCCCAGCTTGGCGGTGGAAGCCCTGAAGATGGCCATTACCTATGTGCAGACCACCTACAACGTAAATCTTTACCAGGTACTTCATAAGCGCCTGAGCGATCTAACTGCCGGTAATGCTCCGGCTCCGTTGGGAAATGCAGGTGGTGACCAAGCAGCTCCAGCCGGTGGTGGTGCTGTGCCGGCAGTTGCTCCTTTGCCGGATATTGCCGCCCAACCAATGGCCCAAGCTCAGGGACAAGCTCAACCTGCCGGCGAAAAGGATGCCTTTGCATACGACGCAGGTTGGGTGGACACTAAGATGAAGAAGGCTGCCCTGAAGCTGGAGAAACTAGACTCGGATTTGAAGAACTACAAATCAAACTCGATCAAAGAGAGCATACGTCGTGGACATGACGATTTGGCTGACCACTATCTCAGCTGCGGAGACCTCACAAATGCCCTAAAGTGTTATTCGCGGGCCAGAGACTACTGCACCAGCGGCAAGCATGTTGTCAACATGTGCCTTAACGTGATTAAGGTCTCCATTTATCTCCAAAACTGGGCGCATGTGATGAGCTACATTTCCAAGGCGGAAAGCACGCCAGACTTTTCCGAGGGATCCAAGGAAGCAAACGCCCAAGTCCACACGCGGTTGGAGTGTGCTGCAGGCTTGGCGGAACTGCAGCAGAAAAAGTACAAGGTGGCTGCCAAGCATTTCTTAAACGCCAACTTCGACCACTGCGATTTCCCCGAGATGATCTCCACGAACAATGTGGCGGTGTACGGTGGTCTTTGCGCCTTGGCCACATTCGATCGGCAGGAACTGAAACGACTCGTTATAGCGTCCACATCATTCAAACTGTTCCTAGAATGGGGACCGCAGATTAGAGATATAATATTCAAGTTCTACGAAAGCAAGTACGCATCCTGTCTGACTTTACTGGACGAGATCAAGGACAACCTACTTGTGGACATGTATATAGCTCCCCATGTCACCAATCTATACACCAAAATACGAAATCGGGCTTTGATTCAATACTTTAGTCCCTACATGTCGGCTGATATGCACAAAATGGCCATGGCTTTCAATTCATCCGTGGGCGACTTGGAGAACGAGGTGATGCAGCTTATATTGGATGGGCAGATCCAGGCACGCATCGACTCCCACAACAAGATCCTGTACGCCAAGGAAGCCGATCAAAGAAACAGCACATTCGAAAGGGCTCTGATCATGGGCAAGCAGTACCAACGACAAACCAGGATGCTCATCCTTCGTGCTGCCATGCTGAAAAGCCACATTCACGTGAAGAGCATCTCGCGGGAGGGTGGCAGTAACCATGGCGCCGAGCTTTGCGTATCTGCCGGATCCTCCACAACCGCTCAGCTGGCCAGGATCTAAACCCTGTATACTAACCATAAATATTTGAATATCACACATATGTGATGGAATAAAGAATTTTAGCGAAGCTAACTGCGAGTTGATTTATTTCGGATATCCAGGGTATTCATGATGTTTCCAAACTATGGGTATCGATTTTAAAAGTTGTATAAAAAAGCCAATGTGGCTGTATTTTTGCCATTTCCATCCGGATTCCAGATCGAAACACCTTAAAAGATTTGTAGATTGATGCTTCAATATTTTTTAGATTTTTTGAACATTTTTCTGGGGGATCCCCTTCAAAAACTGTAAAAACTGCATCGCGGAACACCTTTATCTTCAAAAAATAAATAAAAAATAAGTTTTACTGATTTTTTTTTTTAAATTTATTCATAAAAAGTACAAAAAGTTATGGTTTTAGTGATGAGTCGACCACTATTCTATTTCCTTGAGTAATCTCTGCGATCTTTCTCTCTTCTCCTGTCCCGGCTGGTAGAGCGAGAGCGATCCCTTGATCGAGATCGATCTCTGCGATGTTTCTTTTCATCTTTGCGGCGATGGTGGCGTTCCTCCGAATCCCTTGATCTATTCGAAACGTGTTTCTTGGCATCTTTGTGATGACTTCTATGATCATCTTCAGAGTCACTGCTTTCCGAAGAAGATGAGGACGACGAACTATCATTATCTGAAGATTTTCTCTCCTTCCTCCTGGATTTCTTTTTCTTTTTGCTGTCCTTGTCGTCTTTTTGCTTTTTGGATTTCTTCTTGTTGGATTTCTTGATGCCTTCGCCCTTACGTTTCATTCGTTCAATTTTCTCCAGCTTTTTAAGCAACTTTAGCTTTTGTTTTTTTGTCAGAGATTTAAGAAACACTAACTCTGGATTTTGCTGAAGGTGGTTGGATTCCTCCTCGCCATCGCTTGGCACCAGTTGGTGCTTTTGCTGATTTATTTTGATGCTCTGAAGCTCCAAAGCCGATCGTTTCATCATCAGACCATCTTCCTTCATTTGTTCCTCGAGGACGTTCTTGGCCATAATGTCGTCGGCCTCGGTTTCGGCGTGAATTTTACGGGCTTCGCTCATAGAAATGCTGTACATGGTGCACTCCTTGTCCGTATTTATGTGACCCCACTTGTGGCACTTCAAGCAACGAACATTTCGCACTTGGATGCCGAAAGGTTGATCCCTGATCTCCGTATCCCCCTTGCAGTACGACTCTCTGGGTGCATTATACTTTCGTTGCCACTCAAACTTGTACTCGGGCTCATTGTCATCCTTTTCGCGTTCCTTCCGCACGCCTGGCGGCGGCTCGTACATAAAATTTACACTTAATTTGTCTTTGCTGTCCTTGCTCAGCATTGCCTTGTTCTCATGTAAATTCTGTTCCTTTTCATATTGGTTACGCAGCTCCTCTTGCTTCTTTTTGTAAGCCTCAGCTTGCTGCTCTGCCATCCATACCTAAAAAAAAATTACTTTTATTAATTGGTATTTCATCAGAGGAAAATCCAGTACTCACTCGCTTTAAATTATCCCTGGACGCGGGATGGAAGAACTTTTTGCACATGTAATTGTTGAAACCTTTTCCCATCTTGCTGTTGGTTATTTATCTGCCCAGTCTGACCCGAATAAAGAATTTATAAATTGTGCTGCAAACAATTTTCAGGGGGACTGCTTTGTTTATAAAAAAGTCAACACAGTGTTGCAAAAGTTTAATAGATATTTCGATAGTTTAATAGACTTATCGATAGGTATATGTTACCAACACTTATTTTTAATAAAATACTTTATATTTGAGAGTTTTTATTCCATTACATTTAATCGTAAAGTTAAAAAATGTAAAAACATTATTTCATAACAATATATCATACAGAATTCCAAAACACGAACTACCAAATTTTTTCCAACACATATGTTTTTAAGCAGAAGTACGCTTTCCAACACTCTTGCTTATAGCGCCTCTCCTGAATAACTAGTCGCTTGTACTATTTTAAGCATCGAAAATGGAAAACTACGACGAATCTATTATGGTTTATTGTCCATACAATAAAGAGCACAAAATGTTGCGCAAGAAACTTCAGCAGCATATCCTCAAGTGCAGAGAAATTCACAAAGACACGGTGGAATTGAAAGTTTGCCCATTTAACAAGATTCATTTGATCCCAGAGCCCGAGTTTTTCGTAAGTGACCCCAATCTTCAAAATTATCACTATGAATTATCAGCAAATTTCTTATAGCAACATGTCAAATTCTGTGAGGATCGGAAGATCATAGTTCAATATCAGACCAGTGCTGCGGCTGTTATAAACGACGACACAAAACACGCAAAAATAGAGTCTGAAGAAAATTGGGATGATGTTAATGTGCCCGATTATGACCCCCAGGCCTATTGCTCCAGTGCTAACATTGTCCGTGAGCCTAATGGGCTGTTTCCCTCGCAAAGGAAGGCGTTTATTAAGGAAGAGAATCGCCGTCGTTTCGGAGATGACTACGACAATGAGGAACAGCCTAAAAAGAACAAGTCACAAGAACCCCGAAAAGGGAACAGACCCATGCCCTACGATCGCAACTCGTCTAACAGACGGTGATCATGAATAACTACCAAATGTTCTTAGTTTCTTGTAATAATCCTGCAAATAATAATACTAAGTATAAGATTTTTTGTTAGCTTTGTTAGTTAAATAACTATGTATAACCAGTCACACAGGGCTTAATCAATTGTTAAAGGTTTCAAATATCTACATTTTGATGTTTGATCCATAAGTTTGGAATTTCTCTTTTTGGATTGCTTCCCATTCCCATACCGTTTTCGTTCGGCACCCCTAATCTTCAATTTATCTCCACGACTCAATCTGCAATGTTCGGCATCCCTAAACTTCAATTTATCTCCACGACTTATTCTGCAATACGATCTTACTATAAAGTCGTAAATAGGACATAAATATAAATAGTACATTTTCTACGGCCATATAGAAAAAGGAATTTTTTATTATTTAAAAAATATCCAAATCTCAAAAAACCACACTAGATCGTTTTAATATTATTAATTGAACCCAAAAAATGGATTATAAAAACCTGTTTCTTGCAAACCAGAAGGGAATAATATCTTAAAATCTATGTTGTAATCCAACTAATCGCTAAACCTTTTTGGGAAAAACTGAAATAAAAATAATAGTCCAAGACAAAAATCTGAAAGCTCGAAACGGTTTTAAAGAAAACTCAGGAAAACAAAACTCACAACTGTTTGAAAAAAAAAATAAAACTCAAAAATGATTTCAAAGACATCAGAAAATTAACTTTTGACAATATAATGAAACTGCGATAAAGTAGTTGTAACACTTAACGAACTGAACTAAAAGAACACTGAAGAAAAATTGAAAATTATTGTACATATATGTTTACTATGTTATAGAGTTAGGGAAAAAGTGAATTACTTTTTCAGATGACTAGATCTCGTTTGTTCAAAGCTAGACAGTGTTACAAGTTTATAAAGACCATGTTTCATTCAATATTTCAGTCATAAAAAGTTAATCCAACTGGGTGTATAGATAAATGATACCGATATTTATAAGAAGCATTTTGTTTTCCATTTTTTACAAAGGACATTAGGACATTAGTATTCGTGAAACATTGCTATTGTTAAGATAACCACTGAAGTTTTAAACTTGAAGTAGAGACTCAATAAGTGTTGTTCGAAGAAACACACACACTCGCAGCAAGTTGTTGCTTTATCCACTTTTTAATCAAAACATCAAATCATCCGTTTATGAAAAGAACTATTCTTTATTGTAAAGAAAGGAGTCATTTTCACAGGCTATTTTTTTTGTTGTTTAGTTTTTTACACTCTAATCCGTATGGTAAAAACAGTAAACAGTGTGTCACATTGGCTGGTCCACTTGGCTGTTTCCCGACATTTACGCGGTCTCCATGGGCTGGGCGGCGGTTTCCTCGGTGTACTTGCCCTTGTCCTTGCCCAGAGCGGCCAGACGTCCCTTGCCACGCCGCTCCAGAATGGCCTTACGGTCCTTGTCGAGCTTCAGCTTGACGATCAGCACCTTGCTGGGGTGGATGCCAACATAGACGTTGGTGCCGTTAGCGTTCTCGCGCTGGATCTTCTCGACGTAGACGACGAACTTCTTACGGTAGGCCTGGACAACCTTGCCAACCTGGTTACCCTTGAAGTGGCCGCGGATCACCTGCACCTCGTCGTCACGACGGATGGGCATCGAGCGCACGTTGTACTTCTGACGCAGCTCCTTGGACAGGGGGGCGGACATGAGGCGGCGGCGGATGTGCGAGGGCGCCTGGAAGTGACGCTTGCGGTTCTTCCTGCGCGACGACGACACGAACGGATTCTGCTTCATCTTGCTTGTGCGCCTGTAAACAAAATACGGTTTTTTGATAAGTGACTGGAACGGTTGCAAAGGTACACACAGGCAATATTTTTGAGACGGTAGCTCGATTTATTTACTTAAATATTAGAAAATTAAAGATAAAGCCACGTGTGGCGAACAGACCTAGCCGAAACGAGAGGTTAAAAAGAAAGAGACCAGATTTGCGGAGGGCGAGTCATCCAGCAAACCAGGGCTTCTAAAAAGTTTCCATAAACATTGTAACTGAATATTCTGGTAACACTTTACTGGGCAGGGTTGTAAAATATCTTAAAACAAAAAGCTTCAATTTAATTTAAAGGATTTAAAAAGAATATTACGATTATTCATTATTTAAAATCACTTTTTTTTTACATTTATTCACCGTACATATAGAATGAATATTGGTATTAGAGCTACTGCAGTGTCGGCAAAATAAAAAATACTACACTTTTCAATTGTAGTATTTTTTTTAATTTTAGTATTTTTTTATAAAAGAAACATAAATATTTTTATTTAAAATATAGCTTATTTCCAGGATTAATGAACAAAATCTAATCCAGTTCCTTAAAAACTAAACTATTACTTAAGCCGACAAAGTTATATTTCTAAATTTTATAGTTTACTCCTATAAGTTATACTCCTATAAGTTCCTATAAATAAAACCCAACATATACGTTATAAATGTTTATCCTAACTTATAAAATTAATCTATATAAGTTAAAATTTGAATGTTGAAATTTTGATAAAATAAAGGACAAAACGTAAATTCATGGCTAAATTAAAAAAAAAAGCATTAACCATAAACCGCTTAAGCCACTGCACTGTCCAGTGTGTTGAAAAGCTATTGCATGGTGAAAAGTTTTTTCAAAATCTTCTTGAATTGCTGATCGCCGGTGCTGCTGCTGGAGAATCGGTATTGAATATTCACTCGTGTTTGAGCAGTCAACTTTTAGCGTTGTACCTTGGGGAACTGCTCCACAGATCGTATAGAGCCCAGTTTGGCCACTTGATTGAATTAATACCTTCAACACATTCAAGATGATGAACAGCCTGAAGAAACTGCCTGTGCGCATGGTGAGTAGTTGCCACGCCCCCCCGTCGAGATTCTGGCTTTAATTTAATTTGTTTCTGGTTCATTTGTATAATAGCTGGTAAATGCCGCTGCACGTCAGCAAAATGCTGCGATGTCCTCGACCACAGGTCTTCCCCCACCACTCACCTTCCTCACCGACGACGAGAAGATGATGAAGGAGACTGGTGAGTTGTCCCCATTGGGGAATTTATACTTGTAGCTGTAAAACTGAGTCCCCGAACATGATAAGCGTGCTTTATTTTCCATACCACAATATTAGATATTTTATTTTGTTTAGCTAGTCGGTCTAGTTACGTAACTCCAAGCAGAAATCTATTGATGCTGTTCTCTTTGTTATTTATGAACATTTCCATTCCAATATTAGCTAAAGGCACATTTATAGTATAGTGCTGCATTGTTGGGTGTATTAATATATTTTTTGGATTTTTTTTCTTTTTTTGCTGATAAAGGGTGTTTAGTTAGGGAAGAGGAGGAGGTCGCTTGCCAGATAAGCACATTTTTTGATTAGTGTAGGTAGTGTAGGTAAAATGTCATTTATTATCAGGAAAGAAGATTTTATTTCTGTTTCAATACAAACGTAATATTTTAAAGGAGAAATTTATGTTTAAATAGTTTTGTATGAATGTATGATCAGGTCTTAATCAGAAATCGGAAAATTTCCAAGATAAATTAGCCAAAATTATATAATGTTTTATGTTTTCTATTATGCTTTTATTTATTAACTATTTCCTATTTTTATGTGTGGTTAATTTTTGAAAATGAAAGCTAACTAAAAGGTCCTGATATGTACCTCTGAGGTCCTTAAGAAAGATATATACGTATTCATAAAAAATAAGTATGTATATGTATACATTTTTGCATAAAGTCGTTGTCCGCATCGCCTAATTTATAAATTTCACAGTAAAACTATGTATATAAATAATTTTTATTACTTAAGACAATTGAAAGTAAAATTGATCCAATTAATATGTAAAATGGCATCGGAATGAATAGTGATCAGTGAAAGTGAACTTTGTAAATATTATCTAAAATTATTAATTTTGTGTTAAAAAAAAAATATAAACCCAAAAGGACATTTTATGGCTTACAAAGCTTTTTAGTTTTACGCCAAAAAGCTGCCAGCTTGGCAAGTTCAAGGTCTGACCTTATCACAAGCTTTCTGAGGGTAAAATTTTCCCCTCATTAATCTCAATAGATTTTGCCTTTTATTATTTATATTTACTATGTTATAGAAGAAAGACATTTTCAGGCACGCGTACCACAAGTAAACCTAAAAAGGGGGTGGGGTGACACAATACATATATACCTGCCATACCTCCCAGTCTCACACACACGTGGTCTATATATAGCTTTCTGCCGCTTCGCTGTTCAGCAGCGACTTCCACCGCCGTCTTTTCTTGCCCGGCGTTGGCGTTCCTCGCAGCGCGGCCGGCAAAATCAAGAAATAAATGGTACCAAAGCGCGAGTTCGAGTTTAAGTCAGGTTTTTAAACAACTATCCGCAGCATAAAAAAAGTTTAAAAAATTTTACTTAAAAAAAAATTATACTACCGAGCACATCCTTTAAAATTTAAAACCTCCTGCACCTTTCTTCACAAGTCAGTCAGCAATTTGGTTTTGGGTTTTTTAAGCCACGTCGACCAAAAGGCGTTACACTTGTGATAGAGCATTAAATGCGGCTGTGTCACGCCCCCCGCCCACCTGTGGTCACTGTTCTAGTGTTCACGCCGGGCAATCGGGGGCTGGCACTGGCCGGGCGCCCCTCCCTAGAGAGTTGAGCCAATTGAGTGGGGGTATTTCTCCTGCAAACCAACTGGCTCCTAGTTGGGATGGTTACATTTTCTTTCTAAATTAATTATTCATTTTTTTTTGCCAAAAACGAATTTTCTTTGTCCCGCTTATCAATCAATCAATTGGTCCCTCAATCTATATGGCCTCCTATATAATATTAATATTTAATATGGAAGTGTGCGTGTCTATATGGTACGATGGTTGCGTAATATGAGCTGAATGCAAAGTGGCTAAGTGCATAAAGTAAAACTGGTTTTTTTTATAATTTCAAAACAACATTCAGTTTAAGTTTTATTGCACTATCTTACACCCTAAGTTAAGTGATCTAGTGTTTAAAATAAATTGTTTTTAATTAAATAAAATCTGATATTATTAGGTTTTTGATTTAAATCGTTTTATATTTGTTATCCGTTTTTTTCCTAAGACTTCCAGCTATACCCAAGATTCGTCCATCTTACTTTTTACTTTTTGGATAAAACTTTATATATTTATAGATAAACCAACTTTATATATTAAATCCATTTTAAAATATTTATCCTATATTTCATAATTTAATGATGTAGAAACAAAACTAAATACGCATTAGAGAATTTTTCTAGAAATATAATTCTTTAAAATTCCAGTACAGTTGACCACAAAACATTCTACAGCCAAGAATATTTCTGAAAAGCTTTTAACAACAAGATTTGTTGCCTTAAAAAAAACGAAAAAGATTGAAGAATTTAAGGATAGTGTAGGTTAAGGATAAAAGTCCTGTGGGACACGTAACACATGGTGCTAAATGGCTGGAGACATCGCATATGGTGTGGAAAACTTGATGAATATGTTAACAAAATGAATTATTTAAGCATATCCCATGCCAAGCGAGTCACAAAAAACGTTTCCCATTGCATACAAAAAAGCAGGAAAGTAAATAGAGAGGATATAAGGAGGTGGGTGTGTACCAGTTGTTGGCTTTTCAAGCAGCACAACAATGTCTGAAAAAAAAATAAATGCTTAAAAAAAGATCAATAATAAATATGCCGAGAATACTAGAAATGGTTTTTTAGGAGAATGGGGAGAGCTGAGAGAGCCCCACGCGATCAGAGAACTCCAAGAATCTGCTGATAAAAAACGACACACGCACAACCCACACATAGAAACAAAGTATCTCGAATATATACCTCAACTTATACAAACATATATGTATCTGAGAGTAAACATCAGGCCCCTTAGAAGAAAAAGAGGCAATAGATACAAGACAAAAACTTACGATTTTTTGAAAAAAACGTGCAGTTAAAAGTTTTTTAAAGCTTCAGTAAAAGCTTTTAGTGATCAGTTGCAAGAAATAAAATGTTTGTCAATTAACAGAAAAAGCTTTTATAAAATGGTATAGTTTGAATGTTTTTTTTTTAATATTGGAAATTATGACCCATATTAAAACCATGTTTTCTAATCTCTTTCAGTTGCCAAATTGGCCCAGGATCAGATCCAGCCTCTGGTCAAGAAAATGGACTTTGAGCACAAGTTTGATCCCTCTGTGGTTAAGGCCGTCTTCGAAAATGGTCTCATGGGCATTGAGATCGATACCGAGCTTGGCGGCAGTGGCTGCAACTTCATGACCAACATCATCGTTGTGGAGGAGTTGTCCAAGATCGATCCCGCCGTGGCTGCCTTTGTGGACATTCACAACACTCTGGTCAACTCCCTGATGATCAAGTTCGGCAATGACGCCCAGAAGGCCAAGTACCTGCCGAAATTGGCCCAGGAGTATGCCGGCAGCTTTGCTCTGACCGAGCCCGGAGCAGGATCCGATGCCTTCTCCCTGAAGACTGTGGCCAAGAAGGACGGCAAGGACTATGTGATCAATGGCACCAAGATGTGGATCTCCAACTCGGATGTGGCTGGAGTTTTCCTGGTCTTTGCCAACGCCAAGCCTGAAGATGTAAGTTGTAGTTTTCACTTTTCAAGCAGCTCTATCGATTGCATAATATTTTCCATTCCTTATCTTAATGTTTTTCAAATTATTCCACTCTTATCGCTTTGAAATCAAAGTTCAGATCGTTATAAGATTAAACGGGCTACTTTTTTTTAATGGAAATAATAGACTTTTAGTAATATATTAATCCATTTATTTTAGGGCTACCGTGGCATTACCACCTTCATTGTGGACCGCGATACTCCTGGACTGATTGTGAACAAGCCTGAGGACAAGCTGGGCATCCGCGCTTCCGGCACCTGCATGATCACCTTCGACAATGTCCGCGTGCCCGAGGAGAACATCCTGGGAACCTTCGGCCATGGCTACAAGTACGCCGCCGGTTTCCTGAACGAGGGCCGTATCGGTATTGCTGCCCAGATGGTGGGCCTGGCTCAGGGCACCTTCGATGCCACCATTCCCTACCTGCTGGAGCGCAAGCAGTTCGGCGAAGCCATCTACAACTTCCAGTCGATGCAGCACCAGATCGCCACCGTGGCCACCGAAATCGAAGCCGCCCGCCTTATGACCTACAATGCCGCCCGTCTGCAGGAGCAGGGTGTGCCCTTCCTGAAGGAGGCCGCCATGGCCAAGTACTACGCCTCCGAGGTTGCCCAGAGGGCGGCCATCAAGTGCGTGGACTGGATGGGCGGTGTTGGCTTCACCCGCGACTTCCCCCAGGAGAAGTACTACCGTGACGTCAAGATCGGAGCCATCTACGAGGGCACCACCAACATGCAACTGAGCACCATTGCCAAGTGCATCAAGAAGGATTACTCTGGCTAGGATCGTAACCCAAATCCTTTGTCATCTAATCCTATACACAAGCTGAGATATCGTACGTCAGATACGTCAAGTGCATTTATGTGTGAGAACTGCAGGAACATTTCTTCGGTAATCTGATTTCAGTTCTCTCCATGTTACCTTAGCATTTAGCACATAGTCTTTTTGTTATATTGTATCAAATACAATTAAATTTACATTTTAATATAATTGGAAATAGTTGATATTATTTTTGGCCGTTTCCATCGGTTGTGGTGAAAGCTGCCAGCATTATATTGATCACTGTGATCAAGAAAACTCCCATTACCAGAAGATCGTTGGTTCTTTCGTAGCTACGACCCTTGAATCGCTTAAGACGTCTCTGTGGAGTGTTTTATATTATTTAAAAAGGTTTTTTTTTTTAAATTGATATAACTTACCTTAAATATCAGCGTTATCCCAACCAATATCTGAAGTACCAGAGAAAGTATCACCAGAATTAAACAGTAAATATAGGTTGAGACCTTGTCGTTATAAAATATCAAGAATACCATGAGGCCTGTAATGAAAATAAAATAATTAAAAAATATATATTTATTAACTGAATACTTACCTTCTGCCACATATTTATTTGTGGCATAACTGTTTCCACCCGATAAGTCACTTGAGCATTTTTTCTTTTTACTCATGGGTGTTTCTAAGTTACTAATGCTCTGATTCTCCACTTCAAGCTCCTCTATTGATATTTCCGTATCCAATTCACCTCGATCGCCACAGCATGGACCACTTGTCGTACTGACGAAACTCCCCTCGGAGTTGGGGGAATCCTCCATAGATATTTTTTCAACATTTGTGTCCATCGTTCGAGTGTTTTATAAACAATAAACACTGAAATATATATTTGTGCAAAAGCTTTGCTTGCTTTTTCAGTAAACTTTTGCGGTTCGTGGTTTCAAAAATTCCGATAAAAAAGGAATGACACTGACCCAACTGGACGACCCGCCAAATATCTGGGGCAACTGGGTCTGACGACTGACCCGGAAAGTATTGCACGGGTTGAGATACTCACTTAAAAGATTGCCCCCGAAAGTATGCTACCAAGATGAATCTTAAATGAGCGACAGATAGTGTTTATAATAAATTTTTAATTTACTTAGCTTTTTTATAAATTATTATCATGTTTTGTTTGAGGATACCCGTTCTGCAAAAGTGGTTCTCTTTATGGTCTTTATGGGAAGTCATAAAAGTGCCACACAACCTGAACAAACAAGATCCACTTAAGTATCTTTAAGATACGCAAACACAGCTTGCTTTGTCACCTTTTTGCGGATTTGCAAGGTTCGCATTGATACTTTTTGTGCCCTATCCTCATTCCATAATTAAAAAAGTAGAAAAAGTTTTTAATAGGGTTAACCTTTGATAGGTAATTATAAGTTCTTTGGAAATAGTTTTTTTTTAAATGACTAGCCAGCTGTCGTAAAGGATACAAGTGCGGTTTGTAGATGGAAGAGGCGGTTCTATAGTTTTGAAACTTAGTTTTAAGTTTTTATTTAACGTAAGTTTTATAATTTTTGTATGAACTTATTTAAAAATATTTTTTTTTAGCCTTAATTTTAATACCTTCCCAAAGATTCTGCTTAAAATTTTAAGTCTCCCCTCGAAAAACATACAGGACCTCATCGAGCAAGTGCGTCACGCGAGGCAAACAACTGCTGCCCCGAATCCTCTTTTCCTTTCCACCCCCTCCGCTTTCGGCTTCTTGGTCCTGACCATAAAAAAGTCAGCCGTTTGTCTGCGTCTCTCCCCCCCGTCTCTCCCCGTCTCTGCGGCTCGAAACCGCAACAACAACAACCAGACACAATTGCTAAGCAGCGGCAGCTCCCACGCTGGCTGTCTCTCACCAGCCGGCACTCTACTGGGCCCCAACCTCCCCTTGCAATTTCTCCCCCCAACCGGCACTCTCTGGGCCTCCTCTCTCGCCAACTGATTTATTTAGCACGTGTAGTTTGTTTGCCATTTTGGCTGCCATGCTTGTAGCCCCCATCGTTGTTTGTTATGACTGGAGCTGGCGCTCTTTCGCTGCCATTCTCCCGCGTGGCGCTCTCTTTATGAGCCCGTACTGTGGGACTTATTAGGAGTTATTGCATTTAATTTAATAGGAGAATGTTTCTACACAGATAGAATGCGTTAGAAAAGTTGCCGAATTTAATCCCAAATGGAAATGATTTGTTCTTAAGTCCGGATTTTCTTGTTTTAAGTATGAAAGCACTAATTTTTTCAATCCAAAAAATTTTGACCAAATCCCGACCATTAGATATTGTAATCCCAAAAAATTCTTGATTTAATCCTTGCTGTTCCTTAATAATTTAATCCCGAAAAATTCTTGATTTAATACTGACTATTCTTCAATAATTTAATCCCGAAAAAATCTCGACCATTCTTATATTTTTTAAGACCAAAAATTCCTGATTCAAGACTCACTATTTTAGATATTTAATGCCAATAATTCTGGATTAAATTTTGATTATTTTTAAATATGTTATTCCCAAAACTTCTTAATTAAATCCCTAAAATTCTTCAAAATTCTAATCCCAAATACGATTATATTTAGATTTATGTGTGAAATTTGTGTTGAAATTTTTATTTAAATTTTTTTTTTATCAAGTTTAAAATAATATTAATTTTAATTCAATTTGTTAAATTAACATCCTTGATTTTTCATGAAAGGTATAAAAGAAAAGTAAGAGATATTTTTAAAGAATCATCCACTGTGCGTTTGGCTCTCTGTGTGGCTTCATTCATGCAATGTTCCCGGTGCACGCATGCTCCAAACAGAGACTTAAGCGGCAGGCGACCTTTCTACCAAGTTTTAGACCGAAACAGTTCTCAGTTCTGTTTGGAACGTCGTTCGGTTTGGCAGTAATTTTTTGAGTTTTCGGTTTTTTGGTATTCCGTGCTCGGTTCTAAGACTTTTCCTCTCTTTTCCAACCCCCTGACCCTCTTGGCCCCTGGGCCCTCGGCCGCGACCCGGTAAAAAAAAAAGAAGAGGAACCTGCGAGTGCCCAAAACGTAAACTTTTCATTGATTTTCCCAGGCTAATTTAAGTTTATGGATATATAACCAATGCCTAAATATAAATACACCCAACAAATGTGTTTCATCTATAAGTAGTCTAGATTTAAAGGTAAGTTCAAGTGGTGATGACAGCCGTTGAAATAACAAAAACTAGAAATCAATGACCGAAATCTGCATGTGCCCGCCTTGACCCCAGTAGGCTCCATATTGTTTCTCTCTCTCGCCCAACCTCCTTGGCCTCGCCTCTTCTTATTTGGCCAAACCTGATTTGACCCGGCGAAAAAAGAAAACTGTCTATAAAATCAATACAATGGCCTAAACTTACTTATATTGCATAATAAAAGCACGTATCTTTTTCCGAACACAAAGGAACTGGACCTACTTTTTCAGATATATGGCTTACACTTAAAAGGCAGAGGGTTTTCATGTCTTATGTAGGTTTATGCTGAAAAATGAACCATATAGATCAATATACTCTTTTTCTTAAAGAATTTTTATAAGAAAATATAACGAATTTTTAATGTTTAATAATATGTGTACCTTAAGGGTCATTTTATGCCATACTTTTCGGACGCCTGCAGTGTCCAAAGTGTGTTATAATCGCCTTATAGGTTCTCGACCAGATGTCTGGGTGCAAAGTTTCGCCTCTGGACTGATAAAGGTTTCCCTTGTTGTTTTTTTCTGTTTCTGTCTTGGATTCCGAGTCTTATCAGCCATACAAACGGTTGAGGGATGCGCTCCATTGGCCTCTCCAGACAGGGAATGTGGGTGAAGTGGGTCGGTCTGTTCGGTGGCTGGACATTTGTGCCACAAATACAGTGGGGGGCATGACAAAAGTGGCAGAACAAAAGAGGATTAAATAAATGCTCAATACTGCAAAAAAATGTGTTCATTTCTACAGACAAGAGGTACAAAAAATATCAAATATCAGGCTTAAAACATAAGGCTCAAATCAAAACAAATAGAATGTAATAAGTGTTTAAATACCCCATTTTCCGGGAGAAACCCTCTGATAAAAACCTGTTCTGACATACTAATTGATATTAAAGGTACACCTTTTCAAATAAACCGACTGAGAACATTCTCATGCAACACTCAATTAGATTTGTTTTTTTTTTTTTAAACGAGTTTTAGACAATATTTTTCACATTGCATGGGGAAAACACATATGAACTTTTAATATGGCTAAAAATCAAAAGCATGTTTACATTTTTAAATGGGGAAATTCTAAAATTAAATATGCAATTCTAACAAACCGGTTTAATATCTAATAAAGTCAGTTTACATTGCAGGTGGTTATGTTTAAGGTCAAATATGCAGGAAGTCATAAGCAACTATTTAAATCAAGTGGGAAAATTTAAATATTAGGAATTAACTTACTGTTTAGCTTTATAAAAAAATGTTGAAAAATGTGAGTCTAATGAAATTGACTTTATAAACTAACCCCACATTAAAATATAACCCTTTTAAAGCGCATTTTAGTTTCTATATCGCCAACTTTTAAGTACATCTGATGGTCTAAGTCGTATGGCTTTATTTTAATTGCACTTTTGAGTGTTTATTTTCAGAGGCTGATAAGAAGGCTTCAATTCAAAACATAGCAGATAAAGTAATAATTTCAGACCCGACGGGCAAATGTATCATTCATAATACATATATAAACAAAAAAATATATTATATTGGGGTAGAAGTAGTGGACTTTGACTAATGATTTCATAAAAATCTTATATACATCTCGAGAAAAGAACAACTTTATATTTTCCGAAACAAAAGCCTTTTAATTGTTATCACTTGACTTGCCGACAAAAGGGCCACCAATTATCTATGTACATATATCCATAAAAATTATAAACACATACTATATATAGTCCGATATATGCATATAGATTACCCAGTAATTATGCAGCAAATTGATGTTATTTGTCGTTTATTGTGGTTTTGGCCTCTGGTTCAGCTTGATTGCATTCTATGAACTTGGAAATTTATTATTCCAAACCCTCGACAATTGCATGTTTCCCAATAAACCTACAATTAAATAATATTTATTCATATATTATTCAAAATAAGACTGATGTATGCACTTTTATTGATTATATTTCAGGCTATCGTTTTGCGGGCAATCATTAAGCTAAACACGTAACATTTTCTCAGGTAGCAACATACAACCCCTATAGAAGCAATATCAATAAATAGAAATAAATTCGAATAAAAACGATGACGCCGGAGAAATCAATTTTAGCCTATGTCAACCATTTGATAGTCAGCAATTTTTCATATTTCTGTAAGTATAAAATTGAAGGAGGTATTTTTATGACTAGATTTTTAAGAGAATAAAGGACCTAATAAGCACTACAATTTTTATAAATTTTCTAGGGGATGAGATTGATGGCTATCTGTATTATTTGGGTGGCACTTTGGGTACCATCACCCTTAGCAGCCTGGCAGCCAGTGTGGCCTACTACTTTGCAACTCGACCTGTGCCGGAACAACCATTAGTGCCTCTGGAAAACCAATCCCCATTGCTAGAGGTAAATCGAAAAGCATATAGGAATGATCACATTAATTACATCATCAATTAGTCAATCAGGAATTGTTTGTCTTGAATTATCTGTTTTATTTCGGTGGTCAGGTCTCAGGTATGTTCTATTTAAGCATATCCCCTGATGGCATATGGGCCAAAAAAATAAAACCAAAACCGAAGAAAAATCCTTTGATGTGCCAGAAAACCGTGTGCACATGTCCACAATCACGTTGAGTGCGATTACGATGAGGAGATATCCCAAAAGATACTGATTCTGGTTCGTTGTTGTCGTCACATGATTTTCTCGCATTTTCACCATTTCGATTTCCATTTTCGCCTTGTCGGCCTTTGTTCTTGTTTCTTGGTAGTAGTATGTAGTAGTCTTGGCCTGCCAACAATGACGTGTTCGCCACCGTGGTGCAAAAATGATCAAAAATAGATCAGGCCAGAATCCCACGCTCTAATTGAATGATTCTACAAGAGCTAAAAACTATGTACTGCTCTTGCCAAGACTGCAACATTCTCGCTGATAAATTATCAAATGACAGCGGCACGACAATAATAAATCTTGTCATGGCTCAATTGGCATTTTCCCCTAATTAGTCGCCTGTTCTCTCAATTTCGATTTATGCAAAAATTTGCGAAAAAAAAACCACACCCCCACCGCTGAACAATTGTCAGTGGCATTTCCTATATCTGACACTAGCCCGGCATTTATTTGGCCAAAAATTCTTTCAGCTGCAAGGAACTGTTCCTTTTGTGTATGGATATCGTGTAAATAAACAAATATTGACAAAATACCATATTTCCACTGATATTTGAAAGGCTAAAATAGCAAACAAAAATGTAGGGAGGGGTTAAGGGTTGATGTCATCAAGGATACTTCGTTGGTTAATTATATTTATTAATCATAAATGGGGCTTAGTTGGAATTTAAAGGTGTGTTTTATAAAAAAAAATAAGTTATAATTATCATTGCTCACTTTTGGGGGTATTTAAAGTATTTCTAATTGACTAGTCTCTTTAAAAATGTAAAAGCCGAATCCCCTTTTTACTCTCTCTCTTAGCCATCTCGCAAAATTTTTCAAAAACCTGAATAAACCAATTCTCAATAAAAATAATAAACAATGAAAACAAAACAATAAGGAAATGTCAAACTTTTGACATGACAGGGACAACCTGTCTGCTTATGACCGGGTAGATATGTAAAAATGAAAATAATGTGCATTCTGAACTGCATAATTTCGAATGCTAGTCGCATTGTGTGTTTGTTTAGACTGGTCTAGCGACTGCAACTGCAAATGCACCAACAAGCATTTGGCACACTCTTGACCAAATGCGTTTATAGACGTTTTTTCAATAGACTACTCGCCCGAACACTAAAGCGGCTAATGAGTGCAAATGGAAGTGGAAATGACACGACAAATATGTGTGAGGTAGAATTGGCATGTGCCAATTTTTAATTTATGCTTGAAATTATTTAATACAATATTCATAACGAAATAAACATATTCAGCAATTTGTTTTGGGATAATTCATCATAAAATCAAGGGAAATTTCATCATAATACCAATCCATTACTATCTTTTTGGTTAAAAATCAAAAAGTAAACAAAAGTTGTCTATTTTTAGTTTAACCAAAAAGTGGGCGTGGTTCTCCGTTATAGGCCATAAATCATGTTGGTAATTAAAGAGTTGAAAATGGTCTGTCAGTACCATTACTACCTCAGTTCTGCACTTTGTAGCCCCGTTTTTTTTTTGTATTTGTTAATTATTTAACGTCACATGGCGTTTTCGATCGCGTGTATTAAAAGGAAGAATAGTGGGCGAATACACAGACAGTCCGACAACTTGATCAAGAAAACAAAAAAATAAATATATAGCCAAGAGATCCGTTTAATATCAAAATAAGTAAACCTAAACGAATTAAATTCCTAGGCGAACGCTGCATTCTTTTTCGTAATATCCCCGAAAATCTCCTTCAGTCCTCAGAATCTCTGATTCTCTGGTCTTCTCAGTTTCTCTCGGAAAAGTCGATTCTTCGGGCCGGCCAAAATCATTTTTAGCCACGACCAATATTTTACTTTTGCCATTCAGTTCGAAATTCAACATCGTGTCGCGCAGATCGTGGCGAGCTCAAAAATCTATAGAATAATTTTTAAATTGAAAAAAGTCTCAAAAAAAAAAAAAGAAAAACGAGCAAAAGTCACACCAACATAATGTACATATCGCTTATATATATCTTTGAAACAACCGTATTTTTTATAAATAATAGCTCGTGTATACTAAACAACCGAAAAATAAAGAGCGAAAAAAACGCACGACAATTTGCAACAAATTGACAAAAATACAAGCGTTTAATCTCATTACGTAAAGCACAAGACTCAAAAATAAAACAAGTTTTTTTCAAAAAAGTGAACCCGAAAATAACGAAAATATATTTGAAAATCTTCTCATGGAGAATCGATTTGCCAAAAGTGTCAAAGTTCCGCCACCGCCGTCGCCGTTGCCTGGGCCATGTGAACTCATTCCCTCAAGTTCAAGTTCACCAAAGTTTCTATGCATAAAACATCTAAGGAAAAGCCAACAAGCCGTGGGCCAAAAAAACAAACATAAAATATACATATTCATAATTTTAACATAAAATTTGTTTCCAATTTAATTTGATGAATGTTTGCCTTTGAATGAGTCTGGTTTTCTATTGTAAACAGCTTAACCTGAGTCGATATTTACGATGCCTTACCACTTTGCTATAAAATTTTATAGTTGTTTATATTTAGAAAGAAAGCAAAGGATTTGCTATTTTCTCAATCAGCCACAAAAATCTCAGGCCATGTGGTCTAAGAATTGTAAGGAATTTCGTACTTGTTCCAAAACTCATTATTTTGTAATGCTATTTAATAGATCTAGTATCTAGCAAAGAAATATGCCAGAACTCTGTGCTTTTATTTCTTCAAATCTCAAATAACCAAATAAATCAAGAATCATAATAAATGTCAAAGAATTATAAAGTTGAGTTATTAGTTTATATTATATATTCCCAGGGACATTGGTACATTATATAGAAAAGTTTAGACATATATGTATACCCAAACAATAGGCATTTTGAAAAGAAGCTGTTTGCACCTGGACAAAATAATTAAAAAATGTTCCCCAACGACCTTCAAATTCTTGCATATTTCTTTTGTTTTTTTGCTGAAAATATGCTGCCAAAGTTATGTTATGTTTAAGATTCTGATCCATTGTTTCATTCATTTATTTCTCTTGATTTTAATGGCCACCACAATTACCATAACTCAAAGATGAATTGCTCATTGAAGAAAATGTTTGCACTCTGCCAATTGCCTCGAGGCATCCCAATGAGGCCCGAAACGCGTTTCCCCCATGACTCAGTACTTGATCATCACTTGGGGATTATTTCTTTTTTTTATATTTTGCACAAAAAAACTTATTTTATTTTAGTATGTGTGAGAAATTGTTGTTATATTTTGCTCTTTTTTTTTTTTGTTTTTCGTGTTATGCGGCCACACACACGGTTCTCATAGATAACAACAGAGTGGAACGTTTTTACCCCCAAACGAACTATTTTTAAATTAATTTGGGGCAGGCCAAGCCAAAGCAACAGACGACGCCTTGTCGATATTGTTGGCTATGTTCTCTTGACTTATTCTTTTTCCCCTTATTCTTTTCTTTACGCCTTTACATACATATCTCGGCCGTCCTGCATCTGCCAATATTGAATAATTATAAACAAAATTAAATTGGCTGCAATCGACCGGAAAATATTTAAACGGACAGCCAGGCGTCATAATTATGCTTTGCTTTTCGACTTTTGGCTTGGTCTTTGATGCAAATTTCGAATTATGAATTTTTTAAATATTTTTAGAGAATTTAAAGTAAACGTTAATGGGTTTCTAAGTGGCTTCGGATATCATAAATGTAATAGTCTTTGAGGTATAAAATCTATTTTTTTGGTTTGGTTTTGGTTTGGTTTTTATTTCCAAATTAATAATTTTAATACGTTTTTCTTAATATCCAAATACTAAAATTCAAATCTTATGTAAACATTTTCCATTTGTTTGTTCTAATTATCTCTGTAAAGTTTCAAAACGAAGGCATGTTTTTAATTAGCCTTTTATCGGTTATGAAATACACTTAACAGGCGGTATAAATATTTCATTGAGGCGAATCGAACGGGTGACTTCCCCGGCAACGACAATGGCCAACCATGAATGCAAATTGGCTAATAAAATGTGCTTAAAATCGGTTTTGTGCAAGTGTTTCTCTGCCTTTTTATAGTAGCTTGGAAAATGTGCATATTAAATGCCAGATGAAATCTGAACGATCCATAAAGGAAAACTAAATCCAACAGAGTGTTAAATAATCTTTACTAAAAAGTAAACATAACAAGGATATACGAGCTAAAAGGAAATCATGTCTTGTTGCGGTCAAATAACCAGTATACGAGTACCCATCGAACTTAGCAATCAGAGCGATGTGCTCAAGGTAACTTTACATAAAAAAATAAAATATTAATGGCACCGATAACATCAACTTAACTAAACAATAACTAATATATACTTTCGCTTTTTTGTTACTTTATTTCTCACACATTTACTGAGAGTAGATCATATATGATCATCGATTAGATATCCACAAGAGGGTAGGCCCCATGTGCCCTTCGGGGTATGCTCTAAATATAATTAACAATTTCGTACTTTCCAACTTTCGTGCGTCATCCTCGAAATATACAATAAACAACATTTAATTGGAAAGCACTCTAATCTGTGGAAAACAATTATTTATGAAAATACATTTGCATTTTGCTCATTAAATACAGCCAGCAAAAATAAACAAACTAACTCTTATGATCCTTCCCCTGGCCCTTCCCGATTCCAGAGTGTATTTTCATATTCGTTCTTGTACATCAACACTTTTGGCCATTGCGGGATTTTCATTCACAGCTGTTAGCCATAAAGGAAGTGCTCTATATATTCCCACATACAATATTGAATTAATCCAATGGATGATTCCCCATGGAACTTACTTTTTGGCGCTATGAAAGAAATTCCGCCGATTGATGGGTTTATGTCTCTGGCCTCAAAACAAACCATATATCATGCTGTTCGGATTTATAAATTCGAAATGTTATTGATTTTAATTTAATAATAGGGTGTGATTTATTCCTTGGACCAAACCAGAAATAAACACATCAAGTGAAACGGGTTGTTTTAATGGCTTATATGTAGAATCGTAAGATCTTAAGAGAAAACAAAGACTTTTTATTGAAGAACATTTACATAGAAAAGCAACTAAATATTTAAGTGTTTGCAATCATACTTTAGTTCTTTATGGTTGTATCCGTGGGGTTTCAAACTAGGAGAATTATTTTAAACTGTAATAATTCGGTTATCCCAATATTCAAATTCAAGACAAACCATTCCCAATAGCTATGTATATTATTGTTAAACCTATATCCTTGCTGTTTTAAATTCCAAAACCTTGTTTCTGTATCCCAAATTCTATCGCAATATCTGTCACTCATTGCATGTCCTCGATTTCTCTCTGTTTCTTTTGGGGTCACCTCACTCGCATTGCAGGGTCCAGAACAAATACACGTCTCCAAGTTCTACAAGGAGTCCAAGAATGGAAAATTCGTATCCTACATCACAGAGAATGTCCGCACTTTGTATCAGACGTTCCGTGAAGGTGCCTATGCCTCCAATAATGGACCATGTCTGGGATGGCGTGAAACCCTAACATCTCCATATCAGGTAAGATTTTAGATCATAAACCTAAATTCAAAAGTACTCTACATAAATATATATTTTTATTAGGGAAGTAGGGTTTCAAAACATAAATGAATTAAAGAGCAATTTCCTGAGAGCAATAGAATCTTAAAATAGTTCTATTTTAAAAAAGAAAACATCAACGAAATGATTTGATTTTTCCTTTCCTTTCATGGTTAATAGTATTATTAAATGTTATATTTATTTTCCCCCCAACTTTAGTGGATCAACTATGACGAAGCCCTGCTGCGAGCCAAGAACTTTGGCGCCGGAATGCTGGCCCTCGGCGCCCGACCCAAACAGTTGATTGGCATCTACTCGCAAAACCGGCCAGAATGGATCCTGTACGAGCAGGGCTGCTACTCTTTCTCCCTGGTGGTGGTTCCACTGTACGACACCCTGGGACCTGATGCTTGTGCCTTCATTATTCGCCAGACGGAGATGTCTATTGTGGTGGTGGAGGATGATGGCAAGGCGGCCATGCTTCTGGAGAAGGCGCCGCGCAGCCTGAAGATCATTGTGGCCATAAAGCCCATCCGCCAGACGACTCTGGAGCGGGCTCGGAGTCGGGGCATACAGATCTTCTCCTTCATCGATGTGGAGAAGCTGGGAGCCAAGGGGAATCACCCGGAAGTACCGCCCACGACGGAGGATCTGTGTACGGTGTGCTATACGTCCGGTACGACGGGTAATCCCAAGGGCGTGATGCTCACCCACGGCAACGTGGTGGCCGGAGTCTGTTCTGTGATCCTTCAGATGGGTGACCATCGTATCCGGGCCGGTGATGTCATGGTTTCCTTCCTGCCCCTGGCCCACATGTTCGAGCGGTGCTGTGAGAACGGCATGTACTACGTGGGCGGTTGTGTGGGCTTCTATTCGGGCGACATCAAGGAGCTGACCAACGACCTGAAGATGCTGAAGCCCACGGTTATGCCGGCAGTGCCTCGTCTACTGAATCGCGTCTACGACAAGATCCAGAATGACATTTCCGCTTCCGGTTTGAAGCGGGGTCTCTTCAACATGGCGATGCGGGCCAAGGAAAAGGAAATAGCCCGTGGTGTCCTGAGGCGAAATGGATGCTGGGACAAGTTGGTCTTCAAAAAGGTGCATCAGGCCTTTGGTGGTAACCTGCGACTCATGGTCGTGGGCTCGGCTCCCTTGGCCGGAAATGTTTTAACCTTTATGCGCTGTGCTTTGGGTTGCTTGGTCCTGGAAGGATACGGTCAAACGGAGTGTACCGGGGCCATAACCCTCACCGTTCAGGGTGATCATGTGCCCAATCATGTGGGTCCACCCGTGTCCTGTAATGCTGTGAAACTGGTGGATGTGCCGGAGATGGAGTACTTTGCCAATCAAAATACAGGCGAGGTGTGTGTGCGAGGATCAAATGTGTTCCATGGGTAAGGAAGTCTATACAAATCTATAAAAATTGTATGTCTGAGAAATGTTTTCAATTCTAGTTACTATAAGGATCCGGAGAAGACGGCGGAAGCCATTGATTCCGAGGGCTGGCATCATACTGGGGATGTGGGCATGTGGCTTCCGAATGGAACTCTGCGGATCATTGATCGCCGCAAACACATCTTCAAGCTCAGCCAGGGCGAGTATATAGTTCCCGAGAAAATCGAGAATATCTATACTCTCAGCCAATATGTTAACCAAGTATATGTTTATGGAGAGAGCTTAAAGGTGAGTCTTTAATTATAAAAATTTTAATATAATATTAAAATTTTTTTGAATTTTTTACAGAGCTGCATTATCGCTGTTGTTGTACCTGATGTCGATGTACTGAAGCAATGGGCCACGGAAAACAATGTTCGCGGCACACTCTCCGTCCTGTGCAATAATAAGAATGTCAAGGAACTGATCATGAACGACATGCTGAACTGGGGTAAACAGAGCGGACTCAAGTCATTCGAACAGGTGAGATTTATATTATTTTTAAGAAAGAAAGTAACTAATTATTTGGCTACCTTCCAGGTAAAAGATGTCTATCTGCATCCGGATCCCTTCTCGGTGCAAAATGGTTTACTTACGCCCACATTCAAAGCCAAGAGGCCGCAGTTGAAGAGCTACTTTAAGCCTCAGCTAGAGGATATGTATAAACACCTGGATTAAAGCAATAACTATATAGAAATCAACAACGAATCAAACTCAAGAATAACAAGTAAAAGGGGAAAGCATTCAAGGACTTACAGATATGCCTATACCATATTAAACTGATGATAACAAAGACTACAGATATACAGATGATGAAAGCGAACTGGAAGAAATAACAGTCTAATTTTGTAGTTTCGTCAATTCTTAGCCATTAAGAAAAGCGCAAGATAAAGTACACCAGACACAGATTAAAAAATATACACACTACTTTCAAAAACTGACATGAAAACACACTCTTTGACAGCCGCATTTTTTATATAATTTAATCGAAAAGCGACCCCTAACCAATATGTTAAAAATTATATATTACCCTTCCACACATACGATCTAGTTCAACGTGATTAGAACACGATTGATGCGTAGTCTGAACCAAAACATATATAACTAACATATTGAGCAAATTGAATTAAACGAAAGCTTTAATTAACTATCTTATACTACATCGGCGTTAGTTGGAAAAGGAACTTTTAAAATTATATTAGGCACAAACACTATGAGAATTATGATCAACGCAAGTGCTGAGGAATTTATTGAAAATAAAATGAAAGGAAACTAAACTAAAAAGCAGATCTAACTTAAAAATAGTAAATTTATAAAACAGATCCACTTCTTTGGACTGCACAGTCTGCCTTACAAAAACCAAAATTAAAAAAACTAAAAAATGATCAAAAAATGCTAGAAAACTTTTTCTTATTAAGTGCTAAAAGGTAATAAAGCATTACAGTAAAACTATAAACTAATTTCCTTATGTAGATATAAAAAAAGATAATTCAAATTATGATTTGAAATAAAAATAACTCAAAATTAACAAAACTGGTTTTTATTTTTTCAAAAGTTTTTTTTTCTGTTTTGGTGTTTTTTTTCTAAGTTTGGCGTTGCCATATCCAAGCAACTTTCAAACATTTCTGTCTTTTAGAGTTGCCTAACCTCCCCGACTACATAGACTTCGAATAAAAAATCATTTTTTTACAATTTCTATCGAATCGCTTTAACTTTTAATACAAACTTTTCATCTTAAAGGCGCATTCAGTGTATTTTAATTATAATGACATTCAATTCAGCTTAAATCGTTTAGTGGCTACGGCTCTTGGAATGCAAGACAAGAAAATCATTTGAAACAAAATTTTAAAAATCATTTCAGACTTTAGTGAGTTATCTTGTAGTTTTATCGTAGTTATGATTTGCATTATGCTCTAATTAAAATGTACAAATATGTTTAGTCGTTTCTCGAGGTAGGGTCTTAGCTAAATGTTAATCAAGTGTGTATCCATCGATATTAGACTTAAATTCACTAAACTCGTTTCTTTAACTACGCGTGGATCACAGCTCGCCGTGCTTGGGTTCATGAGGCGGCGTTGAGGCAGTGGTGACGACCTGATCGTTGGATGAATGATACTCATCGTCCGTCGACTCCCGACCGTGGGAGTTCTCGTGATCCTCGACTCGAGCCAACAGGGTCTTTAGTTCCGCATCGTAGTCCTTCCACTCGGGCACAATCCTCTGGGCGGCCGTGAGCTTAGCCTCCTTGGTCTGCGGATTGTTGCACAGATCGATTACCTTGGCACTCTTGAAGGAACTGTCGCTGCACCATGTCTGGCACCACAACCAATCATCGGGCAGTGACTTAATGGCCACCTGGTGGATCATATTGTTGGGCAAGTCCTGATCCAAATTGGACAAACTGTTTGGATCCTGGCTGAGGGCCTGGTATTGGCCACGCAGCCTGTCGCCAGCTGCAATCTTGCGGAATCGCTTCAAGTCCACCACGTACAGGGCCGATATGTGATACCTTCGGCCCATCAAGTGACTGCGCCAGTATCCCTGCTTCCAGAACCTGAAGCCCTCCATCTCCTTGCGCGAATCACAGAAGGGTGTGTAGGCATAGGGAGCTCCACCGAGATCCAGGTCATACAGCTCCTTGATATCCGTTCGAACAATCGCATCGGCATCCACAAAAATGATTTTTCTGACATTCAGCGGGAAGAGCACGTCCAGGAAGAGAATCTTGTATCCCCAAATAGTTCGCTGCTTCTCCGTCTGCTGGTGCAGCCATCGTGGCCATTTGTACTGGACCAGTTCATACTGGAAGTTGTATTCACTGGCCATGTGGGGCAGGAAATCGGTGAACTGAGGGGAGAGATAGTTCTTCAAGAACCAAAACTTCACCGGGGATTTCGTGTGTTTCAGCAGGGAGACCATCATAATCCTCAAGAGACGCTCATACAGATGGCCCGATGCCACTGAGAAGATGTTTATGGTTTCCGTATCCTCGTCGGTGGCTGCCTGGTTGCTATTGGATCCACCAAAACTGCTGGCAATGCTGTTCCAGATTCCCGACTGCCCTGCCTGTTCGTTGTCATCCGAAAGGAGTTCCGCCTGCTGCATTCCCGGTTTCTTAGAAACCCGTAACTTGATCACATGAGAGCGCAGCGAGGTGATCAAAGCCTGAACATCATTGGTTCCCGCGGCGTGATGAGTGTTGGTGCCTTCCACATGGCTTATGCTATAGATATCTGTGGATTTTCCTTCACGCAATCGCAGCGACCAGGCTCCTGGGTTGGCCTTCAGTTGGAAGTAGCCCAGATTGGCCATCACAATGGTGTCTACTAGGGTGGGCTGGCTCTGAGTGCCCAACACCAACTGCAAGCCCCTGGGGGGAGCTCCACTGGAGGCGTCAAAGCAGTGGCCTTCCAGCAATAGATATTCCAGATCGAACTCGCTGTGCACGGGTCCACCAATATCGGTTAGTTTAATGTTATCCAGATCGTAAACGGCACGTACTGCTTCCACAAGCCAGTTCTCTGGAACCTGGAGCTGTTGTGTCAGCAAAGGATTGGCCGGCAGTCCACTGAATTTGGCCAGAGGTCCCTCAGACCTTCCACCATTAGCCTCGAACTGAACCTCTGGTTCAACTACGTATCTGTAGAAGTTCTTCACCGGCATATCGCTGTGCTGGGGCACAGGAATGAGGTAGAGATTCAACTGGCAGTTGAGCACCTGTCGCAGCAGGATTAAAATCGGTGTCAGCTTCTGGGCTGCTCGGGAAGCGGGATCCAAAACGGCAACTATATCAAAGTGTGGCAGTTTCTCCTGTTTTGGAGGCAGCTTGACCACCGAATGATCAGACTTTAGGTCAGTGGGCAGCTTGAAACGTGTCTTGGTCTGCCTGGGCAGCAAGCTGGCGTAGAGCTTAAGCAAGGTATCGCTGGTGAACTGCTCGCTGACATCTTGAGCGGACTCCTTAAGGACCTGACGCACCTTGTCGCCATACTGCAGGGAGCTGAATCTGGCCAACAAGGCAAAATCAGCGCTATCAAAGCTTTCATCGGAGGTGAGAGGGCCATAAAGACGCCCATTTCCAATTACCAGACGCTGGGATTTATTCAAACCCAAAACGCGCTGAGCATAAACCCTAAGCATCTTCAGATGGAGCTCAGTGGAGCCAAGGATGTCCTCCAGTTGCAATGGTATTTCAATCTTCTCCTTTGGCTTCTTCAACCACTTGAGAACCTGCTCAGTGGCCTGAGTCGGTGGCAGCGATTGCATAGCAGCCCAAACCAAGCGATTCAGATTCTTCTTATCCGCTCCGGAACTTTCGGTATTGGGAATAAAGGCCAGGCGAACACTCTCGCCACTCTGCACATATTCCAAAGCATGGGTAAGCAGAGATCTGCCCTGCTCCTCGTTTAAGTCGGCAAACACCCACAGAGTTAGGAATTGCAGCGATGAACGTCCAATCTTTTCCGTGGATTTCTTTCCGCCAAAGTACTTGAGATTCTCCATTAAGGTGGCGGTCATGTCGCGGTTGGAAAGCTTATTTAAAGCAGCCACATTTCCCAGATTGGTGTAGGCCACGCCATTAATATCCAGATACTTGACATCATCCTGACTGAGAATCCTTTGGTTGAGGCGAGGCATGACATGCGGCTGATTCATTAGGTAGTCGATGGCCACGTCGTTATCCGTCATATCGCCCTTGTAAACGGCTTTCTGCAGATTGGAGGTGTGACTCATAATCTCCGTGAAAATAGCCTCCTCAAAGTCGCTATCGGCTGTCACAATATTCGATGGCATGGGGACACCATTCATCAGGGCTTGTGGTTGGCCCTTATCCGGGAATCCAAGCCTCTGGATGAACTCGGCCGCCAATTCCCTGCCATAATCGTAGGTGCCATCCTCGTCCAAAAACTCCTCAGCCTTGGAAAAGGATAGAGTTGAGAACTCCTTTGCCAGCTGCTTTACGATGTCCTTCTTCTTCACCACCTTGGTCTCGCCAACGGCGGCATAAATGTCTGTGAGGAAACTCAGCGCGGCCCGGGCGTCCTTCTTTTGACTCACATAGTTGAAGGCGCAGGTAATGGCAATGTAGTCCTCCAGATTATCCTTGTTAGCATCCCGGGCATCAAAAACTATACCCAGGCGGATGGGAGCCTGATGGATAACGAATGATTCGGACAGCTTTATCACACTCCTAGCCAGGGGCTGCAGGACATCAACAACCAACACCAAGTTGAACACGTTCTTTCTGATATTTCGCAACATTCCGGGGAATGTGGGACGCAGGAGATCCATCACAGATGCAGGCCAACGCCGGTATTGGGCGTCGTTTTCAATATCATTGATCCATTGAACAGCTGTATCGCGAATATCGATGGCGAACTCCTTTTTGCTGGACGCGGTGAGATCTAAAGCTAGTAGTGAACTGGCCAGATTTCCTCGGACACTGTTGCTGTGCAAACTTTCCAAAACACGCATCTCCGAGCGCAGAGTTTCTACCAGGGAGTACAAATCCATGGTGTCGGCATCAAAGAAGAGTCCGTTTATGAAAAGGGCTCCATCTGGCGGCGCCACATTCAAACTTCTGCCAAAAACATCCGTATTATGCTTGACCTCTGCCCTTAAAGCATCCGTTACTTTGTGAGCCAAAAGAGTGCGGGCCAACATGGGGAAATTATGGGCGATGTACTGCAGAATCTGTAGCGTTTCGTCTCCCTGGATTTCCGCCACTGCTGCGGCAGCTTGCAGACCCAGATCCTGGAACTCCCATGCTTTCAGCTGGGCGATTTCATCGTTGCCCTGCAAAAGTCGTTGACGCAGTTGATCCAAAGCCCTTTTCAGTGCGGGGTGCTTCTGCTTCAGGATTTTAAAATCGAAGCCTTGGACATCTGACTCATTTGACAGATCATCAGAGTCGTCAGAAGAGGCCCCCGCCTCTGGTTTTGGTGCATCGTCCTGGCTCTTATACTCTGTGGATTTCAAGTGCAGTTCCACGCCGTAACCTGAAAGCCTCACAGGACGAGTGTCTTTGCTAGCCAACTGATGCCGCAAGATATAACGTATCTTTCCGCTGTTAGCCTCCTTTTCCAACAGCTTGTGATAAGTACGGAATTGAGAGCTTCCCAGATCGCCGTATAGAACCACAGTGCGGGTGTTGTTCTCGCTGCCGGGGAAGATATGATCGAAGCTATAGGTTACCACCGGGGCATCCAGGCTTTCCTTGGCCAGTGGGAGTCCCAATTTTTTCTGCAACTCCGCGTAACTGCAGGCCAGCTCGGTACCAACCTGGGCAAAAGTGGAACCGTCACAGGCGCCTCCGCTTCTCAACTCTTGGGCCAATTGAAAGTGCGTCTGGATACGCGGCGTTAAGCTGTGCGTGGAGACCACCAACTTAAGTAGAGGTAGTTGTGGCGAGCTCACGTGGCTCTTGACCAACTCCAAGGCAGCGTTGTACTGCTGCGACTCCGTATCTATAAGGAATGAGGGTTAATTATTTTTAGGGGAAAGTAAGATAGGGGATAAAGCATTGAATGTTGCTTAATTACTAAAAATAAAATTTTCTTGGAAAATAGTGATTATTTATTTAATTAAAAGCAAGGATTAAGTTAAACTATAATTTGTAGTTAGCAAATAAGCAACTGCACAATGTGATTCCCCTCTCCTATTCACAAACCATATTCGTTCAGAGCCGTGTCCAGTTTGGTGACTCCCTGGACATAGTCCCAGAAGAGTCCTGCCTGTTCGTCGGCCAGATACTCGGCAACCTCCAGATAAAGTGGAGTCTGCGTCCACTTGGCATTGATTAGAGTGGTGATAGGGTAGCTCTTGCTCGATTCCGCAGAAATCGGCGAAAATAGTGCCAAGAGCACCACAGACACACACAACGCCGCTGCACGTAACATGGTTTCCTCTTGTTTTCTAGGTGTTTTTCGACACGCACATAACGGGAAAGCTAACACCCAAGATCCCTAAGCTTCACTGGCTCACTATTTGCAATTTTCACCAGTTTTCAGCTGGCTTTGGACCACTTTTTTTAATTAAATTTAGAACTGATGTGGCGTTTAACCGGCTGTCGCGTAATGGGCCCAAAGTTCTTGCTAAAAACTATCGATACCTAAAAATACCAAAATTGGATACTTTTTAAATATTCTAGTATTTTTTGAGCTTGGATTAAAAACTTTAAAAATTTAAGAATAAAATTTAATTGATCTAAAATTAATGGATATTATCTAAAAAGTTCTGGCTATTCCTACGAAATTTGTTAAAAATGCATGGAAGGACAAAATGGCCCGCAGCGATGGCTATATCTTAGCCAGTTCCCATCGGATTCCCGAAAGGAACACCTTAAACATTTTGTAGGTCGATTCTCCATCATTCAAAAAATGTGAAAACTGCATGGAAGGAAAAAGGGCCTACAGCGATGGCTATATCTCGGTCAGTTCCCATTCGATTCATGAGCGGAATACCTTAAAAGATTTGTAGATCGATTCTCTTCCATTCAGTATCAAAGTCTAAGAAAAAAATAATTTTTAGATTTTTTCGACATTTTTCTGGGGGATCCCCTTCAAAAATTGTGAAAACTCCATGAAAGGACAAAATGGGTCACAGCGATGGCTATATCTCGGTTAGCTCCCATTCGATTCATGAGCAGAATACCTTAAAAGATTTGTAGATCGATTCTCTTCCATTCAGTATCAAAATCTAAAAACAAAATATTTTTTAGATTTTTTCGACATTTTTCTGGGGGATCCTCTTCATAAATTATGAAAACAGCATGGAAGGACAAAATGGCCTACACCGATGTCTATATATCGGTCAGTTCCCATCCGATCTATGAGCCGAATACCTTAAACGATTTGTAGATCGATTCTCCACGATTCTGCATAAAAATCTAACAAAAATACAAAATCAAAAAAATCTAACAAACAAAAAATCTAACAAAATATTTTGTATATTATTTCACCATTTTTCTGGGGGATCCCAGGACGAAAACCATTTTTTTATTTATAAATCTAGGAATTATATTTAAAAACGTACTAACGTAACAGTATTAGGTAAAATAACTTGGTTCTCGTAGCTTAAAATCCAGCAACTTTTTTTTAAATTTTAAAACCGTTGTTTATCTAACATCGATATTTAAATACCAACTTTTTTTTTGTTTCGAATTACCTTTGCCAAGCTGTAGGCACTCTAATCCGATTGTTTACAAAAATTTCAGCGCGAAATATTGCTAATAATTGTTTATATAAATTCGCCAATGAAATACACTTTAGAAGGCAACAATGCAAGAGGTTTGTTAAAATATAAAAATATCGTGCTTATATTAAAGAATGCTGCTTATTTCAGTCATTGCCAAAGCCGTCCAATCCCTTTCAAAGGTGGGAAAGGAAATGTTTATTGAAATTGACCAACAGGGATTACAAATGAGGGCCATAAATGCCACCCAATCGGCGGTTGGTAGTATTTTCTTTAAACGTTCCATGTTTGAGATATTCGACATGCCGCCCAACTCGGATTTCTATTGTAAAATATCCATGAAAGGATGTTTGGCAGTTTTCCGAAATATGAATGAGGTATGAAAAGTATTTCCAGGAAATTTCAGGCTTATTAACAAATATTTTAGGTTGAATACTGTGAACTTAACGTAATTGACGATCAAACCAACCTGAAGGTGAATCTGCGCTGCAAGTTGGAGACAACAAAAGAGGCCACTATATCCATTATAGATGACCAAAACATCAACACCAACATTGACACGGATCCCAGACCAAATGTGTAGGTTTAATATGCTTATGCCTAACTTTAATTAGTATTACCACTTATATTCTTTCAGAATTCGTGGTGAACACAAACTGTTTACTGATATTTCGAATAACTTTAACACCACAGAGGAAGAACTAACGCTGGAGGCCAACTCCCGCAGTTTAGTCGCAAAGAACTATATAGAAGGCGCCAGAGTTAACGACAAATTTATGAGAACCCAACTGAAACTAAAGCCCAGTGAATTCGATCAATACCAAGTGACGAATGAAACAATCATAACATTTTGTATCAAGGAACTACGCGCCTTTCTCCTCTTCGCAGAGTGTTTGAATGCCTCGCTTACTTTGGAGTTTGACGATGCGGGAAGACCTCTTTTAATAAAGATTAAAAAGCATGGCGAGATTGAGTGCTTGTTGATCATGTCCACTCTCTCGCCGGAGGATGTGAGTTTCTCGGAGGACTACTGTCAAAGGGATTTGACTGTTCGAGATCAGGATGTACCGGTAGAAGCTTCAAAGAAAAAGAGTAAAAATCCAGAACCAACGCCAAAAACAAACAAGCGAAAGAGCAGCCAACCAGAACCGGCTAGATCGCAACCAAAACGAAGATTGGCCGAGAGTGACCACGAAACGAGTATAGAGACACCGCTGTTTCAGTTCCGAAACTCAGAGGCGGCGTCTGTGCAGCAGCCCAGGAATTTGGCTGAAGTAGATACTGTGGATTTAATTGAGTGTGAGGCTGATGAGGAAGCTCTAATGCTGGCCGCCGCAGATGCAGCTCTGGAGGCCACCTTAGCACCCAATGCGCCCCAAGTTCCTAACAGTACAGAGGTTTGCTTCTACAACTCCGATGATCCGCCGAACACACAGATGCCTCAGCTGCCGGCCTCATCCTCTGATGATGATGAAACCATTCCACAGTCTCCACAACGCCAGACCAGAGTGCGAGCGATATTCTCCAGGTGTTTTCAAAGCACATACGTTCCCCGGGAGCCATCGCCGAATAGTCAGGCCTTTGCGCCCAATTCTGATACAGAGGATTAGCCTAGATTTGATCGTTTATTTGTAAAAAAAAATTAATTTCAAAATCAACTAGCTTTCTGGATATTTATGTGTGGAAGAAAGCTGCTGGTCATGACAGAAGCTACCCTCGTTTGAAGTTCCTGAGCATTTTTCTGAGCTTGCTGTAATGATGTATGGGCCGATTGGAGATTGATCTGGGATTTGATGAGCATTTGATCCGTGGTGACCAGTTGCTTGGAGGCACTCAGTACAAAGCTTCGGGTGAAGGCGGTGAGAGACCTCCAAATGGCTATATTGTTTTCAACTAAAAAACTATTCATTTAGAAATGCTGCAGTAGGCAGTAATTGTTCAGTATTTTACTCAGTTTACGCTGGAGGAGATTATTCCTGTAAATCGAGGCCATGCTGTTGACCTGGGTGCTTCTGCGCTGTTCGTAGATGTCTTCGTCGTCATCTTCATCTTCTGAAGCCTCCCCTGGAACCTCAGCGGCAAAAATCTATCGAAATATTGCTTTTTAAAATGTTTACTTTTTGAATACAACTCCTTTCTGACCTTGTGCTTGTCCTGCAGCTCTTCATCTGATTCTGAAGCTTCCCCGCTTACCAAATCAGCCATGACAACAGGTATTTCAAAAAATAAAACAATTTCAAGGTAAATAAACAATATAATGTGACCAGATTGGTTTTCAGATCAGCTGTTTTTCATAAGCGTAGCCGAAGGGGGGTTTTAACTTAAAAAAAGAGCCTATAGCCTTTCAAATGTTTTAAAATAGGAGGAAAACTAATATTCTCCAAGTCTTGAAAGTTTTCTTCAAACTAATATAAGTTTAGATTAGAATACTTTCAAAATATGGTCATAAGACTTAAGTTCTTCTGGTTTCTATTTGTAGGTGAATGGAACTTTCTCCACTGATTCATTGAAAAATATTTAAAGCCAGAGTACAATTTTGCTTGACCAAATATCAATTAATTAAATAAATTTATTTAAGACTTTGAACATGAATTAGATAAAAGGTTGATAACTTTTTGTACATGAAGATCGCCTAAGCAACAAACTATAGGCTTTTATAACATTGCACATTTGGTTCTTTACTCAAAGTATTTCTGCAATGCTCCAGTTTCGAACATTCGCTTGATATCCGTGCCGCCACCAATGAATTTTCCATTAATGAAAACACGAGGAACCTGAAATATAAATATTTATAGCACACAGAATAAAATCAGTAAATAGAAAATGATTCATTGTAGACTTTCGGCCATAGTTTTTAGTCATTGATTTTTTTCAGACTAACAAACGTATGAAAAATATAGCCTTTAAAATAACTTTCAGAAACCTTATTTTGCCCTTGGTATCTAAGTAGTTTTGCTTACCGTTCTGGCCCCCGTCAGCTCCCCAAGGACAGACTGGATCTCATTGCCATCCGGATTTCCATCCAACTCAATAATAGTTGCATCCACATTAAGCTTTCGGAAGGGCTGAAATATAAGATTATATGGATAAAATTTGTAATATTCGAAAGATCTTCAATGGAACTTTACCTCCTTAGCCATAGTGCAGTAGGGACAATAGGTCTTGCTGAATATAACAACCTTGTGGCTGGCAATGGTGTTTTCAACAAATTTTGCCTGCTTGGAAGACATGTCTACTATTTTTGGCCTTACTGCGGATCCAACTGCGCCCATAAGCTCAAAGTCAAGGAAGGGGTACGGGAACTTGGGGGGCAGTGTGGACAAAGATGAACTTGTTGATTGGTGATAACGAGGACTTAGCAGGCTGCGTGGAACAAAATTATCTTTTTATTGATGCTTGCCCACCAGTTTCTGTTGTTGTGGTCTTCAGGGTTGCCAAGCCATGCGTTAACTTACCATCGCGTAATCGAAAGCATGACGGCTACAAATTTTTAGTTCAAATTCTATATATTTACATATGTAAGAAAACTTAATGATTTGTTTAGTTAATTAATCTTTAATATATTCTATAGTAAAGTATATTAAGGGGAATAAATTGATTATTGTCCGGCTGTCAAAGGTTACCCCTAAAGTGTTGCCATATCAAAAGAATTTAGTGACAAAATTTCGGAAATATTTTTAAAATTAAAAATTGTATTATAATCCTTTCATATAATAACATTTACTACTTCTTTAGTATATAAAAATTATAAGAATTGAAAAACTACTTTATCTTATAACATAATGCAAAAATGGAGTACATTTAACCTACATACAAAAGAGGTTCTCCCCAAAAATAGTTTTATTAACAAATTACGCTGCATATTGCACTTTAAGGCACAGGTTGGAGTCTTTAATAAAAAGGCCGAGCCTATTATCCATTAAGAAACTGTTCCAAGGCATCGTGGGCCTCCCTCTCGGTGGGCTCAAGGACTACCTCCTCCAGTTTGGTTGCATTTCCGGTGGTTTGAATTTCTGAAATTGAAAAGTTGATGATAAATTTGTATTTCCTGGGTTTAAGGAGTTGAATTACTCGTCAGTTGCCCGTGCTGTTTGTACTCCTCCATGTCGTTCCGAAATGCATCGTCAAAAACAGCCTGTCTTTCTCTCTGCAGTTTTAGTAGCTTTTGCTCGTGGTCCTGGATTCTGGTCTGGTGCTGTGTGGCTATCTTTTGCCTGTACTGCTCCAAATCGTTGAGTTTCTTCTGTTTGTGACGGGATAGCTGGAACTGCTGCTCGAGCATAAACTCCTGCAGCTCGCACTCCTCGCACAGATCCTCCAGCTTCTCCAATTCCACCTCCAATTGGTTGCCCATCTCCTCTAAAGATTGCAGGGTTTTCGTGCTGGCCTTCAGCTGTGATATCAAACTGGGGATCCCCGCCAGACTGCTGTTCAACTCGCTGATGATCTTTCGTTGGTTACTAGCCTTTTGTTGCACTCCAGAGATCTGATTGGCAATAGCCGAGGCCTTCTCCGCATTCTCCTCATTGGCCACATGGATTTTCTGCCAATCATCTTCGTATTTGGCCAGCAAACCACAACCTGCAGCCACGTTTAAATGCGTTGGAATTCCATCTGCCAGTTGGAAAGGGGAACTTAGAGAGAGATTGCTGCTGCGGCTCGAGGACAGACTTTCATTGAGACCCAATGGTGATGTGGGAGTAGTGGCGGCGCTTGATGGTTGACTACCCGAGTTTCCAGAACTGACACGCTGGCGATATTGCTGCTGCAAATTCTCGGAGATGACCAGTCCCTCCTGAATCGCACTGCTCAGCTTCTTTTTAAGGCTTCCGAACATTGTCTAGACGTGGATTTTACATAAATTAAGGTGTTTAACTTGCTAATTGACTTCCTCGGTGGCGTTTTCCGTCGACAATTTAGTGGTAAATAAAGAATCAGCTGTTTGCAGAGAAATCGGTCAGAGAGTAAGAGAGCAACAGTTGTTATGGATACCCTACAGTTGGGCATGTACGACTTTGACAGAGATCTAAGAATAGATATTTAAGAATATATGTTTATTAGCAAAGCCAACTATTTACCTTGAATCCCACAGATTCTCAAAGTATTCAACTATGAAACAAATATGTAATTTCTTTTTGACAAAATAAATTATTTTTATTAAACTCAACGAAATTAAAAGAATAAGAACATTGTTAAAATAGCTTTTATGATAAGTTCATACATGTAGATTTACTCTTTTATTTAATTTTAATGTTAGATAAGAATAAATATTTATTTAAAATCTATTGTGTTAACACCATTGAACTAGCAGCTTAATTAATCATCAGTCAGGTCAACGGAGGGTAAGCTTTCACTCAACTCTTTAGGTTTTTGTGATGTTTCAGGTTTGTTAATCTCATGTGATTGACATTCGACTATTTCTATATCACTATTATTATTTGAATCACTGGTGCTGTCCAACTCTATGCAGCTACTAGATTGAGACTCGGAATCCGAACTTTCCGAATCTTCATTTCCTTCGGAATTTGAGCTAACATCGATGGTTAGCAAATTTGTTGGTTCTTCGTTGGACGAAATAGATAAGCATTCGAGACTCATATTTTTAGATTCATCATCATCCGACATCAACTCTTTTACTATATCGCTTAGCGGAGAAGAAGCTCTTTCCTCGTCATTTCTTTGGATTTTCGTATTAAGAGCTTGGCTATAGGCCATGGCCACAACCAAAGCCATTTGTTTCGAGTGATCGAGGAACACTTCTGATGGTGGGGGAACCGGTTGCATGTCATTGAACGAAGGATTCGTCTCATAGCTACTGTGGCTTCTGCTTCTTAGGCTACTCCTTGGTCTCCTCCGATTTTTTTTGTGTTTTTTGGACGACTTTTTGTGTTTTTTCCTTCGGCTGGAGCGACTGCGATATGAACTTCTACTGGTACTTCTGCTCCGGCTTCTGACGCTTCTTTTTCGTTCTTTGCGACGCGACCTTTTAGACTTTTTCTTACTGCGTCTTCGATGTGGACTTCTACTCCTGCTCCGAGTCCTGCTCCTTCTTTTTTCAACACTCCTGTTCCTGCTTCTGCTTCTACTTCTGCTCAGCCTTCGACTGGTACTTCTGCTTGTACTTCGGTTTCTATGATAGAGCTGGTTGACTTTCCGTTGCTCATCCAAATCCTTTAACTTCCGTTGGCAATTAGCTGCCGTGCGCTCTTTTTCTCGTTTATTATGGCTAAGCGCATTGTTTATTGTACGTCCCAAAAATCGTTTGTTCGTTTTTCCCAGGGGGTTCACCTTGCGTTCGCACTGAGTTTTGTTAGCATGGCTTGGATTTTGTGCATCAAGCTCGCGCATAAGCTCAGCAATGGCGCGACTAAAGAATAAATAAAGTTTAATTTAATTATTATTATATTAAATTGAAAATATTTACTCTGTCAGCTCAGAATCGCTCATGTTTTGTTTACTTCTTGCAAAACAGTGCTGCCAGATGAAACAAAATCTGGAAATACCAGGCACGATTTGTTATCGATGTTTTCCCACCTCTAGCTGGATTGATAGAAAAATACCAAATAACAGTATTCAATGGAAAAAATCGATTATTCAAAATGAGGCGGACTCAAGCTTCTTCTTGGTAACTTTTATTAGTAAAATTATAAAACAATTACGCTTATCTTATATCACAGTACAATCACATTTGATAGAACGTATACGGCTAGCTACTTTCTTCCAGCTATCACATTCTGCATCCAGGGAATATATTTGCTGACGCGCGTATAAATGCCAGGCAAGCCAGGACGCGCACATCCGATGCCCGTGGAAACGACGCCAACCAAATGATGTTCCTTGGACATCAACGGGCCACCAGAATCGGCCTGTAAAGGTATGGAACACCCAAACATAAAATTTGTGCCATATCAGCCAGTGGCATACTCACCCAACACGAATCGATTTGACCGTTCTCATACCCAGCACACAATTGGGTATCTCCGATGGTGTTGCTCTTTCCCTGTGATCTGTACGACCTCTCGCAGTCTTCGTTGCTCCAAATCCTTACAGAAGCTTTGCGCAGCACATCGGATCGATCACCTTCGGCCTGGTTCTCATGGGTCCAACCCCATCCGGATACTGTGCCGTATTCCTGCTCCAAACTTCGCTGCCCTTTGTCGGAGCCCACGCAGCTTGGTTGGATGTGGGAGCTGAATTTTATAGGCTGCACCAGCTCCAGAAGGGCTACATAAGATTATAATATTATTTTGGGGCTACCTTTTAGCCTCAGGCATATTTTGGGTTTAACTTTAAAGGTCACTTGTTATTTTGCAATTTTCGATAAATTTCGGAGTTTTTTTTTAAATTTTAGAAATAATAATATTGTTATACCATTTAAAAAGAAAACGAGTTCCAGGCAAAGCTTAATCACACCTGGATTATAGCTAATCTTTAACAGAAAATCCAAAATATGCCTAATAAATATTCCACATACCTATATCATGTTTCACATCATTGCAGTCATACTTTGGATGCGGCACTATGTTCTTAAAATCCACCCTTAATGCATCCGGACCGTTGCCAATACCATTCAGATACTCCCGGATACTGTGGAGCCCTACAACACCCTGGATTTGTGCCGGTTTCATGAACTGCTGCAAGCCATTGCAGATGCAGTGACCTGCCGTGAGGATCCAACGTTCCGAGATGATGGTGCCGCCGCAGAAGTGGCCACCACGACGCATAAGACTGACCATAAAGGGCATTTCGTTGCGTTCCGCCTCACTACCGCCCACAATTTTTGGATTTCGCGCCGTGCAGAGCTGATTGGTGACTACAATGGTAACGAGTATTCTAATTATTGTAGTAAGTACTATTTTATTTTAAAAATTTGTATGGTATGATTATAATATTTTAAAAGCCACAATTGTTAGAACACTTCAGTGAGATACAAATGATTTCTTAGTTTCTTCTGGCAACTCACAGGAAACTTGAGCCTGTCCACATTTCAACAATGACAATAGAACGGCAAGGAAGATAAGCTTCAACATATTTTTATTTTAAACACAAAAAGGGGTTCTTTGCGGCGAAAAACCCGTTAGACACGGTTGAAGCTTAAACGAAACTTTTCAACGAACTGTCACAAAAATTCTGTGCGCCAATTAATTTATATATAGGTTGGAGTCTAAGCGTCGTCTCTGTTCCACTGACTTATTTCATTTTTGTCAGCCGTTCTATGCGGATTAGCCGGAAAGCTCGCTCCCTCGTCTGCTCTATCTCGCTTGCTCTGATAACAAACGGAAGTCGGCTGAATATTAGCACCTGTTGCCTGAGACTCGGAGCTTTTTTTCCTCCAACATTGCACTGCCTCATCGGCACCTTCTTCCCTCGTTTGTGTGTGGGTGTCATGTGCACACGTTTCGGCATTTCAATTGACTCGTCTGTAGAATTAAGGAGCTGCCGAAAAAAAAGAGAGAAAAACGTAAACAAAAGCCGAAAACAAAGTTGTGGGTATGTTTTGCGTTTTATGACCCAACGAAGTTCACGGCATTGAAAGGTGTACGACAAAAGGTGTGACAATATTGGAGCACCTACATATCTACTGTATATGTGTGTATGGTAGTTGCATCAAAGTTTAATGCCCCATTATCCTTATTTAATATGTATACCTTTGCAATTAACAACACGTACTTAAGGTGTTATTGAGATTGTTGTCTGATGAATGAATTTATTTGGAAATTTTGTATCAGGCGGTGTATTTTAAAAGGGATGTTACATAATAAGGGTATTACATTATTTATTTAAGGTTTTATTTATACTTATTGTTGAAATTTAAACGCATTTAGTTAGTTTATTATACTTATAAATAAAAGAATGCCTAAGTATAAAGTTTTATAAGTTAACTGATAATTTTAACTACTATTGTTTTGAGCTTTTTTTTTTTTTTGTACAAGTTTTTAGAATATTTAAAGTTATATGTATTTCCTAAACTATAGCTACCCTGAAACTTTGTATGGTGTATACGTAATACGCTATTGTCATTGCCTGATTTAGGAATAATTAAGTTCCCACATTGTAAATAGCCTTAGACGTCATATTTCCATCAAGGATTGGAACCATACTCGCTCCAATCATCGCGCATTTTATGCAAATCAGTAAAGTGTCTGCCTACCTTATGAATTGTGAGGGGAGCCAATAATAATTGAAATTCAATGTCGGTACAATCAATGTAACGTTAGCCCCTGTGACATTAACATTGCCCTTAAAACTAATGCAAACGTGTCTTGCACATTTAATGCAACTGGGTGAGTCGGGTGAGGTCGTTTCATTTCAATTATCCATAGATTTATGCAGGTGGAAGTGCAACAGCAATCGGTATAAAACAATTATGGAGTGACAAAAAAATAAGGAATTGAAACGGAAAGTTGCCCAAACCACAATCAAGATTCGCGGCAGACAATTCAGTTCAGTAGATCACAAGCTAATAAGCTTGAATACTAATAGATTTCTTGACTTTGGTTCCTTAACAACAAAAAACCAGAAATTTTAGATTTATTTACCCACGTTTCCCATCTCCATCCGAGTTCATCGATCGCGGCTTCAGTTTCGCGTTAAATGCTAATTCAAAATACAAATTGGCTATAAAGACCTATCGTACTGGCCATTGTCTGTCGCTGACAGGCGATACCAAATATAAATAATAATAACAAACAAACCCGGGTGCGGGGCACTAAACGAAACTAGTTTCAAGTGCATTGACACTTTTTGGCCGCTTCGGGCGAAACTTGGACGCATTCAATGTGAAGGTCGCCTGTCTATTCGTACTGTTTGTCTATTATTGTTGTCTTTGCTACACTTTTGTTTTCATTTGCGGCAGTTCAACGACGCTTTTGCCATTTTTGGTGACTAATTGCAATAGGGAAGTCTTTAATAGAAGCCCATGCGGGCGGTTTACGGGCTGGGCCATAGGAAATGTTTTTGGGAGCACAATGAACTCGAATTGCAGGTTTTTGAGTAATACTATAATTTTAGGATCGAGTATAATAATCCTCTAAAAATAAGTGGCCTTTAATTTTAACAAATATTGCTGTTAAAGCTTACAAAATAGCTTAAGAGTGTGACTAGATTATAGGATTTTCAACTTTAATATTACTTTAAAGCTATATAATCGAATTGAAAACAAGGAAAATAATATAAATGTCCAAAATACTGATAAATACATTATAAAATCTTATTAAAAAGTACCTAAAATTATTTACTCACCTTTTTCAACGATTTTTCACACTTAAAATGTTGTAAGGATCACTTATTTGGTTTCAATTATTGCTCGAAAGCCAGCTTTAAATATATAAGGGCTTTCTGAGCAACAATCAAAATTATATAAGTGTCCGTTTAGGATCTCTTATATAAAAAAGCCAAACAATTTCAGCCAAAGATTATTACAATTTTAAGTTTTCACAAAGGCACAAGTTAAGATTTCTTTTTGGGCTATTTTAGGATTTATTTAGCCAGGCCAACACGTCTGCTCGGTGTGAGAGCCGCACCGGAACTGCACTACTGTTGTCCATTCGGTGACGTTGTCTCCTTTTGATCCTGGCCGCAGGATGCCACGGAATCCGAACTCAAGTTCCGGACCTGCAACGACGGTCGGTCGCTAGCCGAACGAAAGCCGGCAAGGAAGCACCATCCCTCGTTGTCGGTGGCTTTTATCCTTTGGGCCTATGCGGCGTATGCTTGTTATGCAAACGACTGCCACTCGGCTAGCGTTCGGCCTTCTTTTCAGGAAGCGACCAATGAGGGACCTTCAGCTTGTTTTTGTTGCCTTGGCACAGGATTCTGACAAACGGCGCAGGCGTAAATTATGTCACTTTTTGAATTTTCATTTATAGTTTATGAGTTTAAGGTTTTGTTTTTAGTTGAAATGCCCTTTTTTTAAAGATTATGGTTTGTTTATGTTTGAATTTTGTGATTTCTTATAATTGATATATATTTTTGTGTTTTTGGGTAGAGGTTTCAACGGATTTACATATATACTTTTAATGTTTCTATTGGTTAAATGATTCAAAAATTAGGTTTTAATAGTTGTTACTAAATAGAGATATACAAAACATAGCATAGTTTTAAAGAATATTTGTTTTGAGAATATCTATTGTAATTTAATCTGTTTTCTAATTTATATAAATTGAATTTTAAAGTTCTTTAATTGTATACATTTTAGGTTTTGATATCGGTAGACTGTTAAATAGGTAATTTAAATAGGTATTTGTATAAAACTCTTTGCAATACTGCTTCTTTAACATCAAACTCTTAGATGAAGTTCATATTATAACCATAAAAGTTGTAGCATTTTATAAAATTTATCTTTTGAAAAGAATTTTAAACATTGAATCTAAAATATATATATTTAAGCATTCCGATGACAACTCCTTGGAGAATTTCCCTCATCAGTTTCTTGAAACCCCACCGCGTTTCAATTATAGCAGCAAAGCCGCAACTAAAACACAATCAACACATTTGCAAACTAAATTTCCGAGGGCTGACACTTACATTTTATTTGGCAAATTGTGATTGACAAGCTGTTGACACGCTTTTAAGAGGCCAAGAGGGCCAATGTATCTGTAACTGTTGGCAAAGTGGCCTATTCGCGAGTGGGAAGATTTTTCCCAATTAAATATTTAAGCCGCAGCCAATACACAGATGCAACATGCAACACAACATGGCAAAGAAATGGCAAGTGCAACAGAAATGCATCAAATATTCCATCTAAATTATTGATAGACTTGTTCCAGCGAACGAAGGCGAGTCCTTCGCAACATTTCAATATGCTAATTACTTTTTGACTTGGCGGGGATGTAGCTTTTGAATGTGGATGCGGCAAAACAAATGCAGGTGGCAGGTGGCCATGGAAAGGGTGGCGGAGCAGGTGCTAATCATTGCAAGATGCCTGCCACGATTTCCCAGGTGATTCCCAGGCAAGTTCTGTAACAAATGCCAAAATCTATCGAAGGCGACACTTCCACCAAAGAAATAAAACCAGGAAAATGGCAATGGGAAAATGTGTCTACAATTTTCGGGGAAAACGGCAAAACGGAAAAGGAAACTTCACAGACCCCTGACATCATCGTCTCGGGGTATACGAAAACCCTTATCCATCTATTCCGCGGCATTGTTTTTGCGTGACAATTGGGCCAATTTATTATTCATTAGGTTAAAAAGTCACAGAACAACAGAACACGGACTGAAACTGAACCCAAACTGACAGCCAGCCAAGTCTCAGCCATTTGTAATGCCACATCCAGTGGAGCCTTCTATCGGATTTAATCCTGCGGAGGTTGCTGAAGGGATGAGAGGCCGGATGGATCTTCCGAAAACCAACGTGTTTCAACATTTAACCGCACTACTTTTGGGCAAATACTCTAATTGATTTTCCGGAAAAGGTATCTCTTGTTTACCTTTTTTTGTTTTCGTAACTTTTTGGCTCAAGTTTAAGTCAAAGTCCGACAGTTGCAGTTCGAGATTCGAGATTATTTGGTGGCTAATTAGATTAGAACCGGTAAACAAACGCATCCAAAGTTTAGGACTAGCCAAGACTAAACAACAGCAAAGTTGGGCTCAGTAAATTATTAATTATTGGCGGGTGGAATTATTTCTTTGCGAGTTTTGGGTTTTAAAGATTAAAGATTTTTAAAATTTAATATTGGGTTGTGTTATGGTTGTTTTGTTGTTAATTTTAGTTTTATCATTTAAATTTTAAAATATTAATAGGTTGGTTGTTATTAAAATATTTGTGTAGAATTTTTAGCCAAGTTCTTGTTTCGATATAAGTTTCTAAAAACGATGTTTTTTTTTCAAAATGTTGTGTTTGTGTGGAATCCGATTTGGGTTTTTATATAGTTTTGGTGATTCTTTTAATTTAGTAACCAAGATTTTAGTATATGTATTTATATTAATTTTTTGTAAGTGTTTGTTTTTTGAATTGTGTGTTTTTCAGATGTATATTATTTTTTGTATAATAAGTACAAATTATGCATTTCAAATAAAGGTTAGTTCTGGTTTCAGTTTTGTTTTTTTTTTATATTTTATAATATAAAAATATTATAATATAATATAATATAATATAAAAATAATATTTTTAAGTTGTGCGCTCTTTTTATAAACCGGTTATTAAATTATAATTTCCTTTATTTTCGAGTATAAGTTATAAACCCAATTTGATTTTTGTTAGTATTCCAATTAAGTTAAACAATTTAATGGAATTCATCTGTAATTAAATTTATTCACATCCATTTCTTTTAATTATGTCAGCCTCCATTTATGTGATTCATATTAAAAACCAGAAATCCTTCTGGCGAATTGCAAGACCGAATTCTGCGAAATTTTCCGGCAAGCGGTGGCACATCAAGGCCTAATGGACATAAATGGAAAATCTATTATGGTTATACCTTGAATCTCTGTCCTCGCCGCACTTGACACATCCTCGAGAGCTCTCGTCAATTAAGTAACTCTCCGGAAAAAAAATACCCAGCAAAAAAATTGAGGACTTGCGGCTTTTTGCTGACTGACTTCGACTTTCAACCTTTCCGAATTGTTACGTAAAAAGGATATGGAGATGTGGCGAGTGTGTGCGGCAAGTCAGGTGTCAGATTGACGAGCGGGCAGGGGCAAACCGGGACGGGGGCCTGGATCGGTTGACAGTAAAAACTGTCAAGCGAAATAATGTCTGTTGATACAAAATATTTCCACACTTGCCACAGCAATTTGGTCAGCGAAGGGATTTCAATTTTCCGCCCACTTTCTCTTCCCTCCTGGATTCCAGGCACTTCAGCCAGCATATTTTCCGCTCGTTTTGCCTACTTTTCTGCATATTTAATACGCAATTAAGCCATTTGACTAGCAGCTAACATGGAAAATGCATTTTCGTGCCTTTTCATTCGATCGGCGAAAGGGGCAGGGGTCAAGTGTCAGGGCAGTGTGGAGAAATTAGGAAGTCAGGTGTGTTGTTGGTGGGAGGAAAGGTAATTTCTGTGAATTGTTTTCAAATGTTTTCTTTATTTTTAGATGGAGAAATGGTGGAAAATAATTCAAATTGGCTAGGGAATACTTGATTTCCCAACCAATTAAATTATTTTAGTAGTTGAGGTGCTATTTTCATTCGTTTTAGTTGGTTTGTTTGATTTTGTAAAGACTTTATATGAATTTGGAGCAGTTTATAAAAAGTATATTAAAAATCTGATAATATTTTGAATAATATCAAATATTAAGCATGTTTTAGAATCCGAATTTTAGTTCAGTGGTAATTTCAGAGAGTATTGTAATCTTTTGATTTGTTGTGGATTGTTCCAAATTTCTCAACGGAGTAGCATCTTTATCGATATAATAGAATTATCAGATAAAACTCTTGAAAATTAATTTATTTAGCATTTTTCATAAAGGGACTTGATAGTTTTTATTCTATGTATAATATTCCTTTTTCTTTAATGTTGTAGATTGTTTAAAATTCTTCAATGGAGTACCATATTTCAATGACAAATCATCATCTTTATCAATAATGCTATTAATTATAGCCAGAACTTGAATTTATTTAGGTTTTTTACCTTTAGGAACTTTATTGTTCTTATGTTCTCTTTAATATTTTCTATTAAATCACTATTTTGTGTAGGTTATAGAGGTTTGTTTTGTAGGTTTGAGGTTACTTTAAATTTCCTCAAAGAAGTCGAATCTTTAAGTGACAAATCTTCATCAATAATGAACTTTAATTGATGTAGGTATTTTTTCTGAATAAACTTTATTGTTTTATTTTAACCATTATATTCTTTAAAAAGTGTACTTTTATTAATGTTCAGATTGAATAATTTTCTGGTTTCAAATACAGATGTACTCAAACAATATTCCAAAATGCAGTTCTTTAGGAACCATACTCAAGTTTCCTAAAAAGTATCATTTAGTTTACTAATTCAACCATTTTAGTGTATCTCTCACTTGAATTGATAAAACTTGAATTAATTCTGCATAAACTGTCTAAAAATTCTTCTTGTAAAATTTCAATAATTTTGGTAAGCATTATTTTGCACTTAGTGGAAAATGTTTACGTGAAGTGTACGGTCAACTTTGCCCTTTTGTTCTCATACCCATAGCCTCTGGCCATTGGCCAGTTTACCTTTACTGACCAGCACAAGGTCTTTCCATTTTTAGCCCTCTTGCATTCACCATCCCTACCTTCTCTGCCTCTGCCCCTTTCTCAAAACTATATTGTTAGTGTTTTTGAACAACTCATGCCGTTTGACCATTCCGCGATTGTTGAGTTCTGGTTGCCACGGTGGCATAATGGCTTAGTGGAGTGGTGGTGTGGCACATACGGCTCTTGGCTAGGGGTTGGTTCTTTCATATGGTCAGTTAGTGCGGCAGACAGCCTGTCCAGCCTGTTCCGGCGATCTACTTGCAGCGCCGAGGGGTGGTTCTAGTTTTGTGCATTGTTTTCAATATTTGTGGCCTAAAATGGCGTCCGTAAACCCAAAAAAATATACTGGAAATTGCTTTTTTTAAGCTAATTTAATTGGTTTATGGAAAACCAGAAAAATTAGCTATGGTATCTATTACCAAAATTGTGTGAAGAAACAGGAAACTATTCTATTGTGTTAGAATTGCTTAGAATTTTTTAAAGGAGTTCATTCTACTTCGAAATAGATAATATTAAAGCCAGAGTTTTGAACCTACTTTTAACTGAATTCTTCTACACAGATTTATTTTATTTTATTTATTCATAAAAGATTTGGTCTTAGGCTATGATAAGCTCTTTGTTTTTTAGTTCTTAGTTAAAAACAATCCTAAAAAGTTGGAATTATTATTGTATCTAGTAACTTCTTAACCTTTAAAATCTTAAAGGTTAACCTTAAGGTTAAATCTTTCAGCTGAACCTTTTTTAATAAAATTAATATGTGGCATCAGTATATGTTCTTTTCTACCAAATTATTATTGGTTATAAATGGTTCATTTTCAATGGTAATTTAATTACCACGATGCATTCTATGTGATGTATTATGTTTTTCCCTTTAACGATGTAAGATTTAAAAAAAAAAAATGCCCTTTTTTTTACAATTATTACTGAAATGTTTGATGAAATAGACCATTATACTAAGAAGTAGTTCTTTAAGATAGTAAGCGAAAAAATTTATGATTTTTTGAATGAAACCAAATTTGGTTAAGTTTTATTTATGCGTATTGAGGATATTTTCTAAAATGATTTTTTTTCTTCGTTTTTTTCGTAAATTTTTGTCACGGTTTTCGTTTTTTGGTGTTTGATTCAAAATTAATATTGATTGAATGGAATTGATTGATGTTTACGGATAAGTTTCTGTTTTTAACATTTAAATTGTAAAATACAATTTGGGAAAAAAACGTGGAATCTTTAAAAAATTTAAATATGTATATGTCAGACCTTTGATTTGTATTTAGATTTTAATAGTGGTTTTATTATAACACACTTCCATACATTTTTTGAAAAATTTAAGTTTAAGTTTTAAGCATTTTTCGAATTCATAAAAGTTAATGATTTTGGTAAAAAAAATTCCAATTTTTTAGGATTATTTTTGCAAAAAAAGAGCAACAGCCGTCACCCACCTCCAGGACAGTGGGCCCTCACACCCCCGAACCACCCCCCGGCAGCCGCGCTCTCACTCCCAGCGGCCATCTTTGAAAAAGTTTCCGCTGTCTCTATACGAGACACTTCTATATTGCTAAAACATGGCTAAAAACACGACTAATTCCTTTGCCTTAAATTGTTTAAACCATTTCACAGAATCTACAGTTTAATCCAATTGTTTCCGCATTTGGGCCAGATTTGTGGGTGTCCGAAAAAGCTTACCAAAAATGTGTCACCAATTTTGTCTAGACTTTAGAGTTAATTTTGTCGTTTTTTTCGAATTCTTGGTAAACTTTTCTTGTGTGTTTTCGATGAATTTTGTTTAATTTTCAGAATATTTCTTTTTAACTTTAAAACGCTTTTGTTTTAAACAAATAAAGTGGGACCAGAATGAAGTGCGATTTAGATTTTCATAAATTTTTGCTATTATTTTGTCGGCGTTTTACACTTTTTTGCTCTCCACGCGGCGTCTGCTTTGCCTTTCATTCGCTCTCTCTTAGTTTTTTACACTTTAAAGTTTCAAATGCGCAAAATCCAAAAAGTCTAGTACCGCCAAGGACCACGTGCTGCCTTTTCAATATATATCATTTTTCATCTGTATTTGTAGTATTTAAATTTCCCGCGCAATCACATTTTTTCAAAAATTTTAAAAGACTTTAAGAAGGACTTGAAGAAACCGAAAGATACTTGAAGAATCCTCTACTGGATGTGAGACATCTCAGCGGTGAGGCTGTTTATCCGGCCACGCACTTTTCACGACTAATTCCCCGGACAAATGTGCTCGGAAATGAGTTTTTTAAAAATTTAGCGGCTGCTGCGAATTGAAGTTTGAAGCGATCGCTCTCGCCTCTTTTATTTTTTTATACTTCGTTTTTTTTTTAGAGTTTTACAAAGGGGTGAAACGTAATTTGGAAGGGAAAAAGGACATAGGATGAGGTTCATCCCCTTTTGTTGGCGGTTGGGAACCCTTAAAAAACGGGTTGCCTTTGCCCTCTCCCTATTGTTTGATGTGTGTGTGTGTGTGCGTGTGTTGTGTTTGTGTGTGTGAGCCTGCAAATTGTGCAAACACAATCTGAAATTATCATTATCGCCAAGATTATGATCCTGAACTTCATTATGAACTCAGCTCGCCTTGCACAATAATCCCAGACAACTCTGATTTCTGATTCCATCTCTTTCATTCGCCTTATAGCTTTCTCTTTTTAGCCCCTTTGTCTCGGGTATTTTTTTTTAGAAATCTTCATTTGGCGCGCTTTTTTGTTCGCCTTGATTTCTTGCCCGACGTCCCGTTTCCTTTTCAAAGGACATTTGGTTTATGGTCTGGATTCTCTCTTTGTGTTCTCCCCAGTTCTCCCTCTGTCTGTCAGAATCTATTTTTTATAATTATTCGCGGCTGCGTTTTATTCATTTGCATTTTTTTTAAAGGATAGTGGTTTCAATGAAACTATTCGGCAACTTTTAAGATAGTTTTTAAAGATCATCAAAAATATTTATCATAAAAGATAAAAAAATTATAGTGATCAGCGTTTGGCAAAATATATTGAATCTTGAATCTTATAGAATTCTTATATTCTTCTTAATTCTTCTTATAAAAGTCATTGAAAGCTCTATTTCGATGTATACTTTCATAAAAATTATCGTAAAATACCTTACCTTTACGGTATCTGACCTTTTAAACCTATATTTCTTACCTATATAAAGTTATTTTCTGGTATAACTTTAAATATTTAATCTATTTTATTCCTATATAGATTTTAAAAAACATTTAATAATTTTTTCTATTAAGATAACTCATAAGTTGTAATATTTTTTTATCCTTTAACTTTTTTAAAAGTTCCTAATAAGACAAACATCATGAAATTAAAATATTCCTTACCTTATTATGCCAGAACTAATTTACTTCCTATTTTCACGGCTTAGATTCTAACCCTTTTCAAATTTTTTTGATGTCAGAAGATAGATCTCTTAAGATCCGACAGACTGAGAATAATCTTCAATTCCAATGCAACTGATGCAACGAATTGTGATCTCTGGCCTTCGAGGTGAATGAACTGCAGGAAATATGGGAAAATGTCAGGGGCCAGGTAACAAAACGATCTTCCTCCCCTCGGCAAGGCGCCTTCTTAAAAAGGACCAAGGAGATTTTTTTTTCAATAGGATTTTGTCCCTTCTTTTGTCAACCTTAAAAAAAAATTGAGGTAAAAAAAGAAGATCCCTCTTAGGAAATGTACGCAAGATGCGCAACTAATGTGAGACTTTGGAGTAGATAGGAATTAATTGGGAGCAGAGCAACCCCTAATTTGCATGGATTCCTCAAGATCCCAGAAACCCATATATCATCTGCTCCACAACGTAGTTGAGTCTATTCAGTCAATCAAACAATTTTTCTATCTGCCCCGAGGAGAGTGCATTAAGTTCAGATTTCCTTTTTTCCGATCATTGCACAATCACGCTCCTCATCTAGCCTTTTTGCACAGTGAACTCCCGAACCCAAATGGTTCTTTTTTTCTCGCTTTTTTAATTACAAACCAGGGGAGGGTTAGCAAAAAAAAAACTGTAAAAAATGGTTAGGGTTTTTTTGGGCAAAAATAGAAAATATTTGCACGCATATCCCGGCAATTACTTACGGTTTTTTGAACACTACTTCCCCTAGCTTGATTTCGGGTTCTATACACTAGAAGTAGGGACAGTTTTGGGAAGATCGGAAGCTACTTAATGGGTTATATATTTAAAAGGAGGCTCAAAAAGTCTTAACATCTAAAGATAACTGTATAAATATCAAACAAAAATGTGACAAAGCTTCCAAATCTAGTAATTTATTGAAGTAACCCAAGAGACTATAAAAAAAGAACAAAAACATAACCCTTTCTCCTACTTCTTTCTAACCTTAAGAAACAATATTTTATTGTAAACTTAAGAATGCTAATTTCAGGGTTATAGACGTCAATTTTACCCTCCGATCGATCGTCAACACCTACACTCCAAGGAAAGTCGAAAATGTGGAGTGGTTTTCCCATCAAGTGGCGATCAACTTACAGCCAACACACAAAACCGTGAAACCCCGAGAAAGCAGCTGCGCGAATAATATCCTGCAACCCGCTGCTGCAAAAACTGAAAAAACTGAAATCTGGCAGCAGACAAAACACAAACAAATGCGAAACAGGCCAGAAAAAAAACCGAAAAGGGGGAAATTCAATGCCGTGAAAAGGGTAGACTGAGAGGTCGGATCCGTAGGACTTTAGAGTTCGTTATCCTTGCGTCGAGCGGAATCGTTAAAGGGGGCAGCTCAAATACAAAAAATAAAAAAAAAACCAGAAGAGGAAAAAACAATGCAGCATCATCGCAATCATCGGCTGACAGCCGCCGCGCAACTGCAGCGTCAGTCTGGAAATATAACGTCCATACTAATAGGGTTGCGATTTGGGGTTACGCCGAGTTTCCTCTTCCTCTCTCACTCTAAAAAATAAACGGCAATGGGTGTTAACGGTAGCTCTGCGGCGGCGCAGATCCTTTAGACGACCATGATGATGACTGGCAAGTAGATTCATCTCGCTGGAATCAAAATAATGAAATGTACTTCCGTTTTGTTTGAAAAGCATGAAATTTAATATGGCCTGTTAATAAGAATTTCATAAATTTTTTATATAAGACCCGCTTCTGAGGGCAATTACAGCGGCATAATGGTTCCTATAAAAAAAGTTTAATATGTTTAGTCATTTAGTCAAAAACTTCTTACATTTCTAATTGAGTTTAATACTTGCGGTTTATTAAGACTACAATTTATATATTTTTATGGAGACGTATCTACAATGCGGTTACGGTGAGACCTGTGGAACTTTGCCCAACAACCATTTATGTCCGAAGAAGGGGGAAAGTGTGAGGAGCTTTAGTTTCAACCAATATTTTTATAGATTCTGATTTTTATATTTAATACTATTATGTTAGTATAATATTACTTTATATTTTGTTTTTAAAGCCCTAGATATGGTTTCAATCATCGCTGGAAACTGTCGGATCAGTTCGAATATGGATAGACTGTTAACACATCTCAAAGTTTTACTCGAGAAGCTGCCTAAACGGAAAAAGAGGTTTAGCATTTGGTGTAGCAGGAATATTATACTCTACTGCTTGATTCTTTTACTTACATATTTTTCTTTAAAAATTTAGCCAAGATGTCGATCGTTAAAATTTGTTGGATGGGTCCACATATGGCTAGAATGACACCACAATTTTTGAAGGAGCATCCAAGACGAAGATAACGAATCACTCCAGCACCTACTTTGTCAATTCCGGATCCCAGGACACTCTAGGCAAGGACTCTACACCGCATCACCACTGACTTCAGATCCAAATCCAGATGACTTCGTCAGAACCGAAAATTCAGGAAACATCACTAGAAAACGGTGGGTAGGAAGTTAGTATTAGCTTAATTGTTATCACAAAGATAGAAATTGAGTATAAGAAGCATACATTTTCGTCCAAACACTAAACTAACCTTATTTTAACCTCTTTATTGAAAACAAGCTTAAGTTTAAATTTATTTTACCAAAAAATGCTAATCACGGACCTAAACCCAATTGTATATTTTACCAAAGACTCCAACCCAAAGTATTTGACATTCTCCATATTTACTGTAACATGTAAAAGGGATGTTATCCGTTTCTGTGGTTATTTTCTTCTCTACCTATCCGTTAAGTACCTCACATCGAGGTACGGATAAATTTATTCAAAAAATACAGAACAAATGTAAAATAAAAAGTGTTTAAATGCAACGGATATCTTAAATTTGAAAGACTTCTAAGTAATTTTTTTTTATAATTTCACATTAATTGCTTATCATTAGATAGACCTATTCCACATAATTGGATTTTGGAACTTAATCCGAAGAGATATGAGATAAAGTTCCCTCCAGATGGGATCTCCGCGAAATAATGTCATCATCTGGCGCTAAATGTCAACAAATCGTAAAGCAATATACACGATACTGCCTCAGGTGACGTCACATTTCGTTTCCATGAATGAGTTTTCATCAGCCTGGGGAAATGGTGGAATTACTATATTGCATGTCGGGCGGGTCGGGAGTGGTTTAAGGTCAATGTGAGTTGTAAAAGGAAAAAGGTCATTGAGAGTTGCAGGCAACCCCAACAAGACGAATGACCACATTCCACTAACGCAAACAACAGTGAGGACTCTCCATAAGATAATTAAAAGGAATATATTAAAACATAGGTATTCTAATGGGTGATAGAATCTCTTAAAAATTTTATATCTTTCCATATTTTATCCCAATTTTAAGATTTAACCACAACTTGGTTTTAGCCAAGTTAATAGCTGGAGATTTAGGTGTTTCACTGTAGAGCCTCCGGTCTCTCTCGCTGAGTAGCCGCTAGTATTTGCACTATGCTCTCCATATTCGTCGCGACCCGCTCGATGGCGGTATATATTGTACATAAGCATTATTGTATCTCTCTCGGTCGGCAAACAGATACACTTATCAGATATTTTCTTTTGTCCAGGGCTTAACAAAAATAGAGAGAGCGCGAGGAGAACGGCCAAAGAAAATCGGTTTCGGTTTTTGGTAGCATTCACAAATTAGTCGTCGAACGCTGAGCAACATATTCATAAAAAACGTTGTCTGGCCAACACTCGAACAAAAAATAGACGCGACTGTGTAAATTATGAACTAATCATTTAGTGTGTGTGCCAAAATAAAATAGCCACGCCAATTCTTCAGACATCCCACGACCGAACCACACACTGATCAGCCATGGCAACCGAAACAACCAAAATGGTAAGATTCATTTTCTTCGAGAGGTGTATATGGTAATTACTTGCGATTAGAAAGGTGATTAGTATTTCCTGTGGCGTTTAATTGTTTTTCGTTGACCTTGAATCAGGTGTAATGCGTGTGACAAGCCCCTTGGCTTTTTACAGATTTTCCTAAAAAAAGCTCAAAAAAAATCTTAGTTTTTATGACGCGATAGAAACCGGGTTTCAGTCCAAAGAGCGCGTGGCACTTGTGGCGTTAGGTAAGAGGTTGTGTTATATAAACAATATATTAATTGAATGTCAAGTAGTGATAGTGATCCGCGTGAAGCTACTTACGATCGATGAGAGTTTTCTATATTCTATTGCTTGTCTAAAAATATTCATTCCATTCACAAGAAAGGCATTTATCTCGAGCTCAGTAGGCCAATTGAGTGCTCTGGTTATCAAGTGTCGTCATTTTGTGTACACGCCCACTTAACAACCCATGACTCTATTCATTCCTGAAGTTTATCTATTATCTAACTAATAAGACAAATTTTTGCGCAAATTCCTGGCGAAATTCCCGCCTTTCTCTTTCGCTTGGCATTATCTCTCTCGTGTCTGGCCAACCACCTGACCGACAAAATTAAGTGACGCCACCAAAAGATAATAATGTATGCAAAATTATTCAGATTCAGAAAAGTAATTAACATACTCAAGGTTGTCCCTGCAATTATCCAGTAGGCTTAAAGGCTTACCATTTTATTAAAGAACAAACTTAAACACGTGCGATAAGAGTAAGCTGTGGGTTTTCAGAAGCGGGAGAATCGTAAACCTTTATAGATCGTAAATATTAAACAGCCCTAAAGGTTCTTCGAATGAAAGCTTTTATTTTAATGAATATTGTTCATGGAACTTTTATATATTTGTTATTCGAAACGAGATATTTGTTTACCTATTCTGTCAGCTGATCTAACAGAAAAGACGCAGTATCACCACACTTGAAGAAAATATATACTTCTTTCTGTGGATTAAACCTTTAATTTTATTAGATCTCAATATTTTGGATAATTTATTTATTTGACTCACTGGCCCAATAAATCATTGTGTGTGACCTTCCACTTAACTGAGAAATTTGATTAGGCTTCTATTTACTTTATCTATTTGCTGTATCTCCAACTGATATTATATGTAAACAGTGTTTTGTGGAATAATATAGAGTAACTGAATTTAATGAACTCTTTCTCGTGTGTTTGCGATAGGAATTAACAAAACCTAGATGAATTTATTATTATATTCCATATGTCAACCTACTTTTTCCTGAAAAAGTCCAAAGTTCTTTGAGTTACTATATACAGGGAGTACAAAATACACTTCTTGTCATGAGACCTAAGAGATTTCTGCATTATTCTTGGCCAAAAGTATCAATATTTTTAGAATAATGAGCCTGTAGCACTTTTGTTTGTACACATTTTGGCTCATAATCTCCATGTTACCTTGAAGATACAATTTTTTGTGGGCTCGCCGCCCCCACACGTGACATGGAATGACGCAAAGGGAAAACAATTGCAGACGTAGATCCGCAAAAGCTTTTTTTCTCAATATATCTCAGATACATACATATAATATACATATGCATTTCGATATACGCAATATTTTTTTGGCTGAACTTTGGATGGGAATACGTTTTCGGATGTTACCTAATGAGGCAAATAAAAATAAAAATCAAATTTATATCGATATGGATTCTTAATGTTCCTTATTTATTTGATTATGCTACAAAATGATTAAATGTGGGTCAACGTAATCTCTGACTTGAAGTTCACATTTGTTTTGGTTTTTTTTTTTTTTGCAAAAATCAAAAAAACGAGTTGCAAAAAATCTTGAACCACAATTTATTGACCGGAGATAAACTGGTTTTGTGTTTTATACTCAGGGGGGTTTCCTAAGTGAGAGTCTCCACTCAAACTTCATCTTAAACCTGCCAGTTTGGTGTGTAAATGGGCAGGCAATTAACTGCCTAATTTGGAGAAGTGGTTCCTAAATGGAAATGGTTCAGAAAAATCCAGAAACTCGATTCCTCATACCAATGTGTGGTTCTTTTTCTTAAGTCTTAAATATTTTATTAAACTAAGCCCTATAGAGTATGAAAGGGAATAAAACCCGTTCTACTTAGATTAAGTCTAAACAGCTCATGATGATTAATCCCCTTGCATTTGTATTATTACCTTTCGCCATTGGTTGAATAATATACATTTCATAGCATTTAATGCAGGAAAATGATCTCACTTGAAGCATTTAATATTACAAAAAAGACTCACTTTAATGGGCATATACAAGATATATATATATATTCTGGTTTATTTAGCAAGATCAAAGAAAGTAATCTGTTGTCATCTGTGGCGTTGGCTTTTGATGCAATTATCTCCTTCCTGGCAAAATCCAATGATTATTTTTATAAGAAATATATTCTTCCTGGCGGGTTCTCAAGCGTTTCACGTTTCTCTATTGATTTAAAGCTCTCTCAGTGCATTTTAAATGTCTAACCGAATTGTCCTTGTTCTCAATTGTGCTGATCTAATCAAAAATTTATGGTCATTTTCTGTCTGACTTTGAAAATTGTTCGAATATTGATTTAATTTTATTTTGGAAGTGTGTGTGTTGAGAATCGAATCGAAAAAATTGGTTTCCTCAAGTCCACTTGATTTGTTGAAGGATTTAAGGTCTTGGCAACAGAACTTGATTTATATTTTTAGACTCAGTATTTCTAGCAGGTACTGGTTAATAATTTCATCACCCCCCCGTGATACTATCGTCTTAAAATACATAAAATAAGTGTGGCTCTTATCTTGCCCTTGTGCTTATATTATCAGTTTATTGAAAACTCCCGAAAGTGGAGCATGCCACATACAGATGATAGAACATTTACACAATGCATGAACAGGAAAAACTTCAAGACCATGTATTATTATATCGATGGCATGGGGACACCCCATGCTTTGGTCCCATCCACTTGTCACATCCATATCTCTTGTACTTTATGTAAGCGCATTGGAATTTCCCTGAGCGAACAAGTTTGTGATTGGAATTGACTTGTTGAGTGTTTCCAGTGGATTCTGGACCTGTTGCTGACTTTCACCCAGTTAATGAATGTCCCTACTCGTCGAGAAAGTTTTGTTTCCAATTACCCTGATATGATCGGAGTGTATTTAATGGATATTGATTTTGGATTTTCTTTAAAACCGGAAATACTCTATATTAAATTTTAATAAAATATATTTTTTAGTGTGATGGTAATTTTGCCCTTTAATTGAGGCAATTATTATTTTCCTGTATAATTGCCTACATAAAAGCAAGCCCCTATTCTGACTTTCCAAAGCCAATATTTCAATATTACGAGAACAGCCCGGAATTATCAGGCGCCTGTTGGAAGCACTTTACATAATTTTCCAGCACCCGGGGTGCTGGAGCTTGTCATCGCAGACTTCCTGGCTTGGCATGCAACAGGTGGCTACTGCTGTTCTCCTCCTCGTCGTCGTCGTGTCGCTGGTCTAATTAGATGCGGTTGCAATAACAACAAAAGCCCGTCGTCAGGTCTCTCCGGCTTGGATTTTCCAGCAATTGCCGTTCGTACGGTCCGGCACGGTCTATTGCCTCGTAGTTTCTGTATTTGTGCTGCCGTTTCTGGTAACTTGTTCGCATTTGTTTTGCTTCGGTTGCACATGGCCAATTGTTTATCCTCACTGGTTACCCTATCTCCGTTTCCTCCACGTGTCTGGCTGCTCTCTCTCGTCGTCTTGAGGTTGGCATTTCCATTTCGATTCCACTCTGCTCTTGTTTTGTTATTTTTCCTGTTGCTTCTCGCATGTTACAGCATTTGTTTTGAAATCTTGTCCGTCTGGATGCTGCATCGCTGGCTAGGGATGGAAGGTGCCAGATACCTGGCTTACCTGCATTGTTAGAAATATAAAGCTAGTGGTGGAAATATCAAAAATAAGTAATAGGACTTATTTAATTATTGTTATAATTTTTATTTAAAAATCACGAAAATTATTCTGAACGAAAATCATAAAAAATTATTATTTTTTTCGTCCAAAAATACTCACTAAATTCGGGCTAATAATTAAATTTTCTATATATTTCAAAGGATATCTTCTTAAACCACGGATACAGATATTATTTAATACCATTATTATTTCTGTAGCCCCCTTCCATACCACTAAAAAAGAAGTTTAACTGAATATGAAGCTTCTGTAAATCATACACACATATTTTTCTATGGAAGATTTTTTATTTCTTATTGAAATTAGTTGAGCATACCATGTTTTAATTTTAATAATAATAATAGTTATAGTTATTTAGAAAATATTTTTTTAAATCAATTAGAAACTTTGAGGTTTCAATTAGAAGAAACTATTTTAATGATTTACTGAACGAAGCTTTGAAAGAGATTTGTTTTTAACATGGAAACTGACCAAATGTGTAATTCTTCAATCTTCTTGCCTTATTTTGTATTGTATTGTAATTTTACTTTTTATTAATAACAACTCAGTAATTTTACACAAAAGTAATATTTTTGTATATTTTTAAATTAAAATCATATCAAACAATAACTAACTTCTCGAATTTGTATTTATAGCCTAAGTTCATGAACTCACTTCAAAAACTCACGGTGCCACCAACAAAAATCCCAAAACAGTTCGAGTATCTTCTTCTTTCCAATTCTCAGTGACTCTCTCGCGCTCTCGACTGACTGACTGGCAGCGCAACGGCGATAGCGACTGAGCTGCCGCCTCCGACGTTCAATTCCTCCTCCGGTCAATTCATTTCAATTTCAATCGCATTTCGGACCGGGCGTGTTTGCTCTCTCCGAAGAGTTTCGTTTCCTGCGAGGATAATTCGAAGACTATCCTTACGGCTGTGGCTAATATTTGATTAAAAGTAAATAAGAATAATATTAAGTGCATAAAAACAAAGCAAATATTTCCGAAAACACTGGCATTCCTTGGTATTTGAAATTACTTATCAAGTTCGGAAACTAACCCACAGCCATGTGCGTGATCCTCTCCCTCTGTTTTCTCTAGAGATAAAAATACCGCGTTGGTTTTTGTGTTTATTTCGGTTGATTTTTTGGTGAGGAAGTGATGTTTTTAACTTGAAATCGTGACGACTGCATTTTCTCATAGGAGGGTGGTGGTGGTGGTGGGGAGAAGAAAACCCCGCGGACCCCCCAACAGAAGAAATCGTTGACCGAGTGTCAGTGTGAAGGTCTAGGCACAAAGAACACCGATCGAGAACGAGAAGAAACGAAAGTAGAAGCTCTTCCATAACAATAACAAAACAACACCCTCAATGGTAGACTCTACAAAATGGATTTCTTTCCAATATTTACTCGCTTCAACATCGTTTTCTTTGTTCGAACAGAGAATTCTTCTCTTGTTTTATTCCGTTCCATGGTATTTCCTCCCCCTTTTCTCTTACCATGTCAGAAATGCACCTGAAGACGATGAAGAAGAAGGGGAAGAGAGTGTACAGTCGAGCTTCTTTTAGTTGAACTTTAAAGGGGGGATGTTTGAGTCAGTCTACTCTTTAAAGAACTTTAAAGAATCAAGCTTTTAATTCTTTAAAAATTACCAGTTTCAGAAGTTCTTAAGAGGTATAACACCTGTAGAAGTCCCAAGTAAATGGGCCTTACCTTTTAACGACCATGTGTTTCTTGCTAATTAAAGTTGATTCTTTAAAGTTGGCACTTTTTCATAGGAGTCTTGTCTGCAAACATATGGAACTTTACTGTCGCGTGGGTGAGTAAGTTTTCCGGCTTTCTCTACAAAGAGAAGAACATTAGCTCTTCAAGAGTCAATGGGTTGAGGAAAAATAAACCTCGCATTGTATTTCAATTGAGGGGTGTCACACTCGTCTAAAAATATCACTTAAGAATGTTTCAAGTAGTGATCTTTCAACTAAATATATATGTATAAGCTGAAAACGAATAATCGCCTTTCATTCATTTTTATTGGCTTTGTATGTAAACGTCTCGTATGCCCCTCAAATATGATCGTTTAATTGCAGTTAATTAGAAATAAGTTCTATGAATGTACTTGAAACTTGATCATGCGATTGCATAATCATATTATGAGTCATAATTAGATCACTTCTTATCATCAAGTCTAGGTTTGAAAGTGAAAGACATCGTATGACATAAAAAGGCAGTCTATATTTTCAAATCAGAGTTTACCACAAAAACGATGAACCCATACGAATTATATGTATAAACAGCTGTTATTTATTCTTGATATAATGCGAACTTGGCATTATATTCATTAAATACGCAATTATTGCAGCTGTCATTGCGTAATATTGTAAGATTTTCTTGGGAATTGTTGTAAGTTTCTTCGAGTCTTAATTGAGAACTAATAAAATCAAGACTTTCTTATCTTCAAACTGCAATATCAAGGTTATAGACACACATATGATAAGGAAGTAAAATGCCTCAACAAATTGGGTTTTAAAAGAAATAATTATTAGCCGTGTAATTAACCTTGTTTTTAAAACTTAAACTAATTATTGCCACTTAGTTTTAGGTTCTGGAATTTATTGCCTAAAAACAATATTTCAAATAGTAATTGTTATTGGCCTCTTAAGTTCAAAACTTGGCGATAAATATTACGTCAAATTGTGTTCCTGTTGACTTACCTTTCCCTAAACGATCGAGGTGTTAATTTTGTCCAAAAATATTTATTTTGGAACTTTACACCTATTTTTTATTAGCCCGGAGAGATAGCGTGATTTTTGTTTCTGTTTATTAATTCACACCTAATAACTAGCCTAATCAAATACTGGGCTAATATTTCTATATCTCTCCGATATTGACGTAGGATTCGGCAATATATTGATATCAGTGGTTGTGTTTTTTATGTGGTCATTGAACGAATATTCTTTTGAGATAAGTCTATTTTGGTTAAACTGGGACAATAGATAAAACCTCTATGGGGGATCCCGCCAAAAAACTGAGTAATACTTCCAGATACTCTCATGGAACCAATGACTCAAGTAGCCAATTATTAAAACATGTATCTACTGCTATAGTTAATAGTTAATTATGCAAATTGGCATCGTCTTTGTTTTGTTTTCATTTTTTTGTTGACAATGCCAATGTCAAGTTCAAAGTTCTATAGCCACAACCGCACTGACATATTAATTGATAGAACTTGTCTATCCATGTTTGGGACTACAATGAATTCATGTTAGTTGGTTGAATAGAAAATTGGAAAATTCTCTTGTTCCGTTGACCGGGGGTTGTCTCTAATTAATATGCCAAACGATGTTGGGGAACTGAAGTTGCCAGCTAGAAGGTGAATGGAACCTAGAGATTCACCAACAGAATTTCAATTATGCGGCGTGTCAGTGCAATAAACCCAAGTACAGATCTGACAGCGTCTGGTAGCTGAATTTTATTGATAATTTTAATTAGTTACGACTGCTTCCGGTTAAAACGGCAAAATATTTCTCAAACGACGATAAAAATAAATAATGTATGACGTTGAGAGTGCAGGAAAATAATGTTTCTGGGGTTTGTTAAGATAACCCCATATGTTAGTTAACCCAGAAAACACTTACTTGTTGCCAAGTGCCTCTTTTTAAATGAAACCAAAAAGCAAAAGTAGAATAAATAGACTGCCATTTCCATTTTAAATGTATGCGAGTGTCAGAAAGGTGATTTTTATCGGCTTACTTCATTTATTTTAATGAGAAATTGTCGTGTTATTTTAGGCTCTAAAATCTAGAGCATATATGGCTAACCTGCCTGCAGACTATCCACTAAACAGTGTTTAATTATAACCATTATATTGTACTTTGGATCAGCGTAATCACCTCTGATTAGAGTCTAAAGTACTGATCTCCCGTCTATGTATTGCTAAAGCCTATGGCATATAACAAACACTTGAACTAGAAACTCAAATTCCTTATCACTAACTTGTAGTTTTATTTCTATAAATATTTCCAGACCAATTACATGAGGATTTTTAATAAAATAACATCATTTTCTTGGTGATCTTTCAATTAATGTGCCACTGTTGTCTTTATAGTGCAATTCACATGTCATTTGTTTGGTTTATGGCTTTGTTTATATCTCTATTGCTACTAAATGGCCAACTAGATTTCTATTTTTCAATGGACTGGTTTTTTCTTATCGCCAGACTACTGTAAAAATAAGAAATTAATGCGAATTCGTGGCTAATGGCGGAGAGCAGACGGAAATTATTTGAATATTTGCAAATTGGTTTGTTTAAGTTGGCGTATGCGGATGTCTTTACTGAACTAAACTGTCTTCTCTTTTTGGCTTTCTTTAGGAAGGGTTTTGAGTAATTAAAAATATATATTTCAGCAGCCTAAAGCCCTGTTCCCAAGCCTTGTTCTGGATAATTAATTGTTGGTAATTAATTGTGAACTTTATTGAGACTCTTTGTGTCGCGACAACCTGTTACTCATTCGAGTATGCTAATTTTATAACACAAATTCGACCCTTAATTTCCGCATTAATGTCTCTTTAAGGTGCACTCAACCGAAAACTGTACATTTGTGTATTGGTTATTAGTCCCCCATATATAGCCAGTTTATTGATACGCTAATTTACGCAAATACGTGATCGTTTGAGGCATGTGTTTTACGCCCAAGCGCCGCCTGCCCCAGCTGGGTACAATTGCCCACTTGGAATGTAGTCTCTCCATGACCCATTATTTCAATTAACTTGTAAACACTTTACTCTACTTATCGAGACCGCCCCGAGCATATGACAACCACACTATATCTATTCTCTATCAAATAGTTGTTCCTCTATCGCAGAATCTGGGGAGGGCCAAAAGGCATTTGGAAAATTGTTTGTCAACAAGAGGTCATTAATTTATTTGCTACAAAACAACACTGGTAATCAGCAGAAAATATTTCTTAGGGGTCTCTGATTATTTTGCTTTCCAAGCTATTCAATTATTTTAGGGAGGAGGCACTTCCCAAAGGTGTTTCGTGAGGACAGTCTATTATTAGTTAATGTCATTGATTATTCCCCTAAGCTGTCGAAAGATGGGCTAGTATTATAGTTAATATCAGTGTATACCTCATACAAAGTCAATCAAGCTTGAAGTGTTGTCTTTTTAAACTAAACAGTGATACTGAGAGTCTATTTTATAATATTCTTACTGAAAATTTTATAAAAGTTTCCCCTTAGACCGTCTTGTTTATGTTTGCATTATTTTTCTGAAAGACACTCTGTTATATCATGACACTCTTGAGTTACTTGAGAAAGCGCTTACAAAAATTTCCACTCTTCCAGGTATATATATATTTCTTGATTACAGTATAAAGATGTAATACTATATAGTATACCTACAAAAGTGTGTATATGGGCATTTATTCAATTTTTTATTAATATTCAGGCCGTCCACTGACGTAGATGGGCCAATCTCAATTGATAGCATCCCTCCTAGCCGATTGTATATATTTCTATATAAATATTATGTACTACAACAACTCATGTACATTTAAAAGTATTCTATAATATTGATTCGACTTTATCAGTTTCTGCCTCCAATCTAGCTTTCGACTCACTCTAGCTATCTCCGGGGGAATTCAATCAGGGCCACAGCAACAAGTTCTATTTATTTTGTCTATATATATAGAGTTTGCTATACAAAAAGGGGCGTGGCATGGCAATAACTGAGAGGTCTTACTGTTTCTGAGAGCCCAACCCTGCTCGTTTCAGAATTCGCTTAAAAAAAATACTTTTAATTGCCGTGTGGAAATATTTTTCAATTGATGAGTGACTTTTGACTTGCGTTCCGAAGGGTGAGCTTTAGCTCTAGCTCTATCTTTAATATTCTAATTTGAAAGGGAATCCATTTTTCAGTAAAGTTTATAAATAATGTTCGATAATATAGATATTGAGGGAGGCCCTGCTGTCTGAAAACTCGTCAATCTCGTGGCCAGAAAAACAAAACAAGTGCCAGTGTGAAACTTAATACCCATCGTTCGTCGCCTTTAAACAAAAGCCGATCTCAATTTACGTCTGGCTTTAGCACACGAACAGTTCATCAACAAAAAAGTCATTGTAAACAGTGTTCTGGCCAAATAACAACAACCAGCGGCGCTGAAATAAATAACAAGCCAAGATAAGCGCAATAAAATGATACACAAAAGGCGGCAACTTGCTAACTAAGCTAATTAATTATATTTATTTTGCAGGTCTTTGTTTAGCTTGTAAATTTGTGAAAACTAAAGAAAATATAACAAGAGATGTATAGACTAAAAATAAAGGAAATTATGAATGAAATTAAATAATATTCAGAAAGTTTCAAAAGGAGTTTAGCTTCCAAGTTCTTTAAAATATTAAAGATTCTTAAAACTCACAAGATATACACATATATGCGGCAAGTAACCCGCCTTATCTATCAGTCTGTTGATATTTTTTTGTCGACCTACGACATTTCACTTTATTTTGTCAGTCAATGGCCCCTTTGGAGGTTGCATGTGACACGCCACAGATCCATTTCAACAGCTTTCGGTCCCTAGGGCCTCTCCAAACGAAAGTCTTGTGGACTTGTATGCTCATATCGTTGGCATTGACATTGGTGGTTCCTACATCGATCTATAATTAGTGGGGTGCCTTCATTTAGATGTATCTACAAAAACCATAAATACATAGCCGCAAAGCTATGTGGGCTGTGGGGAGGAACCACAAAAAAGGTAAATGGATACCCAGAAGGGGTGTGTGTGGGGATGGCGGCTCAACTATTATATTTGTCTGGAGCTTAATGGCTTGATTGATTCTCAGTTTTATGCCGATAAGAGGCTTCAATGGAATCAATGATAGGACGTGCCTCCTAAACTACAACAGGAGGACTTACGCATGGATTATCTAACACACAAAATAGAAGCGCTCATAATATATGGTAAAGGGGCCAACTGTCGTCATGAATATGCGCCCTAGTACCCACCATATACTATATTATATAGACACCCAATATTCTGGCAGTACTGAAGGCTCGTTCCGTTCCATTCTATTTCATTTCCATTTTATTGTCTAGTGTTTGGAATTTGGTTTCTTTTTCTCTTTGTATTTTGCACACAAAAAGAAATTAAATCACGCGCCTGATTTCCATATATGTACTTCTCTATTTATTTACTTTGTTTTTTGGGTGTGATGGTGTTGTGCTCGATTCCAAATGATTTTCAATTGGTTACGTTTGGACTGCCATAGATATTGATGGATGGCATTTAAATGAAGCGTGAAACGATGACAATCGATTGTTGGGGTTCAGTTCGGGGTTCACCGTACACCCGACCACGACATGGCAACAAGTGGTTCTTCTTTACTATTCTACAAGGGGGCTCGTTCTTGATTCTTGATTCTCTATTCTTGAGTATTTTTAATTGATTTATTTGTTTTGTTACTCTTTATAGATCCTACGACCACCGACGGACATCAAAATGGAAATGTAAGTGTTATGAAATAATTAAAAAATAAATTATATAATAACCTGTACCCTTTCCTTTGCACTTTTTAGTGAAATTGGTAGCGAACCACCGCCACCTCCAAAGAAGTTGTCCAACTTCATAGCCAATCACTGGAAAGGCTTGGTGGTCTTCTTGGTGCCCCTGCTATGCCTCCCCATAATGCTCCTGAACAATATACCTGTAAGGTTTAAATACTATCCTATTTTATCAAATACTTGTAATAATAGTAACTAATTTTCTTTCAGGAATACCGCTGCATGTACCTGCTTTTGGTTATGGCCATCTTTTGGGTGACGGAAGCCTTGCCGCTTTACATTACATCCATGATCCCAATTGTGGCTTTTCCAGTAATGGGAATAATGGTAAGATTTCAGTTAAATTTTTTATATTAATAATACATTTTACTAATGATTTGTTTTGTTTATTTTTAGGATTCTAACAAGACTTGCAGTCTGTACTTCAGAGACACGCTGGTCATGTTCATGGGCGGCATTATGGTGGCATTGGCTGTGGAATACTGTAATCTCCATAAGCGTCTCGCTCTGAGGGTAATCCAGATCGTGGGCTGCAGTCCCCGCAGGTAAATTAACTCATTAGAGAATAATAGCTTAGCATTTAACTCATTTGTTCCCCGACAGATTACACTTTGGCTTGATTATGGTCACCATGTTCCTGTCCATGTGGATCTCGAATGCCGCCTGCACGGCCATGATGTGCCCCATTATCCAGGCTGTGTTGGAGGAATTGCAGGCTCAGGGTGTTTGCAAGATCAACCACGAACCTCAATACCAAATTGTTGGAGGAGCCAAGAAGAACAACGAAGATGAGTAAGTACTACAGCTTTAAGCCTTAAGACTTAGTTATTCTAAAAATTTTCATTTTTTTAGGCCTCCCTACCCCACCAAGATCACTCTGTGCTACTATCTGGGTATTGCCTACGCTTCTTCTTTGGGCGGATGTGGTACCATCATTGGAACGGCCACTAACTTGACCTTCAAGGGCCTCTATGATACCCGTTTCCCCAATGCGACCGAACAAATGGACTTCCCCACCTTCATGTTCTACTCGGTGCCTTCAATGCTGGTGTACACCGTGCTGACGTTTGTGTTCCTTCAGTGGCACTTCATGGGTCTGTGGCGTCCCAAGAGCAAGGAGGCCCAAGAGGTCCAGAGGGGCAATGAGGGTGCCGATGTGGCCAAGAAGGTTATCGATCAGCGCTACAAGGAACTGGGACCCATGAGCATTCACGAAATCCAAGTTATGATTCTGTTCATTATCATGGTAATCATGTACTTCACCCGCAAACCGGGCATCTTCAGTGGCTGGGCAGATCTTCTGTCTGCGAAGTAAGAGGATTTATTTATTAAGATATATGACAAGTACCCAACTAATACCTTTTGTTATAATCCTCCCAGGGTTGTTGGAAACTCTATGCCGACCATTTTCGTTGTCATCATGTGCTTCGTCTTGCCCGCCAACTATGCTTTCCTCCGTTACTGCTGCGGAAAGGGTCCCGTGCCCACCAGCACCACTCCTTCCCTGATCACCTGGAAGTTCATCCAGACCAAGGTGCCATGGGGTCTGGTCTTCCTGCTGGGCGGTGGCTTCGCTCTGGCTGAGGGCAGCAAGGTCAGTGGTATGGCCAAGCTTATTGGCAGTGCCTTGATTGGCCTGAAGGTTCTCCCCAATGCTGTTCTCTTGCTGGTTGTGATCCTGGTGGCTGTGTTCCTGACAGCCTTCAGCTCGAACGTGGCCATTGCCAACATTATTGTGCCAGTGCTGGCAGAAATGGTGAGTTTTAATGCTTTATTTTTGTGGTTTTTAATTTTTGTTAATTTAAATCATACCTTTTCAGGCTCTGGCCATTGAGATTCATCCACTTTACCTGATCCTGCCCGCCGGTTTGGCCTGCAGCATGGCCTTCCACCTGCCGGTGAGCACACCGCCAAACGCTCTGGTCGCTGGATATGCCAACATAAGGACGAAGGACATGGCCATTGCTGGCATTGGACCCACCATCATTACCATTGTGATTCTGTTCATTTTCTGCCAGACCTGGGGCCTGGTTGTCTACCCCAACCTGAACACGTTCCCCGATTGGGCCAGGGCCGCCGCCCTCAATGCCACGCATTAGTTAGTTAGTCTCTAGTTAACCCCTACTCACGCAGACCCACGGAGCGATGAAGATCATAAAGAGAATTAGGGAATTGTACAAGAAAAGTGCCTTTTGCTGACAGAAGAGTGTGACACAATGTTTAGGGTAAATGCATTTCTGATTTGCAGAATCTTTTGATACAAAACATTATCTAATATTTAGCGAAAATGTGTAGAAAAAAAAGTAGAATAGGTGGGGAGGTTCTTCAGCCACAAACTCAGCTAAATATCTAAATACTTGTTAATGTTACTTAATCGTTGCATTTAGCAGAGAAGATATCAAAAATGCAAAGAAAAGCGTTCATGGCGGCATAAGCTTGCCTTTATTTTTCTAAACTAGACTGAGAACGTATATATTCATACATGTTTTGCAATTTATAAACTATTTGTAACGAACAACTTACTCAATACTTGATTGCAAACGGAAACAGCACACAAATAGCGTTTAGATTAAGTTAAATGATACTGTGTAAATTTTCAAATGATTTATGTTTTATATAGTTTTTAATTAAAAAGTAAAATAAAAGCTCAAAATTACATATTCGTGTTTTATTCAAAAATAAAAATTAAAGCAAATACATTATGACTGTGCCGGCTTGAAAACAGCATTTTTGTAAACCCTATAAAAGTAAAAAAAAGTTAATGTGTAGCAATCATTTTTGAAATTGAATTCAAAAGTAACACAGTATGGCAGCTCTTGGAAACATTTTACAACAAGGTGGCACACCTTTAAATCGATAACACCTGCAACTATCGATAGCTCACAATCGATGTTTTAAAATTTAAATTTAAAACATAATTTAAATATTTTAATATAAAAATAAACAATCAAATAACCCGGGAACAAAAAAAATATAATGAAACTTTTTCCAAAATTTTAACATAAGGCTTGTTTCTATTTTTGTTCATCCAGGACAAGAGTCTATATCTTGGCCAATACTTGGCCGATTTCTGATCGGAACAGCCTAAACGATTTCTAGATCGATTCTCCATAATTCGGCATCAATATCTAAGAACAAAATATTTTTTAGATTTTTTCGACATTTTTCTGGGGGATCCCCTTCATAAATTGTGAAAACCACCTGGAAGGACAAAATGGCCCACAGCGATGGCTATATCTCGGTCAGTTCCCATCCGATTCTCGAGCGGAACACCTTAAACGATTTGTAGATCGATTCTCCATCATTTTGCATCTAAATCTAAGAACAAAATAATTTTTAGATTTTTTCAACATTTTCTGGGGGATTTCCTGCAATAAATGACAAAATTGCCTACAACGATGGCTACATCTCGGCCAGTTCGCATAGGAAGGAAGGACCTTATGGCCTCCAGTTATCCTTAAGTAATAATTACACATTTTTATCAAAAAATAGGTATATGAATTTATTTGTAACCATTGCGTATAAATTTATTAAGTGTATAACTACGACAATTTTGAATATCAAAACAAGACAAGCACATCGTATGGGTAAAGTATTTTAGCCCGCAACCAAGGAGCCGAAAGCGTTTCGCTTTGTTAGTCATAGTCGGATTGGGAATCGTTGGACAGAATTCCAGGGGCGTAACTATTAAGGCCAGAAATCGGATGGGATTTCAGAGAATCGACCGCCTCGCTTAGAACTTCGAGGACTTGGCCAGGTTAAGAGCTTCGGTGAGCATGCGGCCGAAGTCGGCATGGACCAAGGTGAAGTTCTTGACAGCGCGCTCCTGGAGGAACTGGCTGGCGTTGTTCAAGTGATCGGCAATGTTCTGCACCAGGCGCTTCTTGGCGCACTTGTCCAGTGTGTGCACCCAGAAGTCGGTGACCTGGCCGTAGTTGTCCTCGGTATCACCGCTGCTGAAGCGATAGACATCCCCGGTAACCGGGCAGCAGGTGGACAGAGCCCTGGCCCTCGGGCACTCCTGGGGTCCATTGAACGAGTTCGGGAAGTAGTTGGGGGAACCGTCCTGGTTGTCGGTCACGTTCATGAATCCATCGCGCTGGTAGTTGTTCACCTTGACCTTGTAGGGACAGTTGACGGGAATCTGCAAGTAGTTGGGTCCCAGGCGATGGCGATGGGTGTCCGAGTAGGAGAAGAGACGACCCTGGAGCATCTTGTCGGGAGAGGGCTCAATGCCGGGCACCATGTGGGCGGGGCTGAAGGCAATCTGTTCCACCTTTATGATAAAAAAAAGAATAAATTTTAATAAAAATATAAAATAAATTAATAAGAAGCTATTGTACCTCAGCAAAGTAGTTCTTGGGGTTACGATCCAGCACCATTTTGCCCACCGGGATCAAAGGATACTCCTTGTGCGGCCAGACCTTGGTCACGTCGAAGGGATTGTACTTGAACTTCTTGGCCTCGTCGAAGGTCATCACCTGGATGTACATGGTCCAGCTGGGGAACTTGCAGGTCTTGATCCTGTTGTACAAGTCCCGGATGCTGTAGTCGGGATCGCTGCTGGCCAGCTGATCAGCGGCCTTCACGTCCAGATTCTTGATGCCCTGATCCGTCTTCAGATGGAACTTGGCGTAGATCGGCTCACCCTTGGCATTGACCAGCTTGAAGGTGTGCGATCCGTATCCGTTCATGTGGCAATAGCCATCGGGAGTGCCACGGTCGCCGAACAGGAAGCACACCTGGTGCGTGGACTCGGGACGCAGGGTGAGGAAGTCCCAGAACATGTCGGGATCCTTCAGATGCGTCTGGGGGTTCCTCTTCTGAGTGTGAATGAAGCTGGGGAACAGGATGGGGTCGCGAATGAAGAAGATCGGCGTGTTGTTGCCTACCAGATCCCAGACGCCGTCCTCCGTGTAGAACTTGACGGCGAATCCGCGAGGATCACGGGCCGTATCGGCCGATCCGCTCTCGCCGCCCACCGTGGAGAAACGCACGGCCAGAGGGGTGCGCTTCTTGACCTTGTCGAACATCTTGGCGGCACAGTACTGGCTAATGTCGTGGGTCACCTCGAAGTAGCCAAAAGCGCCGGCTCCCTTGGCGTGGACAACGCGCTCTGGAATGCGCTCGCGATCGAAGTGCGACATCTCATCGAGGAAGTTAACATCCTGGAGCAGGACAGGACCGCGGGGACCCACAGTCTGAGTGGCATCCTTGATGCCAATGGGTGCACCATGACCGGTGGTAACAACTCCTGGTGAAACCTGTAAAATAAATGCAATTTTTTTATTAAAAAATAAAGTTTAAAAGCTTAATTGGCAATTACTGACTAGCCTCCATATTTTGTTTTAAAATGTCATGCTTTAATTTAATTTTATAATTGCTGTTTTCTTTAAAAACAAAATAAGTTACGTAAGACGCTTGCCGGTCTTGGTTGCAAAGTGCAATTCTCTGATATTTTTTCTTATATAATCCCAGTTCAAAGTGTCGTCTAATCTTATCGTCCTGTTTGGTGATAATTCTTATTTTTGAGGCTTGGACAGTTTTATTTTTTTGTTACTAATCTGTGGGGTCTTTTTTGGCAAAAACATAAACATAAAGATTGCAGAGCTTTATCTCATCGTGGGGGGTCACTTTCAGAGGCTTTTTAAAAAGAAGAAATGTTGGATTGGAAACTATAAACTGCAAACCCCTAATTATTTTAATGAATTTAAATACCTTTAAACTTCCATTTCATTGTACCCCCTTAGTCTTTATCATTTACCTTCAAATGTGATCTTTTTAGTCATTTTCAATTAATTTCCCTGGAGTAATCGGACACCACTCCCTAATCGCTATATCGTTTTATTTGACATGCAAGCTACCCACTCATTATAACAATTTGCAAAACTGTCACCGGCTTAATGCGCACTGTTTTGTTAATAAATTTAAGAGCCAGCCCCCCGGCAACAACATGCGAAATTTTAATTCAGAAAGCATTTCTAGAACACTGCAATCCACAATCCAAAGTTGTATATCAAAGTGAAGCCTCGGGTGATGTGCCGAACATACAAATTAAGCTTCTACTGTTTACTTATAAGTCATTCCAGGTTAGGATTAGTCACTGGGAGGGTCATAATAAAGGGATTGTTAAGGAAATACGCCCCTATCTTTTTATCTTAGCTTGATAACCAGAAGCTGTAGCTATAAAGAGTGATATATATAAATTCCAGATATTTCACAAAAGATTCTTAAAATTTCATTATAAACAAGCTTTAAAAACAAAAACAAATCCCGGTTTTAAAATGCAAAATTATCACCTTTTAGTGCTGACCTTGTTTTTGATCTTTTCGTATAAATTTCTAATTTCTACCAGGCTTCTTTCTGCATTCTTTTAGTTGATTTTTTTGTGGCGATTTAATCAGAACTGTTTGCACTTTGAAACAACAAAGGGGGCCACCACTTCAGAGTGCAGATACCGGGAATGGGACTCGAATCCCCAACCACTCCCTACCAAACAAGTCAATCTGGTTCCTATCAGTACATACATATGTGTGACTATATAGTACATATATGCTTTCATATATCTCCAGGCAAAGAGCAAACTGATAAGAAGACCCCTCGACTCGATCTCGAATGCAAAATATACGTATCTACAAAGTACATATATGACAGATACAAGCAAGTTTTAATTGCAACTTGTAGCAGAATGTCAAGATGTTAATGAGGTAGGCTTATACGATTTGAGAAACTGATAAATTTTTATCAGTACGATATTATTCATCAGACAAAGTAAGGAGGCTATAGAGGTCGGTACTTCCCTTGCATTTTTGGAATTTCTTGAAATAGTTCTTCCATTAAGGTCTTGCAACAGATTCTCCTAATGAAACAAAGAAACTAATTGCCATGATTAATTTAGCAAAACAAAGGCAAACATTTAATTGCCTGATAGAATGCAGTTTTCACAGTTTCGTCATAGAAGGTCAAAAATCGACTAAAACAACACGAACGTACCTCTTTTTTTCTGGGTCGCAACATTTCGTAACATTGTCTCACATACATACTATAGAGGTATAGTACTTATGGTATAGTCGAGTTTCATTCAATTGCATAACCAAATCGGTGAAAGAAAATTAACATTAAGTTATGGCTGGCAAACGCATTTTCCTGGTGGCTGGTACACGGCCCATAAACTGGTTTCTTGGCCAGAGCCCAGAGCCAGAGTTCGTTGTCGCCACGATCGGCGGCCTCAACCAGTTTATGCAACATTGAGCCGGTTGCACAAAAGTGCATTGACTTTAAGTGATTTTTCCAACCTTATAATAGCAGTCTACACTATAAACTATTTTTTTATAATTATTTTTATTGTTTTAGTTTATTTTTGAAAGTTTATTCAAGGTCGTAACGGTCTATTTTTCATAAAAGGTGTACTTTTCAATAGTTTTTGTATTGTTGCCCTACCTAGTCTATAATTGGCCAACAAATCTAATCTTTTTGGGCCAATTACTTAGCTAGTTTTGCGTTTATCAAATGAATATTTCATTTCATTTATTGATTTATGGAGAGGGTGTGGAAAATCCATTGCGAAATTGCTGTGTAATTAGAGATCTATAAATAAAAGTCATTTAATTGAAAGGGAATTAAGGGTAATATTTTTAATAATTATTAACCTTATTTATTGTATATTTTTAATAGTTAAAATAGTTGTATTTTGAGATGTAATTAGTTTAATATGTATGTACATTTTGTAAATATATTCTAATATTATAATTTTTATTTAGAATACCACATTGAAATTCTGCAAAGTTTTGGTATAATTAGGCACGATTTGTCAATTGAAAAAAACACTTGAAAATTTTATAGATTTTACAAAAAAAAGGCAAATAATTAACACAAAAGTGCAAACTATTCCAGCACGATTTATAAAGAAAAAACTATCTTCCTTATATACCCTAATACCTATCATCTGGACATATATTTTCCTATTTTAAAGATTTCAAAAAAATTAAGATCTAGTATGTCATGATTTGAAAATAATGAAATTCAAAGACAAAAGCCAAAAGAAAATGCAAATGCAAATGAAAACGCAAAAGAAAATGAGAAAAATACAAAACAAAACCATTCGGGCAAAGGTTAGCCAAGGTTAGAAGGGAAATTAAAAAAAATTAACCAAACTTTCAGATTCGAATTTGAACCTAATCCCAAATCCAGTAAGAACTTCAGCAGCCAGGGGGTGATAAACGTTATCAGTAGAAGGTTCTGATAAGATTCGTATAAATAAACCAAGAGAGTATAAGAGATAGAGGTCGCTCTTGAACTTTGAACTGTTCGCCGTGCCGTTCACTTTCGTTACAATATATTATTGCTTTGTGGCAGTTTGCATTTTTAATGATTAATAATCTACTGACTCTCAGCATTCGTCGTGTTAATTGTCTTGTTTTTTGTTTATTTCATTTTGAACAATGATTCTGCCGCCAGCACCACCCCTCAGTCTTTCTCCTCTCATTCACAGACCGGCGAACAAACACACACACACACCTGTGCTTGCTCTCACCCACACCCACTTACCGTTTGGGAGTTTTTGTAGTCAATCAACTGGTTCGATGCGGCGTCGCGTGCAGCCATTTTGCCTCAATTTTCTATATTCTCAAGTGAAACAACCTGAATTTTGATGTACAAACTGGTCGGGCACTCGACTGTCAACTAAATAGGACTGTTGATATTATACAAAAAATATCATATATCGATATTGTTTGTTTATGTTTATATCGGGATATGTGTGTTTATTTTTTTTTTATATTTCCTGATTCCAGCGACTATATTACTGAAACTCTGGCGAGCGACTGTGCGGATACGCGATGGTGTGGTGGTTTTTACCAAGCCATGGGTGGGAGTTCGCCAGCTGATTGACGCGTTTCGTGGTGAATGCCAACGATAGTCGATAACTATATGTGGCGCGCAATTTTGAATCGAAAGGGAGCTAGAGAAGTACAACTTCTGTTCTTTATCCACGGCGGTGGGCAGCTAACACTAACAGTTATTTCTAAGGTGGATAAAAATCAATGATATAGATGTTTCTTGATAATGAAGGAACTACCTACCATGCGGATGCATGGGAGAAGTAGTAGCCCTCCCATTAGCTCACTTATCCAGCAGTGACTCAGTATTGCCTAATTGAGTCCACCAAGAACTGCATCTGTATTAAGTAGCACCCGATTCCTAGCACAGCTTCTCTTCCAGGGCTTGGTGCATTTTCGTTCGGAGGATGTTTGCCACCGTTAGCAATAAAATAGAATAGATAAAAGTTTAAATAAAGATTAAAACGTGTATTTCCATATTGTTTTTAATTTACTATTCACCTCTTCAAGTGTAGCCATCGGTCCCGAATTGCTTTTTGGTCACCCACTGCCTTGTAGGGCTTGCCCAAGACCCCCTGACATTTATGCTTCTTGTGGCTGCTAAAGTTCGCATGGGCTTGTACATATGGGCGAATTCGACATTGGATAGTTTTCACCACATTCAAGCCCTTCATCATGTGGCAGCAGTGCTCACACTGATATGGTTTGGTGGTCCACGTCCTCCCGCTTCCGTGGACCACCGACGTGGACCACCGGCAGCCATGATCGTTTCTGTATGACCGGTGATGCTTCACCCCCACCGTAGCCAAGACCGAAAAAAAAACCATCACTTACGATAAAAACCATTTTACCAACTCTGGGCTTGTAGGAGAACATAGTTTTAATTTTTAGAATACAAAATATAATTTAAGAGCTCAATTTGTTTAAATGCAGCAAAGCGCATTTATTTCTTGCGAGAAGGCAACCATATTATTCCAAATATATATTTTCATTAATACTTGAACCCATAGATCCATGAAGTTTGTAAAAAATTTCAAAATGTTTAAAAAATTTAATAACATTGGCGCCCAAGGACCGAGATGGATGACCGGGAAAGAAGAGATCCTTAAGAATGGGTACGCATCGGTTTCAAGGCTTTTCAATTTTTATCTTGAAAAGAAAACCAGTTTTCTTAGCTTTCGAGGAGTTCCATATAATAACAATGAATATTACAAAATACGTTCTTAGATGTATAATATAATAAATTGTTATAATTAATAAATCATAAGTTTTATAATCGATAGGAGTCTGAATTTCAATTACAACCTATTTGTAATTTCAATTGAAAAATATCATGGAACTAAAACCGAAAGAACATTTTTGGACAAGTGTGCCATGCCTTCAAAATGTCAAATTTTTTGCTATAAATACGGCTGCCCGAGCTGGAGTTTGTTCATTCGTAATCCATCCTTCCAAATTATACAACGTACAAAGCAATATAGGTTAAGCAAAAAGTGAAATTTTTTTTATAAAATATTTTTTTTTCGGACAAAATTACAAAAAAAAATATATTTTTTATTGAAAACTCAAAAAAAAAAAACATGCAAGTTGGGTAAGTTGAAACATTTTTATAAGAAAATATTAAAATATTTATTACTTTATTAGTTTTATTTAGTTTAGTTAGCTTAAATTATTTATTTAATTTTAATTCAAAAAGCTTTGAATTTATTAATTCCAATTAAAACTTTAAAAACAAAATCTAAAACTATTTCTAATGAAAAACTTAATCAATTCTTTGCAGATTCAGCAGCTCCTGGATTCAGCACTAACTGGAAAAAGTCTCGCCCACACACGAAGGACGAGTGTCTTCCAAATGCTTTCTAAGTCGACTTCGAAACAACGTCCTGGAAAGTCCATCTTCCATTCAAGCTAGAGATTTGCCCAAAAACTAGCTTCAATCCAAAAACCATCTAAAGCACAGCAACACCAAAAGCACAAAGATTAAACGTAACTTGAAACATCTCTAACCCACGGCGATCACACAATTGGAAAGAATTCACACAAAAAATCAAGACTAAAAATAAGGAAACCCCCTCTTCCTTGAAATACACATAAAAGGCCCCCCCAATAAACAATTTATATATTTTGATACTACCCCAAAAATGTGGCTTTTATTATGAAAAAAAAAATATTTTTTTTAGGTCTTATTGAAATTAGTAGAGTACTTATACGATAAAAACTAATTTTATTAGTTAAAAAATAAAAAAATAATAAATATTAAAATAAAATTGTATTTTTATTTCAGTCAATATTTTCAATTTAATTTTTTTCGAAATATTTTTTTTATGGCATTTCCAAAATTAGTGGAAGATTGATAAAAAAAAATGATAAAATTATATGAAATGTTTATATCAAAATTTAAATTCAAAATTCAAAACGACAGTTTTTTTCAACCGATTCGTGGCAGGGCTGTCACATAATACAAACTTATCGATAATAGTACATAAAACCGTTAAATTTTTTTATATTAAAATTAATAATATTGATAATATTAATAATAATGTAATATTTACTTAAAATATAAACCTTCGAATACTGAATATTATGAATTTAATTTTGATTCCTGAAATTGTATAATATTTTTGTGAGAGAAATAGTTTTCTTCGTTTTCCATTTCCGTAATAGATTTAATTCTATAAATATAAGTGCCTTTTTTTGAATGTGGTGTCTTCAATATATTTCGTGAATCATTTTTCAAAATACTGTGATTTGGAAAATAAAATATCTAAAGAATAATGTAGCCTTTTTTAACTCCACAAGTATTAACGCGTTTTTGGCTTTTATGTAGCCGTTTTTTGGGATTTTAGCCATAAGTTGAGTTTAGACAAGAGCTGGTTTCTTTCATTAGTCCCGCTGCGGTCACACTACTCTCCCGCTCTCGTCTCGTCTCGTCTGATTTCTTTTTATAACAAATTTCAAACATATACACATAATGTATATATAAATATAATGTGCAACATATATAATAGCTAAAAACAAGTGCAATCCCCCGACAACTTCAAATGGCAATCCAATTTACGTAAAACGCGACGGAGACCCTCAACCAAAAAAAAAGAGAAAGAAACGGCGCGTGTGAAATTTTTTCAAGCAAAGGAGAAGTTGGAGCACCAACAAATAAAAAAAAAAAACGAAAAAGAGAACAAAAATACAACAACACAAAGTAGGCCAACAACACAAGCATAGCAAGCAAGCAAGCAGCGGCAACAACAACGACGACCGAAAAAGAAGTCTGAAAAAAAAGCAGAAACCTTGTAATTGTGTCAATAAATGTTTTAAATTATATTTCCTTTGGGGAAATACTATGTGTGTGAATGTCTGTCTGTGTGTGTATGAGGAGGAGTGCATGTGTGTGTGTGTGCGTGTGGCGGCGAGACAAGTGAAATTTTCTTTGTTTCCCTGCGGGGGAGGCAAAAAAAAAAGAAAAAGAAAAAAAAGAGTCAAGAAATGAAGTTGCCTTGAAACAAAAAACCTTCCCCCCCTACCCCACGTCTGAGTGTGAGTGTGTGTGTGTGCCTCGTTGTCTGGCCGTGTATATGTATCTGTGTGTGTGTGTGTGGCAATGAACGTTGAGCAACAACAATTTATATTTATTTTTTTGGAATTTTTGCGTCGTTTATTATACACACGCTGCTTGCTAGCTTATTTTGAAATAAAAATAAATGATGAATTATATATTGCAAAAGTTAAAGCCTTAGTAGATAGTGCACTTGAAGTTGAAAGATACAAAGATACAAATATATCTTTTTATCTATAAGATATTATAATATCTGTTTTAACGCGTTTTCTTGCTTTTTAGGGCAGTGAAAATCGCGCAAAATGTGCAACAAGAAGCCGAAAAACAACAACAGCGGCTTTAAGGCTGCTGGACAGGTTTCCCACGGCTAACAAAAACACCAAAAACAACAGCAAATTTCACGATATTTAAGAAAAAAAAAAAAAAAAAGGAGCATAAGAAGCAGCAGCAATGCGTGAACCGCGAAAGCAAAGTGAAATTCATGACAACACCAACAGCAACAACAACAACAGCAGCAGCAGCGCCAGCTTAGCGGCTAAAAGAAACCGTTATTCAACAATTTATTAAATAAAAAAAAATATATACAAGTGAAAGAAGGCACAAACTACTGGTTTACAAAAAATAAAATAAAAAGAAAGAAAGAAAAGAGAGAAAAAGTTGCTGCACGAGAAATTTTGTACGTGTATCGTCTCCCCATTTCTATATATCTCTCTCTTTCCTTTTCTCTGCATGTGTGTGCCTGTCTGTCTGTGTGTTGTGTGTGTATGGAGTGGAGTAAAGTGAAAAGCAATGTTGAAAGGAATTACAACAACAACAACGACAAGAAGAGAGTACTGAAGTTTTATGCGTCGAGTGCAGTTATCATAAATAACAGTAAAAGGAATTAATTAGCAACCCAGAACATACAATCAAAAGCAACTACTTAAAGGTGATTATTACTAACTTTGTTTTATTTCTAGTATTAAATATTAGTCTTAAGATTTTTAAAATAAAAGTTTCATAATTACACTGTTGCCATGTGTTATTTTGCCGTTAATTAATTGAGAGCAAGGGAAAGGTAACGAAGCATTCTCTGCTCCACTCTGCTTTAGTCTGGGTGTTGTTGTTTTTGTTGTGGACCATGCGAAATGGTTGGCTACAGGTGGCTTATTTACAGTTACTTTTAGCTTGTTCTTGATAACAGCTGGCCTGGCCTGGTCTTCTGTTTCTTATTCTTTACTGTCTTCACGCTTGTTCTTCTTGCGTAAAGCTTAATTCTTCAGCTTCTCACGGTTGTCGAAGATTTTTTGGGTTTTTATGATGGGGGGTTTCTCAAAGAAGGTCTTTAAACGACTTTGAATTAACGGTAACAGGTAAAGATTACTGACGATGGTTCTTTAAAAGATGTTATCTTTTAGTCATTAATAGGGAAATGTTAAAGGAAATGAGTTTAAATTAAAGAAAGGTAGTATTTTTGATAAATAATCTATATATATAACTCTTAACTTGATTGATTCGAAAACCTACCTCCCAAGAATCCTACCATTTCATAGTCTCCTAATTGTTATCCATATAAATTTCGCACTTGTCTGAACATGTTTGAATTATGAAGTTGGTGATTTTGTACTATTTTTATTATATAATATATGATTGCTTAGAAAACTTATGTACTTAAGTATCCTACCATTTCATACTCCCCTTATGGTTCTTCATTTCAAGTTTTTACATGTCTAAGCATGTTTGAATTATTATTTGGTTCTATAAAGTCTCTACCAAGAAAATGAGTATTTTTATACCAATAAGGTAAAATATAATGATTATAATAATACTGAATGATTTAATGATAAAATACTTCCAAAAAAAACCTTCTTCCCAATACCCTTTCATAGTCTTCTAGTGGTTCTTCATTTAAATATCTGAACTTTGAATTATTCTAAAAAACCTCTACCATGAAAGTTAGTAATTTTTTTTTACTAATCATGTAAAATATAATTATTCCTAACATAATACTTGCCAAGTACCTTACCATTTCTTAGTGTCCTTATAGTCTCGTAATAAATTATTATTAAAGTTTCGTACATATCTGAAAATGTTGGAATTATTCTGAAAAGCCTCTCTCTACCATGAAAGTTAATATTTTTGTACAATTAATATAATATATGGTTATGAACCTTATGGATTAGAACACCTTCTTCCCAAGTATTCCCTACCACTTCATATTCTCCTAATACATCTTTGTTTAAATTTGATACATGTCTAAACATGTTGGAATTATTCTAAAAAGCCCCCACCAATGCCAGCCACTTGCCTGTTTATTTGCTTGTCTCTCACCTGCCTCACCTGCCAGTCATGGATAAACGATCATCATTTGGATGCCTAGCGACCTCAACATTCTACTGACACATATTTTTGCATTAAACTCGAATCGAATGCACTTGTACTTGTGCATTCCCAAATGGCAATGTTTGCATAGTTCGATCAAATAGTTGGAATACCCCCCTAAAGCACTCGCTACAAGTCACGTTTCACGTTTCTTTAGAAGGTTCAGGTTTGTTATCAGCTTGTAGAATGATTCTCTATATAGGAGGGTATATGTTGGTTTTTGGTTGGAAATTTAATAAATGATTCATATGTTAGTCATAAACTAAAGAAACTAGAACTATAGAATCTTTTTATTTTGAATTTAAAATGTTTATTTATATTTTCTACATTTGTTTATAAATATCAGAACTCAAGTTTCTCAAAGCTCTCAACCTTATCATCCAAAAATTGATAACAAGGGGGAGCTACAATAAAACAGTTACAATGTTTGGCTTTGTAGATTGTGGAACTGTAGAATGTTTGAAGGAGGGAGGGGGCTGTCTAGAGGTGGAATGAAATATAAAACCAGAAATCGTAGCTGAAACTACAGCTGTGCTCGATTCGTTGAGGTTGATAATTAGCTTTAGTCGATCCGACCCGCCCTTGCTGTACCGCCCACTGTTATACCCCTTAGTACTTGAGCTATCTCTACGCTTAAACGGTTTTCTGTTGGCCTTTTTTTTCTCTTTTATTTTTTTTTGCTAAAAGCAGTTAACCGGTTTGTTTCGAAACAAACAGAGAGAAAACCGAAAACAGAAAACAGAACAAGCCAAGATTGTTGGCTCTATGAGTTGCTGGCTCGAATGAATGACGTTAACTTTGAAGAAATATCTTCAAGTTTATGTATCTCTATAGATGACACTTGTATCTTATATATATTTCTCAATCTTTTCTAATAAAATGTAACAAAATTATTGTAAATAGTAATAGGCAGTAAATATTAATTTTAATTCTCAACACAAAGAGGCAACTATCTGGGCACTTTAAGGCCTTATCTCTCAGATAGCATATCAAGTAATTTCATTATTGCGTGAAATTAAAGACTTATGGTATCAAATTTCCGTCAACTAGTCTTTCCGGATTATCTTGACCATAAACCGTAAATACATATTAATTAAGTTTATTTATAAGGTGAGGAATATTGAAATCTTTTCAATTTTTTCGGCTTTTAAACTCGCATTTATTTCAACTTTGTTCTGAAAACTTTAGCTTCATAAATTGAAGCTGAAATCCTCTTCCGAAATCCCTTCCATTTGCTGCTTCATTTCACCCATCACTTCACTGCACTTTTCACAACCTCCTCCCCACATTCACACACATTTTCCCTTCCCTTTTTCCCGCTTTTCTCTTATTTTTCTGGTTTTTTTTTTAAGCAAACTATAAATTTACTTTGTCTGCCCTTTTTGCCAACTTTGTTTACTTTGTTTATTTTTAGTGAGTGTGTGTGTTGGTCAGATACTCTCACAGATACTATACACAAATCTAACAACTTACCAGCTCACTTGCTGACTAGACAAAATTCTAAAATAAATATGTACATACGAGTATGTACGATATGTAAACTTCCTCGCATTTCACTTGTCTTACTCGGATTTCAGCAGGGAAACTTTAGCCTCTAACTGATTGCTTTAAAAATATATGTGAATTAAAGGAAAAGTCTGTAGATTTAAATATAACTGTTTGGTTGGTTTTAATGATCTTTTAAGGGGGTGTTATAATTGTGGTTATATGTAGGTAGAGAAAAGGAGTAATATGTACGCTGTAAAGGAGACATCTACATCATGTACATAAAGGAAGACATTCATATATATTTTTAATATTCTTGAAAAGATCCTCTTTAGAATCTATAGAGACATCCGTCCGTATGTCTGTTTCTAAGACTGCCAGTCTTCAGTTTTAAAAAATCTTAAGTTCTCAGACTATGTTTATTCTGTAGCTACCCTAAATTCCAACAATCGAATATATGCCATAACTGTGGTGTTTTCGAAGAGATAGAAGGTACAATATACATAGGTAGTATTTCAATATAAGGTTTCTATTATTCCACTGATGTTATCGTAATATTCGTAATATTTTCGTAATAAATTCGTATTCGGAATTAACTTCCTACTAGTAGGAAATTCGCAATATTTTAAAATTCACTTAAATATCTACCATATATAGCCAATATGTACAATATATGTTTATCCTATAATATAATAAAATAGTCACAGAATAGTACAAATAGAGTAATTTAATAGAATAGTCTTGATAGAATAGAATTTAATAGAAATATAATCTAAAAGGGTATATAACCTTCGTCTACTTTGAAAGTTATCTTTTCTTTCTTGTTTTCAAGTGGTTTATTTCGTTTTTTTGGTTGTCCCCTCATAAATAGCCTGCCCAACTTGTTGATATTATTATATTGTTTTGAATAAATTTTATTCGGTTTAATGTGACACCTGTTGAAGCGAGAACACAATTTCGAGGTTCTCGAGATACAGTTTACAAAGAAGAATGAATGAAATAAAATATCAAAGAGAGAGTTAGGGTAAATGAACTTGACAATTAGGTATCTTAAGAGTATAATTGTAGTAATTTTAGTATAATTTTAGTAAATATTATTAAAGTACAAACTTCAGATAGATAAATGATATATTATTGTATATTTGCAATTAAAATCGAAAAAGAGGCTCTATAACATATTGTTCCTTTTTATAACCTTATTATAAGAACTTTTCAAGATCAGGAGTAGACTTTTAAAGATCTGAGATAAATTGAAAAGAACTAAGGTATATTTAAAAGAGCTTTTATAGGTGTTATTGTAAATGAAAGGCATAATAAATACATATATCATAATATTGCTTACTTAATCATAAATTATGTACTTTATAAGAACTTTTCAAGATCAAGAGAAGTCTTTTAAAGATCTGTATAATGTTTAAAGAAACTAAAAGATACCCCAAGTGATGTTTATATACACATGTATATTATTAATAAGCTTCAGTCCCACAATAAACCCCTTTATTATATTAAATCTTAATTTTCTTCTCTGCTCTCTGGCTTTCCCATACAATTTCATAATTCTCCTTGATTAGTTTGTTAAATAGAAAGCAGAACGGAACTGAAGTAATACTAATGACAACAATCAGAACACAAGTGACTGCCCCAGAACGAGGTGGGGAGGGGGAGCAATGCAAATGGAATTTGTGTCACTCATTTGGCGTGATCTAATTTCGTATAATGTGGCATTTGTTACCTTATATCTTTATATGTATGTATGTAGTGTGTATATGGTATGAATGCGAGATTGAGAGTATACTACTAGTACTACTAGTAGTACTACTACTAGTAGGTGTGAAATTCAGGTTAAATAATTACGATTCATTGAAGTTATTATGGGAAATTTAATGGTTAATTATACGCAAATATTCGAGTTGAGGGAGATTGTTAATGGAGGTAGTAGAGCATGGCAGATGTATAGATAACAGAATGAGAATTAAAATAAATAATCAAACATATATGTATTAAAATAAAGGTATAGCTAGTTATCTCTTACCTTACCGATAGTGAGTTTCTTAATTTTCCCTATTTTAAACTCTTTATGTTTGTCTTCCTTCTCCTTTTGCTTGACGATTTCTCTTCCTCTTATACATGTTTCACAAACTCATAATTTCCAGCAATTAAATCATTGTATGACAAATTAACTTCAAAAAGAAATGAAAAAAAAAACAAAAAAAAAACCAAAACCAACAAACAATTACAAAAGAAAAGCAACAAGAAAAAAAAATCAACTTGCGGCAATGAGAAGGCAACAACAACAACAAATACAATACAAATAATAACTGCAAATAAAATGCTAATAAATTGAAATGAAATTAACAAAAACAACAAGGGAAGCACGACAACTGCCGTTGTTGTTGCTATTGTTATTGTTATTGTTTGCTGTTGCTTTGATATTGAATGAGAAATCAAAAAAAGCAAAGAGAGCGGAGGGCGGGAGAGGGAGAAACAAACGTGTTTCCACATTGCGTTAGAAAGAGTGGGGCTACGAATGGTGGAGTTAAAACGAAACGAAGCCAAAGGAGGGGGGCTGAAGTGGGGGGCAGTCGTTGACATTGTTGTTATCTTAAATTGTCCCGCTTACTTGATGTTACTCTTGTTACTCTTTTTGTTTTTGTTTTTGTTGTGGCTTTGGCTTCTGTTTATTTGATTTTGTCATCATCTTAATACCAGCCATGTGTGCCAGAAAGGGTAGGCAAGATTCAAGCAGGCGTCTTGTCGCTACGTCTTTTTCTCGCCTCTTGCGTTTTTATGGATTACAGCATTTTTTTTTGTTGTTTTTGTTTTTTGCGGCGGTGGCGGCGACATAAATTCTACAGATACAGATACGAGCACGAGCACATTTCGAGATACAGATACATATTCAGACTGTTGGCCCCCAAAGGAGTAAAACAACAAAAACAAAGTATCTCGCTGATCATTATCATCATTATTTCAAGATGATCGTCTTATGATTGACTTTTGGCGCCCCATTTCATTTTGAAAATCTTGAATTTTCTTTTCCGTAGCCCGGAGGCATTGTACTGCTTCACCTTTTGAACTTTATAAGCAAATAATTATAATTATTCTGGGTGTTTTTTATTGCTAATTAATTGGTTTTGGGGAAAACATAGAGAACACCTTGAACTTGTTGGTAAAGAGGTTTATTTTTCTTTGAAATAAGAATTTAATTTAATAATTTAAATTCCTTAACTTAATGGGTCTTATAAAGAATAATTACCTAGCCGTCGGGAATATGGGAATCCCATAGATACTTACTTTTTATACTTCAATTTAAATAGTTCCTTTAGTTATTAGAAAAGGGGATTCTGGAAGTTCCATTCTAAATGGTTTCTACTAAAATGAGTTTAACCTGAACTGAGAAAAATGTATTTATTTAACAGTGTTAATAACACTTTTATTAAAATTTTCATTTATGTTTTACAATTTTTACAAATTAGTGAGGAATTAGAGAAGAAACTCAAATCACTTAAATTGGAATGTAAAATACTAATTAATAAAATGCTAACTAAGTGAGTAAAGTTAGTAAATCTAATTCAAGTAATTTAGCAATTTATTAAGTAATTTATCGTATTTTTTTAAGAAAGTTTGTATATTTATTTATTCACGAATCAAAAAATAGACTGTTTGCCTATTTAAGTAGTAGAAAATTAGGTTATGATTAAGTATTTAAGATACTTTAGTATTCTTAATTCAAAGGACAATAATAATTAAATTAAAACCCAAAGAAAATGTTCTTTTTTTGTCCCTATTTTCCACCATCTCCGAGTTTTCTCCTATATCTATGAAAGTAATATCTCTTAATCTCCATAAAAACCTTCAAAAAGCCATTTGTCCTTGCCTGGCCTTTGACCTGTTGATTAACCTTTAATTCCCGCCATAAAAGCTTTTAAAAACTTTTCACTTTCAAACACATTTTCAATTATCGGCCACCCAAAACTGCGCCCCAACCACAAAGTTTCAATTAAGTTGGCAAGAAAAGCAAATAAAATACATACGTACATAATAAAGTGGCTAAAAAAAAAATAAATAAATAAAAATGAAAAAAAAAACCCAACCATTGAAAGAGAGAACATTAGCCGCTGTTTGTAGATTGTAGAGGTCAAGGCTATAATCGTGAGGGCCTCTCTTTCTCTATCTCTATCTCTCTCAACCGACAGCAAAAGTGCAAATAAATTTGTGACGCATTTTTATTTTGTTATTGCATTTGCAAATTTGCAAATGATAAAAATAAATACAAATACACCCAGTGGCAAAACACACACACATAGATACACACAGCACTAATACAATACGAGAGAAGGTGGTGTAAAGGAGGGAGGAGGTGGAGAGAGAGAGACCCACGTAAGAGCACAACGAACTTTGGCGAAATGTGAAATTATAAAACAAAGCGTGCGACTAAAAACAAGCACCCAGCAGGCTCAACAAATGCCAAATTAAAATGCTAAATAAGCCGCATGTTTGCTATTATTGTTGGTATTTGCAAGATACATATATGTATCTTTTATTCGTTTTGTGTTTTAAGCCAAGGCCAAGCTGAGGGAATTTCTTTTTATTTTCAATCCCCTGCCAGCTGTAAAAATTCAACTTTTTCAAAACAAAAACAAAAGGTGGAATGGAAAATGGAAGATGGAAAGTAAACATCATCGGTGGGGAAAAAGATAAGGAAAACGCAAATAAACAAATGTTTGGCTAAACACGAAGGGGAAAGCTAAAGTCTGAAGGCTGATTAGGATGCATTATTATTGTTATTATTGGGAGGCCTTTTCGCCTCAAATTCACATTCAAAGTTCATTCACTTTCAGTCGAGGAAATCGACAACAAACTTGTACTTGGCGGCAATTAATTTCAGAACAATGACACCTTTTTGTGAATCTGAATCATTGATTTCGTGGGAAAAAAGGGGGAAGTCATTAAAATGTTTAAAATGTTTCAGTTTAGGTTTATTTCACAATATTTCACAAGGTAAACACAAATTTTAAACATTAATTCTAAAGAAATCTAGAGAAATATTGTGAAGTGATTTAGTTTCATCATAATTTAGGGATATTTAATATGTATTATGTACTATTTTTAAGGAGAATCATCAACAAATAAGGCAATGACTGCATTTATGGAGAACCGTTTGGAAAATGTGAATTGTAGAGACAGTATGATGGGTTAATCATATCGAGTGTGAATCATCAAATTCAAATTCAAATATCAATATTATATTGTACTAGAATGTACAACTTTTTTTGAAGTAAACCGAGGTGTTTTTTATGAAACATTAATATTTGGAAACATTTTTTAGAGTAGAGAAGAGTAGAAACTTTTCAAATAAAATTACAATGATATTTTTAAAATAAAATAAAGCGAAAACACTGCGGAATTTGAACAAAATTCTCCTGCTGCAACTCTCCTGCTTCTTTCTGTAATTTATCTTCAGAACATGTGTTTGAAATTTAGAAACAAAACAGACCCTTGACCTTCATAGATCAAAAATCAATATTATATCTTATATCTTAATTTATCTTTATATCTTTATCTTTATAGAAGCGATATTAGAGCGATATAGAATAAATTGTTATAGGGGTTTTATTCTCGATTATTTTACGAAATTTTAGTTTTACGAAATCGTATCTTTTTAATACACTTTAAAGTAGAAAACACTAGAAAGTTTATTTTGTATGACCAAATTCAAGATATTGCTGAAATTTTAATAAAAACCTCTTTAGCTTAGGCGTGCAGTTTAGCTTTAGAAATTGTGTTTCAAATTTCGAAAATTAAGCTGAACTTTGTAGCCATTCTTTTCCCTCTTAAATCCCTGAAATTATAACCCAATACTATTTACCTGAATTCTCACCTTAATTTACTATTGAATTATTATCAAAACTATTTACTTGATTAAATAATAACAATTGTCTTTAAAGAAATTGAATTCAACAGAAACCCCAAGCTACATACCAATCTTAATATCACTTTTACCTTTCGAAATATTTAATTTTCCAAGTCATTAATAAAACATAAAACAGATTTAAACGATCGTCGAGGTGCAAACATTCCGAGACCGAAGACTAGCATGAACCATTTGAGACAATCTGCCATTTATTTATTTATAGCCGTAGTTTTATGCTGCTTTAAACAAATTAACAGGTCTGTTCGGCCAAACTTGAATACACACATAGATACAGATACAGATACAGATATAGATACGGGCCATCAAACAAGCAGTTGTGTATTTAATACAAAAGAAAACAAATATAAAAAAAATGAGAAAATGACAATTAACAATGTCGAACACGCCCACAACACACACAGAAATAGAAAAAGAAACGAAATGCGTTGAATAACATTTGACGAGTTGGCTCCGACAGCGATTTGTGCGCAAATCTAAATGACTTTTTGGCGTCTGTTTCTCTATTTGTTTGCTTTTATTTATAATTTTTAGTATTTGTTTTTGTTTATATTAGATATGATGGCCCATCCTCTAATGCTTTTATTTCTTTCATAATTCTGTTAGAAATGCCCCAGATCTGATTATGATTTCTCTATTTATTTTCTACTTAATCTAGATTCTAGAAACACGTGAGTGGTGTGATTCCCATTAATAATCCTCTCGAAAATGATAAGAAACTGCTAATATGCATTGGAACAAGTTTTTCAAAAATATATGTATATTATTGAGTGCATTTTAGTTGGAGATTTGGGTCGTACGACGGATGAATGTTTTGACGAAAAAAAAATGCAAACACGCGAATGAACTCGGAGGGGGTATACGCTGCTCCATAAAGAGCTTATCTCCTCCCCAACATATGGTTGACATTCCGAGCTGAACACGAGCCGGGCAACTGCAAGAGAACTTGAGAGCTCTTATCAGCGATTCTTCCATAGCTTGCAGATATTTTTTTTAATTTAGTTACTAAATGACAAGGTTTTAGCTGCAAGAAGGGGAGTTTGAGTTTTTTTTTTATAAGAAATACTACAATAATATGGAACATATACCAAATAATCTCCAAACTGTACCCCTATATCATCTTAATCTTCTTTTAACTTTATAAACTTTATTTTAATATTGTTTTTTATTATAAATTCCTTTAAAATTTGCTTCTTTTGCTAATTTTTTTCCATAAATGATTCATTTTGGTGGAATTCTGTTCAGCTTTGCATGGTTCATTGGAAAGTCAGTTTATTTTTGTGCACGTTCTTTAGAAAGTCGTTGAACTGTCTCCTCTTCCCTCTCTCCCACTCTCTCCAGCCAGCCAAGTATTTTGGATCTTAAGTTTATTTGTTTTTAGAAATTTCATCATCATGTCGAGCAATTTGTTCACATTTTTCAGAAAGAGTTAAAGACTTGAGTTCTTAATAAGCCTTCTTATAAGTAGAGTGTATGATTATAATAGTCTAAAAGGCAATTAATTTCAATAGTATTTTAAAGAAATCATCATTTTAACAATTAAGTAATTAATTAAGAATGTTTTATTTTACAGTTTAGTCACAAATTCAACACTCCTTAAGAATCAATCGATTTTTCCACATTAAAGTAAAGTTTTATTACTGATTTATGCAAAAACACTAGCATGATTGATTCAAAACAGGAATATGTGGCACACTAAAGTCAATTTAATGCGAATATATAGATATAGATATAAGCCTGATATATTTGAATCTTACATACAATCTAAGGTATTAAATAAAAATTATTAAAATTATGGATTGAATATTTTGTTTCGAGATGATGATGCAGATTTGAAGGTAATTGAGCTACAAATCGTTTAAGGTACCCCGATCCAGGGTGGCATCCAGGTTAAAAAATCTGGTTCATATAAAATTGTAGTTATAATCTTAACTATAACTAGATTATATTTATTTTTAGATCTTTTATACTTTTATGCTCTTAAAATAGGTATTCCAGAAAGGAAGAGATCTGTAGACTTGAAAATATTTTAACAAATAGGGCTTTCATTGGATATATTTTTATGATCAAGAAAGACTAGAAATACTTAACCAAAAGATAATAGAGAGATTACTCTATGAAGTCTTATAGTTAAAGATATATGGTCTTCTTCCGGCTCTCCATTCAGAGATAATCCACATATTTCGCTTCTAAAGATCTATTCTTAAGATATCTCTACCCTAAGAGCTTATTTTTAAATCCCAAGTCTAAATTATACTATATTCTCTATAAGACTCTATGAGAAAGATCTCCCTACATAAAATATATCCTAACTCACCCAAACCTCTTCTATTACCTCTTCCAGACCTGCACACCATGGAACCCAACCGACATCACGAATATCAGACACATCATCAGCCGCATCCGTCGCTGCAGAACCACCCAACACACCCACATCACGTCCCGCCCACTTCAGCGCCACCGCCGCCGCACCACCAGCAGCCGATCCACCAGCAGCATCCACACCACCCCCCTCCAGGACCACCAGGTCCGCAGCAGCAACAGCCGCCACCGCAGGCGATCCATCATCCACATCACTACCAGCAGATCCATCACCAGCATCTACCCACGAGCTCGAGCACAGTGGTGGGGAGTTCCTCGGCCGGATATGGAGCTCTGCAGCACCTGCCGGCCGGACTGGGAGAGGATCAGCGGTCCAGGACGGCCATGTACATGAGCCGGAGCAACCCAACTCAGGCAGTTCCGCCCCAGGGACCCGGCACGGGCCCGCCACCCACGGGCGGGGATCCCCATATGCAATACTACACCTCCAACCGCGATCTGACGGTGAGCAAGATGCCGGAGGCGTCGCACCCCAACTGGAGCTACAAAAGCCAAACCGTGCCAGCTCCAGCCCCGGCACCGGCGCCCGCCCTGCGACATCACGGGAATCCTGCCATTTATGCCACGGGTAGGACGGCATACTGGCCGCCGGCGGAGGAGCAACTGCATCATCACCAGCCGCCAGCCAGGTACTCCTACGGAAAGCCACCAGCTGGCGCTGGGCAGATCCCCCTGCCCGCCGCCCGGCCCGGCAGCCAGCGATATTATCCAGAGGATATTAAGTACTCGACGGTACCTGCCCCCTCCAAGGTGCTGAGCTATGCACCCACGGCCAGCTCCCAGTCCCAGGGGGTAGCGCCACCCACTGCCAGCTCGTCAGCGAACTCATCCGCCGCCGCCGCCACCACTTCCGTCCGCCAGAACCACTACGAGCTCGAGCACGTGGTAAATCCCAGTAATCCGAGCAACGAGCACCAGCAGCCGAGTCCCAACTACGGGCGGATGTGCCCGCCCCACTACGAGACACCACCGGAGCAGCGCAGTGCCGGAGCAACGCCCACGTCTGCCACGCCGACCACCACGTCGGCGCACCACCAGAGCCTCTACATGCCGATGCCGCAGTTCAGCACGGAGAAGTTCCAGACCACAGTGAACAACGCCATCGAGAAGTATGTGCGGGAGACGCCGGGCCCCAGCTTGGAGTATCCGCGGGGCGGCACGGCAGCTGCCAACTACGGACGCACTGCGCCCACCACCTACTACAGTCCGACGTCCAGTGCGAAGAGCTCCAAGCCGGCACCTGCGAGCTACGTGAAGCTGGAGCCGGAGCACGCCCTACCCGGCAGTCTGCCTCAACCGACAAGGTCCTCGCTGTACCACAATCCCTACAGCGCGGAGAGCAGCAGCAGTCGGGAGCGGGATGCTTCGCCCGCCATGGCCACCGTCCCAGCGCCGCACGGCTACCCCACCAAGTACGGCAAGCTGATCCAGCAAGTGGGAACCGGCAGTGGAGCCACTCCCTACTCCAGTTACTACCACCAAGGCACGCCGTCGCCGGCGGCGGGAGCGGTGGCGTCTCCCACCCCGGCGCCAACAGCGCCGCCAGTGACGGGAGCCCCGCCTGGCACCATTCTGGGGCCGGCGCCACTGCCACCGCAATCAGCTCCGTCCCAACAGCCCGCCTCCTCGTCCACGGCTTCCTCCAGCAGTGCCAACTACTCCACCCTGCAGGTGTATCCCCACGGGCCGGACATCTGCTACCAGCCGGGCGGCGCTCCGTCCCAGGCCCAGGGGCACCCGGCCGCCACTCCTGCCAAGAAACCCCCAGCCAAGCCCAACTACAGGGCCCTGATCAACGACATGCTGAAGCGGAACACCGCCAGCGAGCAGGAGCGGAATCTGCAGATAATCAAGAAGACCCTGAACATGGAGGCTCCGGCGCGGAATCACCTCCACCATCCCACGGCCCCCAGCCGGGTCATCCAGCAGATCACGGCCTCCGCGCCTCCAGTTCCCGCCCCAAATCCCCCGCCGGCACTCCATTCTCCGCTGGATCTGTCCATGCGGACGGTGAAGCAGACGGCGGACTCCACGGACTACAAGTACCGGAGTCCCAGTGCCGCGGACTACAAGCCCTCGCCGGGCAGTCTGAGCGGAGGCGGTGCCGGCGGACTGGGCTTGCCCAGATTCGACTTCACGCCGAACTTCTCGGCGGCCTCCAGGGGCGGGCCACCCACTAGTCCGGCGCCCACGCCTGTGATCCGCCAGGCCCCGGCCACGGCGTCTGTGTCGCCGGCTCCTCCCCACCACCACCATCCAGCTCCAGCTCCTCCAGCGCCCGCTGCCGCCCCGGCTCTGGTCATCAAAACCCTGCAGCAGATGCGCCCCAGCGTGCTGGAAACCAATCCGTATGCTAAGCGGCAGCAGCTGACGCCCGAGACGACCATCGTGCAGGTCAACAAGCCCCCCGAACTGATGCCCACCCCCTCTCCCAGCCCCCACAACAGCAGTAATCCCAACTATCTGGGCCGAAAGAGGCACCTCAAGGAGTACAACCAGGCGGCCGCCAAGCAGGCGCGCCTGGAGGCGGAGTCATCCGTGGGAGTAGTTCCTCCCATCGTGGCGGCACCCACATCAGTGGTGGTGGTGGCTCCCGTGCCCGTAATAGCCGTGAATGAGCAGGCGCTGGCCGCCAAGCGGGAGAGGGAGACGCAGCCTCTTGGTCTTCCAGAGTCCTCCACTTCCTCCTCCGCCAGCTCTATGACCATTCCGAAGATGGAGCCACGCATCCGGACGAAAGCGGAGCTCAAGGGCTTCACATTCACGCCGCCTGTGCTGGTCACGTCCACCACCAATGCCACCGGAGCCGTGTCGCCGCCAAGGACGCCGCCCAACCAGGTCACCAATCACATCCAAATCAAGCTGGAACCGGCGCCACCACCGAAGTCTGCCGACCTGGGCCTGGATGAGGCGCCCGGCTTGGGCAGTCTCCTGGACTGGGGCAGCACCTGCAACAATCTCGTGGAGCAGCTGCTCAACAAGGCCGTGGCACTGCCACCCCTGCCGACCACCACCACCAGTATTAAGCTGGAACTCAGCGAGGACGATCTGCCGGTGGCCAGGATCCTGAAGAGACAGCCCCTGGCCACGCCCACTGCCACAGTCGTGGGGGCGGACGCCGAGTCGGCCAGCACGCAGCTGACCACGACCACCAATGGGATCTCCTCGTCGCTGGGCAACGGCAGTGGCCAGAAGAAGCTGAGCAAGGTGGAGCGGGAGAAGAAGCGGCAGCAGCAGGAGCAGCGGATAGCCGCCCGCCTGGCGCCCAAGGAGGGCCAGAGCAGCTCCTCCGAGAGCGACACCACGGAGCTGCACAAGCGGAACACGGCCCGCCAGAAGAAGCCCCTCATGCGGAAGGGAAGAGCCCGCCAGAGATCCCCGGAGGCGGCCAGCAGCCAGCAGAGCAGCGACGACGAGAAGGGGAAGACCAATCAGGGCCTCAGCCGGAGTCAGAGCTCCAGCGAGGGGGGAAAGTCCAAGGCCAACTCCTCGTCTGCCAAGAAGGAGGTGAAGAAGGCCAAGGAGGCCAAGAGCAACTCCCTGGCCAAGACCAGCAACCACAAGGGCAAAGCCAAGGCCGAGGAGAACCAGAAGGACAGTTCCAACTCCTCGGAGAGCCACGACGAGGAGGAGGAGGCCGAGGAGGAAGAAGAGGACGAGGACGACCAGGAGGAGGAGGACAAGGAGGGGACCGAAGAGGACGCGGAGAAGAAGCCCGCGAAGCGAGTGGGCCGCCGGCCGGGCTCCACCCTCAAGAAGCGGATGACCCACAACCTGAACACCATGACGCGGTCGAAGCATCGCAAGGAGCTGGAACTCCAGCTGGCCAACAGCAAGGTGCTGCGGAACGACAAGATCATCCGCAACTCGACCACCAAGATCAAGAGGAAGTACGTCCGCAAGGTGGTGGACAGCAAAAAGGAGATGATGGTGACGCGGCTGCGCAACAGGCGGGGTCCCAACTCCGAGGCTGGGCAGCTGAATGGCCGGAACGCGAAGCTGAAGATGGGGAACAAGGGCGGGAATGGCAACGGCAAGGCGGCCAAGACCTCGCCGCAACAGCAACTGTACCTGGAGGAGTACCGCTACAAGCTGGCCCTCAAGATCCCCCACCGACTGATCTCGATTAACAAGCTGAACAAGGGGGCGGCCTCCCTGCCCGACCTGGAGCGCCGGGATCTCGGCCAGGAGCTGGCCTGCTTCAAGAAGACCCGCCCCAAGACCAAGGCGGCCAGCAAGCAGGATTCCATACCGAAGTCCTTCATCGACTACCTCGTCCTCCGGGTGACCAACGGTAATAGCAACTCCTCGCCCCCCGTCCACGGGAATTCAAGGAAGATCTCGGTCTCGGCGCCAGCCTCCACCAACCTCCAGGTCCACAGCGAAACCTCGCAGACCTCCGCCTCCACGTCGCTGTACGAGCAGCCGCAGCAGGAGGCGAGCACCGAGAGCCAGAACCTGGATGATCCCAGTCGCCGGCACTTCAGCATCTTCGACACCAAGGTGCTCCAGAGCAAGACGCGAACAGAGTCCAAGCTGCAGCAGCGGCGTGAGATCATCCGGGAGATATTCGTGGGTCCGGAACGGCCGGCCTCGGCTCCGCCGGAGTGCGCCCAGGAGGCGGACGGCGATGCCATCAGCTACCAGAAGTACGAGGAGTTCCTCCAGCAAATGAACAGCATTGTGAGCGGCAGCGACAACAAGCTGGCCCGCCGATCCCTCATGGAGGACAAGGTCCTAAACTCGGCGGCGCCACAGTGCCCCCATAAGCGGAAGTACCTCCGGCGGAAGGGCAGCTCGGGCTTCGACTACATCCGGAAGAAGAAGCGCCCCACCACGTCGCAGAATCAAAACCACCATCAAGGCGACAAGCCAACCCAGACCCAATCTTCCAGCCAGCTGGCCCAGGCCCACCTCTCGGCGGACGAGCGGTTGGAGGACACGGACAGCACCATTGCGGGCAGCTCCCACCTGCCGACGAAGATCAAGACCGAGATGGACGTGTACCGGGAGTTCCAGAAGTGGGTGCTGAACAAGAGTGTGGGCCAGAGCACCATGCACAAGGCCGCCCGCCAGGGATTGATCGATGTGGTGGTCTACTGCCTGGATCGCCTGAACATGAACCCGGACCAGAAGGACAACGCCGGCTACACGCCACTGCACGAGGCCTGCACCCAGGGCTGGCTGGAGATAGCGCGGATACTGCTCCAGTACGGAGCCAATCACTCGGAAGCGGCCCAGTCCGGAATCAGGCCGCTCCACGGAGCCATCGAGAACGATCACGAGGAGGTGGTGCGTCTGTTGCTCTCCTACGGGGCCGATCCTTTGCTGGCCACGTACTCAGGTGGGTGATCCTCTCCAGATACTTGATTGGGTTTGTTGTAATCTTAGAATCCTTTCCAGGACAAACTCCGCTAATGTTAGCTTCAAGCAAATTGATGCGGCGCGTCCTGCGCGCTCACCTCAGCGACGCCCAAAGTGCCGCCGCCGACATCAAGCCCATGCGCTTCCAAGGCCCCTGGGAGATATTTGGTGAGTCCCCACCCCCAGGGGAGGACCCTAAAGAGTTCCCCCACTCAACTCTCGGTTGTTTCTTTCAGATGCCAAGGAGTATGGTTATGATATATTCGATAATGTACCGAACACAGCTTGTGATATGAGCAGAGCTCTACGTAGGGAGAGGAAGGAGGCCAAGCAGCAGCAGCAGGATATTAGAACGAGTGGCATGGGCAACATCACCACCAACTCGAATGGCAACGGGGTAGTGCCCATCAAACTGAAGGTGGAGCCGGCACAGGATGCTGAGCTGGTGGATCACAACCTGGAGGACCAGAACCATGAACAGAGTCGGGAGACAACGATCAAGCAGAACGGGGAGACGAGTGCAATTAAGACTGGAATAGCAACAGGTGGAGCAACTGCACCCACGACGATGGTGAAGCTGGAGCCCGGCACCGAGGAGGATAGCAATAACAATAAGAACAACGATGAGCTGAATGCGAATGTTGGGAATAATTTAGTAACAAGCGTTGTGAATGTCAAGAATGAAGTGAAAAAGGAAGTGGATGCCGAAACGGAAGTGGATGGGGAAGCGGAAACGGAAGCTGTAACAGAAACGAATAGTAATAATAGATGTAATAGGCTAGATGACGATCAGGCGGACATCGAGACAATGGATAGTGAATTGAACGGTGATATTTTTGAATTTGAAGAGGCCGATGTGCCCTTGCCGCCACTGTACTTGCTCAAGGACGAGGGCAGTGATAAATGGGTACTACTCAACGATTTGTGCAATTTACTTAAAGTTAAATCGAAGGATACGTTGCTCAACAAGGTAGGTCTTCCATCTTTCCAATAAAACTCAGTAATTAGAACCTTCTTACCATTGCAGCTCTGTCCAAACAACAATAACGCCTTGGCCAGCAGCCAGAAGCATCTGCTCCGGGAGTTTAAAATCGATGACTTCCTGGAGAAGGCCACCTGTCTGCAGCTATTGTGCGCCGGCGAGAAACTGAACATGTTCAGCTCCTCCAAGGTTGTCCTCATCAAGTACAACGAGAGTGTGCGGAACTTGTTGGGCGTGAAGACCATTCTGATGAAGTTTTAACCAGGCAGGATAAAACCGGGGGAAACCTTAGATAAATGATGAACAGATGATACAACCTAGTACTAACTGAAATGAAATTAGCGTGTAAAGTGCAAAACAAATATGGAAAAACTATTAGTACGAATATAATTATAGATTTATATATACATATACATATTATACATTATGTATATTTTAGCTAGTAACTAGTTTTTACTCACACGTCTTTGTCTTTGGAAGATAAAGTCCTTTTTAATGGAAATTAATTTAGAGCTAATGCAAAGTGATACAAAGGTGCTATACACACTCAAAACGAAGAAAACGAAAAAAATGGTAGCGGAAACGGAAATGGAGGGAAAATTTTTAGAAAAGAACGAAAGGATGTGAGAGATTGAAACAATCTGGAATCTTTAGAGATTGGCTGCACTTATGCAATTTAGGGATATAGAGAGGCGATTGTCAGCTGAGAGGAACATGAACATGAAGATAATGTATGCCAGCCAAGCAGCTAATAAATCGATTTATACTTGTAGGTATGTCTAGGGATAATGTGTAATCTATGGTTTTTAAAAAATGAGAATGCAACACAATTTAGCAAAAGAATGAATTAAATAACGATTGTAATGATCGCAAAGGCGTATTTATGTATTATGTATTTTTAAATGAAATTATTAACATAATATATGAAATATATATTAAATATATGTATACACAATATGATCCAACTATAATGTAAATCAATTTTCAGATAGGTTTGTAATTTTCTATGTAATGTACATGTGTAAGTTTTGTGCAACTATAAAAACGACGAAAACGAAACAAAAACAACAAAAAGATGAAATCAAACAAAAACTAATGAGAAAAAAAAGAAATAAATACAAAGTGAAATTTTTTCGAAAATTACCAAAGCGCGTTTTTAATTCAAAAATCATGGAGATTTGGTACAAACGCCCTTAGTTATCGTTATTGCTGAAACGATAACTTTTTTAGTTTCCATAAGCTCTGAAAGATGGCGCTTCAAAATTGAGCAGATCAGTAGGAAAAGTAAACCCTATTCTGCAAAGGCCAATAAAGATAAGAAGTCTTCACATAAATTAAAAAATAATAAACTAATTAATACAAAATAAGTGAAAAACAAAACTAGCCCCCAAAAGCCACACTACAAAAATTTCATTAGTGATGGTACTTTTGAAATTGTTCTTTAAGCATCCGCCATATTTATCGATTCTGTTAAGCTTAGAAAAAACGATAAGATTCATTAGTTCCCGGAGTGTGCTAGTGTGTGTAGAGCTTTTAGCTAAAAGTTTAAAAAAGTTTTTCCGTATTCTTCCGTCCTTGTTCTTCAAACGCTCTTAAGGCCAAGAATATTTTCTGTCCTTGGCCCCCGCTCTCGCACGTGTATCCGTATACGAGATGTTGCGCTTGTGTGCGGTCTTCTTCTTCTTGCAACGCCAAAAACTGCGCTTGTATGGGAGAGCTTTTGAGAGCTACCTACGCCAACACAGGGTTCTGTGTTCTCTGTGTTCCCGTTTTTGTGGCCTACAGACCTAATTTTTTCGCGTGCGTTGTGCGCGGCTCCGCGGATAGTTTTCCCCAAAAATAAAAAACTAAAACTATTAGATCCAGGCATCCAGAATAAACAATGCCTAGCGAATAGACAGAATAGAGGCGAGAAAGTGAGAGTAAACACAAGCCAAAAGCAAAAGAACACTCGCCAGTTGCTGTGTGTGTACAATATTTTTTATATTTCCGATGCGTCCGTAACGGGAGTGTGTTCTTCGCCCTTCCGTTTCCTCACCTCACCCGCCCGCCCGCGTCACGGTCACCAGCACCATCACCATCTCTGTCGCTAATTTAAATGTGCAATTTTTATGAAATTATCACAAAACTACTAGGCTAGTGGAAGGGGGAGCGACAGAGATAGCAACGTTGTGTCATAGAATTGGAGCAGAAACAGCTCTAAATTAGCAGCCCCAACCCCCCCCTCCCTCCCATTGACACAAATCCCTAGTAGAACCCGAACGCATACATACAAGTGCGCCAGTGTTTAGATGTGTATGTGTGTGTGTAGTAGGAATTGCAATTTATAGTTGTTGTTCTGTGGCGGAGGAGAGCTTTCGCTTGTTGCGCGCGTGCGACGACGATTGTGCAAGAAGTGTTTTTTTTCTCCCTACAATTTGCAACTCAAAATCCCCCCTCAATATACAATACATAGAAGCAAATAGAAACAACAAAACGTAATCGCAGAGAAATAGTGATCAAATAGCAAAATAAAAAAACAAACGAAATTCGCAAATGCGTTCGGCGTCGCGTGTGTGTCCATCATCGTGTGCATGTGTGTGTGCGTTGTGTGCGAGGGGGGCGATAAAAATATGCTGAAAAAGCTCTCGCCGCAGCTGCTGGAACAGGCGGAAACTGTTGCTGCAATCCGTGGGGGGGGAGGAGACAGGCAAAGGGAGAACGCCTGAGAGCGACAGAGAGAGGGCGAGAGCCTGATACGCGAGAGAGAGAAACGATCGGCGAAATGAATCACACGCAAGCTTTGTTTTGCGAATTATAAATTCGCGTTCTCCTCCTTCTCTACACATGCGAATTCCCAGCCGAAGAACCGCAGCACAAAACAAAATAGAGAGAAAAAGTGCGGAAATCCAAAAGCAACAACAACAACAACAACAACAATAAACATCAACAAGAAGACCAACAACAACAAACAGTCGCAAGCATAATAATAGAACTTTTGCTTTCTGTTCCAACTGGTTTTTTGTATACATAAAAAGGGAGAGCGCAAGACAGTGACAGACAGAGCACGAGAGAGAGAGAGAGAAAGAGAACAAAGAGGCGGCAGCTTCCAGCTCTTCTTCTTGCGATCTTCGTCTTGGAATTCATGGAAATCCGGGGGCGCATGCGCAAAACTACCAGAAACAGGCAACTTTGAAGCGAGACCGAGAGCGAGAGTCAGCTGCATGAAAAGGTAAATGGAGACTACGATCCAAGTTCTCGAAAACCCCAAGCTCCCTTTTGTGGCAGTGGTGGCTCTTCCCCTTCTAGTCTTTAATTTAGGCACTGAGAAAAATTTGTTAGAGATTTTGGGAGCTTAAATATTTTTAGGTGTTGTAACTTTTTCTTACAAAATAGATTCTAAAAAGACTTTCAAGATTTTATCTTCACAAATACTAAAATTATGACCATTAGTATGGTTCTTATAGGATATAGTCGTTTAATCTAGGATAGGTTACTATGGATAGGTTTGATCTAAGATAGAATACTATTTATAAAGAAGAGAGGTCTATATCACCAAAATTTCAACTGAATAGCTTTAAATATGAGCTACTAGTAGTCTTAAAGGAAAACTGGAGGGAGTCTAGGCTTTATAAACCCTAAATATTTCGTATAATTCTTAAAAAAAACCTCCTTAAATTTGCTTTTAGTGTAACTTCGTATATATTTCTAGAAGAGACACTTTATAAACCTCAAGGGGGTTGATGAGATGGGCCAACCAAAATGAGAAGCAGTTGGAGTCGAGTGGAGTTAATTAAAGTCTTAAAGGGGGATATTTCAAAGGGTTACAGCGTCCCCTACTCTAGAGCCTAGGGTTTCCAGTTTCTTGTGTTACGAAGTGGAAAAGTGTTTAAAAAACAAGAAAAAAAAAACAATTTAAAATTAATAAACTTTAATGAAGATGAGTTAAGGAACTGGTTTTCCAAAGAGGGTTTCAAGAAGTAATTGTTTAATAGTTTAAGCTTTAAAGCTTGTTTAAAAAATAGATAAAGGGTCGCAAATAATATAAATAATATAGTTTTATGGAGTTTTAGGAAAATAACAAATTTAAAGCCTCTAGTTATTCAATTACATGAGAAAATCTATTGGAAAAAAAGCTTTAAAGAAAGCTTTTCCCTTTTCCTGTATCTGTATCTGTATAGAGTTGACCTTGGCCTGCTAACCTGCATTCTGGGGTGACCTGACCTTCGACTTGACCTTGCTGTGACCTAGGCCTTTTATGTCCGTGTCCTAGTTTATTTTTAATGTAATTTTTTTTACTTATTTTTCAGGCCTGTAGAACGCGAAGCAATTTTTAAAAATAATAACTAATACTATCGTTACCTGCCATCAACAACAACAACAAACAAATAAAACAACAAACACATCACAACGAAACGTACAAAAATATTTAAAAAAAAAACTAAAAAATGGAAACTTTCAACGTACCTATGCTGGCCGAAAGCAGCAGCAACAACAACTATGCCACAGAAGCCAACGTCAATCATCACCACCTGCAACATCAGCAGCAGCAACAGGGGCAGCAACTTCTCATGCCCCACCATCACAAGGATCAAATGCTGGCTGCTGGTAGCTCCCCAATGCTGCCATTCTACTCGGAGCTGCAACTGCAACCACAGAAGGATGCCACAGTGCCTGGTGTGGGTGCAACACCTGCAACAGGCAACATAGTGGTAACTGCTGCCACGGCATCTGTGGCAAGTGCCACTGATAATTTTAGTTCCCTGCCGACCATCGATGCCAGCCAACTGGACGGTGGCATCTCCCTGAGCGGCCTCTGCGACCGATTCTTTGTCGGAAGCCCCAATCCCCACAGCAACAGCACTATGACCCTGATGACGACCAACAACAACAATAGCAGTAGCAGCGCCAACAAAAACAACAATAACAATAATAATAACAACAATATTGTGGAGGCTAAGGCAGTGGCAGCATCGAACGGGGGGGGCTCGGTGATAATAGAATCGGTAACGATGCCGTCATTCGCCAACATTCTATTCTCGCACTCCAGTGGTGGCGCCACCAACAACGATTGCATTGATCCGGCCCTGCTGCAGAAGAATCCCCAGGAGAGCACCATTATTGGGCCGCCAGTGGAGTACCATCAGCTGAAGCCCCTGGAGGTCAACTCCTCCACGCCCGTTTCCGTTGCCGTTTCCACCACCAACTTCTTGTCCTCCACCACCGCCCAGCTGCTGGACTTTGAGGTGCAGGTGGGCAAGGACGATAGTCGCATCAGCACCACCACCACCACCATAACATCGGTGGGCAGTGTCGGGTCCGCCCCGGCTACACCAACCACAACAGTAACTACCAACAACACTGCCAATCCTACAAGGAGCTCGTTGCACAGCATCGAGGAATTGGCTGCCAGTTCTTGTGCCCCAAAAACCACATCACCCAACAGCAACAACAATAACAATAGTGCTAGTACAACACCACAACAACAACAGCAACATCACATGCAGGGCGGAAACCAGAGTGGCTCCAATCTCAGCACCGATGACGACGAGTCCATGTCCGAGGATGAGTTCGGTCTGGAGATCGACGATCAAGGAGGTAAGTGTCCTAACTAATGATCTGATGAGTTGCAGATAATCTCCCTATTTAGTATCCCCTTTGGCTAGTGAGTTGGCAATATTCTAAAGTTGTTGGAAAGTGTTAAAAAAAGGTGTAAAAATATTTAAAACAGAAATAAATAAAATTAAAAAATATTTATGAAACAAAAAAGGATAAAGAAACAAAACCAATTCGGGAATTATTTCGGGATGAAAATGAAATTCAAAGGATGTGTCTTACAAATTAATAAAAAGAGAAGGGAAATAAAGAAAATAAAATAATCAAAAATATGAAAAATATGAATATTTCATACCTAAATAAAATTTAACTAAAATACAAATAAGAAAAGTAACAGGTTTATAATAAAAATGGTATGGAAACCCCATATTATAATAAAGGATTTGAAATGTGACTACGAAGAAGTTATAAAAAATATTGAATAATTCTGGTCTTATGAACTATAATTATAACTAACTAACAGAAAGAAGAAGATAATTATATTAAAAATTAAATGATATGTGAATATTAAATGGCAATTGTATATTTCAATCAACAAAATTATGTAAAAACTAATAAAAGGAATAAAAATAACAAAAAAAACGAGCGAAAACAATAACAAATTCAACAAAATATTCCATAACAAAATGTAACAAATAAAAAATAAAATAACAAATAAAGCAATTAAAAATAAGGAAAAAAAACCCATCAAAAATCAACAATTTCTTCTTACACTCCATAAGAAAAGTATAATTTCTTAAATCTTAAAACAATTCCAATTAAAAGTCGATCCAAAACCTTGATGTTTTCAGTAACTTGTCATTACTGGCGTGACCGCCTCCGTGTCGGGTTTTGCGTCAGTCGGTCGGTCGTCTTAAATCTTTTGTGTGCCAAGTGCAATGCTATGTTTAAATATTCACGGCGTACAGTCGTCTTTATGTTCCCCGCAGTTAGCCTCGCACTTAGTTAGCAGCTCCATGTGGTTCGGCCGGGTCTGGGTCTGGGTCTGGCATGGCCTGGCCTGGCGTCGGATGCAGCCATAAAAATCCATTTGAAATGTCTATAAAAATGCAACTAACCTACTTTCCGAGATCGTTTTTGGGGGACAACGATATTTAAATGCTCTGAATTTAAGAAATATTCGAAGGGGGTTTGAGTAAAATTTGGTTTAAAATGGTTTAAAGTCTATGGAAAGATAGTAGACTCCATTGAAAACCAACAAAAAGGGTTTTTCTATTTAAATCACGTTATGTTATGTTTAATAGTATCTGGACATGTAATCATGTTTTGGCATGTCCAATCAAGGTTCTTAAAATGCCAAATAATATTATTAATACCAATATCAATACTAGTTACATTTTTCAACATTTTAAATGATTTTTTCTATTCAAATGGGGTTGTGTCATGTTTAATAGTGTCATGACCTGTTTAATCATGTTTTTACATGTTGAATTATGTATTAAGATGCTAAATAATACTAGGAATAACACCAAAAACACTACTAGTTATATTTTTAAAGCTTAAATGTTTCTTCATGTTTTGACATGGTTCAATCATGTTCTAAAAATGTGAAATAATACCGAAACAAATACTAGTAAAAAATTTAATGATTTTTTTCATTTTAATACGGCTATGACATGTTTATTGTGTCTTGAAATGTTTCATCAGGTTTTAAACTGTTAAATTATGGTATTAAAATGTAAAATAATACTAGTAATACTACCGAAATAAATACTAGTGTTTATTCACGTTTTTACATGTTAAATTATGTTCTCAAAAGGTGAAATAATACTAGTAATAATGCCAAAATAAATACTAGTTATATTTTAAAACATTTCAAACCATATTTAAACCTTTTTAAATATTACAAATTTCAAACCTTAAAACAAATAGTCTTCAATCCAAAGAGTATCCCAAAATGCAAATTAAGAAGAAAAATTCGCTCGAGCGTTTTTCGATGCGTGAATTGCAATCAAATGAGCAAACCGCCACATCAGCCTGCCAAATGCCCATGATATACGATCAAACATTACAATCTTAAATATAAAAAAAAAACCAACTAAAAAAGTACTATATGTTTGGCGAAAAACTGCACTTGCTGAGTCATCAACAAACATTATTTTTTTCGCTATTTATTGACATTCAGCAATGTCAGAGCAGTCGACGCATGTATCTTTTCTGTTATTTGTTTGTTTGAATAATAAAAGATACTCGTAATTTAAAGATACTCGGCTGGCAGCAACCTTCAGCTTAAAGCCCACAAAGTGCAGCTTAATATTTCCATCTGCTTTTATTTCATCCTTAGAAAGAGAGGGAAAATGGAGCAAGGTCACCTGGGGCGGCATTAGAATTTGGGTCAAGCTCACACGCGAATCGTTGTTGTTGTTGCTTGCGGCCTGGCTCTGCCTCTACCGCTGCCTCTGCCGCTGCTGCTGCATTTGCTGCGCTCGCTTGCGTTTTCTAATATTGGAGATTGGGCCCAAGGATGCGAGACAAAAACAAAAAGCGAAATTGCATAGAAATTTGAAGGTCATTGTGTGCATCAGCCGCAGCGCTGTCGGCGTACTTTTCGCAGTCGCGTGTTCTCCGCGGCTCCACCCCGCTCTCTTTTGCTCTCTCCGTGGATGCAGTGGAAGAAAATAATATATTTTTGTTAGTTTTGTGTTTTATTTTTATTTGTCCCTATTTTCTGGTTTAATTTTGTAGAAGTTTCTAGTGATGTCTCGTTTTATAAAATGGCGTTTCTGTGCTCTTCAAAATGGCGCTTAAAAATATCACTCATACGCCATGTAGGCTTGGCTGGGACTTCAATTTTTACAGAAATTAGCGTATTATGACGTATTTTAGTCTTTAAAAAATCAATTACTTTACTTTACTATAGTTAAGTTTAAAAAACAGCTTTAAAATTACATGTATCTTATAAAATATCACCCATACGCCTTGTTGGTTTTTTTTTTTAAGAAATAGGGCTTGTAATTGATGTATTTTTGTCTAAAAAATTTGGTACTTACACAAAAAAAATTCGAACATATGAGTTTATTTTTTTAAATGGCTTGTATAACAAAAAAGTCAACAAAATATCACTCATACGCCATGTAGTCTCATTTTTAAGAAAAAGAGCCATAATTGGTGTATTTTGGTACACAAAATTAAATATTAAATAAAACAAATAAAATTAAGTTTAAAAAAACTCTTATTAACAAATAAAAATAATTCATTTTTAAAAATTTTTATTTTCCTGTGCAACTACTACTTACTATTTATTGTTGCTGCATTTGTTCTGCCTCAGTTGTTTTTATTTGCCGATGCCGCCGCCTCTGTCTCTGCCTCAGCTACTGCCACTGCCTCTGTCGCTGTTTATGCCACCGCCCGCAATGCCGGCTGACATTGACATAGATTGCAACGCTGCCGCGGTTGCTGCCTCTGCCTCTGCTCGGCTAGTGCCGGCGTCGTCATGCGTCAAAGGATCTAAATAGGTCAAAGTCAGCTAGCAGCAGCTTGTTGCATTTTGAAAAATGCACGCAAAAAAGAAAACTAAATAGCAGCCACAAATTGGGGCACGACATTGACGTTGCATATAGAACATATGTATGTATGTACATATGCTGGGTGTGTGTCTATCGTCGAATGCATTTCAAGGTCCTTTTAATTGATGCGAAGGTCGCGGCTCGGCGACTCTGTCCCAAGGACTTCTCCCCTACAAGGGGGCGGGAGGTGGCAAGTCCTTGGGTGTTTCAAGGTCACTTTATATGCAAATTATGTCTGCCACGTAGTCTGATTTAAGCTGTGACCTTCGAACAGCTGTTTGGTGGTAAGTGGGTGGGTGGTGCTTGACTTTGAAAAAGGATTTGGTGGAAACTGGTGGCATTGGGAAATGTTTAAGGCTTTAAAAGACCTAGTTTTGGGTTTCTGCTTTAAGCCAGAAAGAGGTCAGTGCCGGAGAGGGTTTAAATTTAATTAGAAATGTGATTTAAACTGGAGGTGGAAATAAGTTAATTATAAAGGAATTCCAAACCTATAGTTTATAAGTGTAATGTGTACCCCCTTCAATGACCATTTGGCTAGTCTTTGGAATACCATTACCTCTAATTTGTAAACAATTAACCATAACTATTATAGAAATCCCTCGCATTCTATCCTCCACACTGGTCATTCACACCCAGGTGGTGTAAATTCTAATTCTTTCTCACGACTTTGGATTGGAAAACCGCAAACTGGAAATTGAACCCCAAAAGGCTTAGTCAAGCGATCCGAAAACAGAAATCTTGTAAATGCTATCAAGGATAGAGCATTGAAAGCCCCATTGCTAGTGAATTGGAATTAAATATCAACTTGAGTTTGCCCTTTAATTAAATAAACAAAACAAATATATGTATATCCACACAGCGAATCATTCAATTGTAACAGCTTTGCAACAATAATGATAATGAAAGCAATTAGATCATTGTTTTGTTTGCAAATGTTTAGGTTTATTGCTTGGTAATTGGTCTATTAGTCGGGCCTTAAGGGAATAAGGCTTTTTTCTTGACTTTGTTGAGGCTTTTTTGAAGAATCGTTGAACCTTTCAGGGTTTTCATTGAAGGGGGTTATTGATATTGTGATACATTGTCTATATATTTATAGACCATATCAAGGCAGGTTCTTAATAGTACCAGTACTAGTAATAAATAGTATGTTGTATTATTCTTAATCTTGTAGAATCAGGCTTTATAGAGTGAGTTATTGTTTTTAAGATTACCAATCTTTACGATATAATGATTTAAAGACAATATTAAGGCAGGTTTTAAAGATCATAGACCATGGGTTCGTAGAAGTACTAATCTTGTAATAGAAGGTATATAATAGTCCTGAGTAACTGGAATAATCCTTCGCCGAAATCAATACTAATATGAATAATATTATAATTGATAGATCATATCAAAGCTCTTATGGGTTCATAGGATTACTATATACATACATTTGTGTATCTATATACTATCTATATCTTTCTATCTAATAAATAAAATATTATATCTTATAGACCATAGTAGACTAGTTATTATAGATGGGACTACTACATATGTAGATCAGACTTTACATCTTAAGGTTCTTAAGAATACCAATCTTGTAATAGATGGAATATATAAGTCTTTAGAAACCTGAACACTACTTACATATGTGAATGGTATTAAGGTTTATAGATAATATCCAAGCAATCTTTATAGAGCATAGAGTAATGGGTTCTTACTATACTATATGTACTACTATAGTAACTACTATATATATCTATATATCTATATATCTATATGCTATATATGTATACAATCTATACTACATGTTGTAATCTATACAATATTTCATCTTATAGACTATATGAGACTTCCCTATATAGATAGGACTATTACATACATACATATCTATCTCAGACTGTAGATCAAGACTTCATATAATGTACAGAGTTATGATTCTTAAGAAAACTAATCTTGTAATAGATGGAATATTTTAGTTTTCAGAAACTGGAACTAAAAATTATCAATGATATTACGATAATACCACAGCAGTCTTTATAGAGCATATAGGTTTAGATTCTTAAGACTACCAATCTTTCAAAACATGGTAAAGATATTAATATTTTTCAAAATCTTCCATAATCGCTCTCAAAAATCAACTGCTATTGTCGCATCACCTTTTGTCTGATGATGCAAATGAAAAAAACTGATTTTTTTGTTAAAAATGTTGTTTTATTCTCCAGCCCGTTGACTCTTTAATGTTTTATTGTTGCTGCATTGCTTTGACCATTTTATTGTTGTTAACCTTAGCTTGAATAATAATAAAAAAAAAACTTAAAAAAGCGGCGAAAAAAGGCAAATGCCATTGAGAGTGAGTCTCAGTCTCGTAATGTCTGGGGCGTCGGGCGTCTGTCTCCCCAAACCCCCACCCCAACCCTCCAACTGCCCCCCCCCCTTTCGATGGTATGGAAAAGTGTGCTAATGGGTCGCCAGTTGACCCTGTGCCACATTTGCTGTTTGCAACTCTGCCGGCTCGGGCAGCGCTGCTTTGCACTAATTTTGCAATGCCAATTGGGCGGGGGAGGGGCTGGCATGATGGGTGGGATATGCCATCTGCAGCGAGAGAGAGAATGAGAGAGAAAAACAAACAGAGAACGCGCATTGATTTTCCTTTTTGTGCAGCGCTCTCTCTCTCTTTTGCACGCCCGTGTGCAGTCGCTGGTCGCATGCAAGTGGAAGCGAGCGAGCAAGTGTGTGTTTATGTGGGAATTGCACCCTGACCTAGTTACATGCTGATGCATTCTATTTTCTTTATATTTGTTTATTTATTTTATTGTTTTGCTGCCTTAATTAAATTTGAGAAATATGGAAAGAGCAGTCTTGGCATTACAAATGATATTCTTTGCATATTGTTTGTAAATTGGGCGAATAAATCAACAAATAAATCAAGATCAAAGGTATAATTTAGAAGAAAATGAATAATTTAAGGTGAATCTTGTAGTATATCTGTATTATAGATAGTAATATTATACACTATTATTTTCCTTTAAATAAACTTTATTTCCTACTTGTATTACTTCAAAAATGTATGGTATATTTTTTTATCAAAAGTATAACTCTCTAAAAAATTATTATTTTCTCCTGAAATTTCTAGATTATCTGTATTATAGATGGTTTATTTTATAAACTATAGTTATTTCTATGAAAAACTCTAGTTTCTTTTTTTAAAACTCGAAATAAACATTGTAATGAATCATACCCCCTTTCAATTACCTTTTTTCGTAATCCCTCTTTGTAATTTTTGCCACTTTGTAGCATAACCATTGGAAGCCCTCGACTTTGGTTGGCTCAATTCATTTTATCTCTGGTTTTATGTAAGTTGATTTGTTTTATTGTCATCGTTCAGTTATTTATGGCTTTATTTGCCGCCAGCGTATGTAACTGGCGCGTTCTGGCGTTGTTTTTTTTTCAACAACTATGAGTTGTATGAGTTCTTGCCTCTTTCCTCCTCAAATTGCGTTGTTACATTCAGCACGAGCATTGAAACTGGAGAGGAGTGGACATTGCATAGTAGAGACACTTGTTTCGAGGCGGCTCTTATCTTTGGTTATCGCTGCGTATACGTAATGCGGGCGGGTGTGTGCTCTTTTCACATTACGTATACGTCATGTGTCCGCCCCACTGATTGGGTATCAATAAATAATTAACCAGTGCAATCCTGAAGTGAATACTTAACCCAAATAATAATGATTTAGGGTTTTTTTTTAGCCTTGATGGTAGTTTGTTATGTAATATTCTTGAATGATAAGATTTAAAGAAAAGAAAATGCTTGCAATGTTATGAGAAAATTAATTTCCAGAAATGGTTTATTATTTTAAAGTTTAATAATATTTAAAATCTAACCCCATCATTATCTTAGTTCCTCAAAAATAATCTTAATATTCGTCCATGCAGCGCATTTAAAAATCAACCTAGTTGGACCATTTTTTAATCTTCCAGCCACAACTACACACGCAAATAGTTTATTCTTAAAAAAAAGAGACGAAAGGAAAAAAAACTCAATTTGCTTTGCAGGCAGCAGTCTCACAAATACACACACACACGCTCACACAACCGTAAATCAAGAACACGCACACCCATGCACATTTCAAAGCTTTTTGCCGGCCCGCAAGCTTTTGCAGCAGTTTTTGCGCTCGTGTGGGTGCATAGTTCACTGGCGCCAAGTGCAAAAACAAAAAGAAAAAAAACACGAATAACGTAAGCAAATAAAACAGGAACTTTAAATGATCCTCAGATACAGAACCAAAGGCGGGCCAAAGATACCAAATGCAGATACAGATTCCTTTGAATCAGATACAGAAAAATAAAAAAAAAAGAAACACGCGCCATACAGAGAAACTTGAAAAGCTTTTCCATTCGTCATGCAAGCCAATGCAAACTAAAGAAAAAGAAAACAAAGTAAAAAACAAACCTTATGTGAGCTTTTTTTCTACAAAGCTCCGTGGAAAAATATTTAAAAAAAATTTAAAAAAAATAGAAAAACTTACAGTTTTAGGTAAATGGAACACAAAACGCACTTTTAGTGATAAGCTCGGCAGAGAAAGAGAAAGGCTGAGCCTGTAGAAAGAGACAGGGATTTGTTTACACTTTATCGCGAAAGTCTTATCACAATTGTCATTCATCGCTCGCATTTCGGTTGCATTTTTGTTTTATTTTTTATTAATTCGAAAAAATCAAAAAAATAAAATTTGCTGTTCATTGCAATTTTTGTCGGCACTTCCCTCTACCTTCTTCGCTTTTATATATATTCTTGTTTGCATTTTTTATATATATGTATTTTCTTCACCTGCTAATTTGTTTTTTAAATTGTTGTGGCAGGTCTTGGTTTATTTATGTTTTTTTTTTCCTGCCTTTTTCTTTTACTCCCTGGGGGTTTTCCAAAGACGGGAAAGAGAATTGTCTTATTTATGCAGCAATTAGGTTTATTTATGATTATTTTTTTAGGTTATAAATCTTAAAGTTTTTATAAACTTTTGGAATTGCTTTGGGGGAGGCATGTTGCTTAAGTTTTGTTTTTGGAAATTAAGGAAATACTAGGGATTCAGACTTAGAACTTGTGACGAAACTGATATAAAGTCTATATCTTTGAATCTATAACTTCCACAAGTTCCAAAACACCATTGTCACGTGCTCCCAACTTGAAAAAATAATTAAACATCCCATCAGGGCCTTGAAATTTATTAAAAGCTTAATAATCAGAGACAACCAAAAAAAAAATCGGTGACGAAAATTTCGTAATCAAAGACCTTTAAGCAAATATAATAAAAAATTGCTACAGTAAATAATCAAATAATTTACACCCCGAGAGCCATGATGTAAGATTATGTCATAGGCATAGTGTTGTGTTGTCACTCTTCTCATATTTAAATAAACAAGAAATATATGTAAGGAGGGGAGGGAGGTGCGTAGCATTTTTTATTTATTTTTATAATTTGCTTACAATTTGTGTTGTGGGGTTTTGTCGCCGCGTCGGCTTATCTGGCATATAGTATATAGCTATATAGCCGGAGCTGATACCGAGCCACGAAAAGATCCGACGAAGCTTTTCGGTTTTCGGTGTTCGTGGCAGCCATAGTTGATGTTGATAGCTGACCCACTTTGGCTATTTGCATGGCCTACTGCACTTGGCCAAGTTTTTGTCTCCCTCTCTCGCGCGCACAACACACATGACCGAAAATATGAGTGTGTCAGCCAAAAAAAAAGGTGATATGATTATAGAAATAAAATATGAAAAAAAAAACTTAGTCGTACGCATTTTGCATAGCGCTCTGTCACAATAATTAGTTGGGAAATTTAGATCATGGCAGCCATATAACATTGTAATAATAATTACAGCTAAACAAACACACACAAGACAGTGGAAACCATAACAAAAACAAAAACCAGACATTGAAACTATATTTCTTTATTTGATGTTACATAATAGGTACTGGCTGGCTCTGTGCGTGTGTTTGGGTTTTTACTGTACAGGCATACAACAAACAATAAAATTGCGTAAATTTTTAGGCTTCTGGTGCGTTGGTTTTCGAAATCAATTTTTATTACATTTTGTTTGGATTTTTTGGCACTTTATTTAGCTGTTCTATAAATAGATTATATATTAAAATTATTGGCATGCCTTTGGCGAGCACTATAGCTTCTCATTCGTCACCTACTTAGACACCTTTTTTAGAAACAAAACTCTTCAAGGCTAATATTTGGTCAAACTCTAAGAAGTCATCAGAAACAACTCTTAATTTGCCTTCAGAGGACATATTAAAATTATAGGCGTGCCTTTTGCCAGCTTTTCTTTCGTCACCTACCTAGAAGGCCTTCTAAAATAAAAACTCTTCAAGGCTAAGATTTGTTTTCAAACCTCCAAGGAGTCATCAGCTATATTTCTTAGCGTGCCTTCAGATTTTATATTATAAGTATTGGCGTGCCTTTTGTCACCTATCTAGACACCATCTTAGAACAAAAACTCTTCAAGGCTAAGATTTGTTGTCAAAACTCCAAGAAGTCATCAGCAAAAATTCTTAACTTGCCTTTCAGCCAATCCATCAGTTGCTTAACCCTTCATTTGGCAAACAAATTAATTAGTTTTGACACCGTTTAACTTTAACCCAAGCTGTTGCCACTGCCGCACCGCCACTTTGTCATTCGTCATTGTTTTCCATTGTCAACTTGCATATTTGTCCTTCACTTGAATTAACATTGCAATAATAATGTTGAATAAAACAAATTTTAACGGTTTGTTGACTTTATGACTCGACTAACTAAGGACTAAAAAAAAATGTGGTGTTAAGTAACCCAAATACCTTACATTTCTGACTAAACCATGAGTCAAAAGTTTGTGGCTTTAATTTCGTAATGTGATGTTGCGGCACAACCTGATCTCAAAGGACACATTTGAGAGATGCACTTGTTTTTGTTACTGGGGTGGCTTGGGTGGCGGTCTGACTGACCCGCCCCCTTTGGCAACTTGGAAACTGGGTCAATGCAATTTGGGTCACCTAGATTTGATTACCAAACCAGCCAAGAGTCGGCGTCGTCATCGGTTTAAGCCGAGCGCACTCTAGACCTCTCTCTGGCCTGCTCTCCCTCCAACTATAGTGGGTTTTTTTTCTATATTCGTTATAGAAGTGTGTAAAAATCTAGTACATGGCTGCCGCTACCACTGCGTGTGACGGGCAGTGGGTGGTCCACATACCTACTATATACATTCCTATAGTCATGTACATATGCTCTCTACATCCCTGAATGTACATAACAATGGCCTGAAAAGACCAACATAAAGGCAGGAAAATAAAAGGGATTTAGTAAATGAGTTGAAAGGACAATAGCGCCAAGTGGCAGGAAGAAGATAACATTGGAATTGGACAGGATAAGCTGCCATTGAAACAGGACTAGGACAAAAAACAAGAACGTTTATGATTTTAAATTTAAAGCTTTAAATAAAAACTCTCAAATTAAGACCCTAAATAGGTCAAACATATTCAATATTCACTTCAAGCCATGCCAAATCCCACCATATGGCGCTCGATACAATGGGGACTTTCCCTCCCAAAAAAAAACAAAAGCAAAGCTGAAGGAAATCGAACGGTTGGATGACAAACCGCCTCGAAGTAAAAACTTAACGTAAATTGATGAAATTGATTGGAAAAACGAACGAAAAAAAAACGTAATATAACCAAAATGTATTTCAAAATACAAAACGAAACAAAAAACCCACCAGATAAAAAAAACGAAAGTGCGTGCGATGAATGAGCAAAATTGCGCAAACGATCGTGAACGCTTCACATTGTTGAGTGTTGCTTTTTTTTTTTTAAAAAGATACTCTACCATAAAGGGTATTATAAATTAGTAAGAAAAGAGATATTTTATAATAAAGTTTTTAGAGGAAATTAAACCTAATGAATAATATAGCTAAACCTTGGCATAAAAAAAAGTATTTCTCTAAATAGAGTATTTTAATATTCCTTTTAAAAAAATACCTATTGTTTTCATACGCATCCACAAAAAAGCTGCCAAAAAAAAACTAAAATATCAGCAGTTGTTAGAGCACACGAGACGGGGATATTGGGGCTCATAGAAAGCGAGAGTGAGTGAGTGGGGGGGAGTACTGGCAGCATAAACACAAAGTGCGTGAGCTTTTTTTTTGGGTTTCGTTTTTGTGGCGTTTTCAGCGTTTTTTGTTGGGTTAGGTTCAATATTGAATAGCATTTTGGGGGATAGTGGGAGTGTAGGTCGGAGTAGTGGATGGAGGGGGGAGGTGGCGTGGAAGCTTCAGTGCGTGTGGGGCGTGAATTGTTATTGCGTGTGCTTGTGGGCAAATATGTGTGAAAAGCGTGTGTTACAGGTGAGCTTCTTAAAGTGGCATTTAAATTAAGAAAATATAATATTAAATATTAAAACATGAAATATGTTTCTTTATATTGAAGGAAGAATATAATTAGAATAACAATTTTTATTGCCTACTTTTAAGAGCTAATATTTTATGATGCGGGGATGCAAAAATATTCTCCATCTTTGATCATTAATATTTTTCAAAAGAGAAAAGGTTCACTTTAAGGATGCTTCCCTGTGCTTATTGTGAGTGGTTTTATTCCACACAAAAAAAGCTCCCTGAGAGGTCGCTTCTGCTTACTTTTTTTTTGCTCTCACGCACACTCTTGAAATCCTCTCTCGGTTCGTTTTCATTTTCATTATTTTTTCTTCTTTTTTTTGTTTCTGTGTCGATTGCGTTGTTGAATATTTCCACTTTGTTTATATAATTTTAATCAAAAAAAAGAAAAAAAGCGAAACACTAAAGAAAAAAATGTACGTTTGTGTGTTTGTTCGTAAAAAGCTTCAACGTTTTCAACAAAAGTAGGTTAGTGGGTCACCGTATCTAACAACGAGGCGATGGCAGCGCTGCAGCAGCGATGCCGAAGTCAACGGCGACGCAGACGCTGACGACGGAGATTTTGACAGACGCCAGACGAAGCGAATTTTGCTTTTTTTTTTCCATAAATATATATTTTCAGCTTCTTCATCATCTGATTTTCTTCTTCTTTTGTTGTTTTCCATTTTTTGTATTTTTTTGCATTTTTCTCATCAAGTTTTGTTGTCTGGTCTGGTTTTTTTTGGTCAAGTCTTTATTTTAGGCTTGTTTTTCTTCCATTTTGATTTTGTTTAGCCAGAAACTTGTCTCTGTTCTTTTTCGAAATACCATTAAAAATAGTTTTTGGCATTTTAATCGTTGCTATTTGGTCTGTGGCGGTTGGGGTTTGGAAAATGCTAGGTAAATATTTATTTATTTTCTGTTTGGATAGCCAAGATGAAAGGAATTCTCAAGCTTTACATGCTTTTGAGATATTTATAGGGTTTTTTGAAATGTGTATGACATGAACTAGGTTGAGGAATATTATTAAATAATCTATCGCTCATTAATTGTTCTCCATGACTATGGGTATGCATATTAGCATATTTTTGGCGATTCATAAATCTGCTTTCAGCCAGCTCAGCAATGGAATCTCAACGATTTTGTGCCAAAAACCCAAAAAACCGCACAGAAACAGCAATACAGCAACACTAAAGTTTATTAAAACCGCAGCAGCAATAAAGAAAAAGCAGCAGCAAAAATCAGAGACCCCCACAAGCTATTCAAATGTGAATTAAAATCGTAAAATCGTTGCTTGGTTTGTTTAATTATTGTTGTTTAAGGCTCAAGGTGGCTGCAGTCCAAATTCAACAACAATAACCCGAGAGACGCTGAAAAACATCCAACTCATGTCTGCCTAATTGGGCAGATTTTCCTTTTTGTCGTTGACGACTATTAACAATTAACATTAAACATGTAAACAAAAAAAAATTAAAATAAAATTATGTACAACTTGTCCGTTTTGTTTGGACATATTTAGGCAATATATGATGTACAAATAATTATAATTATTCAACAAGGCTTACAAATCAAAGACAAAAACTAAAAATACAAAAAGACTAAAAAGTGATTACTTATTTGAGATTTATTTTAAATTCATGTTTAGTTTTATTGTACTTCTTTATTAGTTTTATTTATTTTAAATTTAATTTTACTAAAGGTTGTAGTTGTAGGGTGTTTAAGCTGGGGGGGTGTGCTAAGTTAGTAGAGGTTACAGCATAACCTACATAATTGCAATAATTGGTAATCTAATAAGTATTTTAATACTTACTTATTACTTACTTACTTATAATACACTTTTGCTTTAATTTATAATTTTTATTTTTAAAAAAAGCAACTTAAAAATACTAGTTTTCCTTAAATGCAAGCTGGTAATGCATCTTCCCTTAAAAACACTAGTTCCAAATGGGGTATGTTTTTTAAAGAATATACAACTATATAAGTACAAGCCAAGTAGAGGTTAGTTAGTAATATAGAGTTAGTAATAATATATTTTTTTTAAATATACACCTTAGCTTTAATTTATATTTTTTATTTATGAAAAATGTTTAATAAAAAGTTAGCATTCGTTACTCGTTTCAATTAGTCAAGTTTCTGTGAGGTGACCCAAATAGCAACTAGAAACAAGTCCTGTCCCACAGCGGTCCTTCAGCCGCCGCACCCTTATGCCTCACCACCACCTCCCTCTCACCCCACCCCACACCACCCCCTTTCAGTTGCAGGCAAATGCAACTCATTTGTTTCTACGCATCTGGCAGAGGCTTGAAGGACCCAGTCCCCGCGCCATACACACCCTCGCTTTGAGACGCCACACACCCACCCCGAATACCCCAACCACCCCCCAGACGATGCTAAAAACGCGCATTGCATTTTAAGCAGAAAACACCCACCCCCGCACAACCACCACCCCCTACACTTTAGCTGTTTGCAATTGTTTTTGTGGCCTCGTGACCTAGTTTCAAGCTTCGTCAACTGCAACGACAGCAGCGGCTGAGGCTGAGGCAGCGACAGAGGCAGTGGCAGTGCCGACTGAGACGTTTTAAATGAATTGCAGTCTCTGTTTTTCTGTTTTCTTTTACTCTTATTGTTGTTTTTTATTTTTCTTCTTTTTTATGTGATTTTTTTTTTTGCACAAACAACGAATTGGCGACTGAATGATGAAGAAGAACCCAATTGGTACCATAAAATCGAGCAAATCAACAACACACGACGCGAATTGCATTGAGAAATGGCAGCGGAAAATAAAAATGCAGTTTTTACGACGATTTTTCAGTTTATTGCAATTGAAATTCCAGTCGGGGATTAGTCAGCAATTAGCATATAATTGGGGGGAGTGAGGAGGGAAGTATAGATATGAAAACAAAGGGATGTTGTTCAAGACAAAAAAACAGAGAAAGAGGCTCTCAAAAAAGGAAAGTAAATCAATATAGGGTGTGTTAAAAGGATCATAAAAAATTAATATTTTAGGTAAAATGTGCCAAGCTATGTAGGTTTTTTTTTTTTAGAACAAAAGAAGAAAATAAATGAAAATATTAAGTATACGCCATGTTGTTCAATTTGTTTTTAAATAATTCTCATAAGAAATCATTCAGAGTTTACTTAAAAAATAATAATTTATTTTAAATCACTCATACGCCTAGTTGCACCAAAAAGCCTAAATAAAGCCATAAATCAAATATTACGTATACGCCCCGTTCGATTTTTGAATTTCTTAAAAAACCACATTTTTAATAAATAAACACTGGCTTAGTCAATATTAAAGGTCAGTAAAGTATGTCATGGTATTTATATAAAATACTTGTACTAGTTACCAAGTCAGAACTGCGAAACTAAAAATGCGAAAACAAATAAATCTTTTCTATATTAACCCACTAAATTGATTGATTATTATAAATAAATAATTAAATGAAGCATGGCAATCAAAATCAACGTCGGGCCACACCTGTTCCACCGCACTTCGATTTGCGATGATATTCCACATGACAGGCCAGCTAGACAGACCGAGCCGCGGGCAGAGACGCTGGCTGCGACGTCAGCAGCGCCGACGATCTACAAAAATAACAAAAAAGAAACAACATTCAACTGACCTCATTACAAATATGCAATATATTATATTTTAAAATAATAATAGCTAATGAAATTAGTTGAATGAATTTACAAAAAATTATATTTAAAGAAAAAATTAAAATTTTATTAGAAATGTCCAAGAGAGTTTTTGAAAGAAAGAGGAGAGTAGGGGCAAGAGAGGGGATACGGGGATAATGCGTAATTTATTGCGCATTGAAAAAGTGCACTCTGACTAAATGTGTATTACGAGTTTCTGTAAACTACACAGTGAAAAATTAATACCTTAAATTATTGTAAAAATATAAAGCAGATATTAAAAAAGGATTTGTCAATTTTTGAGCTTTAATTTGTAATTAAATATAGTATTTCTTATAGTTTCTTTATTTAAAATAAAATCTTTCTACGAATTTCTTCAAGTGTATAAAACATTGTATATTTTATATATAGAAATACACAATTATACAAATCTACATTAAGCTGACCTCCTCCTCGAGCGGTTATAGCAACTGAGACGTTAGCAGCGACAGCGACTGCGGCAGAAGCAAAAGCAGCAGCGGCGAATTGCGGTCGAAACCGTCCCTGGGCGAATCTATCTGTATCTGCCGTTGTATGTGTATGTGTGTAAGTGTGAGTGTGTGTATCTGTGTGCGGCATATGAAAAGTGTGTCAAGGTTTTTTGAATAATATTTTGTGCAGCGTTAACGCGACGTCAGCGCGGCACAGAGAAAACGACGTCGCCTCCTTCTCGCCCTCCTCCCCATGCTATTGTTGTAGTTGTTGTTGTTTTTTGTTTCTTTATTGCTCTCGATTTTTTTGTTGCTTTTTCTTGCTGTGGCATTTGTTGTAATCGCCGTTGTTGCCATGTTTGCTCTTTTCATTGTCTGTATGTGTGTGTGAGTTTGATGTCTGTCCCTCCCCCTCCTCTTTTTCCGACCCAAACCCCCTTTTCCTCTTCTTCCCCCGCCCCCCACCTCTTTGTATTTGATCATTTTACGTTGTCATCGTTTTTTCTTATAAAGTATATATTTTTTTCCATTTTATTTATTTTTATTTTATTGTGCATTGTCGACTGTATATATTATTTATGTTATTATTTATTGTTTACTTTTTGTGCGGCTGGCTCTTTATATTCAATTGAATTAAGATTCGCGCCTTCGCATTTAATTGGGTTTATTTGTCAATTAAGCGGGTTTATATTTAAGCATTTTTAGTATCTCTCTTTCTTTGCACCACAAAGGGAGCGTCTTTTCCGATAAGACTGTAACTGAGACTACTCACTGCGATTGTAACTGTTTAATCGGAATGTGAATTGTAGGTTGCTGGTGCGGGTGCGGGTGCGGGTGGGTGCGATTTATGTTTCCCGGGATTTTCATTTACCGTGGGGTAGGTTTAATCTGACGGAAAGTTCCCAGTGTTGACATAACCCACATACAGAGTCTTGCCAAACCTTTTTTTTTCCCACCTCTCCCAATTAGCGTTTTGGGGGAAAAGTGAAACCAACCGCTAACAGATGTTGCTCTTTGAGGTTTATTTGGGGATTTAAAGTCCCCTTTGAAATCAAAGCCATAAGACTAACCTTTTTTTGGCTTAAATTAAAGCCAAAAATAATCAAATAATTAAAGCCAGTAAATAATTCCGAGGAATAGTTATAGAATTCGTTTAAGGTATTCCTCATAATCCATTACAATCATAAGGTAAGGTATTCCGACATAGGATCAGTTAAGAATTGGCTAAGATATAAACGTTCATTAGGGGCTCAAATGATATTATGAGGATATCTAGAAGGTCCATAAAAAAAATTTCAATAAATTATTTTCTGTATTTTGATCATTATTGATCAAAACATTGAGAGAATCAAAATATTATTGAGAATTGATATAGAAATCGTACTCGAAAAGATGTTCTGGTTAGAATTGGCTAAGATATTCATATTTGGGGCCATCCATGGATTTCTGAGGATTTTCTTTGAAAATTAAAAAAAAAAAATCTTTTTGCCAAACCATACTATTCTATACATAACCATATCATACATATTGTATGGCACATACTGTATATCATACTAAATGCATAATCAGAACCCCCAAATAAGAATGAAATAATGATATGACTAGGATTATAATCTTACTATATCTTAAGATTATAATCTTAAAGTTATAACATTTGAAGTGCCCACTGTACCCTCGCACATCCCCAAATGGAACCGATTTCCGCTCCTCTACCATCTTCAGATCCTCTACCATACAGTACCACACCATACCATACCATATCCATAATCAGAACCTCTATATAAGAATATAATATTTATATTAACAAAGATTTACTTTGTAAGGACCCACTGTATCCTCACATATTCCCATATTGAACCGATTTCCGCTCCTCTGCCATCTTAAGATCCCAAAACACGCCCCACAAAATTTCCCATTGACCCATTAACATGGAAACATGGAAACCCGAAAGCGAAAAAGAGGCAAAGCAACACCAGAAACCGAAAAAGACACTCAGACACAAACACACACTAACAGAAAAGCAACAAAAATGCGCGTATATAGAAATATTATAAAAATAGAGTTCGGAACCTATCCTAAGACATTTGGTGTTGTTGTTACACCACACCAGCCCATTACATCCACCCCACGCCTCCCTCCCCCTGCTGGCAACAACAACCTACACCAACATGGCAACAGTTTTCCATTACAGCGGGCATGGAGGAAGAGAGGGAAAGAGAATCAAATGCTTCCCCCGCACATCCAAACTAGAGTATGTCCCTCTTTGTCTAACAACCGCCACCCATTTATTGGCACGCACACGCAAGAGCCAAAGGGAGAAGGTGGGAGGGGGGCGCAGCGTAGGCCTGAAACGAAAACGAAATCGAAATTAATCTCTCTAACATAGACCTGAATCTGTACAACAAAAAAGTAGGTCAACTGTGGCAGCGCTGCTGGCAGAGCAGTCGGCGCCAGACACACACAGCAACACACTTTCACTTATTACATTATTCAGGCCCCAAAAGCTGAGAGAGCCCGCTGGCACGAGACGTGAGAACAAGAGGCGCCCCAACAAGTAAGAGAGAGTCGAGTCTGCTTGTGGGCGAAACTTGTTCGTTCAGTCGACGTCGACGCTGGCGGCTCTGCCGCGGTCGATTATTTCATATTGAAAGCAAAAGTGATCTGAGGCAACTGACAAAAAGAGAGGTGAAGAGAGAGAGCTAGAGAGACTCTCTCAAAATGGCTCCCAGCGCCCCCACCGCGGCCCCCTTGATTGCCGGTTGGGGGGAAAAATGTTACAAGGTTTCGTTTCAGGTTAAGACTAGTTTTTTTTTTCGTTTTTTACTCTCGTTTTTTTTTTTAATTTTATTTTTCAACTTTATACGTTTTTTTTTTTTTGGGTTTCTTGTTGCTTGTATGAACAAATTTTTGTATTTTCTAAATTTAGCTGGCTGGTACGTGTGTGTGTGTGCTTTGTTTGGCTTGCGATGACGACAGCCGCGAGAAGAAGAAGAGGAAAAGGGGGAGGTGTTCAAAAAAAAAAGGGGGGAGATTTCGGTTTTTTTTTCCCAGTGCGTCGTCGAAATAAGTGACCTGCCTCATTTGAAATTTGTTTGCGGGCGGCTGGGAGCATTTATTTTATTTTATTTTGAGATGCAATCGAAAAGGTTGGAGGTTGAAGTGTCTGGATGAGGGGAGCTAGAGTGGGCGTAAACGATCGTGGAGAGGAAAATGTCTGGGAATGTGCTGTGTAAGTGGGTGACGAAAATGCATAGTCTGGAAATTAAAATTTATAATTTTTGGGGAAAATTTTTTTAAATAATTCTTTCAAAAATTATAAATTCTTATAAAACCTCTATTCTACCCTATAATCCCCAAAAAAGGATTAAAGTCTAGTACAGTCTCTCCCAAAATGTCATCTGGCTGTGACCCATTAACTTAACCAACCATTTGACCAAAAATATAAAAAATTGTTAACAAAAAGTGCTTACAAAACGTGCTCTTTGTACCTTAAAGTCACCGAAACCAAAAACATTAGCCAATCGAAACATAAATTAAAATGGCCTGGCCAAAAAAAAAACCGCCCCCTCTTGTCTCATGTTCAGAATTAAGCCGCAGACAAAAAAACCAAAAAATAAATGAAAATTAACTGTAGATTGCGTAAAAAAACAAAAAACCCCGCACTACAGACCACCAAAAAATAAATAAACAAAACCTTCAACGACACAGAAAATGACCAGCAAACCCCAATCCGAATCCGAATCGGATTCCAAATCTGATTCAGTGACCAAAATAGCAACAACAACAAAATAAAGAAAATTCAGTTGAAACAACAATTGAAGACAATTTTGGTGACTTTTCGTATGCGGGGCACGTTGCCAGTAAATTTTATACATTTAATGTTTTATTATGAAATTAAACGAAGGCAGCTATGTAGCTAGCCAGCCGTCAGTCGCTCAATCTCTCAGTCGGTCCGTCAATCAATCCGACAGTCAGTGTCCAGTGTCCAGTGACCAGTTCAAAGTAGCGTCATCGTCTTGGTCGAAACACAGAATACAGTTGAAGCCAAGTCGACAGTTAAAAACAGTTGAAAAATTTGTATTTTTTTTTTGTGTCTTTTTCTACCATACGACATTAACATTTGTGCCACCAGCGCAGGCGACAAATCGACGGACAAACGGACAGATGGCCAGATGGTGGGCCATTTTCGAGAAGGGGGGAGCAGGCTTTAATGTTTTGTTTTCTTATGTTTTGGCAGTCAAGCGCGAGCTTGCGCACTTTTTTTGGCCACTTTAATAGTCTTTTAAAAACCCCACAAAAATTTCAATACTTAAGCTTAAATGTCAAGCCAAGGAGGGCTTAAAATAGGTGGATATTTTTAGTAAATTAATCAGTTGATGAAGGTTAGAGGTTATTTTTAGAATTTATTTTTGAATAAAAAGGAAACAAAAGACATTTCTGTAAAAAAAGGAACAAGTTTGGTATTTTTTCTTAATTAAACTATTGTAAACTATTTATTAAAATAAACAGAATGATGTTGTGTATGATGTTCAAAGAATAAAGGAGAAAATTTTAATACAGAAACTTAAAAAACTACAATATCTTCCCTTTATTTGAAAAAAAAAAGGTCTTTAAACCAAATTTCCTCAGATTTTTAGTTTTCCCTTTTGTTTTTGACCTTTTTGTCGCCTGTCTTCACTGTACAGTGGAGCATTTTGTGCAGTCAAATGGTGCGCTGTCGCCGAAACTGATTGTGAGACCAAAGCCTGCCAGCGATTGACAAACAACTGTCGAAAAAGTCATTGCGCATGCGCGCAAGTCAAAAAGGCAAACGTTAAACTTAAACGTAAACGTAAACGCAAAACGAAACAGGGGAGAAGTAAAAAAAAAAACGAGAACTCCAAAACAGATCTTATTTTGGGTGCATATATGCAGACATGGTATTACATACAAACAGAGACAGAAAAACCCTACATACCAACATAAGCAGACTAACATACATATTTGGGCAACGGTTACACGGAGCCATTTAAATGGAGTAGCGAAGTGGAAGCTGTTGCTTCTCTTGTTGTTGTGACTGTTCTCGTTTTGTTGTTGTTGTTGTTGCTGTTAGTGATGCAGAAGTAGGTCTCCTCTCGCATTCGTATCGCTCTTTCGCTATCAGCTTAAGCCCAAAAACCTGTTTGGCCCGAAGCTGGCATGAATCAAACAAAACCGAGAGTGAGAGTGAAACGTAGCAACAGTTGAGGTTAAAATAATAGTATTTTCAATTATTGTTTTTGAAATTAAAAAAAAAAAATATATAAAAAAAAAATATTGCCTAGTTTTTGGGAGATATAGACCACAGTGCGTATGAGTAATTAAGTATACGCACTGTTGGCTGATAATTACTCATACGCAGGGTTGGTTTTTGAAACTGATAATCAGCAGAAATATGATTATGTTAAAAAATAAACATAAATTTAAATCATAAGCTAATGAGTAATATTTTTTTAATCGCTTTATAATTTTTTATTAATATTTTTTAGAATTTTAAAATAACTTTAAATACTTAACCCCATCTGTATTAACTGTTTTGTGTGTCTTTGTGTATTTTGTCATTACCTGCTGTCCATATGATCAAAGATCCAAAGTCTTGTTGGCTACGGTCACGAACATTATTTTCTTAACTTTTTTTTTTTTTTTGTTTTTTGGGAGGAAATGAAAATTTGCCTTTGCCTTTTGTTTTCTTAAGTAAACTTTTGAGTGCGTTTTGGCCATTTCGTAATATTTGCCTATACATATAATACATATATTTGTGTGTGTGTTGTTGTTGTTTTTGTAGAGCAGAAGACAGAGCCTCGGCTCTGTCTCGAAGTTGCGTCTTCTTTCATCTTTGGTAATTGAGCGTTGAAATGTTGTAATCCCCCAGCAACCTACATGAAGGTGGCAAACGTGTTTAACTCTCCTCCACCTTTGCGTCATCCGCAAACAGAAGAAAGAGAGCTGCCCCCCTTTGGTGCAAGAAATAGGGATGGGGGAAGACATCGTTTCACGTGCATCGATGAAAGTTCCCTCTTAACTGCATTTCATGTGGTTTTCTTGGGGATTTCCCCCTTTCCTGGTCTCGTTTTGGGTTTTTTTTTTTGTTTCATATTTTTCGGCATTTTTGTGATTCATGAACTGGCCACAAAACGTTGCATTTTAATGGGTGTCATCTCTGGTTGGAGCGGAGCTGTTACCTTTGTTTTTTAGGGCCTGTTTCGTTTTTTGCGCTTTTAGTTCCGTTTTTGGTTAGTTAAGGAATCGAACTTCAGAGACTCTGGGGAGTGAAAGTTTATTTTGCGAACCCATGCCTGTATTTTATGCTCCTTTCGGCGAAATCTTATGCAATCTTTTGGGTTTCTTCTGTGTTTTTTTTTTTATATTTTTCAGCTTAATGGTCTCTCCTCGAGCCCTGTATCGAGGCGTCCTTATTTGGGACCGCAGAGTTGTTAAAATTTTGCCTTTTTTAATGAGTTATTTTCCAATCCCCTGTTCCCATGGAGCAAAGTTAATTACCCTTAAAATATTACGTATACGCAGCACTAATTGATTTTTTTTTGGTTGGAAATAATTTTCAATGGATTTGTGTAAAGATAAAAACCATAAATAAATAAATAATAATGCTAATAACTTAAAAAGTATGACAAATAAGCTTATAAAAAATTCCCTCTCGTCAGCTTAATAACTGTTTCTTAAAAAAAAAATGCATAAACCAAGAAATCCAAAAAACACAATAGCTTTATATTAAGCCAGAAAAAAGCCCAAAGCAATAATACTTATTAAAATAAAAAAAATATATAAAAAAATATGTATGAATAGGCGAAACAATAACAAAAACATAGAAATAGGAAACGAAAACGCGCCACATGAAAACCGTGTCATGAACAAATGCAACAACAGCGCCAAAAACAACAATGAGAAACCCACAAACTAATTGAGACCAAAACACAGACACAAAACGGAAAGAAGAAACTAAACCAAGCAGCTGCAGCAGCAGAAGAAGCAGCACCACCAACTTACCAACAAAACCCCAAAAAAAAAAAAATTCAAAAGAAACTACAAAACTGCTGAAGAAGAGACCCCAAAAATTCCCAGTTTATTTGAGTGAGTAAGAAATTACAAAATAGCCACTTGAAGAGTTAAGGCTTAAAGGCTTTCATAATGCCGTTTGCTTCGCACATCTACACTTGAAAAATAATAAGTAATGTACTTGAAATTGGAAAAAATATATAAAACTTAAAAATAGCTTCGCAAACTTTCAGGTACTTTATTTCTAAGTGTATATATCCGTAAAGAATGACTTATTGTTGTTGTCTGTACACTGTACAGTGTACAGTGGTTAACAGTGGCTCAAAGCCAGGCCAAAAAAGTTTCACTTTCGCTTTCAGCTCGCAGCTTGAGTTGGTTTTGAGTTTGAATTTCAAAAGCGACACAACACACACCAACAAAAACAAAGCCCCCGAAAAAGGGGGGCACTAAGTCAAGCCAAGCAGCGCTGCCGCCAAGAGCCCTACAGAGAGCGAGAGAGACCCACACACACACAGCGCGAGAGAGAGAGAGTAAAGAGAAAGAGAGCGGGCTCGGCGCAACGGCTATTGAAAGTGAAACTGGCGAGCGGCGCACCGAGCGTATACGTAATAACCGAAATGGCCGACGAGTGAGAGCGAGAGTGAGCGACGTCAGCCGAGGTAGTGCAGCGCAGCGGCAGCGACAGTGGCAGCGGCAGAGGCAGTGACAGTGTAGTGTAGTGTATTGCGGTATCCTCGCCGTTTACTTGGGTTTAGTCAATCGAGATACGTGGTTGATGTTGGTCGTGTTTTTCGCATAGCAATTTACACACACACATATATCTGGCCATACATACATATATATATATACACAGAGCTAGTATATGCCCGCTATATATGCCACAAGAGCTACCAGCTACACCTTACAACGAATATATAATATTATTAACAACAAATGTGCGTCGCGCGTGTATCTTTGTTGTAAGTAGTGTGTCACTCAGTGTGTGTGTGTTGGTTTTTGACCCAAAAATGCAAAAATAATTTCAAATCAAAAAGATAAAGATAAAGATAAAGATAAAAAAAAAACGGCAATCGGAAATCGAATTCTGATTGCAATTGAATTGCACATTTAATCGCCGCACCTCACGTCCCACCCAGCAGAACAGCCCCAGGATTATGTTCTCTTGCTGCGTTGCGTGAGTGTGTGTGTCGCATGTGTAGGTGTGTGAGTGTGCAATGCAAATTGTTTAAACAACAAAACAACAACAACAAAAGCAACAAAAAAGCAACAAAATTTGTTTCAAACAAAATAGTGCAATAAATAAATTCGTTCGTGAGCAGCACAGCTGTCGCCTGACCCACTTTCAAAAAACCAAAACCACAAAAAAGAATACATCTTCTAGTAAATAACGAAAAAATAAAAGTGAAAAATATATAATAGTACTAAGAAAGCCAAAAGTGTTTATATCTGCAAGTTTCAATTCAACGCACACAATCAAGCTAAGATCTATATAGATTATAAAGTCCTACCTCTATCCAGGCAACAAACCAAACAAACAAACAAACGAATCAAGTTTATAAACAAATCATCCTTTTTGCTGTCTACACATATATTAATATTAAATATTAAATATTTAAATATCTATCTCACTCACCTCGTCAAAGTACCTGCAAAAAAAAATAACAATTTAATAAACAAAAACTTCACAACGCAAACTTCTTCTAAAGAATAATTGTTAAAAAATAAAAAAATATCAAAAGCAAGGATCTACAAAACCCCCAAAATCATCACACAAGTCTCTTCAATAATTTTCTTCTAAAGAAATAAAAAAACCACTTCTTTCAAAGAATCAACACAATTCCAAAATATTTCTAAAATACGTTTCTTTTAAAGAAATTAAAAATAAATATAATGATACATTCTGTTGACAATTGAATGTCATCGCGTTGGCCTTAAAAATGTTGCAAATAAAAAAGGAGAAGAATTTGAGTTCAAAGACCAGACCACCGTATGCAAACCAAAACAATTACATGGATCTATTTTACAACCAGAACTAGAACTAGAACTACCTTACAAGAGCAATACAGTTTGAAAAAATAAATATAATATTAAAAGGATAAAACATTTCCAAGTTCCGTCCAGGAAAAGTAAGATAACTTCAAAGAACCGACAAGTAAAAGGAATCCAAATCTCGACTTGATTTAGAAATGTTATTAGAAATGGATCAGCAACAGGCGACCGTACAGTTCATATCGTCGCTGAATATATCGCCGTTCAGCATGCAGCTGGAGCAGCAGCAGCAGCAGCAGCCCTCCAGCCCCGCCCTAGCTGCTGCCAGCAACAACAACAACACCACCTCCAGTAGCAGCAACAACAACAACACAAGCAACACAACCACCAGCAGCAACAACAATAACAATAACGATAATGAGGCACATGTTATAACAAAATTCGAGCATGAATACAATGCCTATACGCTGCAGTTGGCGGGCGGTGGCAGTGGAGGCGGTGGTGGCGGTGGGAGTGGCAACTCGCACCACCAACAACAGCAACACCAGCAGCAGCAGCAGCAACACCAGCAACAGCAGCAACAACAACACCAGCAACAACAACAGCAACAAGATCACTACCAACAACAACAACAGAATATTGCCAACAACGCCAACCAATTCAACTCCTCATCCTACTCGTACATATACAATTTCGACTCACAGTACATATTCCCGACAGGCTACCTGGACACCACCTCCTCGCACTCGCAGCAGAGCGGGGGCGGTGGCACCGGGGGCGGCAACCTCCTCAACGGCAGCTCCGGCGGCAGCTCCGTCGGCGGCAGCGGCGGCTACGTCCTGCTCCCCCAGGCTGCCAGCTCCAGTGGCAATAATAACGGCAATGGCGGCCACATGTCCTCCGGCTCCGTGGGCAACAACTCCGGCGGCAACAACGGTGGCTCCGGAGGCGGCTCTGGGCCGGGCAACTTGATGGGCGGCACTAGCGCTGCTCCTGGACACAGCGGCGAGGTGATCGACTTCAAGCATCTGTTCGAGGAACTGTGCCCCGTGTGCGGCGACAAGGTGAGCGGCTACCACTACGGCCTGCTCACCTGCGAGTCCTGCAAGGGCTTCTTCAAGCGAACCGTGCAGAACAAGAAGGTGTACACCTGTGTGGCGGAGCGGTCGTGCCACATCGACAAGACGCAGCGCAAGCGGTGTCCCTACTGCCGCTTCCAGAAGTGCCTCGAGGTCGGCATGAAGTTGGAGGGTGAGTTGAGATTTTTATTTAATTTATTAATGAATTTATAAAAGTGACTAGGGATCTGTAGGGGGTCTTGGTATGTTTTATAGAGATAATCCTTTTTTTTAAGATCTTAGAGATCAGAACAAAGACCTTAAATAGTGAGTTTTTTTAAAAACTTTTCTTAGGGAACATGTTTTATAATTTTTAAAGATATATAAGCTTTATTAAAATAAGAAAAGATACGATTTTAAAATAATTTATCTCTCAAGAAATATAAGCTTCTTCACAATAAGAAAATATATATTTTTAGTGAAAGGTCAGTCAGTATAAATTATATTGATTATTGAGCTTATAAGATGAGTACACTATAACCTCCTTTGTCATAGTTTTTCTTTAAAAATTAATATTATATCTGGTATATTTTTTATCCCCTTATACTTCCCAACTTAATTGATCCATAGACCTTTCGTAGTTTCTAGATAACTTCCACCTTAGTCACGTATTTCGATTGACCCTCAAAAGTTGTTGACAACAGTGCGTATGAGTGATGTTTAAAAACCCTGAAATGCGCTTTGAAAAGAGGCATTTTAATATTCATTCAGGCAACTAGCATTGGAAACTTCTAGGAACCCGATAGTGGAATTTAGTTAGGCCTCACAAGAGACCCATTTGATTAATTAATCGATAGGGAATAGAAGAAGATGAATCAAGGATTGTATAACAAAAGAGCAAGAGTTGGTATTTTAACGGAAAGGTGTTGAAATCACTCTGCTAAAATCTCTTAAAATCACACCATCTCAATGGAACTAGAACCAGAAACCAAAACCCCAAGAAAACAAAGGCTTTTTTAAGATGACCAGCCTATGAAAGTATTTCCAAAATTCCTACACCTGGCATACCTCAACGTAATAGTATTCATGACTCTTCCTATATCCCATTTCAAGTGCTATTGTTTCACAAACATATTGTTATTTTCTAATCTATTGACTTTCTGTCGCTTTCATTTCCGTTTCCCTTTTACAAAGAAATGTTTTCCGAACTATTCGTCCTCAATTCCTTTGATTCTTTTATAGTCCAGTCCCTCCATAGCCCTTTCCCTCCCAAGGAAATGACATTTACAAAGACGAGAACCGAAATTCCAAATATTGGCAGCCTCAACCATGACCTCTTTCCTCCATAGAATGCATTTTACTATGAAACTGCATATATATCTGTGGGTATATATTGTATATATATTACACAAGTCGAACGGGCCTCGCCTCTTGTTTGCAGTTTTTGGCTTTCGCCTGGGCCGCCTTTGATGGCGAAATGGAATTAAATCGATATTTCTTATTATTTATAAATGCGCAGTTACAAAGCCAACAACCAATGAATCAAACTTTGAAATTCTTTTGGGAATTCGGAGCATTTCTGGTTCTTCAGTCTCCAAGGAGTTTCCACAATCTGCGGAGAACGCATTCATCGAATGATTAATTAAACAAAAAATTATGTAAATGTGGGATTAACATTTCTGGCGTATAAACAAGACCGTTAAAAATGTATTAATAAATATACATATTTCAGCGGCCATATATCCCAGACCTATCCCAATTTATATGGAGATTCCCGCTCCGGCAACGACTACGGCTTGTTATTATTATTTTTGTTGGGTAGGTCGGTCAGTCTGCGGTTCGTTTCGTTTATTTTCTTGCTCGGAATTGGGTTGGGGTTTGGGGGATTGGGGGCTTCTTGTTGTTCTTGGCTCTGTCACGTCTTAATGACGCCAGCTTTTGTCATTGTTGTCACTGCGTCAACGTTTTTATTTTTATTTTGGTTTTTTTTAATAAAAATGTGTAGTCTTTGTATTTTTTTGGGGTCTACCTCGTTCTCATTTACCTTTCTGTGCTTTGAGTTTGTTTTGTTTTTGGAATACCGTTTCAGGTACTTTTTTTTAGATCTGGTTTGGTTTTTGGGTTTATATCGTAATTTTTTTCTAAGGATTTCTAAGAATAACTAGCCCTATGATTTCCTTAAATTTTTTGCAGAGCTTAGTTCTGTTTTATACATTCTAGCTTAAATGTTTTCACCAAAAAATAAATTTTATTTTAAATTTTTTAGGCTGTGTTTTATAACTAGAATGAACTATTCTTTATCTATCATATTTTAGACCTACAATTTTTTGAGAAGAGAAAAACTGAATAATATAGTAATGTAATAGATTCAGAAAAGAACTACAATATTCTATATTTTGTACAAAATATACCCATGTTTTCTTATATAATCTTCGTTACCCTCAGTCTCCCTACCTCACCTCTCCTACCTTTGTAGTATTAATACCATGAGTTTCTTAATATTTTTCCGAGTTTATTAATTTGAACTTTGATAAAAGTTTGCCTTTTGCCTTCATCTGGATCTCGCCTCCCTGGATTATTTTCGGCTTTACCTTATTACTTGCATAATTACTTTTCATTTCGCAAAAAAACAAAATTTACCTCATTTTCCTTCCCCCATACATATATATATTTTTTTTTGCGTAAGTCAAAGGGGAAAATAATAATAAAAAAAAAAAACTTTTCCTTTTTTTTTTGTGCTACTGCCACACAAGTTGAGAGGGCGCCCCACAAACAAGCATGTGCAGTGAATATAGTACACAGACATGTAAGTTTGTAAATATGTGCGAATATATAGAGAGCTGACTATATAAGACCCACATCCATGCATATGTGCATAAATGCCTGTAAATATTGTATATATGTATATGTATGTATGAGTATATATACAGAGTCAGTGCAGCATGCACCGGCCCCAAAAGAATTCCACGCCCTCACCCGCCAAACAAGCCGCTGTCGCTGACGCTGCTGCGCTGCTTCTGTTGGCTGCCGCCTGGCAAGATTGATGAGAGAGCCGGGAGAGGGTCAAAACAAAAAACCCAAAACAGCGGCCGCCTAAAGAGAGACCTCAAAACTCGGCTTCAGGTTTTGCTCTCTTTTTCACAAAAAAAAAAATTGTTTGAATTTTGTAATAGTTTTTTTTTTCTTGCCGTTTTTCCTGACTGACTGCTTTGGTGGACTGAATTCAAACGAGCGCGCGCAATTTTTGTTTTTGTTTGTTACTTTATCATTTGCAACGCTCACTTGCGCCTTGCCACATGTTGTGGATGTGGCACTGGCAATTATTATGCAAAGTGTGAAAAGTGTGAAAATGGTGTGATTACTGGACTGCGAAATCGTTTATGGGTTGCTTCCAATTTTCATCCATTATTTAGCATACTTCTGTCAAATATATTATAAAATCAATAAATATTTGCATTTAAATTTCAATAAAATTGTGAAAATTACATCCGACAATTTAGCCTGCTTCCGCTTCTTTTTTTTTTACGATTATTCGAACAAAATTCATTTTTTATTTGAGTTTTATTTGTTGTCTTATGGCGCTCACACACACACACACCAACGAGAATAGCTCCTCTCCCAAACACACACTCCCAAACGCATATACTCTTGAGTCAGGCGGTGCTGCGGCGCCGACTGTGACGCCAGCAGAGGCACGGCACCGACAGTAGTAGTGTGCAATATACGTATATCAACGTATCGCCATCTCGGTTCCGCTTTCGTGTACTTGGCCCATAGTGCCATCTCTTGCGCTCATGACCTAGATTCCAATGTGCTGTGGTGTGAGTGCACGTGATATGGCAAAATGTTTGTCTCTCTTGAATGTGTCTGTGTGTGTGTGTAATCAATGCAACATGTAGAGAGCCGCTTATTGGACTGTGTGTTCGTGTATATTTTATTTTTAATACTCACTGAATTATTACGAACATTTTCTCGTTTCTTGCTTTGACTTTGCCTTGCCTTTGCCTTTGGCTTGTTTTTATTGTTGTTGTTGTTGTTCGTTCCGTTCCGTCTCTTTCCGTCCTTCCGTTTTGTTTTTGCTTTTGTTGTGAAATCTCTTTCGTCAGTGGCTCTCCTTCCTCTTCCCATTCCCACTCCCCCATCATCCCCCCCATGATATCTCTCAGTCAGGCTTTGGTTTTTTGGTCTTTATAATTGCGGCAATTTTTAGCCGCTTTTGGATTTTGTGACTTTAGTTTTTTCTTTTTTTTTTTTTCTTGTTGGTGGCTTTAAAGCCAGCGCGTTACTTTCGGCTTTGCTGGGTTAAATTGGATATGACTCACATGGTTTATATGCCATATGTTGTTGTTGCTAAGGTCGGAACAATAGGGACTTTTGCGGATTTCTTTTTCTTGGCTTGCCACTCTGGGAATTGTTAAATTTTATTTAAACATGTCACAAATTAAGATTGGTAGATTACCATTTACCATTTCTGTTGTCAGGGGAATTCGTTTCAAGTGAACAGAAAACATTTTGTTTCTTTTTATGTGGTTTTTTGAGGGTGAATAAAAAATAGTGAATGGCATAAATAATTACATATCGTTTGCCTTCCCCTTATACCACATGGCGTATACTTAATAAAAGGTTTTTGTTTTTTTTAAGGTAATATTACTTAGAAAAATAAATAATTATAAAAACAAGCGCGTTTCTTTAAGCTAGAAACATTTTCATCCTACATTTTGGTTACCCACGGCGTATACTTAATATTGCGTATACGCCCCATTGCCTTTGTTCGAAAAAAAAATTGATTAAACCATCACGATTATATATTTTTTTCTCTGTCAATAAAGTTAATAACCAAAATACCAACATATGCCACAGAAACTAAACCGAAAACCCTTGCTAGGCTTAAAAAAGTTACTCATACGCACCGTTGACCCACATCAGTGGCAAACAAATTGTGTGTGTGTGCCTGGTTTGGTTGCCAGTTTTAAAAGTAACATTTAAAAGGCACAAAAAAACGCCTTCGTTAAGAGGAAGTGACAGGCCATTTATTGATTTCCCGGCTAGCTAGATGTGAAAAAAAAGAAAACATCTCTTTTTGAGGGCGAGACCAACTTTCAACAAACACATTTCTTTTTTTTACATACAAATTGAACCACTTAACCCCACTCAAACCGCTTTTCACATCGAAAGCAACTAAAAACCTTCAAATTTAAATAAAAAACTAAAAAAAAAAGAATGTCAACAAGGGCTAGGAAGTTATATAATAGACTTACCATCATATAATAGTTATAATAGATCAGAAAAAGTATCATATCTCCAAAAGTATAGGGTCTGTAATTTATTATGATATTTTATCTAATTATCATGATTATCATTAAGGTGACATGGGCTATGAGAGCATTAGGAAATTATGTAAGAGACAAAAAAAAAATGGTAATAGCGGTACACCAAAATAAAATGGATCAACAAATTAAAAGAGAAAGAGTGGAAAGAGAGGGGCGGGTGTAGCGGTTTTTATTAACTCCATAAATCTCCAATCGATTGAACGGATTTTACCTTGCTCAACATAAATAGACTTGGCTCAAAGCCGGAAAAGACATAAAAAACGGTAAGGCTGTAAGTCGCCCACAAATACAAACAACTTTCCTAATACCCCCCATACAAACACACATTCACTCGGCAACTAGAGAAAGAGCAGAGAGTGAGAGTGATTGTTTCTTGTTATTTTTTTTTTGGGAGAGTTGGCAGGCAACAACAATGGCCGTGTTGTCCCAGTTTTCACACACACTGTCCTTGACCTACTCCACTCAACAAAGTTGTCTAATGCGGATGGAAGCCGCTCAGTCTTCGGCTCTGGCTCTCTTTGTTTGAGTGTGTGTGTTACATTTGAGAGAGAGAGATGGAGGAGAGAGAGAAATTTCGTAATAGAAAGCTCTTTCGCGTTGCCAAGCCAAAAGACGACATAATCGTTCCAGAGAGCGAGAGAGACCTCAAAAGATTTCAAAAGAGACCCGCTCACTAACACTAACCCCGTTCAAACGCATATCTCTGTATGTATGTATGTAGGTGTGTATGTATGTTGATTATTTGTAAACAATACGCTTGACCTAAATTACAGTTACTTGTTCAGTGCACAAAAATTGCATATTCGCGTGAAAAATGCACGAGTGTGTCTGTTTGTGTTTTTTTTGTTGTTTCTTTTTATATTTTTCCGTTTGCTTTTGCATTTGAAATGCATATTTTATGGTAGCCATATAGGTGGCCACCTGCCGCCCATGGCCCACCCTTCTCGGGGAGGGATGTGAAAAAAACAACCCCCGACAATTGCATCTTCTAATCAACATGGCGCTAGCAACTGCAACTGCAATCTGTTTTTGGCGCAAAACCACCCTCATAGTTCTCAGTTAAGCACAGGGAAAATTTTAAAAAATATGGGGTTTTTAGGGAAATATGTTTTTAAATTAAAATGTTAAATAATATTTTAAATATCCTTGTCTCTTTTCAAGAGTTTATGGTTTAAAAAGTACGTCTTTTTTATTGAAGAACTAATAAAATAATAATAAAAAGGAAAAAATAAACAAGAAAGTTCCAAAAAGAACTTTCAGTTCTTTCAATAAAGTTTTTCCTTTATTTTCTTTAAAAAACGGATTTAAATCTTTATCTAAAATAGAAAATTCATTTAGCAATAAAATCTTTTCGCTTAAGAATTATCTCGTCGAAATGGATATTTTTCTCAATGTATCCCCTTTTACACACTTTATCGTGCTGCGCCATAAGAAGCGCAGTTTATTGCGTTTCATTTAGCGAGTTCCCACATATAAACCCACAAACACACATCCACACACGCACCAGTTGTATAGTTTTTGTTTTGATGCCGCTGTACAATGCGGCGTATGCGCAATATATGTACGTATGTAATAATATTCTCCATGTGCGTATGCATGTGCAATATTCGAGTGTATGTATGAATGTAGTATAGTGCTTTGTTTTTGTCAAGCCCTGGCCTGTTATGAGTTGGTTCTTAATGAGAAATATGAAATGAATAGAATTTTTTGCAATTTTTCACTAAGGGGTCACTAAAATGTTGGTTGTTTGAAAATTATATTCTTTTGTGGCTATAACAAAGCCATCAAAGTGATTTATGAGGCCATAATTGTTATGTGAATAACATATGTGAAAAAAATTATATCAGATTTATATTTAAATGCTTTAAATTATTCAGAATATAATTAATTTATGAAGATAAAATAAAAATGTAAAGAATTATGAAATCAGGTCACCTAATAAATCAATATAAGCTATGGGTTAAGTTATATATAGTTTTATAGTTTTCGCTAATCATTCAATAAAAACTTTTGTAAATCTTGACAAGGATTTCCCCCACAATTTGACTCATTAATCTAGATTTTAATATTTTATTCTTTAATGACTTCAATTAAAGTTTAAATATTATATTCCTTTCCAGCTGTCCGAGCGGATCGCATGCGAGGTGGACGCAACAAGTTCGGACCCATGTACAAGCGGGATCGGGCGCGGAAGCTGCAGGTGATGCGGCAGCGGCAGTTGGCGTTGCAGGCGCTGCGGAACTCCATGGGCCCGGACATCAAGCCAACGCCGATCTCGTCGGGCTACCAGCAAGCATATCCAAATATGAACATTAAGCAGGAAATTCAAATACCTCAGGTGAGCTGAAAGTCCTAAAGGCCTAACGTCCAGGGCATTTAATTTAAAATATTTCAATTTTTTTAAGGTATCCTCACTCACCCAATCGCCGGACTCGTCGCCCAGCCCCATTGCGATTGCGTTGGGTCAGGTGAATGCCAGTACGGGCGGAGTGATAGCCACGCCCATGAACGCCGGAAACGGCGGCAGTGGCGGCGGCGGGGGCCTGAACGGTCCCAGTTCCTTGGGAAATGGCAATAGCAGCAACGGCAGCAACAGCAGCGGCAACAACAACGCCGGCAGCACGGGCAACAGTGCAACCGGCGTGGGCGGAGGTGGCGGCAATAATGCGGGCGGCGGTGGTGGGGGCTACGGTTCCGCCGATGGCCTGCATCGCAATGGCAACAGCAATTGCCACGAGGCTGGAATAGGATCTCTGCAGAATACGGCCGACTCGAAATCGTGGTATTTACAACAACAACAACCAGAACCAGAATCACATCAAGAACAGTATCCAAAAGTTATTCAACCTTTGACCCAAAAAATCAAAAGAAAAATTCAATCTTTTGTTTTGTTTTTTAGATTTTTCTTAAAATTTTTAAAACTATCTTTGCGGTTACCTATTTCTTTCAAATTCTTAAATTGTCACTTGATGCTTAGACCAATTATAATTAAATTAAAGTACTTATTAATCAAACCTCTTTTTATATAATTTTTCTGTAAAAAGCTTTGATTCCGGCACCCATCCATCGAGCACAGCCGACGCGCTTATCGAGCCATTAAGGTGAGTTTTTTGGAAGGATTTCTCCATCAAAGATATATCTATTAAATATATATTATTAATTTTCAGAGTCTCACCGATGATTCGTGAATTTGTGCAATCGATCGACGATCAGGAATGGCAGACGCAACTGTTCGCGCTGCTGCAGAAGCAAACCCACAACCAGGTGGAGGTGGATCTCTTCGAGCTGATGTGCAAAGTGCTCGACCAGAACTTGTTCTCGCAAGTCGACTGGGCACGCAACACAGTCTTCTTCAAGGACCTCAAGGTAATGCCAAAGGATAACCCCCAAATACCATATTCCACACATATTCGAGCAGCATCAGCAGCAGCAGCGATTAAATCAGAAATCAGAAATCATAAAATCCAACAGGCGACAGCCACCATGTTTTGGTTTAAAAGCCAGAAACCAGTTTTCAAGCTAGGGGCCAAGTCTGCGGCATGTTATGTAAACCACCAACGACCGACAGCGACGTCGACATCGACAGTGACAGCAACAGCAACAGCAACAGCGACGCGTACGACGACAGCGCAGCCAGCTCGTCGCGAGTGCTCGAATCTGCATTGAATTTCGATTTCATTTGGCGTCTGACCTACTTAGCAACCAAAGCTGAACCAGTCAGTAAGCCAGTCAGCCAGTCAGCCAAGCGGCCAAGCGGCAGCGTCTCTCGCGTCTCCATGACGCAACTGAAGCTGATGTGCTCACCCATACCATACCATTCCATACCATGAGGGAGAGACTTTGAGACAGTGAGAAGAGAATCTGAGAGACCAAGAGGGGGCGTTTTGTAATACCATCCAAAACTAGGCCTATCCAATATCTTCATACCATATCATCTTAGAAAACGTATCTATTGAACCAACTGAGACTAGTTGCCATTCAAAAAAATTGATATTAAAAGATCATTGAGTGGTTTTTTAAGAAAATTAAATATTAAATAAAGATAGATTCTTCTGAATCCTCATTTTATTTTAAATAAAATATCCTTCCTTTAGGATTAAACCTGTAAAAGAAATTCTAGCTATTTTTTAGTGGCAACTATAATTCCTCTCTTAATAAAACCTTTAAAGAATATTTTTATAAAATTCTTTCTAATAAAATTATTTTTATTTCTCTTCCAAAACCAGGTCGATGACCAAATGAAGCTGCTGCAGCATTCTTGGTCCGATATGCTGGTCCTGGATCACCTGCACCATCGCATCCACAACGGCCTGCCGGATGAGACGCAGCTGAATAATGGCCAGGTCTTCAATCTCCTGAGCCTGGGACTGTTGGGAGTTCCACAGCTGGCCGATTACTTCAATGAGCTGCAGAACAAGCTGCGAGATCTGAAATTCGATATGGGCGACTATGTCTGCATGAAATTCCTAATCCTGTTGAATCCAGGTAAGTCCAAAGAGAAGGATCTTATAGAAGAAATATAATTTAACAAATCTATAACTCTTGTTAGATGTGCGGGGTATTGTAAACCGAAAGACCGTCTCCGATGGACATGATAATGTGCAAGCTGCTATGCTGGATTACACGCTCACATGTTATCCATCAGTTACTGTAAGTTACCTATAAAGTTTTTTGTATTTATATAAAATAATAAAATAATACTCTTATTTTTTTTAGGAAAAATTCCGTAGGCTAGTTAATATCCTACCAGAAATCCATGCCATGGCCGCCCGCGGCGAGGAGCACCTGTACACCAAGCACGTCGCCGGCAGTGCACCCACCCAGACCCTGCTCATGGAGATGCTGCACGCCAAGCGCAAGGTGTAGAATCCGGCGGAAGACGCCGAAACGGAATACTTAATCATTTATGAAGTGTAAATAGCAGGGCGAGAGCGAGGGGCAGGATGTGGAGCAAAGCACGAGCCCCCGGGGGCAGCCAGAATATGGATGTTTAAATGCTATGCGAACGGAGGAGGATAAAATTCTATATATAATATGTATATGGAAATGCATCATCACTACTACCACCAACACCACCAACTATCACACCTATATACACACAACACACACACACACACACATTTGTTGAAACAATGTTAATTATTATTACGTTTACGGCTAGGTCTAGTTTATGTTTAACTAATGTTTAATTAATTTGTCTTAAATTAATTCGTGTTTTATTTGTAGTCCCTGATAAAGCAATTTTTAAAACACATTGAACCTAAACGAGAATATAAATGTAGGCGTATGAATAATTCTATAAATAATATAGATGGCAAGGAGGAACCCAACTTTCTTTAGGTGTTACAACAAAATAACAAAAAAAAACCAGAAAGAAGCATAAGAAATTTTATTTTTATATACCTATATACGATACTTATGGATAAAAACAAATCTATATATATTTGTATGTAAATTGGCGTCATTTTAAAGCGTCCTACAACTTTTTAACTAGTATTTGGTTTAACTATAGTTTTTCTTTCAAATTTCTATTTCGTTTCTTGTAATTTTTGCGCCAAGTGTCTTGCATAGTATTTGCGTCTAATCTAAACGACAAAATGATAAATAAATAAAATTTACAAAAACAAAAAGCAAAAAACTAAGAAAAATCCATACAAAGAAAATAAAACAAAGCAAATTTAGGTGTTCATGGTATGAATGTATGTGTATATTATACTTGTAATTTCATTTTAAGTCTAAGAAAACAATGCAAACAACTACCTACAAAACGATGAAGAAACAGAAGATGAGCAAGAAATTATATATTAATAACGATCATGTTTAAAAACTATATAGTTAATATACTTACACATATATTTAAAATTAGCTGCAAGTTTCAACTGTTTGTAAATTTCAAGAAAAAATGTAATTGTTTCAATGTCAGCAACCAGAATGATGTGTAAAGCTTGTATTTCAAATACATAATATATTTTGTGCAAGGCAAATTATAAATCAGATTCAACTAAACAAATTATATCTAAATAAAAACCGGATAAAAAACAAGCTATATAACTGTTAAAACTAAAAGTAACACATGCTTAGTCAAGAATTTTGGCAATGAGATGGAACAGAATCGAATTCAATTCACGTATATTGTAAAAAAAATCAAAAATCGAAATAAACAAACCAAATAAAATATATATTTAAAGAAACCTTTTTTGTGGCAAACATTTTTAATTCGAATATTAAGTTAGCAGATTAGACACTTTTCTTTGAAATTAGTTACCTAATTGTTTTGGTTTTAACTTTGTCAGAGTTCTATTCTATTCATTGCCTTAATTTTTTTCTAGGCATTGCGCTTAAACAAAACGTACCTTATAAAATTTAATGAAAATAAAAACTTTAAACGCAGTAAACAGAACGAAATTACCACACACATTTCAAATTTATAGACAGAGAGCCCCCCTGTATAAACAGAGTAAATAAAACAAAAGTCGTTAAAAGATATATACTGAAATCGGAGTGGAGCAAAAAATATTTCACAATTGTTATAGAAAGGCAGACGCAAAATTATTGTGGTGACAAAAATGCAAAAAATTAAAAGCACGACAACATCTATATGTATAGATAGGTTTGCCTAGGTATATATTATATATTTAGGTTTCTAGTTGGTATGTATAACTTCTATATGTATTATAAAATGTAAAAAAAAATGGTAAACAGCAAAAAATATGGGTAAATAATGTAAAAGTTGGCAATGAAAGTTGGCAAGTTAGTTGAGGTTAGGTATAGGAAAGTGGATCAGTTATATTTAAAGATATACAAGTAATGGAAATAATTGTTGACGTCTAACGTAACGCGCGCGGCATGTTGTTGAAAACAAGTTAATGAAAGCTAAGAAAAAGGGATCGATAAACACATTAAAATATATATATATATATAGATGTATATTCAGGCATGAATGGCGTTAGGTATGTTTATTGTAAAATTGATTACGATGTGAACCTGTTATTGCAAATGAAAAGTGATTTTAAATATTAAGAAATTCTATATATATATATACTATAAACCCATAAAAAATAACAAAAAAAAAAAGGATCTAACAGTTATATATACATTAAACGATTAATATAAATGCAAGCAACACACACACACATTTTAAGTTTAAAAAACTGTTTAAAAATGCAAAAAAATACAAAAACAAAAAAAAAAATCATTTAACTAGAAACAAAACTACCTAAAACTACAACGCATATTTGATCAATTGATTTAATATGCTTTATTATTATGTTAACATACAATTTCATCTCAGAGATGTTTCAAACATGCAACCAACCAACAACAAAAGCAAAGTGAAATAAAAAGTAATTATAAAAACGAACAGATCTCCACAAATTTTTGGATGTGTGCAGTTTGCTCAAAACTTTATTCGATCTTTTAGCTTACAATCTTGCAGTTTATACGCTACATACACTTCATTGCGTCAATCTAAAGGGGTTTAAGACATGTTAAAGTTTTGCGTAAAATCGTATTCAATGGTTGGGATGACGGTCTGAACGAATTTCAGGAAAATTATCAAATATAAATGCACTCCCAGCTGACCGCCGCCCTCCTCCACAGTCTGAATGATCTTCTTCATGATGTCCGCATGCCGGCAGGGATGGACCGATGCCATATTTGGACCCGGAAGATGCGGATGCGACTCCATGGTGACTGTCTTTTTGGCGTGGTCCTGTGACACATCCTCGTACATCTGCTCGACGGTCAAGGGTTTGCGCTGCTCGTCGTATCCAACCACCCAGAGCCGGGGCGTCTGGTAGTATTTATCGTATGTGATGTGCAGGTCGTAGGTGCGTGTATGCAGCACTGAATCGCCGGTTGCTTCGGCTTCGCCTGTTGCTCCAGCTGCTCCAGGGCTGGCCTTGGCTTCTGGCTCAGCTTTCCGCGTAGTAGTGGCCACGGCAGGGTCAACCAAATCCAGCATGCCGCTCTCCTCGAAGTCGTCCATGTCTATGGCTTCGTCGTCGTCTTCGTCCTCGGCTTCGGCTCCAGCCCCAACTCCCGGGGCCGATTTATCGCTGTCCGGAGTCTGCATTTCGTCCTGTGAATAAAAACAGTTAGCAGTACTCCCTATTGGTTGAAAACACCACCCACCTTGGTCTCCTCCATTGTCAGTTCACAGATTTTGTCCTCCAACTGTGTAGAGCCATCATCATTCAACTGATGGGTCTCCACCCAACCACCGTCGCCGGATTCCTCCTCCACCAGGGTCTCCTCACCCACGTATTCCATTTGTTTGCAACGTCGATAGCACGGCACATTGCGGGTTATCAGGAATTGCTTATCTAAGTGCGGAGAAAATCATTTTTGATCAATTTATTTAATGGTTATTGGCAAATCGCAGCCCTCACCTTTGGGTAAATAGGGTTTTGTTTTGGTTTCATCACCGGCAGCCCATTGCCAAGTCGGACAATGATGCACCAAATGATCCCCAGCAGCCACAAACTCTTCTGGGGTGAGAACACCTGTCTCCCGGAATTTCGATTCCTAAAAATGAAAAGAAAGTATGTTGCACTCATTTAATTTTATGGGGGCGACAGTCTGGCGGCGAAAAGCTGATGAATCCAGTTTTATTGCCACCAAGGGGTATGAGAAAGTTTCGGGTCAAGGGGGAATCAATAATTGTATCATGAAACTCAGGCTCTCTTTGGGCCCGTCTTTCTAGAACTGGGATTGCACTTGCACACACCCTCAATTAATCATTGTTTTTACTACATATATGTACACAACCGCTGTGTATACGTATAAAAAACTTGATCTAGGTGATAATCATAGTTTTTCTTTCATCGTTGTTGCACTTTCTTTATTACCTTTAAAACAGGCGTAAGATATTCGGCTACGTTCAGCGCCGTTCCTTTCACGGTGTTCAGAACACTTTGCATCTTACCACCCGCTGAGTATTCAAACTAATCTAAACGCCTAAACTTAGTTAATACCAATTCAGTTGGCTATCAATTGACTTGCACTTCCCAGCTAATTGTTGTTTTTGTTGCTGGCCACAACAACAGTAGTGCGGGCACATTAATTAAATGTTATCGATGTGGGTGGTGATATCGATAGGAGATACCTTTAATACTATATATTTTATTTTAATTTGAATATTTCTTCAATATTAAAGTTGAACAGATATGATTACTTATTAATGTTAAATTATTGCTTAAATTAAAATTATGAATAAACCATTTTTTAGTATATTATGGTATATTTTACAACTTTGGTCTTACTGGTCACTAACGCGCACATTGTCTTCAACGTCTTCAACGCTGCGAAATGGAAGAAAAAGTCCAACCGAAATTCCTGCTTCCATCGCCCAAGTTTGACAAACCTAATGGACCCAGCCAGGCCAACACACACTACCTCACCCCCTGTGGGATGACCCTGCTGCCAAGGGCAAAGCAACCTCCGCCCATGTACGGCGCACGAGGATCAACAGTTCCTGCCAAGTTTCTGGCCAAGGAGCAAGTAAGTCTCTAACAAAAGCAAATGTTTTTGTTGCTAATAGTATGTTTATTTTGATTATGATAGAATGTTCCACCTCCTGTGCCTGAAACTCCTCCGGTTTACGATTGTCCTGCCGTTCCGGAGCAGTGTTATACCTGTGGAATGCAACTTGCCAATTCCCAGGATATGAAGCGGCATTTGGAGCAACATGAGGAATGTCCTGCTGAGAATTGCGACTTTGCAGCTCTTCACAGTATTCTGGAAAGGCATATAGAAGCTCACCACATCACTGGTGCTTACAAAAAGGTGAAGAAAGTTTGGACAGCCGAGGACTTGGCAGCATGGAGGGCAGAAAGGAGAAAGAAGTAAGTTATTGCCATTTTTATAGCTAAGAATTCGAATATAATTGTATTCCTGTTGTAGATTTCCAACTGCAGCTAATGTAGAACTGGCCCGACTGGCTAAAGAGCAGCGGATGAAACGCGGGGAGCGGTTGGAGGCTTCCAAGTCAAGATTCGGAAGACGAGAAGATCGACAAAGGATTCAAAAGGGCCAAAACAGACAGGATTCCAAAGCCAGGAGCAGACAAAAAAGAAAAGAATATTTCCTTGAAAAGAACAAGAACCAAAGATCTACGTCTGAACCAATAATTCAACCATCTGAACCTCAAGCTGGACAACAGGAAGAGGACACCACCTCGAATGAACTAAAAAAGTTTCAAGGAACTGGTCAGATGGCAGACTATAAACACCTTAAAGATAAAGTCAAAAAGGAGGACAATGCCATATTTGGTTTAGTGGGCATGTATGGCTCAGATAGTGAGGAAGAAAGTGAATCTGACTCTGAGGAGATTGAAGAACAGAATGAAGATGAAAGTCCAAAGGCTGAAGAGCCTGCAAATTTAAAGCAAAGGGAAGAATCTGATTCTGAGGCAATCGGAAAAGGAGCAGAAGATGAAGGTCCAAAGTGTAAAGAAGTTAAAGATATAGAACAAAGTGATGATAGTCCAAGCCCTTCAACAAAAGTGGTTATTAGTGAAAATGTCTCTACTGCGGAAAGAGATTGCTCTTCAGATGAAGCACCCGAGGAAGAACCTATTCAGAAAATCAAAGAGCCATTAGCAGACACAGCTCAGCCTGACCCAGAAAAGGCGGAGTCCTCTGATGAAGCACCAGTCGAAGTACCTTTTGAACGGGTAACTGAAACCATAATTGAAACTGTCGAGAAATCCACCTCAAGTGAAGCAACGAAACCAAAACCACCGGAAAAGCGTCCTGCGCCCAAACGTGTTTACGGCTTAAACTACAAAAGAGCTAGAAGGTCTGCACCGCAGAACACTTTGTTGTCGAAGCTTTTGGCAAAGGATATAATACATGAAAGGAATATTCTGCTGCAGTGCGTCCGTCATGTCTGCCAAAAGAATTTCTTTGGCATTGGTCAACCTCAAGAGAAACCTCCAGCTTGTGATAATTTATAGGGCTCCCATTGAAGAATCATTAAATATACAGTACAAATTTATTTCCCAGAGTTCTTTTTTGTAAATGCATTACTTACGCTTATCTTCAGAGATTTATCCGGTGGAAGAAATCCGCTTGATATATATCTTTATATCTCTATATCTTAAACCTTAAGTCTTATCTTTAATTTTAAACGGTATACCCAGTTTATGATTAGTTGGTTGACATATTGCTGTCGCTGCCCATTGGATGATCTCCTCCTCCAGAGGCTCCTACACCCCCACTGCTTCCACTAGATTGCTGCTGTTGAGCCGCCTGCTGCTGCTGTTGTTGTTGCTGCTGCTGCTGTTGTTGTTGTTGTTGCTGCTGCTGTTGAGCGGCGGCGTGCTCCTGCTGTCGTTTTTGTTGTTGACGGGCTGCATGCGAATGCTTCGCCTTGGTTTCCTCCAATTCTCGCACCCGGGATCTGGCATGTTGAATGCGGTGCCAGGCCATTTGCAGCACCTTTGCTGAAGCGTAGCCAGAACCTTCGTGTGGCTGTCCGGTGGAAACCTGGGTTAGGTAGTTGATCTGCTCGGAAAGTTTAGATTCCACACTCGAAAGGCTTTTAAGAAATTGTTGCGATTGAGTTTCGGCATTTTTTTGTGAAGATTTTTCCTTTCCCAGCTCTTGCAAGGCCTGACCTGAGAATTCAACCCATTTTAGACTAAAGATCTCTTGGGATTTCCCATTTCTCTCACCTGCACTCTGCATGCATAGGATAATCTCCTTTTCAATCTCATCCAGAGCGTGAATTTTGTCCAGTGGATTCATTTTTACCACAATTGAAGAAATATACAAACTTGGTCGGCAAAATTTTGCAATAAATTGTGTGACCAGAAAAATATATATTTCGATAACCAGCAAAAAATACTACAAAATACTGTCTTCTACAAAATACTTCATTGCGCAACGCGCGAAATTCAAATATTCGGTTGGTTCATATTTTATACAAGTAAAACAGCTTTGTTATGCATTTTGAATGATTTTTATTTTAAAATATTTATATATTATTACAGATTAGCTTCTTTTACCGCCTACTCCAATCCATTCGTACTTAAAGAATTCTTTCGGCAAAGGCAGGCAGTTTTCGTGCAACTCGATAGCTTCCTTGTCCATGTGCCAAACCATGAATCCGCGTCCACAGTCGATTTGTTTATGGAGGGCGAAGTGAACTCGGTCCACGAAATGGGCCTGACACTGGCGACATTCGGTCACTCGATCCTTGGTGTCGGTCCGCAGGAATTTACGGATATTATGGACTTCCTGAAGACCACAAAAACCGCCAATAACATCTGTTTTTATTGCAAATGTGGGTGTGTTTTCCACATCCTCGCCGCGAAGTAAATATGGAACTGCGTACAATTCTTTGGATGTGGAGCAGACCCGAAAACAGTAAAGGTTTAATTTCAGATTTTGGGGAATTGGTCTTCCTTTCTCGGGATGTTTTAAATAATTTTCAGCAATCAGAGCAAGATCTGTATTGGGGGTCTTACTGCCACCTGCTGCGTTTTTGACGCGATATTGTAAAGGCAGTTTGTAGTTGCAGCTTGAGGTTGAGGTATGGCAGTGTCTTCGGACAGTCAGCTTCATCCTTCGAATAACACAGGCCTCCAACGGAACTCTTTGGTGCAATAGCACATAGTTGCTAATCTTTTCTAGCAGCATGGAGAATATCATGTCCACTGCCTCTCCGATATCGAGATGGTTTTCAATAGTCAATGGACTACTTTCGTAGTACATGCGTTCCTTTTTCACATCGACATAAAAGCCAACGGTGGCGTCTAATTTTTCCGTTCCAAAACTAAGGAATCTCAGCAACTGCGGCACTGCATCCATCCCGGCATCCAAAAGAAAGTCATTTGTCCTTGCTGGTAGACTGCTATCGCACAGGATGAAAGTCTCAATGTGCTGATCATCGATTGTTTTCAGGATCGCCTTCTCATCGTGGCCTAACTGGATGCTGTTGGGATCATTCAGCCAGTGATGACTGTACGGTTCGTTGGATGGCACTCGACTTTCGCAGGAAGGACAATCAGTTCTCCGTGATCCATTTACAAAACGTTGGTGGCGAAAAATTCGCGTGTTTTCTTCAATATCAAAAATGAAACGTGACTCTGTGCGTCGGGACATGATACTGAACTAACCAGTGGATGATAGATTCAGGGTTATATACACACGATACCATATAACCAAACCATAGAAGGAAGGATTAGGTAAAGCCTAGCAAGGTGTTTCTTTAGTCAGGTACATCCTTATTTAACCGCTTAACGTCCAATCAGGTAAAAACTTTGGCCAGCAGGTAGGTTCTCCATAAGAAAACTGAATACAAATTGGAATTATCGAAAGATTTTTAACGGTCTATTCGTATGGGTATTTCCATCTTTGAGACATAACTTAAATTCATATAATAGAAGAACCTTAAAACTATAGGTTTCTATATTAAGAGATTAAATTTTCAAATGGTCCCGGATATTTTCCGGGAAAATATCCCTTTGATTCATACATTAAGTTTTAAACGTTTTAAAAATGGGTTTTGAAACATTTTTGAAATAGAATTAAGTTAACGGAGGAATTCATAAAAACGACAATATAATTTTAAAATAAAACTCAAAAAATCCAGAGATTTTATAACTTAAAATTAATAATATAATTAACTTTTATTAAAAAACTAAGAAAAACTTTAAGTACTGAAGGTCTTACTTACCATCCCATCGATCGAACCGGGTTTCTTTACAAACAATTCTCCCTGATTAAATTTAAATAATAAATAAGGCCACCTCTTTAAAACAACATTACAGTAAACGACCCACATTTCAATGCTGCAATGGTTGCAGCATTTGCCAGCCGGGCTTAAACCAAACAGATTTCAGCTAACAGCGGTAAGTTTTTTAGCCGCTTTAAGATGGAGGATCTGGGCTTGAATGGCCGAAATGAAGAGTTGGTTGGCCAACACAACTTTTGTTGTTCGAGGACAATGTCTGCGGGGGAAATATGTATATACAAGCAAGAGCAACAAAATAATATAAACACTGGGTTTGGGGCGTGGAGTGGGCAGAGATAGGTGACATCTTTCTTTGAGATTTTTATAAGCTTAGACCCAAATATAATCTTTTTTTAATTGAATTTAATTTAGTATTTGTAATAATAAAATAAAAACAAAAACAATTAGCTTTTGCTTTTCCAGCTAGCCTTTTAAATTACTTTGTTTAATTAGTACAGCTGCCAGAAATGGCAATCATTTTGTTATGATTTCAAATACTCCATTTTGATCACAAAAATTTTCAAAACAATTAATACGTACTAAAATTTGCACGTATTAGTAACATGGATTGCCAAGTAAGTATTTACGCCATATTTAGTATAGAGTTGCCAATGTATTAGACTCTATTTAATATTCTAATATTCTAATATTATATTATGATATTATTAATTAATATTAAGGGTGTTATTTTAGAAACTTATTGGTGATGAAATTTGGGTTTATTTTATTGAAATAAAAAAAAATGTCTATTGGTCTATTTTACTGTCCTACATTAGACCAATTATGTATGAAATGTCTGAAAAAAAAATTTTAAATGGCTTTAAAAGTGTGACCAAATAGCATACAAACACTTTCGACAAAACGTGTTAAGCATTGGCAACATTTTGATGAGCCATTTGTTTTATATAAATAGACAAGGCTGTCCCTATTATGGTCAGTTGTTTGCGGGCCTTGAGGCCTTCAACATCTCCCAAAGAATCTTCTTTGGTTTTTTAATTGGGTTCTGATTTTCTTATTTATATTTTTTTTTATTTTGAGTACTTTATCCGTTTTTATTTTATTTTTTTTTTCCTCACCAATCAACTCCTCCCAGGTCAGGGGAGTCTTTGCCGTCTTTGGCGTCTTAGGCGGCGGCTCCACCACGTCGTCCTCCTCGTCAATCAACTCCTCCCAGGTCAGCGGCGGCTCCACCACGTCGTCCTCCTCGTCAATCAACTCCTCCCAGGTCAGGGGAGTCTTTGGAATCTTTGCCGTCTTTGGCGTCTTAGGCGCGTTGGTGGTAACGATTGTAACATTCTAGACAAAAAACAAATTAATTGCAATAATACAAAGTAAACATTAAATACTTACGCAGTTTATATTGAACATATTCAAATGAAAATTATATTAATAAAAATTATGTGCAAATAAAAATGTTGCAAATTTTGACTGCAATGAGATAACTTTGATTGGTTCCGGTTCATGAACCTTTTATCGAACGAAAAAAGGTTATGTTTTAAAGACTAATTAATTTGAAAAATTGTTAGTACTAATTTATGAAAATGCAAATTTGATCTTAAATATATGCATGTAAATATTCAAAAATATAATAATAATTAAGAATATCAAATTGGAATATTAATATATAGTAGTATTAATATTAAGTATTATTATAGTAGTTCTAACATTGGCAACTCTGTACTAAGTTTTTAGCAAACTCATATTACTAATGTCAATTTACTTTGCAAATTTTTGTGACCATGGAGTACGTAAAATCTTTGAAAAAAATTGAATTCACAGAAGAGTTTGAAAAATGGATAGGAAAAAGAACAGCGAATCTGAGAGAGGGGTTCACCATGATTGAGAGCAATCTCCAGTTTGTCATGGTGGACGAACCCTTTTTTCTAATATTTGACGAATTACCCATAAAAAATGTCAATGTAAGTATGCAAATGTTTCTATATAAAATAAATATATATATATATATACATATATTTTCAACAGAGTGCTCCGAATCCATTAAAGTACTGGAAAATCTTTGCCATAGCGGCATCCAATTTTAAAGGACATTTGCAAATTATCTATTTGCGAACAGTAAGTAATAAATAAAAACTTATTTTTTAAATGAAATTAATTTATTTTTTTTATAGGCATCAAGTGGCATGGAAAAGATGGGTTCGGCGGCAATTTTGCAAGGAGTCCAATTGGCAATAAGGTGCATTAGGAAGAGCCCCGAACTGACCTCCAAATTGGCCGGCCCTGTGGCTGACAAGTGCGCCGCCAATCTGGAGGCCATTCGTTATCTGCAGCGAAATGGGGTGCCAGTGCTGTACGATTTAAACCACTTCTGTGGAACTCAATCACGGCTGGACTATGTGGATGAAATTGCCACCCATCTATATAATGAGCCGATATTCACGAAGTCGAATTTTGCTGAAATCCTCTTGGATTTCAAGCGGCTGGTTGAGGGAAATGTACCCTTAGCCTTACATGACCGGTACAATGAGGAGGTAGGTTTCTCAAAATAAATTAATATAATAATATTTTTTATTTTTTTTTCATTACTTTTAGCGGCTTGCCCTTGAGGCCCTTCTTATGAATTTGTTTAAAAAATTCCCAACAAAATCGTTCAGCATTAGTCAAGGTCAACTCGAACCACCTAGAAAGAATGGGGGCCAGGCTGGCCAACAAAATGCACTTCGGTGCCGAGGATGCATTTCTTAAACATCCGGCCCTTGCAGATCCAAATGAGGCAGTTGCCTTAATGGCAACTTTGGCAACTGTCCTCAGCCAAATAATGCACAAGGATTTGAGGGAATTGTAAGTTTTTATATATTAAATATATATATTTTACAAAAAGGTTTTTTCAGGCGCATTGCACTGGAGGGGAGCAAGTTGCAGATTCATGAGGAGGTGGTCAACGAAGACGAGGCGCCTGTGCCAGCGAAGAAACCTAAATTAGACTGGTAATTTAGTATGGTGGATTAGGCCTCTCGGGGATACCACTTAAAAAAAACGCGCCTTGTACTCTACCTCAAAGGTGGTGGGGAAAAGAGTAATAGAAAACAATTTAAAAATGATTAAGGGAGTTAACAAATTAAAATCGAAAATTACTATATTTTTACATATTACTATTTCCTTATAATTGTTTTTCCAAATTAAGTGGATTTTTGGGTAAAGTTCCGGGAAAATATCCCTTTGAGACTTTAAAAATGGGTTTTGAAATATTTATGGGTTTCAATGGGTTTATATATTGAGAGATTACGTTTTCGAATACTCATTTAAAATTTAATATTTTTAGCAGTGGCGGGACTAAGGACTAAGGACTTTTGAGGCCCGGGGCGGTTTTGTCTTGGGGACCCCCCCAAAGAATAAAATTCTTTAACAAGAAATAAATTTATTCACAATATGAAACTACAATTCGACACGAGCATTTTACTTTCAAACAAATTGAAGTTTGTGTTTTCTTGCTTTAATTGAAGAGAATTTGTTGATCACTTCGTCGAAATCTATTGTGGACGCGATTTGTCTCTCGATGGACAAGATGGCCAGACTGTTCAATCTTTGTTCACTCATCGTCGACCTCAAGTAATTTTTAATCAGTTTCAATTTCGAAAAACTTCTTTCGCATGAAGCCACTGATACACATATCGTCAAAAAATACTTCAGAATGAGGCAAAGATTTGGCAAAGATTCATTAAAGTCCCACGTTATGATAAACTGAAGCGTTTCTTTTGTCGTCCATGAACTGGCTGCTTCGATCGTTGTATTCGTTCCTCGAATGTGTCTCCGCAATCTTTTCACTTCTTGAGAAATTTCTTCTTCGTCGAAATCATGATACACTTGATTCAGTTCTCGTACAGCAGATGAAATATCCGTCTCCGACGCATTCATGAGAAAATTAGACTGGACGACTTGGAATGTATCGGAAATTTTCCTCATTGCGCTTAACCTCTCTTGAAGTTCCTGAATGAAACGATCCAAACACTCGTACATTGATCTTCGATTTTCCTCTGGGACAGTGACATTGGATTCTGTGTCTAGCTCGCCTGGTAAAAGTTTCCTCTTTCTTCGCCTTTGTCGATTTTCAATCTCAATGTCAAGTTCTTGACTCTTTTTAGTGCCAAAGGCCCCTTGCGGGGCCCCCTTGATCGCGGGGCCCGGGGCGGACCGCCCCCCCCGCCCCCCCCCCCTTAGTCCGCTACTGATTTTTAGGCACATTCCATGAAATTAAAGCTTTTTAAGCCACTAAAACAAAATTTATTTGCAATATGCCATTTTTCTAATAGATCGAATTTTGGACAAGTTGCATCCTCATGTGGATGTGACTAAAAAAAAAAATTGAAAACAAATAAAAATTTGGAATTTAAGATTTTCTTCAGTTTTTGCCCTTCCGGTTGCCATAGCTCCTACAATTTACATCGGATCGGAAAAATATATACATTTGTGTGATTGGAGCTCCGAGTAGATCAATCCCTCATTGGAAACATTCCCTAAATTACGTTTTTTATTTTTTCGAATTTTTTCCAATGGGCCCCCCTTAAAAGTGATCAATTTTCGATTTTCTCCAGTTTTTGCCCTTCCCATTGCCAAGCTCCTACAATTTACATCGCATCTGAGAACTATATGTATATAGCACCTAGAATAAATTCGATGTAAACATCGAATTGAAAAATGTATACAATAAACTTCTTATCCAATGGGTAAAATAATTATTTGTTTTCTTTTATGTTTATTTTTATTATACAATTTTCATATTTCGTAATTTTCATTTTCATTTTATAAATAGTTGTATTTAACATTTTCCTCTAATTTTAAAATATCCTTTAATGTTATAAAATTGGATTTTTGTGTGGCTTTATTTTGGGAAATTCGCCATAAAATGTTCTATGTTTTAAATATAATTGGGACTTTTTAAAATTTTACTTTATTCGGATTTCTTTAACAGAAACATGTCCTATAAAGGACACTAACATTCTTCCTGCTGAGTAACATTTTCCCATTTACTTTTAACCCTTATTGTAACATACTATTTCTCATGCAACTCAAACTAGTTCTGGCTACTGACAGGACGTTTATTAAATTAAATGCATTATTAAATTCAGAACAAAACTGCTTAGTTATTGTAAGAAACATTTTTCTTCAATGTTAGACTAGGCTCCAGTTGTAATGAAATGAAATATGTGGGTGACTATTTATTGGGAAAGGCGCCATAAAATGTTCTATGTTTTTAATATAACTGGGATTTCTTTAAATTCGACTACATTCTGTTATGTTTAACAGAAACATGTCCTTTAAAGGACATTAACATTCTTCCTTCTGAGTAAAATTTCCCTATTTTACTTACAACCCTTATTTCAACTTAATATTTCCCCTGCAACTCAATCATGTTCTGGCTACTGACAGGACATTGAATGGCGCCTGGTTCGTTGACTAAGGTCCTTAAAATGTGTTCCCAGTTCGTGGCACATCCTTTCGATTTCGATTTCTGTCCGGTTAGGTTCGCTTCGGTTACGGTTACGGGTCCCTGGCCGACAAAGGACAAAGTGAGCGATGAAGTGGCGGCGGCAAAGGCGAAGGCGGGCTTATTCCTGTGGTGGCCCGTTTGGCTGATGGCTGTTGGCTGTTGCTTTATGGCTTCTTTAGTAGTTCAAGCATATTTAAGGCGTTTCGTGCGTCCTTCACACGCACACAGGATACTATTTATACATATGTATGCATACATACCAAACATACAGGCCTTACTATATGTTCTTTCACAGAAATTTTGTATTTTTGTGTCGCTGAGAAACCTCACGTGTCCCTCACAGCCCACGAGTATGTGGGTGAACTACAAATAAATATAAACGAAAAAAATAGAGCAAAAAAAATGAAAATAGTAACCAAAAAAAACCAGACGGTATAAGTAAAGGAAAACTGCTGCCTGGCATCTTTTTACGTTTTTCGGTTGTTGATTTTTCCTTTGCCGGGAAATTATGAGAGCTCGTCTTCGTCCATTTTCTGTTACTTTTCGGCTTTACCTTCATTTTCCTATTTTTTTTGTGTATTTTTATTATTATCATTTTTTTTTGCTATCTCTGCCCTCCTGACGCGTTTTTTTTTATTTTGTTTTTGCTTTTATTTTCACTCGTTTTTGTTTTTGTCTGATTAAAAGAAAAGTTTTTTTCGCGGGCATTTTCCTTTCGGAACGGTCGGCCGCTTTATTCTATTTTAATTCTGTCCTAAAGGGGATAACAACCTGAATTTTCGGCTATACTTTTAGCCTTCTTATATTATCCCTGAGGCGGTTTTCTTGAAGTGGACTGTACTACTTACATTTTAAGGACCTAAGTAGGCTATGTTGTTGGCTAAATTTCTCTTTAATTTTGGGATTAGCATCAAAAGAAGGTTTTAAATGGAATAAGAGTTTCATAAACAAGTTATAATTAGAAGGGGGTTTCAGAAATAAGTTATAATTAGAAGGGGGTTTCATACATTTGGTTTATAATATTATGGATGTTTTCTCAAAAATAATATATAGCACAAAAATAGGTTCAATTTAGTTACAGACTACTGAACAAAAAAATAAACGAAAAGTCAAGTAAACAAGAAGGTCAAAGTCGAAAGGCAAAGTGGTAAGCTTTTCGGCTTATTCATTATTGGGTTTGTGTATATTACTTGTTGGACTTTCAGCTTCCAGGACCGCTCTTCGCCTTAACCTTGCTTTTACCTGGTAATTAACACTTTGTCAAGCTCATAAATCTTTAAACATTGATTTTTAATGGTGGCATTTTAACGCTTCGTCGAGCAGTGGAATCAGAATGCCACCCAGGACGCCCTGCCACCCAGGATACGTGCAAACTGCCGGATAGGGGACATCCGCAGGAGCTCGGAACCCCTGGGAAAATTAATAAATTATTGAGGGGCCAGGTTGGGGGACTACTGAGGTGCGCACGTGATTGCTGGTTTCTTTTTTTTTTAGATCTTTTCAGGATGGCGAAAAAAAAGTAACATTTGCTGAAAGAAATTCAATTCCCTAAAAGTGGTGTATATTACATTTTTAAAAGGATTAATGTTAAATAAATAATTGTTTTATAAATAGAAAATAATAAGAAAATCATTTTGAAATCGTACTGTTTGGATTATATTTATTTACAAATGATTAATCATTCAAAAGTAGATTAAATAATGAAAACTCATTCGATTTAGTTGATTGAAATCGAACGAATCTATATTTATCTGAAGAATATATGCTCTTGCTAATAAATTTTTGCATTTCCAGCTTTTAGCAGTTTCTCTTTGAAGATTTTTGTATTAAATGCATTAAGTGCACTTTCCACAAAATAAGGAGCAAAACCCAACCAGCAAGTCCGCTTGGAATTTATATATAAGGACACCAGCTCACAAATAAATGTTGAGCTTGGCATTGCGTGTGGGTGTGTGTGTGGGCGACTATGACGGGGTGTGTGTGCCAACGAATTATGTCCCCCAGATGTCAGTGCAATACAAGCGAGAAACATGACAATTCCGCCTGCGACCGCCCACCAGAAAATCCAAAGCAGCCAAAGGAAGCCATAGCAGTTTGTGATGCACTGGAACCTAACCATAAGTATTCATGCATTTATGCGGGCGGGGTACCACCCACTAAGCCCCAAGCCCCAAGCCCCTTAACATCCACAGGACCTCGTCCACCCCCATGCTGCAGCTACCACAAGCCAGACCCTCCTTAGTGAAAAGCTCATGTGTGTCTGTTTCTTTTCTTGCTTAAATCTCTGCGGCAGCTGCCAGTGCACTATGGGGTTTTCGACCACTTTATGTGGCATTTAATCATTTTTTGAAAGTTCTCTGATTTAAAAAAAATTAATGGGAATGTATTAAGAAAACATCAAACTATTATGCCTCATACTCAAAATATTAATTATTAGCACCATATGCTAGCATAACAGCTGCAAAGTCAGCTGTTGCATTCGAAAGCACGTGCGCTAAGTTTGCAATTTTCACATAGTGATTTGTGAAATTAGATTATTTGTTTAAAACTCCATTTAAAAAGAAAAATAGTAATAGACACTGATTTCACAGGTTTGTACTACATGTTAAATGTATTAACTGTTTAAATTGTGCGTGTCTATACTAAAATTTTGTCATTTTATAGATGCACCTTAAGCTGAATTTTGGGAAACAAATTTCAACTTTGAGAAGAGTTTTGAAATAGAAGGAATAAAAAGTTTTCAATGCGTCCAAGTATATGTTGTAGCGTTGTCAATACTGAGCAAAGGCTGTTAGTCTTATTGTGCACTTTTCTCCACTATTGGTGCAATTTGAATTTTTCTTAGATAACCTCACTTTCTCCAAAAGCCGACTTGGTCGCTGCTTGGAACAGCGAAAGGGGCCGGGCTGAGCATCAAATGGCTGTACAATGTTTTTTTTTAACGCCATGCAAATAACAATGTGGATAATGCCGTTTTGAAAAAAAGCCACCAGTTTTTAATGGAAGTAATGGAAAATACGGTGCTTTCAGTCGGCTATTTTGGAGAAGAAGCGTCTGAGTCCTGAAACAATCTGTATAAATCAGACAGGCGTCACCATTTAAGAAAACACTACCGATTACATTCCATCGCTGATGTGTTCAACAGAGCTATGGATACATAAGATCCAATTATTTCGTCCTTAATTTATCGAGATGCATAAAAAACTAAAGAGTCTTTTACTTCCAATTGAGGTAATTGAGATGCTTTCGTACGAATACGAAAATAATGTTTGTCTCGAAGATGACGAATTTAACGATTCCAGCTTTTTATTTTTAGATAATATTGATATATTATAGAAAATGAAAAAAAAAAGAATAATAAGATTAATACTACTGTATGAAGGAATTTATCTTTTTCAACTTTTATATGCATTTGTATGGAAGAACACTGAAATCCGGTATTTTAAACTGACAGTTCCCAGGGAAAGCGTTGTCCGAAAATTGCTATATCGTATTAAAATAGCAACAAATATCAGCTTCTTAAATTTCATTAATTTATCTTTACTTTTACCAAATCGTTCCTATGGGAGCTATAGGATATAGTTTCCTGATCCGAACGATTTTCATGCTATATGTGCCTAGGATAAAATAATAGCGATTGGTAAAGTTTCATGTCGATATCTCCAAAACTGACCGAGTTATTAATTAATGCCACAAAAACAGGTCAAAAACCCCATAGTGCAGTGATGATGGTGCTTTCTCTTCCCAATACGTATGTATATTCATTTTCACATTATTTACTTTATTAAAAACACAGCGAATTGATGGAGTTTTATATTCAAAATGGGGGTTGTAGGAAAACATTTGTAGTGAGTTTTCTATGTAACTTTTTGTTTTAAATTTTAGTTCCAAACTAACACTATTAAAGCAGATCAAAGTAATACCAGGAAAGTGTTTGCCAATTTATGTTTCAATATAAAAAATACGAATTCTACATTTGTAAAATATACTACATCAATTTAGCTCTTTTGTATAAAGATATTTTTATTTAAAAACATTTCTAAATAAATGTACGGCATCTCTAGCGGCTTCTGTGTTTTGTAAGTGGACTGAAGGCGTAGCTAGATGGGTGTGGCCGAATGTGTTCTATTTGTCAACTGTGCGGGGGTGTAAGAAAGGAGAGGATGCTGTAGGATACCCGACGCTGGACGTGGCAGTCAAAAGGCCATAGGAGAAAAGCCGCTTCTCTGCGGATTTTGCTCCTGATTCTGGCACATCAGCAGCTTGATTATTATGCAAATACATACAAAATATGAATTATGTTAATGCCAAGAGTACACACCATCCACCCACACATCCATGTTTAGCCAGGCTTGCATTTCTTGAAACGTTTTGCGAGATTTCTCGGCTTAAAAAGAAAAACTCCTTTTCCTTCTCGAGCGATTACCCGCTCAAAAATTGTTGGCTCGTGTGAAAGTTTTGTTTTTTGCCCGACTTGTTTAACAATTTTATTGAACTTGGTGGCGTAGAGTTCAAGAAGGCTTATGACTTTGCTAGATGAGGCTTCCAGCGGATTTGGCGGGGAAACAATCTCAGATCAAGTGGGTTGCCGGAGGGGCTACCAACTTCAGAAACTTCCTTGCGGTCGGTTAGCCACGTTTGTTTAAGTTTTGAATAAATGTTTAGCTTTAAAATTTAAAATGGTTAAACATGATTCAGGGTTTTAGGAGCCTTATATTTAAGCCTATTTAAAAACATATCCTAAAATAACATAAATTTAACTAAAATACCTTCCCTTTTGGGCCCAAGAATTTGTTCATTCAATCTCCTTAAGTTGTAATTGTCAATTGAATTGAAGACCGAAATAATTTGCTTTTATAATTGCTTATCTGTGCATTAAGATTTGCATTTCCATTACATTAATTACATAATTGGAATGGTAAACATTACTATGCCAGCCGCCCAATCCCTTTATTTCCCGTCACCCTCCGAAATAGCCCATTAAACCATTTAATAATTCCTCAATTGGGTCGAATCTCTTCAATCAAATGAATTGAGCAACCTTGTGGCTATTGGGGTCTGAATATTGGGTTTATTGTCATTGTGAGCCGGCAAAATTGCTTCCCATAGGTCGTATCCTTTTGAACACTTGGCAAACGCCATCAATCTTCGATGATAAAGGCATATAGCAAGAGGCGAAATGTAATAATTTAAGGATATCCAAATGCAATCGCATCTCTTTGGTTCTCTATCAGTGCACAGTGAAAAAATCTGGATTGTTTAGGAGTAGAAAACATACAACTTTAAAGGGTCCTTAGAAACTTAAACTTTTAAACAAAAACATATGTTTTATGGCCTTAAAAATTAATTTTCAGTTAAGAAAATTAGAATATTATATCAATATTTATTTAAAAATGTCTCGGTGTAACTGAATCTCTTTTTCTTTTCCTTTTCAGGCCACAGAGAGGCATCCTATAAGGCGATAAATGCAGCTGAGGCAGGAACAGAGGCTGCAGCCATAGGAAACAATACTTTTATGCCCGACATAGATGTAGGGGGTACTGCCGGCCCGTAATAAATTGTTTTTGCATAAAATTTCTAAGAATAATGCCTGACAGGTGAGGCCAGGCCCACAAAAAGAGAGACGAGAGGTAGAAAAAGTGAGGATAGAGCTGGAGAGAAATGCATATAAAAATTGTTCACCTTTGCCACGATTGCATATTTATCATTTTGAGATGCCAGAAGGCAGTATTGGGTGGTGGGTGGAAATTCAGAAGGACGGCTTATGGCACACACACTTACACACTCGCCCACCCATGCTTTTGGATTGTCAACACTTTGAACTGTTGCAACGAAGCTTTCACTTCTCCCCCCAGAGCCAGCTATTCAGGCCAAAGGAACTGCTAATGCATTCAACAGTGGCATCAACATCTTCATCCCAGGGACTCAGCAATACCTTCCTTAAACACACATACAATAAAAATGTATATTGTAGTGTAGAATATGCACCTAGATCCTTGTTCAAATCAATGCTCTGCTACTGGTTGTTGGAATTTTCTACAATCATCCATTTGGCATTCGTTATTGTTTAATGCGCTTATAGAAGTGGTATTTTTTGATCCTGAAAGAGTGTTTGGTAAACTAAAAAATATCAGATTTAGTTTTAATTTAGTTATTTTTGTATCTGTTTATCTTTTAAAATTAGTTTTAGTATTCGTTCTAAATAAAGTTTATTAGTGTTTCTCTAAAAAATGTTTTGGGCAACCGATCAATATTATTAAATAAACATTTTTCAGCTGAGCAATTTTTATGGAAAAAATATCAGTCCTATAACCTCAAATTAAGTCCTCGTAGGACATTAAACTTTTATGAAGAGCATCTCTAGTTAACAGAACTTCTATTTATTCTCACTGTTGTCATGGAAAAGGACAAAATCATGCTTGATAAAACAATTGCAATTTGTTTACACATGCATTCTGCATACTCCATCCTTTTCTCTAGTCCCTCCCCACTCGTGCCACATCCTTTTGCTATTTGTAGTCTTAATAGTTTATTATGTGATAGTATTATTATTATTTTGCCGTGCGTATGCATAAGGGTGTATATTATCGATGAAATTGTGCTGCCAAAGGGCTTTTGTTGCCACTATTGTTTTGCCAGTTTGTGTCCGTAATTATAATTGCGACTGTGATGATTTAACAATGACAATAGACAATGCCCATTACTTGCCACACGATCCTTTGAGTGGCATTCGAGCTAAAGCATTGCGGCATTACACTTGTATCTTGTAATGTTCAATTTCCACAGGCTTAAATATTTGTGGATGTTGCACAATTTTAATCGGTTTGGTCAGAGGCATGAATTGCAAAAGCATTAGGTATTGTATGGAAGTTTTTATTAACATATATTACGTCTTGACTTTCAGAAAATAGCAATTAAAGCTACCATTATTAAGCAGAATTTAATGACTAAATATAGCGCCCACAAAAGTATGCTATAGTATTTAAAATATGGCAAAGGACTCAATAGTTTAGTTTCTATTAAGCTATTTTATTATAATACAATTTATATGTTATACTGGCTAAGTTTTTTAAAGGAATTTTCTCTAAAGCCCATGGGGCGTATGCTTGATATTTTAAGGTAATCCATATGAAGTATACATGCCTTTCTTATATTTTATTTACATATCATACAACTTAAGTAAATAAGAAAGCCAATTTATTTTAAACTTACGGTTAAACGATTTCTTGAAATTCGAAAAAGAAAATCAAATGAAAGAAGCTACAAAAAAGCTACAAATAAATGAAAGGTAATCCAACAAAATCTAGCATATCCCACAAAGTGTTCAATAAAAATTGTATAAATTGCTTTCAATTGAAATTACCACGTAACATCGCATCGTTGGACCAACCATCGCATATGCAGCAACCGAACTAGCCAGCTTGCCCCATCTTTGTTGAAAGACCTGTTGATTCCACTTTCGGGAGCTGCATTGGCTGCTCCCCAATTTGTGGCACGTACACTTAGAATCCTTACCCCGCCCACTCTCCAGACCAAAATCGAAATCCACATGCATTTCAATGGCTTCTAATATGAGTTCAATACTGGCACAATTTGCTTTTTGAACAGGGAGGTGTGGGAAACTAGTAGTTTTTCCGCCCGCCCAACTTGTATCTAATGTTTGTGGGGGCTGCTGCTGCTTTTTCCGCATGCAATTTTACGGGCATCTAAGCAGCGGTAACAAATTTCCGCAGTCCGTCCGCATCGATCCCCGAAAATCCCCTGTAACATTTTCATTTTGCATTTCGAAATTGATTTGGTCAGCAGTTTGTTGCAATTTCAATGGAAATTTATATGCTAGGTACTACATATAATTCTTGCCAAAAAATAGAATAAAAGGAAATTGAGCAAGTTCAGCTATCGGTTGTGGCTTATCTCTGGCTATAAACTTAATTACTATACTACATGTTGTAAAATGTATTACCTAATTAGTTTTGGTGGGAAAAATAAAATATAATCTAATCTAGAAAACAGTACGCATGAAAAATGCTTCACATATATTACAAAAATATTGTATTATGTAAAAATTAATAAAATAATAAGTAACATTGGCTTTGTTTACGACTTGGCAAATAAAGTTACGACACGCAAGCAGGAATTCACAGAAGGCAGTCAGGAAATGATGGCAATTATTTGCATTTTATATCTCAATAAATTCAGCAATTTAAATAACAAGAAACGTTTAAGCTGGCGTATGCATTTCTCCAATTTATTTCGAAATAGTGACAGAAATGTTAATCCCATAAGGAATCGTTTGGCGACATGTTGGAATTCCTGAAATGTCTAAGTGTTTGGCTGAGCTTTTTCTTTCACTTCCCCAGCCATGATTTCCCCGGCTTTGAGGAAAATGGTATGAAATAGTTTCAGTCTCCAACATGCAAAATCAGTTTTGTTATTTTTTGTATTTTGCAAAAAGGATGGAAATAATTTTGTGCTTAGAATTCATTTGTTGTTGTCGGTTTGGTGCTGGAAATTTTGCAAGGCATTTTTGGTTTTAAAACAGCGGGTGGTCTTGAAAAGTTTCTATACAAGGCAATAAATATAATAAATTTTAATTTAAAAGAAAATTAGATTTAAATTTTGTGTTTTTTGATTATACAATAATAAGCTATAAAATTCAAAGCTTATCTATTTAATTTTTTAATTCCCACCCTCGATGAAACATTTTATTTTCAAAGAAACTAATTCAAATTTACTTATTTTTCCAAACGCATTTCAATTGTGCAGCATGTGTTTGGCATTTAGTTGCTTTTCTATTTCTGTTGGAGTGTATAACAACCCAGTTTTGTGTTGCTGGGCAATCGTGCGATATAAATGGAGTTATGCTCTTATTTCTACACTGCAGGTGTATACATATACATCGAGTATATGTATACTATACACATCCATCATATAAACAATTTGCCGTTCGGCGCTCACCGTCAGTGCAGTTCTGGTTTTGTACCCGCGACGACAGTTTGGTTATCCTTATTCTGGGCCAGTTTGCCGATGGGCTGCAACATCGATAACCGACTGAAAGGACTCTCCACTCCCATTTGGCCCATAAGGATACCTGCCCCCACAATCAATAAACAAATAAATCTGCGCCCTCGTTCTATGCAAAATAGCTAGGACAATGGAATAGTGAAAAAAATTCAATAGATTCAAAAAATTCAATTAGATTCAAAAAATTTTATAATGTTTTAAAAATTATTTTATCTGCAGAGTCTTGAGTAAAGTAGTCAAAAGTAAAATCTTAAATCTCAACCAATCTATAGTAAGCTAATTGAAAGACTTAATTACCTTTTTAAAGGTCCATTTGTGATTCAAAATCAGACAGAAAAATGTTAAAGTATTAACATTATCCTTTTCTTTAACTTCACTGTATTTTTTGGGGGAAAAATGAAGCACCATCGGCGCTTGTTTGCATTTTTACCTTCCCATTAGATAAACAAAAACAAAAAAAAATGGAATAAAATTTGTTTGCCAGGTTAGAAGCAAGGGCTTTTTCCCCAATTTCTTTTTTTTTAGACCTGTTGTTGTTTATTTTCTATTGCATTGCATAAAATCCCAAGCGCTTGCATATTTTGTTGCCCTTTTATTTTTTTGTTTAGGGGCTTGATTTTTATTTTTTATTTTTAACGTTCTTCTCTGGGAGAATTCGTAGCTTTCGGCAGTTGTTCACTTTTTGGTTTTTTATTTTTATTTTCTGGTGGAGCTGTTGTCCTTTGGTTTAGTCTAGTTTCCCTCGTATTTGCTTGGGGTTTTAATTTTGCTGGTCATACGAAAAGTTTTTTGCCAATTTGTTGCATTTTGTTGACAATCCATGTGACATCCATGGCTCCTGTCCCTTTTTATCCCCCTTTCAGCTGGTCCATATCCCCGGTGTTTGGAGGAGGGTCCTGAAGTCCTGAAGTTGTTGACTTTGAGTAGCTGGCAAAGTTCGGTTTTTGAAGTTGGTTAAACAGCGGGGCGTAGGTGGATCTGTGGGCGTGGCCATGTCAGCAGCTCGTTTTTGTTTTCCAAAAATTGGCCAAGAGTTTAAATTCAGTGTTTTGTGCATTTTCGTTTTTTGCTGACTAATTTTTCGGTTCAGGTTGCCGAGTCTGATGGTTGTGGGCTTCTGACTTTCATCTTTAAGGACATATGTAAAAGTAATTACATATTCAAGGTTGTGTGTTGGATGCTTCATCAAATGAAAGGTAAAAGTTTTTGTTGGTGTGGGGTTTATTTGAAAATTTAATTTCAAGGCCTAGGATTGAAGCATCACTTCTTAAAGCTGACATAAGGCACATATTTTCTGTAAAAATTCGTATTAAATTGGGGAAAAGGTAACCTTAAGTTTTAGCCTTTAACCAAAAATGTTTAGTTCATTTGCTAATTTACTACCTAGGCCCCTAATTAATCACCAATCTGGCTGCCATGAAGACTATGCAAATATCACGCATACGCCCGGGGCACCCGGCACCGCCATCTGGCGTCCATTTCTGGGCGGGCATTGAGGCGTGAAGCCAGCACTACCCACGTCAGATTCCCATTCAGATCCAGAACCAGATTCGCATCCACTAATGCCAGAGCAGCCTCCGGCGAAGAGATTTTCCGATTTGTGGGAATGACTTATGGACTGTTTCTGGGTTTGAGGACGCCGAAGGGGGCCCAGGGTGTCAAGGGTGGGGGGATACCGGAGGGGGGATTAACTGAGGTGAGGTGTGATGTGTGCGGGGCATATCCTTTTTAAGGCACCTTAATCATGGCAAGGAACTTTTTCCCTGGCCCGTGAGGGAGGAGGGTCGTGGGTCGAGGGAGCCTTTTAGCTTTTTGTTTGTAATGAAAATTGACATGTCCTTCGTCGAATTGTTGCACTGACAGACGTACCGCAGTCCTCACTTCTTAGGCACTCTCCGGTCCCTTTGGTCCTTCCTTCCATACTTGGTATAGCTGTGCCTCCATATCCTTGCTCCTGATGCTGTAGTTTGCTTTTGTTTGGCCCCCGACGCTTTGTCTTCGCGCTGTTCATTTACCGTGTTCGAGGCACAAAAGGCCGAAGGCCCAAATGCTACCCTACGTGGCCATATCCTTCACTGCATCCCCCGCATCCTGGCGCTCCCTCCACGGCCAGTGCCAGTAGCAGTATCCCCGTTATGGAGGCACCTTTGTGACGAAGATGTATCGGCTTGTTTGAGTCCTGAGCCGTGGGCATAAGGCTCCCACCTCGTACCTTTTCCCCCCCCCCCCCCCCCAAACATGTTGATGAATTAAAAATCAGCAAACAGCGGGGAAAATGCGCTTTTCAGGGAAAACTGAAGTGGTGGGATAACAGGGCTTTAATGGATCATGCCTGTAATTGCAGGATTAATTTTAACGTTCGAAAACTTTGCAGAAGCCCTGCAACTACAGGGACACCGTCTCAATTAATTTTTAAATGGATTTTTAAGGTAATAATAAATGATATCTTTAAAATATATTTTTTAATGAAACCCAACCACTCGCCCACTTTATTAATTTCAAAAGAACCGACTATTTTTAGAAAATATCTTAGGCATTACATTGCTGGTTTTTCACTCAATGAATTCAGAGCGTAGAGCTCATTAACCCGGACTGCGACCGGAATCCTTTAGTGTCCTTTCAGCTCCCAGGACTATTATCTTCGTGTTAGAAAGTTATCTGACCGTCGCATCTTTCTCTTTTCTTGTGCGCCTCCTCTCTTCGGACAGCGACTATGCTGGGGACAGTTCTCTTAATTGCTTGCCCGCGTAATTAATTTAATTTCGAAAAACTTAAAACTGGCTCGAGCTTTTGGAGCTCCAACTTCCTTTAGCCCCCTCATTTCCTTCTAATGTCTCTCCTCCTGTCTTCTGCATAATTAAAACAAAGCATCGGCTTGCCTCGGCTTCTAATGAACTTTATTAAAGAACCAAAGCAACCAAGAAAGAAAAACTTTTAAATAAAGTTTAAGCGAAGAAGGAAAAAAAATTAATATGCCAATTTTTGTTACTTTTTTCTTCGTTTGTTGTTGGCGGAAGAGAAAAATTTATTACACGGTTCGGTTAACAAAGTCTGCCGTTGATTTCTCCAATGTCGGAATAGGTAAAGCACTCCCCGCCACGAACAACAAAAAAGGGAAGAATAAAGGTTTTTTAATAAAAATTAATTGAAATGGATGTGGGCTATGGGCAAAAAAAAAGGCCCAGGTTCGAGGGGAAACGTCTGAAAAGTTTGATTCTGGTTTCAATAATGATTGAGGTGGAATCGAGCGTGAGGAAAGCTATTAAATTGATTAATTGCTCGTTTTTATTTAAGGTATCAGATTTAAGGTGAAGGAAGGCTTTTGGGTTGATTAAAAAAATTGAACAAGAAAGTGGCCTAAGAAAAATATATTTTTATCAACAGAGATTTTTAATCAAATTATTACGAAACAAAAACATAGTCTTAACTTGAATCTTTTGGCTAAAGGTAGTCCTTTTGATGACATCTTTTGATGTGATTCTTCTGGGAGATTTGCAGTTGATTTCTTTAGATTTTGGGCCATTGCCCAGGAGGATTTTCCTTCAGTTTACCAACCAGTTCTCCGACGGCGTCAATCCTTCAAAGCCTTTTGCCACCGTTTGTCGCAGTACTTATGTACATACATATATCAGATGGCAGACACTCCCCTGCTCTTATTTCTTTTATCAAAAATTAATATGACGAACTACTCAGACAAGGCTTCACATTCCTCTCCGATTTATCCATTCAGTCTGTCTGTAATTTATGGAAAAGCTTCACAAAGGGCATAAGGATTTGCAGGCGCCTTTCGCATTCAATTTTGCAAGGAAATCAAAAATATGACGCGGGGCAGAGTGAGGTATGCTGGGTATTCATGTATGTCAAAGTTAGAGACAGGCAGCTAAAGCTATACCCTAAGTACCCTATACCCTAAAATAAATAGTACAAGGTTATACTCTGTATTTTGAGACTATGAAGTCCCACACACACTTTTTTAAGGGAATTTAATAGTACTCCATTTTTTAATTCGAAACCACTATAACTTACTCTAACTCTTCATATTACTTTATTTTTCCTAAGTGTACTAGTGCAAAGAGGTGGAGAAAACTGCGATAGACAATGCATTCTGTTCAACGTTCTCATTAAGTCGGAAGACTCAGGCGCCTTGTCAAGTCAGCGTAATGAAGCGATAAGCTGCTGACATATTGCCAAGTGCAACCTCAATCCATATATATACCAACCGACCTCTAACCCCTGACCCCTGACCCTTCTGATCCGTCATAGCCCTACTCTCTTGGCGTAGCAATTACCAGACAAACAACAATAACAGTTTGCCATGCAAAAATCAACGTCAAAAGTTCAACTGTTTGCAAATAATTTGCAAAAATCGTTTGACTCGCTTTGACTTTCTGCCTAACCCTCCTGTAATCCCCCATCCGCCAACCGGTGGATAGTTCATCTGCAACTACATTGTTTGACACACGAACCCGTACACGTTCAGATACAACCGACCCACCCACCGACGACCCACACAGAGGTCTTATCGGCAGCTGAAAATACCGTTCGCGTTTCGACTTCTTGTCCGACCTCGCCACGAAACGCTAAGCATTTTGACTATGCTACATGCCACAATGCTACCAACAAATATCGAGCCCACCATATGTATGCTTTCACATCGATATGCACAAATACATATAGCTGTATGAATGTATGCAGAAAGCAAAGCATAAAGCCATGTTGGTTACCAAGGAATTGGTGGGAGTTAACTGTAAAGGTTTCATCATCGACTGGCATATGTCCTAATCAAATTTTTCCTCTATTTTATTTTTTTTAAAGATTTTACTCATATTATAAGGTAGTATAGTAGAGTTATATATTATCATTACTAAATTTAAAACTGTCTTTAAATATTGACATACCCTTAATAAGAGTATTGGAAAGGCAGAAATTGTCCAGTTTTAACCTCCATGGAAGATATCACGAAACACGGCTTGGTAGTTTTTGGATCAAAATTTTGCATCGTGCACTCGCAAATGGAGGAAGAAGCAGCCACCCAGAATCCTGAGAATCTTTTCAGGCGCCTCCCTCATCTTTATTCGCAGCTTTCAGCTCGGATTCGAGTTCCAGTTGCATCTCAAGCTTGTTTATGGCAATGACATGTATGACAGTTGCATTCAATCAATATGCACACAGACACGCAGATATGCCAGCGCCGCAGCAGGATGCAGCGAGGTGCATCCTTTGGACCTCCTCCTCCCCGCTTCCAAAGGATAAAAGAACGATGAGGGATGTCGAATGTCGGAGTCAGCGGCCCGGTTCTATGCATATCGAGTTCCATACTTTTGTTGTATTGGCGCCTGCGACTCAGCCTGCCGGATTGGCATTCCGATTCGAATTCACATTTCACATTGGGGATTGCATATTGGGATCGACATTGATGCCTATTTGGCTTTTTTTGATGATAGGAAAAGGATTCCAAATTTAGTTTCTGTTTTCCGTTTTAAACTCCAGCGTTTGCATGGAAAAAAAAACATATGCTTGGAATATTTATGAAAAATATAACTTTTATTTAAGGAAGTAATAATTATTTAAACTTATTTCTTCTTTTTAAATTTTATATAAATTTTAAGTTAAATATGGTTATGATTTTAGATATCATCGCCACTAGCATGCACCTCTATCATCCGATTCAGAACAATGCCTCGCTGTATATCTCAGGCTTCCCTTTGGTTCTTAGTCCTGGAATTTATCAATATGCATTCCGCCGGCATTTTCCCGGCAATTTTGCATACTTGTAAGGCACCTTGTGCAATGGTATTATTAATTTCTTGGGTCCCCTTTTGTATTTTCCTTTTTTTTTTTCCTTTTGCTGAAAGTTCTCTGCGATGCCATCCCTTTTCATGTTGCATGGAACGTGTCCGGGCTTAATGTTTGGCCAGTGCCACACGCTTGTAATGTCTCCTTTTAGTGACTGTCGATGTTTGTTCACATTTTTTGCTCATTTTTTTTTAGATCCCGATTTTTTTCGTCCCTTCAGGCCACTTGACATTGTGTCTCGCATTACCCCACCCAGGGACACCGAACAGCACTCGCAGCCCCCGGATGATAGGGAGCAGTCGAGCAATGTTTGAAATACAATAAAAGTAACACTTCAAATGCCAAGACACCCAGGGTCAAGGTGAAGTATGGGATGTGAACCGGAATGGATTGTGGCAATATTTGAGGTTGTAAAATAATTTTCAGGGGAATTTCTGGATTTAATTGGAACTGGGAATTCCTTCAAGCGAAATCGACTAAAAACAATGCGAATGTATAAACAAGGCACAGCTTTAATACGGGATTATCGCACATAAAAAAAAAACAAAATATGCTACATAAATACATAAAATTTTTAAATTAAATAAAAAATGAAAAAAAGGATCAACTACTTAGACAGAATATTATATGGTTAAAATTGGATATTTTTTTGTATATTTTAGCGAATATTTTCACTATTGGACAACAAATCAACAGATCATAACAGATCAATTTACTGATACAGTTCGAAGAGGAATGTTGCGCTGATTGATTATAATCAATAATTATTGACAGAGTAGTATTCCGCTTAGATCGGTTGCGAACTAGTGTAGATATTAATTAATAAATCAATAAAAGTTTAGTATCGTTTGTGTACTTTTACTTCTAATCAAAATCAGGGGATCGAAATTCTGACGGAGGTACTCATGTACCTTATGTACTATTACATGTAAGTGTCGGCTAAGCCCAAAGCTCGCTTTCCTTTCTTGTTAAAAATAGTTTGACCCTACATGTTGATAGCATCAATCTATATTCATGCCTAATTTCATTAACTTATGAGTTTTAAAATGTATTTACTCTTAACCCACCTCCGTAAACATCCGGACATCGTCCTCGTCCGCGGCGGCCCTCTTGGCCTTAACCCTTTTGTGCGTTTCTATTTCTCATCTCCGGCTTTCTTTTATTTGGCTGCGTTAAAAGCTTTTTTAAGCCGCTTTTATCAGGTCCTTTATGGGGGACCCACCTCATTTCTCGGGTTACGCCAGCCAGCACATATACTGCATAGTACAACTCTTTTGTTTACTTAGGCATCACTCGTTCCTCATCCCCTAGGTGCCCCTATTTTAGATGTACAGTGTGTGTGCCCCACCCTATCATACATGTCATTACAAACAAATGCCACATCCTCGGGCTCAAGCCATTTGAGGTCTATAAATAAACCCAACAATGGCTCCGTCTAACAGATTTTTCCGGGCCTACTGCCGCTTGCCACTTGCCACTTGCTACTCGCCACCCCCTATTAACCCACCACCCACTTGCCCTACCCGAAAGCGTTAACGTAAAAGATTAAATTCGTTACACGAGTAAAGCCTCCGTAGGAAGAGCCAAATAAAAAAAAAAAAAAACAAAAATATGTGGTAAACATGGTAGACCACGCCTCTCTTCTGGGGAATTTCTTCTGAGGGAAAAGTTTTCTTTTTTCCCCCCATTCACCCAACCACCCATTCCATCATATTTTTCATCATATTGTTTCTTCTTCTTATTGTTTTTCCGCGTCAATTTCCTATTTGTATTTGTGACAATTTCTTTTCGCTTTGCGCCGTTTCCTTGGCTTTATTGCTTTTCTTTTACTTTCTATTACACTTGATTCTTTCTTTCGGCTTTTGGTTTTATTTTTATTATTTTCCTTGCTTTTTGTTTTCCCCATTTTCAATGAGCTTTTGTTTAACTTTCCGACTTGCCTTGACTTATAGTTTATTTTTTTCTGCCTGTATTTCTTTTTTTTCTTTTTGGAAACAAAAGGTAAAAGTTTGTGATGCTATTTGCTTGAAATCTTTCAGCTATATAGGTATTATTTTTTTGGTTTTTTTTTGGCCAAGTTTGAGTTAAGACTTTGATTGGCATTAAAAGTGTTATATGAGCTACATACAAGTTTTAATAGTCTTGCGGGGAATGACGACTCGATGATGTATAATTTTTTCCATTTCCATTTCAATGTCCTTGTTCTTGTAATTGCTTACCCTATATGTACATATGTATGTCTGTATGTGAGTGACAAAGTTTCCTTTTTGATGCTCGGACTTTAGTGCCGGCCATAAAATACTTAGTCTCGGTGGGAACGCTTGTTTTTACACTCCTTCCTTCATGTTTATTGTTATACCATCGCCATCGCCATCAAGCATCAGTCGTAGCTCCATCATCGTCAGCGAAATTGTCATAGTCCTTGGCGGTATTCAATCAGAGCTCAAATAGCCAGGATTAGTACGAAAATACTGGCTGTGCACTTTGTCTGCGATTTCATGGCCTTTTAATTGCTACCGAATAGCTAATTTGATGGCGGTTTCAGGTGATAAAAGAGAACGACTATTAAATTACATTAATTGATTAATCCAAGTGAATTGAATAATTGAGGGAAATACATGTCTTAAAACTCTTTCCTTCTTGTTTTTAAGTTATCACCAGAAACCCCTTCTTGACAAATGTTACCAACTTTTTAGATGACTCCCAGTATTTCACACAAACAAGAAATTTAACTTTCATTGCCTTTTTCCAGGTATAATTTATCTGAAGTTTCATTTCAATTTCCGCTTTTCCCAACTATCCCTGGCCGGCCCTACTAACCCATCTAAACAAGCAGAAACTTAAACGAGCAACTGCTTCGCATTAAGCAAACAATTTGCTGCTCATCGTCCTGGGATGCTTTGTGGTCCTGCCGAGTTCTCAAAGTATTTATAATACTCTAAATAAAGGGCTGTTGCTTCTTTAGTTTTATTGGAATAACAAAGATTTGTTTCAAAATATAAGAAGGTAAAAAATAAAGAACTTTAGACGTTTTAGAAGCTAGATGCTACAAGTTGTTCTGCCGACTTATAAGCTTTAAACAAGAATATGTTTTTGTCTATTATTCACTTTTTATAAAAGAGAGATTATATATTATAAATATATATTTAGGAATATTTAATAACAAAAGTTAAAGTACTTTTAAATTCGTCTTGCTTCTGTTTATATTTTTCAAAATTTGTTTTGTTTTTTGTTTGTTTGTCAATTTAGACCTAACAGAACCGAAAAATAACACAAACCTCACTTTGAATATTTCATGAGTTGAGTTTCCATTTCATCGTTTTCACAGAATTATCCTTGTTATTTTTTTTGTTGTGCCCTTTCAGCTGGATTCGACGCATCTTTCAATTGTTTTCGCCAAATGTTTTCAGAAGCAGACGAAAATATTACTGGAAATATCAAATGCAATTTGCTGCACTTTAAAGTTGCCTCGACCCTGAGTCCTGAGTCCTGCCCCTGTCTGTCCTGTCTTCTGGCAGGGAAAGGATCTTTTGTGCCGTTCTTATTGTTTGTTTTGCCAGTGCAGACACGTACGACGAGGAGGAGCACTCGAATGAAGTTGAGACACATGGCTGGCAAAAGTTTCTTCCATTTCTGCATTTTCATTTTGTTGTTTTTTTTCTGGTACTCGGTCTGGTACTCCTCTCGAGATATATATTTTCCTTTTATTATATGATTGCCATAAGTTTTTGTCGCGCTTGCCTTGCTTTGTGATGATGTGATTGCAAACATATAAACGCGTTTAATGGTTCGAAATCTAATGATTCTTGGCTGAGAGTTTTTGCCATTTCGGGGAATTGGGTTTACTGGAGAAGGACCTGTTATGGCTTGGTAGTAGAGTGGTGTTATTTATGGTAACAGGTATTTCTAACTTCATAGAACTGAGCCTTTTGTCCTTAAGGATAATCCAAAAATATCTTTCAATGTTTATCTCAAGTAAACTCAAGGCCAAAATCCTATTGATTTGAGGCAAATAGAATTTAATTTGTGCTTCTTGTGTGAAGGATATTAGGCTGCTTAGAGAGAAATTGCCAAGTTCATCACTCTGGACATCCATTAAGCCATATTATTCGGCCTCCTAGCGCTTTACTCACACACATCCACACGTGGCTTTGCAATCGAAATCCTTCCACGCACGCACTCCCACACAAAGAGCGAGGCTAGGGGGTCCTGAAAATGCATTTCCTATAGACGCATCCTGCCATTAAGTGCAGCCGGAGCAAGGAGGCCGAGTCGCCTTCGTTAGCTTTGACCGCAACAGGCAACAAATCAACTTAATTGTGTGTAGAAATGTCAGAGGCCAAACCATGTGACACTTCCTCGTCTTTGAAAGTTTTTGGCCCAAATTTGCATATGGCCAGAAGCTGGAGAAGCTGGCAAATAGACCAAGGATGGCCCTGGTTATTTTCCATCATTTAAAGACAACTCGAATGGCAATATGTGTGTGCCCCCCTGCCTTGAAGCAGCCGACTCCTTGGTGTAGCAAATAAACATCCGCTCCATGGGCATTTAATTAGTGTCACTTCTCCTCGCTTCGGTCTTCTTCAGCCAACTTCCGATTGCTTTAGTTTGATGGCCAAGGTGTAAGCGGGGCTGGGGTGGTTGTGAGAAATTTCCAGCAACAAGTAAATTTAATTACACACACGAAACTTGATGTTGTTTTTTGTTATGCTGTGTTACCATCACCCCAGACCCAAGATCCACACCCACACACACCAGAACTTTCCTCTAACTCGGAGTCTCAACTTTTTATATTTCTTTGGCGCTGGTAAAAATTTTATTTGCCAATTTGTTTTGCTCTTGATGCCTGGGATGCCCTCTTACAGAACTTGACTTGTCTTTTATTCACTCTCTACATTTGGCAAACGAGGCAATACTCACATGACCCGGGGCAAATTTAATTTGAATGAAGCAGAAAACAGTAAGCAGTAAGCAGCCAGCAGTGGCACTGTGGCACCGTGATCGTTGTACGCACATTACGCATACGCCACGTTGTGCCCGTTGTCTTACAGCAGCTGCTGGCAGCTGTTACTCCGCACAGAATCAACAGAATCAACTTTCTGGCATTTTAGGCAAACACAAGCGAATAATAATAACAATATTATGCTCTGTCTGAGTCGCGCCTCTTGAAATTTTAATGACTAAATGTCACATTAACAGCCAAAATGGATTTCCAGGATACGCCAGGATGGAGAAATGTTGTGCCCGAGAGGGTAGTGGCGTTTCAAATTACCTGAGTACACTGCAAAGAGAGAGTTATTTTTTTCTTTAAAAGAGTCTTTAAAAGTCCTTGGCAATATCATTATAAACTTTAATAGATTTTTAATTATATTTTTAAAAACATAAACTGTGGATAAAAAATTTTTCATTCACATATTTTTTTTCAAGGGTTCAAAAGACTATTTAAATATTTGCACTCCAATCTTATTTTGCACCATGTATAATCCGTCATTAATCTGGTGGCGTATTATTGCTGCCGCTGGTTGCTCCTCCACATGTCATGCGGTATCATCTCCACCTGGCAGCAGCTCCTCCGCTCCACTCCTCCACTGTTCATTTGGCTCAGTCCATCAGACAAAGCTTATTTCGCGCTCGACTGCTCGGCCTTTCCCACCAACTGGGACCGAGCCAAGTGAGTGACTGAGACTGAGACTGCGAGTGAGTGACTCTCGGTTACACCTGACGCCTCCTCCTGCCTACTCCTGTACCTGGTCTACCTACCTGTGCCTTTATTATTCTTTCTCTTCCATCGCCTTCGATGCGGATACATATACGAACATATACTCGTATGAGCAATCAAACTGGCGTTGCACGTAGCAAGTTAAATCTGGAACATAACTGCGGGTAATGGATGGGGACTCCATTGGAATGTATGGGTGATAGGGGGGTTAGAGGGCTGGGCTGCAGCATTTGATTTCGTTTTGATTGATATTGTTTGTTCGCTGATATTTTAAGCTGATTATAATCAAAACATACTGTGTAAGATTCCCATGTTAGCAGACAGGCGATGTAACAAATTGTCACGAGTAAATTAAATTAACATGTCAAGGATACAAAGGATAATATTGAACTAATTTTAAAGATATAATGCTACTTCTCTCTTTATGTATTGATTGTAACTGAGTTTTATAATCCTACTTCTTAGCTAGAAACATAGACACTTGAATGGAAAACATTTTAAAATGATTTCAGTGGTGCTTCAATGCTTCGGTTGTGTGCTAAGTAATTGTCCTTTCCTTGGATTAAACACTCTCTTAACCTTTCCGACACACCTGAAAAAAGAACATTCTCGCCTATCCTTTTAGCTTCCAGCTTGCCCCTGAGCTCATTATCCTTAGGTGACTGTCAATGTGGAATCCGAGCAACCGCAGTCGTAGCCCCGGAGATCCAGGTGGCCTGGGTATCGTAGATGTCCCAGGACCTCAATGGTCCCCTCGTCTCCACGCCCCGTCGATGCCCATTAGCAATCGTTATCCTCAGAGATAGCCAAGCGAATTCCCATTAACTGCATTTCAGTAAAATGTCAACTGGATTTTCTTGTACCCGTTTTCCACTTGGTTCGCTACTGATTTTACTGTCCGTGTGTGTGCTCTTGTTTGTACGAGTATGTGTGTTTTGGTTGAAAGGATTACCCCAGTTGTTGCTGATGTCCTTCTGCCACCGTATAAGTCGCATAAGTTGTGCAAATATATACAGATGATGCAGTGACTTACAACTGATTTAATATGATAATTGGAAAGTGAGTCAAAAGATAAAGCGAAACCCCTCTACGCACTCAACTTTCTCGCCATGGAGATGTCCCTTTAAGTGCCACGCCCTCCTGGCCTCCACCTCCTTTTGGACTGTTTTGAGTGGTTTCTGAATGAATCAGTCAGTCAGTCTGACGCTCGCTTGGTGGCATTTAGCATTCATGCAAAAAAAAAATACTTGAAAGGCTTCTCATCATTTCGTGTTAGGGTTTGTGGTGGCAGAGGTGGATCTCCTACCCCTGTTGCTAACTGATGTGTGCTTTTTTTCAATTTTCAACTGCCTCAATTAGGCGGCTTCCCACACAAAAACACCCACTCGTACCCACTCCAGGGCCAAAGTCAAACTCGAATTTAACCCAACCAACCAACTTAACATAACCACGCCGACAAACTCGAGTCTAGGCTGCAAAAAAAGTCCAAAAGAAAGGAAAAAGTTTATACAAAATGCTTGTTATAAAATTTAATGAAACCTCATATGAAGCCGCATATTTTTTTTGAATTACCAAGCAGCGAGGTTTGAAAAAAGGATTCTTATTAGGGGCTATAGGAAGTTGCTATGTAGAAGAATATTTGTAAGGCGGTTAACTTTCTTGAAAATAGATTTATTTGAATAAATATATAATATTTACATATATAACATTTAAAATAGAATAATATATAACATTTATTTTTAGTTTCTAATTTGTTAGAGTATTTTATTAGTCTATATCCTATTTCGAAACATTGTATCCCTGCTGCTCTTTGCGCTGACGTTAGCCCACTTTCTCCCCTCAGCTTTTCGTTTATACATTTCAGTTTTTTTTTTTGCGGCAAGGCAGCGCAACCGTCTTAATGGTTTATGAATTTGCTTATCACGTATTTTTCTGGCAGGCCATATACGCGGTCGCTTTTCGCCAAATTAAATGGGACGTACGTGTTTGCATAAAAGAGCTGAAAATGCTTCCAAGGAGTGTGAGGGAGGGGTGAGAGTGCCCCAAAGACCTCTTTCCTGGAACCTCGTATAATGGTGGGGCCTTCATTAGCCAATCGGTCCATTTTGCAAACAGGAAGCCGACACAGTCTCAAAAATAAAAAGAAAGTAGCTGAGAAATGGACCGGAGCAATGCTGGTGAATAAAAATATATCCCTCTGACATTGGGACAACATTTGTTTTAATATTCGTCGAGTGTTTTCTTGGCCAACATGTAAAATTTATTCGTTTCCATGGAAGATGGAAATTCTTGGTCAAAATACAAAAAAAAAAAAAGAAACATAAGTACACAGAAAACTCAAAGTTTGTAGCGAAAGTTTTTCATTTAACGCTTGCTTGACCAACAAATTCACTTTCATCCCCGACTGTCGCCGCCATTTCGCTTTGATGACTCGCAGGATGCGGGTGTGAACAGGACCCGGGACAGGACTCGGATCTCTCAGTCCAGTGCTTCCATTATGCTTGTGGCTTCTTTTCAGATTAGCCTGAAATAAGTAAGTTTATTTTAAAGTTGGGGTTTGTTTGGGGAAACTAAAGTAGCGACAAATTAAATTTTATAAAAATTATTTAATAATTATAGAGACTTTAGAATAGGGTATTACAGTGCAAGCTGGCTTGAATATTTGGTAGATATTCTAATAAAAACATTTCCCCCTTTTTTTTGGCTTCCTAGTCACAGAATTATCATGATAAAGTCCAAAATGGTTTCCGGTAAAAAATGTCTTGTCGTCCTGGTGCTGAAAAAGTCTTGGCATTCCTTTTAATCAGGTTGATGCAGTCCAAGGAATAGAAAAAGGACCTGGCTCATTAGTAAGTCACCAGACCGCCAGCAAGTTCTCGACTTTATTTTGGTCTCATTGCTGCTCTTGGGCTGAGTGGGTGCGATGGCACGTGCCGGGGAAAACAAGTGAAAAATTCTCAAATAGTTAACAGTCCTTGCACTTGTCCTTATTGAGAAGGGGCGAGGATTCTCAGACCGGAGAAAACCAAAACCAGAGAATACCAAGCTGTCAGCCAGTACATCTGTTTGTCAATCTGTCAGTGGGTCAGTTAGTCCATCTGTCAGCGGCTGACCAACTGACTGACTGACTGAGTGAGTGAGTAGCTGACTTACCAGGGCTAATAATCAGATTGACTTTGGTGGGGGCCAAATGTTTCACATCCTAAGTCAACAGAAGAACACAGAGTAAACCATTTTGGCATTTTCGTTTATAAAGGGGGAAACCAAAAACGAAAACGAAAACCTTCCTTAAGTGATTTTGGGTTGGCTCTAGCTTTGGCACAAAAGTATTATGATATATATACATAAATATATCTGCTAACTCGTTTTGCAGCTTTTACTTTTCCATTAGTGCACAAATTTTGTTGAATGCATCCCCAAGGTAACCTTTGACTCACATTTCCTGTCTGCTCCCCGACTTTGCCTCATGACCCTGCCCCCTGGGCTGGGATTTTAAAATCCATTTGAAGATATTTGCTCAATAGCTGCAGCATGGGAACACACAGCAAAAATGAAAGATATATATAATATATATCTATGTATATATGGGGGAACCCAGAGCGTCGCATTATGAGACGACAAAAATTGAAAACTAAAGTGCACTTGTGCGTCCTCCACGGGGAGGGAATGATGGGACAAAAAGTGGTGCCGACCCAGAGTTATGCGTCGGGAATGGAAATGGCAATGGAATTGAGAATGGGAATGGTGTGGTAGTGAGAATAGGTCCAGGGAGCAGTCGGCAGTCATCCAAAAATCCAAAAACCCAAAAAGGCAAGCTCGTTAGCATTCACTTGACTTGGTCCATACTCAACGGCGTTCCTTCAGGTTCTGGCCATGTTCTGGCCATGTTTTGGTTTGCGAATTCCACAACGCCATTTCGAATTTGTAGTTCATTATACTCACTGTGAGTGAAGGAAGCTTAAACCCAAGGCGTGGGCATGGTTTTAGGGATAAAAGGATATGAGAGTCGTATGTAAGTACATACAGGTTCTAGTTCTTGCTTGACACTGGAACTCAATTTTAAAAGAGCTTCAAGTCCATTAAATTCTTAACTAAATTAAAGAAATAAATAAAGTTTAATTTAAAGCAAAAATTGTTAAAATGAATTGCTATAATTTTAAAGATAAGAAGATTGATTAATTTAGCTTTAATAGCTGAGCCATAAATCGTATTTATTTCCACAGATTTCGCAATAATTTATTGGCAAGAGATACAAAATCGTGTTGATTTTCCATTTATGCATAAATCCTGCCAATGTCCACTGTCAAGGATTGTATTAGGTGTTTGGTGAAGTAAACAAATTTTAAGTTGGTTTTTTTTAGTCCTGCTGAAGATATTTGTGCCGAAACTGGAGTGGCACTTGTAGCACGCGCGCCATTTTTCAGCACAAATAACGAGGCAAATTTTGGGTAAACGATGTCACAGTCAGGGAGGGGCATTGGGTGCACACACTTTTGTGCCTTTGGTGGCTGTGCCTTTGAGAGGCAGAACATAATCGTGGCAACCATGCCACTCCCGGCACTGAAAAATCCATCTCAATAGGCGGCTGATGGAAGGATTTGTGTTCACGTTCGGTGATTTCGGGTACACGGAATTGATGCAGGCTGATTGATTGACAATAAGCGTAAACTGCCAGCTAAGACAAATGCGATGAATGGCTAAGAGAGCTCTGCTCTTTTTGCCTTCTTTGTTCTGCAGATACCACACAGTACATATGCTTGTTGTCTGACAAATATGATTAAATCGTGCCACGGAAATCCGTCGAACGCTCACATCCTTTGATTTTCGTTCTGTGACATTTTCAATTGCGATTTCAGCCATCTAACTTGATTAATTGGTTGTGGAGACACAATGACTCTCGTACTTTGGCATTTTGTTTCCAAAACCTCGAATTGATGATAAATGAAGTGAAACGTGCCGATGCTAGGCTGTCCGCAAAACATTATGCAAACTTCTTGGCCATTTTCATTTTCAATTCCATTTCCATTGGGGAAAATGATGCGTGAGCAATTTCCCCAAAAAAGTTGAATTAAATTGAAAATGCCAGCTCCTCATTGGCCGGTTATTGGGCGTTTTCTTTGCGGTTTTTGCCTTTTGTCTTTTCAATTAAATCGGATAATGGCCATTGAAGCGTGTTGCATCAATTTTGATTACGTGAACGTTTTGTGGGCCAGGACTTTCAATAGTGATGGTTATGGATCGAGTTGTGCAAGTAAGGAATGTGCTTTGATTTGCCAAATAATAAAAAACTTTTATTAGTCTGTCATAATTTTATCATTTTTAAAGAGAACTTCCAAAACCCCTAGTAGGATTTCTTCGAGTGCTTTGAGCCACCTACGGGGCGTATGGGTAATGCACTGTTGGCGGCGGCTAAGCTCCGGGACTAAACTTCCTGCACTAATTGCTTTAAGCACATAATTATACAGTCATCCAGCACAAGACCCACACACAAGATGAACAAAAAAATAATAATATAAACAAAAACAAACACACAGCGGGCAGACTCACACACGGCGTATGCGTAATATGCTAATTTATCATACTTTTTATGCCACTCTCTTCACCCTTCACTCTCTCTACCCTGTTCAGTGTTCCCAACTTTATGGCAGGACAAAACATGAAAAATGCAAAAATGTAAAACAGTCGCCGACCCCGGCACCTTGTATGCGTGGCCATAAATTTGCCCGTTTCACCCTGTCCACCGCGGGCTACCTACCCGGGCTCTCTACTCCACCTCTCTCAGGATCCTTGTCTGAAGTCCTTTCTCGTTTTTTTTGGTGAACTCCCGCCTGATGCCTCGTTCGTCTCACTTTGGTACACTGGAACAAAAGGCGGCGGCGGCCTGAATGGGCCAGCAGCAAGATGTGACGGGGAAAAATTGCTGAAATGAAACCTCTCTCGTTTTGGACTCTTGAGTTGAAAATTTGAAAATTAAATGAAGTCAGTGACTGTGTCAGTGACGGAAATGAGTTTGTCTCCTTGCCGAAAAGCGAAAAGGATCCTTCTGACCCGCCCACACACTCGCACACTCCTACACTCGCACACATGCGACACAGTTAACGTTGCATGAAGTCGGCACTCGGTGTATTTATGACTTTTGAAGTTGTATGTTGAATGAATTCATTAGCATTTGCCATTTGCATGGACAGACAGATACAGATACAGACACAGTAACAGAAACATTTAGGCTACAAAAGGACAAAGATGCCGGGAGTAGGTGGAAGCGGAGACTGAGACTCCTACAACTCCTGCAATCCTGCCACATCAATCATCTACTAAAATGTTGAGCCATAAATTCATCGAGTTCAATAGGCAGCCGCTCGGATGTGAGTCGATTGCAAGGATATTCAGACACACATCCTTGGGTGTATTTGTGTGCCTGGCAGTAAACTTGCAGCTCAAGTGTTGCAGTTGATTGACCAAATTGAATTATGCCTTGTGGCTGCCACTTGTATTGGGAATCCTAGTGTGGCATTCAAATTCAAAGCAAGTTAAATTTCAGATTTTTGATAAATTCTTAATAGAAATTTTAAAGAAAAATTATTATATTATAATTTTAATAGCCTAAATAAAATTATAATTAAGCGGAAAATTAATTAGAAGTCTGCCCTTTGTTCTGGATACTTTTTGGTTGCTAATGCAATTAAAACATGTTTAACAAATTTCCTTCTTCGAAAGGAAACTCTCTCTGGTATTTACACCAAAAGCAAGCTAAAATATTCCTTGATGCTTAGCGACATTTTGCAGGACTCACAGGACGCAGATGGAAATCATTACGCTTGAATGCTCGGCTAATAAACAAACAACATTTTGCTCAATTTCTGTCAGTTGGAAATTCGAACAAAATGTACAAATTGTTTGATGCTATTTGCCTTTTGAATCTTTCATTCGTGTTGTCCTGTCTCTTTCGGCAGGACTCGCTTGCCGTCCCTATCTATCACTCCTTTTTTTTTATTTATTTTCGCTTTAGGGGACAGCTGACAGGAGTCTGTTTACTGGCGACTTTATGTTCTGTATTTACTGGGGCACAAACAAACGTAATTTGCTTTTATTGAGTGAAAATATTTGTTTAATATTTCGCAATTTAATTTACAGCCATTCGAGTCGGTGTGGCTCACTTTTCACTTTGCTTAAACGTTATATCATTTTATTGGGTTTTATTCCGGTTCGATGCTCCATTTGCTTTGCTTCTTTTGCTGAAATTTTAATATTTTCAAACGAGCCAACGAAATAATTTGATGAATTTCTTTATTTGCTTAAAATCCTGAACGAGCTTTGATGCATTTTTAATATGGGTATGGAAAAAACACATCGATTGAGAATCAAACAGCTCGTTGATCTTTTTTGTTTGGAAAAATATAGTATTTATTTAACATTGTGAGTGAAAATTGTCTAGACTAGAATATGGCTTAATATATTTGCATTTTACGGACATTGTAATTTAATTAGAATAAAATGAAAGCATCTTAGCATGCACTGCACTTCGGTGGAACATTACGTTTTTGCATAATAGCCGAAAATTCTTGCCTACTTTTGGGGGATTTTCGCGCATAATTAACCTCACAACCCCCCTCGAAATTGAAAGTGTAATTCTGTTATGCTCTTGCATGAGTTATCAACACTTTTCAGGAGCCTTCGCAACACTGCTTAGCTATTCAAAACCAACTTTTCAGCTTCTGCTGTAGCTGCTGCTCATAATAAAACATTTCCGCATCCGCAGCGAGTTGCTAAGCTCATACCACCGCAGTCTTAGCTTTCCTATGTATGTATGTATATGGTATAACTGCTGGTTCTGCTGGTATCCTTGATCCTGCTGGTCCTGCTGCTGCTCCTTCTTCTGATTCTGATGCTTAAACTAAGCCCAAACTCGGCTCGGGTTGCTCAACAGCCGCGTCACATTTTGCTAATTGCCAGGCGGCAGGAGCGGCAGTGCCACAAACTTCGACAAGGACACGACAACTTTGCGCCCTCTTATTCTTCAGCTCTCTTTTCGCCAGCTACTGATGCACTGAGAGAAATATTTCCAAAAAAGTGCATTGAAATTCAAAATACATCTACCATAAAAGATGCTCTTTTTAATGCTTTTAATGAGAATCATATTATTTATAATATGGCAGTTTCAAGTAAACACCTTTTTTGTTTTTAAAATCTTTTTTTATTAGTGTATGCTACCTTTAAATTAATGAAATCATAACGCAGTCAGGCTGCTGCTGGCAGGGGGAAAACTGTTTTCAGGTTGCCCTTACAATTTAATTGCTAATTTTTTCTATTTTCGCCGCTGTTCTTCCACCTTGAGCCTGGCTTGATTGCTGTTTTTGTGTATATAAGTGGGTAAGGCAGGGGAGGAGCTCAGGTGGCAGAAAAAAAGGGGCGGGAAACGCCTGCATATTTTTAAATTCCATTAGCTGGGGCGATTTTCTGCTGCCGGGGTAAATTCAATTTGCATTAGCCGAGAAAGGGAGGCCTTCGTCGAGCTTGACTTTAAGAGGTTCTACCTCGATATTCAGGTTGTGTTTTATGGTCTTCAAGGACATACTTGGAAGCAGGTAGGTTGCATACATATGTGCAGCCTGTTGCCTGTTGCAGTGGCAGTAACAGTGGCACACTCGCATTTGTAGTTTAACTCGATTAGGCTCAACCGGGCACAAATCTAGGTAATTGCCAAGCTCCATAATTGCTTATTACACGGCAAACTAACTCACAAATCCCGGCCAGGCCTGGGAAATCAACCTGCCACACCCCACACCCCTGCTGTGTCATTGTCAATTTACCTGGTGGCACAACGTCATGGCCCGGAAAGGTGCCTTCCACCTACCATCCAGTGGCAACAGTAGCAGCTGTTCATGCTGCCTTTTGCAACGGCAATTGCCATTCCGGCACTCGACCAGTGGCATTTTGATTGCATTAAGCGGGTGCCTGGATAAAAGCAAAAAAAAATCTGCCACGCAAAAGGGAATGAATGAAAAACTAAGGGCCTCCGTACACCCCATAGGTCCGTAAACCCATAGTCGGTCTGTCTATCACGGTGAGGCATTTATACTCTATGAAAAGCCATTAAAAAGGACTGCTTCTTTGGTCACCAGAAGAGTGGCTTCGTTAAGCCCGCTTCACTCTTCTGTCCTAATCAGCTTTTCTAGTTCTTTAATCGCCGCGTAATAGAAGGAATAAGGAGCTCTGCTCTGCTCAGAAGCTTTGAAATTTAAAATTCATAAAGTTCTAATATTTCTCGTAATCTCACACAATGCGAGCTTAATGGGATTACGTATTCGCTGGGTCCTTGGAAAATTATGAGTTATACAAAATAAGGACTTATATATAATAAGGATAAGGAATAATTTATTTGATGTAAGTCGTTTAAGACTTAAAATATATGGTAACATTCGTCAAGAAAATATTTTTCCAAAAAGTATATATATTATTGCAATAACGCCATCAATGTAAGTCTCTTAATTAAATCAGCTGTCAACGTCATTCACATGCAAATATATGCAGATCCTTTTGGCCAACAAACTGACAATGCTGAGTTATACACTGTCCATGCGTTAATTTTAAAATATTCCTCATGGCCGAGAAAAAACAAGAAAATAAAATTGGAAAAAAATCGGTTAATTAATTAAGTATATTTACACGCAACACACAAAGGCGCAAAAAGGATCAAGGGAAAGGGATTCAGAGAAAGGCAACGGCAGAGTCAGAGTCAGAGGCAGAGCCATTGGCATTGCCTTTTACGCTTTTCCCTTTACCTTTTGTTGTTGTGCTCATATCCTTTTTTCCTCCACATTTTTTTTGTGTTTTTCTTTTTTATTTTTTATTCAGAAGCAACAATTGAGGTTAAGTGATTGTTGAGCGTGTAAGTGGCGCTCGTTAGCCGCTGACAAGACGTGTTCATCAGCATGTGGCCCACACCGACACTCACACATAGCCCAGCAGACAGGACTCGCACTTACACAGGCATACAAACACACACACACATAGACAGAAATTCGCATTCGTCAGCCTGAAAGAGAGCCAAAGGCTCCTGAAGTCGACAAACGACAGGCAGTTAGAGTTCAACGATAAAAAATGCAAACAGAGAAAGCGACCGCCATTTAAATCGGTAATTTTTCATTTCGCAATCCGAAAAGCTGAAAAGTTTTCACCTCTTTTTATCCCGGCTATATATCTCTCTCTCAGTCTATATCTTTCACTTTAACACACTCACAGGTACACCGAGCTGACCAATCGGCCAAAATGTTGTGCAATTAATTAGCAGCTGGGAGCTCCCAGTTCCTCCCACTTGGTTGCCCGCTGAACCTTCCACTGCCAGTTTTTCGTGGAAAATTAATTCACGAAACCGGCACGCACTTTAAAATCGCTTCATCAGTCATGCGGCGGTACTAAAATTATACAGGGTGATGTTAATTAGTTATATACTATATAGTTACTTGGCTTATTTATTTATTATTTCAAGTTCTCATGGTGAATGGCTTAATTGGTTTAAAAGTTAAAGGTTAGTTGAGGATAGTTTAAGTTAAAAATTTAAAATACAATCAAGGCAAGTCTGGCAATAAAAATGATGTAAAAAGAAGTTAAATATTTTCTCTATGGAGTTGTACCTTTTCTAATAATCCTACATATGTTATGCAAAGACTTCCTCAGACCTTTAATAATATACCTAATTATGCAATCTAATATCTTTTATAAAGGCTTAGCTTACAGTGCTTAGTCCACATACCAACAGCAACATCCAACAGCAAGCTCAACTATCATATTACGCTTATCTGCTTACTGTTCTTCAGTTGTTGATAATTCATCATAAGAATTACTCAACCCATTTCGCAAACTGTCAATCTCAGCAACACGAACACCTCCAAGCTCCTCCAATGACCACGCCCACAATGGGGGCTACATATATGGCAGTGTTTTTGTTTTCCCAAAGAACTGTGCTCATTTTTATGAGCCTGACATGTGAAGCGGTTCTTGTAGTTGTTCTTGTCGCTACTGGCAGCCATATAGTATATATATTCTACCCCTTGCCTTGGCCATTTCCCCGCCATTTTTCTCTTTCGTTACCTACACATACAGCTGCTACTGCCGCTGCTTCTTCTTGCCACCCACTTCCTTTGCCTCGCACCATTCTTCCGGTCTGTACCTTTCATTATTTTTTTTTGTGTACATTTTCAACTGTAATCACATCATTTTACATCATATTTCATACTTCATCTTGTTTCGGGTGAATGCAAAAAAAAAAGAAAAGTAAAAAGAAAGGGGAGTACCAGCTGCTCCTTCTCCTACTCCCCATCCTACATTCTATGTATATTCCTGTGGCATATATTTATTTTTATTATTTATTTTATTATTTCTTGCCCTTGGATGTGGCATGTGGCAAGCATACATCCCACGCAATCACAAATACTTGTTTTGAGGCACGCGGAAAATTATTTTAATCAAAGAGCCGACTTGAGATTAGGGTTATAAGGAAATGCCGATGGGTTCCGAAAATAACATTGATTGGCTCGAAAAGAGATATATTTATTATTTAATTATTTTATTTTGTATTAAGGAATTTAAATATCTATTTTTAAAAGGAATTTGTTATCTAAACTCTTGTAAATTCATTACAAACTCCAGAACAAATTAAATTAAATACTAAAATTCAGCTCGCCATGAAAAGTCATAAAACCAATCAAAGGACAATGCAAAAACGTTTTTCCTCCCATTTTTATTAACAACAACCATTGAGGAAAGTTTCGGACTTGAAGTTTTGCATAATTTTCGGTTGAATGGTCACAAGAGAGCGGAACAAAGTCCTTATTATGGAGGGGGAAGCGGATTCAAGGATTCAAGTGGAGGGGGAGTGGGGGTCTCCAAAACATTTAACGACGCATAAAATTTATAAATATTGAATGGAGTGAGTTGGAGCCGCCTAGTTGGGTCAACTCTGAATAATTTTGCATAATTAATGCAAATTGCAATTTTTGTGTATTTGTATTGGACAAATCCAAAGGATTTCCCGCATTTTGTGTTTGGTTTTGCCTTGCTTTCTCTCCACTTAAGTCTCGTCGTTTTTTTCGCCGGCTAAGGACATCAATTGGGAAATTACAATGTAAATTAACTGGATGTAAAAGTTTTCCTGCAGCTCAGGCCGTTTGCTGCATACTTAAGCAGATGAATTAGGACTCTTAGAGTTTACTCGAGCTTGGTTATTTTATTCGGTGAATGAGGACTTTGAATGGAAATTGATTTTAGTCCTTTTCGCCTTATAGTGTGGGCGTAGAAGTGGGTTAGTGCCACGGAAACTGGCAACTGGTAACTGGCAACTAGCGGAAATATTGCAACGCGTCAACATACGTTCCCTCCTACAACATTGGCAGCCGTTTGGCACGCATATCGGATGCGTAGTCGAATCAAGGGAACCGGGAAAAGAAAGAAACTTTCAAAATTGGGCCGCCATTGCCTGACAGGATGACAGCCTTGCATCCTTGCAGCCCGCTACCGGCCCGGCCGGTAGCCTGGTGGCCTCCTTGCATCCTTGTTGCCTGCGTGCCAGGCCAGGCGTCCCCTAAACACGACAGGCGGACGAAAACAAAGCTGCATTAAAAACTCATCATCCGGCCACCGCCAAGGAAAAATGCCATGCGATGGGATATCGTTTGTGGAAAAATCGGAGGGGTAAAAGGAAAACTGAAAATCTGCTATTGCTACTGCTACTGGTATTCGTACTACTGCATTTTGTGCTGCCGGCAATCGCAGGTTGACTGACATCTGGAATGCAGCTCCGCGTTTCTTGTCCTGCCGCCTCGGGGCCCACTTAAGTGGTAAGGATTACAGCCAACTGTTGTCGGCAGCTGGCACCCTGGTCGGGACAATGAACTCGCCCAAACAGCCGACACTTGAACCCAGGTAAGCCGATCTGGCTGGGTCACCTAAATTTCAAAACCAGCCATAATTGTGGTTTTGGCAAGTCAGCCATCAATGGGCCAAAGTTCAAGTTGTCTCAAAAGGAAATAGTTCGATTTCCGAAGGCTTTTGTTAAGAAAACAATTACTTAACCTTGCTATATGTAGTTGTTCCATAAGAAAACGTTTTACTTAAGATTAATTTATCGATATAGTATGTCCTGTAGAAAACATCCTCTTTGACGGATTACCATGATGTAGTGCTCGTCCTGAAGCTCCGTCCGACAAATCAAACAGTCCGGGCACGCCATAGCATCATAATTCGGAGGATTATATGCAGCTGGCATGCCAACCGACGATTACATATGAACATGCGCCACTCATTTGGCTCAAGTTAACCCGCAGCCATTCGCTCTGAATGTATTCACGATTACTCATTTGTATGTGAGTATTAATAGAGAGTGTGTATGGGTGTGTGTGTGGGGCTCTTCAGTTTCCATTCGAGTGCATACGGGCAAAATTAATTGCTTTGCACTCGAGAGTACAACTTTCAGTGTGTTCTCGCTCCGCTCCTTTGAGTTTGACATTAATCAATGACAATTTGGCATGGCCAGGCGCGTCTTTAAGTAGGCAGGACCAACAAGGACACTGGGGAAAATATTATATATTAATATAAATAATAAATCAAAGTGAGATACAAAAATAATAATATGACTATGGTAATATGACCTTAGCTTAGGTTTATAAGTGGCCAGACAAATGGTATTTGATTATTTTATTTTTAATTGTTGTCAGTGCATAAGCAGAAGCTGAACAAGAGCCGACCAAACCACTCGAAAGTGTCAATATCAAATGAATTGCAATTAAGGACAATTCATCAAGTCGTGTGTGAGGGGGTGTGGAAAGTGTGTGGAAAAGAGTTTACTCCACCGACCCCGCTGCAGTCCACCTCCTTGTCCACTTTGGTAATGCCAATTAACGATTACCCAGCTGCAATCGGTTTTCAAGCCACTTTAACTCTCTGGGCGTTGACAATTAAAATGTTCCGCAATTACTCCAACTCCTGCCACTTTGGCCCATTTACTCAACAATTGTCCTGCAGTCGGGAAAGTGAATAAAGGACATCGGACAACGAACAACGGACTTTATGCGGTTTTCCAACTCTGCTTACCGGAAACGGAAATGATAAGCGAGTGACAACTTGACAACCCTTTTTTTTATTTCGTTTACAACTCCCCCTTTCCGTGTGTGTGAGTGTGGGGCTATGACAATATTTTTTGTAAAATTTAATTAGAAAAGTTTTGAAAAGCCGGAAAGTGCCCGGTCAGGTGCATTGCCCCGCCTCTGGTGAAGACGCCTCATTTACTCTTTTAGCACAAAAGTCGAAGCCACTTTTGATAAGTGCGTGTTGCGAAAAAGTTACTCAAATTTCCAACGCCACTGAAAACGTGACAAAAACTTGTCAATGCATGCAAACTGATAGCAGTGTAGTGGCAGTCGGTAGTGGGCAGGAGGGCTTGGTTGTTCCGAGGTCCAACTGAGCGTGTCGAGTATGCAAAATAGGATGGGTTGCAAGGACAGCGACAAATGTCCGACATTAGCTGGAGGACCAACACAAAAAAAGGTGCATCAAGAGGCTCTGCTGTTTAAAACCGAAAGGTTACACACTCTATCTATTTATAGGGATATCTCCATTCTGCAATATCTGCATAACGATATTTAAACTTTTAAGCCAGCTTATTAAATAGGCGGTGTTGTAAGCTCCACAAAAATATCTTTAAAGCTTGATCTTTCAGAATATCGTCATCTTCATACCCATTGCTAGGGTATAGCCTCGAAACTGAGAGTGAGTGAGAACTTTGGGCAGGACAAAGTAGAGGAGCAAGTTCGCTGCTGGTAACCTCGTTTATTATGTCATCGTCATCGGCGAAACCATTTCGAGAGCCACCGGCAGGAGGTGCGAATAGGTGGGTGGATTGGGTGATTGGGCAGGTGGCCCTGACAGAGTCAGAGGCGGAAGCCGGGGTGTGGCAAATGAGGGAATGGATGGTTGGCCAGATAGTGGGCTCTGTAAGTTTGCTACGTGCCACGGGGTAGAGGCGCAAAAATGTTCGCACGAGCAACCGCGTGGGGCGAAAAGTTTCGCCAAGTAGAACGTAGGATAGTTTCGGGATCCACCAGAATGCAGTGGGCTGCCAGGGATCTCCCACCTGGCCGAGCCGGAATCGTAACTGGAAACTTATGCAACTGGCCAACTGAGCTTGTTTAGATTTATAAGCTGCCACTGTCCCTAAAATGGGACAAAAGTTGCTACAGGAGTTGATGTATCAAGATCCTATAGCCAACCAAAATCGAACTTGTTTGTTTGTTTTTAACTCAAGGCTAGGGTGGATATAAAAGAAAGGATATTTAGCTATTTTTAGGATAACTATAATCAATAACTAATCTCTCATAATGCTTTCTTTAAGTTGTCAAATTTTTGCGTTAAATTAAAATTCATTTTGTAAAATTTTCTTACAATGCAGAGTAATGCCTCCCAACGAGAAAATTAATTTTCCTGGACATAGCCGTATACTTTCATTTCTTCTTTCTCACACATATATTTTCTATTCTTCTTAAGAATTATATAACCCAAAATCCCTCCCTAGTTGTGCAAAGTAAGTCACAAAAACTCAAACTTTGCTTAGAACTAAAATTTTCTAATATTACTTATATTATATTTTATCATTTTTAGCAAAAAAAACTATTAAATGAAGAAGTATATGGCGGGATGTTTGACGACTATGGACTTCGAATTCCAGGATCGTTAGACGAATGCGCAGAGAATCCCGGGGATAAGGTAGCCCGGTGGTGGTTCGGAGGTATCTCCTGCTCGGCAGTTTCCTCCGTAATGGCTCCCATCGACATTGTGAAGACCCACATGCAGACTCAGAAACGGCAACGTACCATTCTGGGTACCGCCCGGAAAATTATTAAGAGGCGAGGTTTGCTGGGCTTAATTTGGAGGGTTTAATAGGGAAATATCTTATAAAAACTGCAATATTCAAGGTTATATCGGCTTTTACGATGGCTTCTCGGCGGCTGTGCTCCAACAGATGACGTCCATCAACATTAGATTTTCGGTTTACGAGGCTGGTCGGCAGAACTATATAGTCAATGATGATTCCTACCTGGGAAAACTTTTGTTGGGCCTTCTGGCTGGTGCCTGTGGATCGATTTGTGGAATACCAGCTGATCTGATCAACGTTCGGATGCAAACGGATATGAAACATCCCGAGCATGCTCGCCGCAAGTATTTTTCAAATGATCTCCTCGACGAAGTACATAGTCTTAATGGCAATCTCGAATATTTTAGTTACAAGCACATCTTTGACGCCCTGATAAGGATTCCCAGAGAAGAGGGGATTCTCGCACTGTACAAAGGTGGATCGGTGGCAACTCTCAAGGCTTCTTTGGGAACATGCTCTCAAATCTCCTCCTATGACATTGTGAGTTATAAGATTGTACATATTTATTAATACTTTAATAGTAAATAGCTCTTAATTTATGATTTGTATTTAAAGATCAAAACGGAAATGCAACATCGACTCGCTATGCATGACAGTGTACCCCTGCACTTTTTCAGTTCTTTTGTGACCTCCATAATTTCAACCACTCTGACCCATCCACTGGACGTGATGAAGACCCTAATGATGACCGGGAGGCCAGGACAATTCGAAACATTTTCGCAAGCCGCCAAGCACATGATGCGCTTTGGATACATAGGACCCTTTCGGGGCTTGCTGCCCACGATGGTGCGCAAGGGTCCTGCCACAGTTATGGTATTTGTGATGTACGAACAGTTGAGACTTCATTTCGGAAAATGCACCTTAGGAGGGATAAAAGTAAACTAACAAAGTGTTATGCCTTTTTTTTTTTTGAAGATTATGGTGGACTTGATGATCCCTATGAGCCTACTTTTGTTTCTTGTGTCTGGCAAAAAAAACCACGTATTTAGAAATACAATATAATTGAAGGGATCGTTGACCGCGTTCGTGGAGCTCAACGAAACATCAACCACAACTGGTCGCATTATAAATTGATTACAACTTGCAACGTGACTAATGAACATTAATTTGTCCAACTCCTTGACAAGGAGGACGCAGTTGGGCCACCAAAGTTGGGGGCTAAATGCCAGCACGTGCTGTGTGTGTAGTTCTAGTTAGGATGTCGCGTCCCTCTGACAACTAGGCGTATGAGCAACAATGCTCAGACAGGAACAGCAAAGGCGACGCACATATCCTTGTATTTCATACCATATCCCATACCATGCCATTCCATTCAGCGCCATTTTGTGTGGGTGTCGTGTCACGTAAACGACGGTAAATGTTGCACGTATGGACGGCATTGTTATGGATTCGTGGATGGGTGAATGGGTGTTTGTAACATATGGAGGACACTCTGGCTATTACTAAGCACCCATACACCCCTTATCCCTGCAAAGCCCACGGCTAGCTACCCTTTAATCGTGATTGCAATCATTGTGGAAATTGAATTTGTAAGTAGGCAATTTTAGGACGACGATTACGCGGAAAAATAAGAATAATGCGACGCAATGAAACTGAATTAGACAGAGCTCTAAGGTTCTTTTCGTCATAGCAGAGGTCCTCCGAAATGCAACTAACTTACACTTGAAAAGTTACCAGATTTAGTTTTAAATACAAGACTATGAAACATTTAAAAAATTCCTTTGCTAATCTAAGCTTAGTATTTTTGAAATATAGTTTTAATTAAGCAACCTAAAGAATATTTTGTATCTATTTTATAGCTTTTTATTTTCTTTAGAGTGTTTCTTGAGTCCTGTGGAGTTAGTAAGCCAAACTAACACTTGCAGGGAGCTCCCACGATTTGCATAAATGCTCAGAGCCAAATTTATGACTGACTTTCGATTGCATCGACGATGAGTTTGGGAGAAAGACGGGTCAGAGGTCGGGGCACCCTTGTTTTCTGTGCCGCTTGGCAGGTTATTAGTCGCACTGCTAGCACATTTTGTTTGTCATTAAAATCATTTGCATAGTTTGTATTTATGCAGCCGCTTTAGTGGTCGTGGTGCACTCACATCGTTTTGCATTAATAAATATAACACATACGCACTGTTGACCCGCATTCGCTTCGAACCTAACCGGCTCTGCGTGCGGTCCTCGTGTGTGTCCAATCAACGTGGAATTGAATGCTTTATGAAGGCACCAAGCCCTGTTTGTTTAACCCTTCTCTAACCGAGAGTGTTTTGCGAACACACACCACCCAACCAGGTCAGGAGTCGGGAAGTTAACAATTATTTGGCAACTGACCAGGATATCAGGTTCAAATGATGGGCAGCTTCCCGAGCTAATATTTAAACAAAAGTTTACTCTGGATAATTGGGAATTAAATGCTTTTTATAGATTTAGATTAATTAATTACAGATTTACAAAGTCTGTTTAATTACTATTGTAGAAACTTGATATATTTTATTTTTTATCCTTGAACGTCATAAAATTTAGCTACACTAACATCGTATATGGGCCACTTGCTGTGTTTTTCGATTCACTGTGAACTAGCCTATTTTCTTACTAGATATCTATTTCCTATTTCCAAAACGTACACGAAACTCTTCGAAGAGTAAAAACATTATGATCGTATTTGGAACTGATCGCAGCAAACAAGGCACCAATCCCCGGAAAAGTCCTCGCGTCCCGAAGTCCAGTAGGTGCCGGACGTAGTCCGACATTCCGCCGGGGTGGGTCATTTGGAGGGTTCGAATGTTTTCGATGGGCTGGATAAGTGGTCCATATATAATAGCAGCAGTCACAGAGCTGATTACGTGCAGCAACTTTTGGTCGTGTTTGAAATCAAAGGATCGCATGTAGAACTCCTTGGCCTATATTAATACAGAATTTATTATCATGGCCGTACAGGGCCATCATATATTCACCTGATCATAGGACGCAATCTGGCCAATGGTGCTCAAGGAAGAACGTATAATTGAGAAGAGGCCGCCCTTGTAGAGGGCCAGGAATCCTTCGTCCCTGCACACACGATAAAGACCATGAAAGGCGTGGCGGTAGTTCCATCTCTCATCCTTTGGCAAGGTCCTGTCTATGTGCATTCTGGTATTCACCAACTCTATAGGTATACCTATAGAACTGGCTATGCTTCCCGAAAATGTGGCCAATATGCACTTTTGGAAGTATCTGGAATCATCGAACCTTTGCTTTCCCAACTGGTACAGGTGGAACCGCATCGTCGTATAGGTGAGCTGCCGCAATATCTGGGCACTCACTCCATCATACAGGGAAAAGAAACCTTAAAGGATACGTATATACCTATTGTTTTATGAGGAAAAATGTTATTTTTTTTACCATGTTTTCTGATGGCCCATTGCATATTTTTAATCAATCCACGTTTTTCTTTGTCGACCACCAAACGCGTCTCAAGGAGATCAAAGGGAGCCGTTAAAAGTTGACAACAGGCACCAGCTACCCCACCGCCCCACCAGGGGGGGTTGTACCTAAAATCTCTAGAATATATATATTCTTATAATGTGGGTATTTTTGGTATCTTACATGCGAGCGTCTTTTTTTGCGCCATCATCGTAAAGCGCCAGTTTGAACCACCAATATCCATCAATACTTTAACCCAATATCGCAAGAACTTTTCCGGATGTGTCCTGTGTGCCGGGCTTCAACGTAATAATCAGCTAAAACCGACAGTCCTTATGATTTTGGAACATCGAATCTTCCCCATTTGAAATTGCGCCTAGTCTTTCTTATAGTCGATCTATAGTCTGAACGTCGGTTCCTCTCCATTTGGAATTTTGCCTATTTTTTTTTTTTATAAGGTGTAAATCATGACTACAATAAACTCAAAGCCATGTTATGCTTGGTTTTTAATGTTAAATTAATCAATAGAGTTGGCCAATGGGCTAAGAGCCGTAAGTCGTCCGTCATTCCCGATTTCCGGCCATTAACATGGGCACTTCAGGCTGCCTAATTGCTGGGCAGGAGTTCGAACTAATTGAGGCAGCTCCTCCTTTAACCTGTTCCGCCAACCAGTTGGCCAACTTTCTGGTGAACGATGGAAGGCATCCAGTGCCAGGCAGGTGTTGCAACGTTGTTGAGTAATTTGGCATAGTTTCGTGGTTGCCACAGCCGCTCCTCAGTGCCTCGACTGCAGACTGCAGAACTTTCAAGTGTGCTCCGATGCTCACACAGTTGTCATGGCATTATCACGGCCATTAGGCATCAGCCAGCAATGCGTATGTGTGCCAGCCACCTTTCCGCAGTTCCAAATTGGTAGCAACTTTCGGACATATTAGGGGCAACTCTGCGGGAGCGCCGCAAAAAGTTATTTTGGGTTGACTACCAAGTTGAGGGCTTTGCGGCGACAATGGACCAGAATTTGGTTTTGTTTCAAATTTTAGATCCATCATTTCATTTAAAACTTGTTCCTACAACTTGTACAAAATTTACGTAAAAAGCTTTCGATTTTTGTATACTATAGACATACTATACTATAGTTAATATCTTTCAGTTGATAATCCATACATTAATCAAATTATTATTTTTTTGTATAAATATTTCATACACACTTTTTCAGGACTATGCTCTTTGTAATAATAGCATACTTTTCAGGGCACAAAATGGTTTCCTCATTAGGCGATGAAAACGTCGAGCCATCAATCAAGTGCTCAATCAATCAATCGGCATTTATTTTACTGCCTGCAATTTGAGTGCAATTGCATGAAGAAAAAACAAAGGAAATTGGATAAAAACGGCGGGCAACAAAAAACTCCTGCCGCACACAAATTTATTTATTTGAATTTTTTATGAGCGGGCACTAAAAAATTGATTCATAAATTTCTACTGCGCAAATAAACTAACACAATAAGCCGCTCTACATATATACTCGGTCCCCATCGCTATCTATCTATATCTCGTTTTACAGTTAGTCGTAACTATGGGGGCGTGGCCGTGGCAGTTAAACTTATTCCACCCCGCACGAGTAAGGCCCCCTATCCCTTTGTGTACTTACTTTCGTCTGCGTAAGCGAAATATTTTCTTTTTTCTAGTTTATTTATCTTTGGAATTGTTCGTCTTTCAATTTTTTTTTTATTTCATTGAGCTTTTCAATTTGCCCGTAATATGAAATAATATATCACGTATGCACTAGCTCTCTCTCCGGCTAACTTGCCCTGAAAATTTACTTTTGCAAATTTAATGCTCCCTCTTGGAAGTGTTTTCTGTTTTTCGTTCTTTTTTTTTGCAAACTAACACGTCAATTTGAGATACCTCAACATCGATGGTTTTGTTTGGGCCAACATGGCCCTATTTTTTTTTTTTTGTAGCCAGTTTCTGCCAGAATGCTCTGGAATTCATTCGGCAGCACTTACTATACTTCGGAAAGGGAAGTCCCCGAAGAACATCCTACTGAAATGTTTTTCCTTGTCTGTCGGCATGTCTGTTTACCATTTTGCCAGTTTGCCAGTATCTTAGGTTATTAGAAAAGTTTGCGGCCTGCCTAAGAGGCAACAAAAAAGTTGCCAGTCGAAGAAAATTGCATATTGAAGTTGTTTAGGCCATTTTGGACAACCGATGAGGGGAAGTCCAAAGCCAGGTCTAAGTCCGACATGTTTGCTTTTCAGCTTGATTTTTGAACATGGAAGTGAAGTTTTTAGAACGCAATGATCTGGAAATATGATATATTTTGAAATGAGAAACTGAAGGGTATTTTTAAGAAATATTTACAGGAAATACAAAAATTTTATTTATTTTAGAACGTTAGTAGAATACAGGGCCTTAAAATTAATATATATTCTTTTTAATCAAATAATTAAATTAGAAATAATTTTTATTGTTGGAATGTGTAGACTCTACAAAAAGGCTATTTAAAAAAATCATCAAAATTCTCAACATTTTTATTTGCATTACAGCAGTGCATGCAACAGTCTGCCAACTTATAGCCGAGATATCTTCACCGCAACACCCGGCTAAGACCACTCAACAACCTCCGACCCTCTGCCCGTTGGCAAACTTTCGCCAAGTATAGAAAACAACAACAAACAAGAGCTTGCAACGGCTGTCGATGCCGTTCCAACCACATGTAATGCAGCTGCAAGCCGCCAAACTTGGCAAACTCCTGGATCAGGACCAGGCCCGAAGAGTCGAAGGGTGGTGCCAAAGAAATTGGGGAATCCGGCTAAAAGTGTGACAAAGACGAAGGAGGGGCGAGAGATTCTATCAAGTTTTTCGCTCAAAAGTTTTTTTTTCCACCTTCCTTTTTTGTGGCAAGTCGGGTCGCAATGCAACTACAACTGTTTGAGTCCTTTTGGCCAATTTTCGTGTTGAATTCTTTTAAAAAATGTTTTTGGATCAAATATCAACATCAGAACCACTGCAGGCCAACGGGTCCGCAGGTGACACACCTCTGGGAGACGGGCCAAAGGGTTAAAGCTCACAATCAACTGGTCAAAGCTGCTACAGGATAACCACACTCTGTCAAAAACCACTCTGTCCCAGTCACGAATTAAGGCGAACAGAGGTGTTGCAACTTGCTACGAAAATTCCAAATTCCATTTTACGATAATGCAACTTGCCACAAGGCCAAAAAAAATAATGAAAAATATGGTGGAAGATTGATAGTGTCGACGAGCCAAGCTGGCCCTGGGAAAAACGAGGCCAGCCTTTTTTAGCCCGCCTCGGCATTTGGGCAACATGTGTCGTAATAACAATAATAACACGACAAACGCCCAAACCACACAGCTGTGAATTCACTGCAGTTTTTGCAAAAATATTGGTTTCAAAAAAATGGAGATAGCCTGTATTTATAATATGTACAAAAAGTATAAAAAGGATAAAAATAAATAATATAAATCACAAATTAAAGATAGAAACCAAGACCATAAACGAGTTAATTTATAAATCGACTCAACTTTAAGTTTCAAACAGATTTAGTAAAACATTATTTTTGGAGCACATGGGCCACTTCTATGGCTATATCACCAGTAATCATTCGATACCTCAGTTCTTCATCCATTTCCACCAAAATCATAAAAAAAAATTTAGTTTTTAGATTTTCTGACCAATTTTTTAGGAGTTCCTCTTCAAAAAAAATAGGGAAAACGCCTGAAAGAAAAATATGGCCCACTGAAAGGTTTTATCTTCTCCAGTAATCATCCGATTCTTGAGTAGAAAACGTTAACTTATTTATGAATTGATTTTTCATCAATTTTTATCAAAACTTTAAAAGAAATTATTTGGAGCATCCCCTTAGGAGGCTATTTCTTTGCCGATAAAAATTAGGATATAGAAAAGCTTGAAGCTGTAAAAGCCACTTAAATATTTTCTTTAAAGATTCCACCTCATTTTTATTTTTCTAAGAACTTTTGGTCATCCATAAAAATGCACTTTAACTGCCCCGAGGTCTTGGGTGAGAATCGGGATCAGGATATCCGACAGTTCAAAAATATACAACAAAAATTTAGCTCGGGCCCGCATAATTGCGGATATTCCGAAAATGCCCAGCGCTCTGCTGGACGACCGGCAACGTGGCGTATACGGCAACCGCAGAGGCAGGACGAAAAGGGGAGGCATAAAGGAGCCCAAGTCGGGAGGAGGCATGAGTTTACTGCAACTAGTTCTCCTTGAGGCCCGGCTTAAGTTCTGTCGGGTTATTTAAAGTTCGCGTTATTAATAAATGCCTCACTGGGGCCGTCGCTTTGCCTTTCCTGGCTTGCAACTCGGCAAGGGTTGCAAGGATCTGTGGTATGCAGAGCTTGATTAGTGCAGGGCCTAACTTATGGCCAGGGGCTTCCATCGGCGGTGCCGGAGGGGGGAGCAGAGGAAGAGGTAAGTTGACTTCCTGCAAATTACTAGGAGTTTTGCTGGGCGCAAAGTTTGGCGCGTTATCGTCGAAAGTTTAATGGAACTATGTCGTGCCGTGCAGCGCCGCCGAAAACAGGCGGTCCGTCGCAGATGTCCTTACCCCTTTCATACTTCGTCCTTTTACCCAGATGGTGTACTGCATCTAAAAGGGGTTGGGGGTCCGTGTTAAGCCTAGTTGGTTCTCAGCAGGGGCTTAGCTAATTGCCGAGGACACCCACACATTTGACAGATTTGTTAGCACGAAAATAAAGCAATAAGCTTGGTCAGAGCAGCTAAATAAATTAATTATTATGGTGGGGAGTCCGAAAAGAACCATTCTTGTACATTGTGTTGTACAGTATTATATTTTTATAATTATTACATTTTATAAAAATTGAGAATACGACTTTATTAATGGTAGAAATCAAATCTAATTCATATTTAAACTGTGCTTGCTAGACAAATAATTAAATCTGAGTTTATATGCTTAATATCATTTGAAGATGAAATTAAACATTCTATTGACCGCAGTCAAGTAAACAAGCCACGCGGGCTTGTGCCAATGATTGCTGCCCCCGATTGCTGTCCCCATTTGTTGACTGTCATTTGTGGCAGAGAGACAGAGAGGCCCAAGATTCCCATGTCGCATCAACGCAATTTGACCCACAATCGATGGTTTATGGTTAGCCCGAGGGCGTGGCTGCGGGGGCTGAGGATGTCATCGAATGGAAATCCCGATTGATGACTGACTGAGGAAGGGGGGGGCTCACTATTGACTCTCCACTGTCTGTTTGTAATTATCAGAGGAATATCTGAAATGGTTTCCTGTTGCCTGCAGTTAATGCGCCTTAAATTGTTGCCCCCAGATACGAGCAGCGAGCTACGAGCAACTTTCCTCAAAAAGCATTTAAAACTTCTGAAAAAATGAAACTCCTGGCAGCGGGCAGAAAATTTCCCTGTTTACAAACATTTAGCAAAGTTTTTCCTTTCAGATTGTGATATACAACTTAATTACTGTGTTTTCCACATCTGGTTTACTTCCAGCGAGGAAGCAGCATATGTAAATACGCAAACTGCAATAATTAATGTTTGCCTTAAATTTTTCTCTTTCTTCTGATTACTTAGTAACTTCAACACACTACTTAAAGGTTAGGGGTTAAGAGATTAAAAGTTAGCTTAAAACTTATTGTAAAACCTTTTTTTTTAAACCCTTGCAGAGGGTATTATAATTTTGGATCGGCCGACTACATCCTACAGCTGCCATATAACAGATTGATCGGAAATGCCATAACTTCAGTATTTTTACAGATAAGGAGTTTGGATTTTTTATGGATTATATTTTTGGCTAAATAATACGACACACCACACACAACTTTCATAACGATCCTACAGGTGATAACCTAAATTTCAAGGGATCCCACCACGAAAAATGGAAAAAACAACTAAAAAATATTTTGTTTCAGCCATCACCCTATAGGGGATAACAAATAAAAAAAAAATATTTTGTCTCAGGATTTTGATGCAGAATGGTGGGGAATCGATCCAGAAATCGTTTAAGGTACTCCGCTTGAGAATCGGATGAGAATTGGGGAAGATATAGCCATTACTGTGGACCCTATAGGGGAAAACCCCATTCTCAAGGGATCCCACCACGAAAAATGGACAAACAATCTAAAAAAAAATGTTATCTCAGGATTTTGATGCAGAATGGCGAAGAATCGATCCAGAAATCGTTTAAGGTACTCCGCTTGAAAATCGGATGAGAATTGGGGAAGGTATAGCCATTACTGTGGACCCTATAGGGGAAAACCCCATTCTCAAGGGATCCCACCACGAAAAATGGACAAAAAATCTAAAAAATATTTTGTCTAAGTATTTTGATGCAGAATGGTGGGGAATCGATCCAGAAATCGTTTAAGGTACTCCGCTTGAGAATCGGATGAGAATTGGGGAAGATATAGCCATTACTGTGGACCCTATAGGGGAAAACCCCATTCTCAAGGGATCCCACCACGAAAAATGGACAAACAATCTAAAAAAAAATGTTATCTCAGGATTTTGATGCAGAATGGCGAAGAATCGATCCAGAAATCGTTTAAGGTACTCCGCTTGAGAATCGGATGAGAATTGGGGAAGGTATAGCCATTACTGTGGACCCTATAGGGGAAAACCCCATTCTCAAGGGATCCCACCACGAAAAATGGACAAAAAATCTAAAAAATATTTTGTCTAGGTATTTTGATGCAGAATGGTGGGGAATCGATCCAGAAATCGTTTAAGGTACTCCGCTTGAGAATCGGATCAAAATTGGGAAAGATATAGCCATCACTGTGGACCCTATAGGGAAAAACCCCATTTTCAAGGGATCCCATCACGAAAAATGGACAAAAAATCTAAAAAATATTTTATCTCAGGATTTTGGATCAGGATACTCCGCTTGAGAATCGGATGAGAATTGGGGAAGATATAGTCATCACGGTGGACCCTATAGGGGGAAAACCCCATTTTCAAGAGATCCCATCACGAAAAATGGACAAAAAATCTAAAAAATATTTTGCCTCAGGATTTTGATGCAGAATGGCGAAGAATCGATCCAGAAATCGTTTAAGGTACTCCGCTTGAGAATCGGATGAGAATTGGGGAAGATATAGCCACTACTGTGGACCCTATAGGGGAAAACCTCATTCTCAAGGGATCCCATCACGAAAAATGGACAAAAAATCTAAAAAATATTTTGTCTCAGGATTTTGATGCAGAATGGTGTGGAATCGATCCAGAAATCGTTTAAGGTACTCCGCTTGAGAATCGGATGAGAATTGGGGAAGATATAGCCACTACTGTGGACCCTATAGGGGAAAACCTCATTCTCAAGGGATCCCATCACGAAAAATGGACAAAAAATCTAAAAAATATTTTGTCTCAGGATTTTGATGCAGAATGGTGGGGAATCGATCCAGAAATCGTTTAAGGTACTCCGCTTGAGAATCGGATGAGAATTGGGGAAGATATAGCCATTACTGTGGACCCTATAGGGGAAAACCCCATTCTCAAGGGATCCCACCACGAAAAATGGACAAACAATCTAAAAAAAAATGTTATCGTAGGATTTTGATGCAGAATGGCGAAGAATCGATCCAGAAATCGTTTAAGGTACTCCGCTTGAGAATCGGATGAGAATTGGGGAAGGTATAGCCATTACTGTGGACCCTATAGGGGAAAACCCCATTCTCAAGGGATCCCACCACGAAAAATGGACAAAAAATCTAAAAAATATTTTGTCTAAGTATTTTGATGCAGAATGGTGGGGAATCGATCCAGAAATCGTTTAAGGTACTCCGCTTGAGAATCGGATCAAAATTGGGAAAGATATAGCCATCACTGTGGACCCTATAGGGAAAAACCCCATTTTCAAGGGATCCCATCACGAAAAATGGACAAAAAATCTAAAAAATATTTTATCTCAGGATTTTGGATCAGGATACTCCGCTTGAGAATCGGATGAGAATTGGGGAAGATATAGTCATCACGGTGGACCCTATAGGGGGAAAACCCCATTTTCAAGAGATCCCATCACGAAAAATGGACAAAAAATCTAAAAAATATTTTGTCACTATTAAAGATAGGAAGCTTGCGACTTTTTTTAAGTTTTGTATTTTAATAAATTGGCTTTATAATAAAATTCTAATAAGGCCCACTTATTAGCCATAAATATCGAACCTTAACCGGAAGGGTAAATCACTTTGTCTCCCTCCGAAGTTAGTTTTCCTTTCTTGTTAGTAATTTATAATATTATTGAATGAACGAATTTAGTTAGGGAATGTTTGAAATTTAAATTTAAACGTGAAAAGTAGTTCTACTCCTGGAATGGCATTTAAGCTTAAACACCAGCGTCTTATAGGTACACGGCTCCCAAAAGAACCTTACCTTTTATTTATTGCAGACAGGAAGACTGCTTTGAAAGGCCGGAAGTTAACTTTGCTTAACATGGCCAACTATCGCAGCATATCGCCTTGCTGGTTAATTTGATTGACATTTATCCGTTTTATTCTGTGAGCATGGAAGCAGTGTTTTTTTTTAAACAGGCGGCTATATCAATGGCCCAATGGTGGCGTGTGTCTTTAGTCAGGTTGGCGGTGTCTTCTTTTTTTTAGCATTTTCCTTTTCCCGGCTCTTGGTCTACACTTGACACAGTGTTTGCACTTTGCGCTGATTTAATCTTTTCGTTGCCTTTGGCTGAGTGTCTACCCCACCAAGGGGCGTGGCTAGGAATGTCTGGGCCCGATTGTGGGATCAGGATAACTGGATACCTACTCCGTCCCCTGATCCCCTGGCGCTAAATTGGGCGCGTGATAAAGAGCAGGAAAAGAAGGAGCTCGGCACACAAAAAAAAAACGCCTGAAAGGAATCCTACTGTTTGCCTTTGGTCTCTAGGTGTCGTTCGAATCGAAGAGTGCAGGCGGAAAAAAGGGAAAAATTATTGAACATCTGATGCAGTTATGATAATGTCAAAGCATTTCCACTCAAGCGACAGTTTGGCTAGATTTCGATTATGACAGGCAAATGGAAGAGTTATTGCAAATTAATGCAAGCCCTTCGAGTGGCCTGACAACGATTTGGGTCAATAATTGTTCAAGTTGTCGCCTTTAATGGGCAAACTTTCCATTCAGGAGCATAATATATTAAATGGCTTTTCGGTGGCTATAAATTCTATCCATTCTATTCAAAACTATTATCGGGTAAATCATAAAAACCCAATGCAATTGTTGAATATAATTCCTTTCTCTGTCTCTAAGCGACACGCCCCTAATCCAAAGCTTATAGACACACGTGCATTACTATATAAATATGTGTATAAAATCGTATATATATATACATAAATATAAAACGCTGTACTTTATTTGTGGGCTGACCAAGTTGCGTGGTCCAAACAATATTTATAATAATTTACAGAATTTATGTAAAAACTTTTTTATGTGTTTGTGCCATAGAGGCGCAGTTAATTTGGCCAAGTTTGCGGCTTGTTTGGCGGCCAATCGTGTAATTTTTGTACAATTTATACCAAATAGCTATGAAGGCGATTACTTCACCAACTTTACTATTAAGGTGTATTATAGAAATATTTACACGTTTACTATTATTTTAAATTATTTTCACTGTTCACAATTAAAATTGATCTATGACTGCTATAGTCATAATCGAAAAAGAATGTGGAATTCTATATCTTAAAATTTGAGAGTCAGAACCCACAAACTCACCTGTTAAATTGCTGATATACCTGCCCTGTATAAACCCTTGAATAAGTGGCAGTTTGGCCAAATTGCTATTTTAGTTTACTCTCCCCAATTTTAGCGGATGGGCGTATGGGCTGGTAGATGTGTGGATATGTGGGGCGTGGCTGTGGCCATAACGGACCTCAGCCATAATTTAAACCGGCAACGTGTTATCAGACTTAATATGTAATACATTCTGGTGGTCAGTTGGGATCGGTTGGGGAATCATGGGAGAGGAGGAATGAAGAGTGGTTCCAAACAAAGTTGGCCAAATAATGGTTCAACTCCCTTCTCGTTCTCGGCCTATTGTTTCGGATTAAACTCTCTGCTTGTGTGGCTGTATGCGTGCACGCCCGATTTGGCCCTTTTGTTTTGGTTTATTGTTTTTGAAATGCACATAAAATGCGTTCTGCTCTTGTCTTTTGTGTCTCACTGCAAGCATTTGAGGCTCATATTTTATTGATAGCTTGTGGAAAACAGTGGACTGGACTGGATAATTCCCGAAAAATCGCATTTTGTGGCCCAGCATGAATGGAAAATAAGCTTAGCCAGGCCGAAACAATTTAGACCGCTTAAATCCGTTCTGTGGAAAGTAGCCACAATCATAAAAATATATGATAAACTAATTTCAATCATTTTTGCAAGCCATTATGATTAGTCGGGCTTTTTTTTGGAAAAGGACTTAACGGTATTAAAAACATGGAATCAATTGCTATTTTTAAATCCTATTTTAAAACAATATATACAATCCAATAAAAACACTTTTAAATAAGGTATTTTGATCCATATATTGAGATTAAATGAGAAGTTTAAATTTTTTAAGAAATCTCTAAGGTAAATTGAATGTTATTTTATTTTGTATTCATTATAACGTATGTTCTTTGTAGGACAATTTTATAGAGAATTATAGAGAGAAGAAGAAAGTATAGAATGTTCGCAATACCTTCTACTAGTACAGAAGGTTATATTTTAGCATATGATTATGCATTTTCCTGAAAAGTTTAAATTATTATCGTTTAAAATTAAAAAAAAAAAAAAATGCTGTTATTTAACAGCACCGCTTGGCGCTTAACATTGCCACATTTAACAGAACAGCTGTTCAGTGGGTATTCCCCGAAACTGGTCACATCGAATCTGACAAACAGAAGTGATTCATACTAATAAAACAACGTAGATTGATTAAAATCTTCAATTTCCAGTTGCAATAAACTGTCAGAAAACTTTTTTACTTCATTCGCAAACAGAAATCCATCAAGCTGGGTAACGACATGTCTACGAGTTCAATGGAAAGTAAGTGTATACGAGCGATGACGAATTCATTCTCACCCACCCACTATTGTACATATTTTTTTTTTTTTTGGATAGAACATCTCTTCAATCTAAAATTTGCTGTAAAGGAACTGGAACGCAACTCCAAAAAATGTGAAAAGGAGGAGACCGTGGAAAAGAACAAAGCTAAGAAGGCCATCCAAAAGGGAAATATGGATGTTGCCCGCATCCACGCAGAAAATGCCATTCGTCAAAAAAGTCAGGCCGTTAATTATCTGCGGATGAGTGCTCGAGTCGATGCGGTGGCCAGCAGGGTGCAGTCCGCTCTGACAACCCGCAAGGTTACTGGATCCATGGCCGGAGTAGTGAAGGCCATGGACGCAGCGATGAAAGGAATGAATCTGGAAAAGATATCCTCGCTAATGGAAAAATTCGAATCCCAGTTCGAGGATCTAGACGTTCAAAGCTCAGTAATGGAGGGCACTATGTCGGACACGGTTACCACATCGGTGCCCCAGGGCGACGTCGACCATCTTCTTCAGCAAGTTGCCGATGAGGCGGGCCTGGAGCTCAACATGGAATTACCCAGCGGCGTGCAGAGCCAGACGATTGGTGCCTCCACGGCAGTCTCCCAAGAGCAGGATGAGCTCACTCAGCGCCTAGCGCGTCTCCGACAGGCCGAATAAAAGTTGAATTTCCTTGTTTTATCCATTAAGTACCTCCAAAATATAAATAAGAATAGTATCTGTGCTTTAAAATACTCGGAAGCTTTTTAGTCCACATTTTCATTGGTCACCGGTTATTAATTTCTAGGTCGCCTTTTTTTGGGATCTTTTGGCAATGAATGAAATTATTGTAACTCATCGGTTTCCTGCTTTCGCTTCTTTTATGCTAAAAATATGTTTTTATCCGTATTATTTCAAAAACAGATTTAAATAAAGTCTCTGCTTTGACTTTCAAAGATAGTTTTCTTAAGGAAAAACTTGATTTTTAAAGAAGTTATAAAATTATAATGATTTTATGCCTAAATTTTATTATGTATCTTAAAGTTGGTTTTGATATATACTACGTTAAGGTTGTTTGTGGCTGTATTGGCTGTACGATGGAGCTCGGGCTAGTGGGTTGCTTAACACGTTGTTTTCGTGGCTTTTTAGCCGCTGGAATAGTAGAACCAGGAGCCGTGGCCTCCCCGTCGATGGGTTGTTTGTTTTTCGGTTTTGGTCCACGACGCTTCTGCTCAGTTTTTCCTTTCGGATGCGGTGCCTCCATGGGTACTGATCTCCAGTTGTCGCCATGCTTATCTAGCCGTTTCTTTAGCAGCTTAACGTCGTAATCGCGACGCCTGATAATCTTCTTAATGCCGTTTACCCTGGAAATATTATATGTACATAAATAAATATGTAAGCCCACAACTGGTCTTTAGTAATTTGATTTTGCTACCTCATCACACATCGTTCATTTTCCGCTTGTATCCTTTGGCATTTGTGGTACAGCTTTTCCACCATTTCCTTGTAAAGGATGCTCTTTGCGTTAATCAACATTTTATTTATATATTTTTATTATTATTGTTCATTGCTTACAAGTTCGAGAAAATATCGTATAACTAGCTACTAAAAGAGATGCCAGATCTTTTTAATTTTAGCATTATTCGCATTCTTGAATGTAATTATGATAGGGTGATCACTTAAAGCGTATCTATAATGGTTGATATTAAAATTAACATATACTTTAATTATAAAATGTATGTTTCCAGAATATAAAAGATATTTATTTAATATTTTTCTTTAAGGCTACCAGCTGTTTTTTGTTGTCAGAGTGTTGCCATATGAAGTCAGAAACCGGCAGAACCTATCGGTATTGGTGGCAACATTGGAAGGTTTGATAGAAAAAACTTGTCTTATTGCTGTTTTTTGCAACTCGATAAAGCATTAAAGGCATGCCAAAAGAAGCTTCCAATTTAAACGTCTCGGATGTATATTAAATTTTAAAGATAAGCCTTTTTGCATATTATGTCAAATACTGCTAACTCAATCAACATGCCAACAACACCAAGTGCCCAAGGATCCGGAAATCAAAATACCGCAACCAGCCAACAAATCGTTAACAAGTTCCGGGAGATTATTAAGGATCCCAAGAGCCTGGATGAGGCTGTTAACTATATGTACCAGACACTAGTAGATGACGCAGTAGCCGGTATTTTTATTGAGACGCATCACCTGCGCAAAACGGGAAACCTTTCGGCCCTAGACGGCGTGGCTGAAGACTCGACCTACCGCATCTGCGAGATGCCGAACCTGGATATATTCGGAATCTCAACTGCCAAAAAGCCTATGGACTGCACGTGCCCCAACTGTGATCGCCTCGTAGCCGCTGCGCGCTTCGCTCCGCATTTGGAGAAGTGCATGGGGATGGGAAGAATATCATCGCGAATCGCCTCCCGCCGCCTTGCTACCAAGGAGGGATCTAGCACATCCCATCTCCATTCGGGAGGCAATACTGGAGGCACAGATGATGAAGACGACGTGGATTGGTCATCAGACAAACGCAAGAAGAAATCGTCTCAGAGCTCCCGCAACAATGGCTCCAAAAAGAACAACGGGAAAACGTTTTAATTAAGATTTAATTGTAATTTTGATATTGTCATAGTAAATGATTTTCAAATCTATTATATTCTCTACAAGAAATTCTTTTTATTTAAAAGCGAACAACTTTTTGGCACGGTGAAGAGGACTTTACTTGATAAATCTTTGCATTTTTAATATCCCCTCTCGTCAAGTGCATAGACTCGAATATAGTCAATAACTAGTGAGGGCTGCTTCCAATCATTGAGGAATTTCAATGAACTTTTCAACATTGATGGTGTATGTTTGTAAGCTCCCAAGTGCTGCTCGATTAGAATATCAGGGTTAAAGTTTTCAAAACCGCCGACGGTTAAACCAAGAGTCAGATAACACTAAAAAAAAAAAGAAAAAATGTTTTATAAAATTTAAATAATTTTAAAAATTATTTCTGTTCAAGTTACTTGTGTTTGAAATTTTTTTAAAATTTGTTGATCCGTTATTTTACCAATCGACTCGCCGTCAACCTTGAAAATGATCTTATCATGTCTCCAAATGATAGTATAATTGTGAAAATCTTTGGAAAATTCTGTTTCACTTTTCTTGGAAACATATTTATCGAAGCTGCACTTCATGGGTTTATCCGGACATAAATCCCAATGTAAAACACTGCCAAAAAGAGTTTTCCCGCTAAAATCTCTCAAATCTCCTTTCGTTTGCAGCATCTTATTTCCTCTCGAAAATAAACGAATTTGCGGAGATAACTTATCACAAGGTGTGTAGTCGGTCGGTTTCAAAACAATGTCTGAAATATATTAATCAGATTTTATTTTTTTCTGAACCAGTTTATTGTATACTTACTTGGGACTATAAAATCTCCTCTCGGCAATAATCCCCGGAATTCAATTCGTCCATATTTGAAGGAGAACTTTTTTTTGGTGTGAATGCTGGCAGACCCATTCATATCGTGGTCAAATGGTTTGGGCCTACACATTTTATTATGTTGATTTTCTTTGTCTTTACAATCTGGATATGTCAATCTGCACTCTGATGTGACATCTTTGGTGGTGGTGCAATCTCTTAAAATATCACTATTATTCTTCGCAACCGTATTTCTAGTTACAGTTATATTTAACATGTTATTATCAATTTTTGAGTTTTTAGATTCTTTCGTAAAGACAACTAACTCGTAACGACTATCATACAGGTTCCGCACCTCATGCGTCCACAATGAATTATTTATCTCCTGTCCGTCAAAGTTTTCTTCCAGTATGAGTTGACCAGGATTGAAAGTATGGTTCGAAGAATCTTTACTTGGTTTCGACGGTTCGATTATCAAAGATTGTTGTTGACATTTAGACATTAGAGACTCTAGGGATTTATTTGACAACTGACCCTCGGATTTTTTGCCATCACCGTTGTGCACTGTTTCCAGGCTTGTGAATTTTTTATCTGTACCTTCGATTATTGTCCGTATTCGAATTAAGGAATCGGATGTTATTTCATTTTCAAACTCCATTTCATATTCACTATCCCAGGGATGCGTTGCGTAGGTAACATTAAAGGAAACACACTTATTTTTTCGTTGAATTTCCGCTTGAAACATAATGGAAATTACATTCTCTAGCTTTCCGGGAGGAATCGAGAGGAAGACTTTTCTGCCATTAACTTTCACCTCTGGATCCGTTAAAGTAAACGCACTCAAAGAACAAACGAGGCTGACCAGCCAAATTAAGACACAACCTCTTCCCATTTTGTATTAGTGTAGACTGATCACTCTAGATCCAGCTATCAGGCCACCAATGTTATCAAGGTTGATAACCTATAAGTTATAGGCTATAACCCGCGTTATTTTTATACGTGTATTTCCATTATTTTTTGGAATTTTGGTCATTGTTTTTATGTTTTTATACCCTTGCAGAGGGTATTATAATTTTGGTCAAAAGTGTGCAACGCAGTGAAGGAGACATCTCCGACCCTATAAAGTATATATATTCTTGATCAGGATCACCTCCTGAGTTGATATGAGCATGTCCGTCTGTCTGTCCGTCTGTCTGCTTCTACGCGAACTAGTCTCTCACACCCTTCTTTCCTTTGCACGCAGTATATAAGTCGGAACGGCCCGGATCAGCCGACTATATCCTATAGCTGCCATATAACTGATTGATCGGAAATGGCCCAACGTTCGTGTTTTTTAAATTAGAAAGCTGGAACTTAGTACAGATTATATTTTTGGTCAGATTATCCGACCTACCAAATTTCATAAGGATCGGCCGACTATATCTAATAGCTGCCATATAACTGAACGATCGGAAATGACCCAACTTTCGTGTTTTTGAAGATAGAAAGCTGGAACTTAGTGGAGAATAAATATTTGATCAGTTTATTCGACCTACCAAATTTCATTAGGATCGGCCGACTATATCCTATAGATGCCATATAACTGAACGATCGGAAATGACCCAACTTTCGTGTTTTTGAAGATAGAAAGCTGGAACTTAGTAGAGAATAAATATTTGGTCATTTTATTCGACCTACCAAATTTCATAAGGATCGGCCGACTATATCTTATAGCTGCCATATAACTGAACGATCGGAAATGACCCAACTTTCGTGTTTTTGAAGATAGAAAGCTGGAACTTAGTAGAGAATAAGTATTTGATCAGTTTATCCGACCTACCAAATTTCATTAGGATCGGCCGACTATATCCTATAGATGCCATATAACTGAACGATGGGAAATGGTATTTGGTAGAAATATCAACTTTCGTATTTTTGAAGATAGAAGCCTTGGGCTCTTGTTTATAAAATTTTTATTGTAATTAATTTGTTTTATTATGATGTAATCATAAGGATCGGCCAACTATATCTGATGTTTGCGATATATATCCGGTTTTAACTGCAAGGGTATATCAACTTCGGCTCCGCCCGAAGTTAGCTTTGCTTTCTTGTTTTTTTTACTTTTAAGGTAATTAGAAGGGAATACGATTAATTTTATTTAAGTTCCATTTTTTATTTTCAGCATTTTCTTCAAAGTATCGATAGAAATTATAATTTGGTTTGGTATAGAGCATTTTGAATTTTATTTGATATAATTATAAATGTGCTGTGGAAAGTTTAAGACTGAACTTTCTCACTTTATTGACTTTATATTGAAATATTTAAAAATGTATTATTTGCAAAATCGGATTTAATTAGTTAAATTTTATGGATAATCTTGACAAATATGTGAAAAAAAAAAAATAATTTTATTGACCTTTAGTTTTCTGGTTGTAGTTGACCTTTCTGGTGAAATACCCATATATTCGTTTATTTACGTTGAAATACATAATAAACCATAAACATACATATGTAGGTCCAAAAACATTTATAATGTTTTTATATCTCATTCTTATCCGTTGAGTAGACTTTTATGCTCCTAATGCTCAGTTTTGGTTGAACCCACGATGAGGAATTAACATGGCTTTTTATAATCGATGAAATTTTGGCATTGGAATGTACGAAATTGCCTCCTTTTACTATTCGGGAATCGGGAAAATGAAGTTCACCCCCTACCGTCAAAAACAACTGAATGTGGCGCTAAAAATTCGTAAAATGTTAATTTATATAATCATATTTGAACAAATCTGCATAATTACCTCTCCATTTAACGATATTTCCTCCATTATTTCCTTGTTATCAAATATAGCGTAGGTCTGGCCATTCAACTTAAACGTTATACTATCGCTCTTCCAAATGGCAGAGTATGTATGATATCTGTTTCCAAAGTGTTCGTCGCTGCGAAAAAATTGATCTGCCTCGTGGGGTTCAAACTTATCTTTGTCCGGAGATTTTCTCAAAACTCCAGCAAAAAGACTTTTACCTCCGACCTCGTTGTTGGCAGTGTCTTTTAATTCGGAGTTACCCCGCACAATAGCAATGTTGATGGCATCGTTTTCAGTTGCTAACTGCATTCCTGAAAGTTTGAATCAATTTATAAAATAATTCAAAATAATATCTATCATCAAATTACCTGAAAATAAAAAATCTCCGTGGGCAACCTGGGCCTCAATATCAATTCTGACATGCCTAAATTTTGTTTTAGACTGTAGCATTGCAGCTTGAAATGGTGGAAGCAAGTTGTTGCGATAATATCTTTCTTCTTTTTTGTCACGAGTGCCGCATTTTAAATTTCCATCAACTTCATCAGTTCCAATATATGAACAATTTTCCAGAAAGGTTTCTCTAGTGCAATTGGTAACCTTTAAATGCAATGTTTTGTTTTCTATGTAACTATTTTGCTTTGACATTTTAAAAGAAACGCCTTCACGGTAGGGATGCTGGAACCGATGGATCACGTAGTGCTTCCAATTATCCATATTTTTTTCAAAGGAATCGGAGAATAAAAGTTCTCCGCTACATTTAACAGGAGTATTTCCCACTTTAGATATAGATGGAATACACACATTTGGGTCTTTTCGAAATTTTCAGCAACTTATGTCCTGGGAAGAATTTAATGGAAGTTTAATAATTTTCCTGACGGGTTGAGGTGATTTTTGTTTTTCCGATGCTCCATTTGTTTTGACTTTGAATGACCCTATAATTGTTTCATTTTGTTTGGTCTCTAAAATAGCGTCAATTGTGAGTGTCTCATTCAGGAATTCGTGTATAGCCCATGGGTGCACTTCTTTGGAATCGCATTTGTAATCGTAAGATTGACACGTGTCATTCCGTTTGATGGAAAAGAAAACTGACTTAATGTTTTCTTCTAAAAATTATAAAAAAAAAAATTATTTTAATATTTTAAAATTATTTAATGAATTTTAATGAAACAAAACACACTATATGTACATATACATATTTGTGTCAATTAAATTTGTTGATAACGAACATATACATACCAAAAATTATTGAGTATGAAAAAAACATATACATATGTATGTACATATATTTGCGATTTTTTTATTAATCTATTTACGTTCAATTGTTGAAAAAAAGGAATTGTGGTTTACTTTCCTATTCAATATTACAGTCTTACAAAAAACATACCTGGAAACGAAACCCAAGCCGAACCTTGTTCTGTGACGTTCACCAGTAAATTTGGTATATCGTGATATTTTAAACCGTTTACAAAAACGACAAATATGGTAAACAGGAACAGCCTCATCGTCTCGAGATTTAAAAACGGACTGATAATGAAAATTCATTATGCTCTTACCTCGCACTCTGCTTTAACCTATAAATTATAGACACAAACAGTGAGGAACAAAATGACACATACAGTAGAATCCGGCTATAACGACTCCGCTTATAGCGGCCGTCCGGTTATGGCGAATAAAAATCGATGGTTTGTTTGGTCCCCATACAAACTTATATGAAAGGAACTCCGCTAAGAACGTTTCCGCTTTTACCATAATCCGCTTATACCGACGAAATTTTTCGCAATTCAACTGGATATTGTGAAGCTCCGAAAAAAAATATGTACAGAAAATTACATCAAACGACGCTGTAAGAAATATACGTATTTATAGGTGATCGGCACCCTTGCCTGTGTGCGTAGCAATGATACAAAGATTCTTACACTCTCACTACTCTCTGCGAGATAGTCAAAGTGCTATGTTAAATTAAATTTATTAAATTTTTTGGTTTTGATTAAAAAATTGATTTGTTTTATTTTAGAAACCTATTACGAACATGGCAAACATAAAATAAACAAAAAAATTAAAAAAATTTTTTTTGCTCCTTTTGGTTATGGCGTCGTCCGGATATAACGACGTAAGATCGTCGGTCCCTTGAAAGTCGCTATAACCGGATTCTACTGTATTTTTAATCTTTAAAGTATGAATTTTAAATACTCAGAAGCCATAAGAGCGAGAGTAAATGGTAAGCACCACTTTTCTTAGATTATGTATTCAGTTTAAATTAAAATGACATATTTAATTTAGTTCTTAAATATCGGCTATTCCGGCGGATGGTCAACCAGGACCGAAAAAATAAATGTCCATATTCCTCGATTCTTTTTTTGTATTTTCATAAATAAATACCCAAATTTTCATAATCTATTGGATTCATAGCATATTCCTCGATTCTTTTTTTGTATTTTCATAAATAAATACCCAAATTTTCATAATCTATTGGATTCATAGCATATCTCAGCTTTTAAAAAAAAAAAAAAGTCAAAAAATGTAATTTTCATCTTTTTTTTTACTTTTAAAGACGTTTTTATGTTTATTTATTTCTCAAGGAAAACATATGATGTTTTTGCTCTTTTTGTACTAAATCTCTTAATAACAATCTAATAAGACGAGAAAAATTCAAAAATTCATTTTTTTTCTTCTTTTCTTTTCCTCTTTTTTTGCTAACTAGGCTGTGCGTCTTTTTTTCACATTTTGAACTCTCCGGGTCAACAACCCCTTCAAAAAAAAAATATCCCAAATTTCCCTATATCTTACTCGGTGGCATCACTAGGCCGACCATGTCCAACTAGGTGGCATCACTAGGGCCTACCATGTCCGACTAGGTGGCATCACAAGTCCGACTTATTTATCGGCCACAACAGCCACGCTTTCCAACGTCAAATGCTAATAGAAAAAAGGACGATTGAATCCCCTTTTCGGTGCAGACCCATTATCAGGAGGCCCCTCCGGACCCCATCTTCAGCGCCCAACGTGGGAGATGACCCCTAGGACTCAACCTCTTCTTCTCAATCTCGACGTTTGGTGCCACTGCGCTTGGGGTTGTAGGCTTCCATGGAATTTCTAGACGCTCCACCCATTCTCTGCAGCCTCTTCCGACCAAACTGATCGAAGCTCCAGAATCCAACAGACCTTTCACCACCATTCCTGCCACCATGACCTTAGCGTAGGGTCGGGGGTCGATCTTGGTTGCCCCTCGCGTCATTGGCATCACCGATCTGCTTACTCCCTGGCGTTCCTTTTTCCTTCTTCTAAAGCGCTCTCGGATCTTTTTGACTCTTCTCGTGACCATCGTCATTCCAGACAGCTGGTTCTGCCGGAAGATTCTCTCTCTCGCCTCTTTGTACCGTCGCACCCTCTCCTCCAAGCTCTGAATCACCTTTTGTTTCGCTTGCTGTATCCTTCCGGCTTCATCTTGGTTGTCGCGTACGGGTCGGGTTTTTCGGGTTTAGCTATATTAACCCGGCTCACTGCCTCCTCTGGACCTCGGGCTCCTTCGCTGAACGTTGGTTGCCCGTTACCCCAACGTTCCTGTTGGCGTTTCCCTGCCTGCAGTTCGGACATTTTGGCGTTACGGTGTTGGCCAACCCAGACTTGTAGCAGAAGATCCGTCGCTGCGCTGCTTAGCAGTCCATGTAAACGTGACCCTGTTGCTGACAGTTCCAGCACTTGATCACTTTCTGGGGTGCGCCGTTGGTTATTGCTGCAACCGTTTCCTCCGACCTTTTCCTTGCGCCTCCTTCGATTCGATTGTCCAATAAGAATGCACCTCCTCCAGTCTTCCTACACGTCATCCCGAGGCTTGTATCCAGTGGCCATTCGTTGCCTATACCCTGCTCCTCGCTCCGGAATTGGGACCCGTTCTACCTCCTTACATTGGTCGTGTAGGTGTTCCAGGGTGTACACCCGGATCGGATAGACCCACTGCCTCATCGGCTCCAGCAGATTTCGTTTTGCCGTCTTGTTAATCCAATCATTCTCCACTCCTGATTTTATGGATGCCACCAGTCTATTGAGGGCCATGAAATAATCTTCCAGCGACTCTCCCTGCCGTTGTTTTCTTTCCGCGATGTCCTGTATTCTATCATAATCGCTTCTGTTGTCGCAATATCTGCGTTGGATGGCTTCGTTTAGTTCTCTCCAGTCTTGTGGCGGCTTTGTCCTTATTAGTAGCCAGTACCATTCGGATGCTTCCTCGGTCAGCAATCGGTGGAAGTCCCGTAGCAGCTCAATCCATGGCGTCGCATACTACTTTTGTAGGTGTTCTACTCGGAGTACGAAATCCTCCGCTCTCATCGTTCCTGGACGCCCGGAAAACAGACAACCCCACTTATCTACGGGTACATATTGCCGGCGTGTTTGCTGCGATTCCTGTCCCGGGGGTATTCGATACGCCCCTATTAGCTCGCCAAGGAAGCTCCTATTACGGCTTGAACTGCGGGGTCTCCTTTCGGTCTGCTGTGCCGGGAACTCCCAATTTCTATTCCTTTCCGCCCTTTGATTTTTTTTCCGCCATTACTTGGTTACGAAAGACAATAAGATCATTCGGTCCTGGAGCATCTCCGTCTCCTGTTGTTTCCCGCATCTGAGCTCGGTGGCGCTAGTGAAATTGTCGGCTTTTCCGCCTTTCGCTTGTCCTCCTGACGCATTCCTGTACTTGAAGAACCGTCTGCTGACCCTGCCGGCTGATTATTCTCCACCTACGTCGTCATTGAGGACTCGGAGGATCTAGAGGATGGGATCTTTTCCCTGGTTTGCTCTATCTTCCGGATAATCTGCTCGAATCCTGTCCTCGTGCACGCGTCGATCCTTCGATCTACCAACTGGCTGAGATCCACCCTTAGCTGCTCTTGGGAGTGGATGCTTGGTCCAGGCTGAGGTTTCTCGGAATCGCCCCCCTTTGTTGTGCGCTGAGCCGACCGGTCTCTCTAGTATCTGTACCGCCCTGTGCGCCCCCTTCCACTCGGACCGCCCATGGAAGTGTGATTCGGAAGTTTTCTTTCAGATTCGGAGTTTTGGTTAACCTATCTACCCGGAGAACTGTTTTAACTCGCCTAAAAGCTCTATACCTAACTGAATAAATAAAGGATAAATACTAGGGAATACTTTCAACAATATCAATAAATAAATATATCAATAACAAAAATAATTAAATAAATAAATATATCAATAACAAATAAATAAATAAATATCTAACAAAAAAAATAAATAAATAAATATATAAACAAGAAAGGAAAGCTAACTTCGGGCGGAGCCGAAGTTTATATACCCTTGCAGTTAAAACCAGATATATATCGCAAACATCGGATATAGTTGGCCGACCCTTATGGGAATAGGAATATATAATCCAATTTTTTACAATACAAAATCTAAAAAAAGTCCCAAACTTCTATCTTCAAAAATACGAAAGTTGATATTTCTACCAAGTACCATTTCCGATCGTTCAGTTATATGGCAGCTATAGGATATAGTCGGCCGATCCTAATGAAATTTGGCATGTCGTAATTTTTTGCCAAAAATAGCTCTCATGTCAAATTTGAACTCTTTAACTCTAAAAACACCAAAGTTATTCAATTTCCGATCAATCAGTTATATGGCAGCTATAGGATATAGTCGGCCGATCCCGGTCGTTCCGACTTATATACTGCGTGCAAAGGAAAGAAGGGTGTGTGCAAAGTTTCAAGAGGATAGCTTTAAAACTGAGATACTAGTTTTCGTAGAAACAGACAGACGGACATGCTTATATCAACTCAGGAGGTGATCCTGATTAAGAATATATATACTTTATAGGGTCGGAGATGTCTCCTTCACTGCGTTGCACACTTTTGACCAAAATTATAAAACCCTCTGCAAGGGTATAAAAACAATAGAAACAATTTTCCAACTCACACAAATATTATACAAAATAAAATTAAAAAAAGTAATTTTAAATATTTGATCCATGGCTTTTATTCGCTTTGGCATGCTTTCTATTCATTTTTTAATAATATTCTGGGGTACTTGCTTCCACACCGGCTCCACAGGCCTCCAAAGCTCGGCACGATTGCAAGGTATAAATTAAAATACATTACCTTAGAAAAAAAAAAGTCGTTACGATTTATTTTTTCGTTTATACAAACATAAATGGGCGCGTTCTAAATAAATCCAAAAGGTTATCATGTAGAAAGACTTTCAATTCGCATACACTCGTACGAAATCAATAAGCATTGCAGGCTGCTCCCAAGTTGGCAGCCAATCGCTTTCGTGGGCGTGGAACTCGATCTTTGCCAGAGGGTGATAGTTTCTCCAGGGCTTCTCATAGGTCGCCGTACGAAGATCGTCGATAAAGTCTCCGAATCCACCCACAGAGAGTCCCAAAGTGATGTAAAACTTACGGAACCCATGGAAAAGATAAGCCACACTAAATATTTTTAAACTAAGTATATTAACGAAGACTATCTTACCAGCCTATCAAAAGGAGCCATGGGACCACCCTGTTTCCACCTGGGATTTAGATCCAATTCCGCAAAGCCGTTCAGTATCTCTCCATAGATCTGGCCATCAACTGAAAACTGTAGCCCTGTGCTGCTCCAGTCCATACTATAGGTGTGAAAGTCGTTGGAAAAGTGCGAACTCCTCCGCTGGCTGACCAAGGAATCCTCCCTTAGCTGGGCATCTGGAGAAAGGATGGGTCCACCGTACAGTGATCTTCCGTCGACGAGCTTCCCTCGCGGCATCTTCAGCTTGGAGTTTCCCCTGGCAAAAGCCACTCGAAGCTGTCCTGATTCATAGCCCGTTTGGCCGTACCACTCCGTAAGGGGTTCCAGCAACAGGAGGGGCACCATCCAGTCCCCTTTCGGAAATCTGGCCCTTATTTCGATGCGTCCGTATTGGAAGGCGAATGACTCCTTGGTGTTAATACGGGGTACCACTACAGGTGGCATTATGCCACTGGGACCACTGCCGGTGGTTTGCAGCACACATTCTCTGCGTCTGTTGTGGGTGCCTGTACACCGTTCGGAGAGATCCAGCCTGGCATTGGCAATGGACAAATCTGGGCGATAGCTTGACCACAGCACAGGCTCGATCACCAGATTGCCCTCCTCCACCCTGGCTCTTCCATCATACAAAACAAACTCAGCATCTTTGGTGTCGAGCGGCAGGCGAACTTCATGAAGCCAGAGGGAATCATTAAGCTGATCAAAGGTCTCCTGAAAAATAAGCTGTCCTTTGCAGATGGGTCCACTTGGAGCGGGTGAAACCTTTGTCGAAGATGGCTTGCACGGTTCAGGTGATGTAGATTCCACAAATCCTTCAACGTTATTCGATGGATTGCCATCTGTGGGATCGTCATCCTCATGGGACGTACATCCTCTCGGTAGATAGTTCCCTTCCAAATTGCAAACCTGCAAGGGCTGACCCATGTCCTGGTACACTGCCTTTTCGTGCTGTACACTTGTCCACAGATACAGGACATCGTGAGCCCTTAAGGGAACGGACACAAACTCACTTGTCCATCTCCCATTCTGAGGTTTGGTTAACCTCACAGTGTACTGTCCTTGGTTGAAGGATGTAAAGTTTTTGTTGCGATTGGCATTAAAGGCAACCAGTTTCACACCGTTTTCATCTAAAACAAAACATATTTTAAAATCTCTTCAAATTTTAAATAACTATTTACTTTTGTTGCTTTTGTTTTTAACTTATACGAGAGGGCTTCCCCTTCACGAAAAAGCATTTTTATAAATTGTAAACAAACATACATACCTGGTATAGAGATACGAAAGCCATTTTCCAGCAGCTCCACCCTGGGCGTCGGAGTTTTATATCCTTTAATATTGGCAATGGTGATAAGAAGGAGTATACCTAAGCCCAATCCTGGCATTTTTAATCCTCACTTTTTCTCTTTTCTATGAAGAAGATCTAAAGCCTCTGACTCAGCCTGTATCTCTACCTCAATTTGAGACCGGTTTCTGCTGCGATTGCTGCTGAGTCTGGGCGATTGTTTATTTTTGCTTGGCCCCTAATCGCGAATCGGCGTATGTTTGGTGATTCCCGCTCATGTTAGCACCGGCTTCGATCTCGTCTGCTCCTCTGATTAAACAAATCAGTATTTTCGACTAGTGGCGGGAGTCTCAATCTCTCGTTCGACTGACCCCGCTGATCAACCTTAGCTTTCAACAGCTGATAAGCTTATGATAAAGCTTACTCGCATAAAAATATTTTTATTTTTTATCTCTTATATATATTTTTCTAATGAAAAAATATTCCGAAATTCTATTAAATTTTAGGGAATACTTTTTCAGAAAAACCAGTTTTAAAGTTTAATCAATATGCATAATTCAATCGACATGGATTGCAATCAAGCCAAGCTTTGTAAAACACTAAGCTTTCAAATCAAGATTTTCAATCGAATGCAACAGTTCCAGTAGAGAGCTTCCAAGAATTATACGTTAATCGGGTTCTAGTAGTTAGTACAGATTTTAGATTAATTAAAACTGCGTCATGTGGTGGAAAACTCTACCGTGTTGCTGCTGTCTTTTAATATTGTTAATATCAAACTGTGATGAAGTGTTGGCATTTAAAATTCCCGATGTTGAATTTGAAATATTCAGAGACTCAGGATTTGAAGTCTCCATACCAGGTGAATATAATATTTCATGCGAGGTCGTTTCAGTTCTACTCTGCAGAGAATATGCACAGTATTCTATAGCAATATTTAGATTCATTCTAATGATAACCTCTTCCAGATGAGCCTGGCCTACAACGAGTTTTCTATATGTTTCAAATAGATGACTTATGTCCGGCTCTTATGGACTATATTACGAAGGCCGTCAATGGCAGTTGGGTATCCAAACAAAAAGCCTGCGTCCAGAACAACGATAAGCTTCACATTTCATTACTGGTTCAGTACAATGATCAGATATATGAAAAAACAGAGACAAGGGTTATCATTAATACACGTCTACTGACCACCAAGACCTCCCAATCCAGAAGCATAGCATTTCCCTCTGGCGAGGGTGAGTGTGAGGCGTTCCTGAGCCCCCGAAAGGCATCCCAGAAGTGCTTGCCATCCCAAACCATTGTAAAAAGTGGTCGTAAGGTCTGCCAGGGTGAACTGATATTTGAGGACAACTTTTCGGGAATGCATCTTAATAGAAGCACCTGGAAGCATGATATTCGGCAGCGTTTGTATCATGTCGAGGAGGAGCTGGTAGCCTTCGACGATGCGCCCCGTAACTGTTTCCTAAAGGAGGGAGACCTCAACATTGTTCCCATTATGGCCAGTGACGTTACCCAGGGCACGTTTAATCTCGGAGATCGCTGCACAGCCGTAGAGAGTCGGGATCAGGAGTGCAGCATAGCTCAAGGCAGTTATTATAGCATTAAGCCTCCCGTTTTCTCAGCCCAAATACACACCCGGAATTCCTTTAGTTTTAAATACGGAAAAATTGAAGTTCGTGCAAAATTACCCAAAGGAGATTGGCTCTTTCCCTGTAAGTAATAGATAAAATTATTGAATCTTCAAAAATTAATTGTAAAATTCATTTAAAGATATCATGTTGCAACCGGTGTCAACATTTGCGGAAACCCACTATGCCAAACAATTGAGTAAGTAAATTAAAAAAAACAAATTAATTGAACATTTTAAAAAAATTTTAAATTTTAGGAATCGCCTTCGCCAGAGGCAATGCTAATCTAAGGAGCAAACAGAATGAGGACATCTCCGGCAATCATCTTTACGGTGGCATGTTGATCTGGCACCATGGAAGAGCAGTTCAGTACCTTAGGGATCGGATTAGCACGACCCATTATGGCGATGATTACCATAATTATTCCATGATATGGCAACGTGAAAAGATAACCCTGATGGTAGACGATGAGATCTACGGTGAAATTACTGATGGATTGGCTCTTTTCAACGAGAAGTGCTTTATAATACTGGGTGTTACGGTAGGAGGATTTATTAATTTTGATGATGCAGTGTTGGAGAAAGATGTGAAGCCGTATAGAAATACAGAACCCCGCGCCGCACTATCTTTTTGGCAAAACAGGGACTTGTGGTCCTCTACTTGGGGCAAACATAGTTCCATGCTTATAGATTACGTGAGAGTATATGCCGATTAAAACTTGATCACATTTTTCAGGATAACAGTTTCTCTTAAAAATAAATACATTTTTTAAAAGAAAAATCCATGTTGGCAATACAAAACTACAATAAGTTAATAAAAAAAATTGTTAAACAGAATAGACCGTTGTATTGGCTAGTTTTAAATGAATTATCGAAATAAGTATAAAATCATGTGCTCCTTTGAAAAATATGTCATTGTTTTTGGGTTATAAAAGGTTATAGGTTATATAGTTATAACATTATAACACATTTTATACACTTTCATTTTTATTAAGCTTATATTATTTTTGTTCGTTCTTTCGAAAAAAAAAATAATTACCAACGTTTCTGAAAACGCGATAGATTTGAATTTTAGCGCACTCTAAACTCGCATCTCTAACAGGGCAACCCTGTAATTAGCAGCTGTGTTATCGCTAGCCCCTCGATAATTTTCCAGCAGCTGTCATCGTTTTCATTTGCGACTTTTTTGCGGAGAGTGCGTTTTTTCGGAGGAGCAGACTAGCGTACTGGACTGGGAAACGAAAGGCAGGAAAGGAAGTAGCGTTTGGAAATCATTCCCAATTCGAGCAAACGTAGTGAGCAACTAGAAGAATTCAGCGGCAAACCATGCCTTCGGCTGTGACCACCACGATTACCACCACCACCATCACCAGCAACAACAACAATAGCAAGGAGAAACGCGCCTCTGTCAGCTCCATTGGTGCTGGTACGGGAAACGGCGGAGGTAGCGTTGGAGGATTCACGGTAGGAGCAGGCGGAGCTGGATGTGGAAACGTTGCTACCACCAATGGCCAGCACACAAGCAGCAGCAGTAGCGGCGGCAATCTAGCGGCTGCAGCGGTTCAGCCGGCTGACTCGGATTTGGCCAACAACAATGCTAGCAACGGAAACACCAGCAAAACCCTAAAAACTGGTGTATCCGCCGCCCTTGTCGCTTCGGAGCCCTACAATCCGCTAAAGCAAATGCTGGTCATCATCGAGCACAAAATCCGAAATCTGGAGAAGCGTAAGGTAAGCTGGAAATCCCCATTAAAAAGAGTCTAAGACAAAGGATTCCGGGGCAGCATGGCCCACCATTTTTATTTTCATATTCTCTTCGTGTTGCTTTGTTTCGTTTTGCGCGCACACCCCGCCTCATCCCTTACCCATAGCAAATTTTTCGCGACGCCATGTTTTCTAGAGCACGGTGCTACCAGATCTTTTTCAACTCGTCTCTTGTTGCCGGCATGCCCGCTTAGAACTATAGGAAAAATTACGTTGAAACATGTACTATTGTAATATAAATCTCCTCCATACTTTGAACCTTCAATGGTTTGATGATTTTTTCCCAGCCTAATTGGCCTATTATAGGTTCTAGAATATTTCACCCTTGCAAACAACAGCTGTGTTTGAAACTGATCTGGCAACTCTGTATTTCTGCTGAATGTTAAAAGTGCACATTATTTGTTTATATGGGTCATCTAAATATTAGGATATGACTAAAGGAGTGTACATTTTCAAAATGTTGTTTGTCTATTCATTTTAATTGCTTAGGTGAAAAATTCTTTATTTTATTTTTTTGGTTAAATATATATTTTTTAAGTGTGTTCAGCAGGAATCCAGTAGAAATATAAGTGATATCACATTCTTTCATGTTCTTTATGATTCATTCAAAAATAACTGATATGATATATGATTATTTTTCATACAGACAAAACTGGAGTCATATCGCGCCATACAGAGCAGCGGCAAGGAACTGAGCGCTGACCAGGCTTCGGCCGTGGCTAAGTATGATGCGGTCCTGGCTAATCTGGAGTTTGCTCGAGACTTGGCCAAGCAGATGCAACAGCAGTCTAAGGAGGCGGAAAAGGAGCAAAAGAAACAGGCCCGCAAGGTGAGTAATTCAAATTTGGATTTCTTTTTGTAATTGAAAAATAATTTTGAACTTTTCTTTAAAGGACAACCAGGCAAAGATTCTCGCTGAGACGGCCAAGATTCGGGAGGTTCTAGTCATCCAGAATGTGCTCAATTGCTTCAACGATGAACAAGTGCGCAATGATTTCGTTAGCGGCGAGAACGGAGCTGTAAAGCTGGAGACATCCGAATTGGACATCCTGGAGAAATTGTATGTTTCCTAATTTTAAAATAAGGTATTATTTTTTATAGAAACTTCTTATGCAAAATTTTTAGTTGCTTGGAGTCTCAAACTCGTCGCCCGGAGACCCTTGACGATGTCAGCTTTATCTCGACTGCCCAGAAATCCGCTGAATTGTTCGCGTCGACAATAAACGCCCGACCGAAGCCATACGGAGACACTTCCTTTGAGAAGCTGCGAGCCCTTTTCCAGCAAATCCAGGACTGCGGTTACTTGGACAAGTACTACCAGGTGCCCAGTGAGAATGCTGCGGCCAACAGCACGGATAGCGGAACTGGAAGCGGAGAAGGCGATGCCGGAGAATTGCTGAATGATAGATCCGGTGAGCTGGAGACGGAACTGACTTCGGAGCCATCTGCTCGCAATTCGCTGGAAGAGGGCCTGGATAAGCTGCATTTGGGCGGACAGCCGGAACTGGAGCCGCATATTCAGCCACCGCTGGAGCGTCCAGCCCATCTTTTGATCGAGCCGCAGCACCAACGTGGTCCTCCTTTGGAGCAGCTACACCAACAGCAGGGCTTGGTAGTTCAGCAGCCACAACAGCCGCCGCAGGTTTACCAGGCAGCTCCTCAAGCCGGCGGTACTACCACCCCAGTGCATGTACTATATGCTCCTGCACCGCCACCCCAACAACCACCGCACCCTCATCAGCTTCTGAGCAGTCCCGTAAATCTCCAAGCGTTGCAACCAGGAGCTGCTGCGCCCCACCCTCCGCAGCAACAACAGCAGCAGCCGCCGCATCCGCAACACTTCGCTCCCAGTGTGAGGTCCGTGGAGCAAAATTACTTTAAGCAACCGCCGCCGCATCCACAGGCACCGGGCTTGCAGGCACCACCAACGCCGCAACAGCAGCAGCAGTTCATGCAGCAACTGCGTCCTTTAGCGGAGGTGTTGGGCACGGGAAGCTTCCACTTTCTGCAGGACAGCGAACTGGACACTCCCGAAGTTCTGGCCCCACCGCCGGCTGCGAATGCTGGATTGGTATTTGAAGCTCAGCCACAGCAGCAACCGAATCATGTCGAGGAACCACCACAGGCCATACAATCGCTGACCTTCACCAATCAATCGTTTCCCTCGCAGCAACAACAGCCGCAACCCAAACAGCAACAACAGGCACCTCCCCAGCAGCAGCAACTATTCTCCCCAGTTCTCATTCACGAACAACGCCAGCAACAGCAGCAGCAACAACAGCAGCAGCCGATGTTGATTATTCAGCAACCTGTTCCCCTGGGAATCGGCATGCAACCGGGCGATGTTACTTGTGTGTTTCCCTACGAAAATGCATTGGAACAGCACCTGAAGCAGCAGCAGCAACAACAACAGCATCTAAAACAGCAGCAGCAACAACAACCGCAGCCGCAGCTGGATGATCCGTCGGCCGTAAATGCCGCTTCCACTATTGGAGCTGGTGGCGATGTGGTGGAGAACAACGAGTGGAATTCGCGTAATAACGACACCAATGTTGCAGCCACAGCTGCTCTGACCAACGTACTGAAGGGGGAAGCTACACCCACCGCCCTTCCAACCAAGTGGAGCTCTGAGATGAACGCCTTGAGTAGTGCTGCATCTAACGGCAGCAGCAGTAACACCAGTCACAAGCAGGATTGGGCCACACCACGGGATAATAGCGCTGGAGGCGGAGGCGGAAGCGGAAATGGCGGTTATGCTGACAACGAGGGCAACAATCACTGGAACTCGCAGGGCGAGGGTCGCCGTAATTCTGGGAATTACCAGCGGCGCAGCGGTGGAAACGGAGGAGATCGCGATCGGGAGAGGGACAACAGGGATCGTGACCAGGGCGGACGTGGCGATGAACGCCGCAACGGTAACTATCGTTCCCGTCAGTACGGTAACTCGTCGAATCAGAACGGCCGGAACTCTGGTAACAGTGGGGTCTACTTCCGCAACAACGAGTCCGGAAACGGAGGTGGCAACAGCTACTACCAGAACGGAGGCGGCGGCGGTGGATCGTACAACAAGGAGTCGCGCTACGAGTCATCGGGAGGCGGTAGCTATCGTAACCAGCGTGGTGGTAACCAGCAACGCAACGGCAACGGCTCCTTCGGCAGACCGATGGGCGATCGTGGACGTGGTGGAGCGGGAAACCAGGGCGGTGGCGGCTACATAAACCAGCGCCAGAATCAGTCCCAACGCATGCCCCTCGGATTGGAGAACAAAAATTGAGAAAATTAGAAACTGAGCAAACAATACGTATTAACAGCAAACAAAAAACATAAAAATCTTCATGCAACCCATACACACAACCCAACCCATATTAAGAAAATGCAAAACACCAAACAAATCCAATCATCCACATGCAAGTAATGGCCACGTAGACGTACAATTATCGTTACGTTTAACTCTCAACGGAACTCTTATCAAAAGAATCCTTAAACTGTCGCTAGGGAAAAGAAAAGGAAGCAGCAGCAGCATACCGATTCGCATGCATTTTTGAATACAATTATTTAAATAATTATTTCCCTCGATTATATGGTTTATTTGATAATGTATTAATAATAAAACAAAATAGTTGTTAGAAACATAAACAAAAAAACAAGAAAATTACAACTATATACAGGAAACTGAACGCTCTAAGGGTTTCTAAAACTCCCAGACAGTACAGAACTTCGGTAAAATGATACAAAGATGAGCAAAGTACATAACTCGGATCAGTTTCTCTTCGACCGGCATACATATATCTCCTGTTTGGATGCGTTGAAGCTGATGCAGTAACAGATGTCGAGAACGAGGAAAAATAGTATTTATACGTCTTAGCAATTAAATAACAATTCTGAAATATACAAATTAATTACTATTACCTATATATATAAACGAAGGATAAATATATTTATAGTTTGTGCTCTTACTGTCATGCTCTATCCCATTTCAACACAATTTTTTTTGTTCTGCCAAAACTTTTACACACAAAAGCAAAAAAAAAAAGAAAAATACAAAAACCACATACGAAAATAATAGTTGTAATTAAAACTACACAATTGAAGAAGCATGCATGCTAAATGTGCATTATAAAAGAAATGAAACTATGTATTTGAAAAAAGTACATACATTAAACAAAAATATAAAAAATTGCTTATTTTTGTACTTTATTAGGGATTTTAAAAAAAGAGTTCTCAAACTATAGTATATTTTTTTAATGCTACTTCTATTTTTCTTTGTCAGATTTATTTTTCTTAGTTTCAGCAGCTCCTCCGTCATCGCACAGGAACCAAAGACCCGCCACTATAAGAGTTATTCCAACGCCAGATAATGCCGTCAGTGGCTCTTGGTAGACCAGAGCCCCCAAAATAAACTATAAACAATATATTAGCCGTAGTAAAATAAACATTTTCAAGAAACACCCACCGATAAGATATAATTAGAAGCGGCAGTTAAAACAACACAGGTTAATGTTTGCTCCGTCATTTGGAGGGCTTTTAGAAAGCAACGCAAATTGGCAACATTGCAGATTACCATTAAAACCAAAGGTAAAACTTGAACCAATCCTGTTCCTATAAAACAACGTTTATAATTAAAGTCCTGACCTCTATAAACAAAATACTTGCCCAAATAAGAGGAATCTGAAGGGTTATCGGTCAAATTTAAAAAATTTTGAGCCTTGAGATGACTTGGTAGCTTCCCGAAAAAACTGCCACCGGCAGCAAAAGAACCAGCCACTAAACTATACCGATACTTAAGTAAAGACTCCATTTAATTTGAATATTTAAAAAAAGAATAAACGAAAATTCCGGTAACAAATAAACAAATCTACAGCTGACTTACGGCGCTGCCAACCCGGGCTCCTATCGAAAAATTAATCGATATATTTTTTTAAATATTAAAAATATTCAGAAAAACCAAATTTTACGACTTATTTTAAAGAAAATGTTAATTATTTTCAATATTTGTTGTTTTTACAAAATTTTTTCATAAGAAATCCATTATCGTATGGGTTTTAAGAATAGGGATACGTCCGTTACGCCATTTTGATTTGGGCGCCATTTTGAATAAAACAAAACTTTAAAATGTATTTCGTATTTTCACTTTTATTTTACAAAACGTTCAGCTAATGCCTTGACAATTAAATCGAAAAAGTCTCATTTGCTAATTGCGCGTTGTATTTTAAGTTTTTTTTTTTCATCTTCATCTTTTGGAATTGTGTCTATTTACAAATATAGTTCCTACATAAATAATACAAATTATCTTGTTGTTTTTTTTCTCGAAAAAAACTCAATTTAGTTTGTAGCAAAATATTTGCTGTCTTACAAAAATAAATCCAGATCGAACAAAGCAAAAATCTAATGCTGCCTGGCATAAACTTCACGTTTAGACACTTATTATGGGAAATTGCTTCAAGTGCTTTGCATTTCATTTCATTGCTTTGCATTTGCTGTTTTCGTTTCAACTATAATTTTGCTATCATATATTTAGTTAAATATTTCATACTTGTTGCATAATACTTTGCCTGTTTTGGTTTTCTCACGCACACACAACTATTCTCGATGCACTCCAAGCACAAATTAATTAACAAAAGTACTTAACATTTCTATATAAATATTTTTGATGCTTTGTGTTTTTTTGTCTCTTTTTTTCTGATTTTGATTTTACATATTGGCTAAAGGTAAACTGCTCACATTTAGTTTATGCAATAATTTTTAAAATGTATACATATTCTTGTATATATATATAAATTTGTATAGTATAATTTGTTGTGTGTGTGTGTAGTGTATCATTTGCTAGGAAAATGCAACGACTTTGAGCCGTACCTGGTAGTTCACAGAATTGAACTCCTCCTTGTTTATTTTTTGTTTTTAAACCAACATGCATCTACTGTAACGACTTTTGTTTTAAACATTTACAATTCTCACTGAATTCCGAATACTCTAAAAAAGACACTTTTTCTTGCTTACACATTCCCATAAATATAATGGTCTCCCACTGAATGGATTCCCTCCCTATCCATCTTTCCATCTTGGTTTAATACCCTGTGTTATTCTAATGCGGCTAATTTCTATCTAGATATATGCATATCTTCTTCAGCTGGTCTACATCAGGACACAGCACTTGCGACTGGAACTGGTGCTATCGCTGACCACATCACCGGTGATTCCGCTAAACTTGTTCACCGAACTGCTGGCCGGGGAGGATACCTCGTAATCCGATATTAGACTGCCAGGACCCATTCCAATGCCCATTCCCAGTGGTTGCGTTGAGATGGGGGCTGCTCCTCCGTTGTTGTTGTTGTTGCTGGTACTGATGTTGTTGTTGTTGTTGCCGCCGGCTCCTAAAACAGAACCATTAATAGTTGTTGCTGTCGTCGCTGTGGCAGCAACAATTGGCATAGAATTGGCAAGGCTAGTGGCTTGGGATGATGACAATTCGAAATTATTGAGTACATTGGCGGTGCGGGAAAGCGAGCGTTGCTTCTTCAAATTGGACAATGTCGCACCATAGCCATCTAAGGCGATATGTTGCTGCTGTAGCTGTAGCTGTTGGTGCTGCTGTTGCTGTTGATGTTGCTGCAACAGCATTGCGTGTTGCTGAAGCTGCTGTTGGTGATGTTGCTGCTGCTGTTGCTGATGATGGTGTGTGCTGTTTGTGTCTAGGGGTGGGTGTGTGTGGTGTGGTGTGTGCGAAATGGTATTTTTTTTTTCGTCAATGATGATGATGATGATGCAGGCAGGCGGTGGCGGTGGCAGTGGCATTGGGCGGCAGGCAGACGACACAAAACGGGCGATACGAGCCACAACAACAACAAAAAATAAAGAATGAAACAAAAACAAGCAAATGTTATTTAACTTTTTTTTCTCTCTCTGAGGGTTAAGTTATCTATAATACCCCTTGCCCAGTTGGATGTACTTAGTCTAGATGATGGATGTTACATGCCAGAAATAAAAATATTTTATCGCTACCATGCTTAATTTTGTTATTGGAAGATGTCCTTCCATCGACTAGATATTTGTTTCCAATACTTTAAGATCCTTTTTACAGGATATCTCCTAATCTATATTCTAGGCATGCTGTTAGCTCTGCTTGCTTGTTGGAAGTATTTTCATTTCCATTTTAGTAGAGTCGTTAAATAAACATTAAACATTGACACTGACACGGGGACAGGACGGCGCTTAAGCAGGACTCTCAGCGATACTGTGATGCTCCTTGGAAGTCGAGCTCTTTGAGGACTCTTTCCAAATGAATTGGATGGGCAGATGGGTGGTGATTTCGGGTGAGTGGAACAAGCGGAAGCAAGCCTGACACGTGGCCAGAGCTGGGAACTTACCCACTAAAACGGTGACTTGGACATTGATCTTGCCGTTGGCAGCCTCTTTGGACGATTGGATTTGGACGGCCTCGGCACTAGCCGCCGTGCCCTTCTCCGTCAGGATCACAGCCGCCGCTGAAGTGGCCCGCTGCATGTCGCCCACGGCGCCGGCTTTCAGGAATAGTTCATCGTTCTCCCGGCCATCCGGCGGACGACGCGGCTGATAGGAATGTGTGGCGGTCGCCGTCAGTGCGGCGGACGATGACGAAACCATCGCATTGTCCAGCGCATCGGCGGACTTGGAGTGCGGCAGTAGTTGGCCGTTGGAACTGCCCGTCGAGGGTCGCTTTTCGCCGTTGTTGTTGCCATAACCATAACCATTGGTCAGGGGATCGCCGCCACTCACGGCGGAGGTGTCCGATGCCGTTGCCTCCTGGGCCTGCAGACGTAGGCGCGTCTCCTCGACGGCATCCTTTTTGGTTGTCAGCGTTTTGTCCCGCAAGCTCGTACGGCGCACCGATTGGGCTCTGTTGGAGGAGATTTGTTATTCAAATTATTTAATTTTTTTAGATTTATAAGGAGGGTCACCTGGTGTTGTTACTCTGCGAGCGTCGAACCCGTCTTCGCTGCGCCTCAGCAAGTCGTTTGCTTTCCTGCTCCGTTTTCAGTTGCTCGATACGTTCCCTGATTTCAGGATCTTCACAGATGTCTATAAAATTACACAAATAAATAAATAAAAGACTAACATATGCAAATAAAATTCCCATTCATAGTCGCATTTATTTTCATTTAAAATGCTTCAACCTTCCCCCCATAAAGATGTTATTTCAACTCTTTAGTCAAAACGAATCAAAAATTCAAATCCCAGAAACATGTTAACATTAGCAAAAATTTATGGCTCAATTTCATATTCATGTTTATTTTCCCGGGCAGGACATTCATGGGTTTCTTTTCGTATTCTCACCTGACGGCGTCTCGTCGTCCTTGTTGCGAACATTTAAATCAGCACCACATTGGGCCAGCATTTCCAGCACCTCGAGCTGAAAAGGGGAGAGAAACATTTTTTTGTAAATTGTTTGCCATTGTTTATGGTTATCTTGACTTCACTTACATGTCCCCAACAGGCGGCGGCGTGCACCGGTGTCCACAGATCCTTGTCCATGGCATCCACGTTGACGTGCTGCTCTAGCAGGAACTCAACCACACGGACATAGCCATTGGCAGCGGCTATGTGAAGCTGAAAGCCAGTAACAAAATATTATTATATAAAGGGATAAGCAATAGTTCATGAAACCAGCATGGAAGGTCCAAGGAATTTGCTGACTCACCGGGGTGGCACACTGGTAATCCGGCTCCTCCAAATCGCCTCCAGTGCGTGCCAGCTCCATGAGGTCGCGCAGCATGATGCGCTCCGTGGAGGAACGCGTCTCGTCGATAAGCTCCTGGGTTACGCCCCTTTGCGCCATCTCGCCCTCGATAAAGTCCAGGGTGTTCTCGTCGTCGCAAAGGTCGTAGGGCATATTGCCATCGGTGTTGACGGCCAAAAGATTGGCTCCGTGCCGGATGAGAATGCGCACCAGCTCAAGATGGCCGCAGGTGGCGGCGGCATGCAACGGCGTCCACTTGTCACTGTCCTGGGCATCCACATTCGCTCCGTACTCGAGCAGCAGCTGGAGCATCTCCACGTTGTTGTCGATGCAGGCCTGGTGCATCGCCGTCAGCCCGTCTTCGTTGGCCGCATCTGGCGTGATTCCGTGCTGGAGCAGTGCCGCCACCTCGGGCATGTCGTTCCGGGACGCCGCCTCCAGCAGCACCACGCTGTTCTCGAAGGAAATGTGCCGTCTTCCGCTCACCGTCCCCGATCCGTTGGCGTGCCGGAAGTGGTGCGTGGTATCCGCATTCCCGTTCATCAAATTGTTGCCCAGCACCCCACTTCCGCCCCCGGAGTTGCCCTTTGCCCTCTGCAACTTGGCCCACTCCTTTTCCTTCTGCCTGGACAACTTCAGCTGCTGGGCACGTCGCCTGGAAGAGGATAGAGAGAGAGCGGAATATTGGATTAAAGCCGCACAACATCACAGGATGTGAAAGGATTAAGTTAGCTTGGTGATTTAAATAAGCTAGACCATATATTTTAAATAATTTATACTCACAGTCGGGCCAGCTGGAGGCGCTCGTGGGTGGGCAGGCTCTCCACGGTCTGCATCTCGGCCACCAGATCGGCGTGCTCCATCTTGAGCTGCTTGGTGTAGCTGGCATCCTCCTGGCTCTTGCGCTGGATTAGTATACCCTTGATCATGTTGAGACTTTTGTGGATTACACCCCCGCTCACAGATACTGATATGTTTGCAAATGTGCTTTACAATTATTCTGTACAATTTTATAGCATTTGACGGTAATTTGCGGTGCTTTTGTTGTGAGAAATGTTGTTTGTGCTTGTGTTGTTGTAGTTGTTGCAGATGTAGTTGCTGTTATTGTTGTTGTTTTCCGCATGCATTTGTATGCAAATTGTAATTTGCATCTTTGAATTTGATTTGATTGCGGGTGTTGTCTCTGGCGGTTCTTATTGTTGTGCCCTCGTTGCTGCTACTGCAGATGTTGCAACAGTAGTAACTCCCCTCTCTCTGAGTCTCCTCTCATCCACCATCTGCTAGTCCTGGTCAACACCCGAGGCTGCTCTCATGGCAACTACCACGTTTATCCTTCGTCCTGTGCGGTTGTCGGTTCCTGTCCTTTTGTGTTTACTTATGATTTGCTTTCCCCAGCTGTTGATATTTGCTGAAGCTCACTCTCACTGCTCAGCAGAAACTTTGCAAAACCCGGCAAGGACCCTGAAAAATCCAAGAAAAACCAAAATAAAATAAATATAAAATTTCATAAATTTTCATAGTTTTCATTCAGCAGCTCTGAACTGCAAACTAAAAAGCCCCACAGTCTTGAATCTAGCTGCCCGATAAATTCAGGCATGATAAATGATTCCACAGTGAGGTCAGGGCAATTGAGTTAATGGATCCAATGTTCCACAAGTCCCAAGAATCATTCCCTTTTCTTACAGACTTTGTTTTATAGAGAGAACTACTAGTGCACTTATATATATAATCTAAGTTTAAGTTTAAATTTTTATAATAAATTTTTAATTATAAAAATAAATCTGGAACTATCTAAAGAGTATTTTAATGTTGATGTTGCAAAAGACCTTACTTTCGTAATGGTTTTCTTTTTGGGTGCGTTGAAGTGTAAGTATGATGACGCATGAGTCCTTGGCTCTTGGCCCCCTTGGACCTGTCATCGATGGCCCGGCCAATGCTTTAAATAAGTTTTAGCCAGTGCTTTGTGGAAATTGCATGCCAAGCAGCCATCATCGAGTTAAGTTCTTCTACACTCGCTTTCAGGCCACAAGCCCGAGCTCATGTGCAGCCAGGTTGATCCTGTGAATGTGTCTTATCCTAGTAGAGTGGCTAGTAAAGGGAATTGCTAAGTGGAACATCAGTGTAGAAAGCCATTGGCTTTTAAAGCAAAAAAAGCACTCAGCTACTGGGTCGCTAATTTAGAATGCCCTCTAAGCCACTACATGATTGGATGAGAATATACTCGTTTATTCCTTGAAAAATAAAGTCAGAAGCAATTCACCTTTTTGTCTTTTGGTAGTTTTACAAATTACTCAGATATTACATTACATTTTGCTGGCTTGCTGGTTATCCTTGCAAAATCAAGTCATTTCACACCTGAAACAATTGCCCTTCTCAAGCTCAATTTCATCCGCAAAGGATGTGAAACATTTGTTAAACCAACAATCCATCATCCATCCACCTGTGTCATTAAATATTTTCTCAGTAAACTACATTTATCTTGATGATACTCCTCCTCTGAATGTCCTTTCTTTGTTGGAAGGATATCTTAACAATCTGTATCAATCTCTCTCTTTTTATGGGAAATATTAAGTTCATTATCATAAATTGAAAATTGCAATTATTTTTTGCCTTGAAAAGGATATTGCATGCATGTGTGACTATGCCATACATTTATGCATTTTTGTCTCTCTCAACGGTGTGTTTCAGGCGGCAGATGTAATAGGCATTAAATGAACAATTTTAATCGAATATCGATTATGGCTGGTAGCTCGGCATCCTCGGCATACGGCACTGGGATATCCTTGAAGTGGATAGATGGAAATTGCAGCCATTAAGGAAATGTTCATTTATGAGTTTTGCCAGTTGCATTACAAAAGGATTTTCCATCCTACGTGACAACGTATGAGAGTCCTTTTTGTGTTTTAGTGAGTGTGTCTGTTTGTGCCCCAAAAATTGTCGATAACATGACTGCAAAAACAACTACCCAAAAACTACAAGAATAACAATGGGGTATCCACCCACCCACCTACCCCCAGATACCCCTGACGTATGTACATCATGGCGTATGCGTGTTATATCTGCGGTCAGTCAGGCCCATCCACCGCCCATCTCTCTGTCGGTGCGTGCCTGGACGTTCGTGTTATTAATTTTGCACGCCTCGTTTTAAGCCCGATATTTATGCAACTATTTAATGGGCAAAGTGCAAAAGCAAAAGCAAATAATTTATGACTCAAATGGATGCCTTTTAACCGATAAGATAAAGAAAGCTCAGCACAAAATCCTCACTCAAATACACTTAAAGCAATTTATTCTTCTGGCTTTTATGTTTTTTTTTTTCTCTTTCGGGCAAACATCAAGGCAAGTGACGAAAACCACAGTGACCTTAAGGGGTTGACAAGTGGCCCGGGAAGTGAGGAACTGGAGGGGCAACACAAATGAATAGCACTAGACAGGCGCAATGCGCAACATAAGACAACAACAGCAACAACAACAAGAACAATATGAAAGGGAGGAGGAAAAAACACCTTCCGGGCAGTATCCGGACAGTTTGGGTAGGTCAGGGGATGAACGAAATCTGGCTGGCGACGAAATCTGCCAAGCCAACGGCCAGCGGCCGAGGCATTCCACTTCTAATGAGTGCCACAGTGCGGCAACCAGCCAGCAGATGCCGCAGCTAGATGGCACCACAGTCAGGCCTAAATAAACTAGAATATTTTTTATATGAAAGTGGAGCTTCGTAGCTCACTTTAAAACATGTACTAGATCATATGGAAACCCTTACTGTAATCATTTAAGGACCTCCAGGCTGGATTCAGAATTATAATTAGCTCCATTCCCCCATTAGTATAAAATTCAATTAAAAATATCCAACCATACACACACACCCTCGGCTAACCCTCCTGCTTATTATTTGACCTTATAGTTTATAGTTTATGGCCATCGAACCGTTGAAGTTCCGCTTAATTAGCAGCCACTGTAGACCAGGGCCAGGTGCTGCCAAGGGGGTGTGGAGTGGGTGTCGGGTCGTACTGTACTTGTGGTGGCTTTCGAGTGTCGGCTTCTCTCGCATGTGTGCTCGAGGGCAGCGAATTATGTGCTTGCACTGAGTGCAAGTGCATTAGCACCCGTTATAAGTGGGTGGGAGTGGGTGGGTGGTAGAGAATGAGGGAGGATGCGGATGCCGGGTGGCAGGATGTTTGCCTTAACCGGTGCCCAAGTGTTTCATTGCGAGGCCATTGCAATGTCTGCCACTGACTGGGCCCATTTCGGCCAAAAAGTGTGCCAAAAAGAAAAAAATAAATAAAAGGAAAGCACAGCGCACAACCACAGAGGCATAAACACCAGCACGGAAGGGTAATGAAAATTATAGTTACTGCCTTAGTGGGTATACTCTATATAGAGGGTATTGGCAACCAAATAACCAACTCAATTTTAAAGATTTTTCTAAAAGTCCTACATATTTTAGAGGACTTACAACCTCTCTTTAAAGTTAAACTAATAAATTCACCTGAGCTTGAGAATCTGACCCTAAGGCCATAAAACGTTTTAAAACCACTCATTCGAAGGACAATTCATCTAAGAGAGAACCCTGTCCTGAAAATAAATCAAGTCTGAAGATGTTTTATTGTTAGTTTAACATGGGTAGGCCTTAAAGTCCTTTGACAAGTGAAGGAAAGTCAATATATTTCAGCAGAAAAGGAGTTTCTTTTAGAGACAATATACTTGGATAACCCTAACATTATTTTAGAGTAATATTATTTATTTTATTTTATCAAATTCAATTTAACTATTAGGGTATATTAAGTACATGTCTCTACCAAGAATAACCCTTAAATCAGCCAGCCTTTTTGGAACTGCCTTGTTGCTTCTGTTCTGCTGTTGTGTTTGGCCCCAAAAATGAAAATCAAATAAAGCGATTGCACGTGAGTCCGGGGCCAAGTCTCGGAACAGGTCAGGAGCCGGGTTGGAGGCTTCGAGGATGAGACGGGCTGAGGATGAAATTCGAGTCGATTTGGGACCGACTCAACGACCGGGACTGGGAAAATGCGAATTTTGCTTCCAACTTTGTTGCTTCCGCTTTGTTGACTCTGCGCGGCCGGTCCGACGCCCATTTCGGGCCATGATTCAAGGGGGGGGTGGAGGTTGAAAAAGGGAGGGTGCCCCATGCAAATTAAATTTCTGTGCCGATTTGTCTGCATTGCCTGCTGCGTTACTCTCTAACGGGGTCACAGGTGTATTTTGTGCCAGTTAAAGTTCGTTTGCGTTTACTGATTTTTTTTTTGTTCATCCTCTGGCACAGGTCCCAAAGGAGACAGCGAGTAACTTTCAGTGACTGGGCCAAAACGGACAGGGCCATGTCACCCCAAGGAGGACGGGCAGTAAGCAAAGCCAAGCCGCTTACCATAAGCGACACAAAAATAATGCTTACTGGCAGAAACCAAAAAAATAATGAGGGGACTTCACATGAGATTTGAACGAGTTGAAATAAATGGCTCCAAGGAATGGGTATTTGTCGGTTCTTGGCAACACATGCCGGAGTCGAGTTGTCCCAGAACGAGCTCTTAGTGGTTTGTGGGGAATTTTGTGTGGAATTTCATAAAAGAACAAGATGGTTTTTCAACCAGCAGCTCTTGGTTGTTAAACAGAAACTGCAACTATTTTTCAATTGCTTTTTAATTTTATTTATGAGAGGTTTTTTTACATTTTTTATCCACAAATCACTTGTTTAATAAATTGATAAACCTTTGTTGTCATTGTCAAGCTTTGCAAAATTAATTCATTAAATGATTCCATTTTAAACAGCAATATGAGCCATGTTTCCTCATTTAATTGAAATAATTTAAAGTTTTTTTTAATGCAACATTTCATCTCGGATTTTCACATCAGCAGCTGCATTTGTTTCAAATCCAAATGGCTTACAAATAATTTAATTTATTGAATCCTTCATGCCATTTAAACAATAGGATTTAAAACAATAAAGACTCCCTGAACTTCCTACAGAATTTCATTTGAAAAGTTTAATGTTTCTAATTGTTTTCGAAAGAGCAGTGCCCCTAAATGTATGCTACGAAAAGTCCTCTGCAACTCTAACTTCCTGCCAGGCTAAGATAATTTGCAGTAGAATATGCATAAGCAGTGAGTAAATATTACCATCGGAAAACTGCTGGACTAACTTGCCACATTGGTGATAGTCCGCCTCCACACACTTTAGGCCCCTGACTGGCCATACACCCACTCTCACCCACTCGTTTGGAGGGAAAGTGTCCACAACTGATTATCATGGAGTGCTGTATATCCCATTTGGCCCGGCTGTGATGTGTTCATTTCGTTCGCAGCACTGCCCTCTGTAGTGTAAGCTCTGCACGTGGTCCATCCTTGCCATTAGGCACTGAGAGAAATTTTTCAAGAGTTAAGGGTTTTTAAAAATTAGACTCAAAGGATTTTTAAGGATAATTCTTCTTTTTATTTCCTTCAAAAGCTTGAATTTTATGTGTCAATTTTATCAATTTATTTATTTTTTTTTAGTGCATTTCAATGTGAAGCAGTCAACCGGCCAACTGGCGTGCACAATTTAACAGAAGCCTTGGTCATCTTTCAAAATTTAGCACGTCGTTCTGTTAAGACCCCCAGTCCTGCCTCCTGCCGCTTCGTCCTCCGCCCACTGCCCACTGACCCGCCCCACTGCCTCGTCACCGCCCCCGCCTCTACTCAATCAAGTTTACTGATGACACATGTATGTATTTTATGTACATATGTATGTATGTGTGTGCGGTGGAAGGATTCCCAGTGCCATCCGCCCACTGTCAGCATGACGTGGCATGTTGTCCTTGCTGTGATCCCACTTCCTTGTCCTTCTCCTTCTCCTTCTCCTCTCATTTCATTTTGTTCATTTAATTTTTATTTAAGCTTCCCTCGCCATCATTTCTGTAATTTTTCTTGACCAGCTTAACGAAGTGTCGCTGATGCTTTTTTGTTTCATTTGTTATCTTGAAGATACCCTTCATCTCAGTATTTTAATTTATTAGTTAGATAAATACTATAATTAAACTATAATAAAACCCATAAAGTAATTAAAAATAACCCCTTTAGTTGCCATTTTAAAATGCCATTTATATTAAAAATAAAACCCATTTTAACTGAAATTTATTTATACCCCGAAGGGTACTCGGCTGGTCAACAATAATATCTTTAGTAATTAATATTCCGACTTGGTATCATCCCATCACCGCCATTTTGTCCACCTGGTGCACGCCTCTTTTCGACGCCCTTTGGCACTTTTCTTGTTTTTGTTTTTATTTTTATTCTTGCTGTCATTGCGGTCTTGATGACCTTAAAGCGCCACCTACAGTTCAATTGTTTGCGTATCGGTTTAATTATTGCCTTTCGCCCCTTTTCCTTTACCGCCCCCGCTCTCCACCCCCGATCCTTTCTTCTCGCCCCTGGCCGCAGGCTCTGCCTCTTCCTTTTTGTCGCTTACCGCCTGCTTGGCCCGTTCATTTATTTATATTTACGCCCGCGGCTTATTTTCATTTCGTTGACCCACTGCCGCCGTCCCGCCCCTTTTTAAAGGTAGGGCCCCGCCCCTCTTGGCCCGCTTGCCACTTGCCGCGCCAACTTTTTCCTCCGCCTTCTTCCACCCGACCCCCTGACCATTTGGCACGTGTCTTTGTTGTTAAATTGCTCTTTATGTTTGTTGGTGTTTTGTATTGGTACAGTGAGCCAAAATATGGGTAATAATGTTTATTAAACATTGAATTTAAATTTAGAGTAGCTTAAAATATAGAAAAATCTATTCTATTTCTTTATTTAGTATCTCTCGCTACTAAAAAAAACTACATTTCTCGACAATTTGAAATATGTAAACTTTTCATTGTTTTTGAACTTCAAGACCAAAACGTTAGGCTTAGACTCCTAAGACTACCCTTTCAAAGGGGTAACATAAAAAAATTGGTTTTTCCCAGTTATTTGATACTTTTTCCAAGTTAAAAAGGGATAGTGATTCATTAATGGTTTTCTGTTTTTTCCGTCGGTTGTCAAGTAGTTAAGATATTCCCTAAAAATATCATAAAAAGTTTTAATTTTGGCCAATTTAGCAATTATTGGAAAAGTTTTATTAATTTTTGCACTTTCTTGATAGAAAAATGTTCTTAACGTGGCTAATACTTGGCAGATCCAGAAGTCGAGATCCAGATACATTTCCGATCTTAGAACTCCGAGTAGCATAATTCTGAATCAAAAATATGGCCACAACAATTTTGAACCATTTTTCGTAATTTATCAAAGGGGTAACATCATAATTTTGGTTGGAAAATATGTACAGTTTTTTTAGTTTGATTTTTTTGAAATTGGTACGCATTTTAAAGGAAAATAGTTCCCTGATTCACAAATGGTATTTTGTTTTTCGATCAGTTGCGAAATAGTTGAGATATCTAATAAAAGGTTCGACAAAAATAAAGATTTTGGAATAATAATATATTATAAAGAGTAATTTTTAAATTTTTCTGTTGGAAAAATGTGTTTCACTCAGCTATAACATGACAGATTCAGAAATGTTATACCTTCGCGATCTTAGGATTTTGCGTTGTTTAGCATTGCTTTCAATCGAAAACTGGCAACAATATTTTTGACCCACTTTTCGCAATTTTTAAATTAGGTAAGACCAAAATTTTGGCAAAACTTTGTTCAAATTTGCTTTTGCTTGATTTTATTGATAGTTCTTCACAAATTAAGGGGGAATAGTTCTCTGACTCTTAAATGGTATTCTGTTTTACAATCGTTTGCAAAACAAACAAAACATTCGCTAAAAATTGCATAAAAAGATCAAAATATGACCCAAAAAACCATTTAAAAAAAAGTTGTATATATTTTTTAATTATAATATTTCTTTGTGTGTATTATTTCTTGTTCCTGCTATTGTTGTTGGTGTCGCTGTTCTTGCGCGTGGTTGCATTTATTTATGCGAGCGCAAAGAGGAAAATTGTGTCGACGCTTTTCCTTTTTTATTTTTTCGTTTTCCCCCATTTTTTTCTACTTTGCAGGTGAAATATTTTTAATTAAAAAATCTTTTATTTAAGCGAGTGTCAAGCTTTCGCATCATCATCGTCACTTCGTCACTCTCCCCCTCAGCTCTTGGCTTGTTCCCTTTTTCACTTAATGTTTTTGGCATATGCGTGAAAACAGGAAAAAAAAACTTGTTAGCCAACTCTTTTTATTCCGTTTGTGGCCCTGGCTATTAACAATATTAGTTGGTTATTTAAAATGCGTGGAAAATATTGAAAGGTTGCGCCAGAAGACTGGGAAATGTGAAAAGTTTTGAGAGGATTATGTCAGACATTAATAGGATTAACAAAGTATATTTATTTTCAACCATAAAAATTACCTTAGATTTTAAAGTATAGGTACATTAAATTTTTACCTGAAACGAAAAGAAATTTAAAATTTATTAAAAAGTGTTATTTATTCATATTTTTTAGAACTTAGTTTTATTTAAAAAGTTTTGTTATCATCCTTAGGGCCAAAAAGAAACCATTAAAGGCCATAAAGCCATCAGTCAATATTAGTTCCCTATGTCCCTGCCAACGTGTCGCACGTCAGATTTTCCTTTTTCATTTTCTACCATATTTGCATGTTTTTCCTTCTTTTTTTGGGGGAAACCCTTAATGCAGTTTCCTTGTTTTTCTTGAAAACCTCAAACAAAAAAAGGTAAAAGGCAACTGAATACCTTTGAGTGCAGAGTATCCCAAGAGCCAACTTGCAACTGGTAGCCAAAGGTATTTATCCTTCTTCGCCTTCTGCCAAAAAATGGGAGACGGGAAATGGAAAGTTCCCGCACCACCTTCTTCGTAGAACATACTACATATATCTATGCGTCCCAGATTTTAAACAAGGTTAGCATACACACACAGTCACACACACTCGACACAACACAACACATGACCAAAAGTTTTCCCATTTTCCATTTCCCCCGTTGCCGTCATTTTGTTCTTTTTTGTTTTTCGGTCATTTGCAATGTGTACGCCATTTTGTAGAGCCCCCCGTTAGTCACCTCCATTAGGGCCCGAACGGGGCCCTCACCTGCTATAGGATTCCCTTTAAAGAACGGCGCTATCAGGTAGAAGAGGGGGAGACTACCAAGAGCTAGCAGGTTCCGCGAAACGGTGTCAAACGGATATGCATGTTGATTTAATTTGCACCTTCGTTTAAACGCTCCCAATCCGCTGCCCAAACCCCCCTTTACCAAGCAACCAGCCAGCCATGCAACCAACCAAAGAGCATTGTCACACCCCCCGTGCCGTCATTGCGTTCGGAAAGTAAATTATTTTTGCGCCCTGCTCGTAAATTAGACCTACATAGGACCTCATCGTTCTAGTTCTTCCCACTGCCTCTCCATAGAAACTTCTATTAAAAATAAACGTGTATGTGTTTATGGTGGTGGTGGTCCTGTGTGCGAAAATCAACGCGGCTAATTGCGCGATTTTTATCAAGCCAATATAAACGAGGTCGCAACACCTTGGGGGAAATAAATTATTTGCAAAAAAAGCCACACACCCAGAGCCACCAGGGATTCAAATTCAACTTCCTTTATGGTAAACGTCATAAAGAGTACGACTTTGTGGCTCAAAGGACACTTTACGAGTTAATTAAATATTATTTCTTTGACTAAAGACTAAAAAAGCCATAAGCTTAAACAAACTATTAAATTTTATTTTAATAATCTCTCCTTTGGTCCATTAGATCCTGCTATTAGCTATCCCTGTGATTAATTAAACGACGGAAGCCACAAAACCTTGCCGTCATTGAGGGAGCCAGCCAACACTGCGTATGAGTAATGAACCCATGAATGAAATTTCCTTTTTTTTTTATGGACATATCCCCACGTATATATGTACTTTTACGTTTTGTGTGAGAAAGTTTATTGGTGGAGGGACGGTCACATAACTGTCAGAGTGTGTTTGGTGGATGTGGCACGTGTCGGGCGGTCGCCTATTTATTTATTTAGTGGCTTAATAATTGAGCACGTGATCTTATAAATGTTATGACCAGTTTGGCTCCAATACCTTCATGCCACATCCTGCTTCCGATACACCCTGGCTCTGACTCTATCTCAGGGCTTTATTTGAGGCACGTAATTGGCTTTTTAGAGTACACACACCGCTGCAAATTTGTATTAAATGCGACTACAGCAGACACTGTTTGGGGCCCCCCCCACCATCGAAAGGGTTTAAGAGCAGCTTATGTGGGCTTATTATGGACGGGCAGACTTCACAGGAAGCCGCACCACACGGTGGCACGTAGCAACACAAGTAGTGTCGGGCTGGGGTTTGGGGGGCTGGTGATCCGACTTAATTGGGTGGGTCGGAGTGGGCATTGTTTGTGGGTTGATTGGCCAGCTGCAGGTCCAGTTATTACAAAGACTCGGCCAGCCTGTGTCTGCCTTCCGAGCTGTTATGATTTCAAACTGTTGTTTGATGATGATGAGGAGCCCTGGGAATGGCAACAACTGAAGGCTTAAGCCGGCGTTAACAGGATCAAAGCCCAACAAAGGTCAAGGATTTTCGAAACTAAAACTAAGTAAGTAAATTACTTGCATAATCATTCACGCACAATTCACAAATTTACAAAATATCATTATTGAATAAGTATGTAGCATATTTTTGCATAATTTATGGAAATTACAACAGTATTTTCACATCCGTAAAACTGTCAATTGATGTGGAAATTTCTCTCACTCAATCGGTTGCAAAAAAATTTGGAAAATTCATTTCAAGGTCGCCAGCAATTGTGGGCCATATGTGGGCGGAAACTGCAAAAATGGAAATAATTCGGATACGGGCGTGCATTTTATGATCAATTTTGCGGTTGTCGGCATTTAAATCCGATAGTTCGTTAAAATAATCATCAATTTGCAATTTAATTTGTTTACAAATATAAATTTTCAATTTGCCCCATGCCGTGATTTTTATTCTTTCGGGTGTGAAATATCACATTTTCAAAGCCATGAAATAATTTTCTTTTTTTTCATTACCCGGCCCGGCAACAAATTGGTTGCCAGTAATTGAATCAAATTATTGAGTTCAGCGGGGGCGAGCCACTTATTTTTGGCACTGACTTTTGCGAGTGCTTCACTCCATTTAAAATCATTTTTTTTTCTAAATCAAAAATATGCATACATGTATTGTGAATGAAGTGCTTTGGCGAAACATCAATCATTGCCTTTTGTTATTTATTTTGCATTTAAAAGCAACCTATTTGTGGGCTTTTATCTATGCAGCTCCATTATCTGCATAGCTTAACTATCAGCTACTTTTATCTCTCGGTTCGATACTCAACTTATCTAATGGCTTACGTACGCTGAATAGATACAATAAAAAATTCCATCCGATTATCTTTTTTTTGCTTTCTGTTTAGCTTAACGAGTTTTTCATGATACTCTCTTGGAAGAGGTACTATGTCTCTATAGAATACCTTATAATATTTAAAGGGTCTACAAATTATACCTTAATTTTTCTACTCTTCTTCCTGAGGACTTCTGAAAAAAACCATCGGGCAAGAATCCAAATTGCCGTGAAAAGCATATGGCGCCCAACACGAAAAGGACCATAAGGACTTTGGCCCAAAAGCAGGATAAAATAATAAAAAAAAAACCTGCGAGGGATGCATGTGTGTGCCTTCCTTGGTGGCTTCTTGTTTGCGAATTTTTTGCGAAATGCTATCGAAGAAAGTTGCCCATGCCACCACGTCTCTCATTTCCATTGGTTCCTTCTTAATTTCTCCCATACTTCCTTTTTCCCCTGACATTTTTTGCGTCTTTTTTTGCCGAGATTTCCTGATGGTTGTTGGCAAATATTTCTTTTCCTTTAAACAGGAAATTCACCTTGAAAGATATGTGGTCTACATATACATATGTGGGATAAATGCTAAAGTTGGTATATATTTTTGCACAGAGAATAAATTAAGGATCTTTATAACTTTTAAGCCTTAGGATCTTTATACCTTTAAGAATATTATTATGATTTAATATTAAAAGAATCCCTTATATATAAGCAACATTTTCTCTCTGCCTTTTTGGGTGCTTGTTGGGTTTTTTAAACGCGCTTGGGATCCGATCCCTGCTACTTCCTTCATTTCCACTTCCGACGGCCGCACAATGCACTAAAATAACAGTAAATAACAAATTTGCAAAAGTATGTGTGAAAGACCGCAAATACACACGCAAAACCAACACATGCTCACACCAAGCCGGCAAATACACAAAATAACGCACACATTCGTGCGGGTTCATTGTATAGGCGTGCCAGACAGAGACGGGCAAAGCGACTGAGTAAGAGAGGGAAGATAAGGAAGAAGGCGGGCAGGCGTCCAGGCGGGGAGGTGACTAAAGGCATGTGTGGATGGGTCTATAAAAACTGCAAGGATGCAGCCATAAACTGTTGGCAGTACAACAGTTAAATAACAACAAGAAATCGGAATAAACTATAATAAATCGGAATGAAAAAGTATAAAAGATATAGTACAGAATTTAAAGAATTAAGTTGTTTAAACTCTATTTTTGAACTGCATTTATTTTTTAATATTTTATATTTATTAGCTAGAACTTATGAGAAGCGAGTAGAAGGGCACCTTAACATATGAGAAGCGAGTAGAAAGACTCCTACTTTTTTTTTTAAAGAAACCCTTAAAAATAAATAAATTTTTATAATTCAAAGTCTCTTATTTAAATTTAAACTTATTCATTTAAATAAAATCCTTTAAAAACCCAAACACACATGCCGAGTGTAAAAAAAATACCCCCGAGACCGATAACGTCGATTTAAAGCGCCGACGACTCCCACCAGCGACAGGGTTGCCAGCCCAGCCGAGGGCAGTCCAGCATATGTAGGACCCGATTGTTTTTATTGCCGCTTCTGTTGCCGGCGCCTTGGCCAAAAGCGGGTCGGCATGGGGTCGTTACGTTGACAACCTTTCCAGCCTTCCTTCTCCTTTTTCCCCTTGGCCCTTCGAACCACTCCATGCAATAACCATTGTCAGAGGTTCGTTGGTATGTGTAGTTTGACCCACATTTGGAGGCGTGCCGCCGCCCACGATTGTCCTTAACCGCGTTAGCATGCCGCCAGGCTTTATATTGAAATTGCGAAATATTTTTTCCTACGGCTTCCTTTTTCAATATGTCACGCCCTCAAGCCCACTTTTTTTGTGGCCAATACCCTTTTTGGGGGCAAAGGCACTTGTGATTTTCAAAGGGGAATGGTTAACAGGATAACGAAAATCTGATAACATCTGTGATGGAATTTCAATGGTTTTCTATATATTTTTAGAAATTGCTTTGAGAAACGGATCTTTTTTTAAAAATATGATGACTTTTTCAATTGAAAAAGAATTCCACAGAAAGGATTCATTAATTAACTTTTATTTTGCCTGTAGAGCGTATTTTCCGGCAGTTACTTTCAAAGTGAACATTTCAGTCAACATTTTCAGTCCGATTTTCTCCATTATTTGAGCATTAAATTTTTCTTTTGCATTTATTTCACGGCATTCCATTCGATGTCCACTCTGCATTTCAGGCTTTTGATATTTTACACTCCCCCACAGACATTTCGGCCATGTACCATGGGATATTTTATATATGTATGGCTCTATCAAAATATGTAGCATACATTTTGGGGATTTTAAGGATCAGAGGTTCAAGTGGCGTTAAGTGGATTAATTTAAATCATTTGTTTCGTGTTATTGTTGCTTGTTTTGCGTCAAATTGTGCGATGCGTTTGCGGTTTCCTTTGGTCGTCGTTTTGATAAATGGATTTTCCATGCGGTGAACTCATCCCATCCCAGAAGGGCTTTTCCCAAACAACATTTTTCGGCCCAAAGGCCCGCTTTTGTGGGTAAAGGAGGGCATCCATTAAGCCAATGTCTCTCTACTTGCTTGCCATTTTTACACACGAATGATTTTTCTGGAATCATTTTCATTCGGCAGAGGGGCAGACCCCTTTGTTGTTGGTTATATAAACAGAAGTCGTAAAAAATATTCGTCCTCCCCAGTGGGGCCATGGAAATCGGCGGGGTCCCTGGGGACAGTAAAAAACAAGTTCGATGGAAGGCGACCTGTCAATTGGCTGCTGGGGATTGACTTTATTGATCATCTTCTGAAAGATATCAACTGAATGAGCTGTCATTTTAATGTCGCCCCCGTAAATCGCCATGAAAGTTGCCAAAGAAGCCCCCTAACAATGGGCTGGCTTAACTTTAATAACCCAGACATGAGATACATTAGCGTTTAAGTGGCACGACTTGGCTGCCAGCCAATCTGCAATCAACAAGCGAATTTTTTATGAAGCGCAGCGAATGGCTATTTTCATAGAAATATGAATAAGAAGCGAATATATTCTGTAAGCACGAACCATAACAACGTTTAGTTTCCATGAAAAGGGAGCCTTGTGTGTGTATTTTAAAGCAAACATTGTATGCAGTTTAAATGCAATTTCAGCAGCATAAGTAGAAGGGCAAGTGTGCTCCTGGTATGCTTATATTTAATTTAGCTTTGTTTGCTCTTCATGAAATGTTAATGAGCAAAGTTGAGCCATGAGAAGTGAATTATGAAAACATTAATTTTGATTCTTTAATTTACTCACACCTCAGCTTGGCTTTAGTATTAAATTTGACAAATATACATAAGCCCAAGATAATCCACCTTAAGCCAAAGCCAAAGCTAAGTTTCTTTATTAAATATAAACCACATCCAAAGGAATATACCCTTAAACTTTAACTTCAGGATAAGAAGAACCTTGAAGTGTGCTTTAATTTTTTCTTTTGTTTCACTTTCCCTTTGGGATCTGACTTTTTCTGCATAAATTTCGACCCAGCAATTGAGGCACGCTTCTAATTAGCGAAAACCAACAGCAGATGAGTGATGAACACAAATCCGAATATATATAGAAAATCAAAAAAAAAAATCAGGCGAGCTCCCTTTGAATAAAACCTAAGAGCCTGGCTCTGGTGCTTACAATTAGCATAAATCCACTTTATCCAAAGTAACGAAAAAAAAACAAAAATGCGGGCAAAGCAAAATATGTAAATATCATTACTCTACTCGCTCAACCTCGTGGCTTAAATCAGCAAGGACTTTAACAAAAAATAAAAGTGCCCTGAAAGCATTTGAAACCTTTGCATAACGACAAACCATAAATTGGCCTCCAAAAAAGCCAACAATTGGCAACAGATTAGCTCCGAAAACAGTTGGCCATTTTGCGGTGGCAACTAAATTGCAAACAATTGCAACAAAACTGCCACCTGCCGCCACAGGCCCGGCCTCCGTAAAATCATCCCACGAAAGAGACCGGCAAAAAAAAAATGTCACAGAGAATTTTGTCCAGCCAGCGGAAAACGGAAACGGCTGGAAGCTGCTGGCCAAAATGGGACAGAAAGAGCTAAACGCAGCTTTCGTTTCCGCATGGCCAGCAGTCCGAACTGAAATACAGTTGAAATTCGATAAATTGGACATCAGGGATTTAATCAGTGATTGAAAATGTGACTCAAGAGGGGCCTGCAATGCAAATATCTCTTTCAATTCATTCCCGCCATGATTTAAAATTCAATATATCGAATAAAGACTGTTTAATTTTTTCAAAAACGAGTTGAATGGACAAATTATGACCGCAATTGCGGAAAAGCGGTTAAAGAGCCAAAGACCAAAATGGCAAAGTGGAGGAGAGCACCCAAACTAACAATTCGATAAGAATCTTTAAAGTTGAAAAAAATATTCGTACCTTGGTGCGGTTATGGCCTAATCAATAAGTGAGTTGCCATAAATTATGGAACCTGTCAGCACAAATGGCTGGCATAAATATAAAAAAAGCACAAGGAAAGCGTCAGGGACAGCCCACCCACAGACTCGATGATCACATGTGAATGAATGATTCCATCTAATCCCGAACCCTCAACCACACACTCACATCTGGTGGTATATGTATATGGATAAATCTTGTAAGAGCGGAAGCCAATTGAAAAAGTTATTCCTTCGAACAGTTATTGTTTTTCTTATTTTCTTTTTTTTTTGGGAACTTTGCTGGAAGGGCATATCTAATATTGTATAAGGTCTAAGTTATTATATTTAAAAATTAAATTTACTTTTATTTTTACAATAAAATCGTCTTTGAGATTTGTTTTCAGTAACAACATATACGTAATATTAGGTATACGTAATATTAGGTATACGTAATATTAGGTATACGCCCCATTGGCTATTCCTAGTGCATCAAATATTTTACAACATGCCACTCAAAAAATCTCCTCATGTTGGCTCTTACATTTTTGGCAACTGAACTTTCTTTTTGGCCAATTTGGTGGCTATGGACAAGTTGGTATTGGCACCCGATAGCTACAGGGTTTTGGCGTTTATTTCTCAAACTTGAACCCCAATGAAATTAAAGTGTTTCAAGTTTTGTTTAGAGGTTTCTGGAAATGAGCATTTACAAGTTTAGGATTCGGTATCTAAAAATATTTCAATTAAAAGTTTCAAAGAAGGTTTGACTTGGGCAACTCCAAGAGCTCCTAATTGAATCAATTTACTTTTGTCCATAAAACCAAAGCTATTTGACATCAACTATTTTAATGACTAAACTTTATAGCTTATAAAATTATCTACACAATAATTGCTTGTTTCTGGCGCCAATAAAAACATAAATTAATCATTTTCCACAACAAAACGAATTTTAAAATTCACTTATTTTTAAGTTAAGTATTCAATTATTATATTTTTATTCATTCAGGTCTCTGGCATATTTATTGGTCGAACACATGCACGGAAAAGCTTAGAACTGTCAGCCACAGACGACATATAGACTAATAATTGGCTACCAAATGGCATTCGACAGAAATTCGGGGAACGCGCAAAAGGGGAATTGAATATTCACAGAAATGTTTGTTGACAAATATGAAAAATAGTCGAAGCATTTGAAAAATGTGAAATTTGAATTTCCAAATAGAATTTTTTTGTGGAATTTTAATTGGGTGTTGGGTTTTATTTTCCAAAACTTGTGTTATAATCTTTTCTTTTCGGAATTGAACTACTTTGGTTTTATCAATTACCTTTTGTTTATTTTCCTGCTCCAGTATTTTCATTATCACAAGATTGCAATTAATACGTATGGGTTGGTTTATTGTTTTATGGCATTACTAATATTTGTGTTGCATTCGCCGAGGAGCGGAAGGGATCGAAACGTTGGAATGGAATGTATGTAACAGGAACTCTATTGTGCTTGATTTGTTTGTTTATTTGTTTGCTTGTATTTGCACGCCTGGCACTCACTTACTATATATCGGATCGATTCGCATCGAAATTGAGGAATATTTCCCCTACCTCTCGGCCATCTAGCTATCTATCGGTTTAGGGTCTATTTTTTACGTTCTTATCACGTGTATAGGGTAAAAATATTCAAAATGCAACAAAAATAAGTTTAAGGGGCTTATTTGCTTATAAAGCTTTATTCCTATTTATTTTTCTGTAATTTATTTAATATTTTATTGTCAGTACTACAGTGATTTATATTTTAAGCTTTCTATTTTGATTTGTTTGCCAAGTTTTTTTTTAATAACTAGTTACATAATATTTATTTTTATATTTTTTATTTTTTTTAATTATTTCTTTGCTTTTTCGCCTTGGCAATATTCTTTTATGTAAAAACTGTTTACTGTCTTATCTTTATTGATTTCAACCAACTATACTTTTTTTTGTTTGCCCTTAAAGTTATCTCTGTTCTTGCTCATTTTCATTTACATTTTGATTTCATATTTGCTGTGAACCTTCTGATACTCGGGGAAAACAATAAAATCCACCAACCGGCGGCACGCGGTGCGTATACGTAATAAAGAGCTCGAGAGCCCGTACTGCAAACGACGTATTTCCGCCCGTATTTCGAACGTACGTATCTACGGGCGCGACTCCGGCACTACTGGTTGCGCTACGGATTTTGCGGGCTTTTGGCCAGAACGACTGGCGACCGAGGATTGAAATATATGACCCAAAGTGCCAAGCAGCAAGCGTGCCCAAAATGCCGCAGCGTCGCTGTCGTTTTTCTCTCCCGTCTCTCTCACTCTGTCCGCTTGTATTCGCACTGCCAATAGGCGCAGCAGACAGTCGAGGACGTGGCGAGGGGGTGGGCCATGGGCAAGGCACAGGGGGCGGAAGAAAGGGGATCCACATAGTCTGGCCATGAATGAGTGAGTGCCTATTGATAAGTGGGCGGTGAGAAAACTAACATGAAGAGCAGAGCGGGAGAGAAAGTAAGACGTGTGTGAGAGCTCTGGTAACAGTAGCGGTGGGAATATTGATCAGGGCAGGACTATAGAAAGATATTTAAAGTTCTCATAACATAAAATAAAAATATTGTTTCATATTATGTTTCTAGTTATTTAATTAAAGAAATTGTACTTCAACATAATATATTTAATTTTTGTCAAAAAATTTTCAAAAACTGACCACTGTAGCCGGCAGAGATTTTAAATGAGAGCACCCCATCTTGTGCTCTCACTAGCAATACTTTCTCTTTATGGGCTCTTTCTCTTGCGGGACTCTCTCTCGCCGTCTCTCTGCCAGACGGCGCCAAAAACAGCTGCTTGATGTTTATTTATTTGTTTTTGTCGTCATTGTCGTTGTTGTTGTCGACGTTTGCCATTTTGGTGTTTGCCGCCTTGTCCTCCCGCCGGAGTTTGGTGCTCCGCGTCGCATCTTGAGTGCCGTCGCAGTTTTCACCTAACTTCTGGGTATAAAAGGGGGGCAGCTGGGGTGGTGGAATCTGTGCCTGGTGTCGCCTCCTTTATGACAGCCGCCACATCAACTTTTATGGCCTTCAAATTGTTTCCGAAACGTTGCGCTATTGCCGATGTCGGCTTGTTGGAAAATTAAGAGGGAAATCGGAAAGAGGAAAATTGTGCCAGTGTGCGGGTTCCGTCGCATACCGCTCACCAGTGCCTGCAGCCTTTACCCACCCATCCCCCTCCCCCTCCTTTTATGACTGCGCTATCTAGAGCAGTTTATCAATTGCCACCCATCCGGCGTTTGCTTAAAGATTTGCTCCATTTCACCAGCTTGCCATTTGGCGTTTGTAGCATCACAGTTGTGTTTAAGTCTTTTAGTTACTTTTCAGATTTACTTGTAAAATAATGAAGCTGAACAGACTCTCAAAATTCTAAATTATTGTAAGCTCTATTAGGTATATAAGTGCGCAAAAAATTTTATTTTCACAATTACTTAGAAAAACATACAGGGCGTATACGTAATATTGCTTATGGTTTCATTACGTATACGTAATATTTTTTGAGATTTAATTACCGAAAATATTATAATTTATTATTTAAGATAAGAATTTGTTAAACATTAAGAATTTTTGAAATATTATAAGCTTGAAAAGTTTAAACTTGTTTTTTTAATTTTTGTTATATTTTTTTTTCAACCTCATTTTTGTAATTTGTAAGTTAATTAGCACAAAAATACAGGTTTGTTAAATAAGTGAGTATAATGAATATTTATAAAAGCACACGTCATTTGCTTAAACATGATCTTTTAAGGCAAATGTTGGTGAAAATTTAATTTTTGACAGGAGAAAATAAAATTAAAAAGTACATACAAACGAAGTGAGGTCGGAAAATAATGGATAGGTCAAATTAATATGGTTCTTAGGTTATAATCCTACAAAAGCCCTTAATTTTATTTAAAGCTTTAATAAATCCTTTATAAAAGGACATCTTTTACTTAAAATGTATGCAATGTCAAGTAATCCACAAGTGCAGTGGCAATGGCTCTAAAGAAAAAGCTCTTGAGGAATTTCAAGGATTTGAAGCTCAACTAACCCCGTCAATTAAGCAATTCCATCCATTTTGCTTATCCCCAACTCCATGTTGTTGCCCTTCCCAGTCTCGTCTTCTTCTTAACTCATTCATTAGAACTGAATGTAGTTATTTTTCTTCATTTTCCTTTGCTGGATGCCACTTGGTGTGCCCGTCTGGAGTGCAAAAAGCACAAATGCCCGGTCGGAAAATTCAGCAGAAACCAGCTTCGAATGCCATTTCTGCGTTCTGCTCTCTCTCTCTATCTGCTTTTCCGCATTTCTTTTTCTCATCTGCCTTTTGCAAAATTTTCTTGGTCTTTTGTGCATCTCCCGCTTGCATTGTTTACATTTCTCTCAACGGTTATTTATTTGCCTTTTACTTTTACGTGCGGAAACAACGGAAATTTGCCTTGAATTGTAATTTATTTTTTATGCTTTTTGTTGGTCTGGCTTTGCTTTGCTTTTGCTTTGTGTCCCCACCCCTTGCACCCCCCTTTTTTTGCAACTGTTTTTTATGGGGTGTTGAAAACCACTTTGTTAAACAAACTTGTGTTTGTTCTTTTTCTCTGTTTCTGTATATCCTTGTTCCTTCTCTTTAACTTTGTATACAAATATCTCTCTCTGAACTCTCAACTCTCAGCTATTGTTATTGTTATTGGGAAGCCTTAACTGGCTGGAAAGGGCAAGCTCTATAATTTGTATTGGCATTGTGGGATTTCACCTGGTACACCTTTACCAATTATTTGATGGCCGATAAGCAGGCTAAATTGCGTAATATAAATAACAATAAATGGCTGGATGACGTTGGTGGTGGAAGAAGGGGTCTGGGAAATGGGCCAAGCTATTTGATTACCAATCTTATTACTGCTTTTGGTCTTAAATCATGCAGCTGGTGCTCTGGATAGTTAGTCATTAATTTAAAAAGAAACTTTATTCTCAGAAAGGGTTACAATTTCAAGTCCCCCATAGGTAGTCTTACTCCAGACAGCTATCTTATCAAAACATTCAGCTAATTTTATCAGATGGCCCATGTTAATGAACTTTTCAGGGTTAAAGTTATCTAATTTTCGGTATCAGATTACCTAAAAAGTAAAGAAAACAATGAAAATAACTTCAAATCAGATCCTATTTGTAACAACTGCTAACTAACTTTAACCAATCACTGGCTGACACACAAAAGAATACTGTCACTCGCCAAATTCCTGAACAAACAAGAAAACCTATCTTGAAGATAATTCTGGATTCCAGCTCAGACAACCGCATCCAGCCGTCACCCTTCCCACATAAACCTAAGGATATCCCGGCTTTAGTATTGGTTATCATTCCAACACCACGTGCTACCCATGAAGGTCAACCTTGTTTGTCTGTGTGGGTGGCAGGGTCGGTGGGATGGTGGGTCGTTGGGGATTCCCCCATCCAAAGAACCTTTCAAGCGCAACATGTCGCTTTGTTTCCACTTTGCTCGCTATTCTCCCGCAAATGTGATTTTTCTTTTTTTTTCCTCCGCAACTAAAGCAATATCCGTTTTAGCCTCTCTTTTCACTTATGCACTTGAAGAAAATTAATATATATATGTATGTATATTAGATTAAATTAGGCTTCCTTTTAAAAATAATGTTTAAATTTTAAATATTAGTTATACAATTTTCATATTAAAATCTTTACTTTTTTATGCTTTAGTTGAGCCACCTCCCCTCTATATTTTTTTCCCAGGACCTCCACTCTATCCTGACGCCTGTGGTCTGCCACAACTTTGTTATTGTTGTTATTTTTTTTCATGCGTGGTCGCTGCTGCTGGCATTACATTGTTTGCTTTTTGTTTAGCGGTAGTTAGGTGTATACTCACACCCCACAACCCACTAACCACCCACACACCACCCGTTTTTGTCGGCGACCCTTTCTCCGGTGAGTGCAGCTGCAGAGAAAACTTTTTTAACCGAATTACCCTCGAGGGAGCAGGGTACTCCAGTCTAACAATAAAACATGTTCGCCAAAGCACAATATTAAGCCGTGGGTGGAGAGAGAAAATAGTGATTCATATATTGTATGACTACAAGGTTAAAAGTGGTCACTTGACCTTGAAACTGTTGTACTATGGGGGACTTGAAAAAATGAATAGAAATTCATGAAGACTATTACTTAATTTTATGAAGATTTAAAAATAAAATTGCATTATTTTGGCAGGTATCGAAACTAGAACCATGAGTTCTAACCTAATATATAATACATATGGTTTATAAATATGGCTATAAGATTATAATGCCCTAAAAAAAGAAATTAAAACCCTAAAAGAGGCTATATATGTATAAAATATAAAGAAAGAGTATATCTAATTCGGATTTCCAGAAAACAGCTCCATCGAAATTGGACTTTCTGCTCACTTTTAGCCAGAAAGTTATCTGGCAACAGTGTTGTGCCGGCTTTGGGTGTTGCTGCCACTATTCATATTGTTGCTGTTTGTGTTACTGGCTGCTGTGGCATCCACCTAGGAGAAACGGAACTCCAGTGAATGCTGTTACATGGGAAATATTTGTACGACAGGAAATGCGCAAATATTGCAGCACGTTACTATGTTGGGGGATGGTGGGGGAAAAGGAATATGCCGATGGTTATTTCCATTTTCCAGAATCCGACAAAGTTTTGTCTTTGTGTGTAGATCGGAGATAGTTTGAAAATTGTTTTACCGGCACGCGTTTCTGATGGGAAGGGAAGGGAAATGGTTTTAGTTTCTGCTCTTTTTTTTGTTTTTGCAATTTTTTCTGTTTTTGTTTTTGCTTTTCAAGTAGCAGATGCGTCAAGGTAGGGTAGTTAACTGGGTTAAATGTTGGCTTAGTTGGCTCAGTCGGTCTAACAGTTGCCCCTGTTAACCAAAATTCGGTTTGGCATTTTTAATTGTACATTTCAAGCAATAGGGGTGCTACACTTGAAATAAATAGGTTATAAATATTAATTAAAAATATTTTAAAAAAATGTAGAACTAAAAATAGGATGTAGTTACCTCTTTAACCTCTAGTTAATATAATATTCAGTGGCCATCGTTTGGGTTTATTTAGCGGCCATCGGGTTCATTAAAATGGCAAACAAAATAAATAAACTCGGCTAAAATGGTTAAAACTTATCCCAGTAGCTGTACTTTATTTGCCCTGTTTTTCTCCCCTTTTTTATTTGTTTTCTGTGGCTCAACACAAATTTAGTTTTAATTGAATTTTTCTCGCCGCCTTTATTGAAATTACATTTTTAATGGCATTAATATTTAAACAGATTTTTTGTGTATTTTTTTTCTGGCTTTTATTGTCTTGTCAAGTGTCGCTCAGCAAATTGTTAATTGTGCATAAATATTTTATTGGTCTGCTCGGGGAGAAAAGTCCGAAAAATAGCCCGAAATGAAAGTGAAGATAATTCAATTGCATTTCTTGCTCTTTTTTTCACTTGTTTACGGTAATTTAATTTCGAAACTGACATATTTATTTGTATTTGGTTAACGATGGCTCATAGCAATTTAATAAAATTCAATTGATGTATTGTCTGCTTAAATAATTACTTTTTCTCTTGTGTACTTTTCGCAAACATTTATGATTTATTGCGAGCAATTACAGTCGAGGAGAATTGTGTCTACTATCAGCATGGTCAGCACTTTATATCAACGTGGCTTATCACAAGAGTTCAGAGACAAGAAAAAAATATAAAAAAAAAATAGAACAACTGATAGACGGCTAGAATACCTCGTTTATTATTAATAATATAATGGTACTGCAAGGTATTATCCCCCACGCACTTTAATCGATTGCTAGGTATAAAAATTATTGACCAAACCACATTTTGGGTGACTAATTGGCCACGAAAGTGGGAAAAACCGCCACATGAAATTTATACAATTTTATGGCCAATTAGTGGTATCTCATAAACTGCTTGGCCTGGCCAGAATTATGCCAGCAAAAATGCCGCCTAGGACTGGACTTGCTCTCGTTTCCTCGCACGCTCCAACGCACATGAAAAACCACAGAAATTTCTGCGCTAAATTCGAATTGGGAATGAAAGCAAAAACGTATTTCGGGAAACATTTAAAGAAATCTCTTTGAAATGCGTTTCAATTTCAAATTGAAACCAATTACGGGCCGAGAAAAAGTTTGAATATAATTCTCAAAGCAAGTTGAGTTCGAGCGAAATTGCTTTTGTTAAATGACCAACAATTTTATGTTTTTTTCTCCAACTGGCAAAGAACTTATTTTTTTCCTGTTTAATGCTATTAACAGCTTGTCAAAGCCATGGCCAAAGTCGTGAGTTATTAAAAACGAAGGAAAAAAAATCGGTGAATGGTCTTAAGCACCTGGCCGACAGGAGGGGGGCCACCTGAAGGGTGAAACTTTAACACAAAAAAAACTGAATGGGTTACTCTCTAGCCAAAAGTTTCGAAAAGTCTTCTTTTTTGGCCCCGACTTCCTTTTTCTTTGGCAGCCCCACTATCCATCCTCCCACCGAAGTCTTTCCTTTCTTGCTTTTGGCTTTTATGGCTTTTCAACGCGGTACTTCTGCCTGACATTTTTAACTAGCCCACTTTTGCAGTCTCGCCATGAAATGTGATTGCAACTCAAGTGCTCAGCGACACCTACTATAGACATGGGTATACCATATAGAATACAGTGCTATATAGTTGATTTTTTTATTTCTAAAAATATATACTATATTAAGTGTTAGAATCTATTCCTTCCACAAAAGAGTTCCTAAGAAAAAATATTATTATTAAACCTCTTATTAGAAACCTATAAGTCCTCACCTTATCCTCAAGTAAGCTACCCACTGTAGCTTACTTATACTATAGATCTATCTATGTAGAATGTCTTGTGGCCGACTGTGGCTGACTGGCAGTCACGGGTCTATTTCAGTTAATTATCACACACCAGCAGGTTAAACTGAGAGGGGCGCCCGCCTTATGCCAACACCCCTTATAGCGCCACCCTTTATTGACTGACATTTCGCCTCGAATGATCTAATCAAAAACGAGTTGAATTTGAATTGTTGTTGCTGTTGGTTTGGTAATGTTATTGTTTTCGTTGGCTTGTCACTGGAACAGAACCGCTTTTAAAGACAAAACCAGGAGGGGTGGGGGAGTGTAGAGGGGCGTTCATGGGCTATCATCAGAGGTAATGTTATGACAGTCGGCTATATATAGCATTAGTGTACACCCCAAATGCGATCGTGTGCGCCTCTAGATATTGCATTTTCAGTCTCATGGATAATAAATTTTTTATAATATTATTTTCGTTTTGGTTGACATCGAATTGCTTGGGATATTTTTGGAATGGATAAATATTGTTGAGCACTCTTAGAAGTGTTCTTAAATATTAAAATAGTATGCCCATTATGTCATTTGTTTTTCCCTATAGGACGTAGTAGTCTTTCACGTTTATTAATTGGTTAGAAAAAAAACAGAACGCTTGATAACCTGCCATACCGACATCTCAATCAGCCAATAAAAGCCCCATGACTAAATTAATATTTATGTATGTGCCTGTGAATGCCAGTTTGAAAGAATTCCTCGCTTTTTTGCCTTTTGTTTGCCTCTTTTTTTGTAGTTGGCTCTAATCATATCTGGAACATATGACCTGGGCTGGCTGACAAGCCTTTGTTTTAGCATGCCACAACAGCAATAAAAATACAGTTAAATAATCACAACAACACTAAAAATTCTATTCAATTTTTTATTATCAGCCGAGGAGTGTGCGTTGACAGTTTTTGTTTCCCCTATCGCCCAAATCAGCCAACAAGAAAAAATGCTGTTAACTGAAAAAAGCGTGAAATAAACATCAGAAGCTAAAATAACCAAGAATTATTGTTAGAAAAAAAAATGGAGAAATTGCGTGCGGGGTCATCAACTGTTTGAGGCCCCAAGGGCAATATTCCCCTTTTGAAAAATATAAAAAAAAAAACTTTATACCCATAACAATAAAAAATAAAAAAAAATAATAATAAGCCGCCAAGAAAACAAGAAAGAGAAGCTAGAAAAATGGGGGCCCGAATAGATTGAACAAAGACCAGAAGTTTGATTAATGGAGATTACAGGGAGAAATGAGGACAAAAGGGGAGTCAACAATTTAGCGCTCTTGCCGCGCTCTGGCTAACTTGGTCGAAAGAAAAATTATGAAATAAAATGGAAAAGTTTGCTCCAAACAAGGAAATTGCTACAGAAGTACCCAGGAAAAGTAGCCAGGCCAACTGCCAGCAGGCTAATTGGCAGTCTTGGCCAACAAACAGGCCCGGCAGCAGTAGTGGGTTGAGTGGGTGGCTAGACCCACTCGAGAAATCCCGAGTGGTAAAATTACCCACTCGAAATAATCAACTACCATATATCAACTTGGTCGATTTACACATTTTGAATTTCACGCGGGAAACATACGCGCTCGGAGCATGCGCATGGTGTACGTGCACATATAACACACATTCATGCCAACGACGGCTGTATATCACCATATGCTTATATTCGTTTCATTCTCGCTCGGATGTGCTTTTTAGAGATTGAAAGAAAAAGAACGTGCGTACTTTGCAAAGAGACTTGAGAGGCGACAGTTGGATAGATTCGTCGTGCGGCTGAAAAGGAAGAAGGAGGATTGCGGATGGCGACCAACAACCGATCGAGAAAAAATCCTCGAAAACCGAGTCTTCTCGAGCGTCAGATATTGATAGTCGATATCGAGACGACGACAACAACAACAACAACAACGATTCTTCCAAACAATGTAAGAATACGACAAAAATCCAAATGTTTTGCTAGTTTCTGTGTGATGTATGTAAGGGAGAGCGTAGAACCACAGGGTCATGGGGTACTAGCGCCACCTAGCGGGAGGAGCTGCTGCAAGTGGCAACATTATATCCTAATTTATCGGGAATCTGCATTTTCGTTAACGTAGAGTCTTCTACGAATCCCAGCTCTAGCCCCGGCAGGAGGCCATTGCTAGACGCTCCATGCTTTCTTTTCGAAACCATACCTTGACCCGAAAGGTTGCATCAATAGAAAGGTCCTAAGCTGCCATAAAAGGAAAAGAGTCCCGATCCGTGTCCCATTTTGTGACGAGGCTTATTAATGTGAAACAGTGGACAGTGGAATCGTTTTGGCCAAATTCTGTCCCAATTACATAGTTTTTCCCCAGACCCCTAAGGGTAAGTTCGGATGAGGTGCAGAGCAAAGCAAGTGAATATGCAACACAAAAATTTTTTTTTGTTCCTTTCTCAGGTTGGGAACGGCGCCTTCAAATAATCTTCAATTAATCTCTGCCGTGGAGACAAAAACGAGCAGAGCAAAATTGATCCCCGCTCCAAGCTCAGTTTATCTTTGGCGCGGTCTCCGTACGGTTCGTCAGGCACAAGTCCCGGTTCGGGGAAGAGGGGAAAACTCCCCCCAAAACCACATGGCGATCTAAGCGTTTTAAGTTTCCCAAGAAAACCCAAATCGTTGTCGGGAAATCGAAGTTTTTTATTTTATTTATTTTAAAGTGTCGCAACCAAAGAAATAATGAAATAATGAAGAAATATTGAAAAAACCCTCCCTTTACAGTTAACAGCAAATAATAATGTAGTCTTAAAAACCTTGAGAATTCAAGAAAAACAGAAAAATTATAATCTTTTAATAACGAATATTCTTTTAAAAATAAATCTCTAAAATAATGAAGTACGTATAAGTGAGTAAATAATTAAAGTTTTAATAAGAAAAAATTTAACGGTAAAGAAGATGTAAAGAAAGAAACAAAAAAAATTTGCATAAGAAATTGTAAAATAAGTTATCAGTAGGGGAATCTAAGAATCATGTAAAGGAGGATTTAAAAAAAAAAAAAGAAGTTAAAGTTTTTGTGTGTGCAAAATTTTGGTTGCTTTTGTGTCAGTTCTTTTTACATTTGATTACCAGCACTTACAGCATCACCGCCAACGAATGGAAGCGCTTTCATCATTGGAATAATTAGGGTGAGCCATGTTAAACCATTTAATTTAAATCTTTGACATTTTTATTTTAATTATTTTTGCTACTGAAATTTATGCTACACATGAATAATTGAATGCAATTAGCCTCCCACAAAAAAATGTAGAATTATTAAATAAAAAAAATATACATATTGAATTAAAGTGAAGTAAAAACAATAACAAAGTAAAATATTGAATTGAAGTAATTTTAAAAATGAAAAGAAAAACAAAACTACCTATTAAACACTTATATCTAATTTTTTTTGTATAAATTATCTCCCAAGTTTTATTAAGATACACTTTTATTTTAGAATATTTTATGAGCAGTTCAAATGTATACCCTATCTTTACTTTTATTATATAAATAAACCCATATTATAATGTCTGAGTAAATAACCCTGTTTAACTCCATGCTGACCCAAGAGCCGTCGTAGGTTCAACATATTAAAAGGGGCCTAATGCGTGATTTTATCGGAAGAGCATTGGCCATGGTAGGGAGGGCTAATAACACCCCCGTTTACATCTAGGGGCGTGGTATGTCTAGCGAGAAGTTCTATTTCCTTTTTCTCATCCGTCTGTCCGATTTTCATGTTATCTCTTTTCCGGCCGATTTTGAATCGTTACCAATTCGCACGCGATAAATTTTAATTATTAAAGATACAAGTGAGCACCCGTAATCTGTGTCCTCTAAAGAACACCACGACATTTGCCGACGAGACATAGCCGGAATTCAACGCATGCGGGACAAACAGTTTGCATCACCACCAGCTCAACGTTGTTCATTACATGTATTTATATTTCATCAAAGTTCCAAAATGGAGCTCTATACGTAAACAAAAGTGCCTTAAAATAAACTTACTTTATGATACAACGTGAAATGTATCATAAAATGTATAATGAATATATAACTTAAATAATAAAGATATATTTTTAAATGATTATTTCAACTTTTACACAGTGGAAAAAAACCTATCCGTGGCTTGAACTCAACAAAAACTCTCTACCAATTTGCTACTGAAGCTTGTGAACGGCAATTGATCGCTAATTTCGACTCGCAGGCTGTGAAATCAAAACAAGCCTGAGTCTATGATGGATTTTCAAACTGGAAGCATGGGTCATATCGGATGAAGAAACATTCGTCAAGTGTTCTACACATCAATTGCACCGAAGCACTGGCAATGAAGAAGATAATGAAGAATAGAACGGCGTTACTACAAATTTTCAGCACTCTAAAAAAAAACAGGGTTTGCCTTTAAGAGGAGACAAGAATGACGAAAATTCCAATTTCATGGCGTTCTTGAAGGCTCACTCGGAAGACGTTCCTGAACTGAATTCCTGGTTGCAGAGAGATGGATACAGATGGCTTGATCATGAAAGTCAAAATGAAATACTCGATCTGATGGCGACTTCAATTTTGTCAAAAATCATGGACGATATAAGAAGAGCGGAGCATTTTTCGATTCTACTAGGTGAAACCACAGATGCCTCACGAATAGATAAAGATGCCTCCGTTTCCGATGATTTAGTTGCAAATAAGAATTTTCTTGTTGACAACATTTTCGTGAACTCGTGGCTTCTTTCAAAACTAAGAGGCCAGTGCTACGACGGGGCATCCAATGTTTCTGGAAAAATTTCTGGATTGCAGGCGCGAGAAGGAACCTCGAGCATACGTGAGAAGGAACCTCGAGCTTTGTTTGTGCACTGCAATGCCCATAACCTGAATCTTGTTGTACAAGATTCAATTGAAAAGGTACAACCAGCCAGAAAATTCATAGGGTCAATCAAGGATTAGATAAACTTTATCCGAGATTCACCAAAATGCGTTGCACAATTCAAGGAGTTGCAGACTGAAGCGATGGAAAAGAACAACGAAAATGTTTCTTTTATCGCAGTCTTCAACCCGACAAGGTAAAAACTACGATCGAAAATTTCGTCACATATTGTAAAAAAACCTTCAAACCTATTTTGAAACCTTCTCATTAATATTTTGCAGATGAGCGATAAGAATACGGCCTCTCAAGATAATCAAGGCGAATTATCCTGAAGTTCTGAAATTCCTCGATGATCGATCGGTGGACAACGAAGTCGATAGTACGATCTCCGCCAAAGCTACAAAAATGACACGATTTTGTTTACGTATATGTAGAAAGATCTCAACAAAAATACATGTTTCAAATAGACTTATTAATATAAACTATAAAAATGATGAAAATTTTTCTTTTTTTTTTCCTCCACTCGGAGGAAGACTACCCACTCGGGCCGAACGTGTCCTGCCGGGCCTGCCAACAAAAGTGGCCAAGAAAATTAAGGTTGAGCTGTAAACAGATGAAAGGTGAAATTCTATCTTCAGGGGGATGAAGACGAAAGCTAAAGGTCAGATTATTAAGCTTAAGAAGATGACTAAACAAGGGCTAGCTAGTAATAGGTGAAAGTATCTTTAAGTGGTATTATAATACTTGATTTAGATGATCCTTTAAATACTTAAATCGATAAGCATCGAAAAGCATGAACGATGTATCGATTAAAAGCTTTAAGGTGATCGGGGCTTGTCCACCGCCAATAGAAAGGGTAGAGAAGAGTTCCAGCAAGGTCTTGGTATAATGATCCTTTAAATACTTAAATCGATAGGCACCTTTGCAAAAACAACATATCGATACAAGCTTTAAGGTGATCGGGGCCTGTCCAACTCCAATAGGAAGGATAGTAATGACATATAGCAAGAGCTGGCCTCTTAAATCATTAAAATCATTTTATTGCCAATAAAATTATAATTTCAAAGTCTCTTGATTTTTTAACTTAATAGACTTGCACTTAACGTGTCAAGTGAGCAACAAATGTCAAAATTATCCAAATTTTCTAACCCCAAAAGGTCAGAAAGTTCACTTCCGAATCACTTTCTTCCTTTCTCTCTCCATTTATCTCCCTCGGCTAGCCCGCATAACTTTTGCCATTCACCCAATGAACAAAAACAAAGCAAAAAAGGGTAATAAAATGAAAATACGAGTAACTTTCGGACTATTAGCTGGCAATTAAAACGGCAAATGAACTTTCAACTTGGCAAACAAGAAGCAGCAGCAGCAGAAGCAGATAGCCAAAAAACTAAACCAAGTCAAAGAAAGTAAACAAAACGAGCGATAAACTCAAAGCCAAAAACTCAAAAAACTTGTGGCATCACTAACAAAAACAAAGACAGCCGCAAATTAGTAAACAAAAGCACAATTGTTTGGTATTTTTAAGGGCGGCGTGGAGGGCGTGCCAGTGGCAGTGGGCGTGGGATTTTTGCACTAACAAAACCAAAACAACAGTGACACCCACTACCAAAAGTTTATAGTCTATGTTTGGTTTTTTTTTTGTTTTTTTTTAGTCTTGTTTGGCAATTTTCGGTGAGGGCCAGAAACTCGGGGGATAATAAAAGAATACAGCAAACAATGCCGAATGAAACTGGTACAAAAGTTAGTTGTGTTTGTTTTTGTTTTTGGAAACTGGCTTTTGTGCTTACTGCCTCTCTCATGTGATAATAATAAGCCGGACTGGGTGGAAAAACCAGGCCAGAACAAGTCTATGTATCTGGGAGGCGGGCTGGCTAATTCGCATGGAAATACGAGCTGGTTAAAATCCGCAGATGGGCCAAAAAGTTGAAACAAGGTCAACAAAGATTCTTGAATTTGATAAGAATAATTTGAGGGCCCTATGGCCCAGTTATTACCAAAAGGCTCAATTTTGACTCAAACATAAACAAAGTTTTCAAACTGAAACTAAAGCTTGTTTAGTTTAACTTTTTGAAAGGATTATTATTGGATTTTGATTGAAGGTTTATAGAAAAAGGATTATTAAATTTGTTAAATGTAAAGATAAGAAATTTATATACTTTTAGTGATCAGACACTTATAATACTGTTGCAAGTTTTAAGGACGATGTATCGATTAAAACTTCAAGGCGATGTTATCGAAGTTGGTCGGTTTCCAAGAAGGAGGATTAACGGTTGTCTCCGCAAGACCAGTGCAAGACCCGCAATGTATCGATAAAAGCTTCAAGGCGATAACGATAATCACCTTAAGCCCAGTACAAGACCCGCAATCAATGTAATATATCGATAAAAGCTTCAAGGCAATGCTATCGAGCCTGGTCCATATCCTGGTCCAGAAGAATTAACGGTAGTCCCCGCCATACCAGTGCCAATACTAAAACATTTTTATTATCTTTAAAGTTTAAACTTAAAGTTTTAAAGGCTTTATTTTAGTTCCTAGAAAATATACATGTTTAGTATACTTGAATAGTTCTGAATTTTAAAAAGAACACGTGTTTCCAACTAGACATCTTATCTAATCAAACTTTTTTTTGTAGAAGAGTTCTCAGAATATTTCCAGACAAGTTTCCTTGCCTTTTTCAGCTTCAAAAGTAATCATCAGAATGCGGATAACAAAAGTTTTCGCCTTTCCTCCGTCCAGTTTGCTCTTCGTTATTTTCTTCTTTTTTTTCCAGTTTTATTTTTTTTATGGGGTAATTCACGTGGCACTAATTGAATTAGTTAACTGACTTTTGAGTCTGTTTCATATTTATCCCTTGTACTTGGAAATTATACCGTTAAACATGATGAACTTGCAATAGAATGCAAAGTGCGCAATTAACACTGTAAAGGGAGTAAGGTACATAACGGTTAAATAAGTAAACTCACCAAAAAAATATTCAAGGCAAGTGTGGATTTCAGTCTCAAGAGTACCAGCAGCAGCTGTCTGGGTTACTAATTAAAAACAGCTGTGGACAAACAAAAAGGAAGGGCCACTTCCTCAACATTCGGTTTCAATTCAAGGTATCGAATTTCAAACTCAACATTTTAAGGCTCCGAAACACGCAAAGTCATACCAGATAGCATTTAAAGTCAGGATTTTAAAGTGGTATCTGTTTAATACTCTTTCTAGTATGGAATTATATACTTACACTCACTTTTTGAATTATAAATAATTATGTAGCTATTTTCTAATTATTTCTGATTCTAATAAGCGATAATTACTTTGTTCTCACTTATGGATTGGTTTTCTATAACCAAGAATCAGAGAAAGTCTATTTAATTTTTATAAAATGCTTGATATAATATTAAATTTAAATAAATTTCTCTATCCTGAACCCCTTCACTTGTGAACAATTGTGTGAAGTGTGAGAAATAGTCCTTGATGTCTAAATCGCTCCAATAGGGGGTATAGCAATAAATTAAAGTCAACAAATGCGAGCGCTGATTAGTAAGTAACCCATATCGATGTCAGTCAGGTAAATAACAAAGTTTAACAAATTACGTCAGGCTCGGATCCAAATGGCCAATAAAAAAATTTGCAAATCAATGCAAATGACTGGGCAAACAAAGGGCGATGGGGGGGGATAGGGAGTTATAGGTGGCGGCACACAAAACCGAAAGCAGAATTAATTAAGCAAAGTGCGAGTTGGAGTGAGGGGTGGGATGGGATGGAAGGAGAACCCGAGATTAGCAAAAGATGTCAGTGTGTCACAAGGATGCCAATAAACGAGTTTTTTTTCTCTTTCTATTTTGAATATTAGACAAATTGAATTCGATTTTTTTTTGTAATCAAAACAGGAAAAACGAGAAAAAATTGAAGGCTTTTGTGGAATATTAAATACACTATAGTGAGTAAGATTCAAAAACTTTATCAGAAAAATATCATTATTTATTGTACTGTTAGAGTGTATTATTAAGATACATATATTATTTCTGAAATTCCTTGCTTCTTTTAAAGCAGAAAATTCATAAAATACTCAATCTTTTTATAAAAATTTAAAATAAAAATCTAAAATTATACCAGATTTCCAGGTTTTTTTATTCCGGAAACTTGTTCCATGCACTTTCCTTTTATTCATAGTTTTGATATTGGCCTATCGTATATATTTAATGAAAGTGCAGCAACGGTTGAGGCGGCAACGGCAGCAACAGTTGCTGCAACAAGTTGCACTTGCATGTGCCACTACTGGCCACTGAGGCATGCAACCGGCGAGGGAGCGTGAACGAGACAGATGCCGAGGCACACACTCACACACACACACACCTCACCACCATACCATACTTTAGAATTTTTAGTTTAATGATTTATAACCGGTTTCTGAGGTGGCAGCTCCCATGAGAGGCTGTTGCAGTTGTTGCAGCAGGGTTATTTGTGCCCCGTCTGCTGTCTCAGTTTAATTACACTTTTTTTTTTTTTTTTTTTGTATTCCAGCGAACAAATAAAAAAATTTTATAACAATAGCGGAAGTTATACAAAAGCCGCAAAACCGGCCGCATAACAAAAAACTAACAAGGGTTGAGAGATAAGCCAAAGAACTTGATGACGAAAATGAAAAAAAAAAAAAATTAAAACAGACTGCTGGCGTAGAACATGTGACGAAAGCAGTGACTTGGAGTTAACAACATTTAACTGTTGTTTACACTCTTAATTGCCCTATTCCGGTCCAAGTATTGTAGAAAAATGTTCTATAATTCATAACAAAGTGTTACTTTAGTAAAGTTAACCAAAAAGAGAAACTTATAGTTTAAAACCAGAATAGCTAATATTGGAAAAACGTGATTTTGCATACATCTCCGAAATCATTTTCTCCCCAATGCCTATCAGCTTAATATATATGAGCAAAAAATGTCCCCTCGTTAAACAAGCTTACCTCTAAGTGAGCAAAAAATAAATAAAAGGCCGTCGTCTCCACCATTCAAGTCCAATTGCAAGGAAAGACTTTCCGTTTTTGTTAGTTTTTGGATTTTTTTTTATTTTTCGCCCAGTTGCTTTCAACAAATTGAATCAAATCGCGCAAAAAGCACAACTGCAAATTGTAAAAAATTGTATTTATTATAGACATTGACTTGGCACACACTTTCACAGCACAATTAATTGGCTAGATTTTTCTCCTTCGCAATAGTCAGACCGCCGCCACCCGCCAGCCCGCCTCCTCAACGCAAACAGCTGGCCAAGTTGTTAGCCCACATTTCGCACAGTGGACACCCGGGTGTTGGAAACTTTCGCTCAAAACGGATGCAGAGCACAGCGAAAAATTATTTCATTAATCATTCTCCAACTGGAGTCTGCAGATTCTTTTATTTCTCTAAAAATATTTAAATTAGATTCGATTTTGAAAAGATTTAATATTTTGGATACCAAAGGAATCCTTCAAAACAGGCATTTATCGCAGGTACAGGCTCAACATTAAATCAACTTTTACAGGCCAGGTAAGTAATATTTATTTTGAGTGTATCCCATGCGAGTAGGTGGCTTGCGGAGGAGGACAAGGGTGAAACAGGTTTCTTGTAACAGGAACCTTTTTTTTTTTTTTTGAATTTTCTTAAAACAAACTAAACATTTTTTTCTTCATTTTTTCATCAATTTGCACATTTCCGGTTTCGGTTTTTTTTTTTTAGTTTTTTTTGAATATTTATTGCTGATTGGGATTTTGTTGCCGTTTAATTTACGAGTTGTTCTAATTTATGTTGTTGGCCCACAAACAAATATTTTCATTTATCTCGCTTCGCACTTTCTTTCGGCATTTTTTTACGGCCCAAAAAGCGATCTTGCTTTTTCCTCTCTTCTTTGCTATTTATAACAGAACTCACACGCACACACACACACACGCACACCCACTGCAACGTTCAGGTGAAAATTAGTGCAGAAATCTCCACCGATCGTACGAATATTTTAAAAATTAATTACTTTTACGAACAAGTCTCATTAGACGACACGTTTTCCAAAATACACAAACTAGACAAACGATACTCGGCGGATTATTTTAAAAAATTTGACTTTTGTCTTTAATTTAAATAAAGGTAAAAAAATTTAGCTGAACAAGCGCGAAAATAAATTATGATTTTAAAGAAACATACATTCCGGCACAACGCGGAGACCACCGATATTCATACCTTAGCTGATAAAACGAAAATAAACAAAAACACCAACGAAGAAACAAAAACAACAAATAGTGTGACCAGGTAAGCTAAGAGGCTTTCTTACCGCGAACTCTGTTACTTTCTACTAACGGAAACTTGATTTATTTTTTTAAATTTTAAATAGATTTTATTTTGTTCAAGTCATTTAAGTATTCTACTCTGTCCTCCAATAATTATGATTATTTAAATTTCCATATTAAAATCTGATAGAGGAATATTTTTAAAAATTTAAGCTAAAATGCAAGTTTTTAACACCTAATATGGCATTCAAATTTAATTATCAAATTACTAAGCTAACCAATGACAGAAAAATGACAGGACGAGGGTAAAAATTAAGACAATCGCAAGTGAAAATAAATCCTTATTTAACTATTTGGCAAATTTGAACTACAAAGACGAAACTTAATACAAAATATATAATCGGTGGGTTTAAATTGCAGATAATTACGAGTCTTCCTCTCTTTAGCCTGGGAAAATGAGTTATTGCATTGAACACCTTAAGTAATTAAGGAATACGAACTAAAAAGGCAAACTTTTGCGGGTCAGGAGCGGCTGGATGGCGTGGAGCAGCAGGTCATGGAGATGTCCAAGGGTAGCTCCTGAGAGCAGACAAAGGTCGAGGTGCTGGAAGTTTCATTGAAGCCGCTGTCGGTGCGGTACAAGGGAATCCTGGGTCCCTGCTGCGGGTTCGCAGCTGGGGGAAGGTTCAAATGCTGCTTAGTGTTCTGCTCTTCTATCTGATCATCTTCGTCCTCTAGATTGGCACTGAAAGATTGCGACAGGTTCTTGCGCTGAGCCGAGCGATGTCTCCTATGTCCCCGTGGCGTGTCCGAATTGGAGGAGCTGCAATTAAAGCTAAGGGTGGAAAGCTGCATAGCTTCTGCATCCTCCTCCTCGGTCTCCACTTCGTCCTCCTCATCATTCTGTTCCTCCTCCTCCGCTTGTTCTTCCTCCTCATCTGATTCCTCAAACAAGGGCTGCTCTACATGCATTAAGGATTGAGACATCTGACGGGTGCTGTTTACCCTCAAGCGACTAACTCTTTGATTGATGCTACAATCCGAGTGCTCCAGGGCACCCATGGGCGATGAACTCCTGTCGGGTGTAAACTTCAGGGCAGTTCTCTCCGACAAGGTCTCATGCTGTTCCGTGACACTAACTTCTACCTTGGAGTAAACCAATCTCCTGCTCAGATGCTCTGAGGGGGCAATAGGTGAAGGCAATTCCAGCTCGTGCATTAGGAGTTTTCTCTTCCCGGAGCAATTACCGTCGTCAGGAGTTCCCGGTGGCAATCCACATAGATTTCGGATCGGCGAAAGGCTGCCAAAGCTACCCTCGGCCGAGGTCGAGTCCGAAAGTCTGCCGGCGAACATAGTCTGCTTACCTTGAGGACTGGAACCCACCACTTGGGAAAACTGCTCGGCCGGATCTTGCTCGCCCAATACGATCACATTGTGCAAATCGAAGAGCTTCCGCCGCATCGAACTGTTGAATATATCGTGGCCACCACTCGACTTTCCCCTATCAGACAGCCTTCCCGCCAAATGAGGCTGGAAGTACGGCCGCAATGCATCCTCGAGAGCTTTGGGTAGCACGGGCGGCAGCGTCAATTCGGTTTGCACTTCACAGTCACGCTTTCTCCGAGATTTGTTGGATATGGGCGTGTAATCCTCATTCTGATTGAGTACTATGCGCTGTCTACGCAAAGGACAATCCACGGGACTTGGCACAATATGGGACTCCTTGAAAAAAGTACTGATGGCCAGCTGGGCTTTGGACTCCAGGTCAGGATCGGGTGAATCGTGGAACTGTGTTTCGTGGGGCTCCACATCGGCGGGCTTCAGCTGGGATACCTCCTCAATATTCCACTCGAATTGGGTTGAGGAGAGCTGGGGAGTCCTGGCCCGGAAAAGCGAGGGACTAAAAGGAAATTTTCTTGACTTAATAGCCATAGGTACACTTTATAATACAATATGGTTACCTGGCAATCAGCGGAAGGTGCAATCGATCAGCCAAAGCTCCTTCGAACGGATTCCTTACCTTTTGCAATCTTTTGGGGGGCGGGGTGCACACAGCTCCCGACATTTGAGGGCTACATTTTCCATTTCCATTTTCCTTGCCGCCATTCGTTGGCGTTGCCACCGACGCCGCCCCGGAATAGTTGCTATTTGAGGCACTATTTCTACGTGCCCTACACTTCAACTCACTCAGATTTGTGAAATATCTATTCTTTATTGCCTGGGGCGTCCGCACCTCGCTGTTCGGCATCTTTTTCAATCACAATTTGGTCCAATTTAGTCTTAAATTAAAAGGGCGAGGGACAGATGTCAAAAAAGGATCAGTATTTTCAAATGCAGCAGTGTGGGCAAGCGCCAATGTTATCGATTCGATGAGTTAATCAGTGTTGCCAGGTCTAGGCGCCAAAATATGCTAGATTTGAAGTGAAAATAGCTAGAAATTGTATAAAAGTATATAAGTAAATTGTATATAAGTGATAAATATATGTATATGTAATAAAAAATAAAAAATACGAGCCTTTTATTTTATTATTCTTAAGCTAATGCACATTTTATAAAGTTTAAAGTTTGGTCTGCAATAATTTTATCTTTATTTTTTTAGTGCAAAATTAAAGTATTGAATAGTTCTTAGGTCCCTCATTTAACTTATAAGGTCATAATAATAATTAAATGCTGATATTACAAGCCGAACTATAAACCGTTTTGAAATCGCCAACTTGGCAACACTGTTACCGCGCCAATTTTGGTCACACTTTTGTTATTATTTTGCCAAAACAACTATTACCGTTTTTAATACAATGTTTAAGACTGTTTTTAAACAATACAAGGTAAAAAGCACAAGCCCAGACCTAAGCGATGTTGTTAGCTTTGATGAAATCGACGACAAACCGAAAGAGGATAGTATAGCGCAACGTTTAAGCTTCAATAATGAAATCACCGACTTGCCGACGTTTCCTGGACTAAAAACCCCACGTGCTTGGCAAACTTTCGTCCTTAAAGATCATCCCGGCTTGCTGGTGATACGAAACCCTTTTACCGATCATGGGCAGCGTTATTGGATTGCTCGGTGCCTGCGCGATTATCCAAGGGCACCCAACATTGTCAATTTGAACGCCAGGCTCTTCGACGAATCCGTCAGGAGCGACTGGTGGAAAGAGCTCCAGGAATGCAAAGATCCCACCGAAAGGCAGCGAATAAAGGCTGCCATGCGATGGACAACTTTGGGCTACCATCACGATTGGGACACCAAAGTCTACAATGAGCTCTCCAAGTCCCCTTTCCCGCAGGATTTGAGCAGGCTCTGCCAAGTGTTTGCTTCCTATTTGGGCTATCATGACTTTAAATCAGAAGCCGCCATTGTAAACTACTATCCTTTGGGAAGCAGCTTATCGGGTCACACGGACCACTCGGAACCAAATCACTTAGCTCCCTTGTTTTCCTTCAGTTTTGGACAAACGGCTATTTTCCTCATCGGCGGAAGAACTCTGGACGAGAAACCCACTGCTATTTACCTGAAGAGCGGCGATGTCTTGGTAATGTCCGGAGAATCCAGACTCTGTTACCACGCCGTTCCTCGCATTATCCAAACGGATGAGTCATTGGCTAGTCTTCCAAATGAAACTGCTTTGGAAAACTCCAATTTAGTGGACAATGATTTATTTGAACAAGTAAGAGATTCAAACTATTGGAATCCCTTCAGCAGTTATATAGCAGATTCTCGTATAAACATTAACGTGCGACAAGTTCTACACCCAGGCGATTTAAAGTTAAATTAAGTTTATTGTTTTGTTATTTATTTTATATAAAAGTTATTTTGTCTATAAAAACTATACAAACTGAATGAAAGAAAGTGGGGACATTCAAAAAGGGCGCCATTCGTGTTGTGAAGCGTCAAATTATTCGAATCGGTTAATGCCCCAGTATTTTTCAAGCAGGTTCAGGGGAAGACTTGCGAATCTGGGATAAAAATAGTCTCATAGATTCAGAAAAATGGCAGCTTTCACCTGGTATACCGTACAAAATGACAAATATTCTGTAAAAAAATAGCATGGGTTTGAATGACCAATTCAAAAAAGGAAGCCATTTGTGTTGTGCAGCGTCAAAATATGTAATTCCTCTCAATTTGAAAATGAGTTTTGTAGGTCAAATTTGTATGGGCTGCAAAACCAGGTTGGCCCACTTTTATTCGATTTTCTCTTAAACGTAGAGAGTAATTTTAATTAATATTTTAGGAATTTTTCTTGGTTAATTATTTTTTGATTTTTTCGGGACCGATTCAAATAAATAAATACTAGACAGGCATTTGTTCATGCGGCTGGGCACACTGTTACCTGAACCGGTACGAAACGGTAAGTCAAAGTAGAATGTAAAAAAAAGGTCCCGACTGTGCTGTTCGTAAAACAGCTGTTGGCTGCGTGTATGTGTATGTGAAACGAAACAGAAAAAACGCGAAAAGTCACTGAAATATAGGTAGAAAAAAAGCGAAAACCGGCCGAGTTCCTATTTAATATCATTTCGCAGCCAGAGCGCAAAAGTGGCCAAAATTCGGCGAAAACAGCGCAAGTGTGACAAACCGTTCGTGCCATCGCAGCCGTGCACAAAACGAACGAAAACAAAAGAGAATAGTGTTGACAGCAATACGAGCGTTTTGAGCAGTGCTAGCAGCAGCAGCACCTATAGCAGCGGCAGTGCAGTCGTTGCAGGCATCGGCCTAGGCGTAGGCAACAACAAGCGTCCGGGGGCGGGAGTGGGCCGGGGAACGGCCGCTAACGAAACGGTAGCTGCTGCACTCCCAACAGCAACAACAACAACAACAACTAATACAACAGCACTAACATCAGTTGCCGGCCGGTGTGCGGCGTTTTTCGGCGAAACTGTTTCAAGAGGTGGGCGTGGCGGTGGGGGCGGCGTTGGGGGAGCCGGAGAAAGCGCAGCGAAAGCGAAAAAGGAAGAGGAGCAGCTAACAAAGGGTCAAAGCCAAAAGAGTCCCCTGAACGCTGCTGACTTTTCAATTGCCCTGCGCACCGTTGAAAAGTTAGCGACCGAGCTCGACGCCGACGCCGACGCGGACGCCAACGCCAGCAGCACAGCCGACGCCAGCAGCGCTGTCATGTCAGAGACGGGCTGCCGGCATTATCAGAGCTACGTGAAGGAGCACAGCTACGATACATTCCGGGTCATCGACGCCTACTTCGCAGCCTGCGTCAACCGAGATGCGCGAGAGAAGAAGGTGAGAGCCGAAGTGTGTGCGTCTCGACTCAGGTAGGGGTGGGGGTGGTGGTGAGAGGAACAAAGCTGTGAAAATAGAGATGATCAAATATTTGCATAATTGTGACTAAGTCACGGCGATATTTAGAATGTTTTTAGTCACGTGATTTATCAATAAGAAAAATAAAACGAAAATAAAATACTTAATTTTAAATACTTTAAAATAATTTGTATTAAGTTTAGTTGGAGAAGATTCCCATGTATCCTTAAATAGCTGCTCATCTCTGTTGAAAATTTAACCCTTCGCATCACCTTTTTTTTTGCATGTACGAAAAAGGTGATAAAGCATGAGAGAGAGAGGGGAAGTGAAAAAAGCAAAAAGGAGATGAGCAAGCATAACCCGTGACTCAGTCACCGGTAAGGTCACTGACCCAATCACGTGGTGAAAACATAAATTGCAAGTGATCGGTATTGACACATTAATGATTGTCAACAAAATTTTGATTAATCGAATCATGATTGATGAGAATCTTTATCAGAATATAGTATTTTTTTAAGGTTTATGCTTAAAAGTAGCCTATAACTATAACTTGTAATATCTTATAATATCTTATAAACTCCACAGGCCATTCATTGCAACTGCTTCGAGTGTGGAAGTTATGGCATCCAGCTGTACGCCTGCCTGCACTGCATCTACTTCGGATGCCGTGGAGCCCACATCACCAGCCACCTGCGGGCGAAGAAGCACAACGTGGCCCTGGAGCTCTCGCACGGCACGCTCTACTGCTACGCCTGCCGGGACTTCATCTACGATGCGCGGAGCAGGGAGTATGCGCTAATTAACCGCAAGCTGGAGGCCAAGGATCTGCAGAAGAGTCTGGGATGGCAGCCATGGATACCCACAGCCAAGGAGACGAATCTGCTGTTGGCCAATGCCCGCCGGCGGTTGGTGCGACCGAATCAGACAATCGGACTGAGGGGCCTGCTCAATCTGGGGGCCACCTGCTTCATGAACTGCATTGTCCAGGTATGTCGTGACTCCTGGACAACGACCTTATCCCAAGTGATTTATTGTTATGGCGATTTCAGGCTTTGGTTCACACTCCGCTGCTTAGTGACTACTTTATGTCGGATCGCCATGATTGCGGTAGTAAGTCCTCGCACAAATGTCTCGTCTGCGAAGTTTCGCGTCTCTTCCAGGTGGGTGGATACAGTGGATTATAATAATACCATACTGAATGGATTATTCCTTTTCTGTAGGAGTTCTATTCGGGCTCCCGTTCGCCGCTGTCTCTGCACCGGCTACTGCATTTAATCTGGAACCATGCCAAGCATCTGGCTGGGTACGAACAACAGGATGCGCATGAGTTTTTTATTGCCACCCTGGACGTGCTGCATCGGCACTGCGTCAAGGCAAAGGCCGAGCACGAGAACAAGAGCAGCAGCTCCAGCTCCGGCAGCGGCACCAATTCCAGCAGCTCGAGCAGCTCCCACTGCTATGGGCAGTGCAACTGCATCATCGACCAGATCTTCACTGGCATGTTGCAGAGCGATGTCGTGTGCCAGGCCTGCAACGGAGTCTCAACCACCTTTGATCCCTTCTGGGATATATCACTGGACCTGGGGGAGACGACAACGCACGGTGGAGTCACTCCCAAGACGCTGATAGACTGCCTGGAGCGGTATACGCGGGCCGAACACCTCGGATCGGCGGCCAAGATCAAGTGCTCCACCTGCAAGTCCTACCAGGAGTCCACCAAGCAGTTCAGTCTCCGCACCCTGCCCAGCGTTGTCTCCTTTCATCTGAAACGTTTCGAGCACTCGGCCCTCATCGACCGCAAGATCTCCTCGTTCATCCAGTTCCCGGTGGAGTTCGATATGACGCCGTTCATGTCCGAGAAGAAGAATGCCTACGGTGACTTTAGGTTCTCCTTGTATGCTGTCGTCAACCATGTGGGCACCATCGACACTGGACACTATACTGCGTATGTCCGCCACCAGAAGGACACTTGGGTCAAGTGCGATGATCATGTGATAACGATGGCGTCGCTCAAGCAGGTGCTCGACAGCGAGGGGTATGTTTCCCAGATTATATTAATAAGAATTCTGATTTTATTTATCTTTTTTTATTTAGTTATTTATTGTTCTACCATAAAAACGTGCTGGAATACGAGTGAGGCATCCCATGGACATCCATAGAGACTGCGTCCCAAGAACCGTATACAAAACAATACCCATGCATAACGAATAAATAAATAAAATACAAGAAAAGAGAGACAAGGCCGCGGCAGCGCTTACAAATTAAGTAATAACTTAAAAAAAGAAAAGAAAACAAAAATTATAATAAAACAAATCATACACTGGGTATTCCCTCGCTTGAGATTAGTTAAGCTCCGGCACTTGAAAGTCTAAGAAAACGAAATCCATCAAGAATTTATTTTATTCACAGACGATTTAAAAATGTAATCTAAATACCGAATAACTTGTTGGGGACTCCCCCCTCCACTTTCCAATCCATAACAGTAAAACTAAATCAATGATAACAAAAAAACATTTAAATATTTTGCCTATGCATGTACATATTATTACCAGGAACCAGGATCTTGAAACAAGCTCAAATCGAACAAAATATTTCTGCTATAATGGAGGTTTTCTTTTACGGTGGAAATTCTTTAAAAATTCTACTATTATTGCCAGGATATTCCTTTTTATAGACGCTGCTTTATTATTTTCTGTGTAAATAACTATAAATCATTTTTTTAAACCCGTTTTAGCCATCTGATTTAAAAATGTATTATTTAATTCATTTTTTTTATTGTTCAAACCTCTAAATACTTTTTTTAAGCTGCCTCCATAAAAATACAAACAAGTCTTACAAGAAAAAAAATACAAAATCATTAGTCTTCTTAAAAAAAAAAAGTATGAAATCAAATTCCAATTACTCAATAGCAAAAAAAAAAATTAATAATTTAAAAAAACATTTAAAAAAGACAAAAATTAAAAAAAAATTAATTTTGTATCAGCTTGGGCTCGTCCGGGAATTGAACCCGGGACCTCTCGCACCCGAAGCGAGAATCATACCTCTAGACCAACGAGCCAGTTGAAGACGGAGCGCCGGATTGCACACTTAAGAAGTGGTGGTTTTGACGAGAATGAGGCTACCTATGCGTGGACATTGCCATAAACGTTTAAAATGTTTATAGAAAAGTTTCAAAAATAATAATAAACAGTTGACGCATAAAATAAAATATATGTGAAAATAAAAATTTAATTAAATTGTGTTGAGCATCTTTCTTGGTGTGACCGACAAATGTGCAGAAAATGCTTTCGTATCAAAGACACAAACCTTTTAGTGTTGGACAAGTTTTCAAATTGGTATAGAAATTAATATTCTTAAGCGGCAAAATTTAAAGTTTCCGATGGCTGGTAGATAAAATTAAGATTTTAGGTTTAATAAATTAAGATAAAAACTAAAATTAAAATTAATTAATATTTATACACAATCTTAAGTAGTTTTATTTATCGTTATACATTGTATAACCATACAGATAGAGAGCATAAGAAATCAAATTTAAATCTGTGGTGTGAAGCGTTGCATAATATCGTATGTCCATCAAAAATATATTATTTAAAAAATAATAATAAAAATAATTGTTTCATTTTTCAAAGTTTCAATTGGCAACCTGCGAAGATCGATTTTGAAATGTGTTGGCAAACGCTTCAAAGTCTATTCTAAGCCTAGTTGAAGAGGAGGATCACTGTCGCCACAAACAAAGAGACACAAAGAAAGTTCTTATCGTCGGATAAAGAAAAAATGGATCTACAAAAGTCCACCGGTTTTCCAAACATCCATTCGGTTTACAAATATTGCATTTGTGATCGAAAGCGCAATGTTATTTATTGCAATCTCTGCAAGCAATCTTTCGTGGGACGCATCTCTCAGCTGTGCCCCAAACATCCTGAAGTAGGTAGCAACAGTATGAAAATTGCAATTAAATATTTACCGTTATGTCTATTTAGGTGACTTTTCTAATGGATGCTCGTCATTGTGCATTCTGTGGGGCCCATGTTAGTTATTTGCAGATCACTGACCAGAAATGAGACGCAATATAGAAGTATTAAAACGCAATGCTGTCGTTGACGAAGCTTGCAAATACAAATAAACATTCATCGTGAAGACACTATACATAAGCATAATGTATACATCCATACGTACATATTTTGAAATAAAGGGAATTATGTAAATAAATGGGTTTGTTTATTTTATAGAAAAATCGCCAGGGCTTCGACTCTAATGGGTAGCTTACTAAAGATGTATGAGGTTTTTATAAAATTAAAATTAAAGTTAATAAAGGCTTGTTTTTTGTTTTTAATAATTAGAAAAACTGTTTTTAGCGTAAGTTAAAAACGTAAGTTCTACAACACTTTTATGAAGAACAATTAAAAAAAGAACTTATCGACATTAAATGTTTTCCAAATTTCCCAATACTGGCAAGCGCCGTTAATCAAAGCTGGCGTCGAAAAAATGTTTGTAGATTAGGCCCTCAGAAAAATGCCTAAATTTCTCATTTCAAAGAAAGTTTCCGAGCTACAGAGCGGTCGTGCCTAGTAAAATTATTTAAAATAAATATATTTTTTTTAAATACATTTTCACTGATCAAAATGGAAAACAACATTAAGCCAGCTGGTAAAAAAAGACGTCTAAATCATTTGTAAGTATGAAAGTAAATAATTCTATTGTATTTTAGATATTTTCGGAACTAGTCCTAGCGATATTGCTGCTCGCTTAAGCCAGCTGTACCCAGATCTCATGACTTACTCACCGCCTCGTGGTGTCGCTACTGCCTCAAACGCACCCAAGGCCCACGCACAAACCGAGATGGTAAAAGAAGCGGATGGCGAAATCAACAACAACCTGGCCACCATAATGGATATGAATCGGCCTGCCAGTCCCCGCCTGCTACAAGAGGTGACATGCGAGATACCGTTCGAGAACCAGCACAGCCCCAAATGCATCTGTAACCGCACTCCGATCCCATACGAGTGCGGGCGATGCTACCAATTTATTCACGGTCGACTCGCTGAAGTCTGTGATAAGCATCCCCATGTGAGTTGGTCCCCAATCTCTTTGAATTCCTCTGAAATGCTCAAATTTGGTTTATTCTTAAAGGAAGTATTCCTGATGGACTTCCAACAGTGCCCCTATTGCTTAGCACCCGTTAGCCTCATCAAACCGTCGAATCTCACCTTGGAACAAATCCGCAATATCGAGGAAGCTGTTCTGCCTGACGATGATGATATTTAAATAATACTTAATAGTTATTTGAGTTCGAGACTCAATTGTTACACATTTGCTTAATTTAGACCAGAGCTGCATGTTTACCTAATATTATTGTTTATTTAAAATATATAGCATGGGGTATAAATTACCTTACCCTTTATAACATAACAAAGTCAAACACAGTAGTGTTTTCAATGTAAGGTGGTTCATCGATGTGATTCCAGTGTACTTCTGGCTTTAATCCCGTGACACAAATAGCGGCAATCTCTTTGGGAACAAAGTTCATGGATTGCTCACATAAGCTGCCAGAAAGGAACTGCGGCACGGACATGACCACCATAAACCCTTATGGCCTAGTCCCTGCAGCAGCTTGACACTGCGGCAGTGACTCTGCGCTAAGTAAGTGCATTCAATCGAATTGCTCGCCTTCCTCACTACAGTGGTGGTCGGAACGGTAGAGATGGGATGTACGTACATTCCCATAACAATAGATATGTAAACTATTATTAAGTAACTTAAAGTTGCCCTCAAGGTATTTATAATCGAATCTGTAGATAATGTTGCAATATTAATATTTTAAATACCCTTTAATCCCCCGAGTGTGCTTTTTTCAGCTCTACATGTGCTAGACGCCTCATCCGAGGGAGTTAACTGCTCAACCATAGCTTCTGGTCTCCCCTGACAGCTGAGTCATATCCGGTTAGTTGATAATACTCCTATTTTGTGCGCTTGCATTAACTTATCTGCCATCTCACGATGGCAACGTCGATTCCGGACTCCTTCCATTCAAATCAGCGAACAAATTCATGTCAGCGATAACAATTCAATCACTTAGGAGTTCAGCACATTTCGGAATCGCTTTACAATGCCCCAAAGCCAGATCCCCGTGGACACATTGTGGTGCCCTGTGCGTCCTGTGTTCTGCGGTTCTCTTGGCAACTGCTCTCGGTAAGAAGTGGTAAGTGCAGACGCTTTAGATTGCATTTGCTTCTGCTTATTTTCTATATTTTTTCTCACATTTTTCTTGCTCCCTGTCCGGCACTTTTCTCAACAACTTGGCAAGCCATTCAATGGATTCACTTCTCCTGGACTTTGGCTTCCGTGTCCTGGCGTTTCAACAGGCGACTCATAGTAAATCAATGCGACAAACTTGGGCTAAGTCATTGGAGCTGCCGGCTTCGATTTTGCTGGCGATTTGAATGGGACAATGCCCTACTACCTCAAGATGCACTTGTGGGCAAAATGGAATGGTCTGCTGGTTATTGAAAACAAACATAAATGCTTTAACTTTAATATAGCTCTTACTATCTTAATTTCTGGAAATTCTTTCTGAAAAGCTTCAAGGACCTGGCCCCCACTTTATAATATCTTAACACACATTCCTGGCCAGCTTGAAGCAACTTTTGGTCAACAACAGCAACTCTTGGTTAATTCTTAACTATAGATCGCTATTTCAATGGTTATACAAACAACATTTGAGAGACTTGTTGGCCCACTCGGCTGGGGCCCATCATCCGGCAGTGCCTTTCCTTTTAACCCCTTTTCAAAAACAGTTCCGTTGACAGAAACAGCAAGAGGAGTGTTCTCTGGCAGTCGGCAGTCCTGCCGGTTGCCTCTGTGTCCGAGTGTCTTTTGCCAGCGGGCTCTTTGGAATAACTTGGACAATTGCTTTCATGCTGATTTCGTTTCGTTCGCTTCGGTCCATGTCCTCCTCCTCGCTCCTCACAAAACCAACTTGCTTTTAAACTCATTTAAAGTTGCCGTCTAACTTGGCCGAGTATTAGGGTCACTATTTTGAGGCAGCCACTTCAAAAAATATTCCAATTAGTGTAACAGTTTTTGAGAATATTCGCTTCCTGGCAATTTCCCAAATTAAGCAGTTTTTAGTTAAACAGGGATACTAAGTTTTTGGTTATTTTTTAAGGAAAATAAAGGCTTATCCATAAGATTATCTTATAAATCCTATAAGTAAGCTATTAAATTAGTTTAATAAATCGGAAAAACCATTTGCATCCCTGGGGGAAAAATATCCATGTAAACTGACTGCTCCCCTGACCCCTTAAATCACATGGTTGCACCCTTTTTGCTGCTCCTGGATGCAGAACAGACAAAGTTGGCTTAAGTACCTCGACTGGCTATTGTCCTCGTGCCCCGGCTTGACTGCTCGACTGCTCCAGCCGCCCTCTTTCCATTATTGAAGTGTGCACTTCCGCTAAATGGTATTTGGGGCAAGCACATAAGCTTAGCGCCCCCGTCGGAGACTCCTCCCTGCCAATACTGGCTGTGGATTTAGTGGCACTTGCAATTTTTACGGCAAACAAAGAAAGGGAGGCCCAAACTGTGGCATCGTGCATCGACATTGTCCTCGCCTCGGGCGATGGCTATTTATTTAGAGATGCCCCCACCCTAATGGAGGCTCTAATAGAGTGATACATTCTACATAGGACTAGGCAAAGCAGGGCTTCTTGAAAACTTGCTGGCGTTCGTGTATCCACTTCGAAATGGCTGTAAATTGTCAACACATTCTTATTAAAGTTATTCTTACAGGTTGGCTTGTGAAACTCACTCCATCGGGAGCCCAGCACTAAGGGGCAGACAGAGTGCTCGCTCATCGGATCAGGATCTCCAGCATTATTCAAGTTGAACCAGACAAGGGCATTCCCTTTCTTTGGTGTTATGGATAACTTTAATTTGGTGAAGACGGTGGTGCCGCCCAAAGGAACTTCACTGGCCTGAAATAAGTAAAATTTTCCAAGGAAAACTGTTAAAGAATTGTCTGGGAATCCTACTTACATACAAAAGAGCTGTGGCAATACGATCGCCTCCGTAATCCTTAAAGAAATCGGGCTATGAAAATAGTATGTTTTAGTTTTGTTGAAATACATAAACTTTATATACTTACTGGACGCCTGGCCAACTCAACATAGTCAACATGCTTACCAAAGTGTCCACCCAAACCGTAATTGGTCAGATATAGGACCTTATTCTCTTCCATATTCAGACCAGTCATATCCGCGATTCGATTATTAATACCGAGAGAGTATGACGAGGTTCCTTGAAAGGAAATAGATTTAACCACTCGATTCTGCGGTAGGGGCTTTCCCTTTTGGTCAAAATCCACATATGTCCAACCATCCGTCATGGTGGCATTAAAAATGGCAAAATCCCGCAGAGCTTTGAACTCGCTTTCGTAAAGGACTTCGTGATAAAGAACTATCAAGGGTTGGACGTTTAAATACTCCATTTTCAAGGGCGCCAGTTTTAAAAAATCATGCGTTTCTCTGATATATCTGCAGGTTAAGGTCGGTGAGGGCTTGGGTTTGGGCCACTTTCCTCGACAGCCTAGTTCCAAACTTGAGGGCTTACGTTTATTTCTGGCAGCTTCCTCTTGGAATATATACTCCTCGCCAGTCAACAGTTCATCGATTACCCTTTTTATATTCTCATAGTTGTCTTCTTTTGTCACCTGCTTTGCCATGACTTCAAGTTCGGGAAAATTTTGAGCAATAGATTTCTTCTTGTCCAAATTTAAGGCTTTAAAATATTTTAAAATTCTATGAAAATGATTATTTGTTTGGGAACTAACTTACATTCTTGTACCATGGCTTTGGCATATTTTTTGTAGATTCTTTTCCTTTTTAAGTGCAAAACTTTATCATATATCTTTCCTTCGGAGGACTTGTGAAGTCTTAATGCCATGCGGTACCAGTGCGTTGATTCCGCGTATTGGGTTTGGTTATAATAAAAGTCTCCCAAAGCCACACAGTCTGGCGAGTTCAGTTGGGCTCTATAAAGGAATAAGTTTAGATTCCTGTAGTCTCTAGAGTTTTCTGACTTACTCAAACTTTCTACCCAGAAGAAAACCTTTTGTTAGATCCTCTGCATGTTGATTGTAAAATTGTTCTATACGTGTCATTCCCTTGACAGCCACTTGAAGATCTTCGGCACTTGGTGAAGACTTCAGTAGAGTCTCTATTTCTTTGGTGTTTTTGGAAGATATACCAAGTTTGAGATATCGAAGCCATTTGGGCCAGTCCTGATTTAGACGCCTTAGCAAGGGATAAGAGTTTAAAGGATTGCCCATATAATCTTCTTTCTCTTCTAGAGTCCTGAACTTGTCTCTCTTTATGGATTCTTGAAACCTAGAATAAAGAACAAAGATCAATTAATTATATCTTTAATTGAAAGAAATATATTATAAAACCTACCCTTTAATGAGATCCAGTTTGTATTGCATTTCCTCAACGTATACATCTAGATTCCTTTTTAAAGACTCTTCCAATTCTAAAATTTTAACCATGCTCATTACTGAAGTGCTATATATAAAGGATTTGGCATGGTTCTCTGATTCTTCCAAACAAATAATTTGAGAAAAATTAACACTTAACAAGAAAGTGAGCTGAAAGCTAAACCACTTCATTGCAGTTTCAAAAAACGAATGATAAGTTATTCTGAAGTTTAAAGAAACTTCACAGTTTATTGGTCATGGGTTAGATCCATATAATTTAATTAAACTCTTTTTATTTTATACATATTAAAAACCATTTAAAAAGCATGAAGAAAGTTTCATACTTCCTGGGACCATCAAGCCTAGAAAGGCTACTTCCTGGGACCACAAGGAATAATAAACATTTGAGGGAATATATGAATCCACTTGGTGAGAGCTAAAATAAAAGTTATTGTAGAGAGAAATTATATTTGAAAAATTAATAAAACTTACTCCATCTATCCCCGTTAATAACCGGACAAACAGAGTGCCTGCTTCTTATATCAGGTCTTCCATCATCGTACAAATTATACCAAAATACACTGCTGCCTTTTCGTGGAGCTATCGAGACTTTAATATCTGGAAAAACAGTGGCACCACCCTGCAGAACATCACTGGCCTGAAATTAAAAACATTAATGTATGGCAATACATTTTAAAATATTTATAAATACCAACATAAAAAATAATGGTTCCCAAGCGATCGCCCAAGGTATCCGAATTTGGAGTTTCATAGCCATCTGAAGTGTAATCGTAATGAGGTTTAAAATATGTGCCACATCCGTAGTTGGCCACTTGCAACTCATCTGTGATGGGAAAATCTAATCCTGTCATATCCTTGATTCGCTGATTAACCTTTTCCCTGATAGGTGACTTATCAGACCACCAGGAATGTTGAGCCACCACTGCCCTAAACATACTTCCATTCTTTTCATCCGCATATCCATTTTGCAAGTGATTCGACTGTTTTTTGAGTTCTTCGATTTCGGTTTCGTAGAGCACTTCGTGATACATAACGACATAAGGATCTAAGTTTATTTCCTCTAGCTTAAGAGGTGCCAGGCGGAGAAATGGTGTTGTGGTAAAGTTGTAACGACAAAATAGGTTTCTTTTCGGGGGATATAAGAATCGACATCCCTGCTCAAAGGTGGAAACAGGTGGCTTTGTTTGATAAAGCTCCTGCATTATTTCGTCATCATTACTAGAACTATGAAGGGTTTCTATTTGTTTCTGAAGCCGTTGGCTTCCCACATGATCCAAGGAGTTCTCTATCGTTAAAAGAGCAGCTTCTTCCGTCTCGTCTTCTCCAGAGATGCTGATGCCTTTGAAAGAAATAAAATGTATTATAATTAATGTTTAAATAATTAATAGTTTACCATATACAAATAAAGCCTTGATATATTGACGATGCAGAAAATCGGAGGGGTTACCCAGGACCTCGTTCAGTAACTTTTTATTATCCTCGAAATCGTGTTTACACGCCATTCGATACCACTGGGCAGCAGCCTTGTAATTCCTACGCTTGAAACTCAAATGGCCCATGGCCACACGATCTCGGTATGAAAGTTGGATACTTAAAAAATATTGGTTAATTATTAAATAAATATTATGGCCATTTTATGTTTTACTCATATTGCTTGCCCTGTAGAATACCATATGCTAAGTCATCTACTCTCAGACCATAGGTGGTTTCTATGCGTTGTAATCCCAACATGGCCTCCCTTAAGTCCAAATGATCTGGTAATGTGGGCACAAGTTCGTCAAGTTCCTTAAATATATCGTCTAGAATATTGAAATATGAAATATTTAATAATATTGTTTTTGTAAAAAAAATCTTTACCATTCCCCATTTGCTTTTTAAAATAGTCCAACCATTTTGGCAATTCCTCGCGAGTACGCCTTAAAAGCATGTATGCATTCAAAGGATTTGAAACATACTCCACCTTTTCGTTTATGGTTTGATTTTCTTTATATTTGATTGAGATCAAGTAACTAAAAAAGTTGCCAATGTAAATAAAAGTAAGTAATATTAAAATGGTAGCTTCATACGCTTTCAGATTATCGCCCAACTTCTCAGAGTGATTTTTAAAGTTCTCAACAAATTGGTGCTCCAGTTTTAATAACTTAAGAAGTTGCACAGTAGATGAATAATACCGACTCTCATTATGGCTTTTTTCCTTAATTCCCCATACAGAATGGGATCCTAAGCAGAGTAAAATTACTAAAAACTCTAAGAATCTTAACATTTCGACTGAAAATAAATGTAAAATGTACAATAATAGTTATGCTTTATTTTAAAATAATTCATTCGACATGCAAAAATTGCTACAAAATTGATGATCCATTAAGTGGGTTACTTGTTAAAGAATTTATTCGAATTTTGGATACCATAGAAAGATAATAGAAGATTAGTTAAATAAATTGTAATATTTATAGATAAAACGTCTTTTTCTGGGTAATTTCTTTAAAAGCGCAAGTTTTTCTGGACATCTGCTTAGTCATGTAAAACGTCTTGGTTAAAACTGAAAAGATTAAAAAAATAATATTAAAGAATATAAAAAAAATACTTAATAACTCACCCAACGAGTTTCCTTCAAGAACCGGACATATTAAATTTCTAGTACGAGGATCTAAGTTTCCATCATCCTTTATATCATACCAGACCAAACTGCTACCTTTTTTCGGAAAAACTGAAACTTTTAACTTGGGAAATACAGTGGCGCCTCCATGAATATCATCACTGATCTAAAAAAATAATACAGTATTATTACAAATTTAATTGTTTAAAATTATTTCTTGACTTACAAAGAATAAAATAGCTCCTACAGGCCCTCTTAGATTCTTTGAAGTGTAATGAACTTCAGCTTGATTTTCAAGGCCATAATTGTTTATATATATTTGATCTCTTTTGGAAAAATGTAATCCTGTTATATCAGTAATGCGTTGAGAAAATATTTTTGAAATACTTCTCTTATATTTTTTAGACTTGGCTGTGATGTTTAAGTTCTGCTTGAGAGTAAGTAACTTATTTTTGGGGAGCACTTCATGAAACATAGAAATGAATGGATCCAGGCTTAATATCTCCTGTTTTAAAGGGGCTATCCTTAAAAACGGAGTTGAATGAAAATTGTACCGGCAGAATAGTTGTTTTCGCAAAGGAAAAAATCCTCGACATCCCAGTTCATAATCCGTTGGGGCAGTCTTGTTTTCAGCCATTTCACTAATTATTGACTGATCGCTGTGGCTCAGCACTTCTGTTATTAGAGACTTCAAATCAGAGAGACTGGCACTTGTCATGGCTTCGTCAGCAGTTTCCTCGGCATCTTCTAGACTTTGCTTTGGATTTGATTTCATTATGGCTGCAAGTTTCGTTTTTTTTTGGTAACTTAAAAACATAATTAAACAAACTTACCATAAACTAGAATCGATTTCGCATACTTCAAATGCAACTTATCCATGGGGTCGCCAAGAACTTCATTTATTACGTTGGAATGGATTTCAGGTTCGTGTTTAATAGCCACACGAAACCACATGGAAGCTCTTGAATAATCCTTTCTTTTGAATTTATCATTACCTAAGGCCACACAGTCGCGTATCGAAAGTTGAATTCTAAAAATATGTGATTTACAAGAAACAGAATTAACGCCAGTATACTTTTTATTCCATTGCAGAGGGTACTTTTCAAATACACATGGTAAGGACTCAAAAGATATATCTTTGGCAATGATACCGGATTCCTGAACGGAATACATAAAGGGATTCGTAGATCGATATACAATAAATCTGTATTAAGATTTAAGAACATAATTTTGTTAAAATTTTGTTTTCACATTTTCGGACATGATCTCTTTAGTGGATTTTTGAAGAGATCATGTCCGAAAATGTAAAAAAAAATTTTTTTTGTCAAATTTTTTGTAAGATCCTCTTCAAAAATCCACTGAAGTGCATGAGGTTACCTTGTAGCCCCCTTCGTAGGCTATATCTTTGGCAATATGTATGTATCGGATTCTTATGTGGAATACCTTAAACGATTTCTATATCGATTCTTCACAAATCTACATTAAAATCTAACAAAAAAAATATTTTCAGATTTTTTGTCAAATTTTCTGGAGGATCCTCTTCAAAAATCCACTAAAGTGCATGAAGGTACTTTATAGTCCCCTGCGAAGGCTATATCTTTGGCAATATGTATCGGATTCTTGAGTGGAATACACTAAAAGTTTCGTAGTTGGATTCTCCATAAATATGCATCCAAATCTATTAACATGAGTTTTTTTCGATTTGTGAAATCGATTTTCCTTAGGATCTCCTTTAAAAAACTACCAGTAGCTAGCCACTTAATATCTTCTTCGAATATTAGCTTCTGTATGGGTACATCGAATATTGGAATATCTTTGCTATATCTTTATATCTGCAAAGATCTGTTTTTAAGCTGAAAGACTATATACGCTTCGAATCTATCCGAAGATTGTTTTTCTTTTTTGTTACTTGTGTTTCTTTTTCAGAAGGTGGCCTTTTGCCAAATCTATGGCTTCCAGGTTGTAAATTTCCTCCAATCGATTCATTCCTTGAAGAGCATCTTTCATTTCATTTTCGTCTGGGGATTGCGCTATTATTTCATCCAAGGTATATAGCTCCTCTTAAAAAATAATAATTTTGAGAGGTCTTCGAATAATACAATTTTTAATTATATCTTACCCAATCCTATAACTTGTTTGGTATAATTATGCCATTTGGGTAAGTCCTCATGGGTCCTACGCATTAAAGAAAATGCATTTAGGGGGTTGCTGAGGTATTTTTCTCGATCCTCTAGGCTTTGATTAACTCCAAAATGAACCGATTCGATAAATCTGCAAAAATCGAGAGGTGGCATCCAATTTTCTTACCAAAACTTAAATCTTACGCTTGTAAGTTGTTAACTTTTTCATTCAATTTTTCTGTGTAAGATTTTAGGTTCATAATAAATTTTCGCTCTAAATTTATGAGCTCTATGAGTCCCCCTTCATCTTGAGATTGATCTCTTGGTTGTTCAGCAAAACTAAATCCCCATAATAGGACTATTATTGAGAAGAACCAACCACTTTTCAACTCCATTGAACGTTAGAAGCAAACTAAAAATAGAAATAAAAACTAGTCGGAAATATTATGCCTTTAATTTATTTATTCATGGTTTAATTTCAAGTACACGTCATATATTATTTTCAGATCTTTGGAAGCAGGGCTTCACAAATAGTTGGGGCTCATAATGCAACCATTTAGTTATGGCTAAAATATACTTATCAGATTGGAAAATATGTAATATTAAGGTGTAATACTTACTCCATCGGTCACCAACCAAAACGGGGCAAACGGAGTGCAAAGATCTGGGATCTGGTGTTGCATCATCAAAGGTATTGAACCAAACCAAGCAACTTCCCTTTTGAGGCTTTACAGATATTTGAATATCTGGAAACACTGTCTGACCACCATGAACAACATCACCAGCCTATAAAAAAAAAATTTCTTTCAAAGATTTTTCTTTTGATTCTGTTACTTACATAGAAGATAATGCTAGCCATTCGATCTCCCAGTTCAGTACTATTTAATCTTAAAATGCGCTCTGTGAAATAATCATAATGCGGCTTGAATTGTCCACCCACTCCAAAATTGGCTATTTGGAGTCCTGGAATTTCATCAACCATGAATCCTGTGATATCTCTAATACGCAGGTTCAAGCGCTTCCTGAAACTTGACTCCTTGGTTAACCAAACAAGACGGCTTATGATTTCTTTGCTTTCATCCATATCTGTCCAACCATTATAAAATGTATCAATAACACCTTTCATTTCATCAATCTCCTCATCGGATAATACATTATGGTAAAGAACAATGTAGGGATCGAGGCTTACTTCTTCCAACTTCAGTGGAGCCAATTTCAGAAATGGTGTAGTTGTGGTGTTATATCGACAGACAAGATTCTTTTTTGTTGGAAATTGATTTCGACATCCACTATAATGGGCGATAATAGATGGTTCTGTGGTATTTTTTGCATTGTGGCTTTCTTTGTCCCATTTATTCAGCAATGAGTTAATGTCTTTCTCTATTTCTTCAGATTTTGAGACTTTTAATTTTTTGCTAGCTTCTTTGTAAATAGTTTCATTATTCAAGGATGGATTTGTTAGAGAAATATCTGTGAAGGTTATTGGTTACAATTTTCCTATATTTCCTTACATAACATTTTTTTTACTTACTATGGATTATTATAGATCGAGCGAACTCTTCCCAAGGATCACCTAGGATCTTATCGGTGGGGCTAAGGTTTTCCAGACTCTTGTACTGCTGAGCCTCCTGAAGCCATTCAATAGATCTATTGTAATCGCCGGAATCGAATTTATGTAGAGCCAGAGAAAAGTAATCTCTAAAGCCCATTTCAGATCTAGAGAGAAGCGAACTTAGAAAAAAAAAACTTAAAAGGTTTAAATATTTTAAATTTACCTGTATTTTTTGTTGTAAATAATACCTTTGGCCAAATCTTTTACTGTACGTGGTTTCAATACGACTCATAGATTTTTGGGCCTCATTCATGTCATAGACCCCGGGTCCTTTCATCACAATGGCTTCCATTTGATCGAGTGTATCCATTCCTACAGGGGAAAATACATAATTCTGCAATTTAGGCCAATCCTGGTGAAGTCTTCTTATCAACCCAAATGAATTTAGTGGATTGGACACAAACTTTTCTCTTTCTTTTTGAGTTGAGTGTTTGGTTCGCTTTAAGAAATCAAGATAACTAAAAGCAACTGCTTAAATATTTATAGTTGTAGTATTTAAAAAAAAACTTACAGATTTAATGTATTTACTTTTTCCTGCAAAGCATCAGTGTAAAGAGTAAAATTTCTCATAAATTCATTCTCCAGGTTTAGGAGCTTAACCAAACCCAAACACGAGGAACTGTAGTATTCCGTGTTAAATTCGAGTTCCCATTTCTCATCTTCTATTTCTTTTTCCGATTTTTCAGATCCACTATATTTTACTATGAAAAAAATATAAAAAAGGAATACAAAATGTCTCATGTTACTGTTTTGAACTTCAAATGTAAAATAAGCTGGAATTAGCTAACATTTATACGGTAGAAAATCTTAATAATAATTTGTTACGCTCATTTTAGTTTTTAAAGCATTCAAGTCTTTATTTAAATAAAGTATGGAATTACAAATCCCATTTAAGCATTAAATTCAATGGAATTATTTCGGCAAGGTCTGGAAAATATTTGAGGGACTTCGTGTAACCGTTTAACAAGGGCTAAAAAAATAATATATTAATAATAAGAATATTTAGTTAGGTCTTTATATATGCTTACTCCATTTGGAGCCGACTATAACTGGGCAGGAGAAATGGAATAGCCGTACATCGAAGTTCAAGGAATTGTTCAAATTTCGCCAAACCAAAGCACTTCCTTTTTTAGGTCGAACTGTAAGATCCTTATTTATAAAATTTATAGCGCCGCCTTGGTCCAAATCACTCAACTAAAGGTATAAATAAATTAATTAAAATTATTTTAAGACTCTAGTTAATTAATTACTTACAAAAAACATAACACTAGTAAGAAAATTGCCTAGGCCAGACTGAAAAATTGTTATTTGGTATAAAAATATATTTTAGGAGTCATATAAATCCCACCTTTTTATCCTCTTCATTAGGTATATCCAATTTAGAGTGTGAAAACCCACCTAAACCATAGTTGAATACATCAAAGTCCTTATCTTCCTTTTCCACTTCATCTCCTGTTAGGTCCTTAATGCGTTTATTCAACTTACTTTTCTGATCTTCATAGACCTTGGCAAATTGGACATTGTATTTTTGGTGATTTGGTGAAGGACTCTTGAACGAAGAAAGTGATGTATTTTTCACTCTCTCAATTTCACTTTCATAAATGACATCATGAAAAATAGCTATATAAGGATCTAGATTTAATATTTCCGTTTTGAGAGGAGCAATTGTTAGGAAGGCAGTCCGTCTTCGTTCGTAGAAACATTTTTGTTCGGATTTTAATGTTTTTGATTGTTTTGATTGGCCCATACAGCTCAATTGGGCACTGGTAAGTGGCGGATAGAGATACTACACGGAATAGAAAAATTTAGACAGTAGTTTTTTAAAATGTTACAACTTACGATTGCATCGGGCCCATAAGCCGTAAGTAGTCTTTCATGATCGCGATGAAGATGCCAAAGTCTAACGTCAGAACCGGAAACTCCTCGAATAAGATCTAAACTGGCTCTGCGAAGTCCTTTTGAGAAGCATCATGTATCATTATGAATATATTAAAAGTTATGGCCTACCTTTGACTAACAAGGAGTTTGTATAACTTATGTATAACATTGGTAACGTAAAATTGAAAACCTCCCGAAGTTCTTGGCCGTGTTCCAATTCATCATATTGTTGCAAAGCTGCCTTATGCCAATTTATAGAAGACTGCTCTTGTCCAGTATGTGTAGAATAGTCGGCCATAACCATGCATTCCAATGTATTTAGACTGGCACTTTATCAAAAATAATAAATGTTAATTTTTCATATTATGACTAAGTATCAATACTTTACTTATATTGCCTGCCCATCAAAAATCCTCTAGCTATATCCGTGTTTTCTAGAGCATAGTGTAATTGGATTGAAAAAATTCCATTAATGGCATTGTTCATGTCCTTTTCTGTGACAAAATTCAGGTCTAAAAAGTATTTAATATTTTCCAGATAGCTTTCGCCCACTACTCTCGACATGTACGCCTCGATGTAGGACCAATCCTCATGAAGACGACGAATTAGAGAATATCCATTCAAAGGATGCGATACAAACTCTTCGGGATTTTTCTTAGAGATTTCTCGTTTGGCTTGAACTTCCTTGAGAAAACTGACAAAATTAATTAATAACTTCATATTTCACCTTTAAAAGCTACCTTTCTATTGTAGTAATTTTTTCCTTTAGATCTATTGTGTAGTTTTCTAGGTCGCCGATTAAAATATTCTCCATATCTACCAAATTTTTCAGGGAAACTACCGAAAGAGTGCCATCAGAATTAACTTCCATTTTTACTTTCCATAAAAATAGTAGTGTTAAATAAATTGTAAATTTAAACCGCATATTTTAAGCTTTCAGAAGTAAAACTATAAACTAAAATAGGAAGTATTTTGGTTTGGCTGTCTGTCTCAAATGTTTAAAGCGTAACAAATATATTTAAGTGTGGAAAATTTTTAGATTTTAGATTATTTTTAACTTTTTTTACTTTGCAGTTACTTTTTGCCATGATTCAACGTGGTGTTTTTTTATTTTTCTTAGTTTATTGTAAATTTATTTTAGGGACTGAGGAACCTAGTAAAATTTCTTATGATTATGCCCTGTCTCACATACACATGGTTCCCCTATTGGAACTCAAGAAACAGGCAGTAGAAAATCTTAAAAACTATTCAGGGGTTTTGGAAAATCGTTTAAAATATATAGAACTGTAAGTATAAGATTTAAAATATATTTGCATTTACAAAATAATATATTTTCAGAGGTATCAAGCACATTGAGCATCTTTTAGAACGTCAAGATTCATCGAATACTTTTAAATTGTTTAAACTAACACGACATTTGTATTTCGATGGAAAAAAATGGCTTAATTTTCTAAAAGATAAAATCGGCTTTAAGGAGATTGCCAAGGCTCAAAGTTTACGTCCCAGAATGCCGACACGTACCGATTATATGGAATCTCTATATGCAATATATAGACTTCAATCAACATACGATCTTGATCCTGCTGAGATGTCAGGAGGTTTACTGAGAGGAAAACAATACAGGTAAGACCCAAAAAACAACCATAGAAATTTAAATATTTAAAACATTTATAGATCCAAAAAATGGAGCTCTTTGGAATGCTTAATGGTTGGAACTATCTATTATTTGGATGAAAACTTTGAAAATGCGGAAATCTGGTTTCAACTGGCCCTAGAAAAGTACTACCAGCACTCAATACCAAAACAGTTTGAAGTTCTAGGCATTCCTTATCGTTTTGTCTTGATATTGCTCATGAAATCAGCAAAAAGTTCTGGACGCTATGACGCAGCTTTGGAATATGCAAAAAAAGGAGCTTCTCTTGAATTACATTCAAATTATTGGAAAGATCAAATGGACCAAGTTAAAGCTTTAATTGAAAACCCTAAGGTCATCGACCCATTTAGGCCTGTTAAGTATATATTTAAAACAGCTTGCCGCAAGGAATATCCTCATGTCCACTTAAAATGTCGATACTTGAAAAATTCTGCCTTTTTAAAGCTGGCACCTATAAAAATGGAAGAGGTATTTCTAGATCCCCCTATAAGTATTTATCATAATTTAATCAACGAAATGGAAATCTCCTTGTTGAAAAACCTATCAACTCCATATTTGAAACGAAGCCAGTTATATTCTGAAAGTCATAATATTCTTGATGATTTTTCCAATCTTCGGACTTGTAAATCGATGCGACTAAACGATTTCCATCACTCTTTGCTTGAAAAATTAAATGATCGTATAACAGATGCCACAGGATTAAGTGTTAAAGACTCCGAGAAGCTGCAGATTAGTAACTACGGCATTGGAGGACATTTGTATGAGCATCAGGATTTTACAACCACAACTGAAAGTGATTTTTGGATTCCAGGAAATCGTGTGATTACAGCGTTGTTTTATGTACGCATTTATAGAAAATTTGTAAAATATTTCACTAATTATTTTTTGTTTTAGTTAAGCAATGTTGAGCAAGGCGGCGAAACTGTTTTTCCGAATTTAAATTTAAAAGTTTCCACCCAAAAAGGTTCTCTGATGGTCTGGTATAATTTATTTTTGAACGGATCTACTGATTCACGAGTTTTTCATGCATCTTGTCCTGTTCTAATGGGAGATAAATGGAGTAAGTTTTTAGGAAATGTTAAAATATTGGTTATAACATTGATTTTAATTTTAGTTGCCACCAAATGGCTACGGGAAAAAGCGCAAATGTTTATAAGAAAATGTTCTAAATAATTTTTGAAATAAATAAATGTAATTATTAAAAAAAAACGGTTATTTTTGGAATTATTTGTATTAAATATTGTTATTATTAAAGTGCACTTTTCTAAAGAAATTAGAATTATGCTTATAATTTACCATGGACTAAAAAAATGTATTTAGTCAACCTTAACTAACAAATATTTTAATAACTGTTACGTTTTGCTATATAAGGATCTATACTTAATATTTCCGTTTTGAGAGGAGCAATTGTTAGGAAGGCAGTCCGTTTTCGTTCGTAGAAACATTTTTGTTCGGATTTTAATGTTTTTGATTGTTTTGATTGGCCCATACAGCTCAATTGGACACTGGTAAGTGGCGGATAGAGATACTACACGGAATAGAAAAATTTAGACAGTAGTTTTTTAAAATGTTACAACTTACGATTGCATCGGGCCCATAAGCCGTAAGTAGTCTTTCAAGATCGCGATGAAGATGCCAAAGTCTAACGTCAGAATCGGAAACTCCTCGAATAAGATCTAAACTGGCTCTGCGAAGTCCTTTTGAGAAGCATCATGTATCATTATGACTATATTAAAAGTTATGGCCTACCTTTGACTAACAAGGAGTTTGTATAACTTATGTATAACATTGGTAACGTAAAATTGAAAACCTCCTGAAATTCTTGGCCGTGTTCCAATTCATCATATTGTTGCAAAGCTGCCTTATGCCAATTTATAGAAGACTGCTCTTGTCCAGTATGTGTAGAATAGTCGGCCATAACCATGCATTCCAATGTATTTAGTCTGGCACTTTATCAAAAAAAATAAATGTTAATTTTTCATTTTATGACTAATCATCAATACTTTACTTATATTGCCTGCCCAGCAAAAATCCTCTAGCTATATCCGTGTTTTCTAGAGCATAGTGTAATTGGATTGAAAAAATTCCATTAATGGCATTGTTCATGTCCTTTTCTGTGACAAAATTCGTGTCTAAAATGTATTTAATATTTTCCAGATAGCTTTCGCCCAATACTCTCGACATGTACGCCTCGATGTAGGACCAATCTCATGAAGACGACGAATTAGAGAATATCCATTCAAAGGATGCGATACAAACTCTTCGGGATTTTTCTTAGAGATTTCTCGTTTGGCTTGAACTTCCTTGAGAAAACTGACAAAATTAATTAATAACTTCATATTTCACCTTTAAAAGTTTTCTAGGTCGCCGATTAAAATATTCTCCATATCTACCAAATTTTTCAGGGAAACTATCGAAAGAGTGCCATCAGAAACAACTTCCATTTTTACTTTCCATAAAAATAGTAGTGTTAAATAAATTGTAAATTTAAACCGCATATTTTAAGCTTTCAGAAGTAAAACTATAAACTAAAATAGGAAGTATTTTGGTTTGGCTGTCTGTATCAAATATTTAATGCGTAACAAATATATTTAAGTGTGGAAAATTTTTAGATTTTAGATTTTATTTTGAACTTTTCTTACTTTGCAGTTACTTTTTGCCATGATTCAACGTGGTGTTTTTATATTTTTCTTAGTTTATTGTAAACTTATTTTAGGGGTTGAGGAACCTAGTCAAATTTCTTATGATTATGCCCTGTCTCACATACACATGGTTCCCCTATTGGAACTCAAGAAACAGGCAGTAGAAAATCTTAAAAACTATTCAGGGGTTTTGGAAAATCGTTTAAAATATATAGAACTGTAAGTATAAGATTTAAAATATATTTGCATTTACAAAATAATATATTTTCAGAGGCATCAAGCAAATTGAGCATCTTTTAGAACGCCAAGAATCATCGAATACTTTTAAATTGTTTAAACTAACACGACATTTGTATTATGATGGAAAAAAATGGCTTAATTTTCTAAAAGAAAAAATCGGCCGAAGGGAGATGGCCAAGGCTCATAGCTTACGTCCCAGAATGCCGACACGTACCGATTATATGGAATCTCTATATGCAATATATAGACTTCAATCAACATACGATCTTGATCCTGCTAAGATGTCAGGAGGTTTACTGAGAGGAAAACAATACAGGTAAGACTCGAAAAACATAACATAACATAAAAACATTAAATATTTAATACATTTATAGATCCAAAAAATGGAGCTCTTTGGAATGCTTAATGGTTGGAACTATCTATTATTTGGATGAAAACTTCGAAAATGCGGAAATCTGGTTTCAACTGGCCCTAGAAAAGTACTACCAGCACTCAATACCAAAACAATTTGAAGTTCTAGGCATTCCTTATCGGTTTGTCTTGATATTGCTGATGAAATCAGCAAAAAGTTCTGGACGCTATGACGCAGCTTTGGAATATGCAAAAAAAGGAGCTTCTCTTGAATTACATTCGAATTATTGGAAAGATCAAATGGACCAAGTTAAAGCTTTAATTGAAAACCCTAAGGTCATCGAGCCATTTAGGCCTGTTAAACCTATATTTAAAACAGCTTGCCGCAAGGAATATCCTCATGTCCACTTAAAATGTCGATACTTGAAAAATTCTGCCTTTTTGAAGCTGGCACCTATAAAAATGGAAGAGGTATTTCTAGATCCTTCTATAAGTATTTATCATAATTTAATCAACGAGATGGAAATCTCCTTGTTGAAAAACCTAACAACTCCATATTTGAAACGAAGCCAGTTATATACTGAAAATTATTATATTCTTGATGATTTTTCCAATCTTCGCACTTGTAAATCCATGCGACTATACGATTCCGATCACTCTTTGCTTGAAAAATTAAATAATCGTATAACAGATGCCACAGGATTAAGTGTAAAAGACTCCGAGATGCTGCAGATTAGTAACTACGGCATTGGAGGACATTTGGTTGAGCATCAGGATTTTACAACCACAACTGAAGGTGAATTTTGGATTCCAGGAAATCGTGTGATTACAGCGTTGTTTTATGTACGCATTTATAGAAAATTTGTAAAATATTTCACTAATTATTTTTTGTTTTAGTTAAGCAATGTTGAGCAAGGCGGCGAAACTGTTTTTCCGAATTTAAATTTAAAAGTTTCCACCCAAAAAGGTTCTCTGATGGTCTGGTATAATTTATTTTTGAACGGATCTACTGATTCACGAGTTTTTCATGCATCTTGTCCTGTTCTAATGGGAGATAAATGGAGTAAGTTTTTAGGAAATGTTAAAATATTGGTTATTACATTGATTTTAATTTTAGTTGCCACCAAATGGCTGCGGGAAAAAGCGCAAATGTTTATAAGAAAATGTCCCAAGGATTTTTGAAATAAATAAATGTAATCATTTAATAAAAAACTTCTTTTCGGAAATATTTGTAATTATATTATTGTATATTATTACTATTTAAGTGCACTTTTGTAAAAAAATTAGAATTATGCTTATAATTTACCATGGACTAAAAAAATTTATTTAGTCAACCTTAACTAACTAATATCTTAATAACTGTAACGTTCTATTTCAGTTTCATATAAAAATGCGTAGAATACTGTTTAGTTTTTTAATTTTTCTTGCAAATATGTTTTTGCAATATAAGGCCCAGGATAATAACATTTACACCTCTCATGACTTTGCCATATCCCTAGAATCCCAATTATCACTTTTAAAATTACAAGAAATTCATGTAAAAAATTTAAAAAACTATAAAAATAAATTAGCTGAACACTATCTTTCTATTAAAAGGTAAGTGATAAATTTTAAACTAAACTTTTAATGTTATTTAATTGATAACCACAGGGCCATAAAGTATACGGAGTATATATTTAATTCTGTGATGGAAAATAAAGAAAATATAATAGTTTGGTTTAAATTTCTGCGCCATATGCACAACGATTGGCATCAGTATCTAATGTTGTTTCGAAAAGAATTGGGTTCCGATGAGATTTTTCGTTCCCAGGAATTATTAGAAAGACTTCCCACATCGACGGACTTTGAAGAATCCATGGCAGCAATTTATAAAATTCAAGTCGTTTACGATTTGGATGCCTTTAATATGACGCGGGGAATATTAAATGGCAAATCATACAAGTAAGAAAATTATTACTCATTTATTTAGTTTATATATAAATCCTACTTTTTCCAGCGTTAAAAACTGGAGTGCAGATGAGTGTCTTATTATGGGTCTATTAAACCAATTGCTAAAGCATTTCGGCCAATCGGAACAATGGTTCCGACTAGCCTTGATTTATTTCAAAGGCCATCCACGTCCCAAGGAACTGGACATAAAAATTTTTAAATTGGCCAATATTTTAGAGTTATTGGTTGAAGCAAATAAGGATCTTGGTGGGTTTAATGTGGAAAATATTGAAATTTGTGGTTAGATTTATAAAACGTTACTTTGAATTTTAGGACGTTATTCAAAAGCAAAGGAATATGCCAATGAGGTTTTAACTTTGCAACCTAATCATAATTACATAAAAACTCAATTACTTAAATTAAGCCATTTAGATAAAAAGCAACCAGAATTTACCAAGGAGAATGAGAAGATGTATCAGCTCCAGAAAGCCATTTGTACAAAGGAATATCCTAAAATTTCAGTAAAACAAAAATTAAAATTGTCTCAAGCAATAAATCTGAGGTACTATCCAAACTTTCTTACTAAAAATGAAATAGAAGCCCTGAAAATGGTGTCCAGACCTGAATTGAAACGCGATGAAAACTTGTCTTGGAACTGCAGTTGCAAAATCGCCGAACTCAGAAGTTCTACCCGTAATATAGTCAACATTATTAATAAAAGAATTAGGGATACTAGTGGACTGGATAAAAAAGGAAGTGAGGTCCTTGAAGTCATCAATTATGGCATATCTGGAAACTACAATCCTGATGATAGAGAAATATCTAAAAAGGACCATAAAGCCAATGTTTTAATATTTGTATGCATCGGTTTTAAACTAGTAATTTATTTTTTAATTATTTCTTATCTTCAGTTGAACAATATTGAACAAGGTGGAGAAACCATTTTTCCCTCATTAAATATTAAATTTAAACCGAAGATGGGAACAATGCTGTTATGGTTGAATTCTGAAAAAAGAGTTTGGCATCATCAGTGTCCACTTCTCGTGGGAAATATGTGGTGTAAGTTTATGTGATTATTTAAAATAGTTTATAGTATAATTACTTTTTTTGTTTACTATTTTCAGTGGCTATGAAGAGGTTGTATTAAAAAACTCTATAAAATATAAATTAAATTCACATTAAATCTTGATAAAGAAAGTGTTTACTTTTTCAATTTTTATCAGCTTCATCAAGTGCGCCAGTTGTTTTTCATGTTATTTTATCTTGATTGCTTTTTGGGTGATATATTTTCTAAAGCAAACATATGGTCGGTCCTTCTGCCGAAAACGAACATTTAATGTGTCTCCCATAAACAATCGGAATGTCCTGAACGCCATACATTTTCTACTGAATTATAATGACGCGACACTTAAACCATAAAAATGGCAAATTTACACTTGCTGTTTTGCGCCAGAGGGCGTCTATCCGATAGATGGATGGAATTTATATGTACAACCTCTCTGTCTGGACGGATAAGGGATTTTGAACTGGTATCCTTGGACCTCCAGACCGATGCGTTTTTGTCTTTGTCTGCAATCAATTCCCCTTGAGTAAACAAATCACTTTGGGATCCTGCCCGAACTGAGATATATCTGCCAGACCATGGAAAATCAAATGCACAAGTATGTGATAATCATATTCGAATTATGATGCTCCAGCTGCACAATCTTTGGCATTAAAAACCAATTTATGCTAATAACTTACATTTGACGAGTCGTCAATTTGGCATTTGTTTACAGTCGAAATACCAGATACTCATTCGCCGACTCACGAATATAGAGTAGGTTGTAAGCCGTGGCATTATCATGTCTAAGGCCTGCCAAAAATTAATTTTCATCTCTGTGCCGGGCTTTTGATTGCCGTTCTGTGTGCGTGTGGCATACAGCCTTTGAATTTTATTTTCAGCATTTTCATTCATTCATACGCGTATTAAAATTTTTCCCCTTCCAGCTGGTTGTCTTGCACGCACGGTATTCATGGCTTTGAGGCTAAAGAATTCGGTTGGTTAGATGTCTTTATTGTCTATTTAGATTCTGACAGAGATGTGCAGAATGTTACGTTTACAAAGAGGAACTCATTTACCAAATCACTAAAGAATGTAATTAAGTATCTCGAATTGAAAGTTGATGAAAACAAACATTTCATTTGTAATTTCTTGGAATTAGACCTATAACCTTCGGCAGCCACAACATGTTCACCTATGAACATTGAAAATTAATTTATTTAAACACAAAATCAGGCTCAATTGTCATGTCATGTACCTCACACAATCCAGACACATGATAACCTTTTTGTAGGCGAACCTTTCAAGGTTAAGTATTGCCAAAGTCTGTCAAGTCGCGATTGATGTTAAAACCTTATCTCGACAACTTGCCAGTCAGTCATCACAAACAATTCTCTTCAACTATCCAGGCCTTTGTTCCACTCCTGTCAGGCAGAAGAACCTGGTAGATTGGGTCCTGGCATCTTGTTTAAATGATTATTTTTATATTAAAGCAGGATTCGGTTTCAGTAGAATTCAACACAATGAAAAATATGTCTTTGTTAAGGATAATAAAATGTACAATTTATGATCTTTAATAAGAAAAGATGTAGGCAAACAGGAACTATAGGATAACAGCCCTTTTTAGGCCTCAGATTTTACTATTTTTTCATATTTAAATTTGTATTATAGCTACTTATTTTTCCAAGTGCTAAATATATGCATCTCCTAGTATGTGTGGTTTCTCATTTATTGCGAAGGAAAACTGTTTTCATTGTGTGTAACAATTGATTTCGATTTCGACTGTGGCTCTGCCCTCGCCTTTGAATGAATGGCATCGGAGTTACTAGAATGTTCAAATGGAAATAGAATGAAAATACTCGTCACATCGTCTAGGATTCATTTTGGGCCAAAATACATACGACATACTATACTACATACTACATACCAAATACTACTCATCTCATGTCTGAATTTTGTGTGCGGCGCTTCATTTACTTTATGTCTTTTGTCTGCTCTTTATGTGAACATGGCAACAATTTGAATGAGCTCTGGGTGTATATTTCTTGGCTGCTTTTTTCCATCATTTTTGGGCGAGCTGCAATTTTATGGTTTTCCATCAAATGTTTCTGACTGTTCTATTATTTATTGTATGGCTACTTGATGAGCATTTGCCGAAAACGTTTTATGGGCTTATTTTTTCCGATTCTTGGTTTACACGGGAAAAATAGGCATTTTCAAAGGATAAAAATAAAGATTCATTTAATTTGTATATTTTTGTAAAATAAACATTTATATGGCTATTAAAAGAATTTTTTTTAAACAATAAACTTGTTTAATTTGAATTTCATGATGTCTTTTTTTAGGCTTTAAAATAATTTGTATATTTTTGTAAAATAAACATTTATATGGCTATTAAAAGAATTTTTTTTAAAAAATAAACTTGTTTAATTTGAATTTCATGATGTCTTTTTTTAGGCTTTAAAATAAAGTAGGTCCTAAAATTATATTATTAAAATATCAATATATGTTATATATTAGATCTTGTTTATTTAACTTCCCAATATTTTTCTCTCTGTATATTCACTATCAATCATTTCCCTCAAATGAAATGTCCATTTAATAACTTTCCTAGACATTTATGAAGTGTCTGTGAATTGCAGGAGCGTGTTTAGTGTTCAGCCTTCGGCCTTCGGCTTTCATCTTGGCCAAATCCACTTGTCACAACCTGTTGGACCATCGTTTATTGTACACTGGCTGCTCAAAATGGTGGAACTAATGTGCCGCCGTATTTGAATTATTATCAGAAGGCCCTGGTATTAGAGGCGTAACGATTTTAATGAGGCGAACGGAGGGCGCAGAGTGCAAAAAATGGCCTGGCGCAAATTGCACAGGATTTATTAAGCGCCGGCGACTTTTGACGAAGGACGACGTGTCATTTCGTTTTGTAATTTATAACCAAAACATAACCGAGAAGGAAAAATCGATTTGCGATATGCGATCTGACAGGCTCAGCCTCTGGAGAACTTGCCTTAAAGTTTAAAATTAAAGTTGGTCGGCGCTGGCTGTGCCATATTTTGCACTTGTTGTCGGGACAATAAAAGGAATGACCATAGTCTGGCCTTGAGTCTTGAGGTTTAGGTCATTTTTATGGCTAGTACGAGGGCTTGAAATACTCTACCAGATTGTGATAAATAATGGTAAATATTTGACTAAAAATACTCATTTTAAAGCTTAGAAACTGTAGATAAAATATATTCTAATAAATTATTTAAATTCTAAATATGTTTTGTTAATAAAAGCATCAAGTGTCCGTATAATTTAGCTGTTCTGCTTGTTGTCCAAGCTGAGATCCTTTACGGAGAGACCATTGAATTATGGATGCCTCTTAAAGCGCATTCCAAGGCTGCACAGTCCTGGACTTCTTCTGTCTGCTGAATTTTAAATGCGTTCGCATTCCTCGAATGCTTGTTTTGTGCCTCGTTGGTTACCCAATCGACATTGGTCGTCCTGGTCCTCGTCTTCGTCCTCCTGGAGCACTTCCAAGTCCAGGTCCAATTTGCCCAGGATACTCGTCTGCTATTGTGCACACACGCGCCGCTCTAATAATCCAATTTCCACGTGTTGACTTACGTGTTGTGACACTTGAGTTTGTCCCCCGTGAGAAATGTACTCTAGCCCGTAGACCATAAAGCACACACTCCACCAGACATACATATAACACTGCTATTATAGCCATGGCTAAGGAACAATTTCATTGCTGTCTGAAGAAATTATTTAAAATGTTAAGTTGAAAAGAGGTTTGCAATTCTGTTGCTTAGATATGTATGTATACTTAATAATTAAGATAAGTCACTGTATATTTTTCTTATACATACATTAGCTCTGATTTACCCATAATCTTAATATTAAACCAATTCTTTTATATTGGTTTAAGCTTTAAATTAATATGCTAGCTTTTAGTGTTCAATGTTATCCAATTGACCATTTCACGCCCCACTTTCTCTCTTTTATTTGAAAACCACAAGCTAATTAGAAAGTGGCCAAAAGAGGAATTGCTGTTAGTTGACTCTTTCATCTATCTGTTTCTATTTTATCCTTTTTTTGGCAATTTTCCACGCGAATCCGCAATAAATGTCTGGCCATGGGTAGTGTGGCGAAACCTGGATTTTAATTGCTTAAATTGTGAAATAGTTTTCAGATACTATAGTTTAAATATTCTAAAGGGGTACAGTTAATAAAAATGTGCAAATAAGTCCATTTAATTAAAATTTGAATTTATTTATAAGCTCTCCATTTAAAGTCCCATTTTTAAACACATCTTCAGCTCGCTCAAGTGGCTCACCCACTCCATAAAAAAAAAATAAACAAACAGCTCTGGCATCTCATGCAATTTGCAGCAGTCAAACGCAGGGCGGACGGTACAGTAAAGCTCCCCAAAGAAACCGCCCCAACATTGCCGTTGTGTCCACGCCAACCGAGCCGACAAAAGGACACTGGACAATGGGCTTGTGATGCGGCAATAGTGAGACAGCCGTGGTCCTGCCACCGGATCCAGAGAGTCCTGGAGCCGTGCTGGACTCTGGGTCCGGTGCTGGTCAGTCTCGCTGCAGTCACTTAATTTCCGTTTCCGCTTTTCACGCTTCATTGTCCGCCTTCTGGCTCTGCAGCACCGGTCTCTGTCTCTGGTTTAGGTTTTTGGTTTCTGCCACCATTTTTTTTTCACACCCCCTTGCTCCATTCTGTGCAATTTAAACCAAGCTCCCCAATGAAATATGCTCGCAAATTAACAAAGGCAATTAGAAGGTGCTTAAAGTGAGCAGCAGACGGGAATTGTTTAACCGAGTTGTGTCTCACTTGCCTGGCAATTGTTTTCCCCTAATTTGGCTAGGGGTTTCATCATGAGTTTGGAGATGTTTGGATATTTAGTAAAAAGACTTTAATAGAATTTAATTTTAGTTTTAATAATTAATCAAGTCAAGAGTCCTCTCATTGTTTTTAGGAGATGACACTAGTCTAAAAATATCCTATTATTCTTTGTTGCACATTTTCAACTTTCAAGCTTTTATTTATTTTTCTATTTTGTTTGCTTTTATTCGCAGCTTGGTCATTTGGCTGTCATGCAAACAATGCCGCAGTGTGGAGCACCAGGAGCATCCTTTGGGCGGCGGAGAAGGGACCAAAACTTAATTAAGTCTGATGCTGGGAGGGTGACCGAACGCCACATCGCTACTGTGTTTCGTTAAAAGGATTGCCAGTGGAAAGAAAAATTGAGTGTTCGGACGCAACAAAGTTGCACATAAAGCGGCGACTTTTCGACTTTCAGGAGTTTCAGGACACCGCTGATGTCACACGCGATGGGGCAAAGACCAAAAGTCAAACCAATCCCCCATCCATCAGGCTTGCACTCAAAATCAAATCAAACACCGACTGTAAAAATGTTATTTGTCTCGCCCAGTGTGAAACCAAAAGTCTGGCTTTGCCGACCAATCAACCGGATGTACAGATGCCCAAAGGTGGACAGAAGGATGGATGGATAGACTATATTGACTATCGACCCATAGTCACACCTCTACCTTTGAAATTCCCTACAGGAGTTCAGGAGTCATAAAAATTTCAAACTGTAAGCTGAATGACGACGTCGACGAGGATGAGGATGAGGATGAGAACGAGAAGGTAGAAATCATTCTCATCCTTGGATTCCTGCCGGGCATGCTGCTTAAAAGCTCAGCTAAGGGTCGTCTAATGGATGCGGCAACAGAGCACAGGACACCTGTCCATGCTGAAAATCCAGGCGATCCGGTAAATCCTGCAAAATTGAGCTGGATGAAATCTGTGCATTCGGTTTGATTTCCTTCTCTGCCATCTCAGTGTGTTGAAATTCTGTGTTTTTTTCATGGCTCCATTTTGGAGTTGACACAGGGAAACAGAATGTCCTGTCTAAGGATTGACCTTTTGATAGTTTGTTTTTTTTTACGTATTTTCACACACTGCAAGTGAGAGTCATGATGCCAGGAAGTAGAAGAACCTTGCAGTGAAAGAATTCCATAAAAACGGTAATTAAGATCTGAATTACATAGTTGTTCAAGGTCCTTAATTTGGTCACTTGAATCTTCCACAACTTTAAATATTGTAAACTTAATTTAACAAAAGTTAAAATGCATTTAGGGCTAGCTACTTGAAGTTGTATTTTATTCATGTATTTTAACAAAAAGAAAACAACTTTCCCCATCCATTCATGTCGAGCCTATGATGAAAATGTGCAAGGAACGAAAATGTGTAACTTTGTTGTATGTAAAAATTCATGCAACTTACAGAAATAAAAAAAACAATATAGGACACTAACGCCCACTTCAAGTGTCTGGCTCTGCTGCAAAATTGCCATAAAAACTTTGGCTGTCTCAATGGCAAAAGTCGTCAAAAGTGTCGACAACATTGTCGTTGCCTTCGTCCTTTTACTTTTTCGCACTTTTTTTTAGTACTAGCACTAAGAGAAAAATCTGTCAAAAAAATAATAAAATAAAAAAATCTTTCAATTATTCCAAAAAATATGATATGAAGCCTTTTTAATAAATAAAATATCTTAATATATAAAGAAAGTAAATAAAAAAGAAAGTTATGTATATTTTCCGTGCAGGGTAACGCTTCATAAACTGTGAGGTGTGTTAAACAGAAAATAAGGCTAAAAACCAGTGGTTTGCTTGGTACATGTCTGGGATTTGAGGTACTAAGGCTACAATTTGTCAGCAAGCTCTACCAAAAACTAAATTCTAAGGTTCGTTTGAGTGCAATTGCATCGCCACCCTTTACCCTTTCCCACTTCCGCTCAGTATGCAAATTATGCAAATTCGCCTTTCAGCCGGCGCCCCTTTCGCTTTTCACTTTCTAACTGACTGAGTGCAAGGTCAACATATTTATGCCCTTTTTAAAAGCCAAAGGCAAAGCCAGAGCCAAAGCTAAAGCCAACGCTAAACTAAAGCCTGGCTGGGCTATCGCCAGTCGAGACAGCAATTAAAATGCTTTAGAATTTAGTCCGGTGTCAGTCAGCGATTGAGTCACTTGTGAGAGTCGACTTGTTTGACAACTGCTAGATGGCAGCCAGATGGGTGGATGCCACATCAATGGGAGGCGCCACTTGTGCGAACGCGAATGGCAAGGATGAAATTCCTTTCAGAACTCTTTAAGGAACTCGAGAGTTTTGTAAGCAAAATGCATGTCGTAGAATACAGGATATACAGGAGTGTTTTGAGACTCAATAATATAATGTTAATTTAAAAATATATCTCTCACTAATTAATAACTTTTTCTAAGCACTTTCCCTTAATGAAATTCTCAAAAACTCAGTTATTTCAAAATGTAGGGTATGCCTTCAACAAACATATTCATTAAAAACTATTTTCAACTTATATTCAGCATAATTTGCAGTCTTTGTATGTGCAACGAGTGTGGGTGTTGACCTTGTTCTCCTGCCACACCATATGCTTGGCTAATTAATTATGCAACATTTTTGGGGTCATTCCGAAAGGGGGCTGTATGTATGTAGTCAGAGTGGGTGAACTAAGTAAGACCAAATGGTTAGATAGTCTGTGCTGGATTTATACTTAATTTATTACACTTAATTGAAATGCATTTCATATGAGTGGCCAACCATCTGCAGCTGCTCTATCTTTGTTGCTCATAAAGCTTATAAAGTTGTCTGCACTTTCGGTTGGATGTTTAATTATTGTGCAGACTGTTGTTTGGATGCAAAGCGAATACAATGTGAATCAGCAGCTGAAAAGATTTTGTAATTCAACCGTTTTTTTTTTATCTATCCATTGAATAATGCATGCAATCAGTAAGAATCTCTTGTTCTCAGCATTTCGGTTTCAAATATACCTTTTTGAAATTTCCATAAATTTTTTGTTGAATAAAAAACGTTGAATAAATCCTCGCCTTCATTAAAGCTTCTGTGAATCTTAATCATTAATTTCAGAAGCACCTTCAAACTTTTGGCTCCATCTTTTCCCTCTTATTTTTTTGTTCCTCATCAGCATCTATTTTTTTTTAGCTCATTGTAAATCACTTTAGCTATTCATTTAACGTTGCTTTTGCATTTTTTGCGTATAAAAAAATCATTGATTACTTTATCTTGAGTTTCAGCGAAGAAGCATCGTCTTCATCCCATTTCCGACTTGCTTTTCTGCAAGCTTCCTTCCAAATGCATTCCTTAATAAATCCTTAATCCTGTAAGACCTGGCTTCCTCTCGTGTACCTTTTCATTAATACAACTCTCGTCGTCGTTTTTAGTCTGACGGACGGCTTTTTGTGTATTTTATTCTCTCATTAAATTGGAAAATTCGATCAATCGTAAAATTCATTTACGATTCGCACGTTCAGCAGCCTGTGCCGGCCCGACAGAAGGACTGTGGTAAAATCAAATTGAAATTGTTTGAATTTAATTTTCATTGATGTGATGACGCTGTTCTTTTCACCTTTTATGACACCTTAAAGTCGCACATTTTCCCATTAAGTGTTTGCTTTTCGATTGATTATAAATTGCAGGTGCAAGTTCTTGGTATGACTAGGATTAACCCCAAAGCGAACCTCGATTAGGTTGCCACACATTAGGTCCACATTGATTTGGAGTCCTTTGATTCGTGGTCTTAACCACATACCTCTGCGCATTTCGCTACACCGCATTGTAATTTCTGCAAACAATCTCCGCCCTCAATCAATTAAATTTGCCCTGGCCCTGGACATGGTCAGTTTAATTCGGCCAAAAGCCACTCGATGACTTGCAACTGGTTTACAGCCATCGCAACTGGCACATGGCTGACAGGCGCTTAACCCCACCTGCCCTGGAGTATCCTGGGATCCCGCCCTCTAGGCCATCACTCAAAATCACAGTTGAAATCGCAAAATGCAGCAAATTAAAACAACGGCACGTAAATGGCTTAATAATTCTTTTTTTCCGCCAAGTGGCAGGACTCCTGTGGTCAGTGATGCTCACCTTTGTACCCTTTTTAAAAACTGTTTTGTAATTAAGCGGTTTAGCAGGAAATATGTAAAATGTTTGGTGTAATAATTACGATTACGTCAGATCAATAACAAATATATTAAGCTAATTTTAATATTAAATCTTAAAATTACATTAGAAAATGCTAAAAATGTCATATCTGACTGTAAGGACCCACATGAATCTTGGCCTAGACATGGAACGAGCCTGCCAGCAGGGCATAAAACTGGGTGACGCTTTACTTTTATTTATTTTCTGCGTAATTTCATAATTTATGCATAATAAAATGAGAGTTGTGGGCGCCCCTTGCTTATGGCCCCGGAAGTTGTCTAGCTCCTCACCGCCTTGCCCCGTTTGGCTGCCATCCAACTGACATTTTTCATAACCATTCTGGGGGAACTTGGGCAGAGGTTTACATTTTTCTGGCATTTTTTTCGCAGACCCCTCGTCTGTTATGGCCCCAGTTTGCTTTTTACTAATTTAACATTTCAGCGTCCAATTAACATTTTAAGCCAAAAAGCTTTGGGGAGTTTCCAGCGCGGGAAGAGAGTGTATTTATGAGTTTTTTTAGGCTACAAATATGTGGCTTATGAAATTTTTCTTTGTACCAAAGTTGGCAATAAAATTCAAAAGATAATTGATTAAAATGGAATTTCTCATGAATTTTGAACTTGTTTTAATAAAATATTGGTATAATTTTCTTGAAAGATGTTGATCTTTGATAGATCATCCATTTAAGAAGGTGAGGATATTATGGATTTAATTAATTTTTAGAATTTTAATAAGAAAATAATTACTGAGTAACACCAATACAAAATAACTCCAGAATTGGCATTTTAATTTCCAATAGCTGAGAAGTGCGTTTACCTTCTGAAATGAAAATACAAAGTGATGGAATCATCTACACTAAAGAAAAGTTTTCCTTAGTCCATGGGCCTTGAAGAACCTAATATAATAACTTCTTAAATATATAAATTCATAAGAAATCTCTTAGTTATTTAGGAGGAAAAACCAACATTATTTTGAGAACTTCATTAATTTTTTTTAGTGGGATAAACTGGGAAACACGCAGTACTAGTAAACCCTCAAAATGGCAATAAACCTTTCGGTAAAATCAAATGGTAAATGAAAAATTATGAGGGTTAAAGGAGTGTGTGTGTTTTAATGGGCCAGGCGAGGAGGGTTAACTCAACCCCAGAGAACTATTTCTACCATTTATCCCCCTATGTGGATGCATCCGATGCAGACATTTCTTATTCCGCAGGCATCGGCATGCACTTAGGATTCCCGTTTTTAATGCAAATGCATTCCAGTTGCATACGCCAAACCCATATGCAACGTGATGTGGAAATCCATTCACCGGGGTATGCACCGGGCTGTTGCATTCCATGGGATAATAGAAATTTCATTTTTATGTTATGCAATTTTTCGAAATAACTTTTCCCGAGCCAGAACCGACAACTCGCAACTGCTGCTTCTGTTTCTGTTGCTCATTAAAATATAAAAATTATGCTTTTTAATTTTGTTTGATCTCACTGGAGAAAGTTTTTTTATATTTTCTGTTGGTTGAGTGTGCAATCCTTCCCGGTTTTCGGTCGCTGTGTGTTTTGCCAACCCTTTGTCGTTTGTGTTTCGCAGTCGCCCTGGATGGCAAAAAGTTCCAGTTGCCAGCGTGTTAATTTGTGCGTAAACGTTGCACTAACGAAGCGGAAGCTTTTGCCCCTGCCACGAATAATGGAGCAACGCGGGGATAGCGGGGGCTTTTTGGCTGCAAGGATACTGAGGGTGGGATAGGGTGACTGGGATAGAGAGCGCGTAATTGAAATGGCATTTAAATGTTTCGGAGGACCTGTGTGACGGGCACCCGTCGTACATTTTCCATGTGAGGGAATGACATACAAAATTATGGCGGTTGATTAAAGGCGGCGGGGGTCGCGGGGCGAAGCCAGGACAGGAATTCCAAAGTTAAAGGTCACACGAACTTTGAAGTCATTAAAAACTATGAAGGCAAAGGCATTTTTCGGTGTCATGGAAAATATAAATTACTTTTTTTTCCAAACTTTATCTCAAAAAAGATTTAATTATAAATTTATGAAATACTTGAACCAAACACTGAGTTTTATCCAAAAATTCAAATCCAAAAATCGTTCTACTTTCTCGAATAACCTATCGAGTTTACCTTTAAATTGAATTTTCTTAATTGCCAACTCGTGTTGCTGCATTTAACCTTTGGGCTTCATCTGCAGGCATCCACCGCAAAACCAATTACAATCTAGTGGGCAAATTGTGTCGAACTTGCATCTTCAGTCTTGAGCCACGTGTGGCAAGGAGCGTGGAGCGAGCAGCCAGGCGATCCCAATTTTCCGGAGACCGCAAACTTTTCGACACTGTCCATTCAACACGACAGGGGGGTAGCCGACAGTTTGCGTGGCATCTCCAGCTTAGAGCTCCATTAGAAAGTTGCCACCGCACATATCAATTACACAAGTTTCCATTGGTCGCCAACGCCAACGCCATTGGTTGCCTTGGCTTATGGTCCTGGTCCTGGTCTTGTCCTGAAAATGCATGGAAATGCCAACCGCAACGGCAGTTATCCAACAGCTTTGGAAAGTTGGCCAGAGTCGTGACTGCATTTGGATTAAATTGAAATCATAATTTAACTGGCTAGCTAATGCAAAGTATTTAAGATTAATATTAAGAAAATATATTATATTTTTCCATGTTATTAAATTAGGTGTAACTATATTTTAAATAAGGAAAACAAGGGTACTATTTTATTATTTCCTTCTTGGAATCGTCTTATTTTTCCTGCTGCATTTTGTGGAAAAAAATAAATTCTTCTATTATTCCCCAATCCTTTGTGAAAATTTTTATTGAAATTTGTTTTTCCTTCCTCCGTGTTTTTGAATTGAATGCGTAAATATTATTATGCATTTGGCTGAAATGAAGGTAAAGTTTTTCTTTTTTACATTTATTTATTTTTGTTTCTTTATATTAAAGAGTCTTTTGGGGTGGGTAATACCCCAGCGAGTTGACCGTCTGAACAAAATAGTTGGGCAAAAAAATCATAAAAATGGGGGCTTGACCCGCAGAGACTTTTATTTGTTTACTTGCTCAGGTGCAATTCAAAGTAACTTTGAAAGCAGTTTACAAACACGCATAAATCTGACATAAATCAAAGAAAATTGTATATAAATTTATGAGCAAAGTTTTAACAGAAATATTCAAAGGTGAGAGTGGGAATAAAGAATTTTGACCTTTGAGTGGTTATTTACTTAACTAGTTTTTTTTATAGCACCACACCTAAGTCAGCCAATTAATAAGTGGCTTAGAAAAATGCCACAGATGCAAGTCTCTCATCTAAGAGTGTACCTTCGCTTGTAGAGGATTTGCCCTTTAAGGCGATGACCATTTGCACTCCGCAGTCTAGAGTCCAGAGCAGACCAGGCCAAGGACCTTAAGGCACTGGCCGGCTCTGACGACAACAGCGAAATGCATTTACAGCGTAATCCAATCACGGCAATAATGAAATGCTAAGTGCCAGCCACACCGGACAAACTGGTGGGAACGAATGGCTACGACAAGGATAAGACTGAAGGTGCTGGAGAGGAGAGAGGAAAAGGGGTGAAAGCCCATTTCAGGACTCCCAGATGGCGTAGCATTCAGTGGCCGGAAGCAGCCAGGAGGCCAGCAGACAAAGCTTCTTTTAACGCAATCTGTGCGCCAGCCGAAAATGCAACAGATCCTGCCGTGGGGTCCTCGGGCTCCTGGGTTCAAACTACAACCACTTATTCCCTTTTCACTGGGTCACGTTTCGGATTTTGCGAGGATTTTTTCCACTAAGTTTTATCCTGGTGCCGTAGTACACTGAAACCTATAGAAGATACAAGATTTTATGCAAAATTTAGAGTTTATTTAAAGCAACTAATTTAGATTAATAACAGAGTAGTGTCATTTTTTAAATTTTATTAAATCTTTCATAAAATTGTTTATAGTGCAGATGACTATGACTTTTAATAGCCCACGTTCCATGCTTGCTGGCCAACACTAGTTTGTTTCCAATCGTTTTGGCCAGCAAGCCCAGTTGTTAACGCTGATGACAATGGTCCTCCGGCTGCTGCTTCGTCCTTGTTTTCGACTTCTCCGAAAAGGGCTTTTGAAATGTTCCTGACAGTGACATCTTGGCGAGAGGATAGCTCGTCTAAAATCGATATATGAAGAAATGGAACTGCCATCAGACATCAAATGAGTTAAACTGCAACCGCAAACTGTGGCGTTTTAATTCAATTGCCCTCCAGGTGACCGCAAATATTTGACTGAAATTCCAAAGTCACAAACTAATTAACTAATTAAAGCTTACGTAGTGCTGCAATACCCACATTTTAGCCCAGAAATCAAATTCAAACTGGGAAACTTTTCTCATGAAAAGTGAAATAGTATTTCAGGGAATTCAAAGACTATCAAAGGCCTTTAGAAGTCAGGAGCAATAACGATACAGATGCCAAGGCGGAAGGTAAAATAAACCAAAACCAAACAGGGGAAATACTCACAAATTTGCACTCGAAAAGTTGCTAAGCTGTCGTTCCTTTTTTACCTTTGCTCGGCTTACGCAAATCCCCCAGCAAACAGCTCAAAGCTCAAACGGTCTTGCCATTTATTTATTTTTGCCTTTCAATGAATTGCTTTCCCCATATTTGAGTTAACATTTTCTCTCCTCACCTTTGGTGGCCAACCTGGGCCAGCTGCAGTCAAAGTCGGGGGCCAGGCAGGTAAACGTATTTGAGAATCCATACCAGGATTCCATTCGAAACAAACCAACTCTTTATGCTGGCGCGCTGAAACGCATAAATCAATGGGGAGAAAGCATTCTAGCAGCAAAGTAAGGAAGCAAGAAAGTAAAAAAAAATGCCAGCCAGTGGCAGAAAGCCAAGTTTCTAAACTTGATTTAATGCCGGTTGCAGTAAGCAGAATACAATATATTGGCAGGTTGTTCTCCGAAGTGTGCTGGCTTAAAAGCTCTTAACTCGACTTCAGTTCAATCGCATCCAAATAAATCAACAACAGAGCCGGCACAAAAATACACCCGAGGCTCACAAAGACTCTCAGAATTTCTCACTGACAAATAAGGCGGAATGCTTGTCAAGTTTTTAAAACTTTTAAATGTGAAAAGCCAAAGGGAATGTATAGAATTTATAGAAGTTTTTACCTTAATCCTTTCTGAAGTCTGTAGGAATATTACTATTAATACTCACTATTAAAATTTAAGTAGTTCTTTCTGAAATTAAATATCCCTTCCATTTTGCAATCATAATAATATATTTTATACAAACTTTGCTTTATTGACACACATCCAAGCACATTTACATAATTCAATTCACTTACTTAGCCTACATTACACAATATTCAGCTCATTCCATGAGATACTGTTTGCCAAATCAATTCAGTTTATTTATTCATTTTCATTTGGAAAATAAATATTAAGGACTGTCATTAGTATGCACCCAGTGACATTTAAATTATTCATTGTTTTCATTTCATTTGGGAAAGACAAATTATGGGGGAAATGCACTCTAACATTGTAAAAAGTGTCTGCTTTCAGGGGGCGTCCTTAGTTTTTCAATTAAAACTCAGCCTCCGATTCCGGCAGACTTCTATACTCAGTTGGATTGACTCATCTGGTTTTATCCAATGCCAGTTGCCCTCGTAAAAAGTTTTTTATTTGCCATTTTACGAGAGTTCTGGCTGACTTGGTTCTGGCTCTGCCTCTGGCTCTGGCTAAGCTGCTTATTTTATGCAATCCTGTCTTATGCGTTTTTAAATGCATAATTCAGGGTAATTACCTAATTGGTTAATTGTGATATCTGAACTGCAAAAGTAGCAATTTTCTTAAATTTATGTCAAGAAGTTTAGTGTCAAAGGTGGAGTTTTAAGTTTAAGAGTCTTAGGATTAAGCGGATTGGAGAAGCTAATTCATTGGCAGCTTAAGGGCTTAAATTAATATATAATTACATAATGGGGATTGTTTGTTTTTTAATTAAATTCTTTTAAAGATAATTCACATATTGCTAGTAAATCGTTGTGCGGTATTTTTACTTTTATTTCCCACTCTAATACTGCTTAGTCTTAGCTAAATAATAAAATTTTATTTCTTAAAATTTGGTGTATTTAATTTTGTATAAAATAGGTTACAAGTCGGTTTGCTGCACTGTCCCCGATCCTCTCCTGGCGGTCGTGCAGAAGGCCTCCTGCTGCTCACTCAAGCAAATAATCAAATTCTCCGGTGGAGCCGCTACTTTTCCATTGGAATTACAGGATTTCTGAGCTCCCGTGGAGGCGGTCTTTTCCGCCGTCGTTGTGGAGGATGTGGTGGTCGATGAGTTATTGTTGCCGGTGGCATTCAACGGCAGCAGCGGTGGCATCTGCGGATTGGTGGTCAGCAGTCTCTTGGATCCCCCGCGCCGGCGACTGCCCTGCTTTGTGAAGACACTCGGCTCCACCTGCAATTGGGCATTGATTTCCTGCTGATTCATACACGTGAACGCCTTAAAGAAGCTCTTCCGGAAATTCTCGCTAAGGAAGGCATACAATATGGGATTCACCGCCGAATTAGAGTAGACCAGAGCCCCCAGTAGCAGGAAAATGAGTATCTCCAGGCGCGACAAGTCCCTCTGGGCGGGATTCGAGTGGATGAGCGCCAACTGGGACATCCAGTGGGGCAACCAGCAGCAGATATAGACCGTTATCACGGTCAGGACCAGCCGGGTGACCTTTCGATGGGCCCGCCTCTTTTCCTTCGACTTGGTGCCGTGTTTGGGGCCCACGGACTGAAGCTTCCTTATGACTAGGTAGTAAAAACTGAGAATAAAACACAGCGGAGTGGCAAAGCCCAGGAAAAACGTGTACAGGATGAAGGTGGTGCCCGAGTGTTTTTTGTACGCATCCGGCCACATGATGTTGCAGGAGTAGTTCACCCCGTCCTCCTGCTCTACCGTGCTGGCATACAAAATCACTGGCAGCATCAGCACCGCCGATGTGGTCCAAGCCACTGCCGATACTATTTTGGCTATGTGCAGGGTACGATAGCGGGGTGAGGAGATCGGATGGCATACGGCTATATAGCGATCCGCCGACATAATCAGTAGGAATATCGAGGACGTGAAGGATGTGATGGAGGTGCTGACCATGTAGGCCTTACACATGAACTCCCCGAACCGCCAGCTGCAGATTCGCATCGTGTAGAGCAGAAAGGGAATGCCAATCAGGAAGCACTCATCTGCCACCGCCAGATTCAGGATGTAGATATTCGTAACCGTTTGCATTTTGGAAAATCTCAGCACCACATATATCACTAGTGTGTTGCCAAACAGGCCAATACAGCAGACTATTCCATAGAGAACGACTGTGAAAAGATCCGCCAAGGAGTTCCGGGTGGCTATACAGTGCTGGTAGGTTGGCAGCTCAGTGCCGTAAACAGGCTCTTCCGGTTGGATTGTTGAACCACTTCCGCTAATCCAACGATGATTTAATTCCGTGGTATACATACTCTCATTATTTGCCATCCAACTCGTGGTGTTGGCGTAGAAATCGGGGGATATATCCCCACTTACTAGCTGGACGAGACCCATCATCAGCCAGCTCAGCATGTTGGCCTCATTCGGTCACAAATCGAATTATTTTAATCAGTTTTTGGTTGGTGGTCCATAATTGTAGTCCTGCAAAATAAATTTCATAATTACACAACATTTTCATAGGTGTTTGTTTGATTTTTTAATTAAAGTAAATATTGAAATGAGTATACATATAACGTTCTACAGCTGATTGAAATGTTGGGCATTTGTGTTGAACAAATAACACAAAAATAAATAGAAAATTAAATATTTTACAAGTCCAGATTTCACATTCAGACTCTTGAAGAACTTTTCTGAAACTTTTCCATACTTTCACCCTGGAAACCAGAATCTTTCGAAAAGAACTTGTAGTACACGAATTTCTATAAAATGGCATAAATCATCTGTTTACTGTTTCGGGGGCTTTTAGCAGACCAATTCATTTGCAGAGAAAAAGTTTGTGATTTATTAAAAGTCAGTAACGCTAAATTTGATTTGTTGGGCGTAGGAAATTAACATTTAAATTGAAATTAAATTGCGCACAATTTGTCAAATCAAACAAACAACTTTGTAATGTTTAGAGAAGACCCTTGCTGGCTTCTCTAAGTATTTTGGGAAAGGCAGAATTTATGCAAATATCAGGTGAAAATATTTGTCTTATCCAAATTGAGGAAATTTTAAGAGCCAGATGACTTGATCCTATGGGCTTATACATATGTGCACCAAGGATATAGATGTTAAGGCCCCTTGTGTTGACTTTGGACAGCACATATGGGGATTAAAGCCCAAATTAAGTTTCGACATAAATGCCTTTGACTTTGTTACGCTAAATTAAAATGGATTTGCATATTAGTAAGTTAATTCCATGGCCATAAATCAAAATCAAGCTTGGACGTTTAGACAAGACTAAAGTAAACTAATCTTGCCAAAGCAATTTCTAAATTATTTCTTTATTTTGTTAGACAGTTGCTAAGTTGGACAATGATAAGTAATTGGTTTATATTTTGGAATGATCATGGTCATTTAAGCTATCTTTATATTTATTCTGAAATTGAGGGATATCCTCTTTTCCAAATTCATTTCAGAGCCTCTCGTTTTGTTGTTTGTTTGCTCAAGGAATTAAATCCCAACCCAATGACAGGTGTAAATCCCCTCGGCAATCTCGACCCTGTGTCACCATCGTTGACTCCTGAATTGTTGTTCGACATTTATTTTTCCTGTTGCTGTTTGGCTGGCTCGTTGCCGGCTTCCCCACTTGCACTCGGCATTTATATTGTTGCCGTAAGTGCAACTGTTATCGGTAAACCGCAATGGAGGCACAAATTGCTAGGTTGCATGGGTTGCAGTGGGTTTAACAGAAAAAGAAAGTAAAAAGAAATGTTTTTTATGTGTTGCAGTTGTATATCTGCAGTTTAGTGGATGTCAGGCACCAGACTGTTGAGACTACTTCTAAGAAAGCTGCTGACTAAGTTGTGCTTGGATGTGGAAGGATAGACTACAAAAAAAGTTTATATTTTATGTATTTGTTAAATCCGATTTTTTCGAACATTTGACAGAAAATATCATAAAAGTCTTGTTGATATGCATATTTATTTTAAATAGTATAATTAAGGTATCTGAAATATTTCTAACCATTTTCCACAGTGTAACAACTGCAAGTGTTGATATCCTGGGAGCATAAAAAAACCCAAAGGATGGTGACGGGGTATCCTCTGCTCATCGTTCCCTTGACCACATTTTGTCAGCTCTCCCCCTCCCACACTTTGACACTATCTCTTTCTGTTAGAGTGTGTGTGTGTGGGATTTATTAAAAATTTATGCATTTTATGAGACCCCCAAGACAAGGGTCTCCAGTGCATTTTCCCGAGGAGCTTATTTTGATGGACTCGTGATGATGTGACGAAAGGCCATAAAAATCTGCATTTTAAGCTTAGAGGGCTTATTCGGGCACTAAAGTACACGAGCTTGAAACAAATATATATATTGTATGGAAGCAAAATGAAAGCTCTCATTTTCCAATATTCATCATAATTGTTAGCACTTAATTATTGGCATTTTCCACTTTCGAACATACATACGCTTAATTAATTAAAACTTTATCAAAAGTTAGCCCAAACCACAATTGTTTGGGAATTTGGGGAATTGCTGATGCTTTAGTAGATGTGTGGGCGAATATGTGTTTGGATTATGTTACCAGAAACACAGTTACTATGGCACACAGAGAGTCAAACAAGACGCGACCAAATATATGGCTCAAAGGGAGAGAAGAAGCCGTCTGGCAGGCAACAGCTTGGCAAATGTTTAGCCGCTCGCTTTGGTTTCAAGCAGCCACAACAAAAACAAGCCCGACGCAAGTAATTCATGGACGGGGGATCGAGAAAGTGAGAAGGGTGAAAGGGCTGGGAAATGGACGACCCGGAGGCATGCGAAGAGCATAATTTTTGGGATAAACACCAAGTACAACATGCATACAAGGGGGTTCTAAAAACATGCAGAGTAAAAACTTCTCATATCTGAAGTATACAACGTTGCGTATGAGTAATATTTATATGGGGAATATTACTTATACGCCACGTTGACTCATAATTGAAGGAAATTTAGTTTTATTTGTTGGTGAACCTCAGGTTTATTTCTTAACTATAGTTTTTCTTGAGTGTAAGGATACTAGCCCGCATGTATGTAGGTATCTTGATACATATATGTACGAAAATATGACTGGCAAATTTGCATGTATACACATAACAAACAAAACCCACGCACACACACCCGCACTCAGTCACACACAGAGCCTGATGTCAAGTGCACTTGGTGTGGTGGGCAGAGGTCCTTGTTTCGGGTTTGAGAGTGGGCTTGGGTTTGGTTGGCTTGCGATGGGTGCTTTAGTTTATGGCTCGGGTTGCCGACCGAGCACACATAAAGTGCAACATAAACTAAACTCACTCACCTCACCAGCCACTAACTCTTTTACTCCCTCCCTGTCTCTATCTCTTTCTAAAAGCCATCACCCATCTCACTTACACTCTAACTCGGTCTTTTTTTTGGTGGCGATGCACTTAATCTTTGGGACACAATATTGGCTTTTGGCCACAGGTTGCCACTCACCTGACCTTTGTTGCAAAATGAAAACACTAAAACATGTGTTGCATAACCAAAAACACACACACACAACAACAACAATGAACTAACTAACAAACAACAACAAAACAAACACCCGGAAACGGCAACAAAAACAAGTGCAATTATAATCCCGGCGGCTTTGTGCATTCGGCTTTTGTTGTTTTTTGTGTCGGTTTGAGTAGCACCCACTAGAAGGTAAACAAAATGTGGCATAATCGCCCTTTGTTGAATTTTTTAAAATAATGGAGCTAAATGGGAATTTCTAAGCATACGGCTTAATCCCAAAAATGGCTAAAAGAATTCTAGATTCATACATCCTAGGTTCTAATTAACAGGGAGATCCTTTCATAGTCAGTAGAGTTTTTAGTGGTAACTTTCAGTGTATTCCAAGCCCCTTGCTTCCTGTTCTGTTTATCCATTGACAATTTACTGATTCTCCATTTGCGGTCAGTTGCCTTTCGAGTACGGCTATATATCCCGCATCCTGGCACCTGCCTCCTGAATCCTGCATCCAAGAACCACCTGAGTGCGGTCGAATGTTGCTCACACTTTGGTCTCAATTATGCCAGGTGTTCATTGTTAACCCATAATGCCTGGCACCCCGTGTCCTTCGATTCCTCTGCGGTTAACCCTCCTGTTACTCTGCTGGGTTTCGTTTTTATTTACGGAGGCCGAGGGCCGAGGTCCTCTTGGATTCTTCATTTGCTCCATTCCCTTCATTTGTCAGAGGAGGACTGGATGGCTTTTGGCACACATATTTGCACCTCTTATAGAGACGGTACTGGGCTAAAATAGAGGAGAAAAATTGAGAGTGGGGCCTCCCAGCTTGTGTTGCCTTTGATGTGGTCCCCTGTTGTTGTTATACACTGCTCCTGTTCCGGGCTGCCTTCGGTTTTTGTGGTCTCAACTGCAGGCGGCTTGCCAAAAACTGAAATCTGCCATCGGTTTTCCACTCTGTTTCCTACACCGATTCCCCTTACCCTCCATTACAGCCCGATCCCATGTAGCTTTGTTCATTGTTCCGCCACACCCTCGGTTCTATAGATGTTTCCGATTTCGTTCTTTTTGCCCCAGAACCCCCCGGATTCTTTTTTCCTCTTTGGATTCAGTAGAGCTTTGAAAAATGTTTGTCAATTGCATGCTAAACGTTTTTACTGATTTGTCACAGGATATGGAAGGAGAGTTGGACGGAAAGGGTGTTGCGAAAATCCCTGAATGTTGTGAAAATATTTACCGGATGTCAAGCAATCTGTTAACAACTTGAAGATATTCTATTCGAACATTTCCCTTTACGGGGCTTGGATTTGGAACAAAATTTAAAAATAAATGCAAACTAAAATTCTTTTAAAATATTTCTAAAATAAAATTTGGTTAGTAGAGGCCAGTTTTTCTAAAGTGTAAGCCATAAGCTCCACTCATGGTCTTAAAACCCTCTGCCGAAAATTGTATAAAATTTAATTCGGTTTCCTTCCCTTTTCCATTTCCATGGACACTCGGTTCTTAAGCGGTTTAGGCTTAAGTCTTCTTAATTTCCCCGAAATGTGAGCAAAAATGTGAGTCATATAAGATATAAGATATGGCGGCTTGAAGCCCAAAATACTTTATCAAATATGGATTGCCATGACATTAGCGAGTAACCCCATTCCTTAATCTCATATATGTATGAGAGACACAAACAAACAATTTAGTTAAAGTTCAGACCTCATTGAAAGGCTTTAGACGCTTAACACTCGCACAGCCTCCCAAAATGCAATTTATGTGTTAATCCCCCCCTCGACCCTTCTCTAATTTGCATAAATTAGCACCAAAATATGGTACCATCCCGGATTCGATGTGTTTATTGTTCGCTGGTAGCTGCACTCATTACCGATGTGCTCTTGTGTGGATGCTTCGATAGTTCCGATGGTAAATTTAACATAATTTTGAAGAGACCATTGACAATAATTGAGCTGTAGTTCCAGGGCACCAGGGGTGCAACCGAGTAGAGGGCGTTGGCTGTGGGTGAACGTACGGATTATGTTGCATATGTTGCAGACCAACAAAATCTATGCCACGCAACCAGGCACGAAGGATTCACACTAATTGGGTGGCAATCGAAAATCCTTTGTTGTCTCTGCGGTAACGCCTTTATGGGAACTGTGTTGTTGAAAATATGAAACTCTTTCGGTTTTATAAAATTTTGGGTTTAGCTTTGGATACTGAGCAGCAGAACCTGTTTTAGGCTTTAGATATTGTAGCACTTTTAAGAAAAAATAGCTCATCAAACAAAAGTAGAGGTTAAGAAATGGCGCGTGTTATTAGAATAAATATTTATCGGTAATTAAAAACAATGGAAAGTTTTTATGATTTGTTTGGCAAATAGAGTACAGAGTCAGTATAAATATTGGCTTTAAGAAATAAGAAACAGATCCGCACAAATAGAATCTAGGTAAGTAAACTGAAGTGACAGATTCTTCTATAAATACGTTAACAAAGATATTGTTAGACATTATCTGCAAGAGTGATTCAACTGAAAATGTCATTCAAAGGAGTTCTGGTGGTTTGCTTCCTGGCCTTGATAGTGGGCGTACTATCAGCTTCTGATCCTTCGCCATCGCCGAGCCCTACACCTGATCCTTCACCATCGCCGAGTCCATCTCCTGATCCTTCGCCGTCACCGTCACCCTCGCCCAGTCCTAGTGCGACTCCTTCTAAATCTGATCCTTCGCCATCCCCCAGTGAAAGTCCAAGTCCTTCTAAATCACCCAGCGCGACTCCTGATTCTTCGCCATCACCAACCACTTCACCAACCACTTCAGATCCTTCGCCAGCGAAATCCTCATCTCCTTCTGCATCATCGTCCTCTTCTTCGACGACCTCTGCAACGCCGTCCTCAAGTTCAAGCTCGAATTCCTCCAAAAGGAAACACCGTCACCGCAGGAATGGAAGAGTGCATGGTGGGCGCAAGGTTCACAGAATCCGAAAAAACCGGAAAGGTCGCAGAAACGGAGAACGTCGCCGATCCAGAGAGGGTCGTAGATCTCGAAATGGAGAAACACGTTCCCGAAGATTTTAAAAATGTTTGTAATGTCCCATAATTTGAAATAAAGAACATCCTATACACATTAAGAGCATTAAAGGTTGAGTGTTTTTTTTTTTAAATAGGATAAAAAGAAAAAAGAATAAACGACTCAAAATAAAAACAAATTTAGAAACAATTTTTCTTGGAACAGTTTATTTTATGGTCTTATCTACATAGTATATTATTTTGTAAATATTTCTTTCTATAATTAAAAACTGTTATATGTGAAGTCATTTTTATTAAACCCCAAAATACAACCACATTAAATTTGCATAATTATGTTGAAAGTTTTTGGAAAAAATCCTAGCCGATTTATGTGGGACTTTTGAAAAAAAAGAAATTGACGCTTAAAAGTAGGCATCCTAAAATATACTAAATTATTTCTATAAGGAATATCTATTTATCCCTTTTATTCTTATAGAGAAAATTAAATAGTTTAATGTTTATTGTGTAGTTTCTTTTTAATTGAATTAAACAACAATATTTAAAACAATAAAAAATCGTTTATTTTAAACAATAGAAAATCGTATTCCTAAAAAATACATTAAATATATGTAACAATCGTTAGTTTCAATAGAAATAAGACAAGAATTAAATTCTTGAACAATAATTTTTAACTTTTAAGCCCGATTTAATAACTTATAAGATTTCAAAGAATTGTGTTCTCAGCTTGGAAGTAGAGAGTCTCTACTAGAGACAATGAAATCTAAACCACATCGAAACAGATAATTAAACAAAAGCCTCTATAGTTCAACAAAATCATGTGTTAGTTTATGTACATACAGACACAATAGGCCAAAATAACGATAGGAAAGTTTCTACAATGTGTTATACATTTTTGATGGCAAATATTAAAGTTATTGAAAGCATCTGGCTATATTTGCAAAAGTGTGTAGGTATATTTGCAGTAGGAATCTACAAAAACAATAGGAAGTGTAGGTAAACATAAGTTCCAGTGGGGATTTTTCTGGTCTTCTGTATAAAAAGGCGTAGCGAATGCAGAAGATTCACAGTTCTCTAAAGTGAGTTAGCCAAAAAGATGCCTTCCAAGTTGTGCCTAGCTTTGTGCCTTATGGCCCTGATCGTGGGTGTGCCCGCCGTTGATCCAACAACTGATCCAGCTTCTCCATCAACGCCAAGTGATCCAGCATCTCCGGCTTCTCCAACGTCGCCATCCGATCCGGCTTCTCCAACTTCGCCAACCACACCAACTTCTCCAACTACTCCTACATCTCCAACTACTCCAACTTCTCCAACTACTCCTACATCTCCAACTACTCCAACTGAACCGTCTTCTCCAACTCCGGCTTCACCAACACCAGCAACTCCCAGCACTCCATCCCCTGAACAACAAAGAATCGCGAACCTCCGGCGCCGCTTGAGGCGCGCCCGCAGGCAGGAACGCCAGCTGCGCAGGAGGCTGAACAACCAAAATCGTTTCGGGAACAGGAACCGTGGAGGTCGCAGGGTCGTTGTCCGCCGATTCAACAATAACTAATTTGTAACCACCCAGAGAATGAACTTAAAATAAATGCATATAGAAAACAACAAGTTTTAAACCGATGGTATATCATTTTTAAAATTATAAAAAATGGGATTTTTGGTTGTTACAGATAGAAATGGCATCAATTTTTATATCCTTGCTATGCTGTGAATATTGCTATGATTTGTCGGTTGCGATTCTTAATTCTGAAGGATCTTAGTTTTGTGCATTGACTCTGAGAACAGCATGAAATCGGAGGGGCCGGAACGGTGGACTATAGCATCAAAGATTACATTAGATATACATAAAAGATTATAACTTTAAGTTCGAAAATTGAAAATCTTTGTTTTTGTAAAAGAAAAAATACATGGTAGATTTGCTACGAGACTTCTAATACATATGTCATATTATATTATATTGCTATTACTTGAACTTAATTTAAACTATTATTTTGAGGAATTTAAAATAATCTTAACGGAAGATCATGTGGGGTGGTATCTCTTCAATATTTTTATCCTGGGTCTTCGTATTAGTTCTTTTTAGGGTGTTGAGTGTTGAACCATAGTGTTGAGGTGAGACCCAAGGGGTTGGCCTGGGTTCGGAAAACATCGACTAAAGTAGTCCCGGTGTCCCTCGTCGTCATGTACCAGGGGTCATTACAAATTCTTCTCTTGACCTAACTTTGGGCCACTCTTATTTTGTTTAGGTTTGTTTTCGCCGTAACTCCAAAGTCTTTCAAAGCATACGGGACCCAAAATTAATTTATATATACGCACTTTGTTACCAAAGGATTATGTAGGTATTTCTAGGCGAATAAAGCCAGGAAATCTTTGCTGCCTTCGAAACAACAGTTTGCTTTACCATGTACCAATTTGTATGCCTTTTAAAGGTAAGACCGCTGCCAATGGTCACTTCAAGGTACATATTTGTAGAAGGTTGGCCATTTTATTTAATCTATTGTAGGAAGTGGGCGATCGTACTGCCTCAACATCATTTTACCTCAACTTTGTATTCCCTGGAATTTTTATTTTTTCTTGTTTGGTTTTCAATAAAAAATGTCCAAAAAGTAAAAAAAGTTATTTGTACGGTAGCTATGTATTTGAATTTTATTCTGTAGAGTTTCGCAAACTAAAATTCATTTAAAAAATAGGATTCCATACTTATATGGGACTTCCGGTGAATGCTAACTTAAGCTTAAAAGTAGACAGCAGACATTATAAAAAACAAGACAGCAGACATTAGATTTCAACGAAATGTGTTGTCAGCTTAGAATCGGCGAACTAAAGTGTAAACAATAATAAAACAGATAATTAAACACAGGCCTTTGTGGTTGAAAAAAAATCGTCTGTTAGTTTATGTAAATACCGACACAATATGCCAAAAACAGGTGATATTTTAATTCTATTGTGTTTAAAGGAAATTTTCTACACTACGCTATAAATATTAGATGGCAAATATTAATGTAATTGGCTGAAAGTACAATCGTGTCTAAGTTTATTTGCAATAGGAATCTAAAAACACAAAACGAAGTCTATGTAAACATAAATTCAACTGGGGATTTTTGTGGGTTATTGTGGTCTTTTGTATAAAAGGCGTAAATTAAAGCAGAAGATTCACAGTTATCGAAAGTGTAGTTAGCACTAAAGATGCCTTCCAAGTTCTGCCTAGCTTTGTGCCTAATGGCCCTGATCGTGGGTGTGCCAGCCCCTTCACCACCGGCTTCGCCACCAGCTTCGCCATCGGCTTCACCACCGGCTTCACCATCGGGTTCTCCAACAACTCCACCAGCCTCGCCGTCCTCGCCAACTACACCTCCGGCTTCTCCAACAACTCCACCAGCATCGCCGGCCTCGCCGACATCTCCAACGTCTCCAACCTCCCCAACTACTCCAACTTCACCGTCTTCTCCAACTCCGTCTTCACCAACTCCATCCTCTTCAACCTCTACTGAAGAAGAAGAAATCGAGCGGCTCCGGCGCCGCTTGAGGCGTGAGCGCTGGGAGGACCGCCAGCTACGCAGGAGGCTTAACAGGGGCGGACAACGCAGGGGCCGTTTCGGACGGGGGCGGTTCGGAAACAGAAATCGCGGAGGTCGCAGAGGTCGCGGAGGTCGCGGAGGTCGCAGGGTTGTTGTCCGTAGATTTTACAATTACTAATTTCACAACTAATTTCATGAAATAAATACCAAAAAGTTAAAGCACAACAAATACAATCTTTAAAATGGGAATAACAAGGATTTTGGTTTCTATGAGTGCCGTAACCATAATGTTGGCATATATTTATATATCCTTGTAACCTTAAAAAGACTATAAATATGGTTCCTGATTTGGATCCCTCAGTTTTAAAGCTTTATTCCAACTCCGTCTTCACCAACTAATAACTGCCTACAGTTAGGATAACCGGGATCGGTCTCCTGAAGGTATGGATCTCATATAACGATCGGAAATTTAATATTTTTCTATGTAGAAAGTTGTAACTAGTGGTAACTTATTTTTTGGATAGTTTTGGGATCCCAGGAGGCTCCCATTTAACTGAGGCGTTTTAGCTTTATTGATATATTTATATTCTTTCCGTACTTAGTTTTGTCTTAACTTTATATTTGAATTCAAATTTAACATTTTAAATAAATACAAAATAATATAAAATTTTGCAAAAAAAAAAGCATTGCCATCTTATATGGGACTTCCGGTTAAGGTTTTAGTTAGGCTTAGTTAAGGTTAAGGACTAAAATTAGGTGACAGAAAATATTAAAAATTAAACAAAATACATATTTATATACTATAGCTATTTTTATAGTGTTATATTTTGTTATCGTTTATTTTGTTATAACAAATATATTAAATATCTGTAATTTCTATATAGTATTATAGACATAGACATGGTAGACATATTACTACCTAAAAGTGTTATTACTGGTACTACCTCGTGTAGTACCAATCGTAAAGGCACGTGAAATAAATAATATCAATTCAATTTTCTATTTTTGTTTATATTTAAAGCATTGTTTTGTCAGCTTGAAATAGGAGACGCTGAAATGCAAACAATATGAAAACAGATATTTAAACAGAAGCCATTGTGGGTCTGCAGTGTTAGGTTATTTAAACATGGACATAATAGCATTGAAACTGGTGATATTCTTATTCTATTGTATACTTTTCTAAAAACTGTTGTTAATTTTAGATTCAAAAATTAAAAACATTAAGATGTACATATGTGGATAGACATGCTGGAAGTATGTGTGCATATTTGGATGAGGAATCTAAACACACAACTGGGGATCTAGGTAAACATACTCGATTGTTAAATTTTGTATAAAAAGGCGAAATTGGAGCAGAAGATTCACAGTTATCCAAAGTGTAGTTATCACTGAAGATGCGCTCCAAGTTGTGCCTAGCTTTGTGCCTTATGGCCCTGATCGTGGGTGTGCCCGCCCCCTCGCCACCTGCTTCCACTTCTCCATCGGATCCAGCTACTCCAGCATCTCCGGCTTCTCCAACAACTCCGCCTGCTTCAACATCGCCAACCGATCCAGCTTCTCCAGCCACACCAGCATCGCCGACGACTCCAACTTCACCAAGCACTCCACCAGCAACCCCAGGGTCCCCTACCTCACCGTCTTCTTCAACCCCTCCGGCTGACGCCGCACCTGCCCCTCAGGCAGCTGCTTCAGGCGCTCAGACTCCCACGAGCTCCGGCTCAGGCAGTGGGGGCAGTGGAGGCAGTCGAGGCAGTGCCAGGCGTCGCCGCCAGAGAAGAGAACGCAGGCAAGAACGCCGCAGGCAAGAGCGCCGCAGGGAACGGCGCCAGAGAAACAGGAATAGGAACAGCAATAGAAACAGCAACAGGAACCGCGGAAGTGGCAACAGGAATCGCAGGGGCTGAGGTCGCAGGGGCGCTGTCCACAGTTAGTTTCCAACAACTAATTACGAAGCACCCACAAAATGCATTGAAAAATATATCAATAAAAAAAGGAATAATTGAAACATAAGAAGTATAAGTTTTAATATCTTATTGGTAAACAGAGTTCTTTTGTATATCTGGTAACTATATGTATTTTTTCAACTTCAAGGTTGACATTTGTCAGCTACTAATCATAGCAATCAGTCTATGATTGCCCTTCCATTGAATATTCCAACTGAATTCCTACTTTCTCGAGTATTTGCTTTTCACTTGAATGCCCAGTCGAGATCCTTGACTTCAATCGAACTTCTTCTCTTACTTAATCACACAAACTGGTGTTGTCATCATCAGCAAATGCCATTACCTAGGTAAATAATATCAAAGGAGGAGAAAATTCGTAAAAGGCAGCAGAATCGAAAAGGATTTCTTGAAGCCATTTCCACTTTTGATGTGTCCGACGTGTTGACGGCCAAGCGAGTAGCTTGGCGAGTGATAAAAATAAATAAATAAAACGCCGTCTAAAGAAAATGGGGAAAATCAGCTTGAATGGAAAAACAAATCAAGCAAATGGCAAAAAGGCCAATGGTCAATTGCCTTTTGAGTTGTTCGACTTCTAGTCCAGATACTGAAATGCAATTAGCAACTTGAATAGCCAATTAATTGTAGTTTTCCTTATTGTTTGCCACTGAGGTTATTTATATTTTGTTTTTAGCTAGCCTGGCATTTTTTCATCGACAATTCCAATAATCCGGATCAATAATTTCATTATTTATTTATTCAATTTGTCGGTAGACGAAAGTCGCTAAAATGGCAACAGAATAAATGGATAAAAGCTGGGATTTGAAGAATATTTTTGGGAAGGTTTTTATAGAACATAGATATTTTGTTGAGCATCTATTTTTGATACAGTTTGAATTAGTAGACTGTTTGCATCGGAGAGTATCTGACAATCGACTAGTCAGTCAAGGTGGATCCCCTTTTTCAGGTTGTTTACAAAATTTGCCAATTCTGCATTTTAGTGCGTCTTTTTCAGACTTCTGGCTATTTGGATGCCACTTCTCCTTTTGGTTGTTCTCTTGTTTGCTCGAAATTCTTTCTGCCTTTTGCTCATTGAAGTGTTTTCAATGTTTTTTTGTAGCCATGGCCAACAGAATTGCCGCTGCCGTTGTTGATTCACCATTTTATGAGTTCAATTAACCAGAAGCCATGAAAATAATAAAAATGATGAACTTTTACCCAATTGAATTGATTGCTTTATAACCGTTTTTGGTATAGAGGGCAAGGATGGGGCACAATTTTACAGTCAGCAGCTGTTGGCCATATAATCAGCCATATATATACATAAATATTGTATGGTATCTATCTATCTGGTAGGCAGTCGGTTGACTCCCTAATTAACACTAAATCATGCTCTTTATTAATTATATTCCCGATTATGCTAGCTACAACGTCACTGAACTTTCCATCATATCAGCTTTGCGTGGAAATCCAATCAATAATGGCCGATATTGATAGAAGAATGGAGCTAGTATATCTGTTTGTATAGACGGTTGTTGTCAATAAAGCAATCATTCATTTCGTCATTGCCATCGACGCCACTAATTGAATGGCCAAATCGAATTGGAGGATATCGATCTTTTTTGACTTAAACTCACGCCAATTGATAACTCAAATGAAGTGAAAAATTTATTAAATTTGTCAATGAATAGTTTTCACAATCACAGTGCAGTTTATGGAATCATATTTTCATTTATTAACTTGCTTTTTTTTTTGTTAGTTATACACCACAAAGGATGCTTAAGGCTATTCAAATAATAATTTAAAATTCTAAAAAATAGTGAACTTTTTTCATTGCATTTTCCTTTTTGTTTTTTATATTCCCAGCAGATTAATAAACAAGTTCCCTAGGACAACATTGTTATATGACCCTGCATTTTGATAAGTTTCTGCCCCAGCTGCGACATTGAGTGAGCCCCCAGACTAATCATTTCTCTATATAGTATATACACTTGCCCATCATTATCTGCCACAAGCCATTGTTGCTGTTGCCTGGGGTGTGACTAACAATTTTGTTTTAGCCTTAGTTTGTTGCCGCTGGTGGCATTGTTATCGCTGCTGCTCTTTTGTCGTCATTAACGTCAGAGCGGCCTTGTTTAATTTGAACATTAATCATGGTTGTGGCTCCTGGTAGGGGGCCGAAAACCCGAAGCCCACAAAGGCACACAATGGGTAAGAATGGCCTGCAATATTGCACCTGGCAAAAGTTGCAACTCTAATGAAGACGGGCAGGTTCTCGTGATATTAGTTTTCCATCCAGTCTTGAGTTGCACATGCGCACAAAAAAATGGTAAGGAATGCCTGTAGGAAAGCTTGGCATTTACTATTTTTTATGGCCAGAAAGAAAACCTTAATAATGGCTCATGTACCAACTGAGTCTTTTTATTTAAAATACCAAACTTGAATAAGTACTTGATGATGAAGTTCCCTCTATTTAGATTCATCTTTGGAATTTGGATCTGGACTTGGGCTGTCGGAAACTCGGGTCAAGTCCACATTGTACAGCCGGAACTCGACATTCCGTCGTCGGACGTTCAAAGTGACCACGATGCAGTAGAGAAGCACCTGGAGCTCGGTGGCTCTCAGGGCGTAGGAGGCACCCATATTAACGGGGAAAAGGGAAGAGTCCCACGCGGAGCAATCGTACAGGAAGTAACCTCCATCGCGGCTCGAGCTGTGACCGAAGGCAAGGTGCTGCTCCTGGCACTCCAGGACGCCCCACTGGTATCTGGTAAAGAAATAGTTGAGGCCCTCGAGCAGTCCCATAACTGTGCTGGCCGGGTCACTGTACACCTGCCCGAAGGCCACCAGCTCCATCTGAACAAAGAATCGCAGGTCCTGGAACTCGCACTGAACACACATGTCACCCACGCCGAGGTGGTACGGTACGCTGGTGCGGTAGTAGCGGTCCCCGTTGAGCACGATCCCGTCGAGCAGCTTTGGGCTCCACATCCTCAGGCTGCGGAAGGTGCTAGCCGCACAGCAGGCGACCACACAGACTGCTAGGGTCTGACGGCCACGCACCGTGCTGTCGAACCAGGGTGCACATGGATGCAGCCCGCCCCAAAGCGACCACAGCCGCCCCGCCACCTCCACATCGTAGTTCCTCCATCGAGCGGCTTCGCTGTGCCGCTGGCATCCCTCCATGTTGCAGCTCAGCCTCCGGCTCCAGATCGGCAGGCTGTTGCGCGGCACCAGCCATGTCAACGACTCGCTTCGCGCCGGCAGGGGAGCTGTCTGCCTGAGGTGCTTTAAGATACCGCCGGTACTGTTTGGTTTCTCGGGGAGCTGGCTGGACATGCTCCTTAACCGGGAGGAGGTAGAATTTGGGCGGTGCCACGGTTCCGGAAAGCAAATCGAAATTACTGGTGTGTATTGGTTGCTCCTCCGGAACCACTACGTCGCACACAAAGTTGTTGAATTGCTTGCGCCACATGTCCGGCGACAACTGCACTGACTTGGAACGATACATGAAGGAATGGCTTTGATAGTCCTCGGCCGAGGACTGACCATCTTGTGAAGAGACTGTTAATTTTTGGCAGCCTGGGGATAGTACACCTTTCCCCCGGCCAGAGAATTTGTCTTTAAAACCTGAGCCTGCTTTCATTTCAATTTTAAATAAAAAACTTACTTAAAATTTAAAAAAATAAAAAAATGAGTTTCGTTAGCTTTTCTTTTGGTTTCCCCCCATCTGAGCCCCTTTTAGCTTTTATGACGCCTACTTAGCTCATCGACAGCTTCGCTTTTCTAATTTTCTGGGCTCACGTAGGTGTTCTTCCCATTTCCAGCTGCCCTCCCACTTACACATCCAATAATCAGCCAACTGCTGGCTCACATTAATTGACAGTTTCGCCATCATCCGTTGGCCCTGACGGAGGAAGCTCCGGCCAAGTCCTCATTAACTCATCTATCATGATGTGGATGTTTAGTCAGGGTCTCCGGGTCCCTTTGCCCTCGCTCATTAATTCCCTTTATGTAGGCCAATGAGAGTGGGTGGAACATCGCAGTTGGATATGATATTTGAACCACGCCCTTTCTCCACATTGAATGCATTTCAATTTCCCTCAACGTCTGCGAAAAAAAAAAATAATACTAATTGCAGTACTACGATGGAACGCAGAACCCATCTTATCTCTCTGCGTCGGCTTAGGTTCAGTTTTATTATTTGAAATTTTTTTTCATGGGTTAAGTTGTACGTGTACCCCTCTCGATTCCCTTCCCTATCAGTTTAGGGGTCTTGTCCGTAATTAATTGCAAAAGTTTTCTTCGTTTTCTGTCCTCTGATGCTGCACAAAAAGTTGAAAGTTGATGGTGTTGGCGGTGGTGATGGTGCAGGAAACTCGGTTAACTCCTCTCCATCCGCGAGTGATGACTAGTTTAAAAAGTGAATTGTCAATTATGATGAATAATTATTGGGAATTTGCTAATTAGCTGAAGGAAACTTTAGCCAGTGTAGTATGGCTTATGGATGAAAACACTGATTCAAGCCATTTAATTAATTATTAGAGAACTGTTATTGAAAAGTTTTAGCAAAAAACTTAAAAAAAAAAAAAAAAAACTCGTATTATTTTTCAAGGAATATTAAAGAAACCCTAGGACCTACGTTAAAGAGCCACCAACAGCTACCCTTTGCAGTCTGGATAATTTTCGATAAATTCTTGTGCATCTTTGGCCATCAATTACCGGAGAGGATCCAAGCGGAGCAGCATCAGCATCTCTGGCACTTGTTCCGCCATTTGAATCCCGGGCTCATTCCTTTCCCGGGATATCCAGCTCGTGTCCGTGTGGTTGCTGTTGTTGTCTAACTTGGTCCTTTGAGTCAAGAGGAAATGCTATCATTTGGCTGCTTACGTCGTTGTTTTTGGTTTTGTTTCTGTCTGTTTGCTTGACGCCGACGAAAGGTTAAGGCATGCATCGCTTCCATCAAATTAGACGCATTTTCAACGCGCTTTGTCTGTCTGCCCCTTTCTCCCCAGCGTTTCTGTCTCCTGTCTTCTTACAGCACATCCTGTTGCCATTCCAGCTCTATTTGTGCCACCCCCTTCCTATTCCTTTGGCAATTTTCGAGCTGACGCCGCTTTGCCTTTACGTTTTATCACTTCATTTGCACTGAAATGTCAATGTCTGAGGCTGTCGTCTCTTTCTTTTCCTGCGACTCTATCCCTTTCAGTCTGACGTGTTCCCATTTTCACTTTTTCTTTTTGGAAAATTTCGCCATTTACAATTCCTATCCGAAAAGCAGTTTCTATAAATGCCGCCATTTCTTCTTTTCCAAAAAAAGTCACAAAATTGAAAACCATCTTCTAGATAAAATCTCAAGAGCTAGTCCTAAGAGGCCTTTTATGAAATGCTAATTTTTAAGAAATGACAAAAAAATTAAATTTATTGAATATCTGAAAAGTTAGGGTAATTTGGAGTTCGTCTGACCATCTCTTAACCATTTCCAAACAGAGCAAAAGGCAGGAAGGAAGCAGTTTTGTTGCAATGATGTGGGCGGAATTTTTTCGGTGCGAAAGGGCGGGGCAAGAGCTGGGGAAAATGGGGATACTGTCCTGGCACTAAAAGAAATCTGTCTGACAAATTACACGACCTGCACTGCGAAGTCGCAGCAGCAGCTGCTGAAATGCTTCAGATACGCCTCCCCAATGGCTTGGTTTATAGTACCCAGTACTTTAAGAATGATGGGTAATATTAAAAAAATAAGTTAAACTGTATAATTAATTAATAAATGTAAAAAATATAAGTAAAAATACTTTTTATATAAAAATTATTATATTTTATTTTAGAAAAAGTATTTATTAATCGTTTATATTCATTATCCTTTTATTCTTTTAGTCTCTTTATATTGTATTTTTGTGCTGCTTCATGTTCTACATTCGGACTCAAGCCATCAAACCGATTGAATGCAGGAAGGGGCGAGCGCACGTCATTCATTCAGTTAGTCAGCGAGTGCAACGGCCTTTTGATTGGGTTTCAGTGTAACCCATGGAAGGTGGAGGTGGTTCCGTCTTTCCCGGTTCTGGCTTTTTGTTAGTCTGGTTTGGTTAGATGGTTACGGTTTTACTGGACTTTACTTAGCTGGATGAGCTCATTCCTGGGTTTATCTCTTTTTGGCGTGGATTTCATCATCAAGAAAGGTTAACCTTTAAGGGTCAGGTGTTTTATAGAGTGCCTGCTACATATTACCTTAGGAAACCATTCCAAGCAATCTCTAGCATATGCCGCATATATTTTCTTTGAAATAACTCCTTCACCAAACCCATTAATCTGCATTTCTCAATTTACATTTTTGAATTTCATTCTCACTCCAACATTTCTCCATATTACTTTTCTTGGCATTCCATCACAGCTTGCCCTAATTTGTCAAATTTCGTTTCGTCTTTCGGCGAATCCTTTCTGGGGTTTTTCTCTGCCTGGCTGTGATGGTCAGTCGTTCTCAGTTTCCACATCATCAGACAAACCAATTCCTCATTCCGTCCCCACAACCCATCTCGGCTCTTAGAGTCGCCACCGCCTGACACTCGCAACACAGAGCATTCAACAGATACAAATGGCTATTCGGAAAAAATTTCAGTTATCTGATAAAATCCACCGCACACTACAAACATTTGCTTGGAATGGAAACTTTATTTTAAAATCAGAAATGAAAACCTAAGCAAATATTCTTAAAGTGTATGGGATGTGTAAGGACCCATTGATAACCACAGAAAGGGATATCATTCGATAGCTACAATTTATCACAAATGCCCCAAAAATCAAAGATACCATTTTTTGGGGACAGTGCCGAGTGAAGGGAATCCCTCTTCGAAATTTGATATTTATTTTTAACCCATTTGCCAGAATTTTACTTACCACTTGAATATATTGTGACTTCTAGCCACTCATCGTTTGAATACCGCACAGTACGCACTTTTGAGGTTCTCAAAATATTTGGCAAGCGCTTCTGCAATTTCTCGAATTTCCCGCTAATGTTATTTTTCACTCTCCGTCTGATTTATTTGTGATGTGGCAGCGGCTGCGGTTTGGCCGGGGAGTAGAAATATTTGTTTATTTTCCAACCATTTTGGCTGCTAATTTGCATTAGTTGCTGGCCATGGAAAATGGCGGGGCTATCTTGTATTTCCCCACCCTTGTGAGCTGGCTTTCTGTTTATTTTGCGCGCGCGATTATCAAAACTATTGTTACTACTAGTGCTAGTGTATAATTTTGTTGATTTAACTTTAGTTCAACGATCGAGTTTCGAGTTTAGTTTGGTGCTTTAGTTGGGCTGTCGTTTGTGAACTGCACGTTTCGGCATTGTTTTGCATACTGCGCGCCGCATTTGCCGGCGAATTTTGTTGTGGTGCATGCAAATTTTCCGACTGCAGAACCGCTCGTATTTACAGTTGCGTTCGGACTTCGGGTCGCAGGTTCGTCGCCCGATTGGCCTGATGCGTGTTGCGTGCTGCGGTCGCCGGGCTGTTGTTGTTGCCGCCGCTTTCCCTGCTGCAGTTCCTTCAATTAACAGCTGGCTTCTCTCCACCGCACTCTCTCTTTCTCTCCCACACTTTCTCTCTTATACGAACTCTCACTTTCGTTTACTGTTGTCTGGCTAACATTCCGCTGCTAACGGGTTCGGTACTGTTACATTTTTCATGGCAGCTTGTTGATTCCATTTTGATTATAAATAAATAAAAACATTATAAATATATAGTTTTATCTATTTTTATGAAAGCTATTAGCTATGATATAAATATGAAGATAGGACTAACAGTTAAAACTAGAAAGCTTTAATAAAACTCATCATTAAAAATAGTATATCAAAATTACTCATACGCACTGTTGGTTTTATTTAAATTTACGCTCTTCTTTGTATATTATTTTTATTATTAATTTAATTTATCAGAAATTATGCTGTAACCACTAAATATTATAATTTTATGGCTTTTAGAACTGAATTTCGAGGTATTCATTAAAATTACCCATACGCACTGTTGCCATTTTCAGCATTTAAACGTTTTTCCAGTTAAAAACTATTGAAATCTCTGTTATGAACTGCTTGCGGTATGCAAATTAATCGAGAAACAACATAATAGCTCCCATTTATAAAGAAAAATATATTTTTATTACTCATACGCCATGTTGACACACAAGCTGTATACTTAAAAGTTGTATACTTTACCATATATTAATTTTTACCTTTAACAAGAACAATTAAATTTTTAAAAACTATAAGTTATTTATAATTATAAGGATCATCTATTCAATAAAGATCATCTATCTAAAAAATTTAATATTACTTATACCCAACGTTGAAATTTTATAATTTTTTTTAATCATTCTTTGAATATAGATTTTTATATATTTTTAGTTGTTTTAGCTTTGGTTTAATAAATTCAAATTTATTTTAAATGATCAATTAGTAATCAAAAAGGTACAGATAACTCATACGCCCAGTTGCCATTTCTACGACATGCATTCAAATTCATAAGCAATTAATCCAGCTGAACATTTCCATCCAGTACTAGTATTAGGACTACCATTCAAATAATTATAATTCAATGTAACCTCAAATTAGACTGGATTCTGAGACTGGCTTTGATTGCTGATTGATAATTCTGCACAAAATTGCATGTATTTTGCAGGTGGCTGGTTTCCAATAATTGAAACTTGTAATCCAGCCAGCCCCTGACAACCTAGTCCAGCCAAACAGTTTTATATTTTAAAAGTATAATCAAATTTTAGATTCCCATCTTTGAAAATCTAATTTCTCTTCAAACTTATGCGATAAATAAATCACGTCCCTACACTTCCACCATTTGTCTTCGTGTTCATCTTTGGGTTAGAGGTGCCTCTGGCATTGAAATCTAATTGCTTTGCAGTGGGCCAACTTCTCACCTGGCTTAAGACCGAAGTCTTCTCTCTGCGAGTCATTAGGAGAATATCAAATTTTCAGTTTTTGTTCGCACTCTACTGGTAAAGGAATTGCTGAAATTATTTCCGTGTGCTGAAATTATTTCCGTGTGGAGCAAGTTAAAGTTTTGTTCGAACAAAAAATGAAACTTTTGACTTGGTTAGAGGAAATTGGAGACAAAAAAACTCACAAAAACATGTGGAAGAAAATCCAAAAGATACCAAAAAACATTTCTGAAAAACTAAGGAAAAGAGTGACGCGTAAAATATGGCAACTGTGGGGCTTTCCTTTGAGCCTGACTTTAGTTTTTTCTTTTGAGCAAAAGTTATAATCCTTCTGGTTGAACTTCCTTTAGTTTGCTTAAAGCCTTTTCCGTTGACACTGAAAAGTGCTGAAAATTTGTCAGAATAGGCGGGATGTTTATTGTTTACAATTTTGCAAAATCCCAAAAAGTTTGTCACACAAAATTGTATCCTCTGTGGTGTTTGAAAAAGTTTAAATTAAATGAATAACCAGAGTCGAGTTATTGCATGCTTTTTATACCCTAGGATATATATAGAGGAGAATAAAATAAAGTTTTAAGAAGATGTTAAAGAATAAAACATAACTTTTTTATTAAAAACATTAGAGGAAATACTTAACCCTTTACATGGCAATAACTCCGATTTTCTTGATTTTTTTTTTGTTCGGTAGATAAGTAAAAATAAAAAATACACTTCTTTTTATTTTTTTTTTAAGGTTGGTTTTTCTTAATTTTTTTTTACAAAAAGGAAAAAAAAGCGATTTCTTAAACTTAGCGAAATTAATGATTTAATTGTATTATAATGCAACAAACACAAAAACTCAATAATATACAACTAAATATAATATTTTCCTGTTTTTAAACATTAATTGCATCAATTATACAATTTTTTTTGTTTTTTATATTTTGGATCAGAAACTGCACAACCAATTCAGATTACCACATTCACCAAATTGGCGGGGAAAGTAATCACCTGTTGAGTATTGGACAGAATTCTGAGTGATCAACACTTTTTATATAAAAAATGAAAGTTGCTGAACTGCATCAAAAAGATTTTGGACAGTTTTGTAACGCAGTTTAATAAATAATTGAATTTAAACGGTATGATGCAGATCTGCATCACCACCATGTAAAGGGTTAAAAATTCATTAAGTTTGTCAAAGGGTATACATTCGTTCTATACCATGGCCATGTGATAATGTTTTTGGCGGTTTTGAAGTTTGTTGCAAAAATGTGTGTAGCTAATTGAAGTTCGACAAGGCTTTTGCGAATTGTCCAGAGTAATTACTGCTGTGAAAAATCAGCTCATTAAAGTTTGCTTTGAAATCTGTTGCACAAGAATATTAAATCATTTTTGGCTTTAAAGCAATTTTCTGCTGATTGAATTAAGTTGGCCAAAACACAGACTGGGAAAGTGGCTGGGAAAGTTTTGGGTAGAATTTTAGCCAGAGTGTCTGAGAATGCAGACGACATTCCCCAGAAGGGTCAGTTTATCATTTTAAAACCCATTTCGACCCATCCCCCTAGACTTCCTTCCCTGTTGCGGTTGCGTTTGTTGGGTCAAAAGTTTTTGGTGGCAAGCGCAAACTTTTCTTATAAATTCTGTTAATTTTTTCCTTCCCATTTTCCCCGCTTGAATTTCCATATAAATACAAGCAATTTTCCGAAATTGATTTTCGACAAACTCAGCAAAATAATCAAGTGAGTTGGCGAACTCGCGAGCCCCAATGAATTTTTAATGAACTGTGTTTGCCCATGTATGCAAATATATGGAGCTCAATGTGCAGCTATTAGTTGGTTGTAATTTGAGAATTTCATTATCAGATTCCAGCCTTCCCACCCCTACACACTAAGTGGTAATTTCGTTTAATTTACGCACTCAGCATTGACAAAAAAACAAAAAAATTATGCAAATTAAATGACTATCGAATGATTAAAACGAGTTTTTACGTAAATTAATTAATTAGGGGACCATCGATTAGAATGGCTCATTAAATATATAATAGTATTGCCAAGTTAATTGAGGTTTTTTCGCTGATATACACTAATTCATAATAATGTAAGACAAGGCTAAAAAGTGAATATACTTGTTAATCATTATTCATCATGCAGCGCTGACATTTTTTCTTTTGTGCCAAAAAAGAATATGAAATATTTTACAAATGAAATTACTTTCACATTAAGTTCGCCCCACTCTTGCCAACGCACATTATGTCGGATCCAAATGATCAAAACGCGAAATAAATGCCGCGTATTAAAAATAATAATTACGCACAGAACATTAATTAATAGTTTGGACAGTAGCTGTGCACTTTTGTGAGGGGGCTGCGATGAAATATGATTTCGCAAATTTAGTGCGTGTTTAGCGGGTATTTCTAGAATTTTATTACGCCAATTAATAATTGAGTCATTAATTTGATGTTATTATGTTGTGTTAGTTTTTTGCCGGCCGCAGCGAGATTTTTTTTTGCACCTGAATAATATTTAATTAGCCATAAATAATTCAGAAATTTGCTGAATTTAATTACCAAGCGAAAGGCAGAGAAAATAGAGTTTATATTTCATTGCCTGAAAACCAGACGACCGTTTTAGGTTGTCAATCAAATGTGGGAATGTTTGTCTCATCGTCGGATCGCTGGCAGCCAGATGAGGATGGATTGTGGAATAGGATGGGTGGATGCGGCTGGGGAGGTGCGTGCGAATATCTGTATGTGCTATATGCCTCTGGTCTCATGTCTCATGCCCCATGCCTCATGCCTCTGCCGCCTGCTGTCAGAATGTGATTGACATGCACAAGTGAATCCCCCTCCACACTCGGTGACCGAAATACGAGTCCCGTACTCGCATTTGAGTGCGAGTATCTGGCCGAAAGTAAAACCGAACCGTTGCAAACCAAATCTGAGGCTAAAGCACCGCACCACCCATGCCACCCACTCATTTGCATTTCGAAAGCCTCAATACAGTCAGAAAATAAATTAAATAATTTTGAAATATAAAGAAATAGATTAGATTGAAAATCTACGATGCATCTAAGACTAAAGAATTTGTCCATAATTAATTTTAAAAATGATCCCTAAACTATATATATATATTTTCTTAAGTGTAGGTTATACATTTCACTTTTCCACAAGAGTTCAATGTACTTGGTGGTACTTTCCTTACATTATATGTGCCAAGTGCCTGCAGAATATTGGCATGTTTGCTGCCCCACTCCACTTGACTTCTTTGCACCACCAGAACCACCTCATCCTCTCGCCTCTCCCTCCTGCTTCCCAACCGATTGTCATTTCATACAAAAGTTTTCAATTTTTCCTTGGTTTGTTTGCCCTTGTGTCTGGGAATTGTCCGGCTGTGCTATATGGACGGATTGGTCAGCTATAGCACCGCATAAATCTAGACCGGCTTCAGTTTCAGTTACACTTTTTCGCTCATGAGTCATGCCACATAAATCACCCAATCCCAAGTTCTGCTGCAGCCCGTCAATATTTATTTTATTTCACATTTTTCGCCAGAGATGTCACAGAGAGAAGTGAAATGCGGCGGTGAAAGGGGCAAGAGTGAGAGTTTTTTGGGGGAAAGTGAGAAATTGTCTTTGTTTTAAATGGTGTCCCAGTTGACGGTTCTGGACTGATGGCTATTATTTGACTTTACCTTCTTGAGTTTTATTTTATGTGTTTTTAACTTTGATTTGAATACTTGGTATATTTTTTAAAATAAGTAAAAAAACAAAGGAAAATATTTTAATAGCATTTTTAGGGAAGTCTTTTTTAATGGATAGTGTACTGTATTTAACGCTTATAAAAATCCCTAAAAAATTGTGAAAGCTTTGGCCTAACCAAAAAGAGCAGCTTCTATATCCCATAACTAAACCCAGATGTCCGCAAGACAAACATCACCTTTAATGCGTCCCCTTTGACCTGAAAAGTTGTCTAATACTGTACCGTGACAAGATGTTGCTACTTTCCAAGTTGGGCTCTTCAGGGCGAGAAAGCTCCCCGGTTATCTGAGGGATGTCCTTTCGCAGTCGAGCTGCTCCCCCGACTGCATCTGACACATAAACTGCAAGGAAACAAAAGTGCCAAGACAAGCAAGCTGCACTTGCTCCTGCAGTGCCATAAAAAATTCATTTCCAAAAGTTGTCGTCGGAGATAGAATGCATGGTAAGAAAGTTTTCGTTTCATAATTTTCAGTTATAGTGCTTGGGAGGTGGATTTGCCTTCTGCAGCTGATTACTGCAGTATGTGAATGTTATTTTCATGCCTCATATATCATTGATAAAAGCTTTTCTCCTGTTCGCATTTTCCCAGCATACTTTTTGGGATTGCGTGTGGAAATCACTGCCCAGACCTTTGAACTCCGAACTTTCTGTCTACGCGTGTCTGTACTGGATTTTTTCATGCCACCCTCACCCTGTTGAGTACGAAAAAGTAAATAAAATAAAGCGTTAATTTCTCTTAATGGGAGGCCACCTCCGAAAATGTCTGGACGCATGTCAAATATTTTAGATAATGACTTTCTGCGGCCCCGGCCAAGTCGCAATAATTGAGCGGTTTATGGCCAGTGTTCAGTTCATTTGCCTGCTGCTGTCGACTTTTGTGCTTTTGCGGCTGTTCCAGTCGTTTCCACCAAATTATGGCCATTAAAAATATTTCGCTTTGCTTGGCTGTTTTGCCTGAATTTGTTTCTGACATTTGCCTGTGGTTTCAGCCGCAGCCCAAAAGTGACAGGATGGTTCAACGAAGTTATATATATTTATGGGTATTCCTTTTTTGACGTGAAAATTCATAAGCTATAAATTTTAGTAGCCTGCAAAATTGTCCAAATATTTAAATTAAACAATACCATATGCTGGAATTAATCTTGTTATTAAAGAAAATCGTTTTCATGTTTAAAAGATGGTTGGAAGACACATTTCCCTGGTATCCTTATTGGTCTTCCATATTCCATAGAAATGAATTACGTTTAAATGAATTTCCAATAACTACCCACTTAGATAACCAAAACATCAATTTATTTTCTTGATTTCAGCATAAATTGAAATTGCATTCGTTTGGGTTTCTGTGAATGGCAAGAACGTCAATTAAAAGACCGAATGAATGTAGATCGGTTCGTAATAAGTGGAGCAAAGTTCAAAGGCATTTAATTAGAGGCATGGCACACAGGTTGCCAGCGGTTAGTTATGTCCGCGGAGAGGTAGCAAGAGGGGGAATGCCATCGTTGTGGCAGCTTCAACCGTGCTGCATAATAAAAACGATGCTCAGCATACTGCGTTTTGTACCCCCAACCTTTGCCTCCTTCTTGGAAAAGCCGTCAGGTAGCAGATGTGTATAAATTTCATGCAATGTCGGGGAAATCCTAGAGGTCCCTGGAAATACGGGAACCAAACATGCGAAAAGGTTACACTAAAAAAATATTAATAATACAATAATAGGTTCGACGGTTTAATGAATTAGCTTTGTTGATAAAAGCTTTAATGAGAGTACATTTTAAAATAATAATATTCACTACAAATAATTTCCATTTCGAACTTTTCATTCCTTCAAGTGTATGGAGATGGCGCATATGAGGTTGCGTGAGCTCAGGACGCCCCAGGGCGCGGAGGACATTGACAAATGATGTCCTGGCCGTGGAACACACAATCTAACTCACATTCACAATCGGCTGATGGCCATATTCCGAACAATGTGCTGACTTGGGTGAATCGGTCTAGTCCAGGGGGCCCAGAGGCAGGTGCTATGGAATATTTGTGAACCCCAGTGGGTCACTGGAAGACCATCGCTCTAAGCTGGCCAAAAGTGCAATGTCCTAAAACTGACCAATGGCAGGAACAGAGGTATAACAATGCCACCGAAAGTCCTTTGTTGCAATCCAGCCAGAAAAGTTGCAGCTGCATTTTATGACCACGAAAAATTGTCGTTGCAATGTAAACTTCCTCCATCTGAAAAGTTTTTCACAAAACAGGGTGTTTTAGCTAGGTCAGTATATAGCCATAAACGATAAGTTGTTAATATTAAAAAAGAATTAGTTGTTTGTGAACAGTTTATTAGTCACATGGTTAAAGGTTATACAGATTACATTGTGATCTTTTAGGCCTCTTCTTGATCTTGCTGCTTAATCATATCAACGGGGCCCGAACAATAAGGACACATGCGGAAGTCCATCAAGAATGTTTCCTAAAATAGGTATTGTTCAATTATTAATACTCTGAATGCCAATTATATTTTTCGCAAGTCATTATAATTAAGCTTACCGTAGGGTGCCTCGGACAAGTATCGGCAATACGACCCTTGAAAAATTTAAGGCATCCGCCGCACTTGAAGCTTTTCGAAGGACGCTTGCAGATGCAGCGTTTTGGAGTCTTCAGATCCGGTGAATTCTCTTTATTCATAGTCAGAAGCTCCATCTTGGCCGATAACTCCAGACGACCCTCCAGGTACGTATTTTTCTTACGTTTTTGCCTTTCGGCCATTTCCTTCTCCATTTTCTCCTGGACTTCGCGTTCAACCTGCTTCTCCATCTCGGTCTGGGGCATAGCCAAGAAGGGATTTCGCTTATGGCCGATCACGGTAACATCGCGCGACGAGCGGGCGTTCAAGTTCCCGTAGCGCGAGTTAAGACGCGCTGCGATGTCACTTGGAGACGTTCCAGTAATATCTGCAAAAACTCATACTTACATATATACAACAAAATTTCGGTCGAAATAAAAATATTTACCAGGTTTCCTGCCTTCCATTTTTTTTTAAAGGAAAATTATTTGAAATAATTTTTTTTGGATCTCAAAGCACATCCGTTTGTCTCGAAGACTTTTATTAGAATGATTTTAGGAAGAAATGTACGAAGGCAATAGTTTTCCTAAAATGTTTTGTCGCCTACTTTTCTTTTGATAAGCTACTTTTTGTATAGTGTTGGATAGTTATTGAAGTTAACATAAAGGCTGGCAGTATCTATCGATGAATCGATAGTTTTGGACCATATTTTAAAGTTAAAATTTTTTCTAATCAAAAAAAGGATTATTTTTATAATTTTTCTTTGAGAAAAAAAATGTAATAATACTATAAATATATTTTTTTTTGCTCTGCTTAATATATAATCAAAATCAAAATCAAAATCACTTAACCGTTTTACAGAAAGCCCTATTTAGTTTTTTATTAATCACCCTGTATGTTACTGAATTCCATAGCCAACTACTGCGCTCTTCTTTTGGAATGGCGGCAGTTTAAGAACTCAAAAAAAAATATTGACAAAGTGGCCGACGACGTGACACAGCAAATTCAATTTGCAATAAAAGTGTGCAAGAATCGTTTGAGAGGAAATAATGGCAACGGAAAAAAGGAAGTAGAACTGCAAACAAGGATCAAGTGAAGTCGTGCAGCATGGAGGTGGCAATCTGTCGATAACTGGCTGCCTGCGGAAAAGTTAACCTAATCCGGAGACCAACACCGAAGTCCGGACAAGAGCATTACACATGTGGGACATGAGTTTATCTGGCGAATTTAGGACCAGACCTCCCCGCTAATTTGTCAGCGAAAAGTTTCTTTTATTTTTGGCCAAGTATCCCGTGGCAACTGAGATTCGTAATCCCTGGTGTCTGCAGCTGGCAAACTTGGCAGACTCCAACAACTCGAAAATCTCGTCGGCGAGCAGAGGGACATTTTATGCAAATGAAAAATTGCCCGGCATTTGCATTGGCAAGCAGCAGGTAAATGTCGGCGAAATGGTATCCTTGTGCTCATCCTTCACTTTGAGCTGCCATTCCAAACATAATTCGCATGCAAAATGCTTTGCTTATGACAGACTCAGCGAAAAAGAATCTGAAATAAATTTGCATTCCATTAGAGTGTTAGCATATTTAATCTCGCTTTCCCGACAGCACACAAAGAAATATATGTATGAGGGTTTCCAATTAAATAACTAAAAGATATTTTCTAAGAACTATAAGCGAAGAGTGTATAGAATTCGTTCTTTCTTACTTTAATCTGAGGAAAAACAAACGCCACTTGGAAAATTGTCATTCAGGGTTACGCAACCTGTTAGTGACCTTGGCCATGAAAAAGGTTCACCTGCAAGATGGCTGGAAGCTTGCCCTAAATATTCATGAAGCACTAGTGCAGTGCAGTCTATCATCTCAATTGCAGAGCGACAGAATCACACGAGAAACCGGCGGGGAAATGGAGAGCTGCCATTTTTCCCATTTCAATCCGCCCCTTTGCCTTTATGTCCTGCAGGCAGCTCAAATCACTTCCGTTGTGCGCACAGGAAATGAGCAGCCATATTGCCTGCCTAGACTGACAAATGCAAGGACCCCCGACTTGCTCATCCTTAACAAGCCTGCCTGCTACGGTTAGTGATGGCATCTCAGCGAGGTATAGTAGGTTTATTAATAAAATTATATTTTATTGTAAGACTCTACTTTTCTTATGAGTATTGTTTTTTTTTTAATAGATTAAAGACTTTAATTCTTATATTTATTATTCTCTCCTTGGCATCTCTAATACGCACACGTGCTGGAACTTGGCCCACAGTCGGTGTTGTCGGTGTTTTTATTGGCTTTTGTTGTCGGATGTTGGCAATTTCATTGCAACTTCCGTGAAACGTCGGCAAGTGCAGAGCGGAAGAGTTAAGTTTCTTTTAATTTTCAGCATAAGCGACAGCCTGCCGCAGGCAACAATACGTGTAGAAAAACAGGCGGAATCCGCAAAAGAAAGTAATGGAATGTGTTGGGCGAAAGCTGTATAAAAGCAAGAGATATCAGCCCAAACGCACACGCAGGAATCTGGTACTCATTTCCGTTGAATAATAAACGATGGGGCTCGTGGGGAATCGGAGTTCGATGGAGAAGTATATGCATAAGTAAAACATGTGCTTAAGAAAAGCAAAAATACCAATAAGGATGACTGTTTAATACTCTGATTTAATTGTTTATTTAGTATCATACCCGGTAATCGTACAGACTATAGTCGGATAAAGGAGAGATACATTCGGAAAACCCACAGTTGGGAATAAATTCCTAGAGTATGTAAGTATTCTGTTTATATCTAAAATAATCCGTATATCTCCTTCATCTTACTGGATATTTAAACTGTCGAATTGATTGGCTGCCGCTATTGGAATCCTTGAGAATGCATGGCAGAAACGGCTGTCATGACATGTGTTGCAGGCAAACTGTTTGCCGGTTCTTCAATCTTCGACCCCCATTATTCAACCTCCACGCTTCGCCCAGGACCGGCACGGAAATGAAAACGAAATTAAACTGAAAATTTAACGTATACACATATCAATATGTGCACGAGTGTGGATGCATATCCGCTGGGGCCGCTGCCGTCATGTTGCAAGCGCAATTAAACGAGAAGGAAGCGCACATTGCCCGCCCGCGTAAGCCTCGAGGTTAAGTGCAACCGTATTTGTTCTCTGCATATTATATTTGTATCTGGACCAGATACACAGAAGTTAATAGTCTTTTAAGTAATCTATAGAAATATTCAACTATTTTTTCAGTTAATAGTTTTTATATCCTTCAAAAACTAATAATAATTTTATTTTGAATAACTAACATGATGCTCTCAATTTGCAATTGATTTTTTTAAAGTGTAAGTACTTATTTGCTGCGGTGTCTCCACGGCTATGGCTTTGTATTGGTATCTTTGTATTTGTATCTGTATCTGCATTGGTATCTGGTACTTGGGACCGTGCATGTGCAGTTTATATTTACGAATAAACAGTTACCTCCAACGTGCTGAGTGTGGGTGTCATTTTGTGTTTGTATGGGTACACGGGTCAGGTCGCAAACGACTTGATTGTTTTTCTGCGTGTGGTTTCCCATGCCCCAGGCTCTGAGCTCCACCTCCACCACCAACTTATTTGGTTTTTTTTCCTCTTGTGCACCTGAAGGGGCAGGGGCAGGGGTCACAGAGTGGGTGTGGTTGGCCTTGGGGGCAAAGTTGAAATGAAGTTAAAAGCAACGACGGGGCATTTGCTTTCCGGAAGCTTTGTTTATTTTAATTATAGAAAAATGTTTATTTTTAAACATTTTAGAAATACCCCAAGTAATGTGCCACTTGTATGGTTTTCACAATGAAACGTATGTTTATTTTAAATTATTAAAAATGCTGATTGTATAATATATATTTTTTTTTTAATTGCGAAGAACAGATTGCTTTAATAATTAAGTCTTATGAAAAATCAGTAATCGGATTGAATCGAAAATTAACATTATGGGAAGTGAGCTTCTTTTGGCAAGCCGTAGAGGCGATGACAGTTGAAGCATATGCAGTCCTTAGGCTTTTTGGCACTCGAGATTCCGAAGGTATCCAGGTTCGGCATCTCACAGGTTAGGCATTTCGGATAGGTCGAGTCCTCAGCCACGCCTTCAAAGAAAAGGTTTCCCGTTTGGCGCAGAGTCTGGTACATATCATCAAAAGCCTCGTCAAGGCTCTTGAGATCCTTACAAGCTCCCGAAACTTGTTACCTATTTGATGGCTCGTTATGGTATTGAAGATTTTTATGATTATTCTATAATTTGAAGACATGATTAGATCATCTTCAAAGTCGATGGCGAATATTTTGAAATTACTTCAGCAGAAATCATTACTTTATGACAAGAGCTGATATTAGGAATATACATATCTACATGTACGCCTTAATTTCTCAAGTTACATCCCCTTATTTAGATGAAAAAATGTAATACAGCTTTAACAAGCTTATTCAGGATTAACCTTGTGGTTTATTTTCTATCAAAGATAGATATATTTTTTGTAGCATAACAATAACCAATTTCCTACTCTCTGGGGACAAAGAAAAAAAACGCAGTTTAGTGGTTAACCACTGTACAACATCCGTTAAAAAAAGTGTCAACTGAATTGTCCCTAAATTACTGTCAATTGTTGGCAGCGCCTTTTTTGTTTCTATTACACATTTGAATTCATTTAATTGGTTTTTGCGAGCTGCTGCAATTTCAAATCGATTTAATAAATAGCTCTTTCCTGTGTTTGCTGCAACCGCATAAATGCTGCCAACAAACAGTCGGAGAATTATATAAAGCCAATTAAGGGAATTGTGCAATGTGCACAGAAAATTTTATACATTTTTTTTTTTGTGTTTCGGTGCAATTTGCATCACAGAGGAGGTAAAGGGTTTTGGGATTTGGAGTAAATCAATGGAAATTTACGAATATATAACTATGCCATTTCCAGTACAATGGGTTCCGTGAAATTACATTTTTTCGAAGGTGGCGAATTTTTCCTGATATCCCGATACACCTTTGGATTTGCCTCGATCGAATAATCTTGGATGTGAGTGTAGGGGTATTGGAAAAATTGTTCACATTGGGACACACACTGACTGGAAAAAAAAGCAATATCTCGCTGCCAAGGCTAGAACGTTCTACATAAGCCGCTTTTCTTTTGTTATGTGAAGGCTGGCACGTCTTTTCCAAAGGACCTAAGCCAGGTCGGAAAAGGGGGAAATGGTAAAAGCTTGGGCAAAAATGGGCCATGTATGAGAGGAAGCTGTCATGGCAGCCACCACAAGTGGAAAGGTGCAGGATCCTGCAGGAAGGAAGGATAACTCAACAGACTGACTTTTCAGGTGAAACTTTTTCAAAGGAGTCACGTTGGTTTATTTTTAAACGCAATGTAAATTTCTTTGGTCCTAACTTTATTTCTAAATTAAATTCCCTGCCCCATTATGTTGGCTTATTAATTTTTTTCCCAAAAATGTTTGGTTTATTTTCCTTAAAGACTAGCAACAGACTCTAATCAAATGTAATTTCCTTTTGAGTGACACTCAATTTTGGTCTCATTCGTTTGTAATTATTTGGCCCAGAGTGTGGTTGCTTTCCTTCATTTTTGTTCTTCCCATCTTTTGAAGGGGCTTACATTGATGGACATTAGGCAATTACATGGGAAATGATGAAAAACTCGGCAAAGCAATTAAAGCGAACCAAATCGAAATGATGGGGAGCCCGGCAACAAAAAAGATGAAGACGGTTGGGTGCACTTCAGGCGATTGGAATCAATCGACTTGAATGATTCTCCTCGGGGAAAATGGCCAGGGTCTCTGATTGACAAGCGACTGATTTATTTCGAGAGTTCCTTGTTTACAAGTATTTTTTTGCTTTATTAAGTAAGAAGCTCAATAATGCCGGTAGTCGGCAAGACATTCGGTTGTTGTGGCCAGGAATTTCATCAAGTAATAAAATTAGTAACACTTTCAAATAAATTTTATTTTGGTTTAACAATCCTCAGAAGTTTCTAAGATCAATGTACTTCTTCCTTAGATACATTTATTTGCATATCCAATTAAAAACTTGTCACAACTCAAAGCCTCTTACCGCGATTTCAAAAGCCAAAGCTTTTGGGTAAATTTCAATGGATTAACGTGTGTTTGAAACCTCTTCCTTCTCCAATAAGTATCATTTAATTTTCAATTCGGTTCGCTGACATTTAACAAACACGCGCTATAAGTTCCCTGCTCTTTCATATGAGCTCATAAGCTCGACTCCCAGACCCGACCCATTCACATGTCAAATCTCGAGTGCGACCACGCCTTCTCCGAGAAATGAAACCAAATTTCTGGGCAGCCTCCTTTTAATGAATGTCTCTCGAATCCTTCGCCTGACCGCCGCCGGCTCATTGAACCGTGCCACAGATAGAGAAAGAGGTAGTGGCGAAGAAAGAAAGGGCGGCCACGAACGGCGCCTTAAGAATCCGCAAAAGCTAAAGAAACCGCCGGGGCAAACCACTCAAGTGGTTGCGGATCAGACGAGGACGCCTTTTCCTCCGCCCCGCCAAAAACCTAAGGAGTCCATTTCAATTATGTCTGAGTTTCTGTATTTATTTGGGTTAGGATGAGTATTACACTTAGCAAAATAGGTGATTAGGTAAATAACTAAGGACGAATGCACTAAGACAATATAATGAATTTTAGAAGAATGGATAATAGGGACAGTCTATCTGGGCAAGCCTGTAATCCTTGAGAAAAATTATTTAAACGATTTGTTGATCGATTCTCCTCAAATCTGTAAAATAGAATCATTAACATAATTTTATTTGACTTTTTTTTTTTAATTTGTGGAGAAGTGTCTTCAAAAATACCTGGATCCACTTTATGGCTCCTTGCGAAGACTTAGCTTTGGAAATAGTTTTAGGATTCTTAAGCGGAATAACTAAAATGATTTGTGGGTAGAATTTCCATCAATCTGCGTCAAAATCTAAAAACCAAAAATTCATAAAATTTTGTATTAAAATTTCCATAGGACTCCTTTGAAAATCCAAGGATTCTAGGGCTCCCAGGATAGGACTCCTAAATGTCGGATTCTTCTAGGACTATATATATCTATCTAGAATTAATTATCGGATTCCTGAGGGGTGGATTTGTGGGTAGACTCGCCATTGATCAGCATTAAGATCTAAGAACAAAATATTTTTTAGACATTTTATCAAAGTCTTTAAAAATCTTCAAAATTAAATGAATTCTCTTTGTGGCCCCTTGGGAGGACTAAATCTTTGCCAAATATTACCAGAATCTTAAAATTTTAATAAATTTTGTATTTTATCAACTTAAACAAAAACAATTTCCATACCTTAAAAGTTGTAAATTAAAACCCTTTAAACTGAATTTGATAAAGAACTTTTTAATAGAAAGCAAGCTGTTACCGATACCCTAATTAGGAACTTATTTAAAATCATTCAGCACACGTGCGTGTTTTTTGGCCTAGACAAATTTATCTTTCTGGTTTTTGCTTGTGAATATTTGGCCGAATTTGAGCTTCCGCCGGGTCTGCAATGTGGAAAAAAGAAAAGGACCTTTAAATGAATGGAGAACAGAATGAAAAAGGAGCTAACAGAAAGGAATTCTCTCTTCACATAAGTGGGCACATCCGTTGCACGTGCTATGAACTCGAAGCTCAGATGCCCAACACTTCAGTTTTTGGTTCCTGAGGCCTTGGGTCCGAAGCCAAAAAGGACTCGGTGTCCTAGAGCCCAGTTGCCAGCCAGGCTTGTTATCATAATCGAGTTAATGTTGCTCCCTCTGTTTGGCAGCACCCATTCAAGTGTAAACATTTTAATATTTGCAATAAAAGCAAAAATTGGTCTTCGTTGATTTTTCAACACGCGCCTTCCCAAGGATAAAGAAAATTTCAGTGAGGTATGGGTCGCTTATCTTCTGTTTGAACACAGCTCGATTTCCTTTCCACTTAAATAATTTTTCGGAATCTTCTGGTGTATTCCGAAAGCAATAAGATGGGTCGCTACAATTAACCTGAATGCGAGCAAAATTTCTCTGAAGGGTAATTGAAAATTATTACATTGCAAACAGCCGTTAAACGGATAGGGTCATGCCGAAATGGGAGTTGTTTCATTATCAATGGCAATCGGACTGTAAAAATTGTAAAATTAATTGGGCATAAGTGCGAAATTGTAGGAAAGTGTTGAGTTGATTCCTTGCCTAAGTTTTGGAATAATAATTTCAGTACTCAAAGTCACTGAATCGAAAACGGAAAACAAATGAAATTAAATTACTTATTCTAAATAAGGTTTGCATTCTTTAAAATAAATAAGAGGCATTTAAAATAATGAATTTTTTCAACTAAGCCCAAATTTATAAATATTTCATATAAAACCGACCTTATGGTCCCCTAATTGGCAATTCATTCATCGAAATTCCAAACTTTCCCGGCACGCACTTAAACATACGAAAATTCCAACTGAAGACATTTCACACCTGTTACACATGACAAGGATACTCGTACCTTTCCTTGGTTAATTAATTAATAACTTTTTGCCAGTTCAGTGAACCCGAATTTGAGAATCCGTCAAGGCTTAGCGACGTGACAGACCGACAGACAGATGGATGGATAAAAGGTTAGTAATGCTGGCGGAGCTAACGAAGTGGCCATTTCGACAGTTTATTGATCCTGAAGTGTAAATCTGACCACTGGCCATCAATCAGGAGGACAGGTAAACACCTGTCTCGAATAGCACGTGGCGAGCGCGTCCGTGAAGGTCGCTTCACGGCAAACCCATCAATCAAAGCCTTTGACAATGTCCTTACCTTGAGTTTGCCGCGAAGGAATTCAATCAATGTGATGCGGGCAATTTTGAAAATTCATATGTGCGAAATCCATTGCGAAATTGGAATTTTAAGCCGTCATAGCTGTTGTTATTGTGGGCGGTATAGGGCATGGAATTTTCCCCCCTGATAAATTGGAAATTCATCTCAAATGATATGCAAAATAAACAGTGAAATGGGCGCGGATATCTACTCATCCATGGATTTGAAAGTGAGTTGAAAGCAAACAGACAGCAAACAGGGTCCAAACAAACGAAATGACGGCGAAAAGTTTGCGAATGCCTCCTTTGTGTCAAACTTGATTAAGTTTTATTGTGCCACGAGTTTCCAGGGACCAAGTTGAATTTGCAACTAGTTTACAATCGGTATTGTGGCTTCTTGTTTGTGATTTCGAATTCAATAGATGTTGGGGCATATGAAAGAGAAAGGGTTCATGAATAAGAAAGATACTTTAAAATGTTTAAGTTGTAGTTAGGATTGGGGGTGAGTTAGAATATGAACACGTTTATATCTTAATCTTTTCAAGGTCTGCCACAATTAGTATTCACTTAAATGTAAATCCCCAAAGGCCTACATAAGAACCAATTCAATGCCATGGAGTATTCCGTGTCCCTCTGATCCTTTTATCCTGCCCTTAACTTCAGTCTGACTGAAAGTCACTCAACATGAGTGTCACGCAAATGCATTCAGCTTATTTTATTGGCCAATATTCATTTACACTCTTGGCTCGAAGCTTCTGGCTAAGCAGTTGACCAGAAAAACTCAAGTAAATGTTGATTTAAGCAAATTGAAATGACAACACGCAACTCCTAATTGCAAGGCTAGCCAGAAGGAGCAGTTTGGGGAATGAGAACTTATATTTTCTTTTTGTTCGCAAAAGATTTCATATTCTTAACACGTCGGCACGATGGCCCGAATGGATTTGGGGCATGAGTTTGAAGATGAGGCGATGCAGATTAGGTTTACAGTTTTGCGGGCCGAAAGACGCTGATTTATGGTCATTTTCTGGCCAAGGCCAGCGCCTATAATACATATATATAATGTTTGTCTGCGGTCATTGGCGCTCATCGTCTCACCGCGGTAAGAATTGGCCAACACAATGCCACAGAATGGCCAATACAATGGCCCTGGCCGTGAAGTGTCTGGTTGGCGTCTCCTTCTAAACGCCGTTTATCTAAGGCTAACTACTCCTTTGGGTGTCTGCCTGGAATTAGCGCCTGCCACGCCCCCCGTTGACAGCGACCCTCTTCCGCCCCTTTCGTCTAATTCTAAAGATTTCTAAGAGCTTTCCTTGGAGGAAAAAGTTAGAATACCCTTTAAAATTATGATTTTTTTTGAACTTTTAAAAAATAGTCACCTAAATTTTTTGCTTTTGATATAGTGGATATATTATGTTTAAAAATGTTAGTATATAATCTATTCTGCTATTTTCTATTTCCAAAGTCCAACCAATTCCTAGCAAAGGGTATAGCATAGGTATCCTGTTAAGGACAGAGAAAGGTCCAATCGCACAAAAGGACAAGCCGTCGCATAAAAAATTCATTCATAAAGTGGGTTTATCTTTTTCATTTATATCCATTCCCAGTCTAACCCTCCGCCCATCCTTCATCTATCGCTCATGAAATTTAAGTTGATGTTTCTCAGCTTTCAGCTTTTCTGGCCTTCATTTTTTTGGGTTTTATTTTTTTTAGGAAACTTTCAACGTCCTCGAGGCTGTCGTTTAATATTTGCCGAGATTCTTTTTTTTTTGGCACTGTGCGTGCTTTTGGTTTTTGATTTTTTATTCCCATCTTTTTAAAAGGATTTGGGTGTGATTTTTATTGTACACCTTATTTGCCCCACCCAGATGGCTTTAAGCTTGAACTGCAGTCCAAGAATTCGATTTACTTCCTGCTTCGTGCTTGTTTGGTAATTGAATTATGGCACATTTCTGATTTCGCAATTTTCTGCCTTTAATCTTCGCTCGCATTGTTAATTGATATTGATTGGCTTTGTTAATAATAATTCGTTTTGGATGTGCGAATGGCTATGATTTCATTAAAATTCGATTAAGCTATAAGTGAACCATTGAGCTTTAATGAAAACCTTTACAATTTCTTAAACGTCCACTGTCCTGAGGCTTATCCCAGCCCGAAATAGCTCAACGTTTATCTTTAAAGGGTTCAAGAACATTGAAAGCTCATTTAAAATTATTTACTTAATAATTCATACCCTGTCTGGAAGTTTGTTTAGGCCTCGGACCCGAATCCCTCGGGTACGTAGAAAGGGAAATTTTAATTGAATTACTGAACTCGATGCGTTCACTTTTGGGTAACCAAGCAAAAAAAATGATACTTCTTAGCATAAATTCATTTTGAAAGTGGTCTGTAAAAACTTAACTGGACTATTTCTGATAAAACCAATTTATTGTCTTACCAGTTTGTTCATATTTCACTCGATTTTTGACCACACAAATTGGCCACCCAATCCGTTTGCAAATTGTTCGCTAATTTCTCGGACACGACATGCGGTGGATTATGGCTATTGGAGGTGTACCTCCCCCCCCAAAAAAAGAGAAGAAAATTCACCCCAGTTGTCTGGTGACAATTTTGCCCGGCTTTTGGCCAAAAGCGACCGAATCTGGGCCAACTAACTGGCCGCATTTTGCTTTTGCTGCCTTTGCTTTTCCGCTTTCACTTTGCAATTAAAACGCGACAAACACAAATGGAAAAACAATGTTCTACGAACTGCGGGGCATTAAGCGGCGCCGATATATTCGTGTGTATGTGTAAACGGTGGGCGGTCTTGTGGCAGGATGGGTGTGGCTCGGATGGGGGAAGGATAGTATATACTAGCCGCAAGCATTTTCATTTGCATTTGGAATGGATTGTTGGATGTGAAATGCAAAGGAACCAAAACCGAAGAGCATAACTGAAACAATAAAAATTAATAACAGAAGTTTGCCGGCCTCGGTGGGAACAATTATATTTTGGCCAACTGGGAAATGCCTGGCTAAGTGGCTCAGCGGGCAAAGAGAATTCGGTAGTTGTTGAGCAGAGAGGCTTTTATCTTTTCAATAATTTCATTTTTGCAGTGCCCTGGGTAATTCATTGAAAGGGAGTATGGTAATGGTTCTAATAACTTCAAGACTATGAACATAAAGGTCGGGTTAAATGAAATTCCTTTTGTGTGTTTTTTGTACTAAATGTTAACTGTTTTAGTAAATTAATATGCATTTTTCTCCGTTAATTTTCACATACTTCTTTAATCAAGATTTAATTACAACTTCATTCCAACAAGCACCAACAAATAACCGCAAAATGTCTGTTCCTTACGCAGAAAAAAAGCAACTTTTTTTTGTGTCAAACACGCAGTGAAAAAGTTAATATGAGAAAATATTCTTGTTGCCAAGTTTTTGCGCACATTACCAAGAAGTCGGAATTTATGCATGTCAAGGCCAAATTATGATAATGTGTTCCTTCCACCCATTTCAAGTATATACATATTGGAGAGCTTTTGTTGGTCCGAAGGAAACATATTGAAATTCTCAGACAAACCAATTGTCAAATTAGTTGCTCCTCGGCATAGATTGGCTGCCAAAGTCAAATTTATGTTACATACGCATGACCCCATGGAGACTGATAAGAAAAGATAAGTACAAAAAAAGGGCGGGGAATTCAAGCAATAAATTGTCAAGGTTTTTTGTATGCAAAGAGTATGAGAATTTTAATTGCGTATACGCCATGTGGTATGGTTTTGACCAAGGCCCTGAACCTAAATCATTTTGTGTGTGTGTTAGGGTTTAAGTTAGGGAAGGAGGGGTGTGCCATTAAGCAAAAGTGTCAAAGGCTGTGGCAGCGATAAAAACCGTTTTCCCAGCAATTTATTTATGTCGATTTCCATTTCCATTTTGTTTTATTTCATTTCATTTTGCGTTTTATTTACCCAGCTAGTCGGGCCTCGCCCTAGAAATGCGATTTGGACACGCACCATTTGCCGGCATTGCCTTCTTGGCCATCTTTCCCTTTTTTTAGAGGCCATGTATATAATTTTTTTCACTTATCGCCCTATGGATATTCCCAGACGTTACGGTTAGACTTTAGTTTGTCCCATAAATTAAATGCAATTAAATTGGTTTGAGCGATAAACTCCAAGGAGGTGGAGGGATATATATACTTGTTATGTCAAACGTAAGTATCTTGAAAATTTTACGAGAAAGCCGGATGAACAGCTGACTTTTTGGCGGCTTTTCCAGGCAGAGAGACTGGAAAATAAGGCCGGAGAGCGGCTAAGAGAGCGGCAGGATATTCGGAGTAAGAGCGCAACAGGATACTGTTAGCGAAATGTTAAAAGTATGTGAATAGTGAATAGAAAAAGGATAACAAGAAAATTATGACTGGGAAGTTAGAGCATTAATCATAAATTAAATTATCTTATTAACAAAATTTATAATATTCTATACTTTTTTGTTGAAATGATTTGTATATGATGCCCTTTTTCCTTTAAAGACCTCATTGTACACATTTCTCTAGCTTCAATTTGTCAACCCAATTAATATGTATATATGTTTTTTAAAAATATCCCTATTGGTCCAACAAGAGTGAAATGTTTGACAATCTGTCCTGGTGTTGAAAAGGGTTCGGATCGGGAAAAAGTTACTTTGTCCCTTTCACAGGATGAGCTAATGGGATTCTACCGGAGACAAAACGAATCTGACAGCTTGTATCACCAGATGTTGGACGGAGTGCCATGAACGAGGGTATTGGATTTTAATTTTTAATTAGTTTTGTCTACGACATGACTAATTCGTATGCGAAGTGTTGACAATTAATTAAAAATAAATTACTTTTCATCCAATTTGGAGGAATAAAATGTTTGTTGGTGGGAAATTTGCACCTTTAAATACAAGAAGAAATCAATTCTCATTTATAAATTGCATTAACCTCTAACATAACAATTATTTAAAACAAAAGCCCCATTTAGACTTCATTATCTAGTGGGTCTTTATGCTGTAATAATCTTAGCTCACCAAAAGGCCAACAGCGGTTTCCTTGTCCTTTGAGGCAATGCCTCACAATTAGATGACGAGGATAACCAGGACACTTATGCAGCTCGTCCACACCTCCGCATAATCCCATTCCGCATACTCATTATGGCCGCAGAGTGCCACCACTGGGTTGTGGGACACGTGTCTCTGGCCTTGTCTGTTCTATAATTACGCATAAAGCTGCTCTGCTTGACTTCTCTCAGGTGGGCCACTGCCTGGAGACCACCACCCCTCCTGCAGAGTGGCATAACCAAAAAGTTTATATAAAACTCACGATGATGACGACGACGACGTCTGCGAAAACGAATGAAAATGGAAACAAGAGTTTCTGTTTCTGTATCTTCGTCTGTGGCAGGTACCACCACCCGCCCACTGTCAGGAATTTGTAGAAACTGTTTAACAAAGTGGACAATTATTACACAGGCTTTAGCATTGGACATTAGAGTACTTTATTCTTTAAATTAGTGCTATAATTTCTATAGATAGAAAGGTTACCTAAAAATAGACATTGAGGTAACTTGAGTAAGAATCCTATCTTATTAACCAAGATATCGTATATAATCACTTGTTGTCGGGTGTAATAATAAAAGATGTGTCAGAGTGACGTTGGTTGCCTGGACCCGAAGCGTAAGATGCCACAAGTAGAATCTGCCGACAATAGAATTTTGCAATCCACGCCTGACGTCTGTCACTCTGCCACCGAGCTGGCCAGATAAGGGTATAATTAATTTCATTGAGCCTCAGTGGCATTCAAAGAAGTGCACATAATTGTCCTTCCGGGGACAGTCAGGTAAATATTTTAGCCCGGCAAATTGTTTCCCGGTTGCAATTGTCGCTATTGCCAATTGAGTCAGAGCCAGTGCCAGATTAAACGAATAAAATGAAATGCGCTGTCAAATGAAACAGAAATTCTGTTTGCGCTCGGCCCATGGTAACCGTTTTAATTGTCAATCTTCCATCGGTGTACCCACCGTTAACGATATATCTGCATACATATATTATATATATATTTTTTTTTTGGGGAGCACCAACTGAAAAGTCAAAGGAATGAAAAATTCTCAATTTTTTATGACAGAACCAATTGTTTGGGTTGGCGGGCCATCATTTATTTGATTACGCCTGGTCAAGTCAAGTTTCCATCTCCGTTTATATATTTTTTTATGGATGTGGAATTTTTTCAGTGGGTTGAATGCTTGTTGAATGCTGAAATCGAATACATAATTTAAAATACCCTCGTATAGCAGCATAAATATTTAACTTCCACCGAATTGAATTGATGGCGAAAAAAAGGCGAGGCAGTGAAGAGGAATCGCGCATCAATTTCGGACTGTCAATGCAATTTAAGAGATCCCCACAGTCACGGTGGAAATTCGGTTGAAATTAAATTCACACTTTGCTCTATAGAGCAAAAACTTGTAATGTCCTTGGCCAATTTTCGACGCTGCATAGCTAATGGGGCAACAGCTGCGCTGTGCCTGCTGCCTTTCTAACTGAACAAAAGGGGCCACGGCACTTTGTTTGAGGTTGAGGAGGAGGTCAGGGGCGGGCACTGAAGGGTGCACAGGAACTGAATGGATACCGCCGCCCCCATCCAACTGGAGTGCCGACTGGTGCATTGTGTGTGCCAGGATCCAGGCCATAAAGTTAAGCCTAACCAGGCCAAAACTAATCGCGTTTTGTGGCCCGCCAGAGTTCGCTGAATGCTAAATTAATTTATAATAAGCGCACCTTGATGCCTGATTAAATGGCTGCTCACAAGCCAAGTCCTTAACGCCTCCACTTGTCAGGATAAGACTTCTTTATAATAAGCTTTAAGTGTATAAATATTAAGAGGAAACTTTAGGTAATAAATGCATTTTTTTTATTTTTTTTTTAAATGTTCACATTTTTGTAAAAAAGTTTTTTGAAAATTAGACGAAGCTTTCGATCGTACGCACGCGTACTCTTCCTTCCCTGGCGCGTCCTTGGCGGGCGCGTCCTCCACGGTAACCTCCTCTTGATCTGCGAGCCCTGCGGCCACCTCTTATGTGGGAATAGGTTTTTCTTCCACCCCCCCATCTTCTTATTACGAAACGGCGGCGATGCTTCAGCTTTTTTGTGGATTTGGATGTGGAGGTGGAGTTTGAGCTTGTGTTTGTGGTGGCCGTCGAAGCTGCTGTGGTTGCTGGCGTTGTAGGAGTCGCAGCAGTGGTAGCCGTCGATGGCGGAGTCGGGGAGGCTGGAGTTGGCGAGGCTGGCGAGGACGGGGTCGGTGAAGCCGGAGGAGTTGCCGGCGAGGATGGTGATGGGGGTGTGGCCTGTCCTGGCACACCCAGGATCATGGCCAAGAGGCACAAAAAGCACAGAGAAAACTTGGATCGCATCTTCAGCTTTGTTTCACACAGAAGAACTGTAAGCCAAACACCTGAGGCTTGCTTTTTATAGCCAGAATTGTTTGTTCTAATTTGCGGATTTTCTATTTGGATTGTCTTTATTATTTTAGAAGACATGTGTTTCTCTTCTTTGCAAATTTACTTCGCAAATTCATGAAAGCTTCAAATAATTAAATTTTTTATAATTAGTATTCCTTTATGTTTATATTTATAAATAAAATTGTATTTATTTGTCATTTAATGAATTTCTTTATTGCATTTTATGTACAAATGATGTTTTTTTGCATGTAGTACTATGTAATTAAAATTTATAGACATAAAATAAAATGAAAAAAAAAATTTAAATATTATATTATATAAATATTATATTTAAAAGAATAAAAATTGTTTTACTGAAAATATAAGTTTACAAAACGTATACTACTTAAGATCTAAGCACTGGAATCATAGGCCTTCGGCTGAAATTAATTAATAATTAATTGAATAATTCATTTATATTATTTCTAGAGAATGTCAATTAGAGAAAAATTATAATACGTTGTTTAAAGATGCTTAAATAAATGAATATGTTTTCATTTCTTTTAAATTGGCGCTTTCGACCAAACAGACGGACTTTATTTTGCGATTTCAAATATATTTTTTGTAGCATATATTTAGGCTTAAAATTTTGTTTCAGAATTAAAGCTTTGGCAGCTGTAGATTAATATACTCTTTCTGAGGGTATATAATATATTTTATTAAATTTACATAAATTATTATGTATGCGTTATGATAGATTATTAACATAAGTGTAGTTTCAATTATTGTGTTATAACTTCATCTTAAAAAAGAAACGTAAATTATTGAACAGGACCGTTCCTTAGTCGATATAAGATCCTTCGTTTATTTTCCTGTCTATTTGAAGTATTTACATATTTTTTAAGATTACATATCTAGTACTAGATAAGTCAAGAGTCAAGTAAGAAAAGTGAGATTTGATTGTTGAAATAATTCAGATTTTGTAAACCTGTGTTAAAGGTAAAAAAGTATTCAAATAACATCATTAAGATACTTACATTTATGAACAGATAATTATTTGAATCATTATCAATTATTTGAATTGGTTTATGGTGTTCATTCTTCGATCCCTGGTTAGAAGTTAATTAGTCGACTTTAGCATATCGCTGCCAAATCCTATAACTAAACTTATTGTTTTATAATTTGCCTCATATTGGTCTGTCTACTAGTTTATACACTATATTAAAATCTTTAACAAATTTCTTAATTATCTTACTGCTAAAAAAAGAAATGCAAAAAATTTATGCAAAATCAAATATGTATTTATTGTTTAGCATTATTTTAATTATTAAATTTGGTGTCTAGGAAACTGGTGGTTAACCGCGGCGGTTCCTTCGGTTGTTGGATCTCCTTTCGCGCCTCCTGTTACCCTGACGTCTTTCGCGGCGCTCCTCCCTGCGCTCCTGCCTACGCTCCTTACGTTCCTGGCGTTCCTTGCGTTCCCTACGTTCCTTACGGCGCTCCTTGCGTTTCTCGGCGGCAGTAGAGGACGAAGAGGACGTGTCGGAGGAGGTCGAGGAGGAGGAAGGAGTGGAGGATGTGGAGGCGGGTGTGGAATCAGAAGACGTTGTACTGGAGCTGGAGGGCGTCGAGGATGAAGACGGTGTAGACGTGGAAGACGAAGGAGTTGAGGATGAGGAAGACGATGGGGTTGAGCTTGAGCTTGAGCTTGGAGTCGAAGAAGAACTTGAACTTGGGGTTGATGTTGAACTGGAACTTGAGCTTGGAGTTGAAGTTGAACTGGAACTTGAAGACGTGTCTGACGAAGATGAAGGAGTCGTGGCACCGGGCACCCCAACAACCAACAGAGCCGTGAGGCACAAAGCCAAAAGTATCTTGAAATTCATCTTGTTTAGTGGAGTTTGGAAAACTGTGATTATTCTACAGTCAGCTCCGAGTTTTATAGGAAAATCGGCGAAATCTGTGTTTGCTTACCTTTCTCGTATTATTTGTCTGCACACAAGTTACAGGTGTCTAAAGCAAATATAGTTTAGGTCTGGCATGTTTTGTGGAAAAGTTCCGAAACTTATAATTCAAATTCAGTGATTAAAAGTTATTAAAGATAACATTCATTGAGGAATACTTACTTTTTGACAGAAATTGATATTTAATTATGTAGTGGTTGTTTTTATTCGATCAAATCCGTTTTCTGGTAAGAACGTCAGGCCATAACTAAACCATTGGAAAAGTCATGAATCTCGTATATTTTTAAGTAAAATCTGCAGGATTGTTTGCTTGGAATTGGGGCTTTGTAGTTTTAATTTACGATTTACGATCGATAATTTACGATGAATATATTAAATATCTATGTAACTTATGGCAAGTTTGTTTGACCCTTATAAGACTGTCCATTTCAGAAGAAATTCAGGCGTGTCCCAAAATACTCCTGTCATTGGGTCATTTTAAAAACACCGACAATCTTGACAGTGTTTTGCCTAAAATTAATTATGAAACTGCACTTGTATGGGAAAAGTTCGGTTGATCCATAACGAAAGTTGAATGTGTGACTCAACTACGATCTAAAAATTAAATATTCAGTGGATTTCATTGGTTAAATGTGGACTTTTGTGAAACCCTTTTTAAGGTGATTTACGGTGATTGCCACTTTTTTTTTTTATCCGAATTCGGAGTAAAAGTAAGTTAAATAAAAGGTATTGTGTGAAGTTCCAACTTAATCTGCTTTATTATACATTGCATTTTTCAATGGATTACATTTTAATTAATGTATTTCTCTATTAGTTACTACAAATAAAAAACTAAATTTTATTGACTTAATAAAAAAATATATTTGTATAATTAACATATTATATTATGTTATATTGTATTATATAACAATTATATTTATATAAAATAAATTTTTGATTATGAAATCTGGCAGCTTTAAAAACGTACACCTCAACGATTTTTCTCTAGGCTAAACCACTCGGAATTTTATGCCGATGCGAACCTTTTTGAGAGATTTGGATCTTGACTTTTCACCAGATCACTGGTGTTTCCTGAGTACCCCCTATCTGAATTATAAAATTCCTAAAAAATTTAATACCAAAGAGTTATGCATATATGAATATATCTTTATTATTTTTCATTTTATTTTTTCAATTTTTAAATTCGGGGTCTAGAGGATCTAGTGCTTAACCGCGGCGGTTCCTTCGGTTGTTGGCCTTCCTTTCGCGCTTCCTTTGAGCCTGGCGTCTTTCGCGGCGCTCCTGCCTGCGCTCCTTACGTGCCTTGCGTTCCCTACGTTCCTTACGGCGCTCCTTTCGTTTCTCGGCGGCACTAGAGGACGAAGAGGACGTGTCGGAGGAGGTCGAGGAGGAGGAAGGAGTGGAGGATGTGGAGGCAGGTGTGGAATCAGAAGACGTTGTACTGGAGCTAGAAGGTGTCGAGGATGTAGACGGTGTAGACGTGGAAGACGAAGGAGTTGAGGATGAGGAAGACGATGGGGTTGAGCTTGAGCTTGAGCTTGGAGTCGAAGAAGAACTTGAACTTGGGGTTGAAGTTGAACTGGAACTTGAGCTGGGAGTTGAACTTGAACTGGAACTTGAAGACGTGTCTGACGATGAAGACGCAGGAGTCGAGGCACCGGGCACCCCAACAACCAAAAGAGCCGTGAGACACAAAGCCAAAAGTATCTTGAAATTCATCTTGTTTAGTGGAGTTTTGTAAACTGTGACTATTCTGCTGTCAGCTTCGGGTTTTATAGGAAAAGTCGGTGCTATCTAATGGCGGAATCTGTGTTTGCTTATCTCTCTCTTATTTGTCTCCAGACAATTGTCAGGTGTCTAAAGCAAATATAGTTTAGGTCTGACAGGTTTTTTGGAAAAGTTACGAAACTTGTGATTAAAATTCATTGATTAAAAATCATAAAAGAATACATTCATCCAGTAGTGTTATGTAACGTTTATGTTTATTCGATCAAAGCCGTTCTTGGGTAAGAACGTCGTATAGGGGTCGGCCATATACTATAGCTGCCATATCCCATAACTCCACCATTGGAAATGTAATGAGTTCGCATTTTTTTCAGGTAAAATGTTCAATATTTTAGCTTGGATTTTGGGGCTTTGTTGTTTTTTATTTACGATTAATCTATTAAATTGTATCTAACTTATTGCGCATTAGTTGGATACTTATAAGACTGTCAACTAGACACTTTTGAAATTTTGCCGAATTTCTAGCTAAAGTCCTTCAAGATATTCAGATATACACGTCTGTTGTGAGGGATTTCAAATATATCGACAATCTTGCCAGTGTTTTTTTTCTTAAAATCAATAAAGAAACTCCAGTTGTATGAGAAAAGCTCTGTTAACCCGTAAGATGAGTTGAATTTGTGACTTAATTACGATCTAAAAATAAAATATTCCGTGTATTTATTTGCTAAAATGTGGATACCACAGAGATATCGCTTTCCTCCTATACAGTAGGCCAAATCCCTTCAGTTTTTAAGATTATTTTAATTTACGGTGTACCACGTTTTTTATTCAAATTCGGAATAAAACCTTAAAAATAAAAAGAATTGTATGAAGTTAAAATTTATCCTTATTATGTATTTAATTTTTTAATGGATTGCATTTTTCAAATAGATTTTTCTTCATTATTTACTAAAAATTAAAAACAAAAAAAAAATATTTTTTATTTATATCCCTATGGTTTTTTATCTAAGCTATGCGACTCGGAATACGACTGTTTTCGTGATTTGGAGCTTGAAATTTCACCAAATCACTAGCTTTTTCTGTGGCACCCCTGATCTAATAAAGTATATAATATATCATAGTTGTATAATTTACACGAAACAAGTAATACGATAGATTTTAAATACTCGAATTTATCTTTATTTTTTTACATTTTATTATTTTAATTTTTCAATTCAGTGTCTAGAGGATCTAGTGCTTAACCGCGGCGGTTCCTTCGGTTGTTGGCCTTCCTTTGAGCCTTCCTTTGAGCCTGGCGTCTTTCGCGACGCTCCTGCCTACGCTCCTTACGTGCCTTGCGTTCCCTACGTTCCTTACGACGCTCCTTGCGCTTCTTGGCGGCACTAGAGGACGAAGAGGACTTGTCGGAGGAGCTGGTGGAGGAGGAGGAGGAAGGAGTGGAGGATGTGGAAGGAGAGGAGTCTGTGGAGGATGTGGAAGGAGTGGAAGATGTGGAAGGAGTCGTTGAAGTAGAGTTGGAGGACGAAGACGTGGAAGAAGGAGTAGAGGATGTGGAAGACGATGGGGTTGAGCTTGAGCTTGAGCTTGGAGTCGAAGAAGAACTTGAACTTGGGGTTGAAGTTGAACTGGAACTTGAAGACGTGTCTGTCGACGAAGACGCAGGAGTCGTGGCACCGGGAACCTCAACAACCAACAGAGTCGTGAGGCACAAAGCCAAAAGTATCTTGAAATTCATCTTGTTTAGTGGAGTTTGGCAAACTGTGACTATTCTGCTGGCAGCTTGGGGTTTTATAGGAAAATCGGAGCTATCTAATTGCGGAGGCTGTGTTTGCTTATCTCTCTCTTATTATTTGTCTACATACAAATGTCAGGTGTCTTAAACAAACATACTCCTCTATAACCCGAAGACGGGATCGTGGCGAAGGTCTGACATGTTTTTTGGAAAAGTTCCACATCGGATATATTCGGAACAAAAGATATGTACAATTAGGTGTGAAGGCGTAAAAGAATTATGCGTTATTGTGGAGAAATTAAAGCAAACAGACCACACGCTTATTACCAATAGCTCTGCTTTTTGTTTAACTTTTTTTGCTTTTGTTTAATGAACTGTTTTAGAAGTTCTTATTTTGTTTTGTAGCTAATTTTAAACAAAAAAAAAATAATACATTGTGGTAGGAGAATAGAGAACTGCTCAATCATCTCAAAGGCTATCCGTTTAAATTCAATCTAGCTCCTTGTTAAGCATATCCTTGTATATGCACATCAAGTATCCCTGACCATATTCACAATTTGCCATGACTTTGCAAAAATTTATCGCTTATGGCATCAACAACTGTTGCCCACATTTAAATTTTTGTGCTGGGCTATATTTATCAGACGACGCCGCATGACGCTCATTATTTTTCCGCCCACGCTCCCGAGCTCCCGAGCAGGATTCCCTACGTTTCCTTCCCTTTAATCTGCCAAATCCCAGCATGGATGGGGAAACCCCTGGAAAAGCCCTCGGGGCCGAGGCACAATTTGTGCTGAAATATAATGAAAATGGGTGAATATATACAAAAACATTTTGTGTTAAATATTTTACATGCTACGCCTGTTGAAAACTTGTCCAACATCCTTTGTCTTGTAGCACGTGGAAACTTTGATTTTTTTGGGTCAAGTTTTTGGTTTTGTTTTGTCTTAATTACACTGTGAAAAATATGTCTATTGGTGATATTATGTAGATAAGATATATAATTCCTTTTACTACTATTTAAAGTGTTAAGATATTATTTTTAATTTTAGCGTTTAATTTCTAAAATATCTTGAACCATCTGGCAGTGATTTCTTAAATTCAAATTGTCAACTTTTTTCAAGCGTTTGGCCCAATTGTGTCTTTCATGGCCCAAAGACAAGGGCCGGGATTTGGCCAAAAGGAAAAGGAAAACGTGAAACCGAGATGAAAGTAACGGCAATATCATGTATGGCCAAAATCCTCAGTCAGCTTTTTTTTTCTTGGCAACTTGGCTGCGTTTTTTGTTGTTTTGACTTCATGTTGGGACATTTACAAATTATGCCTCTCCTGCCTGGAAAATATCCTGAAGCGTTCACTTGTTGGTCTCGGCCTGGCCGAATCGATGGCTGCCGTTTCTCTTTTTGGCCAGAGTGTCTGGTCCACTCCGAACACTCTGGTTCAAACAGTTCACATGTCAGACCGGCAAATTGAGTGACAATGGAGCGGTCGATGCCGCCTTTTATTATTTTTTCTTTTTTAATTCAAACGTATTTCTGACCTTGATTTGTGTTACCTTCAAGTTCATTCTCGACTTTGAAGTTTCTAATAAAATAATGATTATAAGTGTTATGGGTATACGAAAGCTGGCTTATAAACTTTAAAGAAAAGTTATTTGATAGAAATTCCTGCTCTGATTCTGCTTAAAAGCAAAATATAACAATTAAGTCTCATAATATGTGCCATTTCTACCCACTAAGTACTCTTAGGATCTCGTCATCTGGCAATTGCATGGTTAACATATTCAGAAACTGCCACAACACCACACTCTTAGCCTGCACCCTACACCCCATATTCCACTTAAAGTCAGTCAACAATCGGGGCCAAGTGCCTTTGGCTTCAGTTCCTGCTCCTCCATTGAAACTGCAATTGAGGCGAGTCCGCCCCGCTCCCGCCCACTAACACATGATGGCAATTTGCTCGACATAACAAGCAGCCGACCAGGGGCGCCGAAAAGTGGATGGGGCTGGCGGGGGAGTATGGTAACTAGTCGCTTATTACCCCGTTCATTAATTTCCATTGCAAATGTTTTGCCTGACTGGCTCGAAACGGCATCAGCCCATCATCACAGGCAGCATTAACACCGCCAGCAAATTGGGTTAATTACCATTGTGTATGACATTTTGCCATTTTGTGCACTGACCCCATCCTCGCACACACTCGCCCTTTGACCCCTGTTAGAGACGCAGTTAATATATAATACTATATAAAAATCGCACACCATCAAATGCAGCAATTTGCATAAACTTTATCCACGTATCGCCGTCTTCGTCGTCGTCTGGGGCTGTAAAAACAAATGCCACGGCAAATTGGTAAATTTATAAGAAACCTTCACACAAAAAAAAGGGGTTAAGAAATGGGGGAAAAGCAGTCAAGTTATGGCATTTTTATGAAGTCAGCTTCCAGACCGAAAGCAATTACTCCAAGTTTGAGTTTTATTGGTGGCTCAGTGCTGAGACGAGTCTGAGACTGCAGGCTCATCTTTCATATGGGGACTGATTCATGGGCGTAGTTAGCATGTCTGTCGGTTTAAGCCCCGGTCCCCTTGATGCCTAACCCTGTAAGCCCATCGCTAAGTGCCTGTCTATGATGTCGGCTGCTCGCGTCTGCCAATATGTTTGGTCTTAGCCAAAAGAAAAGCGAACTGACAAGTTTACGACCCCAGATCAATGAGGCATTTTTCTCAAGCCTCCCGAAAACAGAAATAAATGCTGAATAGACGACCTTGAGGTAGGTTTGAGAAGAGGGCTCCCATGCTTCGTGAAAGAAATTCAATGTCTGGAATCGTAAATAAGACATTCGAATAAACATGAATTGAGAATTGAATTCACTTAAGTTTGAGCTTAAAAAACATTGAAAGTTATGAATATTTGCTGTAAATATGTGTGTAATAAACTAAACAATCTGTTCTGTGTTTGACTATAACTACTTGTTTGTTTGTTCTTTTTTAATAAAACACTTCAAATACGTAGGATAGACAAGCATGTTTCTGGTAATTGTTTACTTTTGCAGGTTCTAACCTCATTCGAAAAACCTTTGTTTCTTTTCTCCACCAAATGTCATAAAAACACACATACTTTCTATTTCGCTCCAGGCCACTCCTCTCAAAATCTGTTTATACAGAATATTTTCCATTAAATTTAAGTCTTTTTTCGGTTGGCTTTTGGAGTAAGATGCCTTGGGCAAAAGCTGGAAAATATTGTTGACCTATTTCGCGTTTTGTTTTACTTTATTCTGGGCCCTGTTTGGATTGTTGTTACTAAGCTCCATCAAGTTGCTCGATGTTTGTGCACTTTTTGCCAACATCCTTTGACTGATTTGCTTGCATATTTGATGCCAGGCGCAAAAAGCAGCAGCATCAAATCCCGTTATGCATGTCACAACCCGACTGCCAGAATGGCAGGACAATGTAGTCCTGCGACAAAGCAGGAAAAAAACTACAAAAATAATCTACAACATCGAATAATAAAACCGTACAGGGAACGGAATATACAGTGCCATTGTGGGAGCCCTACGATTCGTCCCTTGCTATTTTGTTCCAAGACCCCTGGGGGCCCAACTCTCTATTGATGTTGATTTAGACCAATGTCTGTCTAAGTTTCGAGTCCCTGGGAGTGCCCCTCAATAATTCCTTGACTTGTTTGGCTTTATTCAGGCAGCAGGACAAAAGCGGATTTCATTTCAATATTTTCGTGGATATTTGAAAAATGTCCCTTGAAAAGGAACTTTTGTCTCAAACTACACCTTTCCTGGAAACTTTAAAGTGTGTGCTTAAAAAAATATGTTTGGGATAGAAGCAAACACTAATTTAATATGAATTCACACATATTTTTCCGCCTAAACACACATAATAACTTTCCAGGAAGGGAGGCAAAAAAAAAGGTTTCATCAACATGACTCTATAAATAAATAGAAAGTTAATGTTAGGCGTGTTGCTAAGACAATATATATATTGTCGAACCTTTTAGCCTTAGCTCCGCTTAGGCTACCATTTAATTTTTTTTCTGGCCATCCCAACATTCCCCATATTCAGTTCTCATTAAGTATGCTTGCCTGACTGCCAGGACAAAAGCCAGGAAACCCAAAGAGAAACCCACTTCCCTGGAAGAAATTCACCTAGGAACCTCAACCTTCCCGCCCAATTTCTTATAAACGCTCCTTTTTATCGTTTAAATTTTCCTTTGGCCTATCATGAATTTGTGTAAAATGTTAAGAACATCCTCAGAATCCTCCTGCCTGACTTCTATTTGGATTGAGGAGGGAGACCCTTCGCTTATAAAGTAATTTGTTGGCTTGGCTTAAATTGATTTGCCAGTAAGTTGATTTTTATTGATTTTAATCAATGAACAGTTCGAATTCAGATTGCAAATCAGAGAGTCGGCGGCCGCACTTGGCAAAATATTTGATTATTGGACAAGTCAATCCAGGACACTTGGTGACCAATTCAAATTAAAGTTTGTCACACAACATCCAGCCAAAAGTAAACGGCCAAATGGAGCGTGTCATTTGAATGGTTTTATGGTGGCTTTCATGCCCAATTCTTGTTTTTCTAAGAGTATGCCCAGACTCTGGTGGATAGTCGCATCATAACAACGAAGAATCACTCTCTCCGAAGGAAAGTATTGACGATGACATATTGTTTTGCTATCACTATGCTATATGTTTTGCTTATTATGCTATCTTATATCAATATTCAATTCAAAAATTACAAAATATAATTCAAAAACTAAAAGAAAAGTGATAGAAAAGTATTTTATATACATTTAAGAAAGATAATTGATTTTGCTCCGGTTTTGCGAATGATTTGTTCCGGTTGAGCTTAGATTAGATTTAGTTAGCTGATTTAAAATTTATTCATATTCACAGTTCTTCCATAATAATGGAGCTGCGGACACATTGGATCTTATTGTTTTTTCTTGTTAATTGTCAACTGTTTCGTAAATCATACGGACAGGATATGAGCCAAACAAGGGGTTGGCCAAAACCATTTGACACCATATACAGAAAGGTTGTTCACGTGGACTACCGTTTATTTCAAACAGTTACTTTTACGGAAAAAGTCAAGTTTGATTTTATAATTAACGCCATTAGGTTTTGGGATGTCTGGAAAAATGGTGCTTGGATTTGGATGAAAGGGGAACCGCCTTTCCGACAAACAACGTACACGATTACATCCAGAAATACTCGCGGATTTAGATTCAATGTGGAGATTTTCTACGATTTGAAAACGTTTCAAGAACCTCATAATAATAATCAAAATTATCGTCCTGGATATGGATATGGTAGTGGATGAACTTCCTAAAAGCACAGTTGATATGATTGAAAATAACTAACATTTTTCCCATTAAAACAATAATTACCAAACACTACAGAGTAATACATTTACATGAAATGGTCATTATTATTTAAATTTTAAAAGAAAAAAAGGAAAGCTAACTTAGCTAACCGGATATGTATCGCAAACATCGGATATATTTGTCCGATTATGAGAATATCAAAACCAATTTATTAAAATAAAATATGTAGAAAAATGTCCCAAGCTACTAGCTTAAAAAATATCAAAGTTGGCAAAATACCAATATTTTTTCTTTCGTTTCTTCGTTGGTTCATATTCTATTTTAGTTTCAAATTCTTTTAATTAATTCAAGCATAAGTTTGAATAAATATTTATCGCCTCATTGATGTTAATTTTTTAATACTTTTCCCAATTGTTAGAGCATCCAGCCACCAATTCGCTGAAGAGGTAATTTCCGGTTAGCGGAAAAGCAAAATCAACAAAATCACCATAAAAAAGGGCATATCGGCAAAAATGGAATATAAATGGTTCGGGTGGCAGTGGGTGGTGGGAGTGCTGGCAACGCAGCTGCAAAATGGGAAGCCAACTGAAGAAGGCTAAAAACGAAAGGGGCGACAAAAAACTGCCGAAATTGAAATGCAGAAAGCAACGAAAACAAAACGTTTAGATAACCGCAAAGAGCAACAATGATAGCGAGAGGACAACAGCAACAAAAGCTCCAGGATGGGCGACAAAAATGGCGAACAACCGGAAATAGACAAGTGAAATCCACAACACCCTCTCTCCTTCAGTATCCTTCATTCTTAACTTCCCATAATGGCGGCTTAAATGCGGCATGTGTGTATTTTTCCATGCGGCAAGTTCATTGCATATAAAAATAAATATATTTTTATTTTAGTTTATTTTATTTGATTCTAAGTCGCTGCTCCCTCGTCTATGTCGGGGAATTTATGCAAAAGCCAATGACCAAGGATACACTCGTCAGTGTATCTGTATCTGTAACTATCATTATTGTGCTGAGCTGGGATTTCTGGATGCCCCAGTGCCATTCAGGGTTCATGCATCTGTGCCAAATTTAATGCAAAGTGATATGTAAGGACGTTCGCCTGTCTTCCTTTTGGCCACATTTGCGTAATTTAAATGGTATTTTAATGCAGGAAAAGTAGGGCCAAAATACAGAAAAACAACATAAAATTGTAAGCATATCCTTGGATATTATTTAAGTTTAAAGAAGCTTAAGAAGAAATCCACTAAATATTTTTGTATAATCTACATCCCATGTGCAAAAACAGTTGGCAACAATTCCGCCACTCAACTCAATCGAAATTACGCTGCGGCTATATTTGTTCGAATACTTTTGCTGTGAATTGGTTGCAAGTCAATCACTTGAGCAATTTTTGAACAAAAAAAGAATTATTGAAAACTGAAAGCCATAAAATATCATAAAAATCCCCAAACACTGAAACGTGAATAGAAAGAGGAGAAACGTGTGTGAAGCATTTTGGGTAAAAAGGTTGCATGGCCCTGGGATAGGAATCTGGTAAATTAGGCATTTTATTAGCGTTTGGGTTGCACATTATAATATACATGTATGGTAAACCCCCCTACAATATATATGTGTGAACACCCCCATCACTTTGTGCCCCACTTGCTCATCCAATGTTTTGCAGCATGTGTGAAATATCAGCAGCCAATTTATGACGCTTGTGTGGCGCTGACTTTTGTTTACTAAATACCCACGCTTACCCCTTTCATTCCCTAATGTGCACCAAATGAAATTAAATTTAATGAGCAAAGCGATGCCACGCCAGCAGAAGTTGGCAGAAAAAAGGCTCGTTTAATAATGTGTTTAAATTGAATTAATTTTGCCTGCTTTAGGAGATATGAAAAAGGTCTATGGAGGGAGGGATTTCACATTTATTCTGGCAAGCTGGGACATTTAATCACAATGAAGATATTTGATTTTCCTAAAAATTTAACTTGTATATATATCTTTATTTTTCCACATCTTCACTCCTGAAAACCGCACCCATTCGGAAAACAAACAAAACACTTGGACCGTCTATTAACCCGAAGAAACATTTGTTACCCAGCGAACCCATCATTTGGCAGAGCCCGTGAGGGTGGGGTGCTGGGGAAAGCTGTAGCAAAACTATAAATAATATGTACAAAATATGGTGAGCAGTAAGTAAATGCTGGCCACGCCCACTTCGCCCTGGCAAGAATCATAAATCAAAGTTAATGGAGAGCGATTAATTTGTGCCTCGTTCTGACAAAGAACAAAAAGTATACATACGTACACGCCACGCCCGCAGAAACTTCTATTTAAGGTTTCAAATTAGTTAAATTAAAATGATGCTAAACGGCATTACACCGATAAAAATTTGTTCATAATTATGCGACTCAAAAGAAGAATAAGTCTTGATTCTGAATAAAGCTGTTTATCACCCTTCTATACAAAAATTGATTCTAAAAATACAAATAATACCTTTTAATGACACGTTTTTGTTTCAGTGCTTTGTCTTTTTTTCCAGACAAAGTTTGTTCTGAGTGAAAAACAAACTCGTATATCACACATGCTTGGCCAGAGATCGGGGAGGGGAATCACCTGAGTGACAGGTGGCTCAGGTGCGAAGCGACAGGGTCCACCCTAAAAGCCGGCGAACTGTCAGTCAGTCCACCCTTGCCGAGACCCGAAAGTAGGCAACACTTTTACGCCCCGCCATCCCGAAATCATGATGATGATGATGGATGAGGTCTCGCTACGCTACGCTTACATGGATATTTTTTGGATTCCTGCAAAGGATCTATATGGATTTCTTTATAAGACGGGCGTACATGTGTATCCAAGCCATTCCCCCTCATAAAATAAAGAGCATTTAGTTAAAGACACAAATTACTCGACTTCAACGAATTAATTATCCTAAGGACTTTTGTGGCAAGGGAGTCCAAAAATAATCGAATGGCTAAGTAGTTACTCAGGGCTTGATTGATACCGTCCTCTGTTTAAATAATAGTCGCCATTAATCTTCTGAATTTATATCTCAGGGATATTTTGTTTAATCTGATAGACAAAAAATTAAATAAAATTCAATAATGCCAGGCTTGCCTGCAAATAATTTATACAAAATATTTTCCATCTTTGCATAACATAAATTTAACGTATTATACCCCAAAACATTTGTTTTTGATTTCTTGCCTAACTAATAAATCATCGATAACTTCAAAGGCAGCATTAAATAATTTTTTTTTTCGGCTACAGATAGAAGTGTTTATTTAAAGTCCCGTCAAAAATGGATAGAATTAGTTGTGTGCCGAGTGTGTTCAGTAAATAGAAACGAAATTCCACATGGCACACGTTAAGCAAACAGACTAAAAATACGCCAAAACCCATTTGACTAGATTTATGCCGATGGATACTGAAATGGAGCTTGAACAATGGCAGAACATGCAATTTTTGGCAACGAATCGTTTGTGAATGTCTGCCACTCAATCCATACCCAATATTTTTGAAATCAATCAATAAGTCTTGGTTTTAGTTTCAACCTAAAATTATACTTTATACACCTTTAAGAAAGGTGTCTTCAAACACTTGAAATCTATTAAGTTGCATAGAATATGCAAGAATCTACTGAAAAATGATACGAATTGCGTCTATAAAACATCAAGTTGCCAAGTGGCCAATAAATGCAATCAAATGATGGCAATCCTGGACCTTTTCTCCTTCCTTTTTTGCCCACATTCTTTTCCATTTTCCCCCAGTCTGCCATTTCTTTTGTTTTACCTTCGCATTATTTGCACTTAAGTGCGACCATAAAAATTCTATGTGATTTGGGGCCAGCGAGCACTGCATTGAGAACCAGAGGTTATGAGAAAGACAGACAGTGAGGTTAGCGAAAGAGATGGAGACAGGTTGTGTGGAAAGGGGCAGCAAGCTTTGGCTTCTTTGGGTGGTAATTGCGATTTTTGTGCGCTCACGTTTGCCCTTTGGCATGGCTTTATTTACACTTGAACTTAAAATTGTGGCACGTGCTCAACGTTCGCACCCACACATGAACAATCAACTAAGGCTCACTCACCTACAAGGGAATGAGAAGGTAGACATAATAAGGCAGTGATAATGCTACAGCATCTCATAAAAAATATTTCAGGATTTTCCAGAAATCCAGAAATCCAGATCCAGAAATCGTTTAAGGTACTCCGCTTGAGAATCGGATGAGAATTGGGGAAGATATGGCCATCATTGCGGGCCATATAGGAAAAACCCCATTTTCAAGGGACCACATCACAAAAAATGGAAAAAAAATCTAAAAAATATTTCGTCTCAGGATTTTGATGCAGAATGGTGGCAAATTGATCTATAAATCGTTTAAGGAACTCCGCTTGAAAATCGGAATGAGAATCGGATTGGGGAAGATATAGCCATTACGGTGGACCCTATAGGGCAAAACACCATTTTCAGGGATCCCATCACGAAAAATGGACAAAAAATCTTACAAATATTTTGTCTCAGGCTTTTGATGCACAATGGTGGGGAATCGATCCAGAAATCGTTTAAGGTACTCTGCTTGAGAATCGGATGAGAATTGGAATTGGAAGATATGGCCATCATTGTGGCCATCATACCAACTTTGAAACTTTTGAAGAAAGAAGCTTTGGACTTTTGTTTAGTTTTTTTATTGTAATCAATTGGTTGTATTATGATATTCTCATAAGGATCGGCCAACGATATCCTTATGCGATATATCCGATATCCGATAATAACTGTAAGGGTATATCAACTTTCTATCTTGACAATCATAAACTTTTATTTTCCCATGGCAAACGCATCACATGCCCAAAGTCACGCTTAGAAATATTTAAAGATTTAAATGCAAATCGATTTGATTTGAACCAAGATGAAATTAAAGCCTTTGACACACCATTTCGCATCAAATATTTAACTAGAATCGACCACAAGTCACCCGGCTATCTTTTAGCCCTTTTTCTGCGATATATCAACGACAGCCACTATTTTGGGGGTCTGAAAGTGGGAGTGGGCCAAACTAAACAAAAACCAATGCGGGTAACGTTGAGGCGCGACCCTTCAGCAGCGTTAACATCAATTACTTTGAGAGTTTTTTAGCCGATGGGTGGATGGGCGAAAAAGTCAGGGGAGGTGGCCAAAAGAAGGGCCAGGCTATTGGAGAGCAGTTGGAATGCTGTTTTGCCTTTTCAGCGGTCGTCAGCGCAACGCTTTTCAATTTAACAAATACGAATTCGAGTACCAGCTTCAAAAAAATGTAAATAGAAAACCCACAAAATACGAAAGGACTGACCGAAATATACCCTAAGAATATTATACAATTTTTAACTAAAATGAACACATATAAAAATCCTTAAAATCTACATGATATTATTTCCAAATTTGGCAAGCGTCGTACTCTTAATTTTTCAAAAGTATACTTTATAAAATTTGTATTCTAGGTAACCATGTCCCGAAATACATTAATATTATCCATAAAAAATAAGGTATAGACCTAAAATATTCGATTGATGGGTATTTCGTGTATCCAAAAAGTAGGAAGATCGAACGAGGCCGGGTAAACAAGCTCCCGCCATGTGAGACGGGAAAATGGAAGGGCGAAAACCTGCGGTTGCGTGGTTTTTCTCCCCACGGAGTTTTAGAGAATTTCTCGTATTTTGCGTATTTTCATTTTTTTTTGTTCACGCCACGTTGCCGCGTCAAAAGGATTCGGCCAAGCATATAAATTAAATGATGGTCGAGCGTTGAGCGATTGAAATTAGGCGGCCGACGGACCGATGAATGTAAAAGTTGCGCGAATCAAATTTAAAAAGTTTGTATATATATTTTGGCGGTTTGAAACAGGTCATTGCTTTCGAGAATAATTTACAGTGGCCTCTACCGTTGCTGGAAAGCCATATTCGGTACACTCCAATTTCTGTACCACATTTTCGACCACATAAATTAAATTCTATGAAAGAGAACTGCCGTAGAACCATCTTAGATATCGCCAGGTTCATTTATCATCTGGGGAAATGCAGTTGGAAGCCATTAGAAGAAAGTGCACTCGGTTCCGGACTTATGGCAGCCATGGGCCATGTGTCAATGCTCAATGGACTACCGCACAAAGGCGGCAAAGGACATGGTAAAGAGTGGAAAATATCGAAACGAATGAAATATGCCGGAAGGATGCGGTGTGGAAGACAGCCACAATGATGATTATGTGGCAAGGGAACAATACATTCCAGTAATCATAGACTGAATAATAGATGTTTTCCGTCATGGGAATATTTATGAGTTGGTTTAAAATATAATGTTACTAAGCCACTGAGTGTTCCATCTTAATATTTTTTATAAATCTCTTATTTAGCTCAGAAGAACATTAATTCTTACACACAGAATCAAAGTTATGGGCTGCTGGAATCAAGCCAATAAAGTTCCTAATTGTTGGCCATCAACAAGTTAGCACTCAATGACTCGTAAAGATGTCCCCCGAGACCCATTGGCCAGTTTACATTCATTAGGAACATTAAGAAATAATTTGCTGAAACTTTGTTATAAGTACATATATAGGTTGAGACGGAGTAGCAGTAATAATGAAAATAACTGCAATCATGTTGCCAAATTTGTGCTTTGACCCTTAAATCAACTGAATTTCAGAGGTGCTGAAAGCCAAAAGCTGGTGACCCAGGCACGTGCAACCCAACGACGAGGAAGGGGAAATATGAAAATTGCTCATACGCCGTGTTGACCCGGCTAACGTGCCAGGTGCTGTGTCAATCTTTGGTATGTTAGTATTCCAGCAGCCAAAAACCAGCAGTCTTCAACCAGCCGACAGCCGCGGTCAAGTGTCAACAGCATCTGAAAAGTTTGTGACCCGTACTTTGGCATTTTCAAAATTGGAGTTGAGGTTAAAACTACCTTATGACCTTAAGGTTTCATATGCCTTAACCAAAAATGATTTAATCTTTGAAAATGTAATTTATAAGCCTTGCCTTGCTTATGTAGAATATTAAGCGAAAGCATTTCTTTCGATATTAAAAAGACGATGTTTTCTTTACAACTTTTACAGCTTACATCCCTCTTAGTCTTTTTTCTGTTAGCCCTATAAAAAACACACACAAACAGCAACCAAACCAAACCAAACCCATGCTAACGGAAATTGCTGAACAATACCAGGAAATGTTACACACACACTCAATTACGTGCCGTTACACGCCCACATTCACAGGCCAGACATTACGTATACGCAGCGTATACTCGAGTTGAGTTGACTTGCGGCATGTTGACAACACTTTGCAATTGGGTTAATTGTACTTCGACGCGCTTTTCGCCGAGAAGCGTAAAGTGAGTAAGCCAACTGCCTTTTAATGTGGGTCAATGCATCGAGTGGTCTTAGAGCCGTACAAGTGTATGTTACTCTTGACTTGGTTAAGATTTTTTGTAATTTATAGAAAGAAGACGTAGTAGTACATCAAACTTGTAATTTGATTCTTAAAGTTTCCCTTTGAACGAACCACATCTGTTTGGGCCAATTTTCCTTTAGGGGACATATTACGCCAATGAATCCACTCAGTCGTGTAGAGATTTCTCCAGTTCATCAGGCAAGTAGTTGCTACTATTTTCCCGCACGTGGTGGTTGTTCTGGGTTAGCTCAAGTGCCATAAATATGTAAATCTATTACGTGATTTCTTTCACAGATTTGGGGATCGTAAAATAAGGTAAAGTAAGACCGGTCTTTCAAGGAAAATACTCAAGAAGTTAGCATTATAAATGCGGTTTCGTTGGGTGTCTATGATTGGATTAATTGGTTAAAAACTTGTACAGGTATTGAGGCCCTGAAATATTAAAATAAAAAACGATGTAATGTCAGCCAGCTACTCCATTTATTAAACAATTATGTGGCATTAAACATTAACTTTACCCGTTAAAAGCTGATTATGTTCAGCAATTAAATGTTAATTAACATGTTTTACTTGACTTGGACTTTTTGTTTGCTTTGCCAGCGAAACGATAATAATAAATTAAAATTCATTTAATAATGTTGCAAATTTGCATAGTTAATGCATTCGTGGCATCACCTCCCTGGATTCACTGGGCGTGGCCATATCCTACTCCACACCCACCCTTTTCATTTTCCAAGTGTGCCTCATAAAGCAACGGAAGTAATTTAAAAACCATTTAAATCGCCGATTTTGCAGAAACTTAATGGTAAGGGCTGGTCGAGACGAAAGGTTTAATTCAACTAAAGGGTGATTTTGTGGAGAGGTCTTGCTGCCGAGGCATATGCCGCTTGTAATTTGCATCCAACGCGTGCATGTAATTTAAAATGAATTAATGAACCGAACAAATTTGCAAAAGGAACAAGCCAGCGTAAAATAATGGCCAGAACGAGCAAGAAAGGCGAGTGCAAGTGGCGGGGGCGAGGCAGTGAGGAAACGTTTATATTTGACACATAAATTACAGGAAGGAAGTTGCATTCAACGGTCCAAGGAGGTGCCGAAAGCCAAATTTTATGTAGGGTCTTTTAATTAATTTTTGATGATTTAATAAGCATTTAAAGTTTTCGAATGGAAGGAAATATATTTATTTTATTTTAAGACCCATTAAATGTTCCAAATTTTTATTTTTGACATTAAAAACGAAAGAGTTTTGGGTTCTAATTGAGCAAAATTATGCGTGCTCCAAAAAACTTCTATAATTTATATTTTACCATTCAGTTTGCACAACTGCTGTCGAAAATAGACCGTAAACGATGTTAAGTATTTCCTTCAGATACCATTAGGCGGTCGGGTCCCATAATTGTCGGTCGGTTCACTCCTCTGGCGCGGCAGCTGACCAACATTAAAAGTTTTTACTGTCCAGCTCTAATGGCTCTAAAAAAAAGATGAGCGTCCTGAAAGAGGGACCTCGGATGCGGGGCAGCCGGCTTAGGCAAGCCGACATTTATGACAGCAGTTTCATGCTCATATGAACAATCCTTGCCAGATCTGGGTACATTTATTTTTAGACTTTTAAATTTTATGGCCTGGCATAAAATTGACGCCAAATGGCTGGGGCAGCAGGAAGAAGGATGCAGAGAAATATTAATTTGCTGGTGTGGGACTCGGGGTGGCGTATCCTTCTGGCTCAGCTCCTTTGCCACATCAATTTAATGGGCTCCAGCTAATTTGCTTTTTATTAAGAGATGCCCGAGCATTCGCCATCCAGACAGACTCAACAGCTGCAGGTCCTGTCACGCCCCTCTAGCCTCTTGCCATGCTCCTGGGATGCCGTGAGAAGGTGGGCGTGGCCGGGGTGGAGCAGCAGCAGATTGCATGTCCGTACTGCGCTCGGTGTCCTGCGGTGAAGATCCTTGCTACCTCGCCTGCCGTAGACAAACAGCAGGCACAGCATTTACAGTTCACGGTTTATTGTGCTGTAAATAATGTAAATAAACACAGGCCTCCAAAAGGATAATAGTAAAGGACTTTTCAAGATACCCTGGAAATGGTGCCACCTAGGGAAATATAAAAGACTTCGATTTCATTAAACTCAATGGACTATTGTAATACTAATATAAACTGTACTAAATATAAATAATAACCTTAAAACTTAATTTAAGAAACCTTTTTATTTGCAGAGTATCAGTGGCCTCCACTATGAAAGAATGAACTGAAAAATAAAATAAAACCGACAGCAGCAGAGGCAGCAATTCAATCCGAGTCAGTCAACAGCATTCCTCGGCTTTACCCATGCCTCTTCTGGTGTCCTTATACCATCATCCTGCATCCTTTTTTAACGCAGCATCCGCTCCTGCAGCCGTTTCCGCGTTCTGCAGTTAAAACATTTAAAACGTGTATAAATCGGGGGAATTTATGGAAGGAGCCAAAGCCAAAGTGGCTTTAAAAATTAACAACATTAATAAACTGGGTAAGCTGTTTTAAAAGGAATAATAAATATAGGCAAACAAAATGACCGCAATGGTTAATTAATTACATTAGTGGGATAAAAAAAAAAGAAACTTTCCTGAAAGGATTGCAAGTGATTGATCACCAATGCTGATTGAGTGGAAAACGGAAATCTGACAAAAGGGAAAGTTCCAGATGGTGCGAGTTATTTGGAATATTGGACTAAAGATCCTTGAGTCAGTATAATAATCTTATAATACATTATTATTGTTATCAGGGTTCTATAATTTTTTACCTTCTTTAAATCACATGTATTTTCTTGTGTTCATGAAGAGGAAGTAAAGCACGGCCATTGTTGATTTTATTTTCCGCAGTGGTATCCTTGAAGCCGTTAATGTTTAAACAGTTGGCCTGGAGCGATGAAGAGATAACGGTAACAACCGCAGGATTCGCGGCTCGGTTGCAGCAGCCAGCTTAAAGAGCGTCCTTACAACTTTTTGCGAATGTTTATCTGAATTAAATTAACGCAGAGAAACTTTACATAAAAGTACAGGATCCAGTTGCAAAAAAAATAATGAAGATTAATAAAGAAAAAATAATGAGATTTCGGGAAACATTTTCGGATTTTCTGAACCATGAAAAGCATACGTTGAAACTCGTTAATAAAATAACATACAGAAATGGCAAAAAGCAAGGCAACTCCCTCCCATCCCCTTGGAAACAGACACTAACAAAGACGTTGCCAAATGGCTAATTATAATTGTTTGTTTGGAAAATAGAATGCATGGGAAATATTTTCAGAGTGTTGACGTCACTGGACGAGAAAAGCGAAAAATCGAAAAAAATTGCATTGACACTTTCATAAATCGACGGCTGACTTATTACCAATAATTGATTTCAATTGTTATGCCCTGGCCAAGGTGCTTATTTATTTATTCTTCAACGCTCCCGCTCCCCAACAAAAATCACAACTTGTTTACAAACAAATGCGTAGTAGACATCAGAAGTCAGGGAAAACAATCACAAAAAGATGAACATGAAACGGTGGAAATAGCGGGCATTAAAAAACCATTAACATAAAAACTAATATTAAATAATATAAACAGACGGGCCAAGAAATAAACGCTATGGGGTGCCGACTCTAATGATATTATGGCAGGGCGCTGTATGCGCACATTTGGGAGGCACTGTACGCTAACAGAGCCAAGCAAACAGGTAAGCTGTTAGCCGAAACGACCTCCCACCGATAACAGTATTGGCTGGAATGTGTATTTTCGGAATCAGCTAACAGACACGAACGGCACTTCGGAGGAACAGCTGTTCGGGCGCTTTGCCTTTTGGCCACTCAATGGGCCATCTTCATCATCATCGTCGTGGTTGATGTTAGGCAGCGTATTTCTGAGCCGCTTCAGTCGTTGCCTGTCAACAGAACGCTGCGAACGTGGCCAGCTCCTCGAACCAAATCAAATAAGTGTCTGAAACAAACGCGAAATGGACTGAAGTACTTACCCCGAAAAGAAATCCATCTCCCAAGTGTTGCGTGGAAATTCAAACATTTTTCGAAAGCTCCTAAGCAAGCCACAACCAATAACCATGGGCTCTTAAATATTTAATAAGAACGAAAGAAATACCAAGAATTATCACATCAAACGAAAGTGTACTCCCTATCCCATAAAAAACCTCGAAAATCCTTCAAACTTCACCAAAAAACGCAATTTTGTCAAGGTAAATATTATTTCTGTCATATCATTCCGTAAATCTTCCTTAAAATGAACTCGCCTTCGGAACTGCTCCTGCTCAGTGCATAAACACAAATAACGGTTCCCCTAAGCCATAATACACGAATATATAAATAAAAAGAGTAAAAACAACAATAGAAATAAAACAAAAGTGTCAAATTTATGCGAAGCGGTAAAGGACGACAGCCGGAAATTTATATGGCTTATGAGTCGAGTCGAGTCGAGACGGAAGAGCTGAGTTGAGTTTAGCTGAAGGATGGAAACCTTTCCATCTGTCAGATCCTTTTACTATTTATTGTATGTGTGCGAGTGAGTGATGCTGTGTTTTAACCTCAAGGATTTTTTATTTGCCTCCACGGAATGCGCCGAAAAGCAGAGAATTGTTGAATTTGTTTTTATGTGGGTGTCAACTTGTTTGTTCTCGTAATTGTGTTGTAAACATATTTTGTATTCACATTTTGGCCCCTGTGCCAATGGGCCCTATAAATTTTGTGAATTGTCAGCCTTTTGATGGCCAAAAATAACTTTTTTGAATAATGGTAATAACCAGTTAGATAATAATTTTCCCACTTGGCTATTTCTGTTTTGTACGAGCAAGGGAAATCTTCAAAAACTTCAAAAATGTGTCAGTAATTGTCAGTTATACAAATAATGTACAAACAAGTAATGACTAACACAGAAAACTTAAATTTTTACGCCATTTCCAATTTATTAGCCAAAGCATACTTTTGAGAGCCTCTTAATATTTAAACGACACTTATTTATTCCTAAATATGTCTTTTTAATAAAAACTTCATTATTTTCATTAGGCCACTTAGCTTTCACATTGAAAAATATTTCCTTGATTACATAAAGCCCAGGCTTCCCAGTTAATTAATTCAATTTCAAGTGTCTGAGAATTTCCTTAATAAATTCCATTCATAAATTCAATCACAACTTTAATTATCCTACTCAAGCTAATCAAGCTAACTTTATTTGAGTTTAGCCCGAGCTGTAAGCTGAGAAAGAATTTATAAATTTAAGAACAAATTTTCCGCTGTCAGGGTGGCCGAAAAAATAAACGAAAAGCCCCAAAGCCAAGAATCCTACTCTTATGGAGGAAAAATGAATGGCGGAAGAATGGAGCGGCCAGGACGCTTATAAAATGTCATAAAAGTCTTTCATATGCAGTGCATTTCATAGCAATATGTGCTTCCTGAAATATTAAATTTTCCTCTTAAACTTAAGTTCTATTCAAGAAACTGGAGAAAGTTTGCTATAAACTTTTGTTCGTCACTGTACCGAGATGCATTATGTAGGTGGCTACCATATATACATATGTATGCATATTGGCAGGCTGGAGAAGCCTTATGTGCCAGAGAAATGGCTTGCCAAATTTGTCAAAAGGAGGGAAGGATGATGGAAATTTCTCCTTTCTACTGTCAAAATTCCTACTGTCGATAGTGCAACTGCAACTGCAGTGGCTGTCGTAGTGTAATGCAGCACTCTTGAGGGGCAGGTTGCCAAAATATTTCATTGCTAGTCATTGTCCCAGAAGATGGAAAGCTTCAAGTGTGTGGGGATTTTCTCTGTCTGAACAATGCAGCTGTGAGACAAGAACATAAAAAAGGAAACTAAATTAATAAAGATGAGGAGAACGCCTTCGGAGACCGCAAACTCAATGCAGATAATTAAATGTAATTACATAATGTGCTGGTAGTTGCGACCCTTCTGCTTCCATTACAGTGTCTGTGTGCTGGTCTGGGCTTGTGTGAGTAATTACGTGCTTATTGCCAACAGCAGAAACAATTACAGTTACAACAAACATGGTAGAAAACAAAGCCAGACAACCCGCAGCCACTATCTAAGCCATAAAAACATCGATAGTCGTGATTGAAATGCTCTAAAATATTTGAATGTTCTTCATTTTTTGAATAATATCACGTTTATTTTTTGAATGTGTAATTTAATTATTGATACAATTTTCCAATTCCCAAAAGTTAATAAATTTCCCTTTTAATTGTTTTGATTCCCAAATCTTTAACAATTAAATCCCTGTGCAAAAATAAGTTGATCAAAAGAGCCTCTGTGCATTTTGGTAAAAATATATATTCCACTGTTTATACATTCAAAGTAAAATCAAAAGAATACAGCTCAACGTCAATCGGAAAACGGAAATTCGTAAAAATACGAAAAGCAAATTGAGTTCATCAGAAACAGGAAAAAAGGAAAGTGTAATTAAATTGCATCCACAATTCGGCGAAATAATATAAATATATCTATGTATACTATGGCGTAATGTGCCTCTGTTATTTGATAAAAGCTTATGTCGATGACGCGGACGTTAGACGCTTGTGGGCCCCGCCTCCTTTGGGGGGGACCCGGCCCTTTTGGCTCCACGCGGCAGAGTCAATAAAATGTAATTAAATCGACATTCTTATCAGAAGCTCGCCAACAAAAACAGACACCGCACTATCACGATATCTGAGCATTAATTTTAATGAAATCTATTGACAAAATATTAGGAAAAACAGGTACCTCGTATTTCTAGTGAAAATAATATTTATTAATATTTTAAATATGAAAATAATTTTTATGATTTCTTAACAATTTAATAATCTTTTTTGAATCTGTGAGATGAACCACAGTTCTCAAATACCACTCACGTTCCAGGGTAAAAACAATATACCTATCTATGCAAATTTTCAATTGTGTTAATAGTCAAATTTTTGGCTCCTGTTCCACAATTATTTTTGTTTGGATAGTTGTTCTTATTGCTACTGTTAAACAATTGAAATAACAAATAACATTAGCACAATCCCCTGCACAAGCGTTGAGAGTGTGTTGTTAAGATAAATACAATTTCCAATTTTCTTTGTTCGTTACTGACCATTTTAAACAACCGCAAATAGCAACTTTTTGCGGTTTCAAATTCCATTGAATTTAAATCGAATTTAATAGTTGATAACCTTACTTTTAAGAGTTTATTTAGGGCCTCAAAAACAAATTCCCAAGCCAACTCAAATACGTCCAATGCAAACGAATCAATGAAAAATATTTAAAGAGGAACCAACTTTTCCTAAGCTCCTATAAATCTATTAAAAGTTTTACCATACCAGAAAAAACCCCCAAGAACTTGCCACTTCAAAAGGTTACCAGAAGCAGATAATGAGCTCAAAAATTGAGCCAAATGGGAAAAAGGAAAAGTTTGCTAAGTGAGCAGCCGCAGCTAAAATCAAATTAATTTCTCGGTGAATTCATCAATGAGGCAAATCGAATATAATTTCAAAACTAATTGCGGCAAAGAGAAGTCTACGGTAAAAAATGCAACAAAATGTGAAAACTTTCTGGGGTAAAGAGGCCTTCCAAACAGTAAAAAAAAGTTGAGAAGCTCTTTTGAAAAATGGGGTCAAGTCCTGTTTTTTATTCAAATTCCTTTCACGACCTTTTAAGTTGTTTATCGCCACTTGAATTGCCCAGCATCTATGTCGCGGTCTCATTCTACTCTTTGAGTTATAAAATTTATCAAGTGCTATCATTTGCTCTTTTTCTCAAAGGGTTTTAATTGAAATTTCTGGCAAGGACGGACCTAAAGGGTTAGGCTTCAACAAAGTCGGAACAAAAGCAGTCAAAGGGATAATGAAAAGTCACAGGCCCTTCGCGAGATAATATTATAATTTAATAAGAAATCAATTGTGGGAAATTTAATTTCGTATGTATTGGTAAGGTATGGCTTCTTTTTCAATTTCCTTAAGGGAAAAGAATTTCCTTTAATTTGGTAACTGGCATCAATCAGTTGAAGTGTCGGGAACGAGCCTCAGTGGGTGAGCACCTCAATTACATTTTGCAATTACCCGAGAATTGGCAACCAACCCGACCAGCCCCTCAGAGAAACCTCTTTACTCACTCACAGCAAATGAAAATATCCTCTTGACAGACCTTCCAATCTTTTTCCCTCTTTTTTTTTTTGGTTCGAGGCTTCTCCAGTGTTTTTCGGTGTTCACTTCCAGTTGGTTCCGCTGCCGCTTTTGCTGCCCATTGCATAATTCAGACGAGTCCATCTTGTCCTTCTGGGAGGGGCACTGGTAGGTGGGTACGTGGGTGGTTGAGTGGCAAAATACTGATTCGTACTCACATGTCAGTTCATCAAGCCGAGTTCAGTTCATATATGCGATGGCCGGCCACTCTTATTTCTCGACTCTATCTGTCTTTCGCCTCATGTGTGGGCGTGGCTATGCATTTTTGAGGTAGCATCATTACCTTTAACCCTCTCCCTTCAACTGCCGTTGAAGATTTAAATTTTCTACATCTAGGATCCCCCATTAAAGCCCCCAAATGTTGGCATTAGCTGCATTACTGGCCCTGTCATTTCAATTAGAGCAGCGCCACAACACTACACTGAAAATGGAAATTAAAACCTATAAAGGGAACTTTTTAATAAAATAAGAAAGGCAGTAGTTTGGTATGCACACAATTACTTAGTAATATATTTAAAATATAATATATTCCTTAATTTTATAGGATTTCCGCTCAGTGCTCGAGTTTGTGGCAACATCTGCCACGTCATCGTGTCAGGACAGACGGCCTTGCTCCATGGAAATGTTGGGCCAAATTGTGGCCAAAACACAACAGACCAATTCGGTTGCCTGTTCTGTCGGCAGGGCTTAGAATAGATGGCCTATGTTTGCATAATATATGCAACAATTTTGTAAAGTAAATCAGTGGCGACACTTTTATGCAAATAGCTAATAATGAAAACTGTCAAATAAGTTTAAAGTGTATGAACTAAACGACTCAAAATCATTATAATTAATTTTCATTTGCAAGTTTATTAATTTCAATGGCCATTAAGTGTCTCAGCCTAATTTATCGCAAGTTTACAAAGTTAGGTGATGATAAGAATAATAGATGTTAGCAAACAAAATTTGTTAGCAAAAAATTATCACTTCAGCCATAAATTTTCAAAATTCAATAAGAAATTCCCGAAAATTGTAATCGATGTTCATGGGTGAAAGTGATTTACTTTGACACTTGGCCTGTGGGCACTTTCTCCAACACAAAACAAAAAAAAGCAAAAACCCACCTACACGGTCCATTCAACCGATGGAAAACTTCAAAGTGCAACAAGTGTTCGGACGCAGCAAAATTTATCGATGGCGAAACTTGCGCTCCAAGTGAATTACGACAAGTTTTTCCCTGAGGGAGAAATACTTGTGACTCCGCTTTCCCAGCCCAGCTATCTTTGCCGGCTTTTCTGGACGACACCCAAAGGGAAGATAAATGTCCGAAAGTTGTCGACTCTACGTCCTTCCAGCGGCCATAGGTGGGTCCTTGAGTGGAGTCTTCAAAGGAGAAGGCCACTGGAGTAGGTGGACTGTAGAGGCAAAGAGAGTGGCAGAAAAATTTAATTGTGCAGTCGTGTGACTAATTGAAAACTTTCAGCCTGAATGGCGAAAATAGAGGAAAGTTCCTAGACGGCAAAACATTGAGAAATTGCTGATGAAACTTTGATTGTCTTGTTTTCCTTGCTTCAGCTGCTTGGCCATAAGAAACTTCGTTGACATGAAAACAGAGGAAAGCTTTCGAAAAAATATCAAGCAATTTAATGGGATTAATTATTTTGTGCTCAAGTACTCACCCTTAAAAATCCTAAAATAAAAACAAACCCCTATTCTTTGAACGTTAAATGGAAAATATACATATGCTATCCATCCCAAACTACAGATAAAGTCAAGACTATTATTATTTTTGTATCCCTCAAATGACACTTTTGAATTTCTAACTTTATTAATCCCATCAACGGAAAAATCATTTAGCGTGTTTTATGACCAGAGAAGTTTATGGACTCTTCTTACCCGGAAGTTTCTGTATTCATTTGGAATATTTAAAGGCACAGTCATCATTTTTATGGGCTCATGTTTCACTTAGCCAACATTCGGACGGTTATTTCTGTGGCCATAAATTTCATGCCGGCTTACTTAGGCAGTGTCATGTCCGAAAAGGCCATATTTTGCGTGTGTTTGTAGTCGAACAATTTCAATGATCTGCATATCGGGATATAGTTTGTTCCCCCTTCTCCAGTTTTCTTCCCTTTTTATTCCATATAATGTCCTGTTTCTGTGCCGCTGCTTTTTACGATGTTGACCTCCATTTTAGCTTGTTTATATGTTTTGTAGCGATACGATTTATGCGGACAGTGTCCGTTTATCGCACCATCACGTCCTGGCAACAGGGAACTGTTCAACTTCAAGGAATACGACAAAATTTTGGAGGGGACAAGTCCATAAATTTATGTCAAACAATCCTTTGGCATACTTATTTTTATTACAAGTCGAAGCCCGATGATAGGGACAAAAATGAGAGGATGTTGTCGGGTTGGGTGGCGGCACGTGGGCGTGGTTATGTGTACAACTTGCAACTTTGTCAAATTCCATCGGCATTTTACGTCCATTCCAACGTACATATTTTCCATTTTATTGTTCAGTCATTCTCCACATTTGCATCTTAGTTACAATGCTTTTTCTTAATACTCTTTCCTGAGGGAATATGGGGAATATGTATAGGGTTTAAATTTAAGTTTTATTAAACAAGATTCCTTATCAATTAAAAACTCTTATAAAAATTTGTTTGTATTTAAAAATATAAAAACCGCCGCCTAAGACCTCTTATACATTATTTTCTTTTCTGTTTTGCTGAACTTGAAATTCACTTTACTTTTATGCTGACTGTAAAGTGATATGTTTGTGGTGCGATTTAAACAGTCATTTCTATGGAAATTTCGTATCTTTTGAATCTTTAAGAATAAAATGGCAAACGAAAATACTTTTAAAGAGAGCAGTGGCCCCTTGTTTATTATAATTTAATTTCCCCACCTTTATTTTCGTTTGTGCTTTCCTTTCGGCTTGCTTACGTACACTCGCACATAAATTAAAAATCATTTCACTTATCTTACACTCGTTTTCTTTGCATACTTTTTTGGGCACAATGGCTGCAAATGATACCGTGACATAATTCTTCTCACGCACGAGCCGTAAGCCATTACTTGGATGAATATGAAAATGAAAGCAGAGCAAATAACCCTGGGCACTGGATAAAAGCACACACTAAGCTGTGTGGGTTAATATTTTTAAATTCAGCACGCGCTTTTCTGTAGGTTTTAGCGTCTTCAATGGCCCATGATTTCCATAGTTTCTAACCTCGTCTAGACACTGATTTGAGTTGATGCCGTCGTTGTTGTTGGTTGTCGGTTGTATCACGACTAAAATTAATTTATTGTTTAAATGGTAAGTGTAGTGGGAGCGGAAGGGGGCGACGACAAGCGCTAAGGGCGTGACACTGCGTTGACGCTGACATTAAATGTTTCTGATGGCGCGCGTGGCTCGTTTTCTTTCCATTTTAAATGCTTTATGAAAATTCATAGACTTGAAGGTAAATAAAAAACGCCCCAGCTGGAAATTCAGCTTCATAATCGATGAACTTTTTTGTTGTTTGTGGCGTCGGACCAAGGAACATAAATCAAGTTACAGAGATAACAAAAATTGCTCGCTCACCTCTGATACGCATCCTGAAAAAAATTTAAATTTTTTATAGGCCCAAGCCTGAAATCGACTTTTAAGCGTAGAGTACAAATTTTGTTTTTATTTATTTTTGGTTGGTTTTTTTGCCGTTCTATCCTTGTTTTTGATACAAAAGTTACACATATCCCCACACAAGCACACACGCACACCTGTGACTCCTCGCTTTTTTTTGGGAAAGTTCCCAGGTACGAGACTTGATGCTCCCCAAAAACAAAGCTAACAAAGCGTATCTTCCATGTAGGCGTTTTTATTGCTCTTTAGCATTTTCTTTGTTTTCAGTCGCTTTATTTTGGTTTCGCTGAAAAATTCATGAAATTGGTAAACGGTTTCCTTTTGTACTCGTTGCTGTCATCTTTGTTTAACAGTTCTGTTTACATATAAATAATAAATTATAAAATTTCAATATCCCTCTCTGGAGAGTGCCGAGAGTGTCTCCTAATAATGAATTATACATCTAAGTTACACAAGGCTAAACGACGCGGAAATTGCCCAAAGGATATTTATTAATTTTACTATTATGGATGCCTAAACTATAGTTAATTTATAAACACCTAAAAGGTCACTTAAAAAACTATAAATTTAAGGACAAGCCTTGGAAGAATGAAGTTGATATTTAAGGAAACGAAGTAACCTAACAAAAAAAATATATTTTTCCTTGACTAAGTAGAAGATTGATTTAAGTTTGTATTTTTTTATTTTGCGCTGAGATTTGCATAACAAAGATTTTGGGGGCTGTTGTGGGATAAGCCTCCAGGATAATCCCCAGGACCTTCGGGTGCTCTCAGGACCCCAGCGATTCTTTATGTATTCCTGCCGGTCCAGGTCTATCCACTGAGGCTTATTTATGCGCGCATGCCGGCGTTAAATTGGATAATGGAAATTGGATTCTAGCCGAGGTTTCCTGGCCTAAACGCGGCTAAAACTGAAACTGAACTTTCTCCGGCCGAGCCGATGGCACTTGACTTGATTACGAGCCCACAAGGGCAAGGACAGCGTCGACACGTGTGCCACGACACCTGTTGAGGTGGGAATCTAGGGGGAAATACGAGCATCGGGGTCTGGGAGCCATCTGCTGCTGCTCGCTAACATCGCCCTATTAATATTAATGAGCATAAAGGTTGTGGGCGGTGCCCCGAATGGCAACCGGAAAAGCAAACTTCCCATCCCGTCTCGTCCTGTCCTGGCCGCCAAAAGTCGCCCGAAAACGACCTTACCTCATCGATGATTACCGAAGCGTCATTGACGATGTGCGAAAATAAATATTTAATTATTTATAAATCATGACCAGGCGACACTGCATTCCGGGCCAAAACATGAGCGGACGAACGTTTTTGGCCGGAATCTAGTAGATTCCGGGGCGAGAGTATAAATACATAAATTATGGCAACATATTTTGCCAACCACCAGTTAGGTGCAAATCATCTACCCGCCAGCCAGAGGGTGAAACAATGTGATCAAAATGTGTGAAAGGAAACAATGTGGTTGGAAATTATCGTGGTGAAAAGATTGGGAAATCAAGGTGTTTTCATTGAAACTGTAATAGAATATATTATCAAAATATGTTACATTTTGCGTAGAGACTCCACTTTATTTATCATTTAAATATCCCAGACCAATCAGATTAATTTCTACTTCATTCCGGGAATATAAATAAACGCTAATTAAGCGTTCAGTTAGCTAAAAGCTATTAAAACCGATTACCAATTAGCTTTGGTGTTCATGAAATCACTTCCACTATAAATCCGCTTCTTGATTGCATTCAGCTTTCAGCTCTTAATCACATCGAGCCGTGAAATTCAATCTAGATAGAAGCTTATCGAACCCATTACCCAGCCAATCGACCTAATTCATCCATATGCAAATGAAAAATGAATTTGAGATTTCCAAACAACCCACAAGGGGCTATAAATAGAGTGCATCGGGTGTCGGGGTGTGCAAGTGTATGCAATTTTTTTTGTTTTTCGGTTGCATTTACCAATTAATTTGGTTGACATAAGCCGATTTTGTGTTTATTTTCGGTTCAAGTGTTGCACAACAGATCGAATATAATTTTTAATTAAGCAAATTGCTTCCATATCAGAAAGTTATACCTAAAAGTGAATATTTATAAGTGGGGGATAGCTGTGGGGTTGGATGGGTTGGTGTGCGGGTGGTTTTGTTTTCCGAAAGTTATAAAACTAAACGTTGGGGCTTAGAAAACAAATCAACCATGCCACATGCTGGATATCTTGAAGATGAGGACTAGAACTCAGCCATGCACTTTGCCAAACAGGTGAAAATTTATGCCACACAAAAAAGAGAACAAAGGTGAGCAGAGACAGAGATAGCAACAAGACACGCAGCTAGAGATAGAAACGGAGTGGAGATGTCTATGGAGGGGAAACTCTATGCATGACAATGACTTTGGCCAATGAGTAAGAAAGATAACAGGCAAAAGTTTACTCGCCGTGCTCAGGTGGAACAAAGGCGCCGAAAACAAAAGGTATTTTTCACGCGAAAAGAAATTCCATAAAATTACGTTAGGTTCTTCAATTCAGTTTTCTTTGAATTTAGAAAGTTTGGCTAAGCAGCATGAAATTTAAATAAGAATGCAAATTGACTAGATCCTGGCAATCAGATTTACTTAAGGTGAACTTTTAAAGGTTAAGAGGTTGTGTTTTCGGTGCCGGTGATTAATTTTCTATTTGCGGTGCCCACTTAGGTATGCTACAATTTTGAAGAATCTTGAAGGAAAACCAGGGTATGTATTTAAAAACTCATTAAAATGTTCGTCTTGAAACTTTGAGATTCATAATTTCTAATTAAGGTTTTCAAACTTTTGTTCCAATTTATTTATTATTAAGCTTTGGAACTTATTGGGGAGGTCTCCTGATAATTTAATAAAAAAAACTCATATGGTTGCACCTTGCACTTTGGCTAATCAAAACCTTTGAGTTATTACACCCATGAAAGAATTCAGGAAGGCAATTATATTTTCATCAGTCACTTGGCTATAAAGCATCCTTCCATTCGCTGCCAAACTCCGCTCCTCGACCCGGATCCGTTGAATGGCCCAAAAACACATATCTTCCGCTCCACTGGTCAGATCAATCGGTAGTCAAGCGTTTTATGGCCTTTGTGTGCGGAGTTGGCAACGGGAGGAATATGGTGCAAAAGTGGGTGGTGCCATCATCGTCAATGGCAACATGTTTAGCAAATTGATTGCTAACCATGTTTATCCCAGCCAGAAGCTAACTGACAAACGAACGATGGGAACAGCCAACGGGACTTGGATATCGACAGGACATGGGTGGGTAGTCAGGCACACTCCTCTCCTTTTGACCAAGGCGTAATTATCGAGATATCTGTCTGACTAATCAAGGTGTAGAGCTGACAAGCCAGTACACACTGAGAGATACTCGACGAGGAAACCAAACGCCATTTACTGATATTGAATCATAGTTTTTGCTCTGTGTAGCAATTATGATGTACCCGCATCAAAGCAGCTGCATTCAATCTAATTAAGGGGTTAAAGGACAAGGGCAGAACAAGGCCCCCAACCCGATCGGGTCGAAAAGTCGTTAGACACAGCTGCTGTTGACTCACTTAGTTCCACCGCGGAAGCAACGCGCTCATAAATTCCGTGGCAATTCACGCAGTTTATCTAACTAGGATTACGCCAATTAATTAATCAGAGGAAATTCTATCTGTCTCGGCTTGGCTTTCGCCGGTTGTGGGTGGAGTGGGAGGTTGGACAGAGGATACTCGCCACAGGCTATTTTCTTTCTTACTTGGCCTTGACTTGTTGTTTTCTTGTCGGTTTTCCGCCAACGGAAAAGTTGGCTTCACTTCTTATTGGCCCGTTGTTTGCCGTTGTCTGCTAAAGTTTCCGCCTGGCTACTGACCGAGAAGTTTTCGGCCTTCACTGGGTTTTCTCACAATATATATAAGTATACATACATATATGCTTTGCGGCTTGGCTTCGGGCCTCAAAGTTTTCTCTTTGCGAGTCTATATGGACAAGGTTAGCCGAAATAGCTTGGGGATCTTAAGAAACCCACAAACAAATTGTTTATTAATTATGATATAAAGTTTGTCAAGGAAAGTACGTTTAAATGGCAATATGTTTCTCTTATAAAAAGGCTTGATAAAAATATGTTGAGTTTTGATAAATATTTGATTTTTTTCCATAGAAGTGCCATCATGTCCAGATCTTGTTTCAATTTCTATTTAATTATATTTCTGGTCTTGGCAGATGCAATAAATTCAGTTTTTATATATATAGTATTATGCTGGTTTTTTTTTATTGTTTTTCAGGTTATGGGAAAGTTAATTGCTTGTAGTTGTTGCTGCTGTTGTCATGTATTCCGTTATTGTTTTCCTTTTTTCCGCCGGCTTTCCTTTTAGCCATTGCCTTTCATTTTTCACCCGCCAGATAGAGAATCATTTTTTTCGCACGCCATGGTGTGAGAAGAAGGCAAACAAGCAAACGAGCAGAATTTCATATAGTTGATTGCATTGTCTGCTGGAAGATGTTCAGATCCTGCAGCCGGAGAGGGCGTACGGCTCGAAGGACTCAGTGGCGGAGGCAGAAGGAGCCTGCAAAGGGCGCGAATAGTTGCTGATAGCATGCGCTCAATATTGTCAGTAAATAATACGCGCGCTTGTTAGAGCCAGCTGCCCTCGGACTGAATGTGCACTGTTAAAAAAAAGTACATTTTCCAAAAGTATACAGTTTTTTAGCCTCTTACGAAAGGCTTAAGGTATAAGTAACAAGTGAGTAACTATAAGTAGGGAAGAGTAAAGTATACCAAGTCATACACCTTTCTTTCAGTGCTCTACCCTTGGCTAATAATAGTGCTGCTGAAAGCTTTTTTTCCACTAACTAATCTCGCATTTCATTTTTGCAATTTTGCAGACCACATCCCACAACATGTGACGTCACGGGCGAGAGGTATGGAAAGCATATCAAAATATTTGCCATTTAGCTGGGTCAGGCATCATCGTCAAATAGGCTGCCGCCGACCACCGATTGGAAATTAGCTGGAACCGTAGGACAAAGAAATCTGGGACTGGGACTGGGTGGCCGAATGGTCAACATGAAAGGACATTCGAGCCCAAATGAGCCAGCTGCTAACCGCAGCAACAGCAACAGCAGAAGCAGCAGCAGCAGCAATATCAACAGCAACAACAATGGCAGCAACAGTAACAGAAACAACTACAAAACCAGCAACATGGCGACCGTGAACAGTGTCCATTCTGGCATTCTGTTATTTGTGCTGACAGCGCTGACACTAACGAGCTTAATAACGCCCACAGAGCAGCTGACAGTGGCGCCAAATGGGAGCAGCAGTCCCATGCAGCAACTGCAACACCAGCAACAACAATTGCAGCTTGAGCCAGTGGAATTCGCCTCAGTGGCTGGCATTGCCTCGGACCAGAATGGTACCATTCTGCCCACCAGCAGTCCACACCAATTGCAGCCTCCGGTTCGAGGGAACGGCAGTCAGCAGTATATGGACTACGAGGACGACGAGGATGCCGTGGACTGCGGCTACAGCAACAACTTCATACTGAAGCTCATCTCCATGATACTGTACGCTCTGGTCTGCATAATCGGCCTCTTCGGCAACACCCTGGTCATCTACGTAGTTCTGCGCTTCTCCAAGATGCAGACAGTCACGAACATATACATCCTCAACCTGGCCATTGCCGACGAGTGCTTCCTGATTGGAATACCCTTCCTGCTGTACACGATGCAGGTGGGGAACTGGTCGTTCGGAGACTACATGTGCAAGGCCTACATGGTGAGCACCTCGATCACCTCGTTTACCTCCTCGATCTTTCTGCTGATCATGTCCGCGGATCGCTACATAGCCGTGTGCCATCCGATATCCTCGCCCCGCTACCGAACTCCTTTTGTCTCCAAGCTGGTATCAGCCTTTGCCTGGATGACCTCTGTGCTGCTGATGCTGCCGGTTATCCTGTTTGCCAGTACAGTGGCATCGCAAAACGGCAATGTGTCCTGCAACATCGAGTGGCCCGACACCCAGAACTCGCACTCGGACTCTACTTTCATACTGTACTCCCTGGTCTTGGGCTTTGCCACTCCGCTGACTTTCATTCTTGTGTTCTACTGCCTGGTGATCCGGAAACTCCACACGGTGGGTCCCAAGCACAAGAGCAAGGAGAAGAAGCGATCGCACAGGAAGGTCACCAAGTTGGTTCTCACCGTTATCACGGTGTACATAATGTGCTGGCTGCCCCACTGGATCTCCCAGGTGGCGCTGATCAGCTCCACGCCCAAGCAGTGTGGCGCTTCTCGGCTGGAGCTGGCTGTGTTCCTGGCCTGCGGCTGCCTCAGCTACTCCAACTCGGCCATGAACCCCATTCTGTACGCCTTCCTGAGCGACAACTTCAAGAAGAGCTTCATGAAGGCCTGCACCTGTGCGGCCCGCAAGGACGTCAATGCCCAGCTCCAGTTGGAGAACAGCTTCTTTCCCAAGTTCGGCAAGGGTCGGCAGTCGGAGAGGTTGATAGGTGGTGGAGGTGGCGGTAACGGTGGTGGTGCCAAGGGTGGCGCCCAGCGTGGCTCCTTGGCCAAAAAGAAGACTCTGGTGGCTGCGAGAAACAATAATGCTCCGATGACCACCACCACAACCACGACAACGACGACCACCACCGCAGGAACGGATCTCCCTGCGACCTGCATCCAGCCGGCGGCAGTGCTTCAGGATCCGGCTAATCCCGTCGCCCTGCTGGTGGTCAATGCGGAGACCAACAACTGTAAGCCTCCGGTCCTTCACACGGACTTATAAGAGCGGGCTCCGGCGATGCCGCTGGAAACGGTGGTGTTCATAGCCCGTAGATGAGTCAGGGCGGACCTGGAGCTGGAGCTGGACATGCTACTGGATCGACAGCTACTAAGGCAGCCCGAGTGTCTTCTGTAGTCTGTTGCTAAATGATATTTTTTACGACAAAAAAAAAATGCGAAAACGGAGCAGAATAACAATTGAATCTCAACTTGATAGAGAGAGAAATTATTCAAGTTTTTATTTAAAAATTAGTTCCAATAGACATACAAAATAAAAATTAATTCAAAGTTATAGAGACTCTTAAAAATGTATTAATATGTTTAATTTTTTATAAATATATAATAGAAAGATAATATACATTTATTTTTAAATCTGGATGAACTAAACAAAAGGTCTTGGATTTTCCAAAGATAAATAACATTAAATAGATATTTATTTAGTATTTATTTATTTATAATAAATTGTTGTTCATATTTTCGTTGCCTAATAATTTATTAAAAAACTAAGCTAAGAAAAAATAAAATATCATACCGTTTTCGCATTCATAAAATAATCAATTAAGTCATCGGATAAGTTTTTCATGTCATCAAGTGTGCATAATTAAATGGTCGTTTTCCAATTTATATACTCCGCTAGATGGTAAGCTTGAGAATCTTTTAAAGTTGCACAGTTTTAGGATAAGTTGGTGTAGCTGGTTGTGGAGCAGTTTAAAATAGACAAGTTAAATGGGGGGCCCTTGGGCTGGTAGCAAAGTAAGCCAAAGATTTAATCTTAAAGTTCATCGAAAGACTTTAAAGAGCAGCAAATGAAATATCGTTTAATCAAAGACTACCGAAAAAGAGCCAAAAACTTAATGACGAGATATTACCATAGCCGAGACCGAAAAATTCCAAATAGGCAAATGATTCCATTGGAAATAAAACGAACAAAGTATTCACAAAGTAAACGAAACTCTAAAAATCGAATTAAATCGCAATGTGATTGTAAAAAAGTAAAATATAAAGGGTAAATGGGATAATTTGCATAACAATTCATAACAATAATCCCAATTGAAGCTTAATTAACCGTGTATGTGTATTTAATTTACATTGAGGAATTCGGTTTTTTGCACAAATCTGCAGCCATTAACTCAATTGTGCATTTACAGATAATAAACGACCCGAATGAATGCTAATCAAGTATTATAAATTTACTTAAATCGTTGCCATAAATATTAAATAGTGCGGAATAGTTAAGCAGCCAGGCGGGAATTACAATTACAATTACAATAACAATAGATCCTTGACGATTGTACAATGGATTCACAAACTAATATCAGAATTTATCATTGACATGAAAATTGTAAACAATAGCGGAAAGCAACTTTGTCGAATGTTTGTGAAAAGTAAACAATTCTTGATACTAATACTAGGCTTATCGGTACTTGTAATAAATTATTATATATTTATAGGTATTAATTGTCCAAGAAATACAGGAAATTGTGAGAAAAACAAAACCGGAGATATGTGTAAAATTTTTCAATTTTAAGTGTAACTTGATTGAAAGCAAAACAAATTGAAATGTTTGCTGTAAATGTTTGTTTGTAAGTGAATTTAAGTGCTTCAAAATGGATACAAAATAAACAATATTTTAAATGAATTCAAAAAACAGAAAGCATCTTTTTCGCTTCGTTAAAAAATGTATGAAACGTAAGTGTTTGTTTATTGCCATGGGAAACTCCATTGTTTATTTTGATTTTATCATGTCTCGACCCACTTCAATATTGCTTGCCAGGTCGTGTGTAAAAGATACAAATACATAAAGAGATGGCGAAAGGTTTCCATCTCAAATCGAAACAAATAAGCAATTGGGGCATGAGGAGGAAATCAAACAACAGGAAAATTGTCAGCATGAAAACGAAAACAAAAAACATTTTTCATGCTTCGTCTAATGTGCGAACATTTTTTTCGTTGAGTAGAAAACAATATAAAATAAACTTAAATCGAGACAAGAAACAGAGATGCAAGAAATGGCAAAAGAAAATTTAATGAAAAAGTCCAGAGCATCTAATGAAAGCTGCACAAAAACCCAAATGAAGGAAACGGAAAATCTTTAGCTGACAGGCGAGGAAATTGCACTGGCACTAGCACAGCCACTGGGAAAAAAACTGCCCAAAGGACAATGACTCTACGAGCAGATGGCCAATTACAAGAGCAAACCAATCCTGGAAGACATCGAGTGAGGCAAGAGTTTTCCACTGCCTTCCAATGCATTCTCGCTTTTACTTGATGCACTTGCTGAAGGTCATGTACTCGAACATAGGTGGCATATTGATTGCTCCCAAGGACTTCATTAGCAGGCAGACCAGGATCTGGAGCGGGGAATTATGGTTGGCCCTCCTGCATTCTGATGTTCCTGGCCAGATGCCATATGCCATCTTCGATGTCCATCTGCCCGGCAACTTGGATAGTTTTAATGGAAAATTGCAGACTGACTGATGCAAATCCCCTCCTTGCACTCGACACTCGGCACCCGGCCCTCAAGCTGCAAGTTGAAGTTTAAGGTCAGGCGAGAGCTGAAAAAGCACTTACTATGGAGCAGACAGACAGGCAACCTATTGCCATATTGATGGAGAATACTCGGTTGTCAGTTGAATTATGAAAACAGTTTTCCACCCAGCGTTTTCAAAAGGCGTTCTGTACATTTTCCAACTCAGTCGCAGATGAATTTGCGTAGAGTACACGACTTCAAAGCATTGCCCCTAAATCGTGCATATTTTGACCTAATTTATTTGCGGCTATATACGAAATCAAATTAATGCTTCACACTTAATAAATCGGACACTGAAAATGAACAGATAAAAAGGCATCCAGCTGAGCCCGATACAATTTGCCTACAAAACTAAAAATACAGGCGATCCGCTTTATAAATACATTAGCACCTCAATCAGTCGAATAATGACGTTGGCCAAACAAATACAGCCCAGCCAGGTATTTGAAATGAAATCCAAATGGAAAGCGTTTTTAAAAAGACCGAAAATATGTTGCCAGGTGGATTGTGCCAGATGCAAAAATAATATAACTTAACGGCGAAAAAAATAAACATTAAATGGGAATTTAAGAGAGCAATAAATTGAAAATGTGTTCATGAACATTCAGAGTACTTTCTGGTGGTTTGTGGTGAGGAAAAAAAATAGATTGTGGTTTTGAAATAGAAGGAATAATATTACTCTGCACAGTATGGAAAATCAGGCTCATCGATAAAGCAAACATTTAATTTAAATTCCTGGAAAGACACCCAAATCATTAGGGCCAACCACAAAAGAAGTTGAGTAACTTTGGGCTATCCATAATTTCCCCACTGACACTTGCAGGTTTTCAAGTGGGGCGGAAGTGGGCGTGTAAGCCTTTTTCCTACTCAAAAGCCAACCACCAAGGAAATTGCGCAAATTTTGCCACCAAATTGAAAAGTTCTTGAGCTCTTCCCCACCGCCTTCCTGCCTTCCGCTCCATTTGGTAGTGGCTTCGTTCTCGGTTTATGTTTTATGATTTTTCCCCTTTTGTTGCTGTTGCCTGATGATTGCCACGATTCCGATACTTGGCTGAGCAAATTGAAAGTTTTCCGCAATTTTTGTTTTGCGGCCACTCGAGCGTTTGGCATTCTTGCGCACTTAAAACTATTTTGAAATAGCCCTGCCATTTCGTGGCATTTGCAAATTGCTGCAAAGTCCCAAAGTCGTTGAGACGGACTACAAACTGTGAAGGAGCAGCTTTTCGGTTCTACTGGTAATTGGGACACAAAATGCACTTCCATCTGGCTTCGATTTAAGGCCAGAACGTGGTAATCTTCAATGACTCGGAAACAAATTTGATAAGCCCCTGTTGGGCCGAGAAACAAATTCGGGTGCTGGGGGGCATGTCAAGGAGATGAAGAAGCTGCCCCCGAATGATTGATGATTTAGTCACCCACCGAAAAAGTATTAACAACCAAGGTTACAACAAAATATAACATTTCTTGAGGAAATGTTTGAACAACTTTGAATGCTCTTTCTATTTTATTAACCAGTTTTTTGCTAAAAATTTTTAAATAAATATTAATTAAAACTAACTAAAAACTGAGTAAACGTGATTTAAAAAATATTTATATTTTTGTTTATTTTTCTAAAAATATTTCAAATGACCTTCATAGTCATTTAAACCTTCTGTTTTCTCCCCAAAAGACAAACACACAGCGGGCATAAAAGTCAAGCTAGAATCGATCAACATTTTTGTAGCCTGTTTTTTCAGCAAAGATGATGATGATGAATATGTAGTTGAAAAGCAGAGATCCAAGGGGACGAAGGCGCCAAATAGATGACGCACCCCCACGGTCAGCCATATTCTTTCGTAAACAACGCCACATGCCATGGATTCAAATGCTCCTTTCTCGTTCATCGTCCCTGTTCCGTTTTCCGGGTTCCTGGTCGGTTATTTATGCTTCGACTCTTTTCCCATAAAAATGCCTGAAATATGCTGCTCATATACATACACGATATATGGAGTGTTCTCCTACATTTAGGCGTCACCTAAGATGGAGGCGGACCCAGCATAGTCGTCCTGGCAAGAAAAAGTAAATTACTAGCCAGCGGGTAAGAGGCTGCTCTTCCTACTCTACTGTGACTACTTTCTTTTCCTTAAGGCATCACTGGGAAAAAAATATGAAGATGTCTAACAAAGATTTCAAAATTAAATATGCAATCAAGATATTTACATTTTAGTTAAACAAGGAACTAGTAAAAATGTATGTATATTTTATTTCAGAGTTTAAGGATAAGGATTTTTTCTTAATCCTGATTAAAAGTAAACTCTTGTTCTCAAAGGAATATTTTAAACAAATGAAAGGTCAACCAAGACCTTTAACCTTTAAGCGAAAGAATATTCATAACTTTAATACAGGTGAGAGCTTTTGGCTCAGTGTCTGCCTGTCCCAGAGTGGTCATCAATTATAACAAGTGCTCGGCCAGTACAAATTGAAGGCGTAAATTAGCCCAGACTCGGTCTACTGTCAGCCTTGGCTCAGGCTCCAGTGCAAAGCGCCACTCCCTTTCTCGAGTGGGTGTCAATTGTGCTTATTGAAAAATATGGCACGCTGTCGGGAATTGGCAATAGCCTCTAGGGAAACTGCGCCTTTAAGCCAACTTTGTTCCGGTAAGTTCCTGAAACACAACAAGGCGTTTTTCCCCAAGTCATGAAAGCCCACTGAAAGCCAACAAGGAATCGTTTTTCGTCTAGAATTTCAACGCCCTGAGATAGCATCTTAATTACCCATTCACATAAGCTTCAGGCAGGGGGTGATGTGATGATGGTGATAAAAGAAGATCCTGGGGAGAAGTCATTGACCCTACAGGACTAACCCAGCAATGGGCTGGCCCGTTCCTCTTTAATTTTGCACACAAAGTCTCTTGCTTGTTGGCACTTTCGGTTTTCACGAGCCACCTATTTGTGGATGAGCTGCGATTTAATGGAATTTTGGCGCCTTATCTGGTACTATAGGTATGATTTCCAGAAGAAACCCTGGTAGTTATTTAAACTGCAATCAATCCTTTTGGCTTTTAACTTTGACTTTCTTTGCTTTTTCAAGGCGACAAAACAATAACAATTTCCTGTTTGTGCAAACTTTTGGGCTTACACTTTCACTTCCCAGCCAGCAGATCCTTGCGGACCCGAGACCAGTAGGAAAACATTAATTACACAAGGCAAACACACACAAACACCGGAAAAGGAAGTAAAGGCAGGGCCTCACCTGCATGGCTGCTTTCAGGAGCAAGCAAAAGGGAGTGGAATGGAACGCAAACCTGGACAAACCCAGACAAACATTTGCGAACATTAGTTGCCCACTTTTCGGGACTTCCCCAAAGCCAGGCCCCACCATTTCCGCAGAAACCACCAACTTTTTCCTCCCACCAGGCAGCCAACCACCCAGCCAGCCAGCATTTCGGTGTGTAATTTGAGTTTGTTGTGTTTGCCCCGCTTTTATTTCTGTTTACTTTGTGCGGACATAGTTATTTATGCCTCCTCATCTGGCCCATTTCTGGTCTCCCTCTTTAGTTTCCTTTTACTCTGGGCTCTTTTTTTCTTTAGGGTCCTTGGTCCTTGGGCTATTTTTCTCTTTTTTCTTAGGGCGTTTTTTTTTCTTGACGACAGATGAGCGTTTCATTTTCTGGCCATAATTGTGGGCTGCAGACCACAAAGATTTGCCAATTGGCTGGCGAACAAGGTTTTATTTTTATCCCGAACAACCGAAGGAAAAAAGGCACGTGTTTTACCATTTTATTTTATTTTCTCTTACAGGGGAAAGTCTCCTTCGAGTGTTACCCATAATGAGCTTCTATTCGGGACTCACTCCACTCTAATGATGTGTTTGTATTTTCACCCAATGATTGCCGGAGAGTTGGCAATCAAAGGACGTTTTCCTGGAATAATGACACTTTGCTTTATTTAAATTACAACTGAAAGGGAGTACTGGTAGTGGGCGTAGGTTGATATATATATTTATTCCAAGTACTGCCAGATTTATTTTCAATCAAAATGAAGCATCGTATCTCTTTTTACTTCGATTTTAGTGCTTCGCTGCACAGGACATTTTATGTTTTGTGTTTAAAGAATTTGTGCCTCATGAAAGATTTAAAATATATTTATTTTTTGAGTGTCTTTTAAAGCAGGCATATCGAGTTCACAGAAATTTAGCCACTTTGTGGCAAGTTTGTTTGTGGTTTCATTCTGCCTTTTAATGCCAAACTCCATTACCAGGCTTGCACTTGCGAGTGCCGCCCCTCAGTAGAATCCAAGTAAGCCTAAATTAATTAAATGTTTGCTTTTACAGTCTCCATCTAGTCAATTGCAAATGGGGGAAAAAAAAGAAAATGTATCTTAATGCTGCTTACTGCTTCCAAAGCCAAATGAATCCATGGCCAAAAATGGGTCACAGAAAGTTTTCGCCTTCTGTGAATTCGAAATTAAAAAACGAAACCCAACGGGAACCATCAAAAAAAAGGTGAGCCGCCCAAATCATTTTGACATCGTGAGCACAAAAATATGCAAAAATAAATGGGAATTCCCCCTAGCTGGCGGAAAGAAGCCAACAATCATCCGCCATCTCGCCGAAAATGGCCACCACTCCGACTTGGCCATTAGTCATTATTGACACATTCTTTCCGCCTTTTTCTAGCTCTGAATGCCCCCGGGTCCAAAATCGCTTTGCACTTTTTTCCGTTTATTTTTCTTGGCCCAAAACGAAAGTCAGAGGCTTTATGCCCCAAGTCGTGTAGCCCGTAAGTGATATTTCCGCTTGGGTTAACATATTGTTAACATTTTTGTTTTTCATCCGCATAGTTTGGACGTTTCCGGTTTCCGACTGATCTGGGCATGATAGGTATCAGCATTGTTGATATCGTATAAAAAAGTGTCTAATATGCTTATAAAGTATATTATAAATATTTCAGTTTTTCCTTAAAGTTATTCTTTTAAATGAAACATGAATGGAAAAGTCTTATCCTTTTTCCATTGTCTTCTCTCCATTTTTTCTTTCGGATATGTGAGAAAAAAAATGGACACAAAAGGGCAACAGACAACTTGGCATCGACCAGGGCTTTATGTGTGCGGAAACGGGTACGGGCCGGATCCGGGAATGTCTGCCACTCCGGCGGTGTCTGTTTGCAGGATTACAGGTCAATGATGTATGTTGTTAATTTGCCAAACAGCGGCAGCAGCATCGAACACAAATGACTGTCGAGATGAATGTGCTGGAAGAGAAGGTAGAGTCCTGTAGTCCTGGAGTCCTAGAGTCCTGGACTTTCTTTTCTCTTTTCTTTTCCTTTGTGGTCAAGCCTTTTGATGTTTAATTTACAAGCTTCTGTGAACAAAGAGCTGTTAATGAAGCAAAAACCACGAACAAGAGATTCTCAGATGGTTCTTCTCAAAAACAACTCAAGTGGAAATAATTAACTAAAAGACAGGAGCTAAGCTAAGTTTTAAAAGAACAGGGGTTTTGTCGAAAAATCAAACATTAATAATATTTATACAATATTTCCCAAATAGAGATACATTTCAATTTTCAGTACTTTACGAGGCAAAAACTTTTAGTTATCTTAAACTTCGCAAGAGCTACAGTAATTTAGGTATTGTTTACCCTTGTTATTTTGTTGCTTGGAATTTTTGTTCTTGTTTGCATTTCCCGGAACGAACCTCCATTTAAACTGCTGTGCCCCCGAAAAACTAAAATAAATAATAGCAGGAAAAAGGCTTAGCCCCCGTATCGCAATCAGGGAATTCAATTCCAGCAAAAACTCAATTCGTTGCCCCAAAATCAAAGGCAACAAAAGAAACCGCCAAGTAAACAACAACAATAAGAGGTTCCTCCAAAGTAAACCATAACCAAAGTTGAGTCAATTGCTGAGCCCGTTTTATTTGCCCGAGCCCGAGCCCCCCAAAAAAGTGAAAGTTGAGTCTCGCTGGGGCGCCACCCGAGATTTACCTTCTGTTGTCCAGGTTAAGGATTTAGAATAGCGCCCGTTTCGATGGAGATATTTCAAGTAATTAAATGTACAGCTGGCTGTGTCAAAATAATAATTAAGCTGACAGCATAATGAGAGGTCCCTACTCAAGGTCCTTTGCTTACATTTTCACCATTGTTGCTCGAATAAATGGGAATTGATTGAGCCAAAAGGTAGAGAGGGGCGTGGCTGCATTCACTCCGCCTGAAGCAGGCGGAACTAATTGAATTTGCCAGCAGGAAAATTAGAAAATAGGTGAGACCTCGAACGGGGGCGTCAAGGTGCGAAAGGCCGCAAGCGGAGGTGCCTTTGATTGCTCCGGCCAGAAAATCAAGAGGGCCAGAAGAGAACGGGCAAAAGGAGCCAGCCACTGGAACTTCGAAGGAGTCAAGGACTCGGTATCAGAAAGTATAGCTAAGGCGAAATTCCAGAGCTGCCAGCTGAAAGGATTGCAAATCTGCAGATGCAACCCCAAATGTGATTCAAAAAGAAAGAACTATATAAAATTTGCAAGATTTTCAATTATTTCTGCTTCTGATTGAAACATGTACTGAGAACTATTATTATTTAGTTGAAAAGATACAATATATGAAAGTATATTTACTTTAAAATTTCCCAAAACTAACTTGATTTTTTTGAAATACTTGATATATTGTAAAAAAGAGCTTCGAAATATTTAAGAATCTGTTTTTTTTATTGTGTATGATTTACGTAGCTCTCAGATTATATTTTCATTTCATTGACAGCTCTTCGATACCAGAGCTATTTTTTGGCATATGTGGTATCGTTTTCCCAGCATATCTGGAAATTTGAGAGAGACCTTTTCAATTGATTGTTAATTCCGATGCCGAAACCCTGTCGGATTCGACTTTGATCTCCTGCAATTTACCAGATTGTTTGGAATGTCTTCTGTGTGCCATCTGAATAAATGCATTCTCATTGGGCTTGACAAATGTTGCATGCAACCGGATTCAGATTTACATCCATGGCACAAGGCACAATTCGCATATATCAAATTTCGATGAGTTGCCCACAAATATGAATCGAAATGCATGCATGTATGTATATTTCTGGGCATGCTAACAATAATACTGTAATTCTGGAGAAATCAAATGCAAATACTTCATACTACGACAGCTTTGGGGGTATGAATAAACGAATGAAAATCTTTACCAAATATTTGTGTCTGGGATTGGGTTACATTGTCCGCCCAGCTCAGGTCAAGGGAAAAGGGTATACAAACTAGGATCTCTCCCCGGAGCAAAGTAAACGTTTCAAATTTAAAATGAAATCTGCTTGTTGTTTTAGTTCTAATGAGCTTTTGGCTTTATTAAATCAACAGAAACAAAAATATATAATAAATAACGAAAAAAATCCGAGGGAAAAACTAGAAACTATATGAATCCACTTAGTGCAGCTTTATTAGTGTTCGCCTTCGGCTATGTCTGCTAAATGGATACATAGGATTTGTTGAGAGTTCTAGAGTCGAGGGGCTTGGGGTGGATACTATCTGTAGAGGCAATATTTTGGCAAACATTTTCAGCTGTCGGGGGCAACTTTTGAATAATAATTGAGAATAAATAGTCGAGTGGCTGATGCAGCTCCATAGAGTGCATGCTGAAAATTGAAATGTTTAGAAACTAATTCAGAAAAGTGAAAGCGGATTCATGTTGTGGTCAAGAGTTGAAAGTGGGATTTATGAGAGGATATTTAAAAAGAACAAAAAAGAAAAGGATTTTATTAAAAATATTTTGGATTTGGGATTTCACTCAACAAAATAAGATGAGTGCATAGTACTTGAGCGTAATGCCTAAAGTCTGACATCAAAAAGCAGAACAAATTGGCATTAGGTACATCACACAGTCATCAAAAGTACATCAGCATAAAATGGATCCTTTCATCAAAGATTCAATTTGGTAGAAAACGTCTACTGGAGACATTAACAAAACCGACCACACGAGCCAATTTGCGGCTTTTGCTTGCCACCAGGTAAACTTTGCGCCAACACTCCTCCTCTGTCGTACCGCAACACCACTTAGCACCATCCAGGTGGCAACTTCAGGGTGGTGGCCCTACCTGCCCTCTTCACGTGCCCCGTAAAATTGCGGCAGCTTCAACTCATTAAAAGTGGAGGGCTGGCAGAAGTTGCGTCAGCCCGCAGCACGTTCCATTTAGATATTTTTTCGGACATTTCTCCCAATGCGAAATGCAATTAGATGTCACCTGAATAGCCGACTGTCGGCTGCCGGCTGCCTGTGTGATTTTGTGTTGCATAAATTAGCAAAGGGGCTGGAAAGGACCCCAGCAGCACAATAGCAATTACACACAAAAGTTGTCCACTAAAATTAAGCATTAAATTTGATGGCACCAAGCAAATGGTAACTTTTTAATTGTCTGTGATATTTCAAACAAGTGGCACGGCCACAAAGCAGGTGAAAAGTTCGGGGTGTACCGGTTATGTGGCATAAACGTGGAGCCTGCCACACAATGTCAATGGCACACTTTGGCCCATTGTGTGGTCATTTTTGATAACCAAAAATGGTTGCCACAAAGCTGGGGATGTGCCTCCACAGTTGGAGGCAGCAAATAAGGGCCACGATTAAAGGTTTGTATTTTCTGTACATATTAACATTTTTAAAGAGTGTACTATAGTAAAGAAACTAAGAAGTGTAGTACCATTTTGCATTCGTAATCACAAAGAAACTAGATTATCTAGTTTAACATAAGATGAAGTCACTTCCTTAGCTCTAAAGAGCAGCCATGTTTATAGCAACTCAAGCAAACATAAATAAGAACATGATCTACCTTTCCGCCTTCCTGCAAACGTGATGTTTCGTTTTATTATAATGAAATTTAAGCCAAGTGGCTTACGAGCTGACGTTGATGGACAGTTTCGAGATGGAGGGAAAGGACTAAGGGGGACAGGATATAGCCAGACTCGAATGGTAGTAAGACAGATGTTGGGTGGCACTGCACTTGTCAAAGTACAAACTGGAGCGAAGGAGCAGTCTGCAGTTGGAACACCCAGTCGAGGTTCAGAGCCCTGAACTTGACAGGAATGATCCTAAAGTGGCAGAAAGTCAACTCTGTCGGGCACATCCTAAGTTCCAGAACGTAAACTCATCCTCAAGCCCTCGTTTGCTAATTAAGTCCTCGGCCAATGGTTCTGGTCTTTGAACCGAGAACTCATCGAGGTATAAACTTGATGCGGCTGGATATCACTTTGTGCGTCGCTGACACATGTGGCGTCTGGGGTCTAGACTTTGGGTGAAAAGATTTGCATTAACACATCTTGGTGTCCCGGTTGACAAGCCTTGTGCACTTTCAGGCACAAATTCATTTACATTTCGACAGAATTTAAATTTATTTTATAAAATTATAAATCTCCTAAAAGCTTACTAATTGCTAATGCTCTCATATTATAATCCCTGCTTAAAATCATAACTTGGGAATCCCAAGTATTTAGTTTTATTGCTCATTAAGGGCAAGTAGGGATTGGGCCTTTTGTCTCGAGCTCGTCTAGACCAATTAATAATATTCCGTGTCAAGTGCTAAATTAGACAAAAGCAGCCAAAACGAAGGAACGGCTACAAAATATACGCAAAAATAAACCAAATAAATTCGCTGGCATTTGTTTTACGCTAAAACGAGAAAAAAACTGAAAAGTGAGTCCAGAGCTGAAGAACCCGGCTTTGTGTTCTCCTGGCACCACCGAAAAACTGAGATTAATACGCAGATTACGGCCAAGTTATAATTAGTGGGTGTTCGAAGTGGAAACAGGGGGCGAGTCGAGTAGTAAATTGAGCTGTCAGAGGAGTGGAGTGCGAATGAAAGGCGACCCTGAGATGGGTTCGCCTGGCTTCGGTTCAGTTCGTGGCCATCATAGAGGTCTGGGTCAGCCTGCGGTTCACCCCCATCTCTCAGGCAAATTGATTTGGCCAAATGTTTGCTCAGCATTCAAATATTTAGGCAATTAGGAAACTGTTTTTAGGGCCATAAACATGAAATACTCAAGAAGCACGTCCTCGAGGTGAACTAAGCACAGTGGTCTATTGAAAACTTCTATTATATTTAAATTAGTTTAACTCCGTTACTAATTATTTTATCTTAAGAATATAAAAGCCTCGAATTCTTGTATAATGAAACCATTTTTTTATTTGAAATGAGGAGCTATGGGACTATAAGTATTTATTGACAATTAAACCACTGTTTCAAGACTATGAAAATTGCGTGTAATTGCTAACCGAAAAGCGAAACTTGGTCTCAATGCCAAGCCAAATGGCGTTTTATTTTCGTTACGGTACGAACTCAATTAGCTTCCGTGCGTAGCGTAATTAAGTTGTTGCCACGCCCACTTCGATAAGCCAAGCCGCCACTGTCCCACCACCCACTATTCCTCCTGGAGATCCACCTGATGGCACCTAGCCATGTGTATGCAAAAACATTAGACGTAACATTTTGGCTCCGGCTTAAATTAATTTATCACGTGCCGAAATAAAGTAACTTCCGCAGGTTCTGGCCTTCTCCATGTTTCCCTGTTCCCCTCGACGCGTAATTAATTGAATTCGAGGTGGAGGAGCCCCTACAAGTACCACGGAAACTTTAGCTTAAGTTGGATGTTTTCGTTTCAACAGACATTAAAGTCAAACTTAAAGTTTAAGTTTCATTTTACCGAAGGCTGCAACAAAATACAAAGGAAAGAAAGTGGGTGGCGCTGCAAAAGGCAGTGGAAAAACCTATCCGCTTTCACATAATGACTCCTCGCTTTCGGCCCACTTTTGTCGTTAACCATTCTGCCGGGTAATTATATTCCCATGTAAGCTGCAAGCAGTAAGAATCACTCAAGTAATAAGTCTTTCCCAGCTGCTGCTTTTTAAAGATACTATCCGGAAAGGAGATTGTAAAATATTCACCAGAAACTGCCGAAAAAGAATCGGGAAAGAAGTTATTATACAACTTTTCAGAAACAAGTTTTTTTTAAAGGTTAAATTAGGGTTAACTGAAGGTAACATTTTTAAAAAGGTAACATAATTATTTTTACCATTTTCCATTCGGTTTGAAGTTGATTATAGTTTTAATTCGATCCGCGGAATTCCTTTTCTTCATCAGTTGCGTAAAAGATAGGATGTTCACTATAAAGAGTATGAAAAGCTTAACAAAACCTACTTTACGAGTCTATTAAGATGGTTTAATACTTTATGAAATATTTTAGTGTATCTGATCTTAGCTCGCTTTAAATGCAATGCAAGGAAAACAAACACGTGTTGATGGCAGGAAAATGTATTGCCAAGAGCAGACTAGCTTCTGTCACGAATTCCGGCGAAGGTGAGAGAGCAAACAAATTTAAGAGGCACTTCGGAAAAGGGAAACGCAAGTGAAAAGTGCGTATCAATTTCCCTCAATGTGTAGTTAATCAAGGGGTGGTATGGGCAAAGAAAGTATGGTGTGCAATTGGGATAAAGTCGGATGGATGATGATGATGTGGCCCTCCCCTGGAGCTTTCGATTCGTTTGGCATACAAATTCAAACACAAATGTAATTTAAATTGCTGAGAGAGACTTGAGAGCGGAAGGGAAAAAGTGGAAATGTGTGTGTTTGTCGACTGCTCGTTTCGCTTGTTTACCATCAAGTATACGCCAAGTGGGCTGCACAATCGGAATAGGTCAGTGGAGAAGAGTGAAACGAAAGCGATGGAGTTTACATAAGTGATTAGAACCTAGTATTTCAACCGTTAAATCACCATATCAATTGGAGTATCCGATTGCTATGAATTCCGCCAGCCGGCCAGTATAAATAGCCGACTAAAACACCAAAATTATCAACCGACACTATCGAAAAGATGAACTTCGCACACAGCTCGATTCTGCTGCTTTTGGGCCTGGTCCTTGGCGCTGTCAATGCTCAGATTCCCACCAGGGAAGACTCATGGAAGGATAAGGCCTGTGGCCCAGGCAGATACTACCATGAGGCACGCAATACGTGTTGGCCTTTTTAAACACTATAAAGGACCTTACATAGACTTTATAGCGGAGTGTATTTTAAAATATTTTGTTTATATGAAATAAAGTTTCTATAGAACATCAATGATAAGTGCATATTTGTTATATTTGTCCTAGAACTTCGAGCACCATTATTTAAAATCAAAAACTTGTAACACACTTTTTTAGGCACTTTTCAGACTTTTTCAAAGGGAGGGTATTATAATTTTGGTCAAAAGTGTGCAACGCAGTAAGAAGACCTTTCTGACCCTAAGAAATATTTATATTCTTGATCAGGGTTGATATAAGCATGACCGTTTGTCCTTCTGTCCGAAAGTTGAGATTTTCTATGAATTCTATGTTTTGCAATATAAAACGATACCAAATTTCATAAGGATCGGCCGACTGTATCCTATAGCTACCACGATAGGAAATTACCCATATTTCGTGTTTTTGAAGATAGAACGTTGGAACTTCCCACAGATTCTATTTTTGGTCAATTAATCCAACCTAAAAAATTTCATAAGGATCGGCCGTCTATATTCTATAACTAAACGATTGGATATTGTATTTGGTAAAAATACCAACTTTGTTTTTTTGGAAGGTACTTTTTTTTTAAATTTTATCTTCTAATAAATTGGTTTTATTATGATATGCTCATAAGGATCGGCCAGCAATATCCGACATATCAGGCTATATCCGGCTCCGCCAGAAGTTAACTTTCCATTCTTTTTTTTTGTTCAAATTACCATATCTGTTGGTGGAGACTTTTCTGATCGATTGATACATAATTAGAAGAAACTTTTCGAAGCGATTGAAAAGTTTCAATTTCAGCAAATTAAAAACTATCAGATATATTGTATGCATTCTTGGCTTTTCGTCTCGCCTAATACACGGAAGATCTCATTATGGTATACCTTTCCAGTCTTAGAACTTTTAACTACTAAAGCATAGCACCATTCCATTCCGAATCAAGCATGACAAAAAAAATTTAAACACTTTTTCCGCATGGTTTAATAAACAATTAGGATAAATTTATTTTGGTTAAGTTTTTAAATCTTTCAGAACATAGCATCTCAATCGTTAAATCACCATATCAAATGGATTATCCGATTGCCATGAATTCCACCAGCAGACCAGTATAAATAGCCGACCGAAACCCCAAAATGATCAACCGACACTATCGAAAAGATGAACTTCGCACACAGCTCGATTCTGCTGCTTTTGGGCCTGGTACTTGGCGCTGTCAATGCTCAGATTCCCACCAGGGAAGACTCATGGAAGGATAAGGCCTGTGGTCCAGGCAGATACTACCATGAGGCCCGCAATACGTGTTGGCCTTTTTAAACACTATAAAGGACCTTACATAGACTTTATAGTGGAGTGTATTTTAAAATATTTTGTTTATATGAAATAAAATTTCTGTAGCACATCAATGATGAGTGTATATTTGTAATAATATATCGGACTCCATCGAAAAGATTAACTTCGAACACAGCTCGACACAGCTGATGTTGGGAAACAGAATCCACCAGGAAACAGAAACTTTAGTCTTAACCTTATGTCTATTTAATTTTTTACATTTTTGTTATGAAAAAATGGTTTTAACTCAGCTAAATACCTTCCCGGCCTTAACATATTAGAAAAATCTAAGGCTGGCAGTATAAATTTTCGCATGATTTGGACAAATATAAGGACATATGCAATCATATATTTTGGTTGAGTTTTTAAATCTTGAAGAATCTAGAATTTCAATCGTTAAATCATCATATAAATGGAATTTTGAGTTATTAATACTGATAATGATAAAAAATAAGAAATATAAAATTTATAAAAATTTACCATGTCCTAAATAGACTTGCAATACGTATTTAAATATTGATTTTTATACTGAAAAGAAACTCTAGTATGTTGGTCGATACAAGCAGGGCCGTAGCTAGCATGGGGCAGGTGGGGCGGTGCCCCAGGGCCCCGAAGGGAAGGGGCCCCGCCGGGACAAAAGACTTCCGTATAGGGGGCCCAAAATTTACTTGTTGCCCCAGGGCCCCCGAGGCTCTAGCTACGGCCCTGGATACAAGTATATTGAAAAAAGGCGGAAAAAGACTCCTCGAAAGTATAAGACTCCAAATGTAAGCCTCCTTTTCCTTCCCAGTTCTTTTTAATTAATTCACCCCGTACAAGCACACTTTTTCCGCCCCAGGAAGTCGGGGGCATAAACCAAGTTATGCCTTATTAATTTTGCATGCAGCCGCCATTGCATGCAAACATGTGCATCCTTCTTGAGGCTTCCTGGGAACTGGAAGTCGTGAAAAGACGGGATGATGAGCAACAACTCATCAGGAGAACTTAAAGCCTGGCCTGCAGATTCAAGGCGTTTTCATGCGGGCTCTGAGCTGTCGCTGGCTACTGCGAACTCAATCGGTTAACTGTCTGACATACACAGTTTTTATTGCAAATATTTATTATCTGTGGGCAGTCGTTGGACAGCCAATAAAACAGTTTCATGTTTGCCTCAGGAGCGGAAATTTTATTTACCTACGTGGTGGAAGTTTTCCGTTTCATTTTTTTTTCGCATTATTTCAATACAATAATTTTACTATTAATTTTTTACGCTACCGTATTTGCATTTCGTTAAATTTCAATTATTACACTTTTTTGTAACACAAATGGAACATTTTGATTTTCTTAACATACATACCTAAAATACTTATCAATTTGTATGGTCGTAATAGTAGTATTAATAGAATTTATTTCCCAATAAAGCATTGGAATTACGATGAGCAGCCACTAAAATGAGTTTACTCAATGAAATTATATTTACATTTAAATGTCAGTAGATTCCACTTAGCCCACAAACACACCTCAAGAGCTATTCCATCAGTTGGAAATTCAACAAGCGATCTAATATTTAAGCTTCTGTTTTATGGTCATCGACAAATGTCCAAACATTGACAGGCATTGTGACAGCCAGCAAAACCAACAGGGCAGGGTTATAGTGCCAGCTAACCCTTGAATTCGTCCGGCCTCGTCCTGCGGACAACGTCACAAATTAGTGCGTCACACTAGAGAGGCATCCTTCCTTCCTTTCGTTCCCTTGACTTTTCACCCAAACAACCCAGCAATACAAACAATGCATAAATTGTAACGAGCTTGTCAGGCGATAGATATAGTCAAGGCAACAACATCGACATCGACATCGACGCTTCATTATATAATTGACTCCCTGATGCCAGGCTGTTGAGCAGTTTATCACTTTGTTGTTGGCATTGACGGTGGCGCTAATAATGGACAAGTCTGCCCTCGATATGAGGGCCTGATTATGATGATGATGCTATGAAGTCCGTCTGTATGAACTCCAGTTTGCCAGCGTGACTCCTGCGCACGTGGCGTATGAGTAATCTTGTAAAATGGAAAGGATTTGAAATTGAATTTCATATCATTTAATTGGAATTTCTCTGGGTTTTTAATCTGAACATGTTTAAAGAATATTCTTTTAAAATATTCACAGAAATTTCTAATAGAACTACTCTTTTAAACCAATTTTGTGGTTTCTCAAGTAGGGCCAATCACCCATTTCTTGGCAAAAACGGTTTTTTTTGTAGGTTTAATAAAATTTCTAGAATAAGAGCTTGTTGAAATGTAAATTATAAAAATGTGGTCCTTGGCTACAAGTTTTTCATTTTAAGTGACATTGATTTCCAAAGTTCAGCTAAGGTCAAGTTTGAACAGCACACACCTGAATTCTGACATCACCTCCGCTTTTGTGCATTTCCAAAATTCCACAAAAATAAAATAAAAAAAAGCTTTAAGCCACCAAAATATGTTTTCCTTCCCAGCCCAAGAAAAAGGAAACTTTGGCATTGGATTCCCGCAAATATTTGGACAACGAACCTGCGAACTTCCTGCTAATCTTGCCGAAAAGTTTTCTTATGTCACGACCATATATCAAGAAGGTTCGTCGTCGTGTGTCGGCGGATTTCAAGCAACGTGACTTGCCAAAGGTCCTTGAGTCTTTGTTGAAATTACAGGCACACACACACATTTTTTTACGAAACATTGGTTACATAATTGAGCTCCAGAATAACGTTTAGTAATATACCTAAGGGTTATAAAATCCTTATCAGAGTATTTAAAAGTCTTTATTGAAAGAAAATCTGATTACCACTCATCGTCAATCGGAAATTTAATCCGTTTACTTGGCAATTGGGTTGAATGTTTTTGTGTGGATTCTTTGGTTTTGCGGCTCAATCATTTTAATGGCAGACTCGTGTTAGGCTTTGTTGGATAATTTATTCCACAGACACATCCACTCAAACTGGCACCCACACAGAGACACGTGCTGAATCCTCAATCCTTTTGCCACGTTCACTTAGTAAAACAATTGCCATAAACCAGAGCTCGATTTTTCAACAAAATTTTGTTTGATTAACGTTTTTTTGTCGATTGCCGAGCATTAAAAATTAATTAAAAACTGCGCAAAACCCAACAAATGAAATGCAAATATTTCTCTGTTATTTGTTCTTCTGCGGCATTTCAGTTAATTGATCGATTCACGCTCTGGTAAATATTTAATTTGCTTAAGCTTCATTTTTGTATGGAATTGAAAATTGTTGATTTTTAAAAATGTCTTAAAACTGCGATAATTTTTGTTTCAATTTTAAAGAATATTTTTGAATGCGATTGGTAATTTTCTGCTAGAAGAGTATTGGCATAAAAGTTGCTTAAATGTGACATTTATTAAAAATTAAATAAATCATGTTTAGCCCGAAGTCATTAGAGTAAGGTATTATTATTCATCTTCTATTTTATGCGACCATGAAATTCATGGAACAATGGAACAAATTAGAGCCTGGCACATAAAATTTCTTGTACATACAGAGATATTTTGATATTTGGAATGGGAATAAGATATGTTCTATATGCGCATACAGCGTTCAACTTTTCGCGCGAAACTTTAAATGAGATGTGAAAACGAGCAAAATCAGAAAAGCAAAGCACAAGCAGAGCAAAAGCAAAAGGCTGCCAAGTGCTGGATGCGACAACCAAAGTTCGAGGATGCGGAAAATCCATTTATCATATGGCTGCTGTCTGCATCGGAAACTTGTTTTTTGATTTTAAATATTATTTTCCTTTTTTTTTCTACAGAAAATAGTAACTATAGACACTTGATGTGCGATATTTACATGACAAAAACTGGCGGCAGGTGGAAAAAATATTTGATGACTCCACAGTTGGCATTTCGATGGCATCGCGAAAAGCATGAATGGCGAATGGAGAATGGCGGCATATTTAAATTACATGTCCTATCTATGAATATGCGCAGCGGCACGGCACTATGTTTTCCCCACAAATATGTGTATTGTGTGCCTTGTTTGTGCTGTACATCACTGATGATAATGATGCAGGATCATTTGTGTTATGTGCCTTTATGTGCTCATGTGTGCGTGAAACTTAGCCAAGATACGGGAACAATAACAAGGACAACGCCAGAAGGACGAGAAGGATATTTTGGAGGGCACATGCACTTATGAATATTTATGTCGGCGCCAGTTTACGGCTCTCAAGGCTTGGATGGGATGGGAATGAACAGAAATTGAATGATTTGCGGCAAGTTGTGCAATAAAATTAATAAAGTTAAGTAGAGTAGCTAAGTGGGGTTAACCACTGTTTTCATTTTATTTTACAAATATATATTTACAAATTTACCAACATAAAAAAAATAAATTATATATCAATAAAGAGAACATGATTTTAATCATTTAATTACATTTGTTTTTAACCCATAACACTTTCATTACTCGGAGTCTCGTTATTCTACTGCGAAAGCCTTCAAAGAGTTTCAGACGATAGATGCCTTTGGTCTGAAAGTAAAAAAAAGAATAAAAATCGTATAACTCATACTTATCATCAATTAAAAACCCTTAAATTTAGATAATGGATAGTAATTCACACAATCATTCAGCCATTCATGAATTGTTACAAATCGCTTTGTATGCTGTCATTATGCGCGCATTACAGGCTGTCAGATAGTGATAAAAAAAAGCAAATTTTTTTCACCTGGCATTCGCAGTCATACACATAAATCACCACAAAGTGCAGCTGTCATGTTGACCACGTCAGGCCTCTTAACGCATTCAGCTCCCGTGTCCTGTCCTGGCCTGGCCTGCTCTGTTGGAGTCCTGGCCCATCCTCCGCCTATACGATCGGGTCTGGTTTGGTTTGCTGTTGGTTTGGCCAGAAACCATGTCAAACTGGCCAAAGTCCGGCCGCAAGCCACACAAACATCCATCGAGAACATGCAACAAATTCCACAATAAAATCGCAAAAATCATTTAAAATATATTCGTACATGTTCGCCGAGCAAACGCCTGTCACTGTGGCTTACCAAGCAAACAGAGCCAGCTCCGCCACCCTTTCAATCTGTTGCCGCCGTCATGTCACCAAATATTGGAATCGAAAGCCAAACGAATCGGTTTCTGGTGACATTCACTCGCTGCCCGGTCTGTGTTTGCATCAAATTCGATTTTCAAAATTTACTTTAAAAACCAAAACGTTGACTGACAAAATAGACACGCCTCTTGCTGTGCTAATAGAAGTTTTTTTTATCTGAAAACTAAACAACTTTTGGTGAGAAATACATTTAAATTCTATTTAATATTATTAAAGCACATAACCCAAAGCATTTTAAAGTTTAAAAGTTTCATCAAAATCTAAAAATGTATTGGTCCTGATAAAGATAATTAAATTTTTTTAAACAAAAATTTGTTTTTAGATTAAGATGCAGCTTTATCATTTGTTTTATTTTTTAAACATTCAAATTAGTCTCCAAAATAAAATAAAGTTGATTATTATTGCAATATTCTCCCAACCTAAATTGAATTATATTTGAGTAAATATTTTTTAAAGTCAACAAAAACTGATTAGAACACAAAGGCGATAAGTGACTGGTTGTATTTTTCCAGAACTGATATTATAAAAGTTTAAATACCCTCGCCAATAACTTATTTATTAAAAATAATATTTTTTTAATACGAAAGTTAGAATTTGGTCTGCATAAAGATAAAATTTAAATAAAGATTTTAATTTAGAATTTTTTTATAATTAGTTCTAATTTATTAACTATTGTGATATTCCCAAAAATAAAACAAAGGGTATATTCTAAGGTAATCTCTTGGGGAATAATATTTAACTCAGTAGCCGTTCAACTGCCAACGTGATCGAATCTTTGGAAGTAACATACAGTCACAGTAACATACTCACCCAATGAATCGTCAGATTCTCATCGGCTTCGCCACATGGCTCCTGGCAACATGTCCTGGATCCAGTTGCCACAGCATCGGCAGTGTGAACAGCATCAGCAGCATTAATGTGAATAATGCCACGCAGAATCTTCCCGAGGTTCGGGGCAACAAGTTCCTTTACTTTGGCTTCGGAAGCAACATGCTAGCCAAAAGAATTCACATCCAGAACCCTACTGCAGTAAGGATTGGGCCCGTCCTGCTGGAGGGATATCGTCTTGACTTCGCCTTTGAGTCGGAACGCTGGGACGGAGCAGTGGCGACCATTGTGCCCACTCCGGGAGATAGTCTCTGGGGTACTCTCTGGGAGATCGACCTCAGCAACCTGCCTGATATTGACAAGTAAGATATATACTATTATTTTGGAATTATTGGCTGATTATCCATTATTACAATCCCAGCCAAGAAGGCGTACATTTGGGCATCTATGAGCCGCGTACCGTCTACGTAAAACGTCCAAATGCATCAGAATCGATCCCAGCCCGTGCCTATTTGCTGATCCAGCAACCGGAGACCAATCTCTACGAGTTGTCCCAAGAGTCCGTTCCTGCTTCCCGGCAGCCATCGAAAACCTATCTCCAGTGTCTGGTCCAGGGGGCCATCGAGAGTTCCATTCCGGAGGAATACGTGCAGCGGTTGAGGGGCATCAGACACAACAATCGAGTGGCCAGTAAGCTGGAGCAAGACCTGGAGCTGAAAGATGTCCAATTGTGAATAAGTAGCATATGGATAATAAAAGAACCGATGAGACGCTAAGTCTAAATCTTTTATATTATAATTTGCAACTCAGTTTTAAGAATTTTAATAAATTTTTTCCAAAATAAGAAAATTTAACATTTTTTGGAAAATTTTTCTTTCATCATGGTTGCAGTCTTTACTTAAGTTTTAACAGTTTTTCAATACTACTTCCCAAGTTTCAAACCAAACAGCAAGCTTTATAATATTAGCCGGAACCTTTATACGATGGAGCAAATAAATATAACTCTAGAAAATTAAAAAATAAAAAAAATTGTTAAATATATGTATGTAGATAAAGAATAAAATATACTAAAATATAGAATAATATATAATTAATCTAAATTTAAGCGATCAAAGAAAGAAATAATAAAAGAAGAATACCTACTCAATAAAGGAAGTTAGTATCTCATTTTCCAAGCCCTGGCATTGTCAATGAAAAGTTCTGAACTTACATATCACTCACTCTCTGGATCACAACGTTGTGTTTGGGTTTATCAGTCTGAGAGTTCTCTCCCAGCTGTCCAGCAGAAACGTGTAAACAAAATTAATTCAGTTAAGTGACGTGTACATTCCCCAAAACAATTTAATAAAACAAGGTACAAATATAATAGAAAAATAAATAAAATAGTGATAATATACAACAATAAATATACAAGGTAAGTTTAGTTCAAAACAAAGAAAAAATTCCTAAAAGAGCAATAAACCTTGGGTATTTATTTTTGTGGTGACACAGCTGATTTGATTTACAATGCAAAAGCTCAAAAGCTTAAATATACTAGATTTTTTCGGCATTTTATATTTGTAAATTTTTAAGTATTAAGAAAAATATTAGAGAAACATAAAAAACAAAAATTTATATAGGTTCCAAAGTTAAATTTTCAAAAAGAAAAGGAATTTTCAATCGTTTAATTTTTTTTAGCCAAGTTCTAAACCACTTATCAACTGCTTCCTTCACAAACCTTTTGCAAGCAGTTTACAGTTTGGGAGGTTTTGAATCATTGCTAACTGCGCCGAATGGCTTTAAAACTTATACACTTTATATTAAATGTTTTTTTTTTATAAAAAATGTTTTCAGACAATATACTACCTCAATTATGGCTAGCACATTTTACTATTTTGGTTTTGGCAGTAACATGCTGGCCAGCAGGATTCACATTCAAAATCCCACAGCCAAAAGGATTGGAGCTGGTAAATTGGAGGTAAGAAAATATTATATTTCACTAAAATTTTAAATAAAATTAAAAATCTGGAATTTATCCCGCGTTTATAGAATTATCGCTTGGATTTTCATACAGGATCGAAAAACTGGCTCGGGGCACCCGCCACTATCGTGGCCACACCCGGATCTCATGTCTATGGAGCCATCTGGGAGATCGATATGAAAAACCTCAAGGATCTGGATGAGTATGAATACTTAATTGTACCACATTAAGAAATACTAATTCTTGAACCTCTATTACAGTCAGGAAAGTGTATCCGATCGCGTCTACATTCCGATCAGCATATCTGTACTTTCGTTGGCCAGCAACTCCAACATCACCTGTCGGGCTTACCACTTGACCAATCAGCCTGCTACGATAGTTCATGCCACAGGTGCCCAGGAATACATTCCCCTCGATCGCCAGCCCTCCGAAACCTACCTCAAGGTTCTGGTTAAGGGCGCCAAGGAGACGGGTATTCCGGATGAGTACATCAGTTGGCTTAGAGGCATCAAGCACAACGGGCAAACAGTGCCGGCCATGGAAAAAAAACTGCAACTGGATCAAGTACAACTTAGCTAAATTTTTAGTTTCCTTTTAATGATATTATGAGTGATATTTGTTCCTGAGATTAATGAGAAATTATAGAAAAATTCTGTATAAAAATATTTTAACTAACCCTGTTCTTTTCTCTGGAGACTCTTCACGAATACTTTGATTACCTTACCTCCTTGGAAAAAGAACTTTTGTCCCAAAACTGAATTTAATTAATTCGAATCACTTATTTATGATGATTACCAAATTTCCCGTCTGCACTCCATTCAGACAATGGCCGAAAATTTTGGCATCGAAGAGGAAAGAAAAGTTTCCAGTTTTCTCGGCGAGTGGCTCTCGCCTAAAGTGCAATTAAAGTGCAATTTAGTGTGCACTCCTAGGACGAGGACGCTCCTCCTGATGCTGATGATTCCCGCCCAGGAAGCTAACGAAGCTCATCCAGCCAGGCGATCCTGGCCCCTGTCTTATTAATTTAAATTTGAAGTTTTCGGGAAATGGGTGGGGCAATAGGGGACTTCTTTCAGGGTCTTTTGAGGCTCCTTTGGCTTTCGAATATTTGCATATTGTTTGGGGAAAAGCATTTGGCTACTTTCAGTCCGGAATTGTGTGTGCCAAAGTAATAATAAACATAATTTCCTGTTTCTGGAGAACTTTTCCCAAAGCCTTTTTAAACTGAGAGAAATAATATAGAAAAAATTGTTTAAATATATAATTGTGAGATAGAGTTTACCAAGTGTGGATCTGTTCTATGTAGAGTGCTTTTATGTTAGATTACTTTATGTAAAGATTACTTACTTAAATCAAATATAAACTATTTCCTCAGTACATTTTTATTCCCCAGTTAGCAGCTAATTCCAGGAGCCGGCAGCAGGAGCTCCAGCTGGCAGCTGACCCCTGTTTGCCAAAGTTGTTTCGTAGGTGGCAAATAAAAGTCTGCCCTCCGACCTTAACAAAGTAAAAACTTCGCAGCGAGGAGCTCTTGTTGCGGTTTGTTCACTTTGTGTAGTTGTAAATTAAATTTGCAAACCGTCGGTAGTTTATAATCGTTTGGGAATTGAAATGCAGTCGAGTAGTCGATTTTTGGACTGAAGTTGGCAAATGTCTGCAGAAGGCCAAAGTTCTCTGGCATTTTGTGCGTCTTGGTCAAAGTTTTGGCCCAACATTTTTATTACATTTGTGGCGCCTCTGTTGAGTTGCACTTGTAACGGAGTCCTAGCAACTCGAACTTGGCCATTAATTATTTAAAATGCTCGGCGCCATAACCATTTAGGTGGCACCACTCCCACTCGGTGCAACATGTGCCAAAGTTGCAAAAGGCAACCACCAGGCCACAACGTAAGCGGCAACACCAGTAGCACAAATAACAACAAACGCGCTGGGCTCTCTTGTAATCATAAAAGTTTACGATTTTACAAAAAAAAGTTGAAACTGAAATCAGAAGGACAAGTGACGAACAGAAGCAGAGTTCAGAGAGAGGTATGAGGTGGATGCCACAGAACGGCGCTGACTAGAACGGCCTCAGCTGCTTTCGTCGAATTTTGTGGGAACGGGAATTTAATTAAAATCAAGCACTTTCCAAGCCCTCATCTAATGTCTCCCATGCCCTCCCACCAGCTACATGCCACACGCCACACCTTCAAAAAGCTGAAGCTCAGCTCGTCGTTTAGTTTCAATCAAAGCAGCGACAAACAAACACTCCAAAAAGGACGAAAATTTTACGCAAATTGACAACAGAAGCGACGACAACAACGGCGACGACGATAGAAGGCCCAAATGCCACGTCAATAAAAATAAAAACTGTTTCAGATGCGTTCAACCATTCACCCTTCCGCGACTCCATCCAGCAGCCTTGTCAGTCGGTCGTAATTGAAACTCATTAGCGTGCATTTTAGTGGCAATTCTGGAGCTGCTACAAGGGCCTTTTCCACTAGCCAACCCTTTTTTTGTTCGGATTTCCCGGTCCCAGGGACTTTCCCCCCCAACACTGGGGCACCACTCTCGGCGGAATCTGGTGGTTGGCCTGTCGGTGGTTATATGTGGTGCGTGCGGTTTATGTGGTAAGTGTGTCATCATTATGACTGTCATGGGGCTTTTGCTACTTTTTTGTTCGACACTTTGGACTCCAAAGTATGGAGTATATATATGTATGAAGGATATTAATGCCAGGCATTTGTATTTTTTTCTCTTTTGAGACTTGCTTTAATTTTAATAAAACAAAAAATCATAATAAACTTGATTAAAAAATATATTGAACTTCTGTAGATCTTTTATTCGTTAATAACTATACAATATTATTGAAACACATTAACTATTTACACAAAGCAACCACAAATCATTTTTAATTGGATTGTCAGAGGCACAAAGGATTAAAAATCGCACAAAGCCGCAACGAGGCGCGTCGAAAACTTTGCCATTCCATGTCAAAAACTAAAGGAGACCCAAACCCACACTCTTTGAAAACCAAATATATTTTAATTGAAGAACTTGACTGGTCCCTGTAATTATGCTCCACACACGAGGCGTCAAAGGCCACACGGGACTCTAAGGGGTTAATGGCAACCCACAATAAGGGCAAGGGTTGGGGTCTTCCAACTAACCCAAGAAGAATTCAATTTTCTTGCCCAAGAAAAGGAACTTTGCCGCATTTGCATATAGTTTCTGACAGTTCAAAGTGTTTGAAAGTTTCTGATGATGAAAACTATTAATTACCAAGGTAGCAACACTTTCGATTAGCGCCCTTTGACAAGAAATGGTTTCCATACAAGTATAGTCCCTGGGGACAGAGGAATTGGTTGATAGTACTAGGATTAGAGTGGTGGAACTCCCTCTTAAGAACTCTGTTAACCATTTAAAATTAAAGACTTTATAAAGATAATTGTATGTTCATATACTAGTTTCAGATGCCATTTTTGCCATTTTTTATTTCAAAATTATATGGTTTATATTTCTGCTGGTTATTCCTGAACATACTTCAGCTTCACCATATTTCCGGTATTGCAAAAATAATAAGAATAAAGTCGAATGTGCCTCCGGCTAGAATTGCAAAAATGGAACCAAAAAATGCAATCGGAATCTGGACGCAGACATGCTAATCAAATTAAGCGCAATATTTGGTTTTCATATTCGGAGTGAGCGGATGAAATGCAACTGGCGACTGCCGCGGGCATTAATTACACTTAAATGTTGACCACATGCCAGGATTTGACAGAGACACAAAGTCAATAACTTGCACGGCCCATCTCCCGGCCCTGTACCCTCATATTCATTCCATCGCCAAGTCCATCTCCAAGTCCACTTAGTATTGTCCATGTTCCCCCGGGGCGGCCAGCGGCGGTTGCATTTTTTGACAAATTCTCTTGACACGCATGCAGTGTCAACAAGGCGTGGCACAAAAAAAAGGAAGCGAATCTCAATGGGGGTGAGCCACTGCGATTAAATCATTAAATTCATACGCTCCATGGGTTGCACTTTTCCCATTTTGCAATGGAGTGCGCCTTTGTCCTGGAGGTCCTGCCATTATACCATCCGAGCTTGACCGCCACCCTGGGAGATTGTCACTTCCTGATTATTTGGTTTCCGTTTTCATTAAAGTGCACGCCTCCCTCTTTACACTTGCAACTGCTGCATCACCAGCACTGGTTGCATTGGTTTTTAGCCCTTTTGCGGCCTCATCTGGCCTGGGGTTTGGGTAAATGCTTTTGGGGCATTTTTTAATTAAACGACATGCAGCAGCGTAGAGTCTGAATATTTGGATTTTAATGTCACCACCTTGCCCTGTGGGTGGTGATGCGGCATTAGCGGCGCCTTTGGAAATTTGGTGGCACGTGCAATATGACAAATATTTTAGGCACACAATGCAGGCGTGATTATTGCAGTTGGGGTATCCAGATTGTGCCATCCAAAGAGGATGAATTAGTCATCCACTAAGCTGGATTTGAACCATGATTGAACTTTTCTCGCTTACATGACCAGATATCATAAAGCACTTAATATATAAACCTTTGGAAACCCAACCAAATATCCTTCCCACTTAGTGCATTATTTAAAGTTAAGCCAGTAAATGAAAAATAAATTTTACATTTCCATTTTGGCATTTTCGCTTAAAAGCTTTTCCAACATTGGGAGTAAGAGGACGCGTAACCGTAGCTTCACTTGTTTGGCAGCCACGGCTGACTTCCTGCCAGATTTCCGGGCCAGTCCCCTTCCTATCCTGCCTCCTGCCTCCTCTACAACATACTAAATAACCTTGTTAGCGTTTTTAATTAAAGGTGTAAATATTGATATTTACCCGGGCAGACCTGAACGCTTTTCCGCTCCCCTCGTCGCCGACGGCAGCAGGCGACTGCCGCGGAAATGCATTTTCGCAAAAAGTCAAATAAACTATATGGAAATATGAGCCGGTTATTAAATACGGTTGTGTGCGCGTTTCGCCTTCGGTGGATAAATGTCGTTTTTCGCGGGATTATAGAATAAAAAAATGCAGTTTGCTGTGTCATGGAATATTATATTTCAGAATTCAAGAACTCTTCTTCATAAAATCTATTAAATGTAGTTTAATATCAGAAGCAGAAGTAATAATTGCATGGCTTGTAAGTATTAGGACTAGTATTATAAAAAAGGTAGTATTTAAGCCTAAAAATTCTAAAGCATTATTTTGTTTCTTCCCATACCTGTAGGTACATTATTTCTCGCTATCCTTCAATTACCATAAAATTGACCCATCCTGATGGCCACAGGCTATTAAAACAGCAAATGCACTCAAAAGCCTCTTCGGCTCGCATCAATAACGCACACTTGACGCTCCAAATTAAATAACCATCATCTGAATCAATAGAAATCTGGGGTGAGAGGTTAGAGGAAGCCGAGGCACCCACACGTTGCCATATCCCTTTTGTGGAGGACTCACAACAAATTGAGTTAACTTTGGCCTAAAAGCATAACCCGACAATGTTTAAAGAGTGGCGGCAGCAAGGTATCAGGGGCCGGGCCGGGCCAGAGCCAGAGCCAGAGGCTTGTTAAGTTTTGTGCAAAAAATGTTAATTTTAATTAAGGCCTGCTATCGACACCCGAACAGACACGATGCATTTTGAGGCACTTTACTCGACGCAACTCCAAAGTGCAATGCAGCGCAACTGATGCACTTTATGGACAGACCAGGCTGGATTGAATTGAATTGGTGCACTGAAAAAAGGGCAGTAGAGCTAGACATTGGTAGAAGGTCTCGATTTAAGATATTTACTCTTCAATTAGTTGATATATTTTATTTAAAATTTTATGTATGGAAAGCGAATTACTCCTAATATTTCCCAGTGTAAAGTCTGGCCTGAAATGGTTGGGAAAAAGTGGAGCAACCGGCGGTGGAGTAAGCAGCTTCCCAACTGGATTGGTGCTGTTCTGGACTCCTGTTCATTGTGGTCGTGTCATGGACATGTGTAAACATTAACACAACATTGTAGCACCCCCACCAATAGGATAGAAAGAGGACGATGCCGGCATAGAAGAGCTGGAAACATTATTCGGTAAAGCCGTGCAACAATTTGTTGCATACAGCAGCTAAACGTTGCTCTTTTCTTTGTCGAGCATGGGTTTTATACAACTATATGGCGATTCCCTTGTTTATTTTTTTTTTATTTATTTTTATCTTTAAAGATTTGGTAATTCTTATATATATTTTTTAATTTATTCATTTATTTATGTGTTACTACTTGAATAAGAATAAACAACTCTTATAGAGTATTGAAAATTCTTAAGCTTTTTTTTTTAATTTTTTTACATATTGCTGGTCCACTTAAAAATTTAAATTAGCGCTGGCCGAGTGAATTACATTAGCGAGCTTTTTAATTCGTTTCGTAAATATTTCAGTCGCATACGTATGAATTTTTCAGCATTTAACGCGTTGACCATGCTGATGATTATCCTGCGGCTTATCAGCGCCTGAACAGGCTCCACATCCAGGACAATGTCCTTCTTCCCCATTTGAATGAACTCTCTAGTTCCATCCTGTTATTGAAAAGCAATTAAAAAAATCTGTGCGCCCAGCGAGTGAGGAAATTATTGAATTATAACGCACATGTGAAGTAGATGGACTGGTCAGCTCATAAATATAAATAGGTGTGTGCATTTTCGAAAAGTACCAGGAGTTTACTTTGTATTAGGAACAGAATTTTATCAGATTTTCAATTAGGTTGGAATAATTATAAAGGTAAATGAGGGTTTTTAAATTAAGTTAGTTTAAGGTGCTAGGATAGTATAGGAAATGGTTAACAAATACCCCCATAATATTACCATATTACTGTTGCCAACATTGCAGCAAAAAATCTCATGTGAAAATAATCCGGCAATCTGCTTATTGTTATTAAATCCTCATCTCGGAGTGACTCTGTGTGGCTGACCTCCCCTTGCTAATTGCGCCTATCGGATTACCAACGCCAAAAGCTATTTTCAATAACAAACTGAAAAGCGAAGAGTGCAAAAATGAAATTTTATAATTGGCTTTTCGGCGGAAAAAGTGAAGATAAAACGAGGGACTGCTTCGCGGTGCATACGAATATAATTAGCATAAAATAAAACAAACATCGGTCGAAGCCAGCCAGAAAATATTAAATTTCAAGCAATTAAAAAATGGGCAACGCTGAAAAGCGCGCTAAGGTTTTTGGCCGGCAGCCAGAAGAATAAAAAAGGGTTGCGCGAAAGGATATCAAATTACCGAAGAGAAAAGTCAGAAGTGGTCTATCGCATTATTTTTTTATGTGGCTAAGACAAACAAATAAATTGAGGAATTTTATTTCTGGCCCAAGAAGCTTAGAGCCATAAACGCAATCAAAGCCAATCTAATGCAACGACTCGGCAAATAGTCGTAAAGGTCATAAAAATTGTCTTAAACGAAATGAGCCAACCAATCTCCCTCATTTCAGTCTGTCATTTCCGCACCGCCCCCTGGGTAAAGGAACCATTTTTTTTTTGTAAACTGTGAACAGAACGATAAAAATTTTGCCCCAGACACCTGTGACCACAATTAAGCCGCGTTAAGCGTTTCCAGTGAAAATCGAGATGGGAAAGATGGCAAAACTTTTTCGCAGGCAAATTGAGTTAAAACTCGCCCGAAAAACTTTTCCAGCGGCCAATTTTTTCTGACCCCATCCGCAGGTCGAGACTTCTACGTGCGGAAAGTTGATAATTTAATTGAAGTTGTTAACAATTTTTTCTCCTTTTTATTTGGAATTTATAAAAAAGGAATTATATTTGATATATAAAGGAAAAAATAGCGGTCTCGAGGTGCCTTATTAAAAATTTGCTGAAATATAATTAAAGTCTTGCTGAATTTAATTGCTCAACTGACAAGGGTGTTCTTTGGAGAAAAAAAAGGGTCAGGATTCGTAATTTTAAATGGGGGTACTTGGTACTGGGGATTACCAGGTGCAGATTTAAAATATATGTAAAATATTAAAGTCTAATGCACTTCTCAACCAGAAGTCAAAAGCTTATAATAAACATTCAAATAACAAACGGAGAAGTTCAATTTACCCATCATCAAGTATCAATTTTAGTGCCAAAGGCAGGAAAGGAAAAAATAACCGAAATTACCATATCAAAATTCAAAAAACGAAATTGATACTAGGAAACAGGACACACATCCCCCAATTACTTTCGGGGGAAAGCGAATCATTGCAATTATCTGTGGAATGCACTCGTAGCGAACTTTATTGAGGCGCAAAAAAAAATCGGAAATCGAGGAGAGCGCAAATTGAAACAAAATGAACAAATCAGGCAGCAAATTTGCATGCGACAACATTTTCCCGAGACCTCATTCCGTTCAATCTTTTTTTTTTGTCCTCTGCAAGGGGATCAACTTATTGGCAATTTTTATAGTTCACTGAGGGTGGCACACTCGACCAGGGACGGCTGGGTGGTGTGGCACTGGGTTCTTTGGCCAGAATGCCAGTGCAAATTTATGTTTATTGAGGCAAGAATTTCACGATGTCATAAGAGTTGGTTGATGACAAAAGAGGGTACAGAAGTGGCACATAACGAATCAGTAATACTCTTCATACTATATTAAAAATAAGGTAATTATCAAGCAGAAAGATAAGAATTTATTCTTAATATAAACCAGATCTCACATGCTTATATCCTTTATTGAGTCAACCTTCATTTAATATTGAAGAGATTCTTCACATTCAAGAGTATTTAACAATTGTATGCAAATATCCCAGCAGCGGCTACCTTCTCCATATCATATCAATATCCCGCCGATGTCATGGCAACCTTATTTATGCAAATTTCCGAGCCAAATAGGAAAAATATTTCACTTGTCCGCTTCGTTCTCCTTTGCCAATTTCTTATTTAATTTTTTCGTGTTGTATTCTGGCTTCAGTTTTCAGTTTTGGTTTTCTTTTCTTTTTTTTTATTTATGGCAACTAATTTGGTGGAGTGGGCGTGGCCACTCGTACACAAATCAATTCCACTACATTGAAGCAAAAATCAATTGGAATAAGGAGCTGGGGGACTGTGAAGAGCCAGACAGACAAGAGTCATGGAGTCCAAAGTTGAATATCTCTGCCTGGGCCGTGCCGTGCCGGGCCGGGCCGGGCAATTATATCTGAAGGATTCGAGTGCTGCTCCACTCCACTTCACTGCGATTCGCATCGTTTCACTCCCGGAGAGCACAAGTTTCTTGCACAAGCACAAGCACAAGGGAGAGCATCTGCTCCTGGCGATCCTTTTTCAAGTGCAGACGCAGAGCCACTGCCTGCAACTCAATTAAAATGAGCTCAGGTGTAAATTTTATTGAAAATGTTTAATTGCCGGGGACTTGGCATCGTCTGGTCCCGAACTCCGACCTCACCTCATTATCTGCCCCATTATGCTTGCTGCGATTTTTACTTGTAATTATTTGTTTTTGTATGTCTGACTCACAAACACACAAACAGGACTTGTACCATGTCCTTTGCCCCAGGATTTATTTAGATGTACAAATTTATTTGCCTAAGCTGCGCCTGACATTGTCCTGACAATGACGATGATGCCCCTGACGATGTCGCTCTAGAGTTTGTTCGTATTTATGTAATTCGCCAGAAAAGGAAGCCAGGATATTGGGGTGTTGGTTGTTTTTTGGAAGTTGATTTTAGCAAGAGGAGGGATTTAGCAGACTGATGTCCTGCGGTGTTTACTGAAAGTTCTACAATTAACTTAATTGCCAATAGTTGCAAGCCCACTTTTGCCCCATCTACACTTTTTTAAGAGTTGTTGTGGCAACAACATTGTTCACACTCTGCAATCAAGCCAGCCACCAGATGTGCGATCTATTTAATTTGTACAATTAATATCCCCGAATTTCAAACATTATCTAATGCCAAGGATGATGCCACGTGACCGCACGAATGCAAAGCAGATTTGCGTGATGAATTTATGACTGACATTGATGGTCTCGTCCCAAATACTCCAGACACTTCAAAACACGCAACACCATTGTGGCAAGGGATTCCCACATCGAGTTGCTCTTTTTTCACGCCCGCTCCTTTCAGACAATCCTATTTTTTGTTAACCCTTTTCCTTCGGCTCGATCTGTTGCTCGTCGTAAAAGGATTACGACCGTGGGTCGTGTGTCTGATGTTGATTAAAACGCTGCCATCTAAAATGCTCCTGCTGCTCCTTCCGCTTTTTAATTTATGCAAGTTGCTGGTAATTCGATGCGCCCGCATGGTCTGAATTTACTTTAAAGTTGGTAATGGCAAATAGTCATTTGCAGGGCCAGAAATATAAGAAATACTCGGTGATAGTATTCCTCTATTCCACACTCTTACTCTCACTTTAAGCATGGAAAATAAAATATTCCCAGAGTATCCTTTTCGCACCCCACTCGAACCACACGCAACCATAACAATAGAAATCAAAACAAAAATCAACATGCCACAATTAATAACAAATTAACATGATGGGGTCTCCGATGGACGTATGACCGGAAGTGAAACCAAAACCGCGTTACTGGCCAAACATCGACATAATGAATGTATTTGTACAAAAATTAAGCGACAAATGCCTCTCGGTTCAAGTCCCAATTTATTTTCGGTTATTGGGCATTGTGGGTTCTTGTGCGAGCAGTTTGGCCCTCAAATATTTACACTAATCATTGTAAAACATATTCCTCAAGAGCCCCGTAAACCGAAACGGAAGGAAGCGGAAGGAAGGTCTCGAAAACAATGCAAGAGGATCCAGAGTCCAGTTTCGGAGTTTCGTTTTCAGGAGAACAAGAGAAACCTGGCACGGGCCACGTGCCTCCCTGCACGTGTCCCTTTTAATGACCAGCGAATTGTGAAAGGAAAGTACACACACATACCCGAAAAAAGGAAAATCAAAAAGTATAAACTTTATAATGAAGTATTTGGGCTAAACGCATACTCTGTAAAAATGTCCAAATAATTTATAGAACTAAAGGATGTAATATAGCTGGAACTAAATGGAAAGAATAGTTTTTTAGGAAAATGCTAGTTGATTTTTAGAAATACTTCCTTGAATTGCCATAGAGAAGTGGCATACCCTTTTACCTTTTACCCTTATAGGGCATCAAAAATAACGCGGATCCTTTTGTTCCTGCAGGCGAACACGAATATATATGCCATATTGAAATCCAATTCAATGAAATTGTTGCCACGCTCGAGTTCCATTAGACAAAAACCAATCACAACAGCACGAAAAGGTGGGAAACCGTGGCCTCCGCACCACCCCCACAATTGTTGGTCAGTCGAAAATATTTCGACAATTTGCATGACCCACCCAAGGCCCGGCACAAAGGAATATGTCAGGCATCAATTGAACTCTTTTCAGAGCCCTCAATGGGCGTATTTGCCTGGACATGCCACTTCCTCCGAGTCGCAGGACCCTTTTTAATTGAGGAACTTGGCTGCGGCGTGTGGCCACCAACCAGAAATAAACAAAAACAAACGAGTGACAGTTAGACGCCTGACAATTGTCCTTTCGAAAGAGCTGGAAGGACAGTTAATATTGGACTTTGTGGGGACAAGCGTGAAAACAGGAAGACACGATTGAAATTATTTAAGATTGAGGTATAGTGCCGCGTTAAAAGTAGATTTATTTAAAACCAATATTTCAACTAGAAATACCTGTTACTCTATTTTTTAACTTCGGCAAGGACTTGTCTTTCTCAATCATCTTGATTAAATTCACAGTTTAGTACACAGCTCATACCTCTCAAAGTAAGACGCAATATATCAAAAATGAAAGGTGGAGAACAAATATGGGTAGGTGCGTAAAGTTCGCCCACTTTGTCGGTCCATAAACAATTCATTTATTATCCTTGCAGACTGTTGATCTGATCTAATGCTGCATGCTTGATTTACTGGCAGCGGCTGCAAATCATCGCCCAAGTCTCAGCCCGAAAAGGGATAAAGACAATGGTCATATGGGGAAAATATGAATATATTCAGCCACCCTCACACCCACTGAACCTCGAGTACTGAGGGGATGACATTTTCGTGTAGGCATGTGCGATAAATTATCATGTGTGTTGAGAGAGTTTCGACTTTTTTTTCCACCTCCTCCGGTAGCAGACGAGAAGGTGTCTGTAATTGGTAGTCAAATATGTTTGATATATTGGATGGATTTGCCGGCAGACAATTTTATGATCACTGAATTTATTTGATGCCTGACACGCCCCCAATTGAGGTCCTCTCATAAATTCCGATTGCCATGCACCGCTTAAATCCTTCAGGAAAGCAAATTTATGTGGCCTGTTAAAAAAACGTTTTGTAGGAACTCCGCTTTCCAAATTAAGCGAGTCAGGCTTGCGTTTTTTAAGAACTAATAAATATAACCCAATAAAAGCAAGGTAAGGCCGCAAAGCTAAAAAACAACCCCAGTTTACAAAATTTAAAAGAAAATTGCAAATAAAAATTGCTATAAAAAATTATTTTTAATGCGCCATTTTTACTTACAATGTTTGCAGAAAATCTATCAGAGGAGAGTATAGGCATTGACAATACCCTCGCTAAAAAAAGACTCAGTTTAAAAATCTTTAGCCACTTCCAGGATTAAAGAGTATTCCACACAATACAAGAAACTGCCAAGCAATTCACATATCCAAGTACTTTTTCAGGGGTTGCTTATAAAGTCAAACATTTTCTGTTATATCATTTAAATTAAAAGCTGAGCTGACAATAAAAAGTACACAATAAACATTATCTCTCCTTGGAGCTCAACAATTCAAAATTTCTATTGGTCTGGTCGGGCTGTAAAACATTTAATAACAGCCGAATCGCCTTTTTGATATGCCCAACAGACATTTGGCCAACAACCCCGGAATTGGGAGTTTAAAATAAATAAAAATACTCGGCAATAGAATGCATTTAATCATTTAAAAGTAACAAACAAGTGGGGACGAAACTTTAAAGCCCAAAGTGGCACTTTGTCGCCTTTTATGCTTACTCGAACTGACCGCACAAAGATCCTTGCCGAATCACTGAGAATGTTTTCTTTTGTATGGTCTCTCGACTCCCCCTGGAGGAAGTTCTGTTAAGTTGGATGTCCCTTTTTTATGGCCCAACTGGACGCACATAAATTTCCATCCTCACACATGTTCCGAGACCATTTTCCCACAGTTTTTTGAAAAGCGGGGGAGGGAATCAAAAAGGAATTATTCTTGACCCGTTGGAGGGGTGGAATTTGGAAGAATTTGGGAGTGTTTTCCGTGTTCCCTTTTGAATATAATTCCCATTTGGAGTTTAAGCCAACACCTCAAAGGACCCGTAGTTAAAAGGTCCAAGAACTGACGAAGATGAATACTCCATTTGATTTGCATACGGTTTGGATGAAGGTTCAGGTCCAGACATTGTCCTTCCACTTGCTGACAGCAAATGGCTGACCTAACGAACCATAAATTAAACACGCTTTTGATGTCTTGCCCCGGCCAGAATGTTTACTTACTATAGTTTCCAGGACAATGCAAAGTTTATCCTTGAAATTCGATTATAATGCAACCAGCCCAGAAAGTAAAAACCACTTTGGGGTTGGCCAAAATTTATATGATTGAACTGTGAAATTAATTGTACCGCTCTGGGGTTGGAGCTTCAAGGGAAAGTGCTAAACAATTTGCATAAATTACAGTGTTTTGGCCGAAAAACCTATCACCCTGGCAATAAATTCAAGTCAGACGCCAGGCTTAAGTCATCAAAATGTTAAAACGGAAAAGAAAAATTGTCGGACAAATGAAATGCGATGGAACTTTTTTTGAAGACCAAATGGGAAACCTAAATAAAAGACTGGACATTGAGATTTAAAATTTGTACACCTGCTAATACCAGGAAAACCTTAAATGTTTTTAATAATACATAAATATTTACAATGTTTTAATATTCGTATATGAGGTATCCTTTTCAGAGGGGATTTAAGCTGTACCCAAAATGCCTTTCGTAATTACTCACACTCTAAAATTATTTTTTAGCAGCTTGGTAAAGAAATATTTGGATCCGGCAAATGAATTATAAGGCAAATGCCTCGTTATTAATTAGACTCATTTGCCACTCGAGTTCAAAATGAGATTGTAACCATGAAGACACCTTAATTAAATGTCTGTCTGCGGTGGATGAGTTCCAGATTTAACCACAAAGTCAAAGTTTTTCAACAAAACCAAGGGTTGTTCTTCCCCACTGTTGTCCTTTTGTTTTTTGGCGAAAAATATTTTGCATATGAGAAATTTTTGGCTCTACCCTGATGATTGGATTCTTGTCTCTAGAGATTCGTCATTTTCATTTTCATAAATCAATTTGTTAATTAGTGCGGCACTTTTGGTTACCCGAAACAGACAATGGAGGCGATTAGCTCTGGGTTTTCAGTTTAAAATAAAGTAGACGGGATGGGATGCTACAATTTTGAAAGGGCTGGGGATAATTAGTTTGCAAACAGGTCTATAATAAATGGCTTTACTTGAAAACAATGCATAAAAGTCGATTTTATTTACTTTAAGCTCCTCGTGAGGGAAAATCAAATAGTAGCGAAGCAATCATTGGCGATCGAATCTTTAATCCCATTTAGTTTGAGTATCGAACTGAAATTTCATCAATTTATTTTGATGGCCAATATAAAGGAAAAACTGTGTGAATAGCTGGAAATATAAATATTTTATACGACATTCGAAGGGAAGTGCTTTAAACTGGAAGGCAACTTTAATCTGGCACTTGAGCCACTTTATGGCAACGGGAACGAAAAGACGGAAAACCCGTAGATGTGGCAGCCATTTAATGTCACTTGGGTGCAACCATCAAGCATAAAGCCCTTGTATCCTGCACCATCCTTGAATAATAACAGTTTGCGCAAGAAAACAAAACAAAACGAAATATCCAAGGTACGGGGAACCACATGTGAAGTGTTTTGCTTTGACTTTGACTTGAGGTGCATCCTCCAAAGTGCGGCAAAGTGAAATGCATTTCAGCAACAATTGTTGCCAGCTGTAAATAAACACGACTTGCCCCGCCCCCATCAGCTACTCCCACTGACAGCAACAAACAACAAAAAGGAAACAAGAGCGAAGGCAAACACTGAAATGATAATAAGGTATATAATTTAATATCAATCTGACAGCCAGAAGGCAACAAAGTGCAGGTCGACGAATCGACGCTGGTTTGTATGCTACGTTTTTTAGTTGTGCCAGGTAATTACCCTTTAAAAGGTTTGATTATACAAAGGTAGTATGAAACTAATACAAGAAAAAGTTTCAAAACTTAAAAAGATAAAGATTTATACATTTTTTTTTTCCTAAGTAAAGGTCTGACTATTAAAAATTGTTGATTATATTTAAAATTTTAAATCCATTTTGAATGACTTAAATTTAAATAAAAAACTGAATAAAATAAATCCCTCTTCAAGGGTATTCTTTTGTTGGTCTCCTGCCAAAATTTGACATTTCTGGGAGCTGCTCCCTTGTAATTTTTTCCACCGTCTTGTTGTGTTGCTCGTGTGCTGCACATGCCCCGGTGCACTTCACTTTTATATGCATTGTCTGTCTGTCTAGAGGTACTCAAATGCGTTTCTTCCTTCGGTTACCAGTTTTTGCTCCTTTTTCTACCTTTTTTTGCTCCCTTTTTGTTTGCTAACTAAATAAATGCAGTTTGTGTGCGCGCCTGCATTCGTTGTTTGTGTTGAACCAAGCAGAACATTTCCATTTGAATGTTCTTTTAAGCGAAAACAATTCTTTTCTTTATTTTGCTTTCGAGAATCCCTTTCGCTTTTCCCGTCCTGCAGGGATATTCGCCAGGTATCTGGCAGTGTAAGTGATATGCCCAACCCTCGGGATTCGTTCGAGTGTTTAGCAAATTAGATCATGGATTTTTCCCTCTGATTTCTGGGAGTTATCATCGCGTGGATGTCATTATCGAGCCCCGCCCACTCACCTGGACGCCCTCGGAGGTAATTTTCTTTTGTTGTGCACTCTTTCGTATATTTTCCTTTAAAGTCCTTCAGTCGGATTTTATTTTACATTTTTTATGCAGCCACTATAAAAAAGTTTTTACATTTTTTTACGGCACTTATTTCTGCTTTCTTATTCGGGCTCTGCTGCTACGAAGCCATTTTATTCTGCGGGTAACAAAAGAAGTTTTTCGCCGGCGAGTGCATTATATTTTGGACTTACGGCGGGAAGTTGATTATGTTGATTTGTGGAATTGATTTGCCGGAGAGGGAGTGAGTGATAAAGGGCGAGAAAGAGCAAAGAACCCTTGCGAAAGAATTCTATATTTTATCATTTTTGTGGCATGTTTGCTCGGAAAAGGAAAGCAGGTTATTTTATACCCCTGCAGGTACTTGCAAGGTACTCCGCTTGACAATCGGATGAGAATTGGGGAAGATATAGACATAACGGTGAAAAACCTCATTTTCATCACGAAAAATGGACTAAATCTAAAAATATTTTGTCTCTGGATTTTGATGCATAATGGCGAGGAAACGATCCAGAAATCGTTTAAGGTACTCCGCTTGAACCAGTCCGCTGCGAACTGGGGAAGATATAGCCATCACCGTGGCCCGTATAGCGGAAAACCCCATTTTCAAGGGATACCAAACGAAAAATGGACAAAAAATCTAAAAAATATTTTGTCTCAGGATTTTGATGCAGAATGGTGAGGAATCGATCCAGAACTCTTTAAGGTACTCCGCTTGAGTATCAGATGCGAATTGGGGAAGACAGCCTTCACTGTGGATCCTATAGGTGAAAGCCCCTCTTTTTCTTTTTTTAATTATTTTTGCGCTTAAATTTTTCATTTCAAATATTAAAAATATTGATTAGTAAAGCTGAAGCCAAAGAAATATCCCATACAAATATTACCTAAAAGAAGAGAGAAGAAAAAAAAATCCTGAGAAAATTTTGGTCAAGGACACGTCTAAGCCAAAAAAGGAAAAGCAAAGAGGCGAGACTCAACCTAATGCTCTGGCAAAGACAAAGTCTAGAAACCACAAAAAAATTCAAACAATTCCCCTTGGCTCGAACTTCGAAAAGGTTACGAATTTCGTAATACGAAAGTAAGAATTTTCGAATATTTCTGCCAAACAACCCCTGAAATACGTAAGCCACGAATAAAGCGGGGAATTGAACGTAAGCAGGAAAACGTAAGCCAGTGCTGCGTATACGTAACATGCCACAAGTGTGACTCTCTCGTGTTGTCACTCTATTTTTGTTCGAGGAAGCATTTACTGCACGTGTTGAAAGTAGCTCGACATAGCGGCACAGAGCCAGAGAGAGATAAAAGGTCACAGAGAGAGAGACAGGGAGTCAGAGGGCAGATGAGAGAGAAAAACCAATTGGTGATAGGGGATGAGGGTGGCTAATTCTCCCGCTGCTTCCCGGGTATAAATACGGGCTTCCTGCTAGCTGAGTTCCTCAGTCAAACGACAGCCCTCCTAGAGTTCACATCCTGGAAAAGCAGAAAATATTCCGGAAAGCAGACCAAACTGTGAAGTAAAAATTTCGACGTAATTTTTGTCAAGAGAACTCAACCCGAAAATATGGCAATCCCGTTCTACGAAGATGAGCACGTCTCCAAGTCTGAACCAAGTGGCGACCAGGTTGATAGCCCCATGGCGTATGCTATCGATCCTGGACACGATCAAGTGGACTTCGAAGGACCTCCCGCACCTCCTGCAGAGGAGACAGCCCCCGCAACAGGAGCAACAAGTGAACCGGTGGCGCCTGCTGCCGCGCCGAGTGCCGAGGAACAACTACTGGCCTGGAAAATCCTGGCACTCACCATGTGCAAGGTCCTAAAGCAGTTCTACCAACAGCACAAGCAGCAGGCGGGAAAATCCAGTAAATTAAGTGCCACCGTTCAAATCCAGCCGCAGGCGCAGTAAAAATGTAAATCAAATAGGACGAGGCACCAACTAAAGCTCCTAAAAGCGCAACTTGTGATTACTTTACGTTGGTGAGAACTAGCGCAGCCCCCCCAAAAATCCCTAGAGGAGAGATCGGAGAATGAGAGAGAGAGCGAGACAGTGACAGAGAAATGTGAATCAATTTCCCAAGGAAAAACCCATAAAAATGAATATTTTTTTATACTCGTACTTTCTTTGATGGAAATTATTCCCGCCCATTGTATCTTTATTGCCGTCGCGACTTTTAACTTTAAACACTTTGGATAAGCGCAAATGTGATAAATGATTTTGCTAAAAATATTTCCTGCCCAAAATATTTTTGTACTAAAATTATTTAAGTTAATCGAACTAATTTAACTAATTCAGTTAGGTTCACTAAGAAGGTCGGCCCAGTGCAAGAGTAATGAACAGAGCAAGCCCACAAATTCTGGAATTATATATACAAACAAAATTTTGAAAGCAGCAGCTAGTTTTCAAAACGAAACCAACGTAGTTAATAAGCCAATCTTTTCTATATACTATAAATATCTACAAGTAGTTACGATGACTTTTTACAAACAACTCTCTTGGTGTCTATTTTAATGGGGATACAATTTTCAACTTCCTAGGTAGAATGCTTTTTCGATATTAGCTAATAATTACGGGAATATATTTTTCAAAATACAAAAATATATATTTTTATATTTACTTTGCTCTAGAACTGTAAGTCGTGTGTGTGTCAATTTAGTTGATAAATTATTATATAAGCAATATATGTCTAGAAAGTCAAGATTATATGAAGTAAAGATGCATTTTCGCATCACGAGCATAAACATAGTACAAGTTCAAAAGTAGAAATATTTACATCCGTAATTAACCCAAGAAATAAAATAAACTACAATACTGTTTAAGTTATTTAAATGTAAAATAAGCAACCAAAACCGTATGCATACAATTTAAATAAAAATATTACATAAAAATAATGGTTATATTTTTGTTAGGAGGTAATGGGTTGAGGATTAGTAAACAATCACACTTGCTAATTAACTTATATTCCTTATACAAGACACTTATTTACCAAAGCAATCATTGATTAAGCTCTGCCACCTTTAAAGGTATTCCAATTATTGGAATACCCCCACCACCCATTCAATCATTCTTAATAGCGGCGAAGATCAAAGCCGTTCACCAGACAAAGGACACTCGATAATACCCCATATCCCCCATTCCAGATTCTGTATCCCTATACATTTGATGCGGAAAAATGTCGCGTGGCGCCACCCATCCAACTCAAAAATCTGCCTCAGGGCTTGTTTAAAAAAAATTCTGAGGGAGACGGTAGAAATCTTTCAACTTCCGATTTTTTAATACGCTTTGTATAAAGCAAATAATACCGATGAATGGATGCTGATGCTAAGCTGCTTTTTTAATTTTCTAAAATCCAAATAGAAGATTCCGTTTTTAAGCGCCGTCCAAGCAAAACCATCAATCAATGGACGGACATGTCCATAATAATATCAATCAGAGCCAAAACTGGCAAAGAACAAATAACATTTGCCAAATAAACTGTTCCCCGAACCCTTGGAGATGATTTTAAATTTTTTGATATTTTTCTTCCAGGCAGATAAGCAGAAAGAAGCCAAAGGATTTTCCAATTTTTTTTTTTTCGTTCGTTAGAGAAGTGCGCACTACGAGAACGGTTAACAGCCAGAATTCAATCAAATGTCCCCCCGGGAATTTGCACTTTTGTTTGCTTTAGCGTCCACACATGATATCCCGAAAGCATCATATTATCCTTCATCCTTCAGCAACCCTTTCTACGGGAGAAAGTGGTGAAAGCCTCAAGTGCATGTGTGTGTTTTGCGTGCGTCCAGCTGGGTTTCCGAAGGAAATGGAGTTGGAGAGGAAAGTTGACCCGTAAACAAACAGTTTTCAGATTTTTTCTGAGCAAGCAACAGTTTTTGGTATATTATTATAGGGTATGTTAGAGTTTGTTCTATCTTAAGCTACTGGAAAATATGCACATTTCACATTATTCTATTCCTCCTTATCAACGCACATTTATTCTTTCTTATTCAATATTTTATATTTTTATACCCTTGCAGAGGGTATTATAATTTTGGTCAAAAGTGTGCAACGCAGTGAAGGAGACATCTCCGACCCTATAAAGTATATATATTCTTGATCAGGATCACCTCCTGAGTTGATATGAGCATGTCCGTCTGTCCGTCTGTCCGTCTGTCCGTCTGTCTGTCTGTTTCTACGCGAACTAGTCTCTCAGTTTTAAAGCTATCGACTTGAAACTTTGCACACACCCTTCTTTCCTTTGCACGCAGTATATAAGTCGGAACGGCCCGGATCGGCCGACTATATCCTATAGCTGCCATATAACTGATTGATCGGAAATGGTATAACTTTGGTGTTTTTAGAGTTAGAGAGTTCAAATTTGACATGAGAGCTATTTTTGGCAAAATAATACGACATGCCAAATTTCATAAGGATCGGCCGACTATATCCTATAGCTGCCATATAACTGAACGATCGGAAATGACCCAACTTTCGTGTTTTTGAAGATAGAAAGCTGGAACTTAGTACAGATTTAATTCTTGGTCAGTTGATCCAACCTACCAAATTTCATTAGGATCGGCCGACTATATCCCATAGCTGCCATATAACTGAACGATCGGAAATGGTATTTGGTAGAAATATCAACTTTCGTAGTTTTGAAGATAGAAGTTTGGGACTTTTTTTAGATTTTGTATTGTAATAAATTGGATTATATATTCCTATTCCCATAAGGATCGGCCAACTATATCCGATGTTTGCGATATATATCCGGTTTTAACTGCAAGGGTATATAAACTTCGGCTCCGCCCGAAGTTAGCTTTCCTTTCTTGTTCAAAGTGCTTTGGTTTTTATAAATTTGTTAAATATTCCACAGTATAATTTAGGCCACTACTTTTACAAAGAACACTACCCTCTTATTAAAAATGGAAATCCTGTAGCACATATAGGTACTATCTCTGACTATTTGAGTGCCTTTCGAGGCATTTTTAACTTAATTGAAAGTACACAAATTTAGTAAGCAAATCAATCTTTTTTTTATACTTTGGGTTCTGTCCCGGGGGTAAAGAATGTTTGCAAAACTCAAAGAGAACTTGAAAAATATATGAAACACGATTATTAAAAATAAATTAGAGTTGGCTTAGCCCTAATAGAAGTGGCTACCGGTGGTTGAGATTCTTTCCGTGAGTTGGCAACGTACGAACGTGCTCAAGTGCAGATTCATTTCAATTTGTTGTTCTTTGGACTGGATTTGTGGTCATCATTAGTGTGCTTTATTAAGTGGAAATAGAAGTAGCAACTCTAGTTAAAAGGCTTTAAGCTCAAAGTCTTTAATCCCCCTTATTCAAGGTCGTCCTTTGAGTAAAAAACTGCATATGTTGCATCTTTGAGCACGTTCTGCCTGCAATTACACATGTTGAACGAGAAAAACTCGACTTGGCAACCCAGACTCAAAATAGATTTGTTTACATGTTTTGTTTATATTTTTTATTTGTGCGAAAGGGGTGAATTAGTGAATCTGGGTCAAGGTAAAGAAGCATTCCGAAGTGCACTCCATCCAAGTGCATTCAAGTTGAAAGTAAGAATGCAGTTCCCTTTTTTTCGGAGGGGAGATTGCAGCTTGCATTTTTCAACAAGGCAATTCTGGAATGTGTGTCAACAGTTATTAAAGGAACTGTATAGATATGTAATAAGAACATAGAAAAATATATTCTCAAAAAAACACCATTAATTTTTTGTCAACCTTTTGGTTAATAACTTTGAGAAAAATACAATTAAATTTAATGGCAAGTTCAAACCACCGCGGGCAGAGTTGAAAGGACCGACATTGGTTGCACTTCATCATTACAATTAAGAGACAAAATGCAGAAGAGGCGCAGATCAAAGTGCGAATGCAAAGTGGGAGGAAGTGGGTGGGGAAATGGGCATAGCCCGGACAAAAGGCGCGAAAGACAAAAGGCGGCGACAGTCAAAAGGCAAAAGCAACAACCACAAGCTGCCATTGCCATGTCAAAGGTAATGACAGAAGCCAAACAATTGAAAAGTTGTAACAAACAGCAGACAGCAGTCTGAGTAAGGTGGAAAAACAATGCGACTTCGTTAGCTGTACAGCAACAGCAAAAAAATTTAATGCATAAAAAAATCACAAAAATATGGCAAACAATTGTCAAAGCAAAAAACTTGGCAAGCAATTTTCAAGCAATATATTTTCCTCTGCTGAGCAAAACTTTTCACGCGCTTTTTGATGTTTTTCCTTTTGCAAAAGTACAAAAATAACAAGGAAAAATTGCGTAGAAATATTTAATGAGACCCAAAGTGCAAAAAAGTGAGTATGAAAGCTAAACGAAACAAGGACCACAAAAAATCTAATTTAATAATCAAATAAAAAGCTGGTCAAGGGAGCGGTCTCTAGGGAAAACTAAGGAAAATGGGAAAACAGAAAAGCTCTATGCAAATTCAGCAGATAAAGAAAAAAAAATGCAATTCCCATAACTTGAGCGGTTTGACAAATTTACGAGTGAGTTTAGCGGACTAATCATTAGAGATCGCTTTTTAAGCTCCCCTTAAAAGTAACCCCCGGGCCAGAATAAACTGCAGTGGATAGCGAGGGCTGGTGAGGGTAAGGATAAACAGGACAGTTTCTGGTAAAAAAAATTCTACAGCGATGACAACACCGCCGCTGATATCTCTTTTGCCAGCGAAAAGCCCCCGGCGAAATATTCTGTATGTTCTCCTCTGGGAAATACTCTTTCAAGAAAAGATATTTGATTTGATTTAAAATTTCTTAGTTAATTTACCTTTTATAGTATTGAACATTTTTGTAAGTTTTAAATGTTTTTAGTTTCGAAATTCTTTTATATGTATGTATATGTTAACTTTTAGGCAATTATTGCTCTTCCTTATCTTATTATATTTTATTTTTGTATGCTTTGGTTATTGAATTTTTCATTATATAAAGTTCAATATAAATTTATGCAAATTATATTGTATTTTTTTTATTGTTAAATTTTTTTTAAATTTATTTTTAAAGGGTATTCAACTATGTCTCTCACGCAACTTACTTTTTACATTTATATTGTTATTCATTTTTCAGTTTTCTTTTTTTTTCTGAGAAAAAGAAAATCTCTGGCACATAATTTTAATGTTTATCGTCTTTTATTGTCAAACAAATTATTTTTGATATTTTTGCTGCAGGCTGAGCTGCCGCTTTTCCCCCATTTTCTCTCAGGTGATTGTGTCTGGGAAATGATTCAGCCGTTGAGGGTAACCAAGGAGACTCGGGACACACACACATCTTGTAATTTGATTAGCATGTGGCAACACCGGGATGAAGGGCAAAAATGCAAGACTTGTGGGGAGAGTTTGGAAAAATAATAATCATAAAGAAAATCCAGAAACGACATGCTGATCTCTATCGGACCAAAGTCAAAACAATTTAATGCATGAATAAAAAATAATTTCCTTTAGAGACATCCTGCTGCGGAGTTTTATTAGATTTCTGGCCAAAATAAACTTCGTGTGTGCACTTGACTGTGGCAACCCCAAAGCCCCGACCCAAGACAAATCCCCAAAAACCTCCCATCCAGGTTACTTATCTCTCCCCGGATTTGTTTTTGCCTTTCATGTCCCAATATCTTCATAATTATGTACATATATGATTATTTATCCAACATTAAAAGCACGCTGAAAAAAAAAACATTTTGCATATGAATTAAAACGCAATAAATTAGCAAAGAGCGTTTTCGCCAATTGAACTGTTTGTCCTTCTCTGGAGGGGAAAGGACATACATAATGGCACAGAAAATGCTTTTGTTTGCTTTGCTAATGCTTCAAAGTCTCGACGGTTGTTGTGGATTAATCCAAGGCGGAAAAGGAATCAGCAAAAGCTTTTAATAAGCTGATTTGTTATTTATGATGTTTTCCTAATGATTTTCAAATTTCGTTTTAAAGGTTCCAGGACTAAGAAGGTAAAGCTAACTAAACATGACAAGAAGTAAGTTAAAATAATAGTAAATGTTGTAGTTCGAGTTTTATTATTATAGTTCGAGATATATTATCTTACTGATTCACTTTTTAATCTTGTAGTACAAAATTACCATTTAAATAATTACTTAAAATTTAATAATGCACTCGACTCCACTGAAGCGAGCATGTGTGAAACCTCCAACTCTCAGCCAAACCGACATAAATTAGTTAGTGCCGGGCGAGGGCAATGACTACGACCCAAATCCGACTTAATACGCTTCGCTTAATTGTTTACAGCATTAATGCAAAAACCTCAGCAAATCCAATAAACAGTATCCCCAGCCAGGCAATCGCAATCAGGGGGTCTAGCAACCAAGAGGACAGGCCATCAATATTACATCACAACATGGCATCACATAACACGCAGTCAGGCCAAAATCGCGGCGACAGGAAATATCCTGGATGTGGAACGTCATTCGGATGGGATGGGGACTCGATGCTGTGTTGATGATTCGGCGGCAAACATTAATCAGCGAATTATCAATGCAAATAATTTTCAACACGCCTGAATGCGATATCAATCAACGGACATCGCTTCCGCTGCAATAACCAGCGAGGACACTAACAACACCACCAGGACATGGCGGGCACACACACATCCCACATCCATATAGTATATGTATATGTATAGCATCCCAGTCTGGGGCACTTAACACACAATTAAGTGCAAATAATTGCAAGCGCTGCATATAAATGATTTGTTTAAGCTAACATGACAGACACACACTGCGGATTTCAGGCCGTGAAATGGGAAACGGAATAAATCACACAGCATCTTCATTTTGGGGTACTATGGAATAAGATGTTTAACAGTGGTTGAGATGGGAAATCCACTATCATTTAGTTCATATCTATATGTTAAATTCATAGTCATAAAAGGTAATTCATAAATATCATTCATATCGCTAAAATAAAATAATAATTGGTAATATGTTTAAAATATAGTATTGGTGGGTGTAAAATAACCATGTCTATAGTGTAAAAGGTTAAAGGTAACCAATTTAATATTTTATATTAGCCCCATTGTTTAAAAGATAAAGCTTTCTGTGCGCGGCGATAAGCGGATAATGAATTTGAATTTTGCTGCAGAGCCATCGAAGTGACCAACCAAAGACGTCGTGGCCAAGTGACTTATGTGGGTGGGAAATCTTGTAAGGTATGGGATCACCATTACCTCTATTGACGCCTCTCCACGCACCGCAAGCCCCTCTTTAAGCTGCCTATTGGCGCGCTTAATTAGTATAATCCGCGTTGGAATTATTCAAGTGTGCACTGTGAATGCAAAAGGGGCGTGGAAAGGTGGGTGGGTCACAACATGAGTGTGTATGTTGGTTTGTGGGTGTATAAGTTACGCAGCATGCCAGCGCATAGGTGGACGTGTGTGTGGGGCGTCAGCTTCGCACTGATTATGATAAGATTGGCAAAGCTGCATAAATTTAATGACAGCAATTAAGCGAAGCGCTAAAGTTTTCGCAAGAAGTCTTATCATAGGAACGTCAGCAGGAGCTGGGAATTCAGGCACAGTGCCTGCGAAAAGTGCATGGCATAATTGAATACAATTAAGCCAAGTTAATGCGGCTTTCATTGGACGGCAGCCCACACTTTAACCCATTCTTCAGAGGTCCAAAATATAAGCAAATACATATATTAAAAATATCTTTCAAATGAATACTCATATTCTACTTGTGAACTATTTAGTTCTTCTTGGATTTATAATGTCAAAAATATATCCCTAAAATGAATAAAATCGGTCATGTTAAGTGTTAAAGATCTCCGAATGCTTTTCAGACGCTTGTGGGTTAAAAGGTAAGTTGAGTAAATTTGCATATGGACGAGGAACATGCATGTAAGTGTCATTAAATATGCAAATTGTAAAATAAATACACGAACGAAACGATATGAAAAACAATTTGGTCCAAATGAAATTTATGGAGAGTCCAGAGTTGGCAAGGAATAAAAGAGGAATGTGTAAAGTGCACTTAAGCAGTCGAAAGGATTGCTTCCTGCGTTCTCCAATCTGCAGTCCACCGAATTTCTTTCCTCTTGCGGTCATTTTGTGTGAATCACTGGCGACGCTCAGTCTCCCCCGTCACCACCCACAGATTTTCTTTTTCCCAGGAAGCCTTAATGGAGTTTTCATTCAAATTATTTTCGGTCCAGTGTCGAGAAAGAGCAGCCAAAGCCAAGGAGGCAGTAAATTGCCTGAATTGATGTTCTCTTTCCTGTTATGGTCCTTCTCTTTGCCAGCTCTCTTGGCAGGACCTTTTTCTTTTTATTTGAAAATGCCGCATATGTCTTGGTATAAATCAGCAGAGGAGGTGGAGCCTTTGGAAAATAAATTTTTGTTAAACTCCAACTTGTGGAAAGTCAGCAATTCTATTTTAGAGATCATGAAAATTTAAGACTATTTAAACTTGATCAGACTAGAAACTAGGCGTATAAAGATTTCTAAATAATATTTTTAATACCATCTGAAACTTTAAATTTGGCTTAAAAGTTCGTATATCATCCTACGGTTGGCGTCTAAACATTTCAAACCTTATTCACAATTTCCTCTCAAACTTGGCAACCACATGGCTGCTCACATTTCATGTTCAGGAAAACCCACATAATATATGCATGCACTCTCACAATAGCACTCCTTTTACAGCCACGAGTCCCGAACAATGCAAAATTTTACACATAAAAATTCTTTTCGCACTTTTTGCATCATTAATTGTGATATTTATGGCTCGAACCCAAAAATTTCTGGCATTTCAGAGATGAGGGAGGTTGTTGATATGGACGGGGGATCAGTGCGCTATTTTCTATGTAAATTTGCGAGCCTTTTATTGAGCTGTATTATGTACGTGCTGGAGGTGTCAGCTCGATAGGTGCACTGATAAAAAAAATTAGTAGCTTAAAATTAGAACTGCAGTTAAGTTCTTAAATATTATATAGCAAAAATTGTAAGAGAAATAAAGGATTTTTAAAAAAGTAAACACTTAGGTAATAGTAGTATTATTATAATAGTATACGTATAATATTTCTTTAAATTTAAATTCATTTTTTGAGTGCACATATATCGCTTTTCCTTGCGGAGGCGAAAGCGACAACCCGGCTCGTGTGCGTTTGTTTGTTGTTTCAATTTCGTATAAACATGTAAATAATTTCCAGCTGATTGCGCAAATTCGTTGCGGGCTTGATTTTTATTATTGCATCCTTTGTCTGCTGTCTCTTTCTTTACCTATATCCTTTCTCTTTCCTCTGCAGGACCAAAAGCGGCATGCATAACGAATTTTGAATTGCAGATTCCTTTTTTTTTGTCCTGCTCGGTTGCTGTTTTGTACTTTGGGTATGTTGTTCGCGCTTTTGTTTTCAATTTGCAATAAGTCTGTCAATTGGCGAATTAATAAACTGGAAAATTCAACACAAACGGGACAGATTGGAAAAGTCATTTAGGGGACTCAAGGGTAAGCAAATTTCCGTTCCATCAGCCAGTATATAGTTGGGATTTGATTTTCTCCGGCTGGGGGCTAAAGTAAATCAAAAAATGTTTCCCAGAGAAAAAAGTTTAAAAGGCCCTTAGATCTTAAGATAGCGAAAGGAAGTAAAAAGTTCAAACGGCTTTGTAGCTTAACCAATTTTCCAATTTAAAAGAAATAAAAAATATACGAATTTTTCCACCTCTCACCTAATTATGCAAATTCCAGAAAAAATTAGTCAGCCCATTTTCAGTTTACGATATCAAGTTGTAAAATTATAAAAAACTGATCCTGTCCCTCGCCAAAATTATGTAAATTTACAAATTTTACCACTGGAGCAGGGAAGAAAACGAATTCGCAAAACATTTTTACGACTTTCCAATAGGCAAATTTGCGACTTTACCCTAATTAGCTACTATATAGACTGGGGACACGCGAAAAAAATCGTAAAATTGTGGGCACGTGCTGGGCTGAAGAATTTTGACACCATCTGTCGTGGCGGAACAGGCCCACGTCATAAATGTCGAACGCCAGAAAAGTTCATAAATATAATTTTTAAAGTTAAATGAAATGATTAGTGACGGCTGAGTGCGAAATATTTGCATCTCTCATTTGCCTGCAGGCGCGATAAAAATGCAATAAAATACGCGCCTGACAATAAAAAAGATTTCACTTTGATTTTACAGGGTTGACGAGTTGTTGACGGTCTGGAAAAACTGATGGAAATGGGTTGAAAGGGGTTGTCTCTGTTTCGGTAGGGAGGGTTAGGTTTCTGAGTTTCATGGCCTATTTAATGAATTGAAGAATATCACTTTAAGGTAAAACCTTTTGATTCAATACTTCTAATAAGCCAAATACTACTGCAACGTCCATTTAAGTTTGGGAAGTATCGCTTTCATTGATTTTGTGTTTTGGTTGCCTTTTCAAATTCTCAAAAACAATTTGTTTGGCCATATCCAACTAAACCACTAACTAGTTGGCATCGAAACCATGGCTCCCCACTCGTGCTGGTATAATTTGACATAATTTATGCAACGCTCGGCCAGTTAATCAAATTGCAGAGTGCTGGTAAAAATTCCTTTGGCCGCATGCATCCATGCAGTAGACGATATTGGGGGAAATTGCAATCAAATCAGCTGCCGGTCCGCAGGCCAATCTAATTCAATTTTCAAAACAAATTCATGTCATGCCCCGGACACACACCAGGCAAAACACAAATAGAACGTCACGCGCTCGGAAGCCGAAATTAAATTCCCGGCCAGAGTGAAAGGAAGAAAGAAAATGCCAAAAATGCATGCCGACACATGGGGCGAACAAAAAAATTGTCGAGTTTTGTTGGTCAGTTTTTGGTTTAGACAACGGAAGTTGAGGAACAGGCGACCAGCAGCAGGTGCCAAAACTGACGCCTGGCCAAATTGTCGGACAAAGGACTCACACCGGGCCAGGTGGAGTATCAACAGGACACCAAGGCAAAAAATATGTTTAAATTCGGGATTCTGTCGACTATGTTATACTTTGTACTTTAAAGTTTACCATTTGAGTATATTTAAATCTTTTGATTTTGTAAAAAAACCAATATAAAACCATAAGAACGATTAAGTTTTTAATATCATAGAACACAATAATTGAAAACTATCTAGTGCATCCTAAAGATACAACATACATCTACTACTGAGTATTTAAAAAATAAAAGAAATATCCAAAGCAAAGCTAAATAGAAATAAAATGAACTGGACCCTGAAGTCGAACAGTTGACGAATGTGCGGCAAACCGTCGGCTTGGCCACAGGTTGGTCAGACCTTGTTTTTGCCCCTGGGTGGGGCACAATATCCACATGTACGCTTTGGTGACTGGTTAAGAGTGTGGCACTTTGGAGTGGGCATCACAACATGCTGCGGTTACTTGGAGAGTGGCAAAGTGAAGTGGAGCTTATAAATCTCACACACCCACTCGTACAAAAAAAGGGGGAAAAACAACAATTGCAATGGCTGTGGCAGTGCAACAATGAAATACGCAAAATATTGACAGACCCACTGATCTGGGATGGGGAAAAAATAAAATGAAATGGCCGTGGTGAAAGCAGGATCTAAAGGAGAAAGGGAGTGTGGAAGTAACTCCATGGCAGTAGCTGCTACAATTAAAGTGAAAGAAAAATTAAGGAGAAATTAAGTATTTAGTACCTTCTAGTATTAGAAAGTTTATTATAAAATAAATATTATTCATAAATTCACAGTATCTTCAAAAAAATACCCAAATATTTGAATAGATTTATTTTTACAATTTATAGAGCACACCTCGTATTCCTCAAAAAGCCCACATACAACTGAAAAAGGCCGTGGTAGCTTGACACTGGGTCCTGAATCTATACCCTCTTATGTAATGCACTGGACAGCATCCTGGCAGCAGGACTCGACAACCTGTGACGCGTCATTTGGCCGGCCATGATTCTGAACAAAAGCGAACAAAGAAGTGGAGCCGCAGCTGCAATTTTGCTCGAATACTTCGGCTGGCATGAATAAAGCATTTTGGGGCTCCTGTGTGTGTGGAGAGTGCGCTTGTTATTAATCCGACATGATTGGCAGCAACGAAATGGACAACGGCCCAACCAAAAGGGACACAGGTGGATGCAAGCCAACGTCCTGTCATCGGTCCTCGAATTTTACGAAAAGAGACGCCCGCCGACAAATTTGTTAATTTATTATGCCAGAGCAACGCGACGGAAAGGCAACGATTTTGACCCGACTCCCTCAACGTCATTTAGCACACCCACACAAATGCAAATTAACACACCGATACCCACACAAGGATGCCAAAGATGATCTTTGGGGTTGTGGGGTGGGGACTTTCTATCCAGCTCATTTGGTCAGCAGCATGTCAAGTGGTTCCGACTAACGCAAATCTCATTTCGAAACAAGAAAGTTATGGGGCTTAAGGGTCACAACGAATTAGTTAACACTCTTTTCAGCAATGTCTCATTTGCGCGGAAAACAAAATGGATGCCATTACTGCTGTTCTTTTTATAGCATACTTTTTTGGGCATATATTGAGTTCTAGTTCAAAGAAATGTTTAAAGAATAAATCTTTATAAAATCATTAAGTATTATGTTTAAATATATATTTAAGTTGAAATAATAATATTTATCCTAAATATAAATTATATAAAAATATAAGCACAAAAAATAATAAGTTATTAATAACTAAAACCATTTTGTTTATATATACTATTTATATTTTTTTTACTAAACATTATTTTTGATGCTAGGACTTGTCGCATATCCTTTTAAAAAGTCAAAGGATTCATTCCCAATAGAGTGTGCTATGGGCAGCTGCAACTTTGTTGCACAGATTACCGTTTTGGGTCCGTGTGGTCAGAGTGTCCTTTTTAATAAAAGGTTGTCGCCAGAATATTGCAATGGCGATGGGGATGGCACGGCCACCTCCTGCTTCACTTGATCATACAAATTAAGCCCCCGTGTTCGGGTCTGTTCGGTTTGTTTGTTTGTTTGCCTGCAGGAGTCCAACACCACGGATGGAAAATGGACTGCGGCATCGTGTGACTTAAAAGTGAAATATTGCAATCAGTCAATGGATTTTACCGATTCGACGTCGTCCTCCTCCGGTGAGTAGGCTTCGATTTTAATTAAGGAATTAGGCAGAGTCGCAACGAACGTGAAATGAACAGACGACACTCTCGAAAAGCTCATTAGGGCGCAACTCCCTTTGCAGGACGAAGAATTGGATTGGAATTGGCCGGAAATGGGGAGGGACTACGGCAGGGATTGAGTGCATAACATTTAGTTAAAGGTGAAGATATTAAATAGTAGAAAGGGGCATTTTAAAGATGACTTTAAATAGAAAATTATTGTTCAGAAATAATTGGTTCGTACATGACCGTTTAAAATGACTTATTTGGAGACCTATACAAGTGACTAACCTTAACCCAAACAAATCAGAACAGACATCCCCAAAATTGACCAACAATACCTCAAATTACCTTTGATTAAACATTGGCCAAATGGATCATCAATAGCTTCGTGTTTAGCCAAAACTCCTGAGAGTGCATAAGCCCCAACATACACCCCAAGTGGCCTCAAACATTTGTTGAAAATATCCAACGTTTAATAATCGAACTGGGAGAAATGGGAAGAGAAAGTAGAGAAAGGGGTCCCAGGACAACGACAGCAACAGAAATTACACCAATGCTGAAAATTTTTGAAAGGCGAAAGGGTTGGAGTGCCACTTAGAAGCGGTGAGTTGCGAGCTACACAATAAATAAATACGAAATATATTTTTAAAATTAATTTAAGGACAATTTAAGTCAATTTATGAGCTCGTGAAAATTTATTTATAATTCTCATTAAGAATTTATTTGTAATATATAAATTATGTATAGATTTTTAAAGTGTAATTTGAAGTTCTGTAAAATAATGTGAGTTAGGTGGTAGGTGGTTTCCTGAGCAGAAGTAAAGGGGTTTGAGTAGCGAGTTTGTGTGGTTGGCACTCCCAAAGTGGCATTAGAGATTTATCAAGTGTAGCGTGACGTGGCATGGACTAAGTCACAGGATGCGCAATTCGCCATCCCACTCACCCCTTGCCCATTCCCACTACACACATGCCTCTACCTCCCGTGGACGGACACATTGCATTACGTGTAGCGTAACAAATGTACAAAAACACGTAACTCCATGGAAGGACAGGGCTTGGAAAGGAAGGATTCAGCTCCTGCCAACTGCAGGCAGAAGTGGAAACAGAGTCGGGACACTTTGACTATTAAGTAGCAGAGACACAGGACACAAAAGCAGTAGAAATTATGAGGTTTGCCAGTGCAATTGATACCCTAGAATTAATAAGAAACTTGATTAGGCTTTAAAAAGTGATAGTTCCTCAGTTTCAAGATCTCTATGTGGGTTTAAAAGGATTATCTATGATTTTATTTCATGTATTTATTCTATAAAAAATTATTTGATGGTGTTTATGAATAGTGGACTGTATTATGGTTTTTATTATAGTTTTATGCATTTATTTTCACTATTTAGCGGGTTTACAATACTTTAAGCGGGGTTGCTATCAGCGAGCGGTTGCGGTTAATATCAACAAGCGAAAGCGGCCGGCTTGCAAAACGTGCATAAAAAGAACAGAAAAACGATCGCGTGATGTTCTAATACTAACGCATTGCACTGCAATTTCGGCTATGCGTGTGAGCTTAAAGCTCCCAAATGGTTACAATACAATGATGTGCGCAAAAATAGGTACTATAGGTAATAGGTAAAAATAGGCAAAAGTAAAGAAGCAAATGTAATACTATTTAAATGCAACAAAAAGACGAACTATTTCCCAACATACCGGCCCCCCTGAACGACGGTTCAGTTCAAAGGAAGCACAGCAATTTTCGTAATAGGGCGCTTGTAGATTCCCTTGGCGGTTTTAACGGTGACCACCCGAACCCTCTGATCCTGGCCAGGATGAACTTCGGTGACTCGTCCTAGCATCCACTTGCTTGGCGGTTGATTGGGCTCCTTCAGCACAACCAGTGTGTCCACGGCAACATTTGGAGCATCTTGATGCCATTTCGTACGAGGTTGAAGCGTGCTGAGATACTCGAGATTCCAACGTTTCCAGAAACCTTGAACCTTGGCCTGTAGTTGTCTCCAGCGCTGCAGTCTGTTGATATTTACATCCAGGAAAGATGGTTCTGGTACCGAAGTGAGAGGCTGACCTGTTAGAAAATGAGAAGGAGTTAGCGGGTTAAGACTGTGATCGCTAGGTGCGCATAAAGGGCGAGAGTTCAGAAGCCCTTCAATCTGAATTAACAGGGTCGAATACTCCTCGAATGTCAAGGCACTGCTGCCAATGACTCGTTTTAAGTGCAGCTTTATGGATCTCACACCAGTCTCCCAAATGCCTCCGAAATGGGGAGCAGATGGCGGAATGAAATGCCAATTAATCTCGTGGCTGGCCATGAAGCTTGAAATTTCTTCATCTTGACTTTGAGCTATTGCCATTCGTTGCATTTCAGCTAAATCTCTTTTGGCTCCATGGAAAGTCGTTCCATTGTCCGAGTATAAATCCGATATAGGTCCACGTCGAGACCAAAAGCGTTTGAAAGCGGCTATAAAGGCGGATGTCGTCAAATCGCTGACCAATTCTATGTGAATCGCTTTTGTAGATAGGCAGACAAAGATCGCAAACCAAGCTTTGCCAAATCTTGGTGTCCGGCCTGTCGATGTTTTGATTGACACAGGTCCAGCATAATCCAATCCAGTGTGCAGAAAACAACGGGCGGGTTGAACTCGAAACTCCGGTAAATCAGCCATAAGTTGAGAACTCGTGTGTCTTCGCTGCAGAAAGCAAGTTCTGCAATTGAATACAGTTTTGCGGACGAGGTTCCGAGCTCCTAGAATCCAATACCTTTGGCGTAGACTATGAAACGTGTATTCGACTCCAGCGTGTAACAATGCAGCATGTTGATAGCGAACTAGCAGACCAGCTATTGGAGATTCCTTAGGAAGGAGAATGGGATGCTTTGCGTCATAAGTAGCTATAGAATTATCGATGCGACCACCAACACGCATTACTCTCTGCTCGTCTAAAAAGGGTGTGTAGCGGATCAACTTCGATTTCTTCGACAATGGCTGTCCGGTAGTTAACTGCTTGTACTCCACGTTGAAGAACTCCTCTTGAGCGTGCGCAAAAATCTTAGCTCGTGCATATTGTAGCTCCCACGCCGATAGGAATGGTGAAAGTCGATTCCTCTCACGAAGACGATGAACGAAGCGAAGGCAGTAGCTGACTATCCTTAATAAACGGGACCATGAGGAGGATTTGTTGATCATACAAGATAGCGAATTTCCGTCGTCGGAAATGTGTAGATTAACTTTCGTTTCAGCCTTCATCTCTAGGCAGGCCTCTTCTTCTGTCGACAGAACAAACTTAGCTTTAACAGGTGGCCAAGCTGAACGTGACTGAGATAGCCAAGGTGGTCCATTCCACCATATTTGATGATCCACGAGGTCCTTTGGCAGTACTCCTCGCGATGCGCAGTCTGCGGGATTATCACCACTTCGAATATGTTGCCAGCAGCTGCGTGGGCAAACCTCTAGAATTTCAGCAGTGCGGTTGCAAACATAGGTGTTCCAAGTCCTAGGCAGAGAAGATAGCCAATGCAGGACTATTTCAGAGTCTGACCAACAATTAATTCTGGAAATAGGAACAGTTAATGATTGCTTGACCAGATAAATCAGTTTAGAGAGTAAATGAGCTGCGTTTAACTCTAGTCGCGGAATGGAGATAGGCTTAATAGGGGCTACGTGAGTTTTAGCCATAATCAGTTTGACAGCATATCCATTGTTGACTTCGACGCGGCTATAGATGACGGCAGCATACGCTTGAGATGATGCATCAGCAAATCCGTGCAGTTCCATTTCTTGATGTGGTGCAGATATGTAGCGAGGAACTCGACAAGTTTCCAATAAATGCATTTCCGATGCAAACTGTTGCCATCGTGTACATATTTGCTGCGGTAGTACTTCATTCCAATCGACAGAACTTAGCCAACTATCTTGAAATAGGATCTTCAGAAAAACAACAGGTGGCGAAAGCAAACCCAGCGGGTCGTAGATCTTGGCTAGTTCTGAAAGCAATATGCGTTTAGTAAGAGCAGTCGTAAATGCGGGGGTTTCTAATTTGAAGAAAATATAGTCCGGTTTTGGTTCCCAACACAATCCCAGGACTTTAACAAATCGAATTGAGCGGTCTTCCTCTAAATCCTCTGGTGGATACTCACAAATCTCCTTTGGCAACGACTTTAAAAGGGCGTAACAGTTTGAGCTCCACTTTCGCAATTTGAATTGAGCTTCGCTAAGAAGCAGAATCAATTCATCTTTGAGTGCAATGAGATCCTTGATGTTGTCGCATCCAGTAGGAATATCATCAACGTACGCGTCTCTGTTGAGCACGACAGCAGCGGTGGGATACAATTCGGCATAGTCATTCGAGAGCTGTTTAAGAACTCGAACTGCAATAAACGGCGATGAAGATAATCCATATGTTACTGTCAACAGTCGATAATGATCCAGCGTAGCGTTTTCATCCTTCCTCCAAACTATGCGTTGGTACTGTGTATGTTCGTCCGACACCAAAATGCCTCTAAACATCTTCTCGATGTCTGCACAAAATACATAACGATGCTGACGAAATCGAAGGCATACTCCAATTAAGTCCCGTTGAATAGGCGGTCCTATATGCAGTCGCGAATTAAGAGAATGACCCGTGGAATCCTTTCCAGAGCCGTCAAATACCACTCGGCAACGTGTGGTAGTACTATCTGGTTTAAAAACTGCATGGTGTGCCAAATAGTTGTAGCGTGCGGGATCCTCACCGCCTGCAGCAGCCGGAATCAATTCCATATGTCCTCGATTTAAATAATCATCCATGAAATCCACATATTGTTGTTTGAGTGCGGGGAATCTTCTAAATTTCCTTTCCAAAGCGGCGAAGCGGTTTAAAGCCTGTGGCAAAGTGGAGCCAATTGGCGTGCGGGGCTCCTTGAATGGGTATTGAACAATATAAACACCATCTTCTCTACGAGCATGTGTTTTCAGAAAATGTTGTTCGGCGGGATCACTGGCGTCTATCGTTGTTTTACTCGGATGCACTTGTTCCATGTCCATAAATGAGCGAACTAAGGAATCCAAATCTTCATAAGCGTGATGAACTTGTGCGTGCGTAGATGCTTTGTTACCATCAGTGTAGCTGCCTGTAATAACCCAACCAAAATTAGTATGCAGTGCGATGGGGTATTCGATACCAAACTCTCGGCGATGTCCAGTATATAAGTTCCACAGCTGATCAGCGCCTAAGATAACGTCGATTTTGCCCGGAGATCCAAACGTCGGGTCAGCTAGCGGTAGGCTGCGAATCTTGGTCCAAATAGTTGCATTTGATTTGACCTGCTGAGCTGGAATCGTAGAAGTTAGAGAACTCATAATTAGACAAGAGACTTCCAATGATGCAGTCGTGGTTCTTGAGAGTAAGGTGAAGCTAGCGCGACCTCGGCTAACACCAGCCGGGTTAGCACCTAAACCAACTACCGAAATGCGGGCATGCGTGCGAGGAATTCCGATCCTTTGGATAAACGACTCAGATACCATGGTTATTGTTGATCCAGTATCGAGCAATAACCTACACGAGGTCTCGTTTCCCCATGTGTCAATAACATTGGCGACAACAGTTGGCAGTAGGGCTGGATTGTTGGCCCTCTCCAAAATATGATGGCTAACAGCGGCAGTATTCGTATCAGCGGCAGTCGAGTGCGCAGGTGCCACAGGAACCGATCTTGCTTCAATCGGGTGTACTAACGTGTGATGCTTAGCGTTGCATTGACGGCAAGTGTTCGATGAATTACAATCCCTGACTTGATGCGATCGACTCAAGCAGTTGAAGCATAATTTTGTATCCTTGGCGAAGGTGCGGCGGCTGACTACATCCAGTGCCTTGAATTCATTGCATGAATATATAGAATGCTGTCCTTGGCAATATATACATTCGCGAGACGACTGAGTTGATCCACTGGCATGAAAAGCGGCTTGGCGGCGTCTACTCTGGGCTGGTCTTGAGGGTTGCATTGCGGGTAAATCCTGACAAGACTCCAAAGTATCACAATGAGCGAAAAGAAAGGCGAACAGCTCCTCTATGGTGACGTCTTCAGTGGCCGATAAACTGCAGTTGGCCCAAGCTTGTTTAATTTCTGAACCTAACTTTGACAGCAAAATATGAATGAGCCATACATCGCGGCTGTCACAGTTCAGCGCATGTAAGCCTCGAATGCATTCGTCGGCCGAGTCAATTACCTTGCGTAATTCTGCAATATTCGAATTGTTAGCGGTTGGCAACGATAAAAAATTCTGAACAAACGATCGAGCGATGAGCGACCTTTTATTATAACGATTTTCTAATTTTTCCCATGCGTCTTGGTAATTATCATTACAGACGGCAATATGTTTAATTAGGGACAGTGCTTCTCCCTCCAGATATGATTTGAGATAATGAAACTTTTGGCACTTGGAGAGCTTTTCGTTACTATTTACTGAGCTTAAGAACAGATCACTAAACTGGCTCCAATCCTCATATTTACCAGAAAATGTGGGAATCCGAATTTTCTCAAACCTTAAATCAGCAGTTCCCGATGAAGTATGAATTTTCTCCAAAAGGTTGTTTTGTCCCTCAAATAGGCGTTCCACTGTACTTGAAAGTAGAATGTTCGACTGGTCCTGTCCATGATCCTGACCTCCCATGTCCTTGATGGCGTTACTAAAAATAACATGCGCGGCGTAGAACTTGTCTTCGTATTCGGGTATGTCCAATCCAGGGTCTTCATATCCCTCCTCCAAGTGAAATTCCACTAACTCATCTGAGAGCTCCATAAAGTGGTTGAAAGTGGCGACCAAACGCTCCAGCTTGAATTGCAATGTTTCCACATTCTCACATCTTTGTGAAAACTCCACAGCACTGTTGAGGGTGCGCGTTATTTGCCCCTTGCAGGCACCACGTTGTTGAATCGTTCTATGCATTATCGCGTTCATGACGAAAAAACGGTAAATTTGTCTCTAATGTTCACAAAAGTAAATGCACAAATAAACGCGGGTATCCGGCTCGAACGGACCAAATTTTGTTATGTTTATGAATAGTGGACTGTATTATGGTTTTTATTATAGTTTTATGCATTTATTTTCACTATTTAGCGGGTTTACAATACTTTAAGCGGGGTTGCTATCAGCGAGCGGTTGCGGTTAATATCAACAAGCGAAAGCGGCCGGCTTGCAAAACGTGCATAAAAAGAACAGAAAAACGATCGCGTGATGTTCTAATACTAACGCATTGCACTGCAATTTCGGCTATGCGTGTGAGCTTAAAGCTCCCAAATGGTTACAATACAATGATGTGCGCAAAAATAGGTACTATAGGTAATAGGTAAAAATAGGCAAAAGTAAAGAAGCAAATGTAATACTATTTAAATGCAACAAAAAGACGAACTATTTCCCAACATACCGGCCCCCCTGAACGACGGTTCAGTTCAAAGGAAGCACAGCAATTTTCGTAATAGGGCGCTTGTAGATTCCCTTGGCGGTTTTAACGGTGACCACCCGAACCCTCTGATCCTGGCCAGGATGAACTTCGGTGACTCGTCCTAGCATCCACTTGCTTGGCGGTTGATTGGGCTCCTTCAGCACAACCAGTGTGTCCACGGCAACATTTGGAGCATCTTGATGCCATTTCGTACGAGGTTGAAGCGTGCTGAGATACTCGAGATTCCAACGTTTCCAGAAACCTTGAACCTTGGCCTGTAGTTGTCTCCAGCGCTGCAGTCTGTTGATATTTACATCCAGGAAAGATGGTTCTGGTACCGAAGTGAGAGGCTGACCTGTTAGAAAATGAGAAGGAGTTAGCGGGTTAAGACTGTGATCGCTAGGTGCGCATAAAGGGCGAGAGTTCAGAAGCCCTTCAATCTGAATTAACAGGGTCGAATACTCCTCGAATGTCAAGGCACTGCTGCCAATGACTCGTTTTAAGTGCAGCTTTATGGATCTCACACCAGTCTCCCAAATGCCTCCGAAATGGGGAGCAGATGGCGGAATGAAATGCCAATTAATCTCGTGGCTGGCCATGAAGCTTGAAATTTCTTCATCTTGACTTTGAGCTATTGCCATTCGTTGCATTTCAGCTAAATCTCTTTTGGCTCCATGGAAAGTCGTTCCATTGTCCGAGTATAAATCCGATATAGGTCCACGTCGAGACCAAAAGCGTTTGAAAGCGGCTATAAAGGCGGATGTCGTCAAATCGCTGACCAATTCTATGTGAATCGCTTTTGTAGATAGGCAGACAAAGATCGCAAACCAAGCTTTGCCAAATCTTGGTGTCCGGCCTGTCGATGTTTTGATTGACACAGGTCCAGCATAATCCAATCCAGTGTGCAGAAAACAACGGGCGGGTTGAACTCGAAACTCCGGTAAATCAGCCATAAGTTGAGAACTCGTGTGTCTTCGCTGCAGAAAGCAAGTTCTGCAATTGAATACAGTTTTGCGGACGAGGTTCCGAGCTCCTAGAATCCAATACCTTTGGCGTAGACTATGAAACGTGTATTCGACTCCAGCGTGTAACAATGCAGCATGTTGATAGCGAACTAGCAGACCAGCTATTGGAGATTCCTTAGGAAGGAGAATGGGATGCTTTGCGTCATAAGTAGCTATAGAATTATCGATGCGACCACCAACACGCATTACTCTCTGCTCGTCTAAAAAGGGTGTGTAGCGGATCAACTTCGATTTCTTCGACAATGGCTGTCCGGTAGTTAACTGCTTGTACTCCACGTTGAAGAACTCCTCTTGAGCGTGCGCAAAAATCTTAGCTCGTGCATATTGTAGCTCCCACGCCGATAGGAATGGTGAAAGTCGATTCCTCTCACGAAGACGATGAACGAAGCGAAGGCAGTAGCTGACTATCCTTAATAAACGGGACCATGAGGAGGATTTGTTGATCATACAAGATAGCGAATTTCCGTCGTCGGAAATGTGTAGATTAACTTTCGTTTCAGCCTTCATCTCTAGGCAGGCCTCTTCTTCTGTCGACAGAACAAACTTAGCTTTAACAGGTGGCCAAGCTGAACGTGACTGAGATAGCCAAGGTGGTCCATTCCACCATATTTGATGATCCACGAGGTCCTTTGGCAGTACTCCTCGCGATGCGCAGTCTGCGGGATTATCACCACTTCGAATATGTTGCCAGCAGCTGCGTGGGCAAACCTCTAGAATTTCAGCAGTGCGGTTGCAAACATAGGTGTTCCAAGTCCTAGGCAGAGAAGATAGCCAATGCAGGACTATTTCAGAGTCTGACCAACAATTAATTCTGGAAATAGGAACAGTTAATGATTGCTTGACCAGATAAATCAGTTTAGAGAGTAAATGAGCTGCGTTTAACTCTAGTCGCGGAATGGAGATAGGCTTAATAGGGGCTACGTGAGTTTTAGCCATAATCAGTTTGACAGCATATCCATTGTTGACTTCGACGCGGCTATAGATGACGGCAGCATACGCTTGAGATGATGCATCAGCAAATCCGTGCAGTTCCATTTCTTGATGTGGTGCAGATATGTAGCGAGGAACTCGACAAGTTTCCAATAAATGCATTTCCGATGCAAACTGTTGCCATCGTGTACATATTTGCTGCGGTAGTACTTCATTCCAATCGACAGAACTTAGCCAACTATCTTGAAATAGGATCTTCAGAAAAACAACAGGTGGCGAAAGCAAACCCAGCGGGTCGTAGATCTTGGCTAGTTCTGAAAGCAATATGCGTTTAGTAAGAGCAGTCGTAAATGCGGGGGTTTCTAATTTGAAGAAAATATAGTCCGGTTTTGGTTCCCAACACAATCCCAGGACTTTAACAAATCGAATTGAGCGGTCTTCCTCTAAATCCTCTGGTGGATACTCACAAATCTCCTTTGGCAACGACTTTAAAAGGGCGTAACAGTTTGAGCTCCACTTTCGCAATTTGAATTGAGCTTCGCTAAGAAGCAGAATCAATTCATCTTTGAGTGCAATGAGATCCTTGATGTTGTCGCATCCAGTAGGAATATCATCAACGTACGCGTCTCTGTTGAGCACGACAGCAGCGGTGGGATACAATTCGGCATAGTCATTCGAGAGCTGTTTAAGAACTCGAACTGCAATAAACGGCGATGAAGATAATCCATATGTTACTGTCAACAGTCGATAATGATCCAGCGTAGCGTTTTCATCCTTCCTCCAAACTATGCGTTGGTACTGTGTATGTTCGTCCGACACCAAAATGCCTCTAAACATCTTCTCGATGTCTGCACAAAATACATAACGATGCTGACGAAATCGAAGGCATACTCCAATTAAGTCCCGTTGAATAGGCGGTCCTATATGCAGTCGCGAATTAAGAGAATGACCCGTGGAATCCTTTCCAGAGCCGTCAAATACCACTCGGCAACGTGTGGTAGTACTATCTGGTTTAAAAACTGCATGGTGTGCCAAATAGTTGTAGCGTGCGGGATCCTCACCGCCTGCAGCAGCCGGAATCAATTCCATATGTCCTCGATTTAAATAATCATCCATGAAATCCACATATTGTTGTTTGAGTGCGGGGAATCTTCTAAATTTCCTTTCCAAAGCGGCGAAGCGGTTTAAAGCCTGTGGCAAAGTGGAGCCAATTGGCGTGCGGGGCTCCTTGAATGGGTATTGAACAATATAAACACCATCTTCTCTACGAGCATGTGTTTTCAGAAAATGTTGTTCGGCGGGATCACTGGCGTCTATCGTTGTTTTACTCGGATGCACTTGTTCCATGTCCATAAATGAGCGAACTAAGGAATCCAAATCTTCATAAGCGTGATGAACTTGTGCGTGCGTAGATGCTTTGTTACCATCAGTGTAGCTGCCTGTAATAACCCAACCAAAATTAGTATGCAGTGCGATGGGGTATTCGATACCAAACTCTCGGCGATGTCCAGTATATAAGTTCCACAGCTGATCAGCGCCTAAGATAACGTCGATTTTGCCCGGAGATCCAAACGTCGGGTCAGCTAGCGGTAGGCTGCGAATCTTGGTCCAAATAGTTGCATTTGATTTGACCTGCTGAGCTGGAATCGTAGAAGTTAGAGAACTCATAATTAGACAAGAGACTTCCAATGATGCAGTCGTGGTTCTTGAGAGTAAGGTGAAGCTAGCGCGACCTCGGCTAACACCAGCCGGGTTAGCACCTAAACCAACTACCGAAATGCGGGCATGCGTGCGAGGAATTCCGATCCTTTGGATAAACGACTCAGATACCATGGTTATTGTTGATCCAGTATCGAGCAATAACCTACACGAGGTCTCGTTTCCCCATGTGTCAATAACATTGGCGACAACAGTTGGCAGTAGGGCTGGATTGTTGGCCCTCTCCAAAATATGATGGCTAACAGCGGCAGTATTCGTATCAGCGGCAGTCGAGTGCGCAGGTGCCACAGGAACCGATCTTGCTTCAATCGGGTGTACTAACGTGTGATGCTTAGCGTTGCATTGACGGCAAGTGTTCGATGAATTACAATCCCTGACTTGATGCGATCGACTCAAGCAGTTGAAGCATAATTTTGTATCCTTGGCGAAGGTGCGGCGGCTGACTACATCCAGTGCCTTGAATTCATTGCATGAATATATAGAATGCTGTCCTTGGCAATATATACATTCGCGAGACGACTGAGTTGATCCACTGGCATGAAAAGCGGCTTGGCGGCGTCTACTCTGGGCTGGTCTTGAGGGTTGCATTGCGGGTAAATCCTGACAAGACTCCAAAGTATCACAATGAGCGAAAAGAAAGGCGAACAGCTCCTCTATGGTGACGTCTTCAGTGGCCGATAAACTGCAGTTGGCCCAAGCTTGTTTAATTTCTGAACCTAACTTTGACAGCAAAATATGAATGAGCCATACATCGCGGCTGTCACAGTTCAGCGCATGTAAGCCTCGAATGCATTCGTCGGCCGAGTCAATTACCTTGCGTAATTCTGCAATATTCGAATTGTTAGCGGTTGGCAACGATAAAAAATTCTGAACAAACGATCGAGCGATGAGCGACCTTTTATTATAACGATTTTCTAATTTTTCCCATGCGTCTTGGTAATTATCATTACAGACGGCAATATGTTTAATTAGGGACAGTGCTTCTCCCTCCAGATATGATTTGAGATAATGAAACTTTTGGCACTTGGAGAGCTTTTCGTTACTATTTACTGAGCTTAAGAACAGATCACTAAACTGGCTCCAATCCTCATATTTACCAGAAAATGTGGGAATCCGAATTTTCTCAAACCTTAAATCAGCAGTTCCCGATGAAGTATGAATTTTCTCCAAAAGGTTGTTTTGTCCCTCAAATAGGCGTTCCACTGTACTTGAAAGTAGAATGTTCGACTGGTCCTGTCCATGATCCTGACCTCCCATGTCCTTGATGGCGTTACTAAAAATAACATGCGCGGCGTAGAACTTGTCTTCGTATTCGGGTATGTCCAATCCAGGGTCTTCATATCCCTCCTCCAAGTGAAATTCCACTAACTCATCTGAGAGCTCCATAAAGTGGTTGAAAGTGGCGACCAAACGCTCCAGCTTGAATTGCAATGTTTCCACATTCTCACATCTTTGTGAAAACTCCACAGCACTGTTGAGGGTGCGCGTTATTTGCCCCTTGCAGGCACCACGTTGTTGAATCGTTCTATGCATTATCGCGTTCATGACGAAAAAACGGTAAATTTGTCTCTAATGTTCACAAAAGTAAATGCACAAATAAACGCGGGTATCCGGCTCGAACGGACCAAATTTTGTTATGTTTATGAATAGTGGACTGTATTATGGTTTTTATTATAGTTTTATGCATTTATTTTCACTATTTAGCGGGTTTACAATACTTTAAGCGGGGTTGCTATCAGCGAGCGGTTGCGGTTAATATCAACAAGCGAAAGCGGCCGGCTTGCAAAACGTGCATAAAAAGAACAGAAAAACGATCGCGTGATGTTCTAATACTAACGCATTGCACTGCAATTTCGGCTATGCGTGTGAGCTTAAAGCTCCCAAATGGTTACAATACAATGATGTGCGCAAAAATAGGTACTATAGGTAATAGGTAAAAATAGGCAAAAGTAAAGAAGCAAATGTAATACTATTTAAATGCAACAAAAAGACGAACTATTTCCCAACAGATGGATACTCTAAATCTTTGTAAATTTTAAAATTATTCAAACTTTTTACAAATTAATAGGTATTCAAAGTTGGCCTTTCCTTGTATATTTCCTTAGTGAACTTCCGTGGCTTTTTCTTTCCCCCATTGGGAGGCTATTCGATGACAATCAATGGTTTTTGGTCTGCTGCACACACTGGACTGGACCCAAGCTCAAGCTCTATGGCGATGAGGCTACTTCTGGACTCCTGCAAGGATGTCTATGCATGAGCATGTGTACCGTGTTCTGTTCTGTGAGACCTGTGTTGGTGCCACGCTTCATAAAGGATTCAAATTCGAGTGCATCAAGCGGATCCGAGTGGAGTGCCTGGTCTAATTCCAAATAAATGAAGTGTATGGCAAACAATGTGGTCCAGTTCAGGGATAAGAGCTTCTCAAATCTGCTGGACAAACTTTATCGTCCTTCACCCAGGCAACACACCAACTGTGTTTGGTATTTTTCGTTTACTCTCAGCAATCTCCTTTTTTTTTCGTCTTTGTGGTTTTTGGCATCCTCTGGTATAAATGCATTTCGTTTTGGTCTTCTCTAGTTCATAGCTTTTTTCCAAAAATTAATTAACTTTGAATGTTGGAACCCCTAGGGCCATGTTACTTTCCGAATCCTTTGTGGTATCAGTTGGTGTGTCTATCTGGGCCTAACTAATTAAAAAGTCAACAAAAGCCAATCATAACAGAGGATTGACAGTTTTTTGCTTCTTTTTTGTGGATACACCCGATAAAAATATCTGAATATAAGCCCCCTTCAAGACTTAATCAAGTGCAGCATTTCCCTTCAATTTCATGTGCAACTTGAATTGCAACCGCCCAAAGCTGTCAATCAGCGTGTGTTGCAGGTGGTGCAGCAAATATTAAAATGGGGGAGGAAGATCCACCCGAACTCAAGGCATTTGGCTAAATGCCGCTGATTGCTTTTGCGAGACAAAAGGCGTAAAAAGCAGCAAAGTCCTTGCCAGTCAAACATTGCATAAAATCCCATTTAATGCCAAGCCGCCACATGTGTCTGCCGCTGCTGCAACAACTGACGACCCACCCACCCACTCAACCACTGGCGTGCAGTTTTCTCTGCCATTCTAATGGAATTTTCCTCATGACTTAATTCAAACAATAAATGCGCTCAATTGAATGCAATTTTCATTCGCCGTTTCCGCAACCTTTTTTTTTGTAATTTTTTTCTAAAAATATTGTAAAGGATATTTCTGGCCAGGATCCTGCGGTTACACACCACTGATAAAGCCACTTGAGTGCAGCATGGGGGAATGCCTCGAACACATTTTCGATGACGTTTGCAATTTTTTTGCTTTCGTTCTTGTTTTCGCTCCTTTGGACGTCCTTTGTATGCTGTTTCCGTTTGCTTTTCTGGCTTAATAAACGTATACAATTTGTTAATTTGTACAGGATCAAACACGAGAGTCGTCCTTGCCGGTTCTGTCTCGTTTTCGCCGCTTCCTGCTGCTACTGCATCCTGGTAATTAGTTCCTTTTGCTAAACTCCGAAAAGCTAATTAGATTTTGGACGAGGCAAAAAAAAGATTTCATTAAATGCATGCGGTAAATGAATTCTACCGAGGAAGAAAAAAGCCAGAAAAAGGCTTAAAATGAAAGCGAACCCGGATTTTAGGAATTAAAGATAGAAACTTGAGAGGTTAAGTAGTATTATTTCCATTCTACATTATTCATATCGTTTTATAACAATTGCCAATAAAAACATATATGTTGATCTGATACAATTCAAATGAATACAGCTTATTTAAATCATAATTGCCCTCCACACAGAAATCAAACATTAACTCTAAATACAAACTCTAATATTAAAACAAACCAATTAATTCAACACATCTAACCATGAAGAAAAAAATAAGCCTGGTTTCATTAATTAAATTAAAATCCACTTAGAAGCTCATTAAATGCAAATCTCAACGGGTCAGATTTTATGTGTAGAAAAAACGAAACCAAATCGGGCAAAAAAGAAAACAATTCTAACCACAAAAACGCATTAAATGATTTGCGTAATTTACACAAAACAAAAACAAATTGGGCAAACCAACCCGAAGCGAAAAGTAAGGGTAAGCCGAAGCCAAATAGCAAAAAATAAATAGCGGTCCGAAACCGCATGTTAATTAAAAATCAAACTAATTTCCTAATTGCAAAGCTCACCAATCATTAAACACCAAAATGGGGAAACCCGAAACGAACATCATCATAAAAAAAATCCATGAAATTCCTTTGATTTATTTCCAATAAGGGTACGGGAGCGGACCATTTGACCAATTGTCACACGATTAAACAGACAAATTCGAAAATAATTTTTCATTAAATGCAATGCAAATCAAATGGAAAGCCAATCTGTGGCATATGTCAAGGGTTGAGTTAAAAAAAGGGAGTGCGGGTGGCCATAAAAAGGGGGTGAGTGAAAGGGGCAACACTGCATTAATCCTGTTACACGCGTTCATGTTCCGTGGCGGCTTTATAAAATTGTATCGGAAAGATGAGAGCCACTGTTGGTTAGACTAACAGATTCCCTCGTATAGAGTATATTTAGAGGGTAAAAAAATATAAAATTAAAATTAATAATTAAGCTGGTTTAATATAACATTTCTTAACAAAAATACAATCGAATACAATCCTTATAATCGAATATCCTACAATCTTCATATCGTTATTTGTTTATGAAATTAAATAAATTTTTTCCCATCCTTCTACATTGGGGAAAAAACACTTCCTAGGATATAACAAACGTCGTTTAGTTTTCTCATTTCATTTGGTGTAACTTTTTTTTGGGTTTAATTAAAATCCGCAGAGCAATGTGTTCTCCCCTCCGGCCATTCCGGCCAACTCCCGGAAAAGTAGGCAACACAAAAAAATGGCATTTGCATATCACAAGCTGATGCCAAACACAAAAACCCTATACCACCGATACGAATATGCACATACAGAGAGCATATATGCAACATATTGGATAGAAACAAATAAACAACGAAACAAACATACATTTGGACTCTATAAATTTCAATTTATTTGCGTAAATCATTTATTTTGCGTAATTTTCAGCTTAATTTCAGGCGTAAAGATTCCTGTTTGGGGTTTTGGGCTTGGGTTTGAGTTTTTTAGCGGGTTTACCAGGGGAAACCCTCATAAATCAATTAGGACACTCTTTGCCAGATTTTGGCAGCCAATTTTTGGTTTTGCGGCTTATTTGCTTTGCATAATTTTTTTCCACTCCTCTGTGAAATTTGTTTTGACATTTTGTGGTTCAGAATTTGGGTTTCGGTTTTGGTTTTTGGCTCAGGTGTTGCTTCCCCACATGATGCACATTCGTGTGTCACTTTTTTGCTATGATTAATTGCGCATTTGAAGCTGATTTATGAAGTGCCCTTGGTCTAAGCCAGTTGCAACTCATTACTTTATCGAGGGGTTATAAAGATGGACCAACGTGTTGGCCAGCCAATTAGTGTAATGGACGCAGAAATGTTTGGGTTGGATGGCGATGGATTAAGTGTTTTCCTGGGTTCCATTTGCAATATCTTTCATTAGTATATCTAGTCAAGCAAAAGCCCACAAAGGGCTAATCTATTTAAAGGTAGTTTAAATAGATTTTATAAGAATATATTGGTAGATTTAAGAAAAATATTAAAAGGGTTAAGGGGCATGTTCTCACTAGCTACTCCCGAACCACAGCCACCCTCAGCAAACCACCTTCTGCGGTTTCTGCAACTGAAATGTTTACACAATCGCCACTGAGCTCGGTCGCCCGAAAACCCAAAAACCAAACTTCAACAATAGCAAAAACAAGACTCCAGAGTCTGAAGCTAAAAAGTTTACCGGAATAAAAAAAACAACTAACCAAACAAACGCCAACAGCTACGGGATATATCCGGAATAAATTCGCGAGCGGAACCCGCGACTTCTTCACGGGGCAATCAAGCGTATGAGCAATTTTACGTGGCAATTAAAACAAAGACTCCGCGGCACACGTAAAGGCTTTGCAGCTGGAATCCTTTTTTCTCACAAGCGGAATCAGCAACAGCTTCTCAACTTTTTCACCCACTCGTCCATGGCAGCCAGAGGTTTTCTTAAATTAACTCGGCAGCCAACGGCGTCTGTTCGGGAAAGTGCTAGCGACAAGAACAATAAACAGGATAAGTTTTACTTAAGTTGGGTAACGAATTCATAGATACCCTAGGGTTTCAGAGTTTATCTTTATAGACCAATGGGTATAACAACTGCCGTAACTTTCCCTGTCCCAACAATCATTTCACGTTCTTGGGCAAAGTTAAACAAATGTAATAATTGTTCTAGCAAACTTCTGTTCAAACACTGGCGGCTGTCACAGGATTTGGTCCTCTAGGCACGTTTATTCGTCGGCATGGATTCGGGCAATTTGTTGTTATTCCTGCTAATGTTTGTCGCCACTATTTTTTAGACTAGCTGTGATTGTTTCTACTTCCACTTTCGGTTCACTCCAGAGTTTGTTTGGACTGGGACGCGTGTCCTGCTAATGCGCCTGGGGGTGTTAAAGTCAGCCCACCGTCGAGATACTGTTGTGCTTCTCAATGGGTTCTATTATTTTTGTGTGATTCGATTTTGATTTTTGACGAATTTGTATTATTTTTTTGTATTTCTGGCTGGCGTGTGTCTGTGTAAATGTTTTGCAATTGTTTGTTGGCATTTGTGCGTGTGCCTCACCACGCTCTCTCTACATTTTGGACTTTGGATTTTCAAGGACCTTCTACCAACAACCCTAGAAGTGCGTGAAAAAATTACGAAAGGTTGGGGTAGACACGTTTTCCATTTAAGTTGCTGCAATTTCACAATTGGAAATTAGAAAATGAAGTCGTTTGAAAATGTTTTCAAGGATTTTATAGAAGGGTTCGGGTTGCGCTATATCATTGTGAAACGAGATCAGTAGATCTCGAGTGGTTTAACAATGGGCGGGGTTTTGGTGGTTTTTTTTTAAAAGCATTATATATGCTCCATTATAATGGGTTTAATTTGACAGAAACGAGAAGAGTCATAAGAAGTGGCCATTTAAAGAAAACCAATAGGAAAATGATATAACAGATTATGGTTTAGTAAGGTTATTTTTATGGTACCTTTTAAAAAACTGTTTCCCAGAGAGCAAGGGTATAGAGCTTATTTACCATAGCACTTTGCTCAATAACTTACTCAAATTTTTCTATACTATACTCCTAAGTAAATTAGCAAAACTCACAAAGTTATTAAAGCCCAACCATCTAGATTCCCACTCTTACTTCAAAACTTACCGAAGCGTTGATGAATGAAAATAGGCCTTAATGTGCTGAGGGTCTAGAAAAAGCTAAAATCAAATCATACTTTTAAGCTTAGAGAAGGCAACAAAAAACGAAATCAGTAAAAAAAATATAAACTATGAAAATCCACATAAAATCCCAACCACCCCCTTCGACCCAGTCGAACACTTCAAAAAAGCGAAGAGCGAGCGGAAAAAAATCAAATGTTCAAGACAACGACGGCGGCAGGGAACACGTGTCTCTTTCTGGGAGCTTACAACCCGGACACGTGACCACCATCATGTTTGCTTACATTCTCGACTGACTTGACTGACGTATGGGTAAACGACGATGATGAAGAAGGACTCTGTGGGAGGAGGACTATGCCGATGATGGTGAGGTGGCCGACTATGGCGATCAATCAAGGTCCAATTGACAATGCAAAACAGAGTTGGAAAAAGTTGATTGCAGGTACAGTTGCCAAAGCTGACCAGTGGATTGATTGAAATATTTTCCCTCAAAAACAGTAGAATCCTTCCTTATTCAATACTTCAGTGGGCTCGTGACAGTTAAACAGTGCTGGCCATAAATTTGAGCACTTCAATTTGGCAAATGCATTGGCATCAGCGTTGATTGTAATTAAAATTGCATTCGCATCTAATTAATTGGTATGCAAAAACCAGAGCCAAAAGGAGCGAGAGCAGCAGCGGCGAGGACTAGTTGGAGAAATTGCAAAATGCAAATTGCAAATCATCATCAAGCCACACCGAATGCAATTTATACACCCCTTAAAACAGGACTCCGGGCTACGACAGGGTTGACCAGTGTGCAATTAAAGAAGGCGAGGCATTTAAAAGGCCCAGGGGGAAATCGGCCCAAATCCGACCGGCTTACAGCGATTCCAAGTCACGGATTGCAAGGATTTCCAACTCCATCTACCATGTACCATCACCGAAATCCGAATGCAATGTGTTGACGTCACGACACCTTCAACTGCAACTTGCAACCCTTTCGCCTGCAACGCCTTCACCGCCACCTCCTGGTCGTCCTTGATCCTGCCGTCGTTGTCCATCCTGCTGCTGCTGCTGCTATCCAAAACCTCACACCCTTGTCCGTGTTTAGGGCTTTTGTCTGGTGCATTGTGCTTTTGACTGGCCTGGGCCATGACATGATTGGCTTTTAACGCTCAAATAAGCTTAATTGAATTTCTTTTCATTTGCTAACAAAGTTTCTGCCGCTCCTAACCGAGCTGACTGACTGGGATTTGTTAATTAAAAGTGAATTAGGCAGCAGAAAGAGCTTTTGTGTGGCAGCAACAAAAATCACTCACTGCTAGATGTTAGCCGAAAAGGCTGTAACCGAATAAAAGGCTTAGACTGCTGCCACATTGCTGATAAAGGTGGAAAATTCTGAAAATAGTTACAAATGGATGCAAAATTGTCAAACCAATAAATAAGCTCTTGAAAAATAACAAAAGTATACCTTTAAGCTACGTACCCTGCACAATTTATTATAATATTATAATCACCTATTGGATAGCCTCCTACTACCCCGCCAATCAACCTAATTTCCGCAGATTTAATTATAGAAATATTTGCATTTAATTAGAATCGAGGTCAGCCAACTATAAATATTAAATTGTCCGCAAGCTGCAAATTAATGAAATTCGACTAATAAAATTATGTTTAATCAAAAGCGAAAAAAATTGGAATACAGCCATCGCCATGGCAGCGTCATGAAATATCAAAGTAAATGTATCTCGCCCAGGCTCCCTTCTTTAACCGCATTGTGTCCATCAAAGGATATCTGCCTGGCATATGGGAACTATCAAAATTAATGGGGCTCGTCTCATATTGCGACCACAAACACAAAAAAACATATGCCGGCGAAGGAAATAAAATTTAAATACCTGAAAAAATAAAAGCCATGGAAAAAAAAGAAGTGTGAACAAATTGCCGGCAACTGCAGCGACATTTTAGCTATCAAAAGTGTATTTGCATATAAATTAACGATCCCAAAAATGTGCCTTTTTTTAATAATGCAATTTAAACATATTTTATTTGCATTTATTAATGGGTTAAAGTCCACCAGACACGGGCCAACAAAATGTCCAAAAAGGCAACATCAAAGTGAATTTTTTCAATAACAATTTTGGGTATAAACGGGAACACAACCTGTTCAGGGACATGGGCCTGAATTCTGGTTGCTATTTTCGCATTATTATTATCCTTTATTTGGCGCAAAGTTACAAAATACATTTTTTACAGCATTACCATAAAATTGTAAAAACGAGAACAGGGAACAGGGAATGTTTTTTATCTTTTGACCACGTCAAAACATGTGACGGGTATTGAAAAACAAAAAATTGAAATAACCAACACGACAACGACACATGGCTGGGACATTGACTTTAAGCGGCTTCGATTCTCGGTTCGATTTTTTCCCGCAAATCATGTACGAAAATTGATGATGGAAATTTTCGTGACTCGGACAGACTTTCGGGGGTGTTGATTGGTCTCTGACTGGGTTTCAAAGGATTTTTCATAGCCAGCGGCTACTTATCATAAAAAAGAAAACCCCAGAAAAAGAAAAAAATAACACGGACATAATGCAGAACCTTGTTTGGTTGACTCTGTCGAGTCATGTGTGTGGGTGGTGGGAATGTGGGTGGGTTGGCATCCTGACCATAATTGAGTTGTAGCTGGCGAGAAAAAATCTTAAAAATCTCTGTGTCTTTCCTCTAACCCTTCTTTTGTGGTTATATGTATGTTTTTTTTTTGCAAAGAAAGAGTCCATTGGCTATGATAGAAAGGATCTGTAAAGTATTCAAATATTTTAAGGAACTTTATTATATGATTGAACAAAAATATTAAATAAATATTAAGGAGGATTATTATTTTGCAAAGCTTGCTGTAAGGTAGAGTATTTCCTCTTTTCATGTTAAATAATGTTTTCCTTCTTATTTTATCATATTTTATATATCGACAACTTTTATGTTGATTTGGTTTCGCACTCATCCCACCGGATCCTGTGAGTTCTGTTCGGTTATTATTGAAAATTGGCCAAATTGTATAAACGCACATATGCGTGAAATTCGATTCAGCAGAGTGTGGGAAAATCTAGAGTGGTGTGAACGAGATTGTGGGGGTTGTGGGTGAAAGGGTTGCAAGTTGCAGGCAAACTAATTCAATTTACAAGTGATTTGTCCAGCCACACAAAACCTATTTAGTTTCGGGCCTGGGCCCTTTGGTCCTTGGGTCCTGGAACCCGGCTTGACCAATGACAAAATTGTCCTAAATTTATGCAAATCCCATTTAAATTGTTTGCATTGCAATTTCAATTTAGAAACAAAATAAAGCGTTGCCCAATGATTACATTGAAGGAGAAGGACGGCGGTATTCCCAGCACCAACCTACAACAAATGACAGCAATTTATTTAAATTTTTTCTTGCAACAAACCCTCAACCTCTTTTCGAAGTAATTTTGCCATTTTTGCCAGGTCCATTAGCAGAAATCCATCAACGAAATTGCCAGTGGAATGAACGCCATTTCAGCGCCTTCGCAAAATGTTGACGCCGTTTTCAATTTGCTCCACGCTTATCACCAAACTGATAGAGAGCTCAGTGTTTGAGGAAAAGATGAAAGGTGTGGGTGTGGGTCGGTTTCCCAACTTTATGTCCGTTCCCGTCTGGTTTACCTTCAATTTGAATGGATGCCATTGTTCCTGTGCTATCACTGGCCATAAAAACAGCTTTCCGGTCGTTACTCATTCATGGCAATCAAAATGGTGCCAAAATAGAAAAAAGTCCAGCCAAAAAGGGAGCACAAGCCAGGAGGCTGCAAAAAATGTGTTAAAGGCAGGGAGATAGCCCTATGCAGAAACGTATTTGAAAAATTTGCATATCAATGCGTTCAACAAAGCCATGCACTGAAAGAAAGGATATCAGTTGAACCTCAAGCCTAGTATAGCATACACTAAAGCCTATTCTTCCTTTTTGTTTCAGTGTAACCACACTCAACCCGCCCGCGTCTAGGCCCTATTACTTATCAGGTTTTGTTTTGCTGGCATTCAGTAGCACCACAGCAAATTATCAGATAGCATTGCCCACGACTGGAAACTCCACCCACACCACCTGCCATCCATCCAACCAACCAGCCAAATAGACAACCAGAAAAAAAACATTCAAGTAAAATATTCAAATGAAATGTGAAACGCAGCAATTTCGCAAAACTCGAAAAGACAGAGTGCGAGGGGAACCCCAAAATAGTCGGTAATCCGTCAACGGAAGTCAAACGTATTAGCATCCTGGCGATTTTTCATACAAATGGCGCCGTCGCACCCAAGCACAAGGACTCTGGCACAAGGACTCCAGTCGACCTGGGTACAGAAGGGACGACTCGATCTCTGGTTGTTCTTTGTGGGCAACTGCTGGGCATGATTGGTCTATCATGGCTGCCATCTAGTAACGGGCGCAAGGCGAACCTGATGACATATTGCAACCATTTAACACTGTCGCTCGTAAGGGAACAATGCAGCCATCTATATATTTGGGGGGAGAGTCTGTGGGGGGCTGGGGAGTTTAAGGACATGGGCAGGATTGGCAGACAGGAAGCCTAAGCGAGCGGAGTCGAGCAGAGTCTGGCTGGTAAGCAAACAAAAAACAATTTCGAAGGAAATTGACTGAAATTTTGCAGTGTTGCTTCATCATTTCAACAGTTGAAAAAAATATTAAGTTAAGGATAGAAATCAAGTATTTACTTTTTTTTAATATTTCATCACAAAAAGTATGGCTATATTTTGAAAACTATTTTATATAATTTATAGTCCTCAAAGAAAACTAAAACAAGTTTTTAGACTTCAACGTCTTAGTTTCTTTCAGTGCATTGGCCACATGGCTCCCTTACAGACTTCACTATCGCCCAGCCATCCCGAGCCCCTCTTTCCAGACCCTTTGTTTCCTTTCAGGAAGTTTTGCCTTGCTAACCACATGCTGTGCTTTGATAATGAGAGCAGTTCGCCTTGGTTCGCCTGATTTGAAATATTATGCTGCGGCAGTGAGACCGGTCCGGAACAGCCCGGCGATGGAGTATCCGCCGTATCCTGGAATCCAGGCCAGCCTGGCCAGTAGAAACAGTCGCATCAGTAGCGAAGCGAGTATCATTCATGCAAATCTGATAATTGAGGGCTTGTCGCTTGGTTGAGACTTGGTTTAAGTGGTATACCGACAGACCAGCAGCATCAGGCTGCAGAGTCCTGGGACCCACTTTGATATATCGAGATTAGGACAAGGCGATGTTTCGACCAACGTAATTGATGGCCCAGGCGGCAGGAAGGATGCTGGTGATATTTTCCATATTTTTCGATTTGAGTTATTGGTCGCTTGTTGAGAGGTTAATGATGGGGTAGTCTCTCTTTTCGGGTGTGAATACACATACTTTTGGATTTATGAAACAATTACGAAAATGGAACCTTGAGGGGGATCTGTTCCCTTCAACACTTCCTATGGTTTACCGAAAAACCACGAATACAAACACAATAAGCTGAATTGCATATCCGATTCAATATCCCAACCCCTTTTCCATTCACTGATTCCCACAAAAAGTGTGACAATATCATAATTTGTCAACTTGCATTACAAAAATTAAAAAAAAAAGGAAGAATCCTGGCCGACGGCAAGCGCATTAGTCGACGTGAGCCGACAAGCAGCCAAAAGATCAAAAGGATGGCAAACAAATGATTGCGGACGCAGCAAAAAAAAATATCCTGAAAAAGGAGCGGGAATTTGTGGAAAAAAAAGCGAAACGAAAATCAACGAGGCAACTTCAGTTTCAATTACAAAATTACAAAAACAGGCGTCAATCAGCCTTAATAATAATGGGGCGTGGCCCAACCCCCGATCCGAGCATCTCCGCGTGCTACTTAACCCTTTATCCAGACCGGGTCCAGGGGTGGATGTTCTCTCGGTTGAGGTGAGGCCACAGTTTTTACTTTGCTTTTTCAATTTTTACAAAAATATTTCCATCACAATGCTGTTCAGCTTTGGTTATTCATAATGCTCGGCACACACAGGAAGTTGATACTTGAGGATGAAAATGTTTATGCGGGCGCTGGGCGGCGGCGGTCACGTGTCAGTCGACAAACTTGCTCGCAAGTCCAGGATCGGAAGGAGCAGGACAAGCCGAAGGACAACCCAGTCAAGGGAAATAATCAAGCATATTAATGACCATAAAAGCGGACTGAAAGAGTTAAATGCATTCAATGCAGGCGATTGTCGCTCGGCTGCTCTTGTTCCTGTTACAAAAAAAATCTGAAAACTTGAAACTGCAGGTCGGAAGTAAAATATTGGGACAGGGGGTGGACTCAGGACCAGAGTGGACTCTGGCCATGTGCTTAATTACGTGTAGCGGCCAAGGTTTGTTGACTTTTTTGTGCTCTGTTTTATTTTCCCATAATTAAATCTCAACCCTCTATGAGGGGCGGTAAGTGAAGGGTCTAATTGCCAGGGGCCTGGGGTACAGTTGTGTTTTATTAGGTGCAGCGATTGCATAATAAATACTTTAACTAATGAGGTTTGAAAATATATCCTAAACCATCCAAAACTTGTAATCTTAAACACATAATGAACAAATTTCCAGTATCTGCATCAGAAAGATAAAACCATTCCCCTCATTTAATTATTTAGTTTAGTTTTGGACTTTCATATTTTTGAAAAAGAGAAAGTACAGTCACGTACATTAACATAAAGGTAATCTAAAACCGCAGCGAAAGCACAAACACAAATACAACTGAAACCCGCACACACATCAATCAACTATAATGATCTGGCATGTGCAAAAGTCCGATATGAGGATGTGTGCTGAAAACTTTTGTGCGTGTTCGGCTATTATCAACTGTAAAATATCAAATAACCATCAAGGATAACTGACAAAACCATGGCAAATAGCAGGAAAAGCAGCGCAAAAATGAAAGCATATTTTTGTGGGCACAATGATTTGGCAAAGCTATGGCCAAAAACCAATAGCAATCGTCCGCATGTGGACACTGGGACCACCAGGCATCAGATTACATTGTTGTGGTGGAAAGCTGTCCCCCATCCTCGACCACACACGTGTTTCCCGGACGATATCAATAAAAAGAAGTCGTCGTCGCCGTTGCCTGGCAAAAAAATAAAGGAAAGAAAATATATAGAAAAGGAATCGCGGCAAAATATATGCGAAATTGACAAATTGACATACGTTTTGGATTACTGTATAAAAAGGAATGAGTAAGGTCCTTTTCGTCGTCACATGTCCTGTCATTAGAAATAATTGTGGGGATGACGTTTTTGACAGCGATATGAGGATGAAAGCGAGGTGAGCAGCTTAAGGATTTTCTTTTTTGAAAACTTCTTTGGTCAACTCGGTGCGTGATTTTCGATTTGATTGGTTTCTGAAACCCCTTTGACCCAGGAACTTAGTTCAATCCTAATTGCGTTCAACCCATTTTTTACCAAGAGTGAGCGTGTCCTTTTGTAGTTTGAATTATGTGAGAAATTGTTTTGATTTCGATTTAAGATAGGTTCCAAAATCATATGAGGGTAGTGAAGAATTTTCTGATTTACAAGCCAAGGGTTATTCTTGGTACTTTTACGATGTCTACACATCCTTCGAAACGAATACTTTCCTCTTTGAAATCCCCAGACATTACCATTTACGATCGGCGCTATTAAAACCGAAGCATTCCGTATAGTTTTCTGCTATCAGAGAGTAATTAAAGGACGAACAAACACAGCTGCCGAGCGTACCACCGCCTGTGGATGTTTTTAATCCTTTTCTGCGCTTTTTTGCATAATTTTATTAGAGTATTTTTTTACGACGACTTTTCCAAAGGGAATATGCCGCATAAATGAAATAAACGTTTTACGACTTAAAACAAATGAAAATAAAAAAGGAAAAATCAACCAAAAAAAAGTTTGGCAAAAGCGCGGAAAAGAAAAAAACCAACAAACAGAAAAGACAAATTTTTTACGACATTTTCTGCCGAGGACCTCTGTCTGCAATTGTTTGTCTAAGAGGATAATTGTCGAAGGGGTTGGCGAAAATGAATTACATCTTCATAAGCAATAAAATCATTAAGTTTTCGCTTTTTTATTGTTATTATCAGAGGGCGCAGTGGGGATTCCCTGTAAATATCCAGGAAAACGTCTCAAAAGCGGCTTAACTTCATCCTGAGGCCTGCAGACAACCCTTCGAGTGTCTGACCAGGACCTGTTGTTTTTCCTGTTTTTAAGGAGGGCGTTCATTAAATTTTATTGGAACTGAGAATCATTAAAAATAATGCTTATGAAGTAAAAATAAAGTTGTAAATATTCTTGAGCCATTTTAATAACTTTTTTTTAGAAAAGCTGTTTAAGAATGCTGTTGCTTATTTATATAAATTATATTCCTATTTATTTATCTACTTTATTTAATGCTCTTTTACGTCCCAACGAGGCAAACAAACGAATGTCCATAAAACGCCCAGAAGGGGGAGAATTTTTTGTAAAAGGTGAATTGTCCTCCAGCTACCACTATTTGTAACAATTACAGAGCAACTTATATCCAAAGATGTTTGTCCTTTTTGTCTTTGTACCGACTAACAAATTGAGTCGCATCAGGATTTAAAGCGAGGCGATTTTCTCCCCCAGAATTCTTTTCTGCTCTCTACGAGTTAATCTGTCAAATGTCAAGAATCCAACCCAGCTTGGAATTGTCCTGCGTTTACATTAACTAAATTAAGTGCTCGTTTTTTTCCTAAAGATACTTCTTAACCTCCACAGCCTTCCCCTATTTTATTCGTCCTGCTTGGCTAGTGCATAATTTGTTAATTTACCAATTGGTTGTCTTCTTTTTTGTCTCCTTTTGGGATGTCCGATTAATAAAATCAGGACGAGGGTGGTGTTTTGCCATGGTGAGTAAATTGGATAATCGGATTGGACAGTTATTTCTTCCATATCCAAATAGTCAAGCTTAGTTAGTAATGACTTAGTTGAACAAATTCCTGAATTCCACCATCATCTCAAAATTGTGTGCAACACTCCAATAAATTAAGGCTGGCAAACAAAATGCTAATTGCAAATTAATTGGGCGCTGCATCTAAAAACAACAAACATGAGGCATTCGAATGAAAGGGCTTTTCTAAAACGCGCTCAGCTTCTGAAAATAAATAACAAAAACAAAAAATGGAAAGGAAAACAAACAGAGTGAAAAGCCAGGCCCATGAAAGCTTAGCCAGCCAGACCCAAATAAGCGTTAAATGTTGCAAAAATAACAACCCAAAAAGGAAAAAACCGGGAGGAGGATGTGCCTGAGCACCAGGATGAAGTCCCTGGCAAACACTTGTGGCCAGAACCACACACATGTGTCCCACTGTACTTGAACATGGGACGGCCAGAGGATGAGGAGGCGGAGGCAGTTCTCTGGCAAAACAAACAAATTAGTCATCATTAGCGTTTGGCCAGGATCAAGGCTCGAGGATTTCACCTCGTTCAACTCGGGCAGATTTTCGTTAAATAAGCGCACTTAATGCGATTACAAAAAAAAACCCTACACCGCTCTAAAGCGGTCAAAAATGGTGTATTTATACTGAACATATATTTTGAAAAGTGAAATATCAAAAAAGCTTCGGGCCTGGACAAATTTAAGTCAGAAGCGGAAAAGCGCATTTGCAACATGTTTCCAAATGGTAGAGAATTAAAATTATAAACATGCTTTTTTATGCTCTATAATTAAGTAGTTTGTAGAGTTTTTTAAAATATTGTTCAGAATTTAGAGCTTTATTTCATTAAATAAAAATAATGAGGGGGTGATTTTTCAATGGAAAACCTAAACTTTCTTGAAAGTGCATGGACCTCTTTGAAAGTGTGTTTCAAAAAGGAAAAACTCACAGGAACAGGCAAAGGACAAACTGACAAATGCAGTCGGGAACGAGTTTCACTTTGAACAATTTTTGCATGAATGAACCTGCCCGACAACATGACCCAGGCAATTTTGAAAAATTTGAGGAAGGATGAGGTACTACTCGAATACTTTGCACATGTTTCCGGTTATTGAAACATCCTGCGAGAAATGTCATCTGAAATAATGACTACCTGAAAGATCTAAGTAAAGAATATGGATACTGCTAAAACAAATACCTAAACATCGTGCTAATGATATTTGAATTATTATGTAAAGTCATTGGTTTAAAAAATGCGAATCCTAATTTAGACTAATTACCATGGCATCCAACCATGGGGTTGGGCTCACCTCACACTGCTCAAGAAAAAGGAGGATTCATCAGATGGGCACTCAGTACAGGCACAGGCGGTACTTGCACATGTCAAATGTCACAAAGCGCATTCATAACGCGAAAAAATTAGCCGCAGCCAAGTAAGAAAAATGTACCCAATCAGTGAACGAACCTTGAACCCATACCCCCACTAAAACAAGCTAAACAATACCGGGAAAAGGACCAACGATGACGAAGTCGACCCTTTTTGGTCGTCAAGCAGCTGTCATAATGATGGACCAGAGTGCATCATCAGCGCCGATTGCGGCAAAGGCAGGAGCGTTTGGATGTGGGTGGGAAATGGCACAAAAAATTATGGGTTATACCTATGGTGTAAGGACTATTTTATACTCTACAAAAATGAAATATTAAGTAGAATCTCTGACCTCTGTATATCCCTGATCCCTGTATATCTCTGTGATCCCTGAAATTGAATAATGATTTTTTAATAAATAATATATTAAACCTTTAACCTTAATAACTCTTAGGCCACTGGGTATCCTTTAAAATCTCACACACCGCACATGGTGACCAAAAGCTGACAACTCTTGCGAGTCCATTGGCAGAAAGCCCGTGGAAAAGCACAGAACTCCGACGATGGCATCGACATCAGCATAGCGGGCATAAATTACAAAAAGCAATTACAACGCCAAAAACACACACACTCGGTACTAATCATGTGAGTGGAGTGGAATGCGTGGTGCACGGGTGTAGGCTGTTCGGGGGTTCGAGGGGCCGGAGGTTAAAGGCAAAGTAGCTGGCACAGATGTGCGCCACCTAGCGCTCAAAAATTGCACACTAATTGCGCGCAATTTGTGCGGATACGCCAGAATATCTGGTCATTAGCCCTGGCGGGCAGTTAAAATGCCCGTATGAGTTATTGTCCAGGCACATCTCAAGGGACCTCCGTAGGAAAAGGCACGACTCTTGGCGCTTTGTTGGTCTGGACGGCGTGGACTTTTATCACCTGGGCGGGGTCTTAATTACCGCAAGCAATTTATAGGCCAAAATAGGCGATGTCGCGCCCCTTTTTAGGCAAGTTAAGACTTAAAGCAATCATCAAATTGTTCATCACAATTAAAATTAATTTGATTGTCTTGGGGCGAACATATATTTACATAAACTTACTCATTTTTAATGTAAGGAAAGTACTTCCTTACCAATTCTATGTCATATGCATATCGCTTACTCGGCTATGCAGAAAATAATTCTTTTATGGCCACTTAAGCATTTAAAACGTATTCCATCTTGATTCACTCAGCTGGTTATGGCCATGGTTTAGTTAACTTTTTTGTTCTCTTCTTGCGCGATTTTAATGCATTGCGTCAAAACGCCATGAAATATGCAACACATGGCGCCTGAAATTGTCTTTTATATGGTGTGCCACACCCCACGGCCCGCCCTCCAAAGCTTATCGCCAGCCTTTACCAGTCGAGTTTTATGCTCTGAGCTTCTGTGCCAATGCAAATGGCGCATTAAAAAATTTGCAAATGTCACGTATGCGAAACGCTCTTATCAATGCCCTCAGTCTGACTCTCCAGCCCCAAAACTACGGACATCTCTTTCGGTGGCAGGTCGTAAAAGATAGTCATAAAACTAAAGGAGGAAAGCGTCAAAATCAAAGTATATAAAAACTGGATACCCCGTGCTGCCAGAATTTTTGACTATTTCATCACACACTTGGCCATAAAATAGATAAAAGAAGAAATTTGAATAGGATCAGAAGGAGGATAGGATTGGATAGGATAGAATAGGGTGGGGTGGTCTGGACTGGGACGCCGGACTGTCTGACATATTCCCGAATAATCTATGCAGGAAATGGTTAACGATACTATACGAAAATGTTTTATTGCCATGTGCATTTGGGAAGGATGGCCGATCCAAACCATAAATATAAATTAAATTATATAATTTATTGTAATTCAACAATTTCAACAGGCCCACGGAAGCAATTATCGTAATTTTCTTTGCTCTTGTGTGCTTTTCTACTTTTATTTAAATCAATATCATAATTTGTTGCTCAGCCAAATGAAATTAAATTTAATTGCTCGGGTTATTGATGATGGTTGCGCTTATTAAGAATGCTTAACCTCACGTTTGGTTAATAAATTTGATCGAGGAAGGAGGTGACTTATTAATTTGATGCTTTTTTCACAGGCCTTTACATTAAAATGTTCTATGAGCTTCATGCAAATGCATTTAAGCAGAAATAGCGTGCTGTGGTTCATTATTGTCAGACTTTTTGCTTATTAATTATGCCAAGAATTTTTACTCATCAGTGAGTAATCTCACAATACCATGCACATCCATCAGTTGTCCCGACCACTTCTCAATTTCTGCACCTCCACCAGCCAGACAATCAAGTAGGTGCCTAACCACAGTTTTTATTACCCAACTCTAATTTCCACACATTTACACACACGACCCAAATGAAAACTCGCAGCATGACTCATAGGCGATGTAAAAACTAAAAAAAAAAAAGAGGGACAGACCTCTAAGCCCACTCCACACGTGAACACTTGACTACTGCCCATGGGGAAAATATTAGTGCATCTAAGACTAAAGACAAATAATGACATAAAGCAAATAGAACACACATAAAGAAACCCTAGACCTGGGCCCCGGAGTCCGGACATGTCGATTCGTGCATTGGAAAGAAATCTGAAAACCTTAGGCGACCAGACCGAAAATGTCTTATCTAACCATAAAATCTATGGAAAAAGGGGGCGAAAATTACTCAAATAAAAAAAGAATCAACCGACATGTTTGTACAAGAGGGACAGACGGAAAAATCTTCGGTAGGCAAACAAAAAGAACAATCAAATAAATTAAACAAAGGCCAACAGCGACGATCCAGAAGAAGGGTCTTCTCCAAGTGGATCGCACGTCCAAAGGCAATCTTATCGGCATATCGGTTGTATTTCCCATCTCCACTGCTTTTTTGCTCCGGGTGTACGAAAGTAGGAAAAATAAGAGGTCCGAGTCCGAGGACCCAGTTGTCCGAATCCCGAACACAGTTATGCACATGTTCTACCCATGCCGCCAGACGGCGAGACGATCATCAAAGCCCCCCAACCAAGCCGCGAAACCCCAACCACTCGGAATTCACCAGCGAAAATCAAGTGAGATTTGTGATGAAGAGAAATACGATACGACCCTTGAATACCTCTTTATAGAGGGTTCCACCAAGATAAATATGTAAAGAGTTTTGTAGAATAATAGACTTCAAACCAGTTTATGCTAGAATCTTGTTTAAAGTTTAATATTTAATATTTAAATTCAATTAAATATTTCTTAAAAATCAAATTTTGAATATAATATACCCACAATCCGATACCTTAAATGAGTATTCGAACGGGCGGAGAACACACAGCAACAAACACTCGTTAAACAACATTAAATGGGTCTCGTTTTGGGCTGTGGAATGGGAGCGTGCGCAGAGGAACCCCTTCCCGAATCACCTTCCCCAGCTACCGAGGGGTATGAGCGTATGACTCATCCAGGGAATCGGGTCTGGGGCCTGGGGTCTGGGAATCATCGCGGTGCCTGGCGGTGCGCTTTAAGCTTCCGACCCAGACCATCGCCGCGGATCGGTTCGGGCTCGGTTTCGGATCGTCTGCCTAAGCAGCCCTCAATGACAGGCGTTACAAAATGGGAATAACAAAAATAAGAGGTAGGAGAGTGAGTTAATGACCCCGAGTGCTACGGATCACTTGGCAATTGTCTTTGTTTCTTTTCCCAGTCTGGGCTTTCTAAATGGGAAATCAAATAAAACAAAATATTCATTTCTGACAAGATCGAAAAGCGGACGCAACCGGACCACCAGTTGGGATCATAAAAAATTAACACAAATTAACGAAACGAATCCAAAGGCAGAAAAAAGATACACAAATACAAAAGTGTGAGAAATTGAGAGTTGTCGAGATTGGGGATTGGGAACTAAGAGAGTGGGGGTACTTAAAAGAGATGACATTTCTTTCGGGGAAGGCTGGAAAACATTGCGCAATTCTGAGAATAAGTATATTGGAGCTCCGAAAACGAATCAACCTGATAAATAAAATGAAACTGAGAGGCAACCAAAAATGAATGAGCAATGTGGATTCGTGACAGATTAATCAACTTCTGAATAACCCAAATAAACAAAGATAAGCGTATTATATTATTAAGTAGTGAAGAAGTAATTTTAGAGATAATAATTTTTAATGTGAATCTAAATAATGTGAATATTTATAATTAGTTACGATTTTTATAGCACGATATTAATATTATCATTCTAGAAATATGGAGAAAGTCTTAATGATATTTGATGAATTGGAAAATTTCATTAATGATGATTAAATAGAGCATAAATCACGCCATTAAAAGCATAGAAAATTTAAGATGTGAACCTTTAAAAAAAACTGTTTTTAAATTATATCCACAGAATTTCCCAGTGAGTTGCGCAAGTTATCTCATTTTTGATATTACTCATTAAAATTTATATGTAAATGGTACGGGTATCCACGCATTTACAATTTGATTGGGCTGTGTAAGATATAACGTTTTGAGGCAGTCCCAAACAAAGACAATGACACGTCAGAAGACGGGCTTCAGGCAAAAAAACATGATGAAATTATCGCTAAAAAATTTGCTTTCGTTTGGGGAACGTAAAGTGAATTTCTGGAATCCCAATTGGGAAAACTTCCGGGTTGATCGAAAATTCGATTGACACACTTTTCTGGAATGAATCCCGTATCATGTGGGTCATTTGACATGCAGATTAAAAACTCAATCGAATGAAATGAAATCTTATTTGACAAATTCAATAAGCCACAAGACACCACCCAAATTGAAACTTTATGATATCTGGGCAGTCAAACAATTAGCTATGCAAATGATATATGGGTTCTCAACAAGTCAACCCCAAAATCGGATAACTTGTTTCTGCCCAAATCATGACTAATTTAAATAAAAATTGCCATAATTACCCGCATGACGAGAAAGGGCCGAAAATCGTGTAATCCTTTAAGAAAACATCAGCTAAATGGAAAACCCAGATGCCTATCTTAGAGGTTAAAGATTTCGCCTCATTGGGCAATTGGAGATTTAGATGATTATCTTCGAAAAAGAAAAACATTGGATTGGAAAAGGTATTCAAGAGGTTAATCATCGAACTAATTGGCATTTGAAAAAAGGCACATTAAGGACCTTATGTAGGGGGGAAAATTAGCGAAGAAGTCTGAAACTCCACCCTTTTTGGCAATGATTCAGCTACTGCCAGAAAAAAAGGTCACAACCTGAACTCCGCCCCAGAAAAATAAAACCAGACCCAAAACAAAAATGTTCAACTCGAACCACATTGGTTCCCCAACAAGCCCAGAAAGAGAGGGAACACACAGTTTTTGGCTTCCTCTTTTGGCCCGCTGGAGCATGAAACGCTGTTAGGAAGCATAAGCCACGCCCAGCCTTCAGGGATTTATGTTGGCGCGAACCCGGAAAGAAAAGACAGACGGAAAAAATAACTAAAAAGGGAAGTCCCACGCTGCTGTGCGACAGAGAGGCCTGATAAGGGAAAGAGCTAGAGAATAGACGGAGAAAAGTAGAGTAGTTCGGGCAACAATAGACCTAGACCTAGAGTAGCTGGAGAAGATGACGCAGACCAACCCCCGAAGTGGCAGGTTTACTCTGCCACAGTGGAAACACTTGAGACGCACGCCGTAAGATTTGGTTTCTATGTGTAAGTGGGTACAGTAATACGGCTTTGTGTGTGGAGTCTAAGTAAAAATAAAAGGCATACTATAAGGCATAAAAGTAATAGTTATAAAGTCTATAATTAAATAAAATTAAATAAAATATTTCTTTATATTAAGTATACGTAGGTATATTAAGTATACGCATCGTATAAAAGAGATCTTAAACAATTGGAAATATGAAACAGTAAGTCATTGTTTGGATATCATTACCAACAGAAGAGTAATTAATAATACTTAATCCTCAACGAAATTTTTGTTATATTATATATAAATGATTTCCAGAGAAATTATTCATATCGTATCATATCATATCCGACTTGTTCCGCTCTAATGGGAATAAAAATTGCACTCGAAAAATACAAAAATATGAGATGGGGGACCTCCTCCCATTGTTGTCCATATAAACTCTTCTCCTTGTGGAGTATATACCGTTAATTTATGAGATATTGTCATAATTCTTAGTCGGAAGTTTCAGATGATTGTGTAAACATTTGTAGAACGCGATCTGTTGATAAAGAGAGATATATACAGGTGGGCTCGTCAAGGCGAGAGACAGTAAAATAAAAGAAATGGAACTCAACTTTGCCCACTTGCCCATATTTCAAGTGCGGTTGCCGCCCACGCACAAACCACTCTCTTTTATTGATACACTTTCAAGGGGTACTTTGAATAAAATTACTAAGAGAAAGTAAGAAAGTCTAAATATAATCTAAAATACATTTATTTTATTCATAGTGTTTTATAAGGATATATGGATCTTATGAAACTGCTTCTTTAGATTCAAAAATAATAAGTGTTCGAAATATTAATATAATCACATAAGGAATATAATATATAGTTTCTTAGAAATATATTTTTTAACTCGAAGGAACCTAAATGGCCTGAAGTCCTACACCACCAAGTCCTACTATACCCCTTTCTCCCTCGTTAACCCACCTGCCTCCTCTGCCCAACACCTTGGCTGAAAACGTTTGTCATGCCCTGACGATTTAATACAATTAATATGCTAACTGTACTTCTCACCACATACAGTTACAACAAAGGCAGCAGCAACCCAGCCAGCAACCTGACAACAACAATTCCCTGTAGTACAAAAAAACACACTTGGCAACAGGCGCAAGGTGGCTCCGCCTCCTCCCACGCCCACAGCAAGAATTTTTTAGGTTTTTTTTTTTTTTTGGGGAGCTGCGAATGAGCCGATGTCAACAAAAATACCAAAACAAAAAAAATTTGGGAGAGAAAAAGAGCACCAGAGGCCCAATATTGAGAGCAGTGGCAGAAACAAGAGCTACCAACCACCAGACAGAGAGCGAATAAAGGCAGCGGAGCGCTCCGGGTATAAATAGCTGGCAGCAGTACTCAATTTCTCAGATACAGATACAACTCAGAAGGCGACGGATGTCGAGATAGCAGGAGAAAGCCAGCAGAACAACCAAGTGAACGAACTCGAAAATACGAAAGAAACGTGTATATTGTGTGTGCGAGAAGACAACAACAAAGAACTAACTAAATAAATATTCATTGTGCCTCCGAGCCGAGGAGAAAGTCATTGAGTCATCAAAACGTCGGCAATTGTGCAATTCCAAAAAAGGAAACTAAAGACAAAGGGATCCCAGGTCCAAAACAATGGCAGTGGCATTCTACATTCCCGACCAGGCGTCGTTGCTGCGGGAGGCCGACCAGCGGGAGCAGCAGCTCCTCCGTCTGCGGGAGTCCCAGTGGCGGTTCTTGGCCACCGTCGTCCTGGAAACATTGCGTCAATATAGCCAGTGCCTTCCAAAAACTGGAAGGAAATGCGCCAAATATCGCAAGCCATCGCAGTGAGCAATTGAGTAAACACCAGCTTAAGAGGACAACTACTACTAGCCGCCTATAGACCAGTCCAGAATCCAGAGTACAAAAGACACCACAACAACAACGCAGCCAACCCACAAAAACAAATAGCCTTTTAATGTTCACTCCAAATCAGTCAAGGATCCCCGAAGAATTTTAAGTTTACTCATCAAAGCGATTGTGATAATGGTTTTGTTTCTAAAAAAAAAAATTAAGAGAAAAATTTATAAAAAAAAAAAATTATTCAAAAATCTCAGAAAATACTTTTGAAAAATCCCCACAAATTTTGTATGGAAATTTTTTAAGACCACAAAAAAATAGTTTCTTTAGAAATAATTTACACTTAAATCATATTTAAATGAATTACTACTGTACTAGTTTGTAAGATCTTTTGTAAGCGATTTTTTCTATGTTTTTCTTAAGAGCAAAACCCAGGAAAGAAAAAAAAATAATCGAAGTTGGCTAAAAATTGCATCAATTTTTTGTCAAACAAAAAGTCAATAAAGCAATACGAAAATTAAACAAAAGTATCTTATTTTTCATATATTGATGGCGGGTAATTTTTCAGATAATTCACAAGATGCGTAAGCGGAAGATGATGACGTAAAAGAGCTGAGAAGTCGAATAATCACATTTTGAAATATTTTGAAAAATACGCTTTCACCGACGGCAAAGAACTTTCTAGATTCTTAAATGTCAATTGGCAGATCAATGATATCGACACATTCCTTTCTGTTTCCGACGGAAGAGATTTAAAAAGAAATGGCTTTTGTAAAGTATATTTAAATATTTTGTTTAAAATATACTATATTATCAGAATATATTTGTAGAAGCATTTAAAATGATGACCTATTATATATGAAGAAAATTAAATGGAAGTTCCGACGGCTAAGCGTTAGTCAATCATTTACCGACGGCTGTTTTTAATATCAATTAAAATTTTTTAAAACAACTCTAAAATAATAATTTAAAGCTCATACTGCCTTGATTATTTTAACAGAAATTGGCTAAAATATATTAGAAAAAACCTCTACTTCCAGTTCAGTTTTTTAAAGGAACTTTAATACCAAACAATTCTTTCAAACAATATCCCAATCATATTTATTAAATTTTTATAAATTTTTTAACCGGAAGAAAAAGAACGCTTTTGGCCGAACTTTTGAACTCTTGGAAAAACTTTTCAGCCACTTTAACAACATTTTTCAACAAGCGGCACCAGTCAAACACAAAGAATATTCAATTATGCAAAAAAAAAACGAGAAACAGAAGTTACAAGAATGTTTTTCAAGATTCTTCGATGCAGAAACTTTCAGAAACACCAACGAAAGACATTCTCCCTACAGCATTTTTAACATTCCCCCCGATAATGTAAAAAAATTAGGTGCTAACAAAACAATTTGCATTTTTAAGTTAATTTTTGCAGCGGAAAATGGCACGACAAAAAATCAATGTGCAATCCTTGGGGTTCCCGTCATCAGCTCCAAGGATATGACTGAACTCGCTAAGGCGAGCAAGAGTTTTAATTAAACTTTTGCACTTATGCAGCTGCCATATCCCTGTACATCCTGCAGTTCAATTCATTTTGATTGCCCAAAAAAAGTTCATAAAAGTTTGCATTGCTCGCGCAAAAAGAAATCAGAAATTTCACTTTGCCAAACAAAACTAATTAACGCTAAACAGATAAAAGTTTTGGCCACGAGCTGCTGGATTGGCATATGAAAAATAATTAACACAAGTTTATGATTATGCTGAAGCTGCGCCAAATGTCGAGCGATTTGTAAGCGAAAACAGTTGTAATAAAAATCACAGACAGAAAACATTTAATCCCTGGCAGGAAATTCTTCCAAAACTCCTTCACTCAGAGTTGTTAATTAGTTCGGAAAGTGTTTCTAATATTAGAGGAAGGAAGGATGAGGAGCCTCGGGAGGGTTAAGAGTTAAGTGAACTCAAATCAAAACAAAACTTTATCCATAAATTTCCAAGAACTATTTTCGGTCAGCAGAGGTATGCCTTTTTTTGTGTTTGGACCCTAACCTTGACTGATCTTTATCTGCTTGGTTTGTTGGCTAACCTTCCACATAATTGTCGGACATTTTGGGCAAATTTTTTTTGTCTGTTCTTTTTAAGCGAATTATTTTAAAATGCCTAGACTGGCTTCAGGCAGAAAGGTAGAAATAAAAACAATAAAATGGGGACGATCTCCGGATGCTCGTTCAAAATTAAATGAAGACAAAGAAGGATCGAAAGGCAATCTGCAGACAAAAGAAATAAAGACTAAGTAGCATTTGATTTGCCCTTTTCGAGGGTTATTTAAAATTGATTCCATGATTTTAATTTTTAAACAAACGTATACAAAACAAAATTTTTCGGTTTTTTTTGCAGTTTAATTTTTTGAATAATTTATTTTTGCTTCACTTTTCGAAAGTGTTTCTGGCTCTCGTATCCCAAAATATTTTATTTTTAGGGTTCTTGTTCGGGGTTTTTTGGTTTGCCTTTTTTTTGGGAGGTCGGACTGAAGAAAAAAAACGAAACAAAATCGAATCAGTCAACAACTAATGGCGGGCAAATTTCATTAAGCCACAGACTGGATGTGCAGCAAAGTAGAAATGTTCTGATTATGGAATTACGAAGTCCTGGGTGAGGACCAAGGATTAGCCAAAGGCGTGTGCGTGTGGACGTCGTGTAATCCATTGGAAAACTCCACCTTGGCTATTATGACAGTTGTGCAAATGGAGGAAAATTGTACAAGAGGAAATTGGATTAGATGCCCAAAATTATGAAAATGTAACCTCTGGAAAAAAAAATATCGACAAAAAAGAAACGCCACCAAAAATGTAATCAAAACAGGCAAAAGTCCTTAACAAAAACATCATTTATAAGCCGCGACAGGAGCAGCTCCAACAAAAAAAACCGAAGCATTTAAAAATATACTTTGATTGATGATATCTAGTCAGAGTCAAAAAGTCCAGACGAAAGGACACGCACACGAGCCATTAAACGAAACGGGCGCCGAAAAAAGCAAGGAAAATACATTAATTATTGAAATGTCATTAAGAGGAAGACCCAAACTGACGTCCTCCAGATTCGCATGAATATTTAATAGGAAATTTATCCGAAAAACGAAATAAGAAAATTATGACAAGAAGGCGATGCGTGACCGCTTTTCACCGTCAGGATATGCGTTCAAGGAAGCTTTTCCTTCACGGCGGTGGAGCGAATCACGCAAGATGATGTTGATGATGATGGAACACACTTGAATCGACCGATTGCCATTAATTAAGGGGTGGATTCCCTAGCAGGATATACATTCGTTTATAGGAAGTCCCAGACTATTCATCAAGCTAAGCGAACATTTTAATTAGTTTTTCTGTTTGCAGCTCGAACCCGAGATTACGAGCTAATAGTTCTCAAAAGGCAAATTATCTGAAAGTCAAAATGAGTTATGATAATACCGGGCACACCCTCTATCCAAACAAATCCCACCCATCCCCCCGAAATGGATGCATAAATGCATTCAAATTTGCCAAAAAGGATCTGAGACACATAACTGTCAAAAAAGGACAACCCGTCGAGTCGCAAATTGTTGCTCAGGAACATGGGAGAACGAACGTAGAAATACTCTTTATGAACTGAAAAAAACCTAAGAGACATTGGCAAAATGGTTACTGACAAAGTCCTAAATAGAATCAAAGAACCCTTATGCCAGGACATGGGAAGTGTGGAAAAATTTTCGCGCCTTCAAAAGGCCAACGACGGGCGTCAGAAACTATAAAATAAACAAACTTCCGTTCTGTGGCAGACGCAGATCAGCTCGGCAAATGACTGAGATGATGATTCCTTGGCGAGCTGATGAGTTTGATGGGTTTGACATACGCTCGGCAGCTCCATTGATTGCATCATAAATAATGAATTTATGCTGACAGGCAGTCGTCAGAGTTGGTCGGCCGGTGGTGGCTCCGAGAATCCAGGCAGGCTCTGTCTCTGGGGCAGCCTTTTTCGTCGACTAATAAAATATGTTTTTATTGCAATGCAACACACACGCACCGCGTATAAAAATTAATGAGCCACAGAGGCGCGCACCAGGAAATTCGCATTCAGGATCGGGATCCAGAATACAGGATCCTGGCCATTGCAAAAGCATTTCCATTTTTGCGCATTTTCCTGTTCGCATTCACGACCGCTTTTTGTTCGCATTAATGTTTGCCAAACGAAATGTTAATAATATTCATAAATATGTCAGCTAATAAAATCTGCGGTTTGATTGTCACCTTTATTTGCCTGTCTCCGGTATCCGCTGAACCAACCAACCCCAAATGGCCACTTTTCCCCATTTCACCTTTATTTTCTTGAGAGTTTTCTTTGTCATGAAAACTATCTTTGAATCAGATATTGTGGTTCATGTAGGCGCTAATTAAACATATTGTTTAAACCTAGAAGATTTTAAAAGGATGCTGGAATTTTTCTTGAAAATCTCATCTTTGTTTGCTGAACTTGAAGACCTGTGACAATGTTGCAACACCGCCAGATGTTGTCACCGGAATAAAGCAACTAAAACCAAGCCAAGGAAAATGAAGAAACTTTATATTCCCAATCCTAGACTAACCCAAGGGATGATATTTTTTACGATATTAAATGCTGAGATTTTTATAGATTTATATCCAGAATTCGACGTCGTTTCTTGCTTTTTATTGAAATAGGAAAATTTCTGCATATTGCATGCATCAAATGCTTCAGCAACAACAACTTGCCACATTTCTGGGGAACGTTGACCATTTTTATGACAAAGAATGAAATGAGACGAAATTATTGACGAGCGGAAATCGCAGGCAATAGTCGAAGGAAATAAAAAAAAGCGAAATTACTTTTGATAACAGTAATAGCGAGGACTACACAGCGCCAAGGACTCTCCAAGAGCAGCGGCAAAAAACTACACATAAGCAGCAGGAAGTCAGCTTCAAGAGGGCGTTGATTTGTCACAAGTACAATTATGAGCCCAGAGAAAAGGACATGAAGGAAAAGCAGCTGCCACAGACAATAGCAACAACAGGAACAGGAAAAACAAACACTCAAAATACAGGAAATCGAGTTTCAGATAGTGCCTATAAAAAAAGAGGAATTTTATCTACTGTTTCAAGAGACACGTTCTAAAAAATAATTTTATTATTACTTTTACGAACTATAATTTTTCGTACAACATATTTAGTTTTTTTGGTAGCTTTCCTATTAAAATGTTACCTTTTTTTACGGCATTAATATTAATAACGCAACTGAAACTTTGTGATGTTGACGTATGGAGGAAAGGATAAAGGATATGCATACGTCTCAGCAGGAGTTTACTGCTCACCTCGACTGAAGGACGAAAAAGGGGTTGGAGTGTCGAGGAAAAGGTGTGTTTACGAATAGTTTTAATGGGTTATCATTGTTACTGTTTTCCCATTTCTCCGTTTCATTTTCCTCGGCAACATTCTTAGTCTTTTTTGCGAAAAGGAAACTGTCATAAATGTCATTGCTCGTAAAAGGCAAAATGCAATTTCCACGCCCCTTCAGAGCTGCCCTAAAAACCCCCCGTCAGCCCAGCGATTATTTTTTATGTGTGCAACCGAAACCGAAACAGAAGCCGAACCCATCCCATCCCATCTTCGTTCTGAGGATCCTGGCTGCGTGTGAAATTATGATAAATGTGCATAAAATCGCGCCAAGGAGAATTCTGCTTCTCGTCATCGTCTCCGTTGCACTTTTTCCTGCAGTTCAACTCGGTTCAGTTCGGTTGTGTCATAAAAAATCGGCTAAATTGCCAGGCAGCACGCACAGGACAATGCAGCAGTCCTTTTTCACCAGTCCTGCCCCAATGGCATTTTTCATTGCATTTTCTTTTAATTAAATTAGCTTTTTTAATGTTTCCGTCCCCGTTGTTTGCTGTGTTTTGACTCTGGTTTGTGGTCATAAAAAATTTAAAGGGCCCAGGAAATAGTTGGGAAGAGGGAGAGCCTGCTTAGGATGGTCTTCCTCAATGGGCAACATTTTTGCAATAAAATAAAAAATAAGAAAAAATTAGGCATTACTCAATGGAAAATTGCATGTTAGTCGTAAAATATTTTCAGACTGGTCAGATGCTGAGAAAATGTCGGGAAATTAAAGGGAATTTGTTGGGAAAAGGTCTTTGATTTTTAAGAGAATAATTTATGGCACATAAAATCGCCTAAACTGCCTATAAAAAACGAGAGGACAAATTTCTCAAGCATTAAATTTTCAAATAAGTTCATTGGCAGTTTTTTGTTGTTGAAAAATTGATACAAAAGTAGTTTTCTTCTACTGTAATCCTTTCCGAATGACATTTTAAAATTTTTCCCAATTCTTGCTGAATGTTGTGGTCCAACAGACGTAATTGATGTAACCAAAATGGATAGACTGACCGATAAACTAATAAACCAAAGTCATGGCCACAAACATTTTCCATTTCCGTTGCAAGACAAAGAATGGACCTTTTGCGGAAATTGCAAAATTTCTGCATCGTAATAAGATGAAATTAAGTTTTGGCCAACATCACACATTCCCGGACACACGTACGAACTCAAAGCAAATAGAAGGGCGGAGGAGCTTTGAGCAAACAGCATCGAAGGATCTTGCAAGGAGGCTCAGTCAGGCAGTAAATGAACCACTAATTGCGTGACGAAATGCAATTTAGTGAACTTTGCCCCAACCACAAACCTTATTACAAATACTGAAAATAATTAACATGTTATTTAAAAACTTAAAGATAGAAAATCTTCTAAATATTTAAAAAGGTATTTATAGTAATTTCTGCATAAATATTGCTCTACAAACCAACTGGCTATAATTTTTTTCAGTGTTTTCAAAACCATACCATTCCCACAGAGCTATGTAAATACAAAGCTTTGTGATGCGTCTGTGTCCAGTTTGGATTTTGGCAATTAAATGGAAAACGTGGGGAAAGTCTTTGGGCTATAAGGCAAACATTTGGTGAGAAATTCCAAATTAAACATTCTGGACATTATCCTTTTTTGTTTAACTAGGCAATTTAAAGTGTTAATCCTTTCGATTTCTGTCCTGCTACAGATTCTGTCAACCCTTTGGGTCCGGCTACATCCTGATGACAATGATAAATTACTCGGGCACTTTGTGTTCTGTTTTAGCGTGATTTATCGCGCCTGCCGACCAGGACACGTGGCTCTGTGCTTTACTTTTGGGTTGATTTTTAATTAAATGCAAACAGAAATGACCATTTGATAAGGTCGAACTCTTATTGAGGCCCCATTCTCGCTCGTTCTGGCCCTTTTTTTGTGTGTTGACGGGATGTGGAAAGCATTTTCCAGGCTTTTTAACTCATATTTAAAATGCAGGCGCCGCCTGAAGAGCGGACAAACAGGGACTGCAACCAACTGCAATGCATTAATTTTTATAGACTTGACTGCATTCATGAAAATTCATTGGCATCGTCCATTCATTGCACAATCCGCGATTGGGGGCAGAAAGGAGAAAGGCCATCTCTTCATAGGCCGTTGCACTCCACACAACAATTTTCGACTTAATGATGTTTCCAAAATGCATCGGCAAATATGTGCTCCGCAATTCCAGCAAAATAAAATCGACAGGAAACTGAAAGAGCTTTTCTGACATGAAAGTGAACTTACTTAATACCTTATCTGTTGCTTAATTGATGAAGTAAAAGTATTTTTGGATTAAAGAAAATTAAAATGAATGTATGCAGTTTGAAATTATAACATAAATCTAAAGTTATATTTTAAGATCGGTAATATATTTTAAATAAATAAAGTAGTAATTTAAGATGAATTAAATAGTTTCAAATTTGATAATAAAGTAGCTATACCCGTGGATACTTTGAGGTAGGTCATAACTTTTCACTGGCCCGTTGCGGTTCTCAGGCGGGAACCGAAGCCACCCAAGCTTTACCCCCGAAAATATATCCTGGCCACATCAGTCCAATATGTTGCAATATGTTTATGTGTAATTTTCAAATAAAGGTTTAAATGTTTTTGGCAAACAATTGCTGCCAAAGCGGAAAACAGGACGTTTTTGAGACTAGCGAGTGGCCCCCACCAAACGGAACAAAATGTGCGGGGAAAATGTGTTACATTGCGGTTATTTGTTCTGGTCATTGATATTGGGTTTTTGTGTTCGCCTCGTGTCGAAGGTTTGTAATCAACATGGCTGCGGCTTTTCATTGCTTTTTGCTTGATTATTTTTGAAATATTTTATAGATTTATTGGCGGCGGGTGGGCTTGCAATTATCAAATAGGAATTTATCAGCAGCCCATTAGACATGGCTATTGTAATGCCAATATAATTAAAATTCGTCTTTTGTGCTTTTTGACAGATACTCGGCTAAATATTTGGAAATGTTTTGTTCATTGACATCTACATACAATATTTGTATGTATGTATGTACATACGTATTTAGGTATAATATTGCACAATATATTTAATAATGCAGTATCAGAATAGATTTCGCCAATAAGTTTCATTAATGTTCAACAATACTTATCTTTTAATTTTTCCACGTCCAGTCCAATCCAGGAAAAGTCGTCTTTCGAGTTTTGTTTCTTCTTTAAGTTGTGTAAAATAAATATTAAAAAATATACGAGTTTAATCTTCAGTAAATTTCAACACGTGTGTTTCGAGGAAAGTTCCAGACGAAAAGAAAATTTGTATGTAGTGATGGCAACAGGGACGCGATTTGTTTATCGGACTGACAGCGCTTTGACATTTGGGCCCTTATTACACTAAAACATATATGTTTTATCTTTGATTTGAAACAAATTAAAATGAAACGATAAAAAACCAATATAAATCTGATTTAATTAAAAATGTACTTTCTAATAACATTCTTAAATTGGTAATGTTGTAACTTAAAAATAATCTAACCATCATATATTGGTAATATTGTAACTTAAAAAGAATCTAACACATTTTAATATAAAAAAATATTTGTTAGCCCATTGGTTAAACTTTTTAATAGAAATACCACATATGTACTTTGCTACAACATACTGAATTATCCGTATTTTCTGATGGTAAATGAGTCCTCATCAATAAGCTTCCATTTTTCCCTCATCCCTACTGGTAACTTACAAGATTAATGTAATTAATAAAACTTCTTACAAATAAAATAAAAACGTGACTCTTTGTATAATATTTTTTTTTTTGGTGAAAGTGATGAAAGGCAGCAATGGTGAAAAAATAAAGTTTTAAATACTTTTTAAACAAATATTAAATTATCAGCAAACGTATTTAGTGCTAAGAGTATCCCATATTAGGATTCCTCCAAAAGCTTTCTAATTTGAAAAAGAATAATCCCGTTTGGAATTTCCCAATTATAGACCCAAGATAGTGCCACACTCCTGCTCCCCAGTAAGCTCAATTGCCCAACGAAGGACAACAAACAAGCCGCAGAGAGATCTCGGCTAAATTACGTGCCAATCAACCACTTGGAAAATCACAATGGGCCCGAGACGATAAGACGGAGACAGGACAAACTTATTTGTTTAGCAACACGCAGGCGGCAGGACGAGGATAAGGAATCCTGGCGGGCGTACTGCGACTGTGTGTTTGCTAATTAGCACATGTATTCCTGGAGACAAAACTCCGGCGGCAGTGTCAACATTTCACTTCACGTGAAGACGACGCAGCCTGGGCTCCGTCTCACTGGATTAAATTGTTTAATTTTAAATATGCTCTGTCACTTCATTTGTAAGGATATAACCGGCAACAGGAACGAACACGAAAAACTTTTGCCTTGAGGAAGGAAACTTCTCCAGGAGACGAGGGAGAGAAAAAATCATTAACACGCCCGCAAGCGCAAGCCAAACGAAAGGATAACAGATTTTTCTGCTAATTTGCAGGCAGACTCCTTTGTGCGTGACATCTCGAAGTTGGGGTTGTCCTCTCGTCCTTATAAGCCAGACACTATCTTCCTCTTTAGATCAACTTCTTGGCAGCTCGTTTCACTTGAGTGACGAAGCTCCACGAGATAAGCTCCTTGCAAAAATGGGGAATCCTTTTTGGGAAGGAGAGGAGGTGCTCACGAAACTTTCTCAATAAATTGCGTTCTTCGGGTGGCACGTTGACAGTTTTTCTTAACGCTTCATAATCAGCAAGAAACAAATACGTTTCCATCTAATTGTGTGCCCCAACAATTAAAAGCCGAAAGGACTTAAGTCAACTAAAAACTTGGAAACCAACTACGGTTACCATTCTTTTCTTTAACCTCCATTAAAAGTCTGAGTCTGTCTGTTCTCCAAAGGAGCTACACTAAAGAAAAATTACTTAAATAACTCTCCTCTCACTTTATATTTTTTCTTGTTTTAAGATTACCTTTTTTCAGTGCTTTGCTAACTTTTTCAAATGTTTTCCAAATGCTCCAACTTACGCCTGAGTAGTTCCCAAGGAAGTAAGCCGGGATGTCCTTTCTTAAATCCGGCTCCTTGCCACCCGCCTTGTTGTCTGCGTGGCCTTTTAACGCTTCGCCGATTGCACACAAGACAAAATTAATTGTTGAGTAATTGAAATTTTATTTATATTAGTTTCCTTTTCTGGAGGTCCTGCCATTTGGGGAGTTGGGTGACCACTGCAGGCGGTATCTGCTGCCTTTTGTGGACTGAAGTGTGTAATTCTTGTTTGTCCTTGTAATTTAGTAGCCAGATTCGGCTTCACTGCATTTATCCCGCCATGGGGCTCTTTTATTCAAATTTCTATCCCAATTTTTTTGTGGTCCATTTTTTAGAGTGGAAAATCAATTTGTCGCTTTGTTGATGATGTCATTTTGGAAATTGAAGTCATTTGTTAAAGGTGAATGGAATGAGTAGAATAGGAATTCAAGGTTTGAACTTTTATTTTAAGTTCCCCATCAACTTTTTTGACTCACCCTTTTGAAAAAATCTAAATGGATATCTCTCCTCCTTTCAAAGGATAGTACATATCCCCAAGCTTACAAAGTACCCATCGAGTGCTCTCTCTGTTAATGCGTTTTAATTTAATTTTGCATGCCCAACCGCACCGAACACAACTCAAATGGCCGAATACTCCAAATAAAAAGCCAGCACCGGACAATGTTGCACTCCACCCTCCGAAACACATTCCGTTCCAAAGTCCCCAGTTCTAAAGAGGTGTTCCAAATGGGAGGGTGGCGATTCTGGTTGGAAACTGCAGCTAAAGTGGCACTGGGAGTCAATAAGAATGCGATGTGGATGACGATGGCTGTCAGGGGCATAACAAGCTGGACACGACACATTGCACATGGACATGAGACAGGACCTGAAATGAACTGAGCCGAGGACTGGAGAGGTCCTGGAAGTGGGCTGAGGATTCAACTGTTATCAGCGGCAAGCATACACTCAAAATTTGAATTTAGAATTCTAAAGTCAGTAATGAAATACTCTTTCTGTTATTAAAAGTTATCTGTAGTTATAAGGTTTAAAAATATGAATTTAATATTTTATTTTACAGGTATATTCTTATGACAAGAAAAAAGTCTTTGCACGATTTTGTGAGTATTTTTTTAATGTATATATGAAATTCTATAAAATGTACTTTAATCTTACCTAGTTTTTCAAAAAGTTTTCATTTCCTTTGGAAGAGAATAAAAGCAGTAACGAGAACAATATAATTGCCGGTCATTTGCAGGAACAGCAAAATGAGCAGCATTTCCACTCCCACTCCCAAATGCAATCCAAACTCCCCTTCTCCAGTGCCATTTTTTTTTTAAATATGCAAATCAAACAAAAAGCTTTTTTGAGGTTTTAGCTACATTGTTGCTGCAACATGTGGCTGGGAAAATATTCTACAGCGATGGGAGATGCCAGGAGAAGACACTATATTTGAACCCCAAAAAAACATAGTAGAACCCACTGCCTTTTCAAGTAGATGAAGTACATTTAGCCACTTGTAAGGGACTGGAGAATCGTTGGCTTTTATTGACTGCCCACCCACGGACAGACAATTACGTTTACTGCGGTCAAAAATGCAACACACTCAAGTTATATGCGAAATGTCCGGCTAGAATGTAAACTAGAGGGTAACTTTGGGTGTTTGGAGACTTTCGTTGAGTATGTCAAAAAGTAAAACCCTTAAAACTAAAAAAAGTCTTGAAAACATTGTATGGTATGAAGTATAAAATTCCTTTCCGATTTACTTTTACAAAGAGTATCTCTTGTTTCATAATTTATTTTTAAACCAAAACCTTTTCCTTGTTAGACATGTCGTATGCGTAATAACGCCGTTAAGGAAAATCGTTCTCCCTATTTTATCTGTCTCATGTCTCGCCATTTAATACGAAAAGTTGTTATCAAAATAATTGCAGCGATTGCAACAACGTTGAGGTTTTCCAAGGGTCCAGTCCCTGCCCCAATCTGTGGTCCATAAAAAACTGCCGCCAGCAGAATCTCATTAGAATAATGCATCGCACTGGCAAGTGTGTGGCGAGGAAGTCAGGTGGATAGACAAACAATTGTTGATTAAATTCATTTTAGTCATTTGCATATGAAATTGTCTGGGAGGATTTGGGTTTGATTCGGTTTCATTACTCCCGGCGCATTGAAAAGTCATTTTTGTGGATCGGGCTGGAGGATTCTGGCCACAAGAATAATGAAGTTGCCGAGTCTTAAGTCTTCGAGAAACAATGCCGGGCCAATGACAATGAAATGACTTAGGTGTTTGGCTTGGCGTGGCTTTTCTGGCTGCCAGGATTCTGGATTCCGAAACAGGATGCGGAACGGAGCTAGGTGTTTGGGCTTTGGCTTTCGCCATTGTTCTTTTACGGATGGTTTTCTTGTTTTGATAATTTAATTGAAATGGCAACCAGAAGAGGCGAACTTTGGCAAAGGCAAATGGCAAATGGAAGTGCAATGTTTATTTTAGGTTTGGTTTTCAAATCAGATAATGTGAGAGAGGTGATTATAAGTTTGTCCTGAATATTTTATACGTTTATAACTTTGTTATAATGTTATTAATTAGCTTTGGTTTTTTCGTTGATATACTTAAATTAATAAATTTCATAGAAATACCTTATAATCTACCCTCGTTAGGCCTGCACCTTACCATTATCGTCTTTCTTAAGCCGACACTTGAAAAGCCCCTTTGACAAGTTTTTAGTTACACTGCCTCCAAATGGCCAAGACCATGAAAGTCTGGGTGTATGGGAAGCCAAACTTTTGACACCACAGACACAGGGCCACACACATGGCCATTGATTGCATTAGTTTTGACCGAAGGAGGCAAGTGGCGTTTCCACATGAGCCGCCATTCAGCTCAAAGTTTGGACAGATAAGGACGAGACTTCACTAGCTTCCACTTCAATTTTAATTGACTTTAAGTAAAACAGACCACAAACGGGCGGAGAGTGGGCGAAAACTTCCAGGAAATGCCTCGTTTGGCTGTTATTGAATTAAAATTTCCGCGTTCACTTAGTCCCTTTGGCTTAATTGCAACTGTAAGTGACGACGTGATTACCTGAAAAAAGGAGAATAAAGAAACAACTTCAGCAACAAGCCACTTCCTGCCGCAGGTTTTAAAAGTTTCCCTTGTAGTTTTCTTTAGCTTTTTCCTTGTCCCTTATTTTCCCCATTTTTTTTTCTTGTCGTGTGTGTGCATTTTTGATGAACTCCTGCCTTGATCCTGAGCCTGCGAAAAAGAAGTTCGCCTGCTTCCTTGTCAGTTCATTCCATTTGCATATCGTTTACGTTTTAATGTGATTATGGCGTGTGCATATTGAATGCCTTTAGTCGGTTATCCTTGAGTCGGCTTCCTGTAGTTTCCCTAACTGAATTTTTCCTTCGGGCTCTAACTTTTTAAAAGCACAATTTTGGTGAATTTTCTTTCTGGAGGTTTCTTCTTCAGGTTTCCTGGTTTTGTGGTAAGTCTGACTTTGTGGTAAATTTTACTTAAAGTAGGAGTTTAAGGATTTTCAGATCCTTTTAAAAAATCACTTATTACTTGCTTAAGCTCTGACCTTATTTTTTTAGTAGCTCCACACCTTTTTGGGCAGGATATTTTATTGCACAATTTACAATAAAATTTATTTACGACAATGTTTTCGAACTACTTAAGGGATCCCTGAAGTGCCTCCTTAGCCTCCCCCGCCCAACTCATTTCCCACTCCGTATTTCAGTGTTTTAATGCCTCTTTTATTGGTCGGAACACGGGTTCAATAGACGATGACAGGCGACCCCCATGGTGTCCCCCGAGTTCCTATTCGAGCTGACCATCGGCACACGTTTCGCTTCCTCGGTCGCTTTTTTATTGCCAACTATCGACTGTGTCGCCGATGTGTATTTTGGTCTAGATGTCAGCACACATAATTCACAATTCGCTAGTTTTACGAGTCGCTTCCGTTCATTTGCCGTAAAAAGGCAGCAAATAAAATGGACAGTGGACAACGCGCCCGCATCATCAAGTGACCATTGTCCGCTCTTTGCTGTCCAGTTTGCTTTTTTACGGCATCAAGGGTCATCCTTTTGTCCTTAACGGCCGGGGCAGTTCAGGAGGGCTGAACTGGGACCAGGACCAAGTGTTGAATGGTGTGGGGACTCCGGCTTATGTGTTACGTCACTTACGGCGACGAAACTTCCCCATCTTCCGGCCAGATTTTCAAACAGAAAAAAATAGGTAGCAACAAATATTAAATACTGCAGGGGAGATATCCTAAATACCTAAATTTCTCCATGTGTAAGTGAATTTTTTTTCATGGCAAGCATAAGTTATTTATGATCCATCATTGTGCAATATTTGGTAAATCTTGCCGAGTTTTTACTGTTGCTCCTCGACGACCACCCCGCCCACTTTCATGTCCTAAATTGAGGTACAGTTTGTTATTGTTTGACTATTCCTTTCTGCCAATTTCCAGTTGGCTGACAAGCTGTCACAGATGAACACATGTATGTGTGACTAGCTCCGACATTTGGAGATTTATTTCGCTTATCGTTTGGGTAAATAAAGTTATAAAAGCGAAAGGACCTTTTTTTCGATTCTGTGGATTGGGGATTTCATTTGATTTGTTGGGACACAATTTAAGTGAATTCTTGCTGCCAAAATTTAATTGATAAGACTTGGGGAGAATAATAATTCCTAGTAGGTTTCTACCATCCATATAAAATTTTGGTTTTCAACCTTTTTCCAATGGGATATACCTTCCAGATTACCCATATATCATTTAATTTCATGCGACGTTAATTCCACACACATCCTGCACCGGTTACAAGTAATTTTACTAATGCTTAACCCGATCCTGTCCGATGGGATGGAGCAAACCATAAAAATGTCAAACGTCTGTCAATGTTCGAGGTAAAATTAATGTTGCCAAAAAAAGTCACATAAAAATGCAACGCAAAAACAACATAAAAAAGCCACCAAAAATAGGAAAAATAAGGGGCAATAAATTTTATGCTGAAAACAAATGCACCCAAAGAAATATCATGCTCGATGTTCGTGCCAATATATTCCAGACCCCGATTCCCAACCCCCTTTCGATTAACAACATAATTTCGAGTGTCATTAATGTGAACATTATGCCAAAATAATGCAAAAATCATATAAATTATGTGCCCAGAAAGGGTTTCTTCCGAAAAGGGTCAACGCCAAAGCGAAAAAAACAAGGAATGACCACTAACGGGACAATATAAAAGTGGCCACAGCCAAAAAAAAGGTTAAGAGGCGTGCTGCTGGGCAAAGGAAGTGGGTGGAAGCTGGGTGGTTGAATGGGTTGGCCTTTTGTGCCCACGAATTCGAGCATGTGGTCAGCAACAGTGGAGAAGTACTTGAGGGCCGGACAAAAGAAAGTGGAGGGCTTGGGGGAGAAATTCTGGGAGGAAAAGAGTAAAAGTGTCGGGTGGGCAGTCAAAGGAAAAGTTTTTTCACAGCTGGGATGAGCCATTTAAGGGCTAAGCTTAGATAATAGCCGGTTAAACAGGAAAATTAGTGGCGTCGACAGAAGCAAAAAAAACGTGATGTTTGAAGTTTAAAATTCTGAAAAATAGGAGATATCTGAGAGCCAAAAAAAAAATAAATATTGTTACAAGCAAAAGAGAGTAAATATTGAATATTTCTTCATTTTTTATTTATCAAATATTGAACTATTTGATTTATTTCATTCGTTAGTCTTTGCTTTTGAAAAGTTTAGCCCCACCCAACCGAAATATTCTTAATAAAAAAACGCTAACGAACCGCGAAACTGTCAAAATATTTCCACACATGAACAGAGGATATCCTTTCCCCTCACACAGACATATGCGAACCTGAAACGCACGTTTCCTCTGTTGAAATCATTCTAGCGAAACGGCAAAGGGAATGCAAAAAAGCACAAACTAAAACGGAAGGATACGCAAAATGGCAGGAGTATATACAATAAAAAAAATCATAGTACGGAAACCGTATGCAAAACATACTCAGCACACTCACATGCCTTAACCCCTTGCTGCCGCATGCACTTCCTCCACACATGATTTTGATTTAGTGGCACTTTTAAGGCTGGAAAGCACTCACCAGCCTATAAATTCAATTTGCGCATTTATTGAGGCAGAAATGCGTCAACGGCAACGCCAGCAGCAGCAGCAGCAGGAAAAAGTAAAGTTGCTGAAGGAGCAGCCAGGACGACTTAATGCACTACCAATTATAACTCAATTTTCATAAATAAGAGGAAGAAATGGCAAGAAAAAAGCGCCACAAAGCACGCAACATCGACGTGTGGGGGTTAAAAGGGTGAGCCCGGAGTTCACTACGCCTTGACAACTTTATGCTTTGATTTTTTGCCTTTCCAGTTAGTTGTTTTTCCCCTAAATTTTCCTATATATGAAATATGAAACAACCGCATGTGTGCAAACATTTTTTTCGGGTTACCCCCTGACTTGGAAAAACACGACCAACAAAAAATGGGGGTTGGGAACACACAATGACACCTTCACCCTCTTTTTTTTTGGGCTGGTCCCGACACATGAACCCTTTATTTTATTTATTTATCCCTTTTCCTGCGAAAACATTCGATTTTTATCACCAAAATCAATTGCATTATTGTGTTTGACTTATTCGACAGGCAAACACATAATGCGAAACGTATTTTTAATATATTTAGCAACCATGGATAATTCAATTTGGCGGAGAAGGGTTGGCAGGCTTGTCTCTAAAATAAATTGTGTCTTTCCGAAGATTTTAGTGTTTGAAAAAGTATACCTCATTATTTTATGCCTTTAAGGTAAAATTAAGGCAGATTGTGGCAAGTTTCCACCTCCATGGAATTTATCCTGGAAACCCCACCGCCTTCCGGACTTTTTACAGTTGTCAGTGGTCTAAAACGCAACATAAATCATAGACTGAGGCATGACAGGATGCGCTTGGGTCCTGATGATGCTCCTCTGCACACATGAATCACTTGATGGCGCAGCGAGTGCAACAAACTGTGATTAATAGCGAAACGAAACCCCCCATCCGGGTCTCCCAAAACGGAGAACCCCCTGGAACTCTAGCCGAAATATACAAAAGCTTGAGCTGACAAATTTTCATGAATTTTTTATTAAACATTGAAATCAATTCCACTTTGTCCTGTTCAGTTCTGTGGCTCCTGCATGTGTGTGGGGATGGGGTTGGGGGAAATGGAATTTTTTAAAAACATTTTTTCGCCAGGCTTTTAGAGTCTGCAACACACGTTTGACTTAACTTGTTGATTTATGGTTTGCAAGCTGTCAGCGCCGGGAAGCCAAGAGGCGACTGCCGTGTCCTTTACCAAAATGATTTACCAGGGGCGGGGGCGAAGTGGGTGGCAGCACATACAGGACACATTGTGTAAAACGCCTTGTTAACATTGCTTACCCCACATCTCATTTGTTCATTTGTTCGCTGTTCGCTTTTCGGTAAAGAAAGCAGAGTTGACAGTTTTTTGTGGAATCCCCGCAATAAGGAATTTAAATTAGTTCATGCTGCGCAGCAGGAAATGCTTTTTGACATAGTTTTCAGTATTGGGTAATAAATCAGCGCGTTTTCAGAGAAGTTCTTGGATCATAAATTGAATTGTGTGGGCTTAAGATATCATTAGAATGGGGTTACACGATTTTCTCTCTTTAAGTAAAGCTTCTTTAAACTTCTCTAAGAACAACGATTATGGAATATATCTAAGTTCTAACTTTTATGAAAGCAGATGCAGTTATCTTCGGTTAGGAATTCATAATATCATTTACCACAATCATGATAATGCAAAATTCCATTCACTTCCATATCCCCACAATCTCATCAGCTTAGCCTTGGGCAAGAAAATCCTATCGTACCCCTGGTATCGTACTTTAAAGGGTTAAATTCATCCATTCCATTTCATTCTGTAAAATTTTCAATATTTACAATTACTTAGCATTTTAAGTCGCCGCGTCACATCAAAATGACAATTATTTGTCAAGTCATAATCAAATTGAATCCAACAAAACACGTCCAGGAGCGCAGGATCACAGTTGTGCCTAATCCTGCGGCTTTGCATGTGCGTCATATTACCAAAAAAAAAAAATGTATGAAATAAAAAGGCAGAGTAGATGTTACTGGGGTGGGCGAAAGGATTGCACTCGTCAAAGTGACGAGACAGGAGGACGGGGTGGCAAGGGTGGAGATGTCCTGAGGGGGGTTGTCATTTGTGCCAGGACGAGCGCGCGTCGGCTATAAATGTTTATGATTATGGTTTAGGCGGCGGAAGATTTACTTTACACATGTGCTGCATTTTGCATATGATACCAGAGAATGTTAGAGATGGAAATAGGATTGAAAATTAATGAATTTTAATATTAAAATATAAAATTTAAATCGTGAAAAACATAGATTTATTCTAGCTTTCTTTTCTTACAAAATGGAAACTCTTTGTTCATTAAAATATTAATTTCTTAAGCTACAAGTTTGGGCTTTCCTAATAAAATAATTATCCTAATATATAGTTTTCTGTAAATATTTAAATTTAATATTTTCTTAAAGCTCCCATCTCTACCAAGCTAGTACTACTGCCAAGTCTCAACCACCACCAGCTTTTCAAAAATTACCAAACGCATAAAAACTTATGTTTATTTGACTTGGCCTTCAGTCGGCTGTCGGATGCCACGCCTCTAACCCCGACTTACCACCCACCGCCCAGCGTTAATTGTGGGTTTGGCAGCCCGCGAATATCACACATGTGGAGCCCTCGGCGGCTTTAAGTTATGGCCAAAGATATTTGCGCAATTTTCAGCTTTATTTTAATCTTTCCTATGATAAAATTTTACGATATTTGGCCATAACTCCTCCAGGGGCTTTCTAGTGAAAAAATGCGAGCATATGCCGTATGTGGAATTATTTTTAATTGGTGGTTCACATTTGGCTGCCGGGCAAAGTCAGCCCTGGAGGTCTTTTCCATAAAAAGCTTTCAAATCAAAGCAATTTACGCTTTGATTTGTGCGAAAAATATAAAAAAAACGAGGACCTCAAAGCCGCTCAAATTTGGCGCGTGAGATTTATGTAGTTGAAAGATTTATTCGCGTAAAATTTATTGCAGATCCTGACCGTGTCCATGAGGAAATCGGACTTGGGGTTAGGACTTCATAGACCTGTTCGCCGTTAAGTGCTTTAAAAGCGCATAAATCACGCGGTTGTTTGGCACTTTTGGCGAAAACCGCGTTGACAAACTTGCCCAGGCTCACAGGCTCACAGGCTCATGAAAGTCCCCAAAATGGAACTTTTCTACACAGAAAAAATGAAGCAGAAATAAACATTACAGATCATAACTTGAGTATGTAATATCCTGGAACAATTAATTATAAACAAAGAATAAATAGATTTAATTTCGTTGTGTATATGACGATATCTTTCAATAATTCAAAATAAGAGCTATTGTTTCAGTGTACTAATTTTTTTGCTAGCCTTTTAGGACCGCCAAATTACGCGTAAATGGCAGTTCCAACTGGCTCCACCTCCCGAAACCCAAAAACCATTCCAACGAAAATCTCTGCGGTTGCGGGACCCGCGGCGACTCAGTTTAAAATCTCCCTTAGTCCCTCAAATAACAGCCTCTGTCACATACGAGCCACGTTGATGGCATTTTAATTAGTTTTAGGAACTTGTAGCTGCCATTTGATTGAATTGTTTTACGAGAGTCGGTTTTCCGAGGGGTACGTAGGCTGCGAATAGAATCTAATGGATCTTGTTTGGTTTTTCCGATTTTCGTGTTTGCCAGAAAAGTAACCATTTTTGGTTTTTTAAATTATAATTTTTTGTATATTCCCCCCAAAAGTTTTTTTCCTGAAATATTTAAGAATTTTTATCTCCAAATCCCCGGCATCAGTCAAGCATCAAATTATGCTTTAACATTTTTACGACATTTGTTTCAAATTAAGCTGGGAAACTGCTTTCCCCAAAGACGCTTGACGCCCCGCACTCCCTTTCCAATTTTCGCTGCATTGTTTCCGCTTGTTGTGAATTTTTGAATAGGAAACTGAAAGAGCGTCCGTCTGGCGGGATAAGTCCTCCCTGTAATTATCTACTCGACCACCGCTGGACGTCTCAGAGCAATTTCCAATTAAAATTAATGAAATATTTTACAGGAGCCAAGGAACTTGGTCGGGTCAAGTCGTAAAACCATTTTGGAAAATCTTGTCAAAGCCGTTTCATAATCATAAACTTGGCTGCAGTTCGGCATTTTTTTTTCGTCGCCGGTTCGGGGGTGTAATTATTAGCACCCAAGGAAAATTGCTCGGGATAATTCCCAGAGCGGCAGAGACGCGACTTTGAAGTGTTAAGGTTTTTCAGTCCTCGAGGGATGCTAATTCCAGGATCTTCTTCGGCGCTTTTGGTTTGACATTTCACCGTTGTTTATAATTGAAATTTTTTCGAAACTTTGCCACTGGTTTTTCACGTTGATTTACCTTTTTCGTCCTGTTTGGCTGTTGTTTCTACTTTTTAATTTGCAAGTCTCGGCGTTATAAATGACCAAAACACATACGTAAAATTAATGACAATGCCCAGGACTTTCTGTCAGTCTGATGGACAGACCGAAAAGGGAAGAACTGTTTGCAAAAAGCATTTCTGCTTAATGTTGATTAAAATGCCAGCGCGCAGTTTCATTTTGTGGCGTGAAAAAATGCCAGCCAAGCTCCAGCTATTTTCTGGCTATTTTTTTTGCGCCCCGCCCTCGCCACACCCGCCTCCTTTGCCGTGTTGGCCATATTGACAGCCGTAGAAGTTTTTGGCCAGTTTCACAGCAGGCAGCTGTCTGCACTCGGCCATCGAACAATGGCGAATGAATAAATGGCGAAACGCTCCGATGGACATTTGGAAATGTATGTGTTTCGGGGTTTTGCTTACATTTTTTTCCTCCTGGCCTTTTCACGTGGCATTGCGTAGACAAATGAATGAAAATGTCAAACTGAAGTGAAGCAGGTTAGGGTTTGATGGTCTGGGGAAACAATGGTTAGGGGCTTGAATTGAAAATGGCGAAGCTTGTGAGGGATATCCCTGAGCTGGAGGCTTTAAGTATATTAATTAATCTTACAACTGGTTTAATAAGACCTTTCAAATAAAACTAAAAGCCTTATTTTAAGATCTTTTGTTTCTATTAAATAAAGTTATTTTTTCCAGAAGCTTTTAATACTTTTCCTAGAGGCAACTGTACCCTAGTCTCAAGTGCATTTCCACTGCACTCATCTGGCACTCCTCAAGCCCCATGTACAAGTAGCCATAACTTGCAAATATAATGACAAAGCAATTAAATATTACGGCAATCCTGGATGGCCAGATCGTTCCATGCCGTCCAGAAACGTCCTCCACCTCCGCAGTCAAACAGAAAACAATCAAAAACGGTGTCGAGTCTTCGCTTTACATTCCTGGGGCAGGGGTAATAGCTTTCAAACAATAAATGTCCGCAAAACCATTGACATGGCTAGCTGAAATGTGGGGGTGGCCAGAAGAGAGTGGGCAGGGGAAAGGGGGCAGCGAGTGGCCAAGTCATTATAAAAGAGGAAGTCGGCGAAACCTGGACTGCAAAGCAATTCATCTAATTTGCATGAGCCTTGATGGGGTTCCCATATGTGCACTTAGAAAAAACACTCTTAAAAATATATAACAAAAAAACTAAATACATGAATTCTTATCAAATGGTATTAAATAATTTGATATGTAAGTATTTAATATAAAGTCTGTGAGTCTGTTTTAATATTTTATATATTTTTTAGTGCTGCAGCTTGGGGTTGGCCGGCAGTCGCACAATAAATAAAATTAAAATGATGGCAAACAATGGACTGGACCACGGCAAAGTGGAACCGGAGACCAGGAACGGACTTATTTGACTATCCGTAATGTTACACACCCACACACCATCTATACTCTCCGGCGTAATGACCTACGAAACACAAAACAGAAAATAGCTGCAAAAAAACAAGGCTATGGCCGACAACAGGAGCGAGCAAAATTGAAAAAGGAAATTGTTTGTAACTGCGAAACGAGTTTATTATTTTGGCACCCTTTTCGCAATGGTCACATCCCCATCCCCAGCAAGTCTGACCACCGTACCCCCGGACATTGAAAGAAATCGCGAATTTTCCATATGGCCTTTGGGTGAGGAACGTTTGTCTGAACTGGACAACCCGTAGTCATGGGTCCGTAACCTTTTTTAATTAAAATGTTGACAGGCACATGGAAAAATGCATGGATTATATGGCTGGAAAGACGGAGAAGGAGCCGAAGGCAGCATTGGAGCAGCCGAGCATCTCAATGGACCATCAAAAAGTCAGGCCACAAAAGGCTTCACACTCCATTGGTCATTGGTCAGTAAGCGGCAGAAAATAGTCTTTTAAAATTAACAAGCAATATGGATTACACTGCCCCTAATTTAAGCAATCATAAATCATTTTTTTCACACAATCAAGCTCCCTTCAACCCACTCTCATGTAAAATTGGGCCAATGCGGGTCCGCTTTCTTTGATTTCTGCATAATTTCCAAGTACAAGATTGGCGAAACCGCCTCCGGCACTTTCCCATCATCATCAGTCGCGTGTTCTCGCCACTTTCCCATTTTCCATATGGGGGTTGCTTATGGAAATATTTTAAAGTTAGGAAAGATTTTTTATTTATAGCGACACTTATGGCATTTAAGTGGTTTTTGCACTTTTCGCCAGGCACGCGGCCATCCATAAAAGAAAGTTGCCAAAATGATTTAATTTTTTTTAATTGAATTTTAAAATAGCTTGAAATTATATTTAAAGAAATGTTGGCTGTTTGCTGGGGGGATTATCTCATGTGTGTACAGGCGATGGGGTTTTCTTTTCAAAATGTTCGCATATGTTGTAGGTTTTTGGTGAAAGCTATAGAAATAGATATGACAACTTCCTCACCCCAGTTTCTGGATTTTGCCTTCGAGGCGTATCAGTTTACAATTACAAATGTCAGGTTTGACATGATAAATGGGCATATGTGGGAGTTTTCAGTTTTGAGGATTTTTCCGCCTCCATTTTCGGAATGTTTCTGGCATTTCTTGCAGCCCCCGGGCGGCTTGAAAGGTTAAATGAAATGGAATAAACTCAGCAAACAGGTTGGGGTCTTAAAGGTTACTAGGAACAAGGATTTTAAACCAAACTGTTCTTTAAATTTTAAAAGGACTTGCCAACAGGGCCAACCCAAATCGAATTGAACAGTTCTTACCTCAGTTACCGCCCCAAAAACTGTCCTGTAACCCCTGTTGATATTTGATCTCAATGCTAATTAAGTCAATTCGCATTACTCAAAACAAGAAAAGGAACAAGGACGAAAAAAAGGACAACAATTGGGGTGTTTATATCACTATTTAATGGGAAGGTAATAGGAGGGAGAAAGAGCCAGGGTTCGAAAGAAATTTGAAAGTTGAGACTATTTATTGTGCCAATTGTCATTGTAGATTTTCGGGGGTATGAATGGAAAGGAGGGAGGGAGACACCTCAATTGGTTATACAACACCTAAATGTGGGCAAAGATCATAAGCAATTAGCATTGGAAATGTTTGGGTAACCCGAGGAACTCTGACAGTTGGCTGAATGGCCGCATTCGAATCGAGGGTACCCGCACACACCTCCAATCAATCAAAGCTGGAAAATTAAATTTTGCCGTGACATTTGCCTAATTGAAACTCGTCAGAATCACACTCTATTTACTCAACCACCTTATGGCCGATTGCACTTGTCAGCGGAACAGGAAACTGAACACTGGGAACTGCAGCCAACTGGTTGACAGTTAAATTGTCATTTTGGGTTCGTCCATCCCCGAAATAGGAATCATTTCGTGAAAAACCTAACCGAACCCAACCCATCCTTTGCCTCTCACATATGTCCCACTTTTTGTGCATTTCGCTGTGTAGAATCAGAGTTAAGTGCTTTAGTTTTGATTTTCAATTATGTCACATTAGCCACTCGCTCTTTTTTCTCCCTCCTAACCTCTGGCTATTAACAAGCTTAGCTTCTGTCCTTTGTCTTCGGGTATTTGTGAATCATTACCACCCCCCGAGGGCTGTATAACTAGTTCCGGATTCAAGCGGCGCTCATGTGGAAAATGTGGAAAAATTCTGTTATAAAAGCCTGTCGGGAAAATGGCATTCATAAGCGGATTATCAGTATCTGTATACGTAACCCCTCTCTCGATAAATTAGCTTTAAAAATTGTAACAAGTGTTGAGCTGAAATTTTAAATTATAAATGCATATTGACTTTTCGATTAAAAGTGTTGATTTTTATTGGAGATTTTTTTAAAAGCATATGTATGTCTGTAACTCTTTCTGAAAGCCTATTATAAATTATGGAGTCTGAATGCCAAACAATCTTCAAGCCATTTTCAAAACCAGTTTCAAAGTTTCGGGCTAATTAATATGGCTTTCTCGAAGTGAACTCCAAATTTGCATAACCAAAACACAAGCGCTCAACTAATTAATATTAAATTCAAGCAAAATTTCAAATTTAATTTCGCGCATCAAACTTTGTGGGGAGCCCAACCCCCGTCCGAGAACTATTGACTCTTGACTTTGGCCAGGCCTGTTCTGCGGCTTTTGTTAACCCTTCGTGGATATTGCGGCCGGAGAGCAATTCATAATCATGTCATAAAGTTGCGACCCCAAAGGCTCCCAAACCCCCATTGCCTCGCCGTTAAGGCTGCTTAATTACAACGGCTTTAAAGGCGATTTCGAACGGCTCATTGCCAAAACGCAAAATTTTCAATTGACTACACATCGCGGTAAGGGTTGGGATTATTCCGTTGCCAGCTATGCTACAGATTATTAATTAAGAATTTTACACGAACCCCCGTTTGACGGAAGCGGCTTATATTGCTGAAATATTTGGTGGCTCATCGGCAGATGATTGAAAAAATTATTTTTTACGCGTGAATTAAATTTTCGCGGTCTGCTGTCAGTCACCAAAGAAGGGTTGAATTACCATCCTCATCCACCCACAAGTCCTTGGCAACTGGCTTAGCCCACTACTCCATCCTTTTGACCATCCACGAGCTTATTAGAATTTTCCGCTTAAATTTGCTTTGGCACTTCTATTCCCCGACAAACAGAAGAAGTTGTCTTTGCCGCAGCTCACTTTTGGCCATGTTTGTTTAGGTTGAGGTGTTCTTCGAAAGCCCTGCTCCCTTTTTTTCACTTCTTACTTTTTTTTCGTACCTTTGATCCTTTGACGCGCTTTTGTTATCCTTTCCTTTTTTCGGCGTTGCTGTTCTTGCATTCTCTTTAATTTTGGCTTAATAATTTCGCTGCTCGTTTTTTCTTTTGTTTATTTTCCTTTTAGCCAAATGCCCTGCTAAGCTGCCAAAGTGCCGCATTTGTCTGAATGCTTTTTTCTGCTTTTTTTTCAGTTCTTGTTTTGATTAAAAATTTTTTTCTTTTTTTTTTTTTTTCGCAGACAATATTTGAGTTTATCTTTGGCAGCGGATTAGTAATGAACTTGTTTGGAGGGGAGTGTGGGAGATGCCCCTTTTGTTTACTTAGGCCATAATGCGTATTTCAATTAAAAAATATTTTTCCGCTAAATATTTCAGATGAGGAGAAAGAACTTTATTCGTACTTTAATCTGCACGATCTTAAATTCAATATCTCGATTTAAAACTCTTGCATTGAACAGCAACAACTTTCCCATCCTTCTTAGTTTCTGAGGTCCTTTTAACTGCCAGGATTGAGAGACTCCAGGGGGAGAGCCGTGAAGCGAGGGCTGACTGTACAGGCAAACCCACTTGAGTACGCATTCGTTTGCGTCTAATGAGTTGTATCAACAACAAGTACCGAACCAAAGGCGGATCCCCTGCCAAGACTGTTCATTAAGCCTCGACTGAATGAATTCGCGCAAAAGAAGTTACTTGTCCTTACAGCTTTCACTTGCAGGAGTAGCAGGAAAATAAGAGGCGAAAAAAAACCGAAACACTTGATCAAATATTTTGCAACTTCATCGTGCCCATCAAGCGCAGGATTTCAAGTGCTCCGCTCATTTGCCAGCCAGCGCATTTGGTTTGTAATTAAAACGAGTCCCCGGGACTAGAAAACCAGCAAAATGGAAAAATTGTTCTTCTTCGATTAATCGCTGAACCCGTTCACTGAGGTGTGACAAATGGAAAACTCTGAAGGGGCTGGGCATAAATTTCAGCTCGGTTAGACTTTATGAATCTGGCTAAAAGTTGCCAACTTAAATCTACTCTGTGGGTTTTTCGATTAGCCTCGAAAGCCATCAATTGTCTGCTAAGAGTCTACTTTCTATGCCATCAGCTAATTAAACGATTCAATTTATGGGGTGATGAGACTTTATCACGAGGCCAAGTGTTTGTTGTCTTTTGCCACCTTCAACTCGAAAGTATTTCCATGTAGCTAAAGTTTTCCATCATTGAATCTAAGGGTGAGACGCATTAATAAACATTAAGGAAGAAAACCGAACAGGACACACATGTGTTTCAATACACTGAGAACTCTATTATACCCGGTATTTTCTTTGCCTTCAGCTCTCATGAAAAAAAATATATGATTTTTTCAGAGTGTACATAAAATATAGGTCACAGCCACAAGTTAAGGAAGAGGGTTGCCGCCAAAAAGTCTCACTTAACTCGGCACCAGGCTCACATGCGACAGATTGTCGCAGAGATCGCAGGACCCCGCCAGAGACAACTCATTTGACTGATGAACCCGTGTTGACATTTCCCCTTCCATCCCCGAAACTCCCACTTCTCCAAGCAATTCTTTTGACACTGACACATGACACCCAGGCTGACTTACTTTTGCTCGTATTTTCGCTGGCTGCATCTCCCTCTCCGGCCATTTGCCGAAATTGTTTTTCAACACAGTTGAGTAAACATTTGGCAGGCCCTGCTTTGGTGGGGATGCCCACCATCAATCCACCTATGGCATAAAAATTGTGGTATTTTTGTTACATAAAAAATCATAGAAAAAACAGCATGTAAAATGATATTTTACTATTCTATTCTATTTAATGGATTTTCCCGTAAATATTATTTTATTCGTTGGCAGAATAGTTTGGTTTATAGTCCAGCAAGTATTAAAATTCATATTGCAGAATATTCTTCCTTTTTTATGGCTATGTTTCCCTAATGTGGCAAAAGGAGAACCTAACGCTATTGTTTAGAAAAATTCCAAAAATATTGTGATATTGGCTTAGTTACAAAGCACATAAATATGAAATAAAAGGGTGGATTTAGTATTTGAACTAAAAAATCTTTTAGGAATTTAAACTAAAGGTATAATTTTTTGTACCATGATTAGGACCTTTCAATCAAAGGTTGAATGGCACACATTAAAATGGATACTTCTTTGGCTATTGTCCCGAGCTCCCATCTAACGATACCCAACTTCCAACCAACTATTATTCAAACTCAGAAAAAAATAAGAAAATAATAAAAAAGGAAGCCAGTAAACTCTGCACGCCATGCACGAAAGCGCACATTAAATATTTACACTTCATTTTATGGCGCAAGGAGCGAACAGGAGCAGGGCCCGAAACAGGACCTCTGCCACATTTCCATCAGCTCGAAACCGAAACGAGTGCAATCACATCGTCTCATATTATGGCTTTAATGGCAATGACAACTGTTAGCCAAGTTCGGAAGCAGAATGAAGAAGACGGGAGACAAAGGATGGAGAAGGACACTCTGCAAGTGAACCGCAGGATATGGCTCAGGTCAACGGAAGCCATAAAATTCTCGTTTGTCACGCGAAATTTTTCGCCGCCGCCCGCACCAAAAATGCCAACACATGCAAAAGACAAAGTTCCAGCGAACCAAACAAAAAATTTAAAAGGAACAAAAATAATAATATTAGTGGGGAAAAAATGCGCAAAGACAACGGAGGAAAGTCCCCAACAGAGTGCAGGAAAAGTGCAGGAAAATCCAGTTTGTCTTTCTTGCAACCGCGCGATAGAATTATTTACGTTTAGTTTTTATAGTTTTTTACGGCAAGCCGTGGGGGAGTTGGCCATAAAATATGGGCGCAGGTTTATTTATGCCCTGCTGTGGCGACATTTCTGATCCACCCACTCTCCCACCCACTTAGACTTGGCGTTGCCTTTGTTTTTATGGCTTGACGGATTGCAGGAGCTTCTGCTCTGCCCAGTGTACCCCGGCTTCCATGGGGCATTTGTCCAAATGCTTGCGCTAATGTCAATTAAATTTGAACAGACGACGAAAGCCAAATGAAATTTTAATTACCGCAAATGATCCAAAAGAGTGGAGCGGATAGATGAAAGTAAACGGGGAAAGAGTTACGGCTTTAAAAGAAAATCGGACTAATGACCAAAGAAATTGGCCACTTCAAACTGTTATAGCTGAGCTAAATTTAATATGGTCCTTGAAGAAAGTTGATAAATCTGCGGTAGTTGATAGCAAATCAAGTGGAAAGTTATGTCTACTTAATGCTTATATAGGGAAGGTTTTAAACCTTCATATATAAACCTATTCCAAATTAAACTTTTGCCTAACCTTAATTGGCTTTAATTGCCTTAAATTCCTACTCGGGTTTCGGTAGCAAAACACCGGCAATAAGCCAGGCTAACCGGGACACGTAATCTTTTCTATAATTTGTTAAATTTGTCGCGGCAAAAGTTTATTACCCCGGACGACGATGTCGCCAATGCAGACACAATGGGCAAAGTGCATAAATTGGACTATGGCTGCCTACAGAGAAAGGATAGCAAAGGAATAACGCGCAGGACAAATTACGGACAACAAATTGTACGGCGTTGTGTCGTTTTGTAGTTTTGGGTTTCCTTGCTATTGTTGCATGCATCTCGGTCATATTTCCCCCACTGTCCCCAAAACAGCAACAACAAATCGACGATAAGCGCAATTTATAAGCATTTTGCCCTGGTCAACTCTAGAGAAATATGTCCTTCTATATAACAGAAAGGATTCAAGCTGACTCTGTGTGTGTGATTTCATTAATTTACGATCCTTGGCGCCGCTAAGGCTGCGAATTAAATTGGCTTAGGCATGGCAGAGAATACGGAATGAGATGTAGATAGACTCCCAGGAATATTCCTGGACAGCTGCCTCCCCTTCCAACTCCACCCACAAAAATCGGGTCTTTTCTCCCACACACATCAAAGCTTTTTGGCTGGCAGTTTTTTCTGCCTTTCTGTTAAATAATAATAGAAATTTGCTTGGGTCTGTGAGTAAGTAAGTAAAAGTAGAAACATTTTTCCGCTTAGCTCAGCTGAAACGGAAATTCTCTGTTCATCTTGTGTTGCGGCAGGCAAAGGACTCCGAGTCCTTTATTTTGCGGAAAATACTTAGACGGATTTAAGCGCGACAAACAAGACGGCTTGGAATTTCAGGTTTGCACACACTGATGGCCAAATGCTCTACAGATTTTCTTAGGTATTGAAGAAAATGAATCCACCTACTTAGTAAATGGACCCTTTACTGATGCTTCCTGATCAAACTTTGGTAAAATATTTTTCTCATTTTTCGCTAGACTCTTCAAAGGGAAAAGAGCGCCAACAACAATGAAAAATGTGGCCCACCCGCTGGGAAAATTCAACTGAACAGGCGGCAGGACGTCTTACCAAGAACCCCATCCCCTAGCCACCAAAATCAGCTCCGAGTGGGTGGGCTTAGGTAATACGCATTAGTGCCACGACTGCATATTACGATGTGATTATTATGATATGCTTTATTTTGTGGTTCAATGAGCTGTCTGCGTCTGGGTGGCAACTTTGACGGCTTAGGGAAATCTGCTCCCATTTTCCATCGCGCCCTATTCGATGAATATTTTGTGCAAATAGCTGTGAAGAGCCAAAGTCGCCGCTAATTGAAACAAACGCCGCCACCGAACAAATGTCGCAGCACTCTTTTGTGGCCTTAAACACCATGGAAACCGTCGCAGGACTAAAGGACTGCAGGACTCCGCCAGGACCTAATCCCATAAGTGTACGTTAGTCATGCGCTGCACTCGCTTTTTGGCCAAAGTGCTTGGCCATAAATTTAGCAGCTGCTCGGCCATTGTTTAGCTGCCTTTGGTGCGATTTCTCAAACGCGTCCCGGCCATGTGTGTCCTTTAACTGTATCCTCTGCTGGATAGCTGTCTTTGCTGGAAATTCGTCCTCTGACTTCTGGCTTCTGACTCAAAGGCGGGAGGTCAGTGCTGGTAAGTTTATTAATTGTGCTTGTTTATCGTCTGGTTAAAGTGTTTCTTCTTCCATCGTCCTTTCTTTTAGTTTACACACGGGTACACAGCTTTGTTCTTTCTACAAATTTAAAGAGAAATTAAATGTAAGTAGGGAAGACTAATAACGCACAAAGTTCATAAGCTTAATATAAATTTTTTGGTAAGTTTATAAACATTTTTTATTAATAGTCAAGTTAACAAAATTTTAGTTACTTTTTCAATTTTGCTCAACAGCACTATAGGATATCCTCCTATTCGGTATATTTGTTTCCCTAGTAAATATATCTTCATTTCTTGAGCTTTGATAATTTACAACAAATAGCGTGACTTTCTAGCATTCTTAATACCAAGACATATGGTAATGGCAAAAATATTTGACATAAGCTCCGATTAGCAATAGAAGTTTGACTCAGTCTCAGACCCTTTTTTCAATTAAGAGAAATTTTGTTAATCATTTTGGCAAATTGCAACGTAATTTCCTTGCCCACCAATTTTGTTCAGGAATATTCAATTGCTTATAAAATCAATTGAAATTGCATGTCCTGCCACACTCCAATTTTAATATTTGTGGCTGAATTGCAGTCGACATTCAGTGTGTTGTTATAAATAATTGGAGGTATTAAAGGGGGTACTTTCTAAAAAAATATTTTTTTATGAATGTATATTACAACACACTGGCTTCAAAAAATTTGACTCGAGAAAAACTCGAACAAAAATTTAGTTTTTAGACTTTGTTGCAGATTGATGGAGAATCATTCTACAAATCTACATAACTTAAGGTAGAAAAAGCAGCTCAAAAGAGGGATATTTGTAAGCCAACTATAATTATTGTAAATAATTGCCAAATATAAAAGATTATGCCTTTGCAGGTGGCTATATCCAAGGAACGTTTATTACGTTTAGGTTCTTAAACGTTAAACGTTTTTTTCCAAAGGGTATCGCAATCGAAAGGGCCAAAATAAAGAAAGTTACAAATTCAAGATTTTTAAGGGGTACCCATTGGAAAAAATTTCGAAAAATTAAAAATTAAGGAAGGTATTTAAGAAGGTTTTTTACGAGGGATTGAGCTCCTGGGAGCTCTAATCACAGAAACGTATGTATATATTTCTCCGATCCGTTGTAAATTGTAGGAGCTATGGCAATCAGAAGGGCAAAAAATTGAGAAAGTCGTAAATTCAGAATTTTAAAAGGGTACACCTTGGAAAAAATTCGAAATATTCAAAAGCGTTATTTAGGGAAGGTTTTGTACGGGGGATTGAGCTCATGGGAGCTCCAATCACAGAAAGCAATGCATTTCTACGATCCGATGTAAATTGTAGGAGCTATGGCAATCAGAAGTGCAAAAACTTGAGAAAATCGCAAATTCAGCATTTTTAAGGGGTTTATTGAAAATCAATCTACAAATCATTTTATTTACATTTATTATGCTCAAAAATAAGACGATATTGCCAAAGGTATAGCCTTGGCTTCATTAGTTTTCGTAGATAATGGTTTTGTTTGAAGGTACCTTATATTTTCTTAAATGTATTGTTTAATTATTAAAAGATATTAGAGAATTATTCACCGTCTAATCCACTCCTGTATAGAAAAGCACGTCACGTTATCGATAAGTTAACACAACATCTGCTCCAGTCTGGCCACAAAAGGACCTCCAAAAGTAAACAAAAGACGGAAAACTTGCTGACATTTAAATAAATTGTTAAACATTAACCGAGTCTACATGACAAAACTAGGCAGATGAGCACGAGATGGGGGGAGGTTGACTTTTCCGAGGGAAAGGCCAACAATGAGGGCGTCGCACACATGGAAAATGGCTAAGAAATTGCTGCAAATCAAATTTGATAAACACAAAAAACAGAGTCAGGGCGCAAAAAACAAACACAAAGGAATTGAGGGGAAAAGTGACAAGAAAAAATGGCAAAGTGTGCCGAAAATGACAGGATGGGAAAAAGGACGAAATCGAGGGAAACGAGGACGACGAGCGGCGGATGGCGGATGGCCAGCCGGAAAAATGTTTTATTGCTGCCATAATTTTGAGTGATAAGTGACGAAAAACAGCCGCGTAGAAAATCAATCGATGAGAGCAGCGAGTCAGTAAAAAAATCATCCATGGGATTATTTATGCATCATTTTTTCTCATCCGTTGATAGATTTTTGCTGTTGTATCAGCTACAAGTTAATGGGCTAGCGCTTAATAAAGATTGATCGATATTCCGATAAGGTTAATCTGTATATCTGGTTCGCTTTTTTGAGGGGAGTAACTATTATTTACTGGTCAGGCGGAGAATATTCCATATTTGACCAGATTTTTATATTTCCTTGAGTTGTAAACCAAAACTGGCCAGCAGTAAGTTCCCAAATATTCTTGTCTTTTGTTTAAATTTACGTTTCCATTTCCTTTAAAAAGGACATTATTGCTGCGTCACAGCGTATCAATAAAATTTTTTCTCATGCCCGCCCCTAAAAAGTCAACCGAATTTGGCATCCTTTAACCCTAATTTATGCGCGCGAAAGTGACAATTGACGAACTCCTGCGAAAGAGTTGCCTTCTTGGTCCCTTTTGGATGTGGTAATAAAAATATACAAGTAAAGGCTCTTTATTAGCTCTCCGTAAGCCCTTTTCTTTGTTTGCCCAAAAAAAGGGAAAAGAAGTACAAATACCTGGCGATGGGCAACAACTTGTTACATTTGTCATGCGATAATGTCAATTTTGACAGCTGCGCAAAAAGGATTCTATTCTCATTCTTCGGAAGGATCTTCGGAGGCTTTTTGTTTCATTTTATGATCGCTCATGGCAAACTTTGTTGTTAATTTGACGCGCTCTGTGACAATTTGAGTGCCTGCCTCTGGGTTCTTTTTGGCCATTATGGAAATAATTTTGTTTTAGTTTTTATTGGCAGTTTAGCGGAACAAAGGACTGCTGTTGACTCTTTTTTTAAGGCGGACCCAAGGACGGTCAATTATTTACACTAATCAGGCAGCCGACTTTCAAGGTGGTTCTGCCAATGCACACATGCTTGCAACCCTCATTCTTCAGATACATTTTGTATCTTTTTTCTAGTGTGTTGCGTATTTTGACAATGTGCCTACAGTTTGCTTTGTGCGTTTTCCTTTGTCCTTCCAGAGGTTTTCTCTTGGGCCTATAAAATTCGCAACAAAGTCAATTTGAGAAGATTTCGGAGACTACTGGAATGTGCGTGTCTTGGAAGGCGAAAATGTTATTTTTGTAAAATGATTCGATATGGTTATCCCTTGTCCTCAGGAGGCTGCACGAAGGATTTTCTATGGTTTGTGGGTATCCTGTTTCGGGAATGAAATTGTCGGTTAACTTTATAAGCGGAACTAATGGAAAATATCTGGAAAACAAGAGGGACAGGAACTTTGTTTTAGGATATTCTCTAGTCACTATTTCCAGGAAAAAAAAGTTGTCGATCATATGAAAATTTATGTATGAAAGGATATAGTATTTGTAGAAAAAATCATGTTTTATATTATGGCTAGAAAATATCCTTACTACCATACTACATTGTATTACTTAATCATAAACCAAAAACCAAGAAACAAACGCTTATTTATGATGATTACAATGATTACATTCATCACGCCTGAGACGTTTTTCCTGCCGTCCGTGTACACACTGTATTTAATTAAAAGCAAATGTTTTTGGTTGATTTTACGACCGGGCCAACTTGAACGCAACCTAAGCAAATAACATTGCAATGGCCATTTATCACTTGCGGCAGGGGCTAATCCTTTTTGGCCAACTAACTTGCACCGTATATCATGTTTTATGGGCCAGCTAAGCAACTGACGCTAAGCTTTTACATGGAATGCTGTTTACAGAGACGTGGGCTGGGGGAGGTGGCGTAACTCGGGGGTCCTTGGGTAAATAACTCATCGATGCGTGTTGGGCAACTGTTACCGAGTATTTTACACCCAAACCCCAAGAATATCAGGGTCCCAAGTAGACGTTATGTCTACAGACAAATTGCCATAACCATAATGGCAAACGGCCTGTTGGGGGACTCTGGGATGCCTGTGACCCCATAAAAAGATGATTTCATAGACATTTACCCCACTGCCTGTATGAAAAAATAATAATAATAATACAACATAATAATCATAACAATAATTGTTATATTGATGGAATGTTACGATGACACTGTCTACGCACTATTTTTGGTTTATGTTCTCGCTAATGCGTCAGGATAGTATATATTTTGATGGGAAAATGCTTCCAGATTCCCAGGCCAGCTCCCATGTCTGGCTCACATCGTAAAGAAAACAAACGTAATAATTATGCTAAAAATTATATGGCACTTCTCACCCCAAACAAAAGGAGTCGCCGCATCTCCTTTTCGTCTCTTTGTTTGCCAGCCGCTAATCTGCAGATTTATATGCAGGGAAGTTGTTCAATAAAATCGTCTAAACCAGATCATAAACAAGGATATTTTATGCCCAGCTCCCTGACCATTTTCACTGTCCAGGAGATTAACTCGCCGGATGACGAACTGGACTTTGCGAGTGGTCAGTGGAAATTAAATTCTTTTGCTTTGTCTCCCTTTTGCGACTCGAAGAAGTTTTGCACGTTTCTTGCAGAAGAAATGGTTTGGAAAAAAATAAATATTTCTTGTATTTTAACAGTAGTTTTGCAAAGAAAGTTTAAGCAAATTGCAACTAGAGATTTAGAAAGTCATTTAATAAATTCAAGCTGCAGGGATAGAAATTAGAGACATGATTTTTTTGTTCATTAAAAAGGGAGGTTGAGGCTTCTCCTAGAAGTCCTACAAATATGTTTCATTCCTTCTTTTCCTTTACCCAACTCATTAACTTTTCCTGCTTTATTCAATCGTATCGGAGATCTGCCAAAAGTGCTTTGGTCATAAACGTATTGCCAAAATATACAAAGAGTCGTCAGAACACATCATCGTCATCAGCATCGAGTCATCATCAAGTGGTAGCACTTCTCGCAAGATGCCAATCGAAAATAAACATATACAGGGAGGCCAGGCCATCATCTTATAAACATGTCAAAAAGGACACTTAAGCCAAATGCGTTCAAATGATAATTACGCAAAACAAAAGGAATAACCCGGCTGTAGATGAGGAAAACTGAAACCGAAACCGAAACTGAAACAGAGGGATAAAGCAGATGAAGTGGCAACAACTATTACAACGCACTTGGATCCGATTCAGTATCTGAATCCGCCTCGCTAGTTGTCCATGGGGGCAATAACACTAAAAACTTACGACCCAGCTCCGGGAAAGGAGCGTAAGCGAAAAAGAAATTTGGCCAGAAACAAAAGCGCAAAACATTCATCCTCCGCCTCCACCGTCCAAGTCGACATAAAGCCAACTGTAAGCATTCATGAGGATTTAAACGTTTATTTATAAGATGGGCAGGGGTTGGGGGCTGGGATTGCTTTTGTTTTTCGGTCGAGATCCTTAAGTTTCGGCACGGAGTTCAGCACTTCATTGAATTGAATCGAGTTGAGTGGAATCCACACTTGAGGCTGATAAAATCAATGGATGCGTTGTTAACCCATGATTACAACACTTTTCTAAGGCTCACAGTTTCCCCCAAAACACTTAATTAATATTATGTATTTATCTGGAGTCTCTCAGTCTTTCATTTTTCTTGTGGCAGAAGATATTTCTCAACCTCCTGATAATCTGACGAATTTCATATCCATATCCCTCTCATAAAGAAACACATTTGTTTGACTTCCATTGCCTACTATTTGCTAACTGGACGTTTGACTCATGAAACTCAAAAGGATCAAGAGTATGATGAGACATTTGAAGCTTTAAAAAAGTAAGTTTTTTAATTTAAATATATTAATAGATTTATTTAAATTTAAATATAAATTGAAAAGGTTTTTTTTTATCAACATATTGAATGCAAACTGTACAATAGTAAATTACTACGAAGTACCAAAAGCTGACCATCTATTCTCTGCTTTTTCTCATTCATTAACCAAGTCCTGGATAAGCATATCTAACTGTGGCCCAAAAAGGATTCATATCCTTTTATATCTTACACTCACATCCCAACCCTCACTTCTGGTATCCTTTTCCTCCGTATAGTCAATTAACCCGAGGCCAAAAAGAGGTTGTCGAGTCCAATCTGTTGACTTGTTGTCTGCTGTTCCCTTTCATTTTTCTTTTGGGGTTTTTTTTGGGTAGAAAAATTTGCAATTTCCTGTAACTTTTGTATAGAATTAAAAGTAAACATTAATCCATTTACAAGCAGCTAGGTTGTCCTTGTTGTTGTTTTGGTGTTCACTTAAGTGACGTGGTTTTAAAATTTACCAATTAAATTAAGTGCAACCGCAGGCGGAATGCGAATGAACCAAAGATCAGCTCTGTTTTGGGTATCAACTCTGAGCTCTCAGTCATCTTCAACTATTCATGAGCGAGTCAAGTTGATAGTTCGATGGTTGTCTGTCTGTCAAGCTGCACTGAAAAAAAGACATATTTTAGAAAAAGTATTTTTCTAAAGACAAAACAAGCTCAGCAATGCTTTTTGAATTTCATTAAATGAGAAGCAATAGTCTCCTTTAAATATAAATATTAAAAATAAATTTTAAAAAATATAAATCGTTTCCCCAGTGTAGTCACTTGGGTCGTATGTGCTCATGCAAGTTATTTGCCGCTTAATTTGATTTGCCTTTTGGAATTTTAGTTTGTCAGAGGACTGGGATGGCCTGGGTTAAGTGGGAAGTCCTTTTCCATCAGCAAGGAGTCAACGAGTCTCGGCTGCTGACTGCTGCTTTGTCACTTTGTGTGATTTATGAAATGTTGTGTAATTAACTATTTATGACTCGTTTTTGCCCTTTACAAAGTAAACGTTTCCATGGTCTGAGCTGTTGAGCGATTCCCTGTGGGCGTGTTGGAGGAGTTGTAAAATGTATCTTGGTATCCGTGGGATGACAAAAACTACAAAGGAAGCACAAGCTTGGGATAAATTTTGGTAAGTAATTTAACTGGGAGCTTTAAGAGGAAATACATTAAATTAAATTTTTTCATTAAGTGATATGAGACATTTAATTGTGTTATATGTAGAAAAACAGAATTGGGGAAAAACTGTCCCTTCCGCATGGGTTTTTTGTGTTAATTTGACACATGCAGACTTGTCATTGTCTCGCCGTGTTTCCTTGTCAAACTCCTACCAAAAATGGAAGTTCAACTTAATTATTTACCAGCGAACATTTTATTACATTTTTAGTAATTCAACCTGCAACCGTTACCATTTCTTTTTATTTATTTTTTTTTTTGTTTATTAAACTTTTGGTTTCCTTCTCATTTGCGTGTGCATTTTTTTCATTCAGTTTCATTCGTTTGTCACATTTAATTGAATTTATGTAGTTTTATTGTCGCTCGGTTGTGCGTACAACATTTTTGCATTAATTTTTATGTTTTCAAATAAACGAATATTTTTCCAGACTGCTGTTTGTGGTTTGGTTTTCAGGTTTTCGCCGCCGGCCAATCAAAAGATGAACTGTCAAATTATGCAAATAATTTTCCACAGTCACGCATGTGTCGGTCTCTTATCATATCGAAACAATCGTGAATTCTCACTTTAATTGCCTCTAATTTGGTTAGTGGATTGGATAAAAAGTGGAAAGGACCACCACCTGTGCCTTTCTCAAGGCGTGCTGCTAATTGGCTCGGAAAATCGAGGGCCAAATACCCCCGTACATCAAAGCCAGCTCAGCTCGTCTTTCGGCCTCGGTCCGTTGTCACCCTGATCCTGTTTCCCGTCCGTCCCGTCTGTCTCTGTCAAAATATTTTCATTGCATTTTTGGGTGTGTCCTTGTTATTGTTGGCCTGTGTTTTGTTAGCAAAGTGCAGTTTGCGTCCGTGGTCAGGCGGATTAGTTGATATATTCCATCGTTTGTTGTTATTGCCGCAGTTTATGATGCGTATAGGGAGCTCCACACTTGCCAGTTCATATTTTGCGACTGACATTTATGGTGGGAAGTGCTGCCAGCCTCGGGGCTTAGTCCCATTTAGGTCCGAATTCCGTCTAGTTTGGGTGTATAATCAGGTGCTTCATTAGGCCTCTGAAAATTTTAAATTTTCACAGGCACTGGCACAGGGTTAAATTCCACAGCTTGAGATAATGAAGTACAAAAACTTGGGTTTAAAAATATAAACTGTACTTCTGTAACCCTCTCCATCATCCCACATCATCCACGTAAAAAAATTGCTAAAAAATCATGACTCAGCAATGAAAAAAATCATAAATAACATATCACGTACAAACCAATTCAATAGAAAAAAATGTTCGGACAGGATACGGCTAAAAAACTATGAATATTCATAAAATTATTGAACAATAGAAATTGATGATGTGGTGTCAAATCGCACACACAAAAATATTTCATTTGATTGATGGTATCTAATGACATGAAGAAAAATTCTGGCGAAAAAGGACATGTGAGACAGTGCACTGCCTTTTGGCGAAAAGTCAGAAAAAATGTTATAAATATTTTTTGTGGGGCGAAACTAAAGAGGAAAATGTGGCCAAGCCCAGACAGTCATACATCATAATCATCGGGATGGCATGGAACACAGGAACACCCTCAATATGTGGAGTGCCTCTACCCCGGAAAACCCGAAAATCTAAGCTAACCCCTTGCTCTCTACCCACGCAGAAATTCAGAGATAAAAAATAATAGAATTTATGGAATGGTGGGTCTTCCTGCTGGCAATCAAAGCCAGTCCTAGGAAAGGACGTGAAATATGATCGATGGGCGGCTACTGTGGCCCGTTTTTTGGCCCTGAGTTCGGCTTTGAACCCGGGATTCTCAGTCCTCCCGCTGTGACTGTCCACAAAATGGCACAATTAACGTGGCACATCCTTTCAGCCAAATTGCGCCGCGTCCTGGACAACAATTGTTGAACACGGTAAATAAATGTCAGTGCTGCCAGAATCCGCTCCCTCGCTTCATCGATAACATAATGACATTTTCGTATCATTTTTCAAATTGTAAAAAAAAAGGAAAATTCGATTTTTTTTGTTTGAAACCGAAATTGAAATTGTTTTGTCAGTTTGGTGGTTGGACTGTGTTGCGTGTGTGTCCTTTCGCAGCTGGATACCGTCAAACATATTGGACTTTTAATTATGATTTTTTATTGGTTTTCCCCCTCTAGAGGCTTAGTGTGGGTCAAACAATTGTAAAATGATATTTTCCTTTGACAACCCTTTGTAACGAGTTTTTAAAAATGCCTCATCGATGGTTAGTCGTTCGATAGGATCGGATTATCACAAGTGTCAATCGAAAGGGGAGATAGTTTCTGTTGCCCTTTTCATTTATTGGGTGTTATGACCAGCACTAAATGGCTTCTTGATCTATGAGGGGTCAAGTATTTTAGGACCCCTAATGTTGAATGAGTTTTTATAGTTTCATTATCAGCTTAGCAGCCCTGCAGGGACATAATGCTATTTATGAAATGATCTTTTTAGGAAAGAGTTACAAAAATTAAAGTTTATTCTCCAGATAAGCAGCAAAATCGTTTCCCATCTTATTAAAGCCTTTCTGTAATTTCTACGAACAAGGAAACTCCATGCTGTCAGCCATTTCCGTTGGAAAATTGAGAATACACGTCCGGGGATCTGGCTGCCGCTCAAAATTACAGTAATTTTCGCTTTTGGCCAAGGGTTTGCAAATTTATCGGCCGCCTACGTGTGGTTGCAACCGCCACTTAAATGGCCACACGTGCAACTAGGTATGTGTGGTAATTATAAAGTCATCTTGGCATAATCAAAAGTGACAATTACAGCCATTGAACAGGAAGACGGACCCCCATGATTACGGTGATTGACGGCAAAAAGTCAATGACATTCGTGATATTGGTAATATCCGGATGCAAGTGACAGAATTATGTGGCAGCAGAGTCATGCACCATTAGGTAAGGCATGTCTATGGCAAAAACTAACGTCAGGTGACAATTATTCTAATGACAGTCATTGGTTGGAAAAACTACCATAGGTTGGCGTTTTAAAAAATGATTTTATTTTAAAAGAATACACTTCTGAATCCTGTTCTTGACATCGCACCAATCGATCTTTTCCCCTGAGCTCTACCTGCTAAATGTTTGGATTTTTTCGAGGCAAAGATGATGGATGGATGTGGGTAAGGATGCCTTCGACACTAATCCAATCGGGCCTCATCATCAACAAGATCAAGCCTATGGAAATGATATGCAAATTTATGTAAGGTTCAACTAAACGTTAATTTCTTTAAGCGGCTCGGTAAACAGAAGCTGAGGGGAGAGGCCTTTCCCAGATAGGTATGTACGTACATTCAACAATATAATACCTCAATAATCTTACAGGGACACACCTCTCTCACACCAAAGCAGAGACGCTGTGAAGCGAAGGGAACTCCTCACCGAACCTGACAGTTGTAAATCTCATTAAAAGGTTATTGACTCCTCGGAGCACAAGGCACGAGGATTAAAAGGAGCGGTGCAGGACAACAGGAGAGAACAAAAAAATGTGTTCTAACCCCATCTCGGGCTGGGTAAATTTTCTTTCTTTTTACGCTTCAATTAATACAAAAGTGTCTTCGCTCAACGGGACCCTCTACCTCTATTTAGGGAACTGCAAGTCTCTGACAGCACAATTGACAGAGGAGTTAACCTAAACCCCCAGCAAATAAAAATCTGGCAAGTCGAAGGCTTCCACAATTTATGCAAATTAATTTAGAAATGTTTCTCTGTCCACCTTCAAGGGCCAAGGAGATATACATCAAACGGACTGAAAAAAGGAAAGGGCCTTGAGGAAATTCGGGGAGGCAGAGAGAAAGTGTACACGACTTTTATAATTACGAATGCATATCAAGTGGTAAGTAAATGCAGATGATAAAACAAAAACAAGATACTACCCGAGAAATGTCAATGGATTTAAAAAGGCGGAAACGGTCGAGTGTTGTGAGTTGAGATTTAGGCTAGAAGGAGGCTTCGTAAGTACTCTTTACGGATTATATTTAAATAATAATACAAATACTTTTTCCAATACCCACTCTCTTATAGAAAATTCTTAAATAACCACAAAGTTTAACCGCAAATTCTTCACAGGCAAATACCAAAGATGCTTACCTTTTGAGTGGAATCCTTGCACTTTACCGATTAAAAACAAAAGGGCTAAGGGTCTTGGCCTTGTCAGCATTTGAAGTAAAAGGATAACTGGTAACTTCAAAAAGCATGCTAACGCATCGCAAGACGGCATCAAGGAAATCAACTTTCACGTAATGCAAATAAAGTAAAAGCATTCAGAGCCTCAAATGAGGGGTTTCCAATAGGTGAAGGGGCATCCGGGAGGTATACGCACTTTTTTCGCAGTAACGCATAATACGGTCAATGAACTGGGAAAAAAGGAAGACAAAAGCACAGGCTCCGACTGACTTTGCAAGAGTCCTGCTGTCAACTGCAAGTCCTGTGAGAATGCAGGTTAGAGTTAACCAGGGGCACGGGAAATAATTTATTGTACAAGGATACTATTTAATATCCTCATCCATTAGTAGAGTAACTTACATCAATTAGGGATTGAATTCTTGAAATAATCATTGACATTATAATAAATTTAAATTTATTTTTATTTTGCTAAAATTTTTTGCAGTACATGATGTAAGGACTCGTCTTTTTTTCCTCATTCTGCCTCCTTTTTTTTGCATTTCCAATTGCATAGCAAAACCTCAACAGCTGCTAAAATGTGCGTAGCAACCCCCGGTTGCCCTACTAGGGTAAGTGTTAAAAACAAAAGGAGTACCAGTACCCAGTACCCCTTCTACGGACTCCCCTATCCTTAATTTTCGCTCCCTTCCTGGGTGCTCACCTTCACGTTCTAGTCGCCCACAAAAGGGGAATATTATCATGTCATGTCATTGCGTGTCTTCTATTTGCATTCTGGCTTTCATTTTTCTGCATTTAAACTTTATTTTTTCCTTGCCTAGGATAGAGTTTGGCATTACAGTGTGCGCCATAGCAGTAATGGTATGCATTCCAAATAGGGAAAAGTCAAGAATTCACCCAAAAATAGAAGCAACTTAAAGGTTTTAATTTATTATAAATAAATGAAACGCACTGTTGAAATTTCTCGTATTTATATTGGGTAACATCTGCTTAAAAATAATTGCAAGTTTGCGAGAGATTTTAATGGTATTCGCAGCGGACGGCAGGCAGCCCCTCGGGAAATGTTAAAACTGTGCTAAAATATTATAGTTTATGGGGGAGTGGGTTAATTCGGGCTGGTCTAGCCTCGTTGGGGGTGTATCCCATGTGGCAACATGTGGGTACTTATGCAAAATGTTCTCTTGTCATTGCAAACTTGTGTTTAATTAAAACGCTGCTAATATCAGTTAATTTCTTCTCATTAAATTGTGACACTTTATGGGCGGGGTGAGGTCGTGTTGGGAATATTAATGGATTTATCGATACTTGATCTCAATTGTGTGGCAACTGGGTGGACTAGAACAATGTCATTAAAAACTTATTTTATACCTTGTAAAATTTAATGACTATAAATTTTAATATTGTGCTTTTAACATCAAAGTTTTTGGAAAATTTAAGGTACTTGTGGTAATGGTTCTTTTGGCAATGGAAGAAAAGTTCAACTTAAATGTCGCTCAAACCAACACAATAAAATATCAATAAAAGTAAGCAAATTACGCCACCTTACTTAACCATTTTCTATATCAAATTAACGCTAATTAACAATTAAGGGGAGCAGGATCAAGGACTGCTCATAATTTACTTCATTACAATTGTTGATGAAAACAATCAGCGGTAATTTACGGCTAAAAAAACAGGAACAAAATCTACATAATAGAAAAGAGAAAAAACTACCCAAAAATTGTATTTGTGCCAAGGAGCGGGGACAATTAAAGGCGACAACAAACAGCCCCCGTTGACCCTTGAAAAAAGTTCAGAGGGGGTGGCTAATGACTCTGATGCAAGTCCAGAAATCAAAAGGCAGAATTCCTCCCGCAGCGAGTGTTGATTAGATATATGACTGACATAGTACAGTTGCCTCATCCGTGAATTATGGACGTCCGAGGGGTGGGTTTTCGGACTTTGGGACACACCTGAAAGCCATAACCTGCGAGGGTGCAACTGTACACGCATGTTGCCCATAAAAGATACATTTTTAATGGCCCACTGATACTTGGCTGGCTGAACAGTTATACATAACAATAATTTGGTAATTGCCGGACAATCGTAACATTTGTATACTCATATGCGGATGGATATTTTCTATATTCCATAGAATGCCCTTGCGTGTTCATTTCAATTTCATTTTATGCGGGTGGGTGGATCATTGCGGGGATTGGTATAGATATCCCTCAAATGGAAGAGGAACAAGTGTTTCCCGAATGTTATTTATGGCAATTATAAGTAATTTCTGAAGTTCTTGGCCAGTCGTTATTGATGTTTTGAGGCTACGACTCGGACGTTAAATGGAACACGTGGCAAAAGACTTTAAGTGCAAATGTGTAAGGTTAAAGAATTTATTCTACTTTTTAAGAAGAGTATATACATATATTTGCTTTAGTAATTTTTATCCCAGACTTTACCCTTTTTCAGCCATAGATATTGATGTCATAGACCATCAAAATAATTATCTAAATCGAATCGAAAGTGACAAATTTCCCATCTGGGACATTTACTTTCACCACTCTGCCTTATTTAGGAGGGCAAATAGAGATTGACCCCCTAAGTAACCACTTGAAATATTCTCATGACCTCGAAATACAATTCGCCATGCTGTACGAAAAGAATTACATCGGCAGTGAGCAGGGACTTTCACACAAAAATTAGCAGGCAGTAAATGCAGTTTAACTTGCATTAGCACAGTGTGACATTTCATCAAGATCCGACCCGAGAGCAGAAGGGGGTTCCAAGTACCACTGACAACCCAGATTGAGTCGCCACGCGCAATTAAACTCGCAATTCGCATAGGAGTGTGACAAATTTCTACTGAAAAGGACTCTTCGATTGGTTGCACTGAGAGAAAATAAAAGGATAACAATACAACTTTTCATAGACCTTCAAAATAAATTTAAGCCAAAAATAAAAAGTATTGGTTTTGTGCAAAAATATCTAGTAAAAGTATTTTACAACTATTTTTTAAACCTTTATTCTTTAAAATAAATATGTTTTTCTTCAAGTGCACTCGCACGGCAGCCCAAATTCAACCAGCAAACTAACCATTGAAGCGGCAAAACATGAGAGCAATCACGGATCGAGATGCAGATACATCTGTAGATTTAGATGCAGATACAGATACCACACGGCCGGCGCACAACCAGATACAGATACAAATACAGCGGGGCGTGAGAACGTCGGCTGGAAAAAAAGAAGTGAATGCGAATGAAGTGAGTAATTAACGCTGCATGCGTCCTCCCTGGAAATTTCGAACTCGCGAGGGTCCTTCCACCAATTCATCCTGCGCCTGGTCACGCCGATTGACGGTGACATATGCGGGTCGTTGCGACTTCTCTGCGGCGTCTCTATATCTGTATCCTTGTATCCGAGTATCCGCCTGTGCCTACTGATGATCCAGTCCTTGCGGAAGTCCCAGCCAGGTACTCGAGTCCATTAGGCAAGGGTGCGTTCAATTTACATGACGAGGAACCAGACTCGAGACACAGTGGTTCAGAGAGCTATGAAATGGGTATATAGGTATTATATACTTTATAAAGAAAATATATTTTTTGAATTTACATTAAATGTATTAATATTTTTTAAAGATAATAATACGTTTAAGCCTTAATAACTATTTTTATTCTAAGGATACTTAATTCAGTAGATTATATTCTGGTTAAAATATCTGGTTAAAATTATAAATATTCTGGTTTCACCTTATATTTTAAAATGAAACTCAAACCACTGTCCATTTTTTGAGGGCCTAGAATTTGTTTAATTGTTTCAACACGCACACCCGACAATCCCCTTTTCCAAAATATTTAAACTTCATCTCTGGCTGCCTCTGTTTGTTGTTGTTTTGGTTTGGCTTTTTGTCAGTTTCCTTTTTTGTGGGAAGGCGTGTGAATCCCTTTTCCGGGTGTGGGTTCTGTTTTAGGTCTAAGGACTAAGGGCTCAGGCCTCACACCCACCAAACCACCACCGATGGCACAAAATTACCATCAAATGAACTTATCGCTGGCGAAACTATTTTACGCCACTTTCCCAAGTGGTTTCTCGTGTTTGGCTTATCTGGGCCGAAGGTCCTGGCTGGGTGTTCCCGTTTTCTCGGTCCGTGCAACACGTGAGCCGACTGTACCGGGTGCTGGTAGCACCCTTAGTGTGAGACTTTGTTGCTGTCAGTTGACATATTGTCAACCAACGTTGGCTATCAACAATTACACGTGTCCCCCGTGTCCGGGTCGTGTCTTGCCGAAATTTGCATATTTTTCTAATTAATCGCGTGAAATTTTCATATAATTTTCTCGTTTTGCCTATCTGGTTGATAAAATTCCGAAGTTTAAATAATTAATAACCGTCGCGTGTCCCTCGCACCCAAGTTCGCGCCTCTGTTTTTGAAATTAATGAGAATCAAGTTGTGAAGGGGCACAATCCAGATAAATTTCATAAATTTATGAATGTGGTTGGGAGGCTTTCTTTTCTGGCTTTTCTAATAATTTCAAAATAAACAATATTTAATTAGCTTTTAGAAGCTATTCAATATGTATTCCCATTTCCGGTAAAATCAAAATCAGTAAATTGGCTCTCGATAATCCCATTTTCCATAACCATTCCCAAAAATGCAACCTTTTTAAGGGATTAACAAGGTAAACTAAACAGAGGCTACGAAAACTATTATTGATCTGTCATATGGCATTATTTATCAATTAGATCTTGTACACCGACTGTGAATGAGTCAACAATATTTACATTATCCAAAAGATAAATATTTTCTGACGATCCAACGATCGATCATCTCCCTGGGTTCCAGTGCACTTCCCCCATTTTCACACCAGAATTTCGAGACCGAATCGAGCAGGTTGGCCAGGTGTTTTCCGAGCGATTGAAACGGGGTTAAGTCATCAATAAGCCATGCCATCCAGCCATCCATCGCCCGTATACAAATGAGTCACTTCAGAAGCAGTGCGACGCAATTTAGTTTCGGTTTTCTCACAGTACTTAGGCGGGGGAAACTCACTTCATCCTCCGTCGTTGCGACAAGTTTACATAACCCAAAAATTGAAAAGCGCTGAAAAGTTCCCACACAGACCCAAATCGATGGGCTATAGTGAAAATTCCTCTGCAGTTTTAATGATTTACAATAACAAAGCAACAAAGGGAGGCCCGATTTTCCCTGATGCACTGCCAACAGGTGAGATTTGATATTGGATTGGAGGGGTAGCGATTTCAATTTAATGTGACACAAAATGCCTTGACAAAAGGAAACAATTTCAAATTGCATGTGTGTCATGGGAAAGTTGTGGGACACACTTCACATGTACGATGAGTCCTTTTTACAATATACTGTGTACATTTTTTCGATCGTCTGCTACTGCGTCGCACTTGAAATTTCGTTAAACACACTTGAGGATGTTGAGGGTAGCCACCCTAAAATGTGTAAAGCCCTCAAGTGTTGTTTTTTTTCGGTGTGTGCTCGCTGTTCATTCAAAAGTTTGCAGGTGTTCCCCATTGCATACTTATAGGTATAGACATATATATATATTTTCATATTCGGTTTGTTGTTCGTGTGTACTTGAGCCAGAACACGGGTTCCTCAAAATGCCAATACACTTATCGCCATCGATGAGGGGAAGCGGGCCATGCAAATATTCCTTCAAGTTGCTGCAGGGATTCAAGTACAATAAACAAGAAAAGTTAGTGATTTTGAGGGAATAACCAGCAGCAGCGGGTTGCCAGGAACAGTGGTTAAAGTTTCATAGAAAGGTTGTTGCAAAAAGTAATGTTAGTTCTTAAGATTAAAGTCAGACATTTATAGGAATCTAAGAGGCGTATGTCTGGTTGTGTGGTGTAGCTTTAAGAGAATCATGGTCTGTTGTTTCTACATTAGCTTAAAACTTCCAAAAATATACATATTTCACGGTTTGCATTCCAATGAACTGGAAAAAAAGTATGAGTCACCTCGAAAACTTGCAGGGTAAAGGAGCAAAAAAAAGGGCACGAAGCCACATCAACAACATCTCCGCCTGCAGTTACAAAGCTAAGGAAAAAAAGTTTTTCTATGCATTACACATTTATTAAACATTAAGGAGAGGAGCTTGCTGCAGTTAGGGGTTGGGCCAACATGGCAAAGAAAAAATCGAGCTGAGCCAAGGACAATGAGGATCGGCACGTTGATGTTCTTGATGATGACTATTGAACTTTTCAAACATGATGAAGTGCTCGCCAGCCCGATTTGCTTATAAGCTACAGCTATGGCAGCCCCTTTCCGATACTCCCGATGCATAAGCCAAGATGCTAAATGCAAACAATGGAAATCTTTCCCATGACGGGCCACGGACCCACTGCCAGGGCACCCTCCAACTAATCACAAAGTGCATTTTCTGCTCGCGGCAGTTGGTAAACAGAGAACGCTAACGCAGAGGGGTTAAGGACGGTGGAATGAGGGGTTAAAGGCGGTGGGTTGGACGCCAAGGGAGCAGCTCGAAAGTCCAGTCAAAAGTCCTTTCATACGATTCAAGCATTGGAGGTACCAATTTTTGTAATAAATTCACGTTTTTAAAGGGTTTTTTTTTAATTTAAAAATATTTAGAGATTCTTAAAATCTTGGTTGGGTTAGAAAAAATCGTATCTAATTGAAATAAAGGTAAAAAAGTCCTTTCCGTGTCCTTAGCTTTACTTATCCCTACGTCGATGCCCTTTAAAAAAATTTCCTCTAGTTTCCTCTTATTTTTTATGCACTTTCAGTTTGCTTTTCAAGAAGAAACAGCAGCCGGAACACAGCAAATACTACAAATAATCATAATAATAAAATGCCAAGTTGTACATTTTGCAGAACTCCATCTCCCTCTCTTTCCTCTAGACCATTTCACCCATCTGCCGTCTCTTTCATTTGATGAGTCATTTCCCACTGCAGCTTGTGGTGTGGTGGGGAACGGGGGCACAAAGGGGTTAATGCACTGCACTCGGTGGAAAAAAAAGGAGTCCTTGGCAATAAATATAAAAATCTTTGGCTGTTTATTGTTGGTGCTTTTAAAAGGAGTTTTGTTTTTCTTTTTTTTTTATTTATTTTGTTGTAGTACCTTGCGTGTTTAGATAAGAATGATATAAGGTGGAGTCCCGTTGTCAAGTCCTTGATGTTTGTGGGTTAAATGAAGGAGTGGTGCGGGCTTAAAACTTATTCTAGCAATTTGATATATTACAACTTGATTTCTAGTAACAAAAATTAAGTTTAAGGTCCTGAAACTTAAAGGCCAATCCATCTCACAGGTCCTTAAAAAAATTATATAAAAATAAGTTTTGTCCAAAATGTGTTTCTCTTTGTGACAACTTCCTGGTCATAAAACCATTAACAAAAAACGAAGATGAATAGAAGCGGCGAGCCGCCCGCACAATAATCGTTGCCCCGCCCCGTGACCTCTGCCCCCTGACCCTCTAGTACACACAGTGGACCACTTAGACAGTGCTTGCAGACCAGAAGCAATCGCAATCATAATAACTGTAATAACAACAGGAACACACACACTTTTATGGCCTAAAGACTGGGTGGGGACGGGGATGAGATTACGAATGATTTGAATAAATTTGCAATAAAAAAAAGTGAATTCTATTTTCGTGCTGGAACTGTGCCGACAATAAAACAATTTTGTATGCCAAAGCCAAAGGCAATTGTCCAGTGTTCAGAGGCTTCTATGAATGGAAGTTTAAAGATTATTTCCTGGCCAGCAGCAATGGCAACATTGTGGTTAAAATGTAGCAGCGCGGCAACAGCAGTGAAAACAGGCCATTACAAGTGTCAAAGCGGCAATTTATTGTTTGTAATCATTGTGTATCTATAATTGTGCTCTAGTGTGTGTGCAGGATACTGTTCATGAGTGTGGGTGTGTGTGTGAGAAACAGTTAATCATATAAATATGGCGACGGCGGGCGCTTATTATTTTTGCCACGACTGCGATAACATGGCCCCCGAAAACAACTTGCACTATGATTTACTACAACAGTGTGTTGGATAAGTTTATTTCTCTCAATTCTTAAGGACAATATAACTATAATATAATTATTATAAGTTATAAAATAGGTATTTTATAGGCTTTCTAAGCTTTCTTTTTTTAAAAACCTATGGATGTATGGATGTATTTTAAAGTTAATATAAAGTATGAACTCTTTTAATCTTCACTGTTTTCAGTTAAAAGTTGTATCTTCACACTCCCACCAGGGAGACAGGGATATGTGGCGTTTGCCAAAACCAAAGCTGAAACCACAAAGTCATAAAATTACTTTCGCGCATTATAAATTTATAGTTTACTTTGGTCCACAATCGGGTGTGAGTTTCTGGCACTCAAGCGTAAAAATTTATTATGCTTATGGATGAAATAATCGGAGGGGTAGACAGGATAACACTGGGTGGAGATCCTGAATCCGGATCCGGAGCCCAGTTTGTTGCCTTGGCAGCAGATGCTGTTCGTTAGCCATCGCGGACATAAGTCATTTATATTGTAACAAATTGTACGCGATTTGGCGTCGTCCTTAAGACATAACACTTGCACCAGATGGATGTCGGCTGGGACTAAATGGTTTTGTCTCCTTTTGAACTTTGTTGGCTGGCCTCGGAGGTTAAATGGCGTCTTTAAGAAGGCCAAGATTTGTTGGTAAATGAAAAGGGTTGAAAGCCACAAATCTTGTACGGTTTCTGCTTAGATTTTTAATATATTCTCTCATAAATTAAATTAATTTAAACAAAAATCAAAATCTAGCCTCACCTTTGCCCATTTCCTATCGGAAAACTTTGAACAAAAATCCATTTCTGACCTCACCCCAAGTCAGACTGTTTGCCATTTACCAAAGTGCAAGGAGATACATCAAGTAGACAACAACAGCGACTACATCCCTGACAGATATACAGATTCACAGACACAGCTACAGATACAGCTACAGTTGCAGATACAGATACAAATAATCGAGAAGGAGCAAAGTAAAAAAACGTGGCAGGAAATGCGGGCTTGCTCATTATTTGCGCTGAGTGCGGCGGCGACGACATCGAGTACTTTGCATAAATTTCAAATCTTTGCCGGGCAGAAAGGATCTGGGAGATGGAGAGGCAAACAGTTGAGGGAAGCACCGGGCAAAAACCAAAGGAGCCCAGGCAAAACCAGAAGTAGATGACAGCCGCACACAAAAGGACATCGATAGCTAACACAGCTGCAAATGTAATGGAAATTGAAGGGCTCCCCCTCACTCGGAATCCTGCTTCCTGCACCTTTGCTTCGTGTCAAGTGCGGCGGCGGTGATGCCAGAGAAGTATCTGAATAAAAAATAATGCAATGATACGGAAAAATTAAAAACATTAAAGGCCTGGTGTGGGACAGTGTTTGGGCCGTAACAGGGAAGAAAAAAGGACATATTTCAACAAGTAGAATACAGAGATTCTCTTTTCTTTCTCGAAGGTTATCTCTGAACCTGATATAATCTGCATTTCTCCATTGCTAGATTTGTTCTTTTTAAATACTGTAATGTACCCCATGTTAGGGGATAAGTAATAAGGAAATCTCGAATAGGCGGCAACTTCAGTTCTAATGACACGACCGCAGACCAGTTCAAGTTGCCTTGGCTCAGACCGAGGCTTAAATTTATGGCTGCAATTATGGCCGGAGTCTTGCCAGCGTCAGCAATAATTGTGCTTGAAATTTGCATAAAAAATTTTAAGTAGTTGGGAGAAAAAAAGATGCGCAGGACCCCCCTTGTAAATTTAGCATCCCAACTTCCTTATATATTTTTTTAAATCCGAATCAAAGCTGTCCATGCAAACACCCACTTGGTGTGTCCTTGGGACTGCTCCCCGTTTCAGTTCAATTGACGTGTAATCCTGCCTTGTCCTTGGCATTTTGCGTGCAGCCACCAAGGACAACTCGATAATGCTCTCTGGCTCTGGGTGGGTGTCAAAGTCAAGGCGAAAAGAGCGCGCTCAGTATGTGTAAGGACCTCAAGGACTCCCACTGACACTTAGCTTAGTCCAGCGAATATTGATTTAGTTTTTGTAGCTTTTACTCTGGCTGTCCTTTTTGTTCCAATATTTAATTAGCGTTGGCAGAGTGTTTTAATTGAAACGACAGTTGGTTGTGTAGATAGGTGGCTGAGTAATGGATACCTGGATAAGTAATTGGATACTTTAATGTGGATAATAGCTCAGGATTACCTCAAACTTAATTTTCTACTTGCCGGAAACTGAATCAACTTAAACCCGTTCACTAACTGCTTTAAAATCTTTACGCATCCTCCTCAAACCTCAAGTTTCGATTGATTTGTCTCCGTCTCCGCCATCGAGCAACAGCTGCATACAAAATAGATGGGTTTCTTATTTTAATTTGGTTAGAAAAGTTTTCCTCGCAAAGGAGGATGCAGACGGGTCTTAAATTAGATACAGGACATCCACAATAGAATGACCAAGAAGGCGTCTTTTGCTGCTGCACTTTTCTAATTTTCTTCTTAAGCATTTCTTCTTCCCACTCGGGACAATAAAACTTTCCTTTCAATTCCTTTTTTCTCCACAAGCTCCACAAGCCAGTGCAATAAAAGAAAACTTATCTTTTGTACATACATATATTTATATAAATTTGTGGCATGCCACAAGATTTCTTTGGTTTGGGAAGGAGGAAAGGAAACGAAAACTTTATGTTGGCTGAACTGATAAATTCTTACCGTATTCCCGGACTTGATAAAAAGGCAACGAAGGATGCCTTGTTTTAAGACATTCAATTGAACAAATTCCCAGCCAAAGTTTTCTTGGACCATCCAGAGACCCCCTGGCTCTTGCATAAATTGCATATAATTGCTTTGGCCCCGGATTCTCTCTGGTCTCCCAAAGATTTATGCGCTCAAGATTTCGGTTCGTTTTCCACTTTTCTCTGGTGAAATGATAAAATTTTTATTAAGACAAAAGCTGCATAAATATATTCCCGCAAATGCCGTTTGTTCAGCTGCCGGACGTGCACATTTTTACACTCGAAAGTTATTTTAATAAAATTATTTTATTATTTAGTAAAATAACTATAAACTATGGGGTTGAAAATACAGGAGACTTCATAGCAGTGTTGTTTGTTTTTAAGAAAAACCCTCAAGCTGTGAACGAATTATCCTTGAATTGATTCGAGTGTAAAATATCCTTATATGTATCCTTTATATGGCATAATTAGATTTGATGTCCCGCGGTTCATTTGGTCTGCATCTCCTCCTCCGAACTGCCACTTTGGCTCGAATGTCTTTGCTTTCATTCACACTTTGGTAATCCGCTTTTGCTTTGGATATTTTTATGACTTAATACGTTTTATTTCATTGCAGACGGGACAGGACTGCGAAGATAAATCTTCCGTGAGCGTCATCACCAATTCAAATGTCCTGTCCTCACGCTTGACCAGAGCTCAACTCGGTTTATTTCAGTTCACGTGGGGTTTCCAGTTCTGCGACATTTGTTGCTCCTCTTATGCCAGTCCGCAGTCTGTTTCTTTGGTCCTGTTTCGGTTTATTATTGACCAGTTTGGCTGGGATTATTATTACACTCACACAATGCTGACAGTTGGCCATTGATTTATTAGCCCGTCTTTGGTATTTTCATTCACTGTTTGTGGTCTTCGTCGGCGACTTCTTCAGTGTCTCAGTTGGTTGTCCTTTACTGCCCTCCTCGTGGGGGATTCCATTTTTGTTTCCCTGTGATTAAGGCATTGGCAGTTGGCACAGGGGTCGATTTCAGCCGTCTGCATAATGGGATAAAGTGACAGTATTTTGGCCAGTGGATATATGGGAATTTGTCAGGGAGTTCAAGCAACCATAATTGTCTTTAAGGGGTTATATACAGTTGTGATATATGAAAAAATCGATTTTTTTTTTATTGCATATTCTTTAAGTATATTTTATTGGGAATACTCTCACAAAAATTCATAACGATCGGAGCATTAGAACTGAAGCTGTAGCTATTTAAAGCGCACTATCTGCATATAAAACTTGAACAACCTTGAAACTTTAAACGCGATTATCTCAGAATCTTTTTTTTGGGAAATTACCTTTGCGGTGGACACGATTACTAAAAAACTACTAATCCGATCAACACCAAATTTTGACCACTTATTTATTATGATATTAGCTAGTCCGTGAACGAGGGATTTTCAATTTTTTTGAAAACTCCTTTTTTAAAGCACAAAAAACGAAAATCTTATACGTTGAAAAAGTACATTTTTTGTTAAAAACGTCGCCATTTTTTTTTTAATCAAAATTTTTAAAAATCCCTCGTTCACGGACTAGACAATACAATGTACTAACTAAACTTTTTTGAATTTTGGATTTCGGATGAACCGTTTTCGAGAAATCTTGTCCACCGCAAGACACCATCGAAAAAAGACGATCCGGGGATTCGGCTATAACAGTTTTGTTATGTAATATTTTTTTATGAAAAAATTTAATTAAGTACCCAGAAACATGTACTAAACAACGTCGGTAAAACATTTTTCATAAATATTTTCTATGGTGTCAAAAAAAAATCGATAAAAATCCATATTTTTGCGCGGTACAACTGTATATAACCCCTTAAGGTTATTCAATATTGGTGGGTTAAGAGGATTGTAATTAAATTGATTAATAATTGATTTATTAGTTTATGCATGGATATCAGATACTGCGAATAATAGATATAGATTCTGAGATAATTATACGACAGGAAAGGAGACATTCACAATCATCCACAACCCCAAAAGAAACTACAAACGAACTTATTTGCTAAAATTACCTCACAGATATCATTTATTTAATTCATGCTAAAGTCCGATATAAATACCTTAGATATATAATATGAGAATTCAAATAAAGAAAAGCGACAGCTAAATAAAAGTATCTGAGTAGACATTTTGACTCCAAATGAGCTATCTAACAGATGCCGTGCAGGAGCGTTGGCCAAATTGCAAAAGTTGCAGACGCACGGGCGAAAAACAGACGCCAACGCAGTTAAAAGCAACAATAAAAACCGTTTGCAATGTTTGAGATAAAAATTAAAAGACGACGTCATTTAGTCTGAGTCTCCCAGTTCCAGGATCTCCGCTTGGATCCCCCCAGAGAGAGATCTGGATGCGATGGTCGCGTGTGTGCTGTCCTAAAATGGCACACAAAATAGACATTAAAACCTACAGCGGTTGCGATACGGTTACAGGAGTCCAAGGACTAAAATACTAGTATTCCCCCACTTAAAGCCACTCCACCCCTCAATAAGTTGGTCCAGGACACGGTGACGAGGTGGGTACACTGAGAGAAACTTTAAAGTTATGTTTAAAGATAAACTAGGAACGAAATTATTCACAAATGTATCTGATATGCCCCACATCCAAAGACCAGATGCCATGAGATGCCCCACATCTAAAGACCAAAATATTCAAAAAGTATTGAAATTTTTTCTCCGTGTGTAGCCGTTTGTGTGTTGGTAATCCTGCTGCCAGGATTTTGTTTAATTTTATTTGCTGTGGGCTAAATGTAACTTTTATTGTTTTCGGTTTCGGTTTTGGACTTTCGGCTTGGAAGTTCATCCGTTTCGGGGGTTCGGGGGATTTGGCGACCGTCTGGGGGCGAGTGTCATAAATTCGATTTCTGCAGCATTATTTAAGGCGTTTTGGCATTGTTGTTCAGCGCTGATTAGATTGAAGCACGGCACGGATCGGGCAGGACGTAGCCAGGAGCGTTTTAATTGCTCCATTCGAGGCATTCAACGTCACCTCATCAGCAGCATTTACACGTAATGGCCTCGTTAAACTGACTTTTGGACCGCCGGGGCACACTGCTGATGAAATCCTGTCAGAGCCAGATCCGAAAGCCAGATCCGAGACAGCTTCGAATGGACGCCATTAACTTGCGTTTAATTGTCTGCACTTTTACGAGAAGTCCCGGGGAACGGTCTAAATTCGACTAAGCCAAAAAGAGTGGAATAATCGTCGCCTGGCCAGTGCTCATGTGGCCAAGGAAAATGCCTTATCTTATGGCATTTAGACAGCCACTTTTATGGCGGGCCGAGAAGTTACCGGTTGTAAACTGAATGGTAATGCATTCAAACACCTTTTTGGAAAATGGCAATTTCAAACTAACCTATGATGGGGGGATAAGGTGGTGGTGGTTTTGGCTTAAGAACCTGATGTAATCTTTCAAAGATTCTCTAGAATAAAGTCAGTGGCAAATATATATAACCTAGGCATGACAAAAGTGTTCTAGACTAGATATGACAAAAGTGTTCTAGACTTTTTGTTAAAACCACATTGTAGCCTCTTGAAATCCATTAAAAGTAATTGCAGCAATACATTTTGCCGCTATTCATTACGCATTGAATCTGAATAAAGATCAATTCATGTCCCCGGCCATAACTTTTACAACGACAGTAGTTAAATCATAAGCCGACTTCCAAACCCACTCCCAGACTTGTCCCCTTCCTCTGGCCATATGAAAAACCTGCCCAAGTTTGCTTCGTGACCAGCAAAGTAATGCACAGATTTCTTATTTCCATTCGGAAAGTAACAAAAGAAGCCGCCCAGCAGCACTTTTATGACTGACTGAGCGACATGCAACAAAATTGAATTTTATGAATGGGTATTTATGAATTTTATTCTCCGTAAGTTATAAAAAAAGCTCTTAGTTCTATACTTTTTGGGTGGTGGTTGGATAAGTCCGACTGCGGCTCCGATGACAAGTCAAATTCCACGAAGGAAATTGAACATGACAACTGCGATGAAACTTGTTCTACAAAGATCCCCTTCTGATGTCAAAACAGTGGAATGGATTAGTTGATTTAATTTATAAAATTTAAAAGATATTTCGACTTTCTTCGAACAAATGAGAGGAAATGGCATAAAACTCCTATTCCTATTTTCAAAAGTTGAAAGCTTTATATAGCTCTATTCTAACCCACTGTACTTTAGTCCATTGCAAAACCATAGCCATGGCTATTAAAAATGCCAAAAACTCTGCGACATCTTTTCATTTCATTTGGAAAAGTTTCCCATTTCAGTACCTCTCCGTGCTTTTCCGATTCCCTTTGGTTTTCAAAATCCCCACCAGAAATGTGAGCCATTTAACTGCAAGGCAAACAATCATAAGAAATGCTTTTATATCAACCGAGAATATAATCCGGAACACAAAATTTTTAAGACCTTTTCGCCTAACGCTCGAAATTAATTTCGCTAACAATCGAAATGAATGTCAAAGGTGATGGGGTGGGTGGAATTAATGGGGGAGGGGCACTGAAAAGGCATCCTCCAGAACCCAATGAAGCGCTTTACCATTAAAATCAATCAAAGCAAATTTATTAGGCAGCTACAATGTCGAAGCGGAGAAGTGAGCCACGAACTTTTATTAGAGACACAAGTATGTCCCATAAAAAGACCGAAACGGGCAATGAAAAATCAAATCAGCCAAAAGCGATCCAAAAAATTATGACCCCTCCAATGAGGGGAAAAAAAACTGTCAAAAGATAAACCCCTTGAAATCCAAGATTGCGGACAATTGTTTTGAATGGTCAACCCCAGTTCATACTTTTTTATAGGACATTCTCGAAAAGACTAATCCACAAAAAGTTTCCTCTTGCAAGCAGTTTCATTCAAATTGATTTTAGTGGGGTAATTAAAATTCATTTGTCATACTTTGTAAGTTTTCAACAATGGTCTGTTTCATTTATGGCAAAATTAAAATTAATTTAGCATTCAGTTTTGACATCATTATTTTTTTAAAGACTCTGTGGGCAACTTTGTTGCTAAGCTGATTTAATAGATTTGTTAGAATTATATGGGAAGGGTCTTAAAAAGGCTTTATATACTTTAAAGATTGCACTTTGTACAGTCCTTGTGATTGAAAATTGGCTCAAGAAACTTTTTCTGCAACAAATGTTACCAACAGTGTAGAAACAGCACCATTCGTTTTGTATTGGCAATTTTTCTTGGCAAAAGTTTGGCCTTCCTCACTACGTATTTCAATATTTTTGCCTGAGTTTTCATTAGCGCCAACTGTTCGCGGCGAGAAAAATAACAAAAATATGCAAATCAGCTTTTGACAAAGTCACGATCTTGGGCAAACAATTTGCTGATTACGCGACAGGAAGCCAGTCTGGGCAGGATGAGGAATTGATGTCATTTTCGCAAACGCATTGATAAAATGATTGATTACCCGCAGCCGTCGACAACGGACGGCGACGACCCTTTCTCCATTGGCAAAAATGCAAACATTTTGCAATCAAATTAACTCTTTAGATGCTTAAGCTGCTGCCGCTGGTAAAGACAGCAGAACCAGAAAAAAAGGAATTTATCAAAAATTGTAAATTGCCAAAACCATTAAAATTATTAAAATCATGCTTGCCCCGAGGGGTGGTTGGCGAAAAACAGGGCGTGTCCTTTGAAATTTATCAACTCACAATGCCAATGATATGCAAAATCATTTCCGCTTTTCCTTTTTCAGTTTTTTTTTCCTCTTGAAAGGATTTGTGACAAAATGTGCGTTCCAGTCGGCTCAATTGAGTTTGGTTTTTGCAAAGAGGATCGCATAATAGGAATAATACGATATTATTGAGGTGCATAAAAGGATTGTTATTCTTTTATAATTTCAGATATTTCTTCTTATTGCACAACCTATTAAAGTTGCATTTCTCTTGGCAAATCACAAATAAACAGTTTCCTAAACCTTTCATTATCCAAGTCCATTAAACCTAATTTACGTCAGCCATCGTGTGTTGGACTTCCTCAGGCTAAACAAAGGAAAACATTTTACATATTCTCGCATGTTGCGTGGCAGAGTTTTTTGTTTTCCCGATTCCATTTTTGCTTTCTAATTACCCGGCGACTACAAGCAGCTTGGCTTAAGCCCTCCCACCGATTATGGCCCACTACCAATTACCAGGTTCCATTCACCTTTTTGGGGACCAGAGAGCAAATAGCAAACAAAGCGACATTGCATCGAATGGGTCTGATTCTGGGGATTGGGACCCCGAATAGAAATGAATGTGGTCCGGGGACTGAGGCATACGTCAGAAGTCTGACGCTTTGGCGCAAAACGTTATGATTAATGAGTGAATTATGCGCGAATAAACAGCAAATTCAAAGGAGCAGGAGTCACGGCCTCGGTCTCGGCCAAACTGAAACTTCTCTTTGTCTGGCTGGTTGGTTTTGTGTTGTGGATACTCTGTATATTTTGTGATACTCTTCCGAGAGGTTCTTAAATAGGGAATAAGTTTATAAGCAAGATTATAAAATAAATATTTTGAATACAGACTTTTGTTGTAGTTTAAGGAAAATCAAACACTCTTTTTAAGTACTAAATGGAATAATCAGACTGTTTACTTATCAGAGTATATACAAAGTCTCTATAAGTTACCAAATTCTAGTTGTATATTTTTTTCCTTTGATGGGTAACATGCCGGCAGCAAATTTGCTTCAGCAGACGGTGGCGCGTAGTTCAAATGATTATGCACAGAAATGTTGTATGAATTTCGTTCTTTTTGTGCATATTTTTTCCGCGTGCTACCTTTTGAGTTGCACAACGCGGCGTATACGCAATAAATCTTGATCCCTTAGGGTTGGGGATCTCGGGACTCTCATCGCTGGTGGAGCTTACAATATGCAAACATCTGCTACGAACCGTGTCCTGTTCTGTGTCATTCGCCAAAGGCAAAAAGCTCTCATCTTTTATTTATTTTAGATTTTTAATAATCAGTAACGTGGTCCTTCTTGTTTTTTTCCTCACTTTTGTTTCATGTTTCAGTTACTGTATTTTTTTCCATTGCGCATTTTAATGAATTTGTTTTTAATATGTGAGTTATATATACCCATATTTTTATCTCATTCTCCATGGTTGTCGCGAAACTCTTTTGTTGCTGACATCGCTTTTCCACTCTCTAGGTTTTGCATTTGTTTCCGGTCCGTTTTGGGTAAATTTGCGCTTCGTTGCTAATTAAAAATTGTGTCTATTTGCATATTTGTAGCTTGGCTTCGGTAACGCCCAGCGGCCGCCAGAACCTGCATTTGATCCAAGTCTGCCCTCCTGTCTCTCACAAACTTTTCCCACACCCTTCGACAATAGCCTTTCTTTAAATTCCGTCTATGTTTAATTCGATAGGCTTGTCTTCCTCGCTTTAATTCAAACACTTCAAAATATATGGAATAGAAAAATGATAATTAATTTCCAATATTTGTCTTAAGGTTACAGTTCAATTTTGTACGCCCCACTTCAACCCCAAATAAGGATATCGAATCCAATTAACCGTAACCCGAATTGGCCTATTGAAAAACGCAATTCACAGGACACCTGTCACACAAGTCAACAGGACTTAAAGAACTTTGCTGGCCTCCGCCCTTTCAAAACTCCAAAGCCATAACGGCGTCAAATCTAATGACCTCTTTGATTAGCCCCGAGTGCCCGGGGGACTTTTGAGTCGGGTAACAAATGTCAACGCCTCGGCTAATAGTTCCGTTAGTCGGGCCTGTCAATAATGCCTAATGAAAGCAGCTGCCAGGACTCGACAGGACACCGGGAAACACCTGTGCGGCGGGCAGCTCTCGCCCAACTGTCAGCGTTTAATTTACAGCTGCGGTTTGATCAGAGTCAAGTGGCGGGGTCAGTTTTAGATTAGTTTTTCCAAATAAAAAACTACTCTCTGGGTGAGTGTGTAATTAGCGTGTTTTATTACTGCATTTCGTGTGCAGAGTTTGGCCAACTCCTTTGGGCGCAATTAGGCGACGGTTGGAAAACTTTTTCAATTGCTCTCTGGGCGTTGCCACTGTCATACCACAATTTTGGTTAATTATAAGCCAGGGTGAGGATTGAAAGATTTAATATGTCGAGAAATTAGTCACCCTACTAAACTACGGAATATTAAAGCACATCTTAATAAACTCTGATCAGGATATATGTATATTTATTTCATTTGACAGCATAAACGATACCAGACGCCAGAGAGTCAAGAGACCCGTCTAATAAATTTATTAACATGTGCGGCTAAGCGGATTAAAAGGCGCACCCGAAAAATATCAGCATGGAGAGTATTTAAAACTCAAACATATTCAAATCCAAGTTTATGGGGAACCAGGAACCCGTCCGAGAAGGAAAAAAACAAGCGAAAGGAATCCGAGCCAAGTCAAGTGCAGACGGGGCCATCGAAAACACCCGTCGGCATCGTCCTGGGACTCGTAATAATAATTAAGCCGATAACACTCGCAGATTTTGCACTTGTTGGTCTGGTTAGCTTGGCGGTGTTAATGATATATACGCGGGCAGGGGTAAGAGTGGGTCGGAGGATCATAAAAAATGTCTGGCCAAGGCAAATGTTTAATTGTTACACATATGCAAACAATAAGCAACCCCAAGGACCTCGGCGCAGGGATCGGTCTAATGCGCTTACTGCGGGCACAAATTGCACGTGCAGCATTTTGCTTTCTGACTTGGCATTTTTTTCTTTTTTAGTTAATTTGGTCTACAAAATAATGCCCGTCTGAGGGGGTAGTTTCTGTGTTTAACCCCCCGTCGACTATCTTTTTTTGCTTTCACATTTTTTGGTTAATATTTATCAACGTGCCAACACGAGAGAACTTCATCGGTTTTTGAGGGGTTAGTTAGGTAGACCCATAGGTATATTTAAATGTAACAGATGGTACAATGAGGGATGCTAATCATCGTATTGGGTATCTTGCTTGGAAAATAATGTTGTATCATGGCAATAAATAGTGCGATTATGCTTATGGGCAAGAAGATCTGAAATGAGGGCTTCTAAACTTAAGTAATGATAGGATGTGTGATACGACAACAAGTTTGAAAAGTTTACATTATTTTTTGGAGTGAGCAATATAAAGCACAATAAACTTCCCACAGAAATATTTCATAATAGTTTCCCAGCAAAATCTCATCAAGTTATCAGTAAGAAAACGATCTAACATAGAACCCCATTATCACATCCTTTTAGGACACAAAACAAAACGTAGTCGTTCTAACAATAGGCGCTAATGTTGGGCAATTAATACTGGTCAACGAAAAAAGCTGAACTTTGCCATATTTCCTGCTAATATTTCCTGAAAAAAAACTAGATAAGGATCATCTAAAAAGCAAGGATTGCCCCGGGCGGAAGTGTGCATTAGTTCGGGGCCGAACAAATACATCATCGTGACACAAATGAATCCTTTTTCAGGGGCTCTGTGGCCGGCACATGTGGGCACCAATAATTCACCTTGTTTTTTTGGGACACCTGACGCCGCCAATTTGCGGCTTTGTTATCGACATTACGGGGTTTTTGTTCTCGGCTGGCCGGTTGTATATTCTCCTCGGTTAGAAGTTGGCCAAAACCAACGCTGACATGACATTCCATTAGCACACAATTTATCAAAGGAACGGCACTTGTTACCTGGTCCCCCCGGTTTTTAGATTTTATCGCGGTCAGAGCTCTTCCTTTTTGGTCTGTGCATTTTTTGTGTTTCTTGTTTTACGAGGGGGAAGTGCAACCCCGAGTCGGGCAATTAGTCAAAGTTTCCGACATTAATGTCTCCGTTTTATTTATTTATGTTTCTGTATGGTCAAAAATAGTTTTGCAGCTCAACGCCTACCGGAGAACCGAAGTACCGAAAAGAGGAAAATTTATTCCGCCGATCTGTGATAACGAACATTTTCTGTTTTTTAATTTCCTTGGCACCCTCGTCTTGGCCTGTTAGTATGCTAATTTCCCCTGGCTTTTAACGCCTTACGACTACATTTTATGGTCAGTCAGGTGTCAGAAAAGGGAAGAGGGTGTACCCCCTGTCCCATAATTAAGTGTTTAGGCGCTCAAATAGGCGTAACTCTATTTGCATTTTCTACATTTCAATTTTCGGACTTTTTTTCATTTTAAGAAAAAAAATATATTCCGACTTGTGAGTTGTAAAATTTTTACGATATTTTAATAGTTGGTTCCTTGGTGCGATTTTTACGATTTATGTTAGGAATGGTGGGTGGATTAAAAAGAAACAGCAGTCCAAAATGTTTCTCTAATTAGTCGATTTAAAAGCTATAAGCCGGACCAACTGTTTCCGAATTAACTATAAACTTTGCTTTATACCTTTCAGTTTGGGATACAAATTTTTGTTTAATGAATGATTTGGGTATAAAAATTGTTTTTACGAGCGGATATAGTTTGTCCAATGTTTTTTTTTAAGCTTTACTGTTTGATTTTTTGAAATGATTTACTATTCATTACTTTAATAAAATAATAAAGTTCAATAGGTGGTAATAAACTAGAAATATAACTACAGGATGCAAGAACATGTGTATTATGATCTTATGCGCTTTTAATACTTTTATAACTTGTTGGTTGCTGAATTTTATTTAATAGTAATACCTGTTTAAGATTTTTATTATGAAATATTCCTTTGTTAAGGCCGATGATTTTTTTAATATAAAAATTCCTTTTATTCCAAGCCTTATGATCATAAATTATAATTTAATAGAAGAACATGTTCTCTACTTTTTCCATGGCTTATCTTTGAATAATACCGGCGATTTCCTTTGCATTCCAAATCATTATAACCCCGAGCCCTTGCGTCCCCTTGTTTAGCTCTCAATGACAACAAATAAGTATCTATCAGAGTGATTAAATGACAAACATCAAATAAACTGCAATAACAAGTAGCCACCCCCCGCGAATATATATATCTCCCATGGTCACCCTCTATCCTCTAATTTAGTTGAGCTACCAATAGCCTATAGGCCGCGAAACAATATGAACGTAATTATTAATTGCAAATAATTTTTCTTAAGACTCATTAAGTGCGGCCGACCAGCCGACGCCTTCGAGGACCACAACACACATCCACCACCGCCCCCGCAGATCCTGTTCCGCCCCCTTTCGGTTCCTTTTGTCGCCAAAAATGACAAAAGAATTGACAGAACATAAATTAGAAAGTGGCGGAGAGAAATTCTGGGGGTGTACACCGTACAGTGGCCATCGGGCTTAAATGTGTTAAGCCAGCGGAAGTGACATTTCTTTTGCTGCCAGGATTGGGGACTCTCCTCAGCCTCTGCGGTCACGTGTCCTGGCGTTTGTCGGCGTGTCTTCCGATTTGTTGTTGTCACTCTGGCGAATAACTCCGGATTTGCAGATCTATTGTCCAAGTTGAAACACTCTGAAATTGCTGAGGTGTGTGGATGTTTGATGAAAAGCGGAGGCGTGGCAATTGATTAGGTTTTCCATTGAATACTCAAGGGGAAAATCAAGGGGAATATATCTGATACACAAAAGAATCAATTTTGTTGAGAGTACAACATAATTTTATAGAATAAAAATATGTTAAAACTTAAATCTTGAAATATTTTCTGATTTCCTTCCAATTAGCCTGGCTATCACTACTTTCCAGAAAACCAATCATCGATTGTTTTCCCAATCTCCCAAACCCGAAAGGCAAAGAGATATTCCCCAGCTCCAGTTGGAGATTACAACAATGTTGACCTTACGCCTAAGTGACGCCATAATGGGGCACACGTACATGCACAGAAAAAAAATATTAATAAATATATCGTGAGTAGTATTTTTCTGCTTCAAAAGATCAGAAAAAATAGAAAGGAAAGCTACTTCAAGATATAGGATACACCTCTGCAGCTAACCACGATATACATACATAAGTATTTCGCAAATATCGAATAGTAATATTGCAGTAATATTGCATGCAAAGGAAAAAAAGTGTCAAGTCGATAGCTTTAATACTTAGAGACTAGTTCGCGTTGATGAACATGCTACCCGAAGTTCTAAGATCAGGAAGCTATAAAATTCAAGGCTTCATTAAAGGAGCCGAAGGCCAATCAGTAGCCAAGTTATATACACTTTTCTGACGCGGTTTTAAACTATTTGATAAGAAAATTATATACTAGGTGCTGATATTTTTAAAAGAAATATTGCAATGAAATTCAATCCCACAGATATTTTCTTCCCAGTGTAAGAGCATATGAGGTGCACGGCGCGTGATAATGTTAAATCAACATTATTTAGGCAGCCATGCATGCGTAATGTGTCTCGAAATTGCAACCAAGTTGGTGCATTATTGGAAGGGGCAGCAAATTGCAAGGAGGACCGGTTGGAGTGGGAGCTGAGGCCAAAGACAATTTCGCAGTCACCGCCCCGAAAGTTTGCATTTAAATTAAACGATACAGGGTGTCCTAACCCTTTCCTCTCTGATGCGATAAAATTTTAGCACCTAGGACACCGCCAAGTAACCTCAAGCAAACATTGTCTCTGGTTTTATGCATTTTCCATAACGACATTCTGGGGGCCCAACATCGAACAATGCCCGAAACACAACACAACACTTGACTTGGGCTGTCATTCAAAGTGACAGGACCTCCCTATCTCTGCCCTTCGTCCTATGACGCAAAATGTGCATCGACCAAGTCCTGGCCGCACTCGAGTCTATTTTCACAATTTCCATGTTTATTTAGCCACGCACGAAGCCATTCGCAGGACGAGAGCAGGGGGCATGTCCTGCCAGTGAATGTATCTTATAGTTTGCTTTGGCATCAAGTGCAAGGTAAATACGAGATATTTTACGCAAATTCATCAAGTGTTTGTCCAAGTTCAGAAAGGAATGGGGGGACTTGGGCAAATGGTATTTATTGTGATTTGCATTTTAACGCTCAGATGCGTTTTTTGTACAATTGCATTCTTGAATTGGTCATTGCCCTGTGACTAATATTAGTCTCTAAATAAATTTACAATTTTCACACAAGCATGTGGAAATAATTTAATAAAATTTGAGTAATTTCACTCTATAAAATGGTGAACAATAATTTTAATATTAAATGCTATTTGCCTTAAACAGAATCAAATAAATGTAACTCATAAATATCGCCTAAGGCCGTATTTGTAGATTTACTCGATTTTACAATTAATGGCCTTTAAATTATGCAATTGACCAGCTCCAGTACCTGTACTGATTGCATTTCTGTAATTTAACGATTATATCTCGTGGGCGGTTTTCTGTTTTAAAGAGCTTTCAATGGAGTCGCTTCCCCCAAACTCGTGTTAATTAAATTCATTGACTGTTCCGCAGCCTTTGTCTCAATTTGTACGCAAATTAACCAAGGTATTTTTTTAAAAACACACAGAAGCGGATAAAAAAAGCGAAAACAAAAACAAGGAGAGCAAATTAATATATCAATATACAAAGTGTATTGAGTGCAATTTCAATCAAATTGAAAAGAGATTCCCCGCTGCGAAGGCTGCCAGACGCAAACCGACAACCGACTGCCACCCAATTTGACATGTTTCAGGGCGAGTATATATTGTATTTCATATGGAATTCAGCTCACTCCCCCCCACCCAAAAAAAAAAGAACACCTCGTACCACACACACAAAAAATGTAAAGGAAAATTCTCAAACGAAATCAGTGGAAAAGCAGGAAAATCTGCTCCTGGAGTTGTGTGTCTCTGTTGCCCTCCTGGTGATGTTGCTGCTTGTCGCATGCAACAAATTGTTTCAATTAACTAAATTAAATTTACACTCCTGCAGCTTCCATGTCGACACAACAACAATGGGCCCTCGGACCCACTCGAATTGAATGCATTTTCCTCGAACGTGACATGCCACTGACAGATGCAAAACGAAGAGAAGGAACTTAACACGAATCGACTCCCCAGCCCCCAAAAATTAAGCCCGAGTTATCGGATGCGAATTTATACATATAGCATATGGGATATGGGATAGGAACAACAGGACTCGGCAGGAGTGGGAGCTCCAAAATGGTAATGGCAAACATGTTGCATACCAGGCTGCGTACTGCATCCCGAAATTTATAAAAATTAACTGTTACGAGTAGGCGCAGGCTGCATTAAAACAAAGTAATTTACACTTGAAGAAATAGGAAATGAAAATATTAAGGGAATTTGAGATCAGGGACTCTAGACAATCAAACCATTTATGCTTTTCAAAAGAATCTGCTATTCAAAGCTTTAAACAATGTTACATCTTATTACCTTTTATCATAAACATAATAATATTAAAGGTATTAATAGAAAGAATATTCAAACAGAAAAACAATGCCTTTTTCCCAGTGCTTAGCTTTCGAAAACCCGAGGCTCTTCTGTTACCATCAACATTGTTGTAGTGGCAACAACACGGCAGCAACATTGTTCGTCAATATCAATTATGCGTTCAAATGAATATTGAAGTGTAGTCGCATGCCGGGCAGGCCCAGTCTCCCGCCCATCCAACCACCGAAGCACCCACTCACAACAGCACCACAAAAACCACCGACTCACTCCCACAACCGAAACAAAAAGGTCCGGGTAGGGAAAAAGGAGGAACCGAGGCAGCTCATCAAGCATTGCCGGCGAAAAATTGGCAATTGTACAAAAGTGTTAACATGGCGCCGCATCCTGAACAGACTGACCACAGGACACAGGACACTGGCCGAGCTCTTGGACACATCCATCAATGCCAGCAGATTTAATCGCCATTTAAATTGTACGAAGAGAGTGCACTAAAAAAAAAATTTCAGTTTGTATCAATAAAGATATTTATTATTGCTAGAATGCAATATGTTTTGCTTTAATTTTAGATTTTCTTCAATTTTTTTTATTGAAAATCTATATAGGTTAAAAATATTTGAATAACTTCTACTATATCTGAGTTTCAGTGCATCCGAATGAATCACTGAATGGTAATGGAGGCAGAGTGCCATGGACAGCATTTACTTAAGCGTGTTATCAGCGTAAAATAAAACTCAATGGAATGGTCAAGGAGGCATTGCCTTTGGCCTGCCCCTGGCCCCTGGCCCCTGCTCTGTGTATCTGTTTTAGTGTTTTCCAATCACAGAAACCCGAAAGGACACTGGTCACGTGTCGGCCGCCGGTCAGTTGTGTTTTGGCCTGGTCAGTTGAGTGTGACGTGCGTCACATAATTGCAATAAATTAGAAATTGTCAGGCGGCATTTGAAACAATGTATGCCTGTCCTTGTGTGTTGTTTGGTCCCTCCCTCGCCTTTCCCACCAAAACACCCCATAGATTGGAGTTAAATCTTTGTCCTGGCCAAACAATTTGCGCTCTACAAATTTGCCTTAACGCACTGCCAGCCCGGCCACCGGTTTTAGTTGCATTTACCTCGGCAAACAAATTTGTCGGTACACGCAGCTGGCCAAAATATTTGTCCAGCCTAGTCCCCTGCTAGCCTGGCCACTAAAAATTAATGCAGCGCGGAAAACGCACAAATTGTGGCAACAGGAAGTGCCAGAAGCCAAGACGTATTCAAAAATAGGTTTGATTTTTCCAACGCAGCAAAAAATCAAATCGGAATACAAAAGAAAGTCACAGCCAAAGCCAAGGAAGTTGTAAAAATAAAATTTTATGACTTTCCTGCAAGTGCACGGCGCTGGAAGGAAATTAATTCCAGAAAACAATGAGCCTGGCCGGCTTAACATCGACTTAACATATTTCAAGTTGTCCCCAAGTGGAGTGGGCCACGCCCATAAGTCCTAGCCAAGGGGCAAAAAAGGGCAAACAACCGGGGCGCGCCAATAACACTAAAATCCAATTGGCAATCGTTAGTTTTTATAAGACATCTTCCTTCCGTGTCGGCCTCAATAATTTTGGGTCTTCTTTTGCGTTGTTGGATAACTGATGGAATCGTCAAAGGACAAATTCATTTTCACTTGTCCAAGGGCCACGCCAAGGAGCACACCGCCCAGGAAAAATCAAAGTCAATCACCGGCAACAGATTTGGTCAAAACGGAAATGTGTCGCAATGGATTTGTGGGTGGACACTGGCTGTCTGTTGTCCTAGGAGATTGAATCGAAATTGGAATGATTCGGACTTATTGCGTCACTACTATAATAACTCAATGAGGTCAAAAGTTAAATGGCAAAGGACCTAACACTTTAATATGTGGTAAGACTTAAATTACTTCCCAAAACCACAACCAATTACAAATCATAGTCACAAAGAGCACAATCTGGCGGGCATAATTGAAAGCAAATTGAAAAGCAAGCTTGAAAAATGAAAAACAAAAAGGGTAATTTTCAAACTGAAACCAAACCGAATCGATATGAAAGATTACGTTTCATTAACATAAAACCGCAAGAGCGAATCACGAGATCAATTAAGGGCCTCACAGCTTGCCGGTTTATTGGTAACTAATGGATCATAGTGGCCCGACAGTTATCAAAATGTTAATGATTTCCAATCACGACCCGAAGCGATCCGATCCGAATTGTTATTTTTCGTCATGCCAGAGGGAAACTCTGTGACAGGGGTCTCATGTCTTTTGGCTCGGTTCGGTTCTGGTCTCGCCTGGTGTCACATGTCAATTTGTGGAAAGGCCCTGAACACTGGGAAAAATAATAAAGGGTTATATGTTCAATAAAAGCTAGATTTCTTCCCCTTGTCTTTGTTTTTTTTCCACCTAAATATATTTATAATTATCCAATTTTTTCAGTGCATCTCCTTGAGGCAGTAACACCAGTTTCTTGACGAGCTGACAGGAAGACAGGCAGTCCAGAGAACGGAGTGCAACGCCCAATGTGTTAAAACCAACCATTAATATTAATAGTCATGTGCGTGCTGTACGTGACTTTTCCACCAAACCCTTTCTTCTGCGGCAAATCTTTGGCAAAACCTTCTTTCTTATCGTTTGATTTGTAGACATTTTATTGCTTTATTGATGCGTTCTTATCAAAAGCGCAGCGTTTTGCTTGATGGATTGTTCTCAGCCAGCCCACCTTTCCAATTCCGATCCCCTCCAGGGAATAAATCGTCAGCATTTTTATGCTGGTAGCTCTAGACCTCCATCACCTCGCACGCAATTCGCCTTGGGAAACGTTTTCCTTTGTCAAATTTCCAAATATTTTTCGATTTGATTGGCACTTACCACCGAGCGAAAGGGTGAACTCAACAATAACACAAAACGATTCGTTTTGTTATGGGAAAATTGCGGGGCGAGTTGCTATGAGATTTTGTTTTGGGAATTCCGAAAACAAAAAACCCAAATAGGTGAGTTTATAACCTAATCTTATTACGAAAATATTAATGGGTGGTCACCGAGTGCCATAAATATTTATTCCCAAGAATGAAAGAATAATTTCAAACCCCTGAAAGAGTGACAAGTTAACTTCCTTAAATATTATTTATTCAAATTACAGAAACAACTTTGCAACAACTGTTGTAAAATTTTATCTATTCTTTACAAGGATCTATAGTTACAAGTATCTACAAATTATGCAAGCACCTAAGCCACCAATAAATTACTAATTCTCAGAGCAAGAAAAAAAAAATCGAAACTTTTTGAAAAAATATTAAATTTTACGAGCTTAATTTGTGTTCGTGCTCGGCTTAGTTGCAAAGAGGATCTTACCCACTTGAGGCATTCTCATTTATGGCGATTGAAAAGTGGCCAGCGACTTGAATAAACCAATTTTATTGATGGCTGGAACTAATCTCCTTAACAAGGCGGGCATTAGAGGACTAAAGAGGCCAGTCTAGCCTCCGTCTATTCATATTTCAAAAGAGCCAACTTAGCGCGGCTGTGGGCTCGAAAAACCTTTGCCCAGAATGGCGCCATTAAAGTTTACGATGCTTACGCGCCGTAAAGTATGCAAAGCTATGCCCTGCTATTTTGTAATAAAGGGTATTCCATAGACACTTTGGCAAAAGCCCGCCACTTGTGTCGGGTCCATTGTGTTTTTGGGGCGGGCTTGGCCTCGGTTTCCATCTAATGCCAAAATGCAGCATCCTCGACCTCTGTTTATTCTACTTGTTCTTAAGCCAAGGATACATGGGTACACTGGAAAGAAAATTATAAAATTAAATACTAAATAGAGCCAATTTAATATTTAATAATCGGTCCAATAACTACTTGCTTAAGTTGTAACTTGCTGTTATTATATTAAAAAATTATTTATTGCATAAAATTTTCATTTGTAACTTGTTATAATAATTAAATAATCAAAAATGCCAAATACACTCTTCAGTGTACATACACAGATCCATCTGAGTTGTGTCTTGCCACAGAATGTGTTGGCATAAAATCAACAAAAGTCATCAAAAGATATGCGCGCCCCCAAGACTCGGGCCGGGCTGCAGTTTCAGTTGCGGCTGGCAAAACTTTGCATATTAAATGTCATTCGGTAAAGTGGAATTAAGGAAGCGCAGCTCCAGGAAACACTGAAGCCTGTCACAGCAAATTATGCTGAAGTGCGTCTGTCAGGATGCGTTGGGGATCCTGTTGCGGCCTCACATCCTCCGGCTGGCAAAGATTTTTGGCTCTGCCATTGAGCCATAAATGAAAACTAAACAAGATTTTTGGCCAAAAACGAACCGAGGAAGAGGTGGCAGCAGGGAGCACAAGTTGCTGCAAATTTTATGAGCTAATTTTAATGAAGTTGTTGAAAGGCTGAGGGGGGTGGACGACAACCGACAAGTTGATGAATGTCGACACGATGCAGACAAGTTTATAAATTATGCCAGAGTTAAGATAACGCCGAGAACGTCATTAAATAATTTAATGTGTTTTGGAGATAATCAGATTCTGTTTGCACTCTTCACCGCTTTTGTGAATTCTAATTTTGAGCTGGAAAGCCAATAAATTAAGAATGGTATGGAAAATTTGGACAGAATTTAAGAATCCATCATTCTTACTGAATAAAATGGAAAGTAGTTGCATTAATCTACTGATCTATGACCTCCTAATGACCTTTGTCATGGCTATTAGCCAATTCATTTGACCACACACTGCGATTTGGATCGAAGGACTCTCCCATCATGAATCGGTCATTAGCGGCCACTTTGCAAGACCATGAAATCGTATTGAAAATTTTTGAAAATTCTGAGCTCTAGAATTTCATGCTCCATTAAATTATCATACGATTCCCATTTCAATAAGCATCCATGGCAGAGCCAAAAAAGAAATCTAATTAAATTAGAACCGAATTGTGGATATTGGATGTGATCTCTGGGCAAGTAGCAACTCCTGCCCTTTGCTCCTTTTTTTCTTCTACTTTGAACCGTGACGATTTTGATTCGAGTGTCAAATCAACATCATTATTCATTATCAAATACATTTCGATTCTCTCTCGTTTTGGGGTTTTGCGGTTGAGGCCGAAATCACAGCTGGAATTATTTTTGTATATTTTCAGAGTGGGGAGTGAGCCGCTTGAAGAGGGGTTATATTTAATTGAACTTTCCCCGAGCGGAGGAAGTTTTCCTAATGGTCGAGGGGGTTAATATGTTCTAACAAAGCAATCAATACGAATCCCATAATTAAATAAAACTAATGATGCCAATGACAGACAGCAGAGCTGCCAAGGGGGCTAATGATGGAAAGTGGAAAAATAATGAGAATGTTAGTGTTATTTATAGTGGGTTATGCTGAGGTAAGTGGAAAGGTTTTAAAAGAGTAACTGGTTATAATCTCCATCGATAAGCAAATATCGATGGCCAAAAATGGCCCTCCAACTGTGCCTCCCAAGATTATGGCAAGAACTCCACCTTCGAACTCTCGGATACTCGGATCTGGCCCCAGACAGATTTTTATGTAGCGTAACTAAACGTTAATTTATGAGTAGAGCATTTCACAGACAGACAGTTGGAATGGGCGGAGACTTTCACTGGAGTGCAGGAGGAATTAAAAAGAAATTAACACGCTTCCAAAAATTTGTGTTTTTCTTTTTCCACCAAGCGAGTGGAGGGACGTGGAGTGTGTGTGTGAAGCCAAGTGAATTTTACAGACGCCCCCAAAAACTGGGCTCATGCTCTTTATCTAATTGAGTTTGTTCCTGGCTGTTTGGCTTGTTGGCTGGTGTCTTAATTTTAATGCCCTCGTAAAAGCAGCGCAAAAATTGAAAGCCATAAAATGTCGGACGAAACATTGAAAATTAAAATAAACACATAAAGAGCAACGCCGTGTCCCCCGAACTTGTGCGATGTGATACGCCCGATAACAAGTGTAATTCACATATGCAGGCACCCACGATTCCGTATATATCTGTCTGATCTGATCCGCCTTTCATTCAGCCAAGTTAACCCTGCGACCATAAATCAAACGAAGCGTGAAGCGCGCTTTATCCTTTATCCTTTTGGAAGAAATGAAACGGTGTTGCGTAATTTACATACTGCAGGAGAAAGTTGTTAAAAATGATTTTAATGGCCGTGCGCGTCACATTTTGTATGCTTGTAAAATTTTTACGAGTTATGCTCTCATTTCTATAATTTATCTATAATTTTGGAATATGGTTTGAATTTATTATAATTTATAGTGAAAAATTTATAAACATTTTTGAGTTTTATTGTTCAAATTACAAAAAATACAAGAAGGCATAATTGCTAACAGAAAAGTCAAAGTTGAGAAATAAATAAAACCAGAGAAAAGTTCTCATCGCAATGGGTTTTTATTATAAACTGGTTGTGGAATAGAATATGTAGGAAGTAGAACTAGTTTAAAGTGTTGAAATTGCAATTTAGATGGTTATTTAAGAAATAGCTTTTGCCGCAGCCCTTTCCTTTAATCTTCAGCGAATAATTCCTTTTTAATTTGGAACCCACGTCTACAAGTCATATCTCCTCCCATTACCATTGTCTATTGTTCCTTTCGCTTTCGCAATCTACATTAACAAAGCAAACAAAACTACTCAAGCGTCAACAGAAATATGTCATTTAGAAAATTATGAAATATCAACAGAGGCAGCCCCAGAAGAAACACTTAGCAGTAAATGGAAAATTATATGGTGTGTTTGGAGAGCCGAGGATGATGATGACTTCCAGGGTAGGAAAACCAACAAACAGTAAAAAAAGCCAAACAAACATATGAACAGGCCATAAATTAGCCCGCATACTGGCATCAGGTGGAAACGCAATGATTGAGGGGCTAGAAAGTGGGAGGAGGTCACTCCTAGTTTGGGTAAAAAAGTCAAGGCAAAGTGCGATGCGATGCGTCAGCTGGGCAAGAAACTAGCATCTAGTCAGGGGTGGCAGTGGGTGGAAATAGGGCACATTATAGGACATTCCATACCATATGTGGGGGAGTCACTAAGGTGGCTTGTTGTCGGGCCATAAAACAAAGTGCTGTCTACAAATAATTTGACTTATTCGTGCAGAACAAATCGTACGTCATTTGTTGGGATACTAAAACTTTTCAACTTGTTTGAAAGTGCAGAGAAAAAATAACGTAGGGTTCTAAAATAGGATTTTTTTTTTAAATAGTTAAATATCATTAATATTTTTTATGCAACTTTAATGACTATTAAGGCCTTTTTGACTTTCTTGCTTGGTTTTTTCGGACAAGGTCTATATATATTTTTTTCCCTGTACCCCACCCCTTTAGGAAGTTACTTCCCATTGACAATTGCGCAATTAATGTTTTTGCAAAGCGGAGAGTTATGTGCGTGACAGTCGCAGACAAGAAGACGTCGAAGGCATTGCCACCGAGCTCGATGTCTCCTCCGCCGATTTGGATAAAGCCATAAACGTTGACTTCAATGCGAGTTCCAAAGCATTTTACGACTTTACACATGTGCCCCGTGTCCACCCACCCATCCCACATATTTCAAATAATATTGCAGTTGACAGGCCAAGTTTTATGGAGCTCGCAGGCCTATTCGCGATGATGGCTTCGCTTTTGGCCAAATGAAAGCATAAATTTCGTAATTAATTTGCATATGCGTGGCTCGTTCTACGGCGATATTTAATGATACCAAATTGGCATCATGGCTCAATTTTAATGGGCCACAAAGCGGGAATTTCAAATGGAAATTAAAATGGTAGATTGCTATTCGGAACTAATGAGCGCAATAGAACCATTTCAAAGCATAATATGGGATCATTAAAATTGGAGAAATGGCTCAACTATTGCACTGGCATTTTAATTGCTATCTCTGAAATAGTTTTCGGCTCATTGGAGGGAGTATGTATATATATATATTTTTTATATATTTAGTATATATATTTTTTATGGCCATAAGGGTAAGGGCCTTTGAAATATTCATGATTGTCAAGTCCTTCGGTGCGGGGACAACACGTCAACATTCACTTCAGACTACCGTGGCTGGTTTTATTGTTATTCATTAATTTTAATGTTTGCACAACCTGCTGCGAGTACCGGGCGAATTGAATTGAATTTCGAGTGGCCAAAATGCCAGAGTCTGGGCCGCCTGCGATAAAGCCAAAAGAGCCAAGCTCAGAGGGCCAATGAAGCTAAGTGCGGTTATGAACCCTTTTCGCATTTGGGCAGCAAACAAAGGATCCGGCAAATGGGTGAGAAACTGAAGCCACCTTCGGATCCCAGTAACATTTGCGTAATCCAAGTGGGAGGAGAGTTCAATAAACCCTAGCAAAGTGCACTGGAAAAACAGGACTATTTAGGAGTTTGAAAGACATGGTCTTTTTCTATATATTTAATGCACAGTGTATGGAAACAATGCTCCAGGATATCACCATAATAATAATCCACCGAAATTGATGCGTCACAAACATGCAAAAGGAAATCGAGGACAATTAAAATGCATTGAAATACTCTGTTTATTATTAGAACTAATGCCAAATGACAATTGTCATAGACAGTCCCTCATTACCTCGCCGCCCGCATTTCAGATGATTTTCGGTACAGTTGTGCCCCACCTGAACATATGTTCGGGTTTTGGGCATTGAGTTGTCAACACCGAGGCCCAAATATCCAAGCACCCAGTACCTGTATCAATGTCCGACTCAGATACACTCCCTCGCATCTATCTGTTAGTTCCCCCCTCCGTAGTGGATGCTCTCGCATCCCTCGGATACCAAAAAGTCTATCCTCCACCCAGAAATACGTGCGTGAGGGCGTTAAACTTGCCCGATCCCGATCCCGAAAACGCAACCATGTAATTTGTTATCCAACAATTTATAATTGCATCAGCAGACAACACGCACATGCCAACCGGAGAGGCATTAGGAGGGCGAGGGATGACTTCGAGTCAAAATTATTATGAAAGTAAACATGTTGCTATATTTGGACAACACTCGTGTCCTAAGTGGGCAGACTTCTGACTCGCAACTCCGACTCCAGGGCATCCCCCCCTATATATCTAGCAAAACTGTCCGACACAATTTTATGCTATGCTTAACATTTTGTACATTTTTTGGTTTTTGGTTTCTGTGGTTCCTTCACTCACTCCTCTCCCTTTTCTAATTTAATTTTCCTCTTGATGGGGAGTGAAATTTTAGTTGATTTATGAATTTTTAAATCAATTTGACAAGTTACTTTTCAGTCTGATTGAACTGGAGCAGACCTTTATTGAAAAACATTTGTCTCGTTTATTATTCTTAATGAGATTATCGTAATGTAAGGGTCGATTTCAGGCTTTTAGTGCGCAATATTTCCTTTAATTGGAAAGCAAAACAAAGTTAATCGAATGAAGTTACATGTTTATATATTTGGGGTTTAAAAGCATAGCTAATTTTCCAAAAACAATTTCCTGTTACAGATATTCCCATAAAATTGTATCAAACTTATAAAGTTTCTCATAAAAAATTGGCAACCCATATTTGACATTTTCCAAATTTGACAGCCATAAAAAATGATCCATGTTCCTCGTTTAAAGTCTCTAAAAAAAGACATGCTCTCCAGCTAAGTCGCTACTTAAAAAATTGTTTGAAAAATTATATCAAAATAGGAGTATTGAAGTAATGCCAGGGCGTGACGAACATGCTGAAATGTAACAACTTGCTACCCGCCCGCCTGATCGACAGCAACTTGTGCGAAGAGGAAACTCGGGACACAGACACGTTTTTCTACTCGCCGGGCGGCGCTCTTTTGACAACTCAAGTGACGTATTACTCAATGGGTCTCTGGCTTTGGCTACGCCTGACAAAAGAAAGAACCTCCCCCTGCCACTCTGGATAGTACCACCAGCACCACCGACGCCCATCATCAATCTCTTCAAAAAATGTTTGAAAAAAATCTCGGTTGCAGTTTCCGTTGCGGGGAAGTTTAAAATGTCGAAATGGCAGGCCCTTTCGCTTTTCAACTGCGATTACCAGAACTTGATGGAACGTTGGTCAAAAATTTCATGGGAAAGTGTTATAATTTAAATGAGAGAGGCATTAGTAATTGATTTCTCGAAATACGAATTTTTCAAAGAGTGAAATTGTGGGAACGGATTGCTTTAAGTTGGGATTGAACTTTGTTCGCCTCCAATGGGAAATCCAATCATCCCAAGACTCATTACATTTCCATATTGAAATCAAATTTTTAAAGAAAACTCCCGAATAGATTTTTGGCTACCACCCTCATCAAACGTTGTGAACCCGACTCACCTCGCCGGGTAAAACTAATTACAAAGCTGGACCACAAAAAGCATCGTGGCCAAAAAGGAGAATCAGTGGCCATGGGAGTGGCAGTGCCAGCCATGCCAGTGGCAGCCAAAAAATTGTTAGCTCGGTTTTTCGGGCGCTGTTTTTGTCAAGCGTGCAAAAATGTCAGCAAGTATGGTAAAAGGCAAAACCGGAGAAAGGAGAACCCAGAAACACACAGAAAAGCCAACAAAACCACTCGACATGTCAACTCGAATGGAAACGCCAAAGGACAGAGGAGAATCGTGGAGTTGGGAAACTTTTTGGCGAGTGACATGAAAAGGACATGTCACACCGTATGCGCACATTAAGTGTAGCCACAATTTATCAAGCCGCATAAATCTAAATCGAGTCTGGGTTATGCCAAGCCAGCCAGTCGCATCAAAAAGTCAAAAAGCTAATTTGCATTTAAAAGGACCCGAAAGAGACGCCACCGTCACCGCAACAATGATGCCATGCAAAGCGAATATGTGTATATACGTATACTTTCGGCAATATATTCAATTTAATAAGCCAAGATAAATGAAGGCAAACCTGAGACTGAGACTCCCGACTTGTCAGACATATCCTTCCTTATTTGCATAGTTTTCGTTTGGAGTCCTGGCCATTTTCGTTCGCCCATCCGTCCGTTAGCCCCTCCGCCAGTCTGTCAATATGCCACATGTGTGCATTTGTGCACATGGTGTGCACTTCATCAAATCGACTTCGTCCTGGCCGAGGTCCTGTCTCTGATTCTGATCCTGATCCTGGTCCCCAGTTGATAAGCGATTTTTGAAAGAGTTATACTTGGCCTCCCCTGAAACGAAATGAGAAAAGTTAGATTACTTTTGCTTATTTAGGTTTAGATTTTAGCTGGTTATTTTCTTAGCCAAGAGAACTGTGATTTCTCGAATATTAAGCATCTCCAAGCCAAATCTGTTGAGAATTATTTCTACCAGCCCACCCACTTTCGCTGCCCTTTTATTCACTTGCCCAGTGTCTCTGGAGTCGACAAAATTAGCCCATAATCAAATAAGTTAACGAGGAGTAACCAAACTGACAATTGGCGCATATAATTGCAGTTTGCTCCGTCTGCCGCAAATACATACAACAAATCAACAATCAGCAAATTTTCAAACCTAATTACATCATTGAGTCCGGCCAGTTATCCCCCTCGATGGGCGAAGGTCCTTCCTGGAAATCACAGACCTGGGACCCCGAAGTCTGCGGTCGCAGCTAAAGTTCATCGGAGCGTGTCGCAACTGGAAGCCAATAGAGCAGAAAGCACAACTCAAGTGGCCACTGGACGGTGGACAGTCCCGATTCCAGGACATCAGAGTCCTTCGGCCCTAAGAAAACCATCGAGGCGTAAACCAATTTTCGTAGGCGTCGCCCAAGACCGAATTGAGTCACAACTCGAAGCGCTGGCAATTTGATTTTTCAATTGCTGCTAATTAGCCTCAAAAGTCTTTTAAACTATTGACAATTTGTGAAGCGTGGAAGAGACTGTCAATTTTAACAGATAAAGACATTTCAAAAGATACAAAAGAAAAGGACGATGAAAAAAGAGAACAATTAAGTTTCAAGCCGCTATGTTATGGCTTGTATAGTATGTTATGTATGGCCGAGAATTATTGAATCTTCATGATGTAAACATTTAAATAACTCGAATATAGAAATATAAAACCTTCCCTATATTAAAACTTTGAGTAGCATCATTCTTACTCAAAACCTGTTAACAAGATTTTTCACGATTTTTCGAAGGGGTTTCGGACATTATTTTGGCCAAAAATTGGGCCAAATATTTCCTTAATAATTTTCCCGATCCTTGAATGCGGATCAAAGCCGGTTAGATTTCTAATCTTTTAATGGCCTTCCGTTTTTTGATCGGCTGCAAACATAGTTTAAATATTTTTAAAAATGTGCACAAAAATGTTAAATTTTGGCCAAATAAAAAAGTATTGAAACGTTGTCCAATTTTTATGTATATTGACCTTACTTACTTACTAGATCTTAAAATACCACGACTTTTAATCAAAACCTGGCCAACTAAAGCCTTTCTTGTTTCAAGGTGTAGCTTTCCCATAAAGTCCTTGAATTTTTGTAGCCGTTTTACCCTTTTTTTTCAAAAGCCATTTACCTTTTAGTATAAAAGCCCCCGCCTAGTTAATGGACAGAGAAGCCTATTAGCAACTTTATTCCGCCATGCCACTGCACCTTGCTTTGAATGGATTTTCTTTTTCTGCACTTTTTTCCCGCCGGCTGCCCTCTCCTTGGTTTTGGCTAAAAGCGTGCAAAAGTCCGTGCGAATGACAGCTGTCAGTGGCGCTTTTGCAATCAACGAGTGCCTGTCAAACTGACAGCTCAGCCTGTTGCTCGACTCTCCACCGATTTTTCACAGCCTTTGCCATAGGCATTTACCCGTTTGTTTCAGTTTCAGAAAAACTTTTTCTTTTCTTCGACTCGGCACTTATTCTGTACGTGTTTTTTTCTTCGCACATACGGTCAAACGCCTACACACAAAAAGAGGGTGTGGTTCGGAAATGGGGGTAATGCCAAACTGGGGCGGGATAGGATTTCAATGCTCCCCAGTCGTTTTTCCCTCCGAGTGAAAAATGCAACAAATGTCATTAAAAACGTGACATAAAAATATATTTTATGCTTACGCCACAACTCGGTGGCACTTCTCCTTCCCCAGCTTATTTGATTTTATGCAGCCGAGAAAAGTTTCCTGACCCCTTTCCCTTTTTTTTCGCGGCAGCTCTGCTCATTTTATGCTACTTCTCATCGCGGATATAAAATAAAAACGGAAGGAATTTTATACCATTTGGAATTCAAAATACTTTATTTTTGGTTGGTTAAAAAATATATATTTGTTAACAAAATAAAAAAAAAATAACATAAAAAGATTATTTATGTGGTGAAACACCTCATACTTTTTCTCTATTCTTATTATTTAAAAATTATTTTTTGAAGATATCCAAAATTGTCAATATTCTGTTGAAAGTCTTTTTATTTTTATATTTTAGGTGACACAATTTTTTAACCAATTCTATATACTCTTTTCCACTCTACTTTAGCCGGGTATGAAAATAGAAAAAACGCAGAATGGCATTTCGCATGCGTTTTCAAGATTGCAGCTTCTGGATTCAGAATTCTGAAGGTTGAGGCTGATGGGTATGAGGACATAAAGACGGGAACGAGGTTGAGGTTACTCCGCACTGAGGTTGAATGACCTAGGACAATAGATTTATGCTTGGGGTAGTTATTCCATCTTGATTCCGATGCCAACTGCCCGCTGTGCTGATTAAGGGCGTTTTGCCGTCTTAAAGAAGGGTTATTATGGTTTTTATAATGCTGGTGTGAGGTGAGTGTCCCGTTTCGATTGCTTCATTACAGACCTACAGACTGTACTGGGGACCAATTTCCAGGCAATTTGCAAGCAATTTGATGGGCCAACCTGGTGCACCGGTATCTCCTAATGAGCCAAGAAATTCCCATGTAACAATGCCCCAAAGTGAAATGCCAAAATGGAACGGAGGAGGAATCGACACATCTGCCAACCGAATATCCAGCGTATTCCCAAAAGCCCGTTACGGCCAAGACGAGCAAAGAGCTGCAATTTAAGTTGGCTTCTTGTTGGCAGTATCGTTGGCTGTCTCTCGTTCTGTGTGCATATTAAATATAACACAAAATGCATATTAAATGGCATAAGCCACAAGCAACGAAAGGTGCAGTTGGCCAAAATCCTCCGGGGTGGCTTAGCCACTAAAACCTTTAAGACCTGACGGAAAGGAAGCGTTGTAAAATTTTACAAGTCAACTATTTCGGTGGGTCTTCCGTTCCGTTCTTCATTTCCCGGAATGGGATACGTGAGCTGTCGAGTTAGTTTAGCAGGGTTAAGTTTATGTACCACCGGAGATACCCGGCTTAAGGAGACATTCCTGAGGTATCGAGTGGATTAAACTTTTTAACTGATGCGTCAGATACTTAAAGTTGACTTTAAGAAATTTCTCATTAAACTTTTTCTGTTAAAAGGAATTTTTCCTCGTGTATTCACAATCATGGCCTTTTTCAGCTTATCAGCCTGAAGTTGTGTCAGTCTCCTCTGATTGCACTTGCAACTCATTAAAATCTGAGCCTCAGAGTCTCATTTGGTCGAATCAAGGAAAAACGCATTAAAAAGGACCAACCCAAAGGATACACAAACAGAGACAAAAGCAGTTTCAAAGAGTTGACATTTGGGGGGAGAAAAGTGCACTTTACACATTTGTGCGTAATGATTTTCCATTAACGTAAATTTGAATTAACATCGAGTGGCAGCCAGGAGCTGTGAGAACACGTAATTACAACACGTCCACCAACATTATCAACTCCTACACCGGACGGGGCCAGATTCATTTGATAAATGCCAAAATGACATTAACTGCATAAACCTGTGAATCCTGCGGAACTGTGGAAAATGCTAAAATGGTGGAGCTGGGCCTGGAGCCTCTCATTGAAGCCTGCTGTTTATGGTAATTATTTATTTGTCACAGCCGTTGCCATTTTGTCGGACTTTTCATCATCGGCCATTAACATAAAATTTTATGTTTATGTCAGTGTTCTTTTTCGGTTGTCACGTTGCATTGATCTGTCTGTTTTGTATCTTTAATGTGAGCAGGAGTTACTTCAATACTACGCCAAATATTCAATACTTCCGTCAAAAAATGCTAATTAGAAAGCTTTTAAAATATGCATACACCTTAATTGAAAACTGATAGTAATTCTTAGCTATTACATTTCACTGCCACCACCTCTCCATGAAAAACCAACATGAAAACCAACAACTCCAAATTTATCTCTTTAGCGAATTTCCTCTGCCATTTTCCGCAATTAAAACCAAACAACCTGGGTGGGTAAGTTTCTAATGCTAAAAGCTGATGGAGTCTTCCGGCTGCCGTCTGTCGTCTCCGTGCTCCGTCTAAATAAAATCAACACCGTCTAATTAAACAAAAGCTCGAAAAGTCGAGGTGTAACCAGCATAAATGAACATTAACTTGAAAATAATAAAAGTGAAGTAGCTGGATGGGAGTCAGTCAGTACCCCTGGAAACCCCTTTCCCTGGCTCCCATTTCATGGCATAATAAATGGCTCGCAGACCGATACGAAAAACTTTTCCTCCGCGGCGAGTGATGAAGTAATGAAAGCGCTGAAAGAAAAATTACAATTCACGAGCGCAGCGCAGTTATGAACTTCTTCACGGTGCTAAATAATGCACACGAAAGTGCTCAGCCAGCCAGGGGTTAAGGTGGAGGGCGCTCCTTCATTAACTCCTCCAGCGCCGCCAGATGATGATGATGAATTTTATATAAAATGCTTAAATACCTGCAATTTAACTTTTGTCGGGTGTCGTCCATCTACCCCTTCTTTGTTCTCCAGCTTCCTTGATTCCTTAAGTCCCAGGAGGACTTGTCCTGGACATTTCAATATGCAGCTCCGCGTGCCTCCTTTAATTAGAGTAGACTTCTCCAGGGAAGGACACGGCTTTGTCGGGTCAGAAACTAATCAAAAAGCTATAAAAACTTTTTTATTCATGAGACTCGCTATAGGATTTTGTGGAATAATTCTGGCATTCCCGAATCCTTCTTTAAATTTTTAATACCATTCCGTTGGAGCTGCTTACAGCAACTGTCATTGCAATTGTGCATACAAGTACACATAATTAATTAAGGAACTGACATCTACCGCCTCTGGCAGGATCCCCAGCCCCGCTTTAAAGCCCCTTCCACGTCCTGCCATTGTCCTTTTCTTCGCGCAGTCATCACTCTTCTGGCGGTGGCCCCCTCGACCCATCCTCGTGCTAACTGAAATGTCAAAAATGCAAGTGACAAGTGTGAAAAAAGGACGAGCCAAGGAAAAACAAAAGCCAAATGAGGACACACATGGCCGAGGGTCTGGGGTGACTTTTCCACCAGATTTTCTGCTTTCCGTCCAAGTGTCGGGGTGGAGTATCATTGTCTGCTTGAAGACGCTGCGCGTTCGTGCAAAGCAAAATAAATTGAAATTTTAAAATGTATGAAATTAATTTTTGGCGTCGGTGACTGGGCTAAAAAGCCAGTGGTAGACGCTCGCTCCAACGCCTCAGATGATATCACATGATTATTTATCTTTTACGCACACTTACACTTTGCACGACACATATGCAAAGGACGGTTGGGTTCTGGCTCAGTCCTCGTCCTGGTCCTTTTCCTTTTGCAAGTCTTTTTGCTGATCCTGGGCCTGACACTTGCCAACACACTTTGTCAAGTTTTTAGTATGTTGTCAGCTTTTCCCAGTCCCCTCTATCCAGTGCCTTGCTTTTTTGTCTTAGCCCTTTTAAGCCATTTGTCAAACACTTGGCATGACGTCATGTGTGGGTGGAGTTCCTCGAGTCGTTAAAGGGTATTTATCACTTCGATTTGGGCTTTCAGCTGTCTCGGTTGTTGTGCAAAAATTTACATATAGATTAGCAAAAGAACAGACACACCAACCGGCACTTGTGATGTAAGCCTTCAATGCACTTTGCTCGCTTCTCGACCGGTGATGATGATGTCTGCAATCCATAAGTGGAAATCATTAAGAGCCCGGCCACATCTTGTAAACCGGTGCGTAATCCTGCTGTACCAACAGAACACATCCATGCACTTGTAAAAAGTTTTAGAAATTTATAAAAAATAAAATATTTACTTTAAGGGCATAATGGAAAGCTGTGTCTATCGGCTTCAGGTCTGACCTCGGGAATTCTAGTATTTTAAGCAAGGATAATATATTTTTCTTCAAGTGCATGGTCAATTGTTTACAGAACAGAACTCGCAGCTCGGGCATTGTTGCCGTTTCCGTTCCAGTTCTCTCTTTCTCTGGAGCTCATTGTCTATGGGTTGGCTGGAAATCCCCTGACAACACTTTGGCCCTTTCACATTGTGCAAAAAGAAAATTTCTGCGAGCAATCCTTGAACAATGCATGAAATAATTGCACAGACCGGACTGCAGAGCTGCGTTGAGGGCCGCGCAGAGGTCCTTTCGGGGGACATAATGACGGGCCTCTGGATATTGGCCGATGATGGGCATTAAAACGCGTATGATGAGGCTTAAGTAGTTACACACACACACACAATTGGGACTCTTTAGGTATGTGTCCTGGAAAAGGACTCGTTGGGGTTTAAGTGATGCTAACATATTGTTCATACAGGCACAAGGGTTAGGGGAGTGCTTCCTCGGAGATGATATTTCTTCACGATGATTACTATGTCTGCATATTGCTAAATGAAAATCTCCATCAGGAATTATCAATGATGATATAGGGTTGGGGTGAAATGATTCACGGACGATGGGCAAGGTGAATGCGGCATTAAGGCACCTTATCACCTTGTGGGGTCCAAAAAATCGATTTTTTTTTTTTTGTCTTATCGTGTAGATATATGTTCCAAAAATGTGCTGTAAAAGTTTCAGATCGAAATCTGAAAAATTTCGAAAGTTATAGCCCGTTACATAGAGCACTGTCGAGCACCTGCCGAGCGCGTTTAAAACTTTAAACGCGTTTTTCTCAGAACCATGTTTTTGGACCTTACGTGCAGGATTAAAGACGCTACAATGAACCAATCGTCACCAAATTTTTTTAAAAATGTTCCTTAGGGTTTTTTCTAACAAATGACCCGTGACCAGCCAAAAATATTGGAAATTGTTTATTTAAAAAAATAATCAGTACAGAAAAAAATGCGAAAATTGACATTTTTTTTTCAAAACCTCATAACTTTTGGAATTTTGATTTTTTTTTCATGATAGAGGGTCATTTGATAGATGATACGATACTAATTAAGAATGTGTTCGGTTTTTTTGTTTCAGATCACGGGTTCTCAGCCAATCCTGCACGGGAGCAAAATGCATGCCGCCACCAATGGGCGCCCCCTCCCTCCCCTTTTTGGATTTTTTCAAGTTCAAAATTTGTATTCTTTGAATAAATATATGTTTATATTCTGACGAAAATTTCAGCGCTGTATCTTTAACCGTTTTCTCAAAAAAAATTCCTAAAAAAAGAGCACTTTTTGACCCCACAAGGTGATAAGGTGCCTTAATGGATTAACATCTGTCATGATATACTCCGGGGAATATAGATACATATATTGCTTGATGAATTAGCTAACAGGTATGTTGGCCAATCATACTTATAAAGCGAAAGGATAAGCTTCATATTTTAATTCATCAGTTGCGAATATTCTGTTTAAATCCTAATGGAGCAGAACTATTAAAAACTGGTTAGCAAAATATCCCTAATATTCTTTTTTAAGACTTGCCACCTCATTAGCTGCCAACGGCGAAAATACCCATCCATTTCTGCCAACTTTTTTTTCCAACCGCACGCACAGACCCTCCCAGTTGGGAAAATCGATATCCTGCGACCTTGAGCTTGACATACACTTACACACCCAAACACAACCAACTGATTGTAAAGAGCACGTGCTGTCAACTGTGTCAAGAGCTCGCCCGGAGCCACCCACACTTTCTTGGAGGAGCTGCGCTCCCTAAACTCTCAAGGTCGCACGCACAAAAAGGGAGAGAAAAAGCTGAAAAAAAAGAAAAGGATGTGGGAGATGGGAAAAGCATGGCAACAAATGCCGGCCGGCGTGACCTTGACGCAAATTGAGTGAGGAAAAAGCTTTTGCCGGTAGGAGTCCTGCGGAGGAGCACTCACAAATGGCAGCTCGTCCGTATCCTTGGCCGTGGCCTTGAAACTTTGTTAGAGCTCTCCCCAATCACTAACAAGAGGGTGGAGGAAATATGCTCAATTGGCATTCTACATTTTGCTCCCTACGAGTCCTTTTCTAAAATGTTACAACTTTTATGGCATTTATTGAGCATGAGAACAGTGAAGGCGATGGAATCGATGGAGAGGGGTATCCTATATTTAATAAATATTATGGAGTATTATGATTAAATGAGAAATTAAATGTTTTGTTATTATGTTTTGTTAAAATATATATTTTTAGTATAAAACTTAATCATATAATTATTGCTGATTCTTTTATTTCAAACTAACAAAATAAAAAAAAATATTTTTTTAGAAATGTGCATCCCTTAAAAGACATTAGCAGATTCCTGCCACTGCTTTTTGCTCCACAAACTATCCCGGAACAGCTTATCGTAATGGATGAGCTGCAGTTTTCTGAGAAAAAAGGGGAGCTAAAAAGCTATAGAATCAAACACTTTTCAAGGTTAAAATTGTAGTCAGCGGGAGCTACAATGGAAGTGATTTAAATTGAAGGTCAAGTCGTGAGAAGTCCTTAGGGTTGGTCAAGTTTAAGGTTGCTTGGGGGAATATTCCTGACTTAAGTTGGTTAAGGTAACATTTTAAGGATGTGTGTTAAAGGTTTGTGAGTTGAAGGTTTCTTGTTTGATTTAGTTGAAGGTTTAAGAGTATATTGATATGAATATTTACTTTACAATTTAGTTTACGAATACGTTTCTTGGGCAAACTCAGTGGATTACTTTTGTAATACCCTTTCAAATATATTTTCCATGTAAACGAAGGGAATACCTGGAAAACAATTGTTGATTCATCGGCATAGAACCAGAAAATAATCCAAAACCCAGTTCGAATTTCGAAAAAGAATAACTTGAACCAGATTTCCCCTCTTACCAGACCAAGTAAGTAAAAGTCAACCCCTGGAGTACAATTTCGAAAGCGAACCACCCCTCGAAAAAGTAAGCTTACGTTAAATTCGACGTAAGACCACTACGTAAAACATTTTCCCCATTTTCTCTCACATTTTCCGGGTCTCTCTCTGGCTCTCTCTTTTGGGAGCATAGCTTCCCCCTCGAGAATACGGAGCAAAGGTAACAAAGGCAGCCGTGTTCTTTGGGGTGGCACTCCCGGTGGTTGTGGCGGTGGTGGCGTTTCGGCGGTGGTGTGAGGCCTGTGGTTGGTGGTTCAATTGGTTGGTTGTTGGCATAAACAAAGCACACACACAACGCGCACTCCGCGGGGTGGTGGAACACCGAACGAGAGAGAGGTCGCGCTTCCTACAGGAACAGAGAGCTGGCAGCTATTTTATAAATGTGACTGCGGCAAGGATATTTGCAGTCAGTCCATGCTGAAGCCTCAACCAGAGAACATTGAATAATAAGCGGAAGCGAAAAACGCACAACCAGAAAAAGTTCGTCCCCAAAAAGCGACAAGTTTTCCTCGTACGTTTTCCCGCCAAATGAGTCACAGAAAATTCATAAAGTGTTTGAACAGAGAAATAAAGACTTGAAGGAAATCTAAGTGCAAATAGTGATTCCAAGCAAAGAACAATTTTTATTTAAAAAAATAAAAACAAAACATTAAAAAATAAATATACAAAATTTAAACATTCAAACTCAAATTTTGTATAAAAACATCAACAATGGCCATTGCCTATTACATACCCGATCAGGCCCAGTTGTTGGCCAGAAGCAATCAGCAAAGTGCCCAGAATCAAAGGACAACAGCAACACCTGCCGCAGCGCCACAGCAACCTCAACAGGCGCAACAGCAGCAACACCAACAACACCGGCAGCAACAGCCACAACGTCCTCACTTTCGTGCCAACATTTCGGTGCCTTTGGGAAGACAGCAGGGGGCCATGACGATGTCGGAGTTCGGCTGCTGGGACCTTCTGGCCCAGATCTTCTGCTACGCCCTGAGAATCTACAGCTACAATTCCAGCCAGCGACGGCCGACGGTCATACAAATATCCTTCGAAATCAGCAGTGGGAGCCAGAGTCAGGACGATGAGGATGTTACCGATGCCCCCTCGAAAGGAAACTAAATTTGCGTTCCATTTCACTTTTTGGGAGGAATGAAAAGTCGAGAAATTTTCATGGAAAGGCAGGCTCAATCAAAGCGCATTGTGATTTCTTTTTTGGGTATGGACATGAACAGAAAGGGTTTTTGTAAAAAAAATGGATATTTCCAAACAAGAAAATAAGAAAAATATTTTTAAAACTATTTTTGAGAGATAAAGAGGAAAATTCAAAATTTGTCATCGACTTGCTGAAAGTGATATTGATTGTTGGTTACTTTTTTGGGTGTCAAATTTTCCGTTTTCAGTTCAGCGGAGAAAATGTTTAATTTTGCAAGCAAAGGTTTCCCGGTTGGTTCAGCATTATTTTCGAGATCCGAGCAAGAGACGATTCAGTAAATATTTATAATTATCATAAACCTAATCAGTGTCTATACATATGAGTAAAACCACAAATATCGTATTCAAGTAAAAACTAATTGTCAAATTTTAGCATTTCACCTATTAACATAAATGGTAAATAAAACGTAAACTTACAAATACAGAACTTCAGTACAGAACCAAGAAATGCAGCCAGAATAAGCCAGAACAACAAATGACAACAACTCAATTGTACAAAATAGATTTTAAGCAAACAACAATTTTATATGTTTACAAAAAAAAATAAAATACATATACAAAATGTCAATAATCTAGCTACAGAAAATAAAATACAAAAGAACCGCCGAACCACTAAAAAATCCAGAATTAAGCAACAAAAAAAAAACTTTACGCAGTTTTGATACAAATAACGAATAAACAAAATTTCGAAATATATTTTAACATTATTAATGATTTTAGCAAAATTACAAAATTATTATTTCCTCTTTGGCATTGCAAATTAAACTAAACATAAATTAATCAAATGTAAAATTTAAACATTTGTAAGCAATTGAATCTTTTTTATATAAGGAAAATAAGAAAAAAATAAATACAATTTTATAAAAAAAGCAACTTTGTCTTGATATTTTATTAAATTTTCAGATGGGGAAGGGGCCTGGCAGTCTTGTCCGAAGCTTTGAAAGAAACTTACCCCTTTCTAGTTAAACCCTCTGCAATAGTTAACCCTTTGAGCAGTCAAATGGCAAAGGACACCTCGTTCCCTCACAAAAAAAACGACGAGGAGGAGTAAGCAAACATTTAGTGATCTTTATCGGAAAAACCAATATGTCACCTTGAAAAGGGAAAACACTTTCCATCTAAACGCGAGCGTTCTGGGAATTTTCCTGTTGTGTCATGCCAGGCACACTTTGGCCAGGAAGGGTTAAAAACCAAAGGTTACGCTTAACCGCAGATCTCAGTCTGTGGCTAGATTGTCCAAGTCATCGGGGTCGCAAATACCGGGGGTGTACCCCTTTAACGAAGCCTTTGACGAAAAAACTAAGAACCCATTTAACCCCGGGAGCGAAAAAAAGTGTAACATCTGTGGCAGCGAGCGATCAGGAGTGCCCGATAAGGTCGCCAGTCAAATAATAATTATGCAAACATTTCGGGTCGCTAATTTGCCGCCTATCTTAATTTAAATCGCTCAAAAGCGCACTGGAACCAGGGCTAAAAAAAAATTTGTTTAATTGTCGTGACATGACAATAAGCGTCCTGGAAATTAGGGTCCTTGGCTGTCCTTTTTTTCGCGTGTGGTTTTCGTGTGGCTTGATTTGTTGGCGTTGATAAGCGAGGGGAAAATTATAGGGTATGCAAATGCTCTTATATTGCCAGTCGCGTGTCCTGGATCGGGTAATTCGCTCGGCTTTGTCTTTAGAATTCCGGTTTCGCGCCTGCAATTATGCTCGAGAAGTAGACAGTTTATGATAACATATTTCTGGTTAATTTGGTTAAATTGGTAGCACACATGCTGACCTGATCGGAGATCGGAGATAGCCAGGTGGGAACTGCAAATGGGTGGAAATACTATCGAGTCACAGGTTGTTATGGGCCAAAGAATAATGGGTTTATTAATTACTGGATGTTTGATTTGAATCCACCAAGCTAAGCAACCAAATGTTGACGTCAACAAATCATATCGAATTTTCAAATAAAATTTTAGGTAAGAGCCAGACGCCTTGTGTGTCACTTGGCTCAAGGATTTCGATTTGAGAACCATTATGACCTCTTCGGATAACAACACCGAGGATAATGCCGGTTACTTGAGTGACGACCCTGAGGACGAGGAGAACAGGAGGATTCTGAATTCGATGGAGAGCATGGGCGATATCCACCAAACCTACAAGTCCAAGAGTGCCCAACAATTGCGTACCCACCCAGTGGCTGTCGAAAGTTGTGACACCCATCAACAAAAGGCCAAATCGATTTTATCAGCCACTTGTTCAAGTTCACGATCGGAGGAAAAAAAGTGTGACACCAATTTAGAAAGCGATTTAAGTTCCTTCCTCAAACATACGAGTCTGCATTAGTGAGTTTGAATCCAGAGTGTTGGTTGTTAGATACTTTCCTTATATCTGTGCCCCACAGCTCACATATTCGCATTTCATCGGGTCAAGAAGGGCAAGAGACCAGCCAGGCCATGAATTATGGAAATTACAGCTTCAGTGAGTGGGAGTGGTTAAATAAATATTATTTGTACTTCTGTTATCCTATTTCTCCTCAGATGCAGCTAGTGAGCCTTGCTGTAGCTGGCAATCAGCTGTGACTCAACAACAGGCTCCCACTTTAAATGAGACTGTTTCTTCTGCCGACGAAGTCATTCAAAATGGAGGATACTACACAAACTATGGGCCATCGCTGCCGGAATGTAGTTCGGCATCTAATGAGACGATCGTGAATCAGCCCACTATGTGTGCGGCGCCCACCGCTCCAAGTATGGAGACTCCGAGTTGCTCTCTGGAATCAGGATGCTGCTGCAGTTCAATGAGGCCAACTGAGCAGCCACCGGCCGAGTACTCCGGCCAACAGCAAAACGTCTACCAAGGTCACCAGTCCACAAGTGTGGACCCCTCAACAGGAATGGCCTACTACGTTTATCCTGGAAATGGCATGTACCCCGCAACAGCCATGGGAATGAATCAGTCCCAAAATCAATATACTAATCAGCACGGCGGTCAATATACTGGAGGAGGTGTCAGTAATGCTATGACGGCTGGTCCTTCTACCACTCAGGGTTCCAATGCTGGCTATGATATGGATGCTTTTATGCGAAAATACCAGCAAAGTGTTCAACAATGTTATGCCACGGCCCAGCAAGGTAAACAAAATAACTGGCTACTTCGCAAATATTTTTTTAAAATTAATTTTGAAAACAGGACTTCAGCAGACCTTTGCACAAGTTAATTCTCAATATCAGCCTTATTTGAATAGTTATGGCCAGGGTGCTCAACCATATTACGTAAATCCCATTCAAGGTAATATTAAATTTATTTTTTTAATTATTAAAATCATCTTTTTTTCCCAAAACCACTAAAGCTCCACCACCAGCTTATATGCAGGGATCTGCTAATCAAGGTAGGGTATCCGTTTTATCAAAATTTTATAATTCCAATTTGTTTTTTTTCAGCATCTCAACAATTTTATGGAAACACCAGCCAAGGTTTTCTAATATTTTTATTTTTTCCTAATAGTCTATTAACTAAAGATATTTTTCAGAAGCTCAACAACCTTTTAGCTTTCAGGGAATGCCGCAAGCATTTAGTGTTCCTCTTGGTGATCAAGCGTATTTTTCTCCCATGGGTGCTCAACAGTTTTATTCCAGCTCTAGTATAAGTATTTTAAAAAATCTATCTTAGAATATTTGTAATTTTTTTGTATTTGCTTTGTTTTTAGGTGCTCAGTCATACTATCCACCAACGATGTCGATGCCTGCTTCAAGTTACTTTGGGGCCGGTGGCGGCTTCGGGAGTGACAGACTTCAGACCCAAACAGTATACTCATCGGATTACAAGCCCTACTGCACTGATGGCAACCATTTCAACCACTTTCCCAATGGCAAGGACATCGGCTTGTCCCCCGAATCCTGTCCCGGCTATAGTCCAGTGGGAACCGCTGGACTGGCCGAGATGAGCGCCGGAGGTCAGGTCTATGGCATGGGAGGTGGCTACGAAATGGATGCGGGTTCCTATCCGTTGAGTCACATGGGGTAACAACTTCTATCTTTCTTAAAGTATACAAACTAGAATAAATTTCCTATTTCTTTTCTAGTTATTCAGGTTCTTATAATTTCGATATGCCACCTTTATCGGCTGGCTATACTCAAGCTCCAGGAGTGGCCATGGTCAGTCCTAATGTTTCTAATAACACTCCAAGCGGGAATCCTAGTAAGTAATTGTGGATAAAATTGAATAATATATTTAATTCAATTTATTATTCTTTAATTAAAGCACAAAGCTAAAAATGCAAGCATAGAAGACACAAGATTGGAGAAAACATCGCTTAAGTTTTGGAAATATTGTAAAATTAATAAAAAATAGTGTAGTTTAAAATTATTGGCTCATGCTTTGTTAATGCTAATGTAATTCCTTTACTTAGAAATAGCCATTCAGCGGCACTAAGCTCTCTTTGCAATAACAATAGACTCTGACCAGAGTGACTCAGACCGAGTTCCACCCACCCAGAACCTGAACTTCGCATGGCATGCACTTTAAGTCAAAGCTAATTACAGTGAGCCAGTCTATTGATTTTAGCCGTAAAGTACACTAACCCGAGAAGGAACCCTCGCATAGAATAAACAAATGGGAGACATCAGTGACCCACTTTTCTGGGCAAAACTACAGTTGAAAAGGCTGAAAAAGTGGCACGGGGGGAAAAGTGGCAAAAGTGGAAAAGGGCCAGGCAAACAAACGCCCCCAAATGCGAAAAGTCTGAAAGTGGAGCGAAAGTGAAACGCAATATGACCACAAACGAAGATGGCCAAGATGGTAGGGGATGGCTAGAACATATCCACTCGGCTTGGCCAGGAAAAAGAGTCAAATCAAATATCAAAGTGCCGACAAAGAAAGCCCGACAGACCAGTTAATTGTTTGATGTTAAAGACCAAGTTGAAGAGAACTTGAGCGAAGTTAAGTAAAGCCTTCTTGGGATTCTTTTGGATTGACATTTACTGACTGCATGTTCATTAATCTCATGATTCATTGCCCGGACTCCGATCTCCGAACTCCGTACTTCCAATTGAAAACGCTAAACTCAAAAAACGTGTGTCAACACCCACAAAACCACAGGAGGTTGTCTTGGGTTCACAAACAAAACGCCAAAGAATTTCCCGATTTCCAATGATTTATTTTTACGAGGCAACACCTTAAATTTGTAGAAAAACGAAGTGCCTTCTATATGTAACTCCTTCAGTCTCCGAATATGATTAATTGACCGAAATGGAATTTGTTTCTGACCAGCGATTTGAACACAATTGCGCTTCATTATCGGTATTTTGGCCAGTGACCATCAGCGGCAGTCAATTTCAGGTCGACAGTCTGGTTTCTGTTTTCCGATTCCACTTACCCACAGCTACATTGAAAGGAATACCTAAGGCTTGTTGCGGAGCTACTAAATACATTTCACTTCTATCTATTTAAAAATTTGGTCTACACTTTTTCCACTATTTTTCCAAGTGTCCATTTCCCGGGTGTTGTTGTCAATGTCCTGCTGAGCTATTATTTGTCTTGTGTGCGAGACTCTGGCTTGGTTGAAATTGCTTTACGCCACTTTTGGGTCATTAACAAAATTGAAAATAGAGACGGACATAAGGAGAGTGTTTGCGTGGGGTGAGGATGTCGAGGAACTTGGAAAACGTAGACCACCGGGCTCCCATTAAATCAGTGCCACCTTTTTATGGTAGTTGGCCAATCATTAGACACCAACCGCGCCACAACAGTTGGCCGTCCGATGGAGGTTTCCAAAACCCCCTGCTTGTCTTTGAGCATATGGTGGCTAGGGACTTCTATTTATCACTTAAGGTGTTGGAAATCTAAATGGCAAATAAGTATATAATTAGTTTTTTAAAAACAAAACAAAAAAGTAGGTAATCAAGAATGTCCTAAAATATAACCCTTTTCCAAGCCAACATCTCAATCGAAACAAGATTATTAGAGAGTCTTATCCCATCCACGAGTGTGGCTCACTTCCTACTCGGGGATAAAGCTATATAATTTAATCAAGGGCACGATTCCAAGTAGGTAGGCCCTCAGACAAGACAATAAAAAGGAGCGGAAGGCGAAAAGGGATCACCGTGGCCGCGATTTCCTTTCACATTGAAGAAAGGACACGAAATCAAAGCGTAACAAATTTGCCGGTCAGGACTTTCACTCCGAAAAGAAAGGGCCACGGACTGGAAGGCACGCACGTGACTTCAGAGGCCACGTCCTTTTGTTTGGATTGAAAGCCGATTATGTCCAGGATAGAAGCCAGGCAGAGGCATTTTCACTTCATTATTATGAGTTATGATGTGCGGACTGCCGGCTGGTCAAGCTGGTCCTCAGACAATTATGTCACCCCGGGCGAAAGTTATTAGTTATCCTCCATGCAAATTGATTTGTTGTCTCTCCATCGATACCGCCTGACATCTGAAGGGTGTAACTAATTGGGATCGGCGAACAGGACACGCGTCGCCATCGGATCAAAGGCAGGGGATGAAGGGAGGCTGTGGAGATCGGTCCCATGCAAATCCTACTATTCAATAGATGTGCTTGGACATAGGTCAATCGTTTCCACTTAGTCAAATTTCAATGCCTGTCGATGGCTGCTTAGCCTGGGAACATTTATCCCGAATCGGTATTCGATTTTTTCTGCCACTCACTGGGAAATTGGAAAAGGAAAGTATGGTAATTGCAACTGTCTAGTCTATGAATATTCTATGTAGTATTCAGAATAATTCATTTACAAATATTGGTTTATTTTAACTCATTTATTCTTTCTCTAATAAAATAATTCTTCTCTCACGGCTGTCAGTTTTCATAAAATTTTTAAAGATATTTCCACTACATAAATTCTTAAATCTTTTAAACGGATATAGTTACATTTGAACCCCCTTCGCTAAATGGCAATGTCTGGGCGTTACAAATGACGACAAATTACACACACCAACTGCTGGGCCTGTGTCTTCGGTCGGGTATTTACAAGAAATTTGCAAACAATATTGATTTCGAAGCGATCAAAATAAAAATTAATCAATGCACTTAAAAATTTCAAAAGACGCACATGGGTAAGCGAGTCCAATGGCGCGGAAAAGGGAAAGGGATCGGAGGGAAACCCTTTTTTTATGAGGCCAACCCTCTCGGGTGACTTTAAAGTGCTCGAAAGGAACTTAACTAATTTATAACTTATGACTGCACGGGTACGGACAATTTTCCATGCCACTACAAAGCGGAGCAAAAAGCCAAAATTTGACATGAGTAGCGGTCGCATAACCCCTCTTCAAAACAGGGGGAAAAAAACTTAAAAGTAAACCCTCAGTCGGGACATGTGAGTGTGCACATGTCAGCAAGCGAATTAATCGAAGAGAAATGATTTATTTAGCGCTCGGACAGCGGCAAAGGGTTAATATTCAATGCAACCCCTCCAGCCAATTCCAATTCGCACCCAAATCAAGTTTAAACTGTTTTCCAAACTGCACCGGGGAGTGGTTTCGGCGCCTCTTGTTGCTTCATTGATGGGCATTTATTGGTTTCTAGGGGTTGTAATTCCTGCATTTCCTCTAAAATTTACCTTTTTTTTTGAGCCCACTGCACTTTTTTATCCGCAAAATTCACACTGCAATTTTTATTGTATTTCTGGGAGGGATTCTTACTTTTTAATGTTTTGAGTTGCTTCCTTCAAAATATTTATTACCTTGTGATTTGTATGGGAATCCTCGGTGTTTTGATTGATTTCGGCGGAGTGGATGTTATGACGCACTCAATTTGCCATAAATTTGCTTCAATTAATAAAAAAAAAAGAAAAAAATATAAAATTAAAGGTTTTTTATGAGTGTGGGAAAGTTTTTTTCAAGGATATGAAGGGATACTGCAGAACATAGGGATGGCTTGCCACAATAAAATAGTATGTATTCTTAAGATAGAAGTAAAAATAGGTATAGGACTCTCTTTCCCTGAGTAATCAAAAATTTGTTGTAAATTTTAGAAGTTGGAGTGGAAAAAAAGATGTCGTCCCCAAAATTAGACAACAAGGTGCTGCAGACCATGAGGGACATGGCCCAGAAGCTGCGGATCCACTCGATCACCTCCACCCAGGCAGCCAACTCGGGCCACCCCACCTCGTGCGCCTCGCTGGCGGAGATCATGGTGGTGCTGTTCTTCCACCAGATGAAACTGACCCTAAGGCATCCCCGAGATCCGTCCAGCGATCGTCTGGTGCTCTCCAAGGGCCACGCTGCTCCCATTTTGTACGCTGCCTGGGCGGAGGCCGGCCTGTTTCCGGTGGAGGAGCTGCGCAACCTCCGGAAGGTGGACAGCGACCTGGAGGGTCATCCTACGCCGCGGTTGAACTTTATCGACGTGAGCACGGGTTCCCTGGGACAGGGTCTCGCAGTGGCAGCTGGAATGGCATACGTTGGCAAATATCTGGACAAGGCCGATTACCGGACCTATGTGATCGTTGGCGATGGCGAAATGTCCGAGGGCAGTGTTTGGGAGTCTTTGCACTTTGCCGCCCACTATTGTCTAGACAACCTCTGTGTGATTTTCGATGTGAACAAGCTGGGAGTGTTGGATGTATTCGCGGAAATGGAGAACCTACGGGAGAGGCTGGAGGCCTTTGGGTTTCATGCTTTGGTTCTGAATGGCCACGACTTTGACGAGCTAATCAAGGGATTTCACAATGCGGCCAACACCAAGGATAGGCCCACGGCTTTGCTGGCCAGGACCATTAAGGGCAAGGACTTCCTGGGAATCGAGGGCTGCGACGAGATGCACGGACAGATCCTGGGATCAAAGGCCGTGGCAGTGATCAAGCGCCTCCAGGTAATATTTAAAATATAACATCAATGCCAACCACTACATCCTTTTCTATTTCCCCATAGGCTATGATCTCCAATCCGAATGCTCGTTTAATTCCCAAGAAGGTTGACAAATGTGGCCGCGCCCCAGAGGTCGAAATTACAAACATAATGCTATGTGCTCCGCCCGACTATCGCCTAGGAGATTCGATCTCCACTCGCCAGGCCTATGGCTCCGCTCTGGCCAAGATTGCAGCCAACAATTCCCGGGTGATTGCCCTCGATGGCGATACAAAAAACGCCACATATGCGGATAAGTTGAGGAACGCCTTTCCCGAGCGGTTCATCGAGTGCTTCATAGCCCAGCAAAACTTGGTGGGCGTGGCATTGGGAGCCACGTGTCGGCGCCGCACCGTAGCTTTTGTTTCCACCTATGCCGCCTTCTTCACCCGGGCCTTCGATCAGATCCGCATGGGCGCCATATCCCACACGAACGTGAACTTTGCCGGCTCGCATTGCGGCTGCAGCATCGGAGAGGATGGACCTTCGCAAATGGGCCTGGAGGACATGGCCATGTTCCGCAGCATTCCCGGAAGCACAGTTTTTTATCCCACAGATGCTGTGAGCACGGAAAGGGCTGTGGAGTTGGCGGCCAACACCCAGGGCGTCTGCTTCATACGCATCACTTATCCGTGCACCACTGTGATCTACAACAACGACGAAAAATTCGCCGTAGGATTGGCCAAAATTATCCGACAGAAGCCCTCGGACGAGTTGCTGCTCATTGGGGCAGGGGTCACGTTGTACGAGTGCTTGGAGGCTGCCGAGCAATTGGAGGAGGAATGCGTCACCGCCCGGGTGCTGGATCCCTTCACGGTGAAGCCACTCGATGTTAGGCTGATCATCAAACACGGCAAAATGTGCGGTGGGAGGATCTTGGTGGTGGAGGATCACTACCAGCAGGGCGGACTTGGGGAGGCGGTGCTCAGCGCCGTGGCTGACTACCGAAATTTTGTTGTTAAACATCTATATGTACCCACTGTGCCCAGATCCGGGCCTCCAGCCATACTGCTCGACATGTTCGGCATCTCCTCCCGTAACATCGTGAAAGCCAGCATGGCTCTCCTGAAAAAGTGAAAGCCTGCTCCTTGGGGTCGATTTTGTAGTTTTTTATAATTATGCCAAAATTTTAAGTATACTAATTTTATTAATAGAGTTTTAAAGTATCTATTTTAAAAGTAACCTATGACTAATCAAGAAAAGCTTGTTCCCCAAACGAATGCTTTAAATTCAAAGTTTCGATGTCCTGGAAATTACATATGTATTTTCCTATTTAATAATCCCAATTTATAAAAGATAAGTTTTTATTAATTTTGAGTATTATATTAACACATTTTTTATAATTCTTTATTTTATAATTTTTTTTAAGGCTAACAACTTAACCCTTTTTAGAGCGTCCTGGCATGGTTGACCCTCGATTTACAGCCTGATTTCTGTTGTTCTACCTGAACTAATAAGCGTGCAACGTTAAACTCGCTTCAAGCCACCGAAACTCGAGGAGAAATTGCATTTGGTGAAACTCAATTGGGTGGAACTAATTTTAGGACTTTACAGGCCTAAAAGGATCATTGTCGTTGCGTTGGCGGTGGTTTCGATTTCGATTTCGTTCACGATTTTGATTTTGACATATTTATTTGGAGCGACAATAGAGTGACCCTTTTGCAGAGGCGCAACCAATTGTAGTTTCCCCATCTCCTGGTAGGTGATAAATTTTTGTTTGCGGCATGAAGGACTTCCGTTTATGGGGTTTTCAATTTCTGGCTACCGCTTGGAGAGGGTTTAGATTGATTTTCATGATAGAACTCTCTTCATGATACATTTTTCTTTCAAAATAGAGGTATTTCAAAGTCGAGACAATCCCCTTGATGGTCACTTGTTATCCATCGCCTGGCCAAGGGTCACTTTAAATGATCCCTAATGACATCCGTTGGTCAGACAATTCATCTAACGTGGCATTCATCCATTTATTCATCTGCCTCCGTAACAAAAGACATGGGTCCATTTATTGTTTTTTCCTTCCTAATCAGTACATTATATTGTTTGCTTGGTTAGTGCCAAGAGGGCCGAACAGGATGTGCGTGTGTGTGGTTAAGGGTTGGCCAAGTGGACAAAGTATCCCTTCCGATTCGATCAAAATTTACGATAAATGCTTTTAAAATTCTATGCACCTCAACTGCACAATGAATGGAACAGATAGCAGTCAAGTTTTTCATTTTCTGTTAAGTGAGCATGCCTAACTAGATTTGTTAAAGATCATAAATTCCACATGAAAATAGATTAGATGACATCATATGTGGAGTTCCTTTTGTTCCTTCCACACATGTGAAGGAGTTGGATATGTGTCTCGTATTTTTGGGGGTTAGATTTATGAAGGGAAAGCCTGCACCTGCTGGAAAGTCCTTGCTCTCCTACACATATATCATACATTTAATGAGGAAAATCTGTGCCGCAAAATTTGTAAGCAATTATTTGCGGCACAAAGAACACTCCAAAAACAATCATCAATCTCTGTCTGCGACTGTTAAAAGCACATGCATTTAAATTAGACATTTAAGCCAGTATACTTCGCACCAAAAAAAACCAAGATACACCCACCAAAAAGTATAGAGGAAAAATAAAGCTAAGGGAATGTTTAAACTAAAGGTACCCTCTAAAATATAAAAAAAAACGGGGAAATTAATAACTTCTCTATGTTTAAAAAAGTATCTAAATACTATTTAAAAAAAAAAACAAGAAAGCAAAGCTAACTTCGGGCGGAGCCGAAGTTGATATACCCTTGCAGCTAAACCGGATATATATCGCAAACATCGGATATAGTTGGCCGATCCTTATGATTACATCATAATAAAACCAATTAATTACAATAAAAAATCTAAAAAAAAGTCCCAAGCTTCTATCGTCAAAAACACGAAAGTTGGGTCATTTTCGATCGTTCAGTTATATGGCAGCTATAGGATATAGTTGACCGATCCTTATAAAATTTGGCACGTCGTATTATTTTGCCAAAAATAGCTTTTGTGTCAAATTTGAACTCTCTAACTCTAAAAACACCAAAGTTATACCATTTCCGATCAATCAGTTATATGGCAGCTATAGGATATAGTCGGCCGATCCGGGCCGTTCCGACTTATATACTGCGTGCAAAGGATAGAAGGGTGTGTGCAAAGTTTCAAGACGATAGCTTTAAAACTGAGAGACTAGTTCGCTAAGAAACAGACAGACAGACGGACAGACGGACATGCTCATATCAACTCAGGAGGTGATCCTGATCAAGAATATATATACTTTATAGGGTCGGAGATGTCTCCTTCACTGCGTTGCACACTTTTGACCAAAATTATAATACCCTCTGCAAGGGTATAAAAAGAGACGATGTTGGTAAATTGTTAGTTACTCACACAACTGAACATGTCGGCAGCTAGACTCTTTTTGCACCTTAAAATATAAGCAAATACACTAAATAACAAGAAAGCAAAGCTTACTTCGGGCGGAGCCGAAGTTGATATACCCTTGCAGCTAAACCGGATATATATCGCAAACATCGGATATAGTTGGCCGATCCTTATGATTACATCATAATAAAACCAATTAATTACAATAAAAAATCTAAAAAAAAGTCCCAAGCTTCTATCTTCAAAAATATGAAAGTTCATATTTCTACCAAAAACCATTTCCGATCGTACAGTTATATGTCAGCTATAAGATATAGTCAACCGATCGTTATGAAATTTGGTAGATCGGATTAACTGACCAAAAATAGAATGTGTACCAAGTTCCAGTTTTCTATCTTCAAAAACACGAAAGTTGGGTCATTTCCGATCGTTCAGTTATATGGCAGCTATAGGATATAGTCGGCCGATCCTAATGAAATTTTGTAGGTCGGATTAACTGACCAAAAATATAATCTGTACCAAGTTCCAGCTTTCTATCTTTAAAAACACGAAAGTTGGGTCATTTCCGATCGTTCAGTTATATGGCAGCTATAGGATATAGTCAGCCGATCCTTATGAAATTTGGCATGTCGTAATGGTTTGCCAAAAATAGCTCTCATGTCAAATTTGAACTCTCTAACTCTAAAAACACCAAAGTTATACCATTTCCGATCAATCAGTTATATTGCAGCTATAGGATATAGTCGGCCGATCCGGGCCGTTCCGACTTATATACTGCGTGCAAAGGATAGAAGGGTGTGTGCAAAGTTTCAAGACGATAGCTTTAAAACTGAGAGACTAGTTCGCGTAGAAACAGACAGACAGACGGACAGACAGACGGACAGACGGACAGACGGACAGACGGACAGACGGACAGACGGACAGACGGACATGCTCATATCAACTCAGGAGGTGATCCTGATCAAGAATATATATACTTTATAGGGTCGGAGATGTCTCCTTCACTGCGTTGCACACTTTTGACCAAAATTATAATACCCTCTGCAAGGGTATAAAAACTACTTTAAAACATTAAAAATAAAACCAGAATACCTCAAAACCATATGAAATCAATGGGTACACAAGAGAAGTGTCAAAAGCAAAAGCTGAACAGTTGCTTCGTCCCGGAAATGCTTAATAGGATTTTTACAATTTTTACTATTTTCCTGTGGCAGCTACTGGTTACCAGTCGATTCGCCCTTTCCTATCACTCTCCCATGCTTTCTCCTCTGTACATTTTTTTGTAATTCACCAAATATTTTGCCTTTCATAGAAAAAGGGGTTAGAAAAATACCAGCAGACCACACCCCGGTGTCGCGATGGAAATTCTTTTACACTTTTGTTTTCCCTTTTCCTTGGCTTTTGTTACACACAGGATATGGTTATTCTTGTTCCTGTTGTTAGGGTTTTATGCACCGCATAACATTAAAATTCAGATTTTGATTGATCATCCTGGTTGAGGCGAGTTAAGGAGTGTGAGTCCCTGGTGAAGGATATATTGGGTATGAAGCTGTGGTAGGAGTTGTGGGCAAACTTTAAAGGCTTGATTGCAAACGATATGTTTTTAAAATTGTTCTTAAATTGTTTTACAATGTTGTAAATGGTCTAACAAGTTAAAAGCTTAAATATGCATTTTAGCGAGTTTTATAGGAAGTATTTCCTTTAACTTTGAAAAGATTAAAACAAATCTGAAGTGCCTTTGCATTAATAGTTGATGTCTTAAAAATTAAATATTCTATATGCAAATTGTAGTTGCTTTAAGGATGTACTGTTAAACCGTCACGCTAACTAAACTTTCCCAGGAAAATTACAAACATTCCTCCACATCCTGTCTCTCCTGCAAAATTTTGCCATCCATCCAACCCGATCCGAAATGCAGTTAAATATTCATGAAAGGGAACGTTATATGTTGCCGGCTGAAAAAATTCGATTAACAACAAATGCATATTGATGGAATAATTGAGCAATTCTAATGAACCACAATAGCAGCAGAGACTTCTAAAAAAAAGCAAAACAAATTGCAATTGAAGTTTTTCCAAGGAACCACAATATTTGCATTTGATTGACAACAAAGTTAATTGAGTGTGAGCCAATCATTTGCATAGAGCTGGGCAAAAATAAACATTTATTATATTTAAGTATTATTTTTTTTCTTGTATCGTTACTTTGGGTAACATTACCCTTTGGGTGGTTTTCCAGGGGGGTACAATCATTAATTCCCCTGTCAGGGCTGAGGTGAGGTGACTGATGATGGGGTGTTGAAGGTGAGAGATCTCCCAGGCCCAAATGTCATTTCAATGAATTTATAATTGGGAATTATGTGAATTTTTTCTCTACGACGTGATTTGACTTTTTTTCGCCGTTTGCTAGTGAAATTTACATATTTTTTCGCTCTCTTTGGCAGATCCTTTGTGTGTGTATGTGATTTAATTAATGATTTTATGCAAAGTTCGTCTCGGAGTCTTTAGTATTTTGCATACATGTGTTGGCAGCTCCCAGCCGATCATTAATCAGGTCGTCTAAGTAGCTGCTTGAACTCATTAACCCTTTTGTTCACTCCGTCAGCCCAGCGAATTGGCAACAAAAGTTGTGTCTTATATAAATATTTGTATTGCCGCCAACCATGAGAACCGAATTTTCCTGCAACGCAATAAGAGGATACAAAAAAAGAATCCAAAAAATCAGATACATATCCTTATTAATGATCTTGTTGATGTCACAAAAGCAGAAGCCTTTTTTCCGCACTTTTAATTAGTGGAAACCTGACTGGGGAAACTACCCCGAAATCTTGAGCCAAAGTTTTCCCCATCCTCCAGTTTTTACAGAAATCTCTTCTAACCATATATCAAATATTTCCTATCAAGATGCCCATTAAGTCAATAAGTGGGCTCTAATATTATGCCATATTTCGGCAATTGCTAAAAAGAAAGGAACTCTAAACGAAAACAAAACTGTGCCAAAAGTGCTGTTTAGGCAGACATGGAAAAAAATGAAAAGGTCCTTTGACAAACACGAATAAAACATTTGAGGTACATTATATCAGGCCTAAGAATTATTGCCACAGATTGTTTTCCTCAGATAAATCCTGAGTTATGGGGGCAAACACAGCGGGTAATAAAAAACACCATAGATTGAAGGGAATATTACAGAAATAACTAGTTATGGGGGGTTGCACATTGCGAAATGTTTCCTTTTTTTAGGAAAGTTGGAAAGTCACGTAAAGAATTTTAGATATTTGGAAACATTTAGATTTGGTTTATAGGTTTATGATATATTTTTATTATTCTGAACATCATGCCAATGTGTATATTTTCTTGGTAAATTAAACATCATTCTTCTTTTAAAAACAAATATAACTAAAACAAAGAAATATACATGTTTCAGTAAAAAATGGAAAACAATGAAAAGGCATAATTTTCGGGGAATTATGCGGGTAGATAAACAGTTAACTTAGGCTTAACCCCATCAAACCGCAAATTGAACCCAGGGCGTAGAGTCACGCGAAAAAAAAACCAATTTGGGGATAAATCATATAATTAATTGTTTCGTAATTCGGTTGTGTGTCCAAACATCATTAATATCTATAAGATTTGACGAGGCCCAGAGCTACCAGAGAGATCTTGTTGGCATTAACCCACCACTTTGACTTTTGGGACCCGCATTTTGGCCTCCGGGGCTTGGGTTTGGCCGACAATTTCAATTAAATGTGCGGATTAACACAGAGTAGCCGAGTTCACGGCAACTTTCGCACTTTGTCGTCTCCTCGACAAATTGCTATAAAAATATATTACCATAATGCCATACACATGAATCATTAATAAAAATCATAATAGAGGCGTGGCGAATGACGTCACGTTTTTGCGATTAGCTTCCCCAAAAGGATTGTTGTGGGTTGCTGGGCAGAAAGTGTTTGTAATTAGTTTTTTCCTCATTTCTTTTCATCAAATGCATTTTGACGATCCGACAGTCGGATGTCTTATGCTTGACTGGGTTTCTGGCTTCAAGGAAGCCCGCAGGATGTGTGGATAATTTGATTAATTACTAACTTTCTAGCTGCTAAGTCTAATAATAAATGCATGCTTGACAAGAATTTGTCATAGAAAATATTGGAATAAAAATTCATTAGTTGGTAAAGGCTTTCGGATTTACAGACTTCCTATTTTCTCATAAAACCAATCCAGATTTTAAAAGGAAAAAACCCATATTTGCATATTCTTGCATCACGTAATTATGTCCTTTAAAAACTCATAATTTTTATGAATTTTTCAGCCTAAGAAAACAAGTTCTAAGCGAAGAAAACCTAAAAAAAATAAAGACAAATAAATAATTTTATGCAACAAGATCATAAAAATTTCCGCACCATATCTTATGCTACATGACCGTTGGTCATAAATATTCAAATTTCACACTCTCAGCCTCAGCATCCCAAGCATTGCATCAATCATCTCTATACAAAAAAAAGCATCCAGCGTAGAAGGCTCATTAGAAATCGTAAAAGGGAATTTTTGGTGTCAGTATCTTCGCATCCTGTCCAGCTGACCAGGATATATTTGCATATAAAAGGCATTTAAACGCAACAAATTGCATGTAAATGGAGTTTTTCCCCACGAACCGAACTCGCCACCACTAATTATGCTCATTCACAGTGCCCTGAGATAAATCTTTGGAAAAACTGTCCCATGTCGGTGATGGCGATGGTGGTGGGTCATCATCGCAGTCCTCATCCGGTTGCTGGACCAACTGTGTCCTGCCTATAAATTTTCAAATTATTTTCGGCCTGTTCCCAGGACAACAACGTGTTAATGCCGTCGCCGTCTAACCCTTTGGTTTTCGTCCTTGTCATCGCCTGACACTAATGTGCCGCATTACAAACTGTTGAGCAATTTAATTTAATGTACACTGGTCCTGTTCGCCGAGACTTCTTGTCCCGCCTAAGATTTATTCCAGAAAATTTACATGCCACATTTTTTAAGGGGTTAAGGATTTCGTTTTTCTCGTTTTTGCGCATTGCGTTGTTCCTTTTTTTTTGTGGTTTTCGTTGTTATTTTTGGTTCATTAATTGTAATTTTATGGCTGAGTTTTGATTTAATTAAGTTGCACTTTTTGAGAACAGGGGCTCTAAAGGGCCCTTTGGGCTAAATGAGTTGGAATAATGTCCTAGTCCGGGATACTTCAACAACATTATGAACAAAAAAGTGGTTTGGCATTAATGGGTTACGTATTGTGAGCTCTTACCCACCTGGCGTATACTTAATTTGTCAGAAACTACTTGCTTAAGCTTACTTAAAGCTAATTTTATAAATTCCCCAACTCAATCTAATAGAAACGGATTAAACAAATCTCGACTAATGCAATGTTGGGCCACAAAAAAAGTTCATTATACCCGACAGTCTAATCGCTGCGCTTAGATTACCACTGTCTCCGTCAATCACGTTTATGACTTCTAATGACAATCCACATTTTTGGTTTTTATCGTGCGTCTGTCATCAATAAATTAACTCGATACAATGCCAAAGCCAACACGCGATTGAACCGCCAAAGAAATGCCCGGGGAATCAGAAAAAGCTCAAATGAGCTGCGATTTTTTATTGTCCTCCATCGACAACGATGTCGTTTCATTCCATTTCACCTTTTGTGCACGTCACTGGCAAATCGAATGCCCCAGCAGACAAACTTAATTTCATTTTATTTATTTATTTAGCCATGACAGCCAGAACCGATTCGGTTCAATGTTTCGCATTTTACAACATTATTTAATATTGGCTGATCAGTGTCACTGACTAAGAAATGTATCCTCTCTGCAAGGTATGGTCCTTCTCTCCGTGACTTTTATGCGCAATTGCCAGCTAATGGCCTGAAGTTTTTGGCTTCTGGACCGTCATTCTCGTCCACATCATCATCGCTTTCCGATTCCGATGCCAGAGGGCAAGATGCATTTTTCATTGGCCTGTCAGCGCCACCACATCTATAGAGAGAGGTGGCAGCATCTTAGAAAAGTTCTTGGCCACGTTTGGTGAGTGGGTGGAATGGATGACTTCACCTGTCCCAGCTAGCTTGTCTGCGTTGATTGTATAACTGAAGGAATAAGGAAAGAAGGGATTCATAGTCTCCTCCTCATAGTCTGATTATCCGGCAGCTAATCCGAGACACCTTCTAAACGGAGCTTAGTTTATGCACCGACTGCGACTAACAAAAAAGACTTCATACTCTCCAAGTCTTCGTCATAAAACCTTAATACACGAAATTAAGCTGCCGTAGATTCGCTTTAATGCGCTTTAGCTTAATTGCCAGCCAGGAAAGTGGCGATGAAAATAAAATTACTTCAACTCTTGACTGCGACAGGTGGCATTAAATAAAAAACACCATAAAAGAGCGATGCCATGGAGTCCATCTGGTAGATTATTAAAATATATGTCCCACCAAGACAGCTCCTAATGCTTGAAATGTCCAAAATTATCCCTAGAAAAATGAAGATTTTAATACTCCGGCATGGAGAAAGTAGGAAAAGAAGGAAGCTCATAGTCTGGTCTTCTAATTAGGAACATCTCTCAAGTCTTCATTAATAATGCCACTATACGGAAGGGGATATGCGAGGCCAGGCATTAAATCAATTAATTTGAATAGTTGTGCCAACATTTAGAGCAATTTTTCAGTGACAAGAGGCGCGTGTCACTCTTGGCACCCTTGAAATATTTGGGGGGTTCGAAACTCGAACACTTTTGTCAAGATTTATGAACGGGACAGATTCGAGGGATATTGGGGTCTCCTGTGTGGGCACGCTTCGCCGCCTGCGTTCCATAATTAAGTGTCAGGCATGGTTTTGTGACTTTACAAATTCCAATCAGCAACCGGGAATCCCAATTGATTCCTTAGCCAGCCCATAATGTTTCGATCATGATCCACATGGGTGCCTAACTTCGGTCTATGGATCTTATGATTTATGATCAGGGGACCTACCAAATGTTTATTCTTGTGACTGGAGACGATGGCGGAAATCAGGAAACAAATTTTGAACAGGGATAGTGATTAGTTCTTTAAACATGTATCAAGTCTTAATAAACTTTTAGATAATATTATATTTCTATAATTTCTCACGATCCATCATCAGAGCTTGTCATTCCAGATCTTGATATTGCAATGAATAATTTGTTAATTAATCATGTAAAGTCCAGAAGATGCAACCAAAATTTGAATTTTCGACAAAACTTGTTTAAGTTTTCAATGCTTTTTGACAAAAGAAAAGAGGGATAAAGATGCTCAAAAAGATTCGGTAAGATTAATGAAGTTTTCTATATAAATCAGGAACAAAAGCAGCCAAAAATCAACATCAAAAGTTTCAGAAACATCACTCAGCCCGACAGTCAGTCAGTTGAGAAGATGCAGCATCCGTTGAAATTTACCTTGGTCATGTCACGGGGTGTGGACAATGGACAATGGGTGGCGTTAATAATTCATGTTTCAATTAATTGCCATTTTGTAGCCCTTCCCCTCGGTGGCCAGACAGTCAACACCTTGACCATTCTTGCACCTTTTGTGTCTTGTGTGAAGTGGCAAGACGAATTTCAAGTTTTTTGTTTGGTCTTTCAGGTATTAGGATGATTAATCCTTCGGTACAGGCTTGGTCGCTTTTTATGCGCAATTTGCTTTGATTAATTTGTATTTTCATGTGCGTGTGATGTGATCTTGTATTTCCTCAGCTTCTATTCATGGGCTTTACAAATGAGTGCACTTTTAGTTGAGGATCAAAGGGCTGAGCTAAGCGGAAGATGTGGTTTCTCATTGATTCTTGGAACTATGAAGAGAACACTTCCCCAAGATTATTTTCTAAATAGTTTATGTGATCTATAAACATTATGTCTTTGAATCTTGACCTTATGGAAACCATAAACTTGGCACCAAACGTTTTTTGGCATTGACTTTGACATTGGCATTCCTTGTCGAATCTGTTCAAGTGTCATTCCATAAAATCCCCCGAGTACATAAATTGCCATTAAAAGGCTTAAAGTGTTTGAAGCCCAGACAAGTCACCGAAAAGAATGAAATAAAATAAAAAGCCAATCAAAAAGACAACGGATTCACTTGAACTTGAGCTTCAGCGCCAGATGACAGTGGATTCTGTGGAGAAGAAGATTCTTGAGGAAATCGTGCGTGTAACTGCCTCGACGACGAAAACAGAACAATTTACATATTGACAAGGCTGTCAAAGCTTATTCGAGCAATCCATTTCATGGGGCAATGGGATTACTTTGTGCTTGCCAAGATGGCCACAAAAATGCTTTGATATAATGCAATTTTCCGACAGATATGAAGAGCTCCGTGACTGCTCCACGGCTCCGATTGCATTTGTCAGTTGTCAGACGATTGTGTAAGGTAATATCCACTAGACGCAGACTGGAGATGTCCTCGGAACCGGATTCGCTGCTCCTGTCACCACCTGATTGTGAGACGGAGTCAAATGAAATTTCTATCCAAAGTCACAGCCAAACACATGCAGTTTAACACTTGCCAGTCCCCAGCCCCAAGTCTCTAGTCTCAAGTCCCCAGTCCCGTGAGTTGAATTTCCCCCCTCTCAATGTGGCATGTTACTGAAACATGCAATCCCGTGCATCGAGGCCCCAATCTTTAACCCAATCCCCATCACACACACATCAAAGTAAAACTTTTCTATATAAAAACGCACCAGGGGGTCCCGTCCGATTCGGTTCTATGCTCTCCTATGTTGGAATAGCTGAATTGTTTGGGTAATACACTGATAGGGAAATGTAGACCCTATCTTTTAATAAAATTGTTTAAATTATTTTTTTTATTTTTCACAGTTGACTAAGCTTGAATTTTAATATAAATAATATAGAAATTAATGGTTAATGTTTCTGAAAACGTTAAAGAAATAAATTGTTAAATATTTTATATAGCTGCAGCCCAGGTATTCTCAGCTCTCTTACCAAATTATTTTGTTTTAGGCAAAAGGGAATTCCACTATCGGTGATATCCAAATCACCTAACTGGGTGCTTCCCTTCCTGTTTGCCGCACTCATGTCGTGTCATTTGGTGTGTCGCTTTCCTTCAATTGAATTCTTGTATTTTTGTTGGGCATTCAGCTACAAAGTGCTGACTTCTCCCCGACCCATTCTTCTGGCCCGATGGGATGTGCTCTTATTTTTCGGTTAGTGCTTCAAACACATGCCGACGTAGTCAGGGGTGTCCGCCGGCTTCTTCGCCTTTTGCCTTTAATTAGCAGGCCGATTTATTTATTTACTTTTTGTGTGTGTAGTGTGTGTGGGTTTATCTAGCTGTCTCGCTGACTTGCTCATTATTGTTTGGCTGCCAGAGATTCCTTTACCAATTCTCTTTATTCTGGTCATATTGAATTACATTCAATTTGAAACGCAAAAACCCAAAAACAAAACAAAACAATATATATTGGGGATCTCTTGATTGTTGCTTCAATAAAAATGCTTTGTTTTGGAAGAGATAGAAATTCGTTTCGGTGGGCAGTGAATGCCAGGGCTTGTTCAATTTCAAATAATTTGATTAAAATGTTTGTGGTAGCGGGCGGCAATAAATGTCTAATAAAAATATAATTATTACTTGCCCACCTTTGGTCTGTTCCCAGGCAGTTTATCTTCCGGTTTTTATGGGCACTACACCCTCGCCGCCTTATCGGCAATATGTGGCTGTATCCTCGGTAGTTAAGCCACTCCTGCCCATAAATTCTACCCAGAGTATTTTACTTTCCACCACTCCTCCTCGGCACCTTCCTTAGCCTCTGCATCCTGTATCGTAATTTTATGTGAAAATTTGTTTATTAAGTAGACTTTGATAGTTTTTCATGGCCAGCAGGAAAGTTTCTCTAATTTATCGGTTTTTTTGCCTAGTTTCCGGTAGAATGGTAATTAAATGGGTGCGGTTTCCCCATTAGGATGCATATAAATTTATTTGGCATTAGCCTTGATTTGTTTTCACTTACTCGTATAAATAGGAAGCCCATTTTTCAAGTGAACATATTTTTTGTCAAGATTTATTTGTAGATTTTCAATTGTCAACACTTGAGACTTGAAATTTATAGTAAAAAACACCCCAAAATACAGGGGCAATTAATAATTAACATATTTCAGTTGAAAATCTGGATAAGAAACCCTAATAAGTCATTTGTTGACTCCACACCACACGGCTTCCCTTGTCTTTCAGCGATACTTTTTCAAAATCCCCTAAGATATTTCTCACTTTTTTCTAAAGTTCTATATTTAACAACAGATGGAGCAATAAAAAGGCGTCACCTTGCCAAATGATTTCCAACTTGTGGCAGGCAGCCGCAAAGGAGAAAAAATTGAAGTGAATTTTATTCTGGGACGCCCACTTGAGGTAGTTTCGAAGATAATGAAAAGGTGGCCAAGAAAAGGGGGGAAACGTGCTCTGAATGAGGTGATTTTTAAATTAGACTTTTGTTTGGCTCTGAAAGGGGGAAGAAAATGCTCCCCAGCAGCGTTTTAATTGGCATGTATATGGGGAAATGTGTTGAAGGAAAACCAAATGAAATGGAATGGGTTTTTATCGTTATTAGATGATTGTATAGCTCTAATAAGGCTATATATTCCATTATTTAAATTGGCATAGCTAAAACAAACCATTTTTTGCCAATTTGAATCATCACATTTCCATTTATTAGTAATAAATCAAATCAACCTCGATGATATATGAACATCGCATTTATAAAGAGTCTTAAGACAGGAGGGACGCCTCTTATTCCAACCAAGTGGGTCAAGCAACCTCTGCAACCTGCCAAACCACTTGGCCACGCAATCCCTGACCCAAAAGGGTTACGGGTGCTTTTGGCCCCTGTCCAGTTAGAGAAACCCCCGTTCCAATGCCAGCTACAACCCCAGCCGAAACCAATCCCAATCCTTTTTCCATCCTCGAGTGTCAGTTTGCGGTCATATTTCATTTCGTTGTCCAACTCGTTTCTGGACGAACTTTTTTCTTGGTCAACTTGTGGTTCGGACAAAAACAAAAACTCGTCTTGAAGTAGCATCCGATGGACATTAACATTTACATTTTTATTACAAACAAATTCGTTGCGGTTACAAATGCGTCAATGCAAATAAATTTTTAAGAATAAAGAAAAGCGTGTGGGGTGGTTCAGTCCACTCTCAGGTTTTTTTTTTTTTTGGCTTACTTCTGCCGGGGACAGTACAAATTACTTACGGTCAATAAATCATGCCGCCTGTCAAAATAAATGCATAAATTTAAGAACTGTTTTTCGTCTTCTGAGAATAAAAAAAAAAGAGTTTATCTTTACTTTATCAATTGAATTGGTAAGTCTGATCTAAAGGGAATTGGATAAGGGCTTAGTAAGTTGGTCAAAGAACTCACAGAAAAGTACGTTGTAATATGTTAGGCATCTAGGAAACATATATCGAGTTACTTCTTCATTGACTAAATATATTGGCCCGATAAACCATTTCCTAAAAGTAAACCAAATACTAAAAACTTTATTTATTAATTATTTATTTTCTTAAGCCATTAATTAAACTCTTTTTTCTCTACTTGTCCCTCAGCTAATTCAATTTCAGAGTATTCGTTATTCGTTTATATGTATAAAACCCACAACTTTTATCGAGGGTGGATTTAGTAAATGATGGTCAAATGGTCAAACGGTGGTCACTGCTAAGCGTTTATAATTTTTCGATTTATAGTCACATTTATTTACCGATGTGCCGATAAAAGGACAAGCCAGGAAGCCAGTGAATAAGTCAGGCAAATGATTGATTGTCCATATCCCAGAAGCCAAAGAAAGCCAGACGACCCAAAGGAATTGAAAGGGAGCTGCCATGGTCCAGCTGTAAACAGGATAAAGGACATGCCAAGCCAAATTTGTAACAATAAAGCGTAAAGTTAGGCGTCTTTTGGGAAATTCGCAATGCTCAGAGCCAGTTGGGATGATGGGAAAGGGTTAAGTAATCCAAGGAAGTCAAGGAAACCGGAAACTTGCTAAACGAGTTGGCGTTAGATAGCCTGGCCATCGAAGGGACGAATGATTGATAGCCGGCAGTCACACAAAAATTACTCAATTAGTTAGGCATTAGCCTTAAGGAAAATCATTAGGTGGAAACCACTTTTAAGAGCCACAAAGAAATTTCCCAGTTGCCTAGTTGGCTTCTTAGCGTAAGTCCAGTGGCCTGGCCAATTAGAGAAAACTCAATTGTGCATTGACCACAGAAGAGCCTCATTATAAACAATTTTCTTTATCGCTACCGAGCGATATGAGCCTAGAAAAGAAAACAAAGTAAAGAAAACAGAAATGCATTAGGAGAGAAGATGATTTCAGAGCCATCACATTAGAACCTTCTTAGACACTTTACCCAAAAATTGCTGCAAATCACGGCAAGTAAATTGGACAAAATTGAGGCCCAAAATTTGTCGGTAAATTAAGAAAAGTACATCCAAGAGTTCTCTCCTCTCCATTAACATATGGCGAGGAGTGGAGACGATGCATGATTAACCGCAGACAGGAGGGGACCGAGTGCAGACACTCGGTGTCGCCACTGGAGATTGCCTTGGCTCGTCTTCAGGGTTATGGGTTCTGGTTTCTTGGGTTTTCTCTGGCAATTAACTGGCGCTAGTTGTTTGTAAATATACATATGTATGTGTACAGTATATACTCCCATGAACCTATGATAGGATGAGAAGAAAATGAACTTCAAACGAACTTGTGGTGATTTCTTATTATACTCGCTTTGTTAACAATAAAGCTTGTAAATAATTAATAAATAATTGTTCAGTCCATCTAGTAGAGTTTAAAGAAAAACGCTGAAGCTATTATTATACCCTTGCAGGGGGTATTATAATTTTGGTCATAAGTCCCTATAAAGTATTCATATTCTTAATGAGGAGCACCTCCTAAGTTCTCCTCCTATAAGCATGTCCGTCTGTCTGTCCGTTTGTCTGTTTCTGCGCGAAATAGTCTCATAGTTAAAAAGCTATTGACTTAAAACTTTGCATACACCCTTCTTTCCTTTTATGCAGTATATAAGTCGGAAAGGCCAGTATCGGCCGACTATATCCTAAAACTTCCATACAACTGATTGATCATAAATGCCATAACTTCGGTATTATTACAGTTAAAGGGTTCAGATTTTCAAGAGATCATCACGAAGAAAAATCTAAAAAATATTTTGTCTCAGGATTTTGATTCAGAATGGTGGAGAATCGATCCAGAAATCGTTTAAGGTAATCCGCTTGAGAATCGGATGAGAATTGGAGAAAATATAGTCATCACTGTGGACCATATAAGGGAAACCCCATTTTCAAGGGATCCCATCACCAAAAATGGACAAAAAATCTAAAAAATATTTTCCCTCGGAATTTTGATGAAGAATAGTGGAGAATCCATCAACCAATCGTTTAAGCTACTTCGCTTGAGAATCGGAATAGAATTGAGGAAGATATAGCCATTACTTTGGGCCCTATAGGGAAAAACCCCATTTTCAAGGGATCCAATCACCAAAAATGGACAAAAAATCAAAAAAATATCTTGTCTCTGGATTTTGATGCAGAATGGTGGAGAATCGATCTAGAAATCGTTTAAGGTCTCGGACTTCCGCTGGAGAATCGGATTAGAATTGGGGAAGATATAGCTATCACTGTTGGCCATATACGGGAGTATATCCTAAAGCTGCTATAAAGGTACATAACTAAACTATCGGAAATCCTTTTTACGTTTTTTTGAAGATAAAAAGTTGGAAGTTCCTACAGATTCTATTTTGGCGCATTTGATCCGACCTACCAATTTTCAAAGGGTTAATTTACCCCATTAAGTATGCTATAAAATCTTAAAGCTAGCTCATAGGTTTCCATGTTCTTGTCCATCTTATGCCACCGTTTCAAAGTCAAAGCCAATCCTCTCAAAAACAGATACATTAGCCCATAACCTCTTCCAGCAATTAGTGTAAGCAAAAACACTTGAAACGTTTCAGTCTTAGCCTTTTGTTATCTTTTCCGAAATTGCTGTCAAATGCAAAGTATATTCAAGTGTCGAAAGAACAAATTGGCCATGGCTTCTGTTTGGCTTTCTGTAAATGACAATAACCGAAATGTGCGAAATTCAAAATCAAAACTGGAAGTAGACGACAGAAGCCCACTTGAGAATATCCGAAGGGCGAACCAAAAGTTGCAATTAGCAAATGTAAATAAGAGGGCTCGGAAATTTGTATATAATTTGGAAGCCAATCCATTATAATTGGGTCCTGAATTGAGGCGTAATTCGGAGGACTTCTCGCTCTTTAAAATAAACTTATTAAGTTAATTAGCTGTGATTTGCCAATGCTGGAATACTCATCTCTCACCAGAAGTCATTACCAGAAAATTGCAGCAGGCCAAGAGCAAAAAAAAACGTATAAATATCCACAATAACAGCAGCTACCGGTTAATGCATTAAAGTATTATGTAAAAAGTGCAAAGAAAATGCTGAGGGCAGCGAGGGTAGATTGAAGAATTCATGACTTAACTGAATTTTATTTTAGTTACACAAAGTCTAAGAACCTCGCATATCACAAGAATGGTTTAATGATGGACTAAGTTTCTTTTTTCTTACTTATAAATGTATAACATATTTTAGTTGAGAACCCTCCATTAAAGAATCTCGTTTTAACTCAATTTATAACTTTCCATACTACCCATTTGCTTTTAACCCAAAAAAAGCCAAACAAAACCCAGTCAACACCTTGCCACAATGCAACCTGAAATAAAAACAAAAAAACTCAAAATCCCAACGCATTTTTAATGGATTTTTTACGAATGGATTCGGTGACACGCCAGGCTGTGGAGGGGGCTAGTGGCATACCCCAGGTATTATGCGGGTATTACTGTTGTTTGTTTTCACAGGAGCTGAGCCCACAATCCGGCCCGAAACTCAAACCAAACAAACAGCGCCAAAGAGAAGCTGAACATTTTGTAATATTAAAACCTGCGGTCAGGTCTGCAACCGAATCTGAATCTGGTACGGGGCGTGGCTGGCATTGCAGTGGCAGTTGCATCTGAAAATCAGTGGGGAGCGGGGAGTGGGAGGTAGGTGGCAGGGTGGGGAATGGATGCAACGGATCTTTGCGCGTGGCCCAAGCGTGAAAAATACTCTTTCAGTGCCAAAAAGCATTGGCAATTCAAAAAAAAAAGTTAACACGCAAAGATAAGGTTATTCGAATGAGAGATACCTATAAAGAAATTAAAATTAAATAAATTTAAGCTTTAAAGATATATATATACATAGGTGCTTTAAAATATTACATGCACTTTTTCCTAATTTATTTATTGAAAATTTTAACCCAATTGAGTTGTTGGCAATTGCAAAATATTTTATTATGCATTAAAATGATTTTAATTATTTTTTAATAAATGAAACCTTACCTATAACATGCCATACCCCTTTGAAATATAAACTCCAGGATATCACAATGGAGGAAGAGAAAAAAAGTGTTAATAACACTAATTTGTCTGCGGTCAAAATGGTAATTTTTTGTGGATTTTTCTGTTGGCCGAATTGGAATTGTGGACGTTTTCCTCGTCTTTTTGGCTTTTGGTTTATATTTGCGTGCCGTGATTGGCAATTGTCAGTCAGACTTTATGGTCAGTAGGTGAAAGGCAAAGAGTGCCAGGTAATGAGATGTAAACGACCACGAGGATCGGATGCATATTTGATTGTTGTTGAATTTTGGATATCGGAGAATAATTGGGTGCCAAAAACACACACCACAGATCCTCGCCAATTGGTCGGATCGATGAGGAAAAAGTAATACCAACAAAAAAAAGAGGTGTGAAAAGGGTCGAAAAGTTAATTGGAGTTGCCAGTGGGATAAATATTGTATTTTTCTGGAAACGAAATTATGCGAATTTCTGCTCAATTTAACCTGCTGTCGCAAGTTTTGTAACCAATCCAATTAAATAAAATAGTCGCAACTTCAAGTGGCAAAACTATGATAATAACCTTTGAAACTTAGTTGAGCATACTTGGCCATAAGTTAAGCGTAACCCTTTGCCAGTTATCCTACCCATGTACCCTGCCCATTATCCTTGCCCGCTGAATAGCCTTTTTTATGTAAAATGCACCCGCATCCTGCTCAACTCCTGACATTGGTGAAATTAACGCAAATAGTTTAGTTTTATAATTCTGGGCTGTGGGGTTGGGTTAGTTAACCATCGAACGTGCTTCCACCTGGTGCTTAGTCACTACTTGGCCCCTTTTCTTTGTCCTTTCTGGGCAATTATCCTTGACTCTCTCTGGGGTATTTAGAATATATTTTTTCAGGAATTTAGCTGCGTAATTCCAGCCTTTTAACGGTTATTTTGAGTAGTCATTTGACTTGGTCAATTGTCAACTTCCCTAAAAACATTCTTACATTCCTTTTGAAAACTTTAACAAACTCTTTAACCAATAAAGTCTCCCTTCTTTGGTCATAACTCCAGCTCCAATCGATGTAAATTTCTGCCTTTGGCTGGACCAAAAAGAAAGCTCTCCAGTGGCAGCAGCATCGTCATATCCGAATGCACTCGAGCATATAGAGCAATAAACACTGGCAAACGATGACCACACATTAATGCCGGACCCCAAGCATGAAGAAACGCACTCTTCTTTGCCCAATCAAATGGAAATAATTGTGGCGGCACAGGATGGAGGATGGAGTATTGACGACTGAGGGCTGAGGCTTGAGGACCAAAAGACGAAGTGCTCCTCATTGTGTGCCAAGAGTTTTACTTCCTGGCTGACCACCATCCAACCCATTCTCCCAAGTGCCACACTCACTGAAGTGTTGATGCATCCAGTGGCAGTGGCCTATTGATGTGGCAAAGGACAGTGGTTCTTGATAGAGATGGCGAATGTGGTTATATTTTTAAAAATATTTAACTAAGTAATAAAAGTATTATATATATTTCAAACTATTATACAATTATGGAATTTGTTAAATTCAAAGAGTATTTTCCACAAAACCTTTTCTATAACAAGTCATCACTGATTTGGTATCCCCGCCTTCCTTTCCGCCAAGCCACATCAATGATTTCTTTATTGAGCCAGCTCGGAGAACTCCGCTGGGATCTGGCGGTCATTGTAAGTAGCCTTCACAGAACTCTGCCAATTAGTTCGTCTATCATTGTGAGGCTGCCACAAAAGGGATTTTGTGGTTAGTTAGAGGCTTTGCTTAGGCTTCTCGAAATCAAGGGAAGAAAGGGTTAGGCCGCAGTGATGAGTTATTCCATTCAGCTTAGACGATTTTCTGTAAGAGTTATTGGGTATAAGAGGGTTACTTAATTGAATGGGAATTTAAAGCTTATCAGTTAAGCATTCCACTAAATATTTAAGTTCTTATAAGACCAACTACATACATCATTAGAATAAAAGGTACCCTAGCATTTCAAAAAGTAACATCGCCTCAAAGTAAGTGGTCGGAGTGGTCCTCCCTATCATAACTACATCTTGAAAAAAATAACAACTCATAAAGAGGATCTGCTGTACCCTTCTCTTAGAACTCTTTCCAAACAATTAAGCCCAGCATTTGGGCAAACCAATCCTTGACAATTCCCCTTTTTTCCAAGCAAAAGAAACTCCTTTTTTTTTTGCACAATGCAACTCTATGGAAATGCCGACACACTCGACTCGACCGAAAAAAAAATACGTGAGATACAAAGGGGGGAGATTCTATAGGAATTCCTCAAGTGTTTGCCGCCACTGCGCGTTATGCAAATTTCTCGAGACTGTTTTTAAAAAAAGGGATTACGTATGGAGGAATGAATGAAATCTAACCGAATTTGTTTCAGCAAAAAAGTACAAAGTAGAAAAGAGGCAAGGCCAAGCGAAGCGTATGCCACTTGTGCCAGTACAGTTGTCATTCGAAGTGACAGGATAATGTGGTACGGCAAGGAATATTTAATACCCTATACATCCCAGCTTTTAAATGGATAGTCAATTTTTTATAATCCTCATTTAGGGTATCTAAAGCTTCGTTTTATAAGCTTGAACCTTCGTCAATAGTATCCACGACAGATGGTCAGTTGGCAAGTCACATCAACCACCACGAACACGTGTACGTGTTGGCAGTTCGTCAATCCGTCAGTTCAGTCAGTCAGTCAGTCAGCCAGTCCTTCAACTCAGTCCAGTTCAGTTCAGTGCAGACATTTCAGTCATTCCACTCAGTCACTTGTGAGTCAGTGGGTTCGAGTCCAAGCAAATATGACAGTTCCCTCGCTTTTGCAGTCGCGGCGGCATCTTGAACCCTCATTGTGCCGTGAGCCTTTTTGGGGGTTGCTGGCTATAACCCCCACCCCTGGACGGGCTCAGCCCACTCCCCAACCCTCGGATAGACACAGTTTACCGATGACGGTTATGGTGACGGGTACAGTTTGTGCATTGATACTGTTGTGGTGGTCGTCAAATGCCGGCGATGCCACTTGGGTGAATGACAAAACACAGGGGCTTATAGTCAGCCAGCCAAAGGCGAGGGTAGGCAAAGAACTTTCAACCAAGGGTTACTAACCCACAATGTAGAGTCATGCCTTTACAGACGACCCTCGCCCTGGTTCTTGTGGGGTAAGCTACCCCCAGAACGAGGGCTGTGAGGTTTCTGTCTGTATGTTTCGGCTGGATTTAAGCGTTAAGTGGTTATATTGAAAATATTGTATTTACATCAGTAGGTGATTACTGTGTGCCGCCTTACAGCGATGACTCACGCGAGCCGAGGATATTGATAATTTCATTAGACTATTGGGCCGAGATCGGCCAAGCCGATGTTCTAGGTGGATGAGCATAATTGCTGGAGAAGCATCTGAAAGGTGTAATGAGGGTCTTCCATTACGGGGCAAGTGCCACAGAGTGGGTGGATTTGAAAGGACCTTATCACTGGCCTGACTTTGATGGATGCCAGGATGGGGGTTGCAAGTAGCAGGGATTTTCCGGGAGAAAGTGTTTGGGCGGAAGTGAAAGTCCTAGAAATTTAATTATAGTGCGGTCTTTATGATAAGATTAATTCCAAGGGAAAGTTGAATCTTCTTTTGATTTATAGGATGAGATTTTGTTTTAAAATCCTTGTAAGATTTCAAGTTTAACTTTCTTAAACTTTAACCTTTTGTCTGGCTGACCAGCAACTCCTTCCACAAAAAAACTCCATTAAGAGCTTCATAAGTTCGAGAGACAAACAATGAACCCGGAACCCTTGGAAGCCTCATAAAAATGGACTGCAACTGGGAATGCAACAACCACAAAAAACAGAGCCGACTTTTTGGGGTTTGAGTTGGTGATTCGCGAGCCGCAGGACGAAAGGATATTAATGATTTTGCGCTTGAATTGCAATTGCAACAGCAATGTAATAACAATATATCCACCAGCCCACACTCACACACTCGTTCTGCGGTCAAGCTGTCAATTCTTTTCAGCAACAACAACAGAAATTCGGTGAACTACATAAAAAAATACGAGAAACCCCTGCTCAATGGGGTTTCTTTTCGTACCCCTCCTCATTTTTTTGGTTGCCAACGCAATGACAGTGCAATATATATATCAATGCACTTTGCAGTCGGGGAAACCCTTGATGTATGCATACAGACAGTGCACGTCATACAGATATTGAAGGTAGTTCATCTATACCTATTTTTAAGGATGTTTTTTGACTACTTCTTAATTTTTTCAACCAATGTAATTTCTATAATATCTCATGCTTGTAAAATTGTTTACAATAATGAAACGCACTGTAGTCAAAACATTTTTTTCCTACTTTGATCCGAACTTGATGGTCATCTCTTTGCATCCCCTCGATTTGGTTGCTTTGTTGTCATTTTATGCACATTTGTGTTTGTTTGCCGAATGATTTGCACAAAAAAATTTGTTCTACGGATTGCATATTGGACAACATTGATGGAGGGAGTCTGTTTTTTTACAGGAAAAATTAATTGAGTTTTTTTCTAGTTGACTGCGTTTTTAATGAAATCGTTAGGGCTTGCTTGTTGTACTCCGATGCACTTCTCGTCAAATGAAGTTTGCCTTCAATTTGGGCCCAAATCTTTTTTGTTCTGCCATTGCTGTGGAGATAATGCTCTAGGGATAATAGTCTACTAAAGACCCCTCTTTTGTGGGTGAAAACTGTGGAAAAAATGCAGAAATATTTGCACAGTTGGTGGTTTAAAAATTCCACAAAAAATTCATCTGAAACTGACATGGATTGTCAATTCCACATCAGGTTGGGCATTGTTAGTCATAAACCAAGGGCTGATAATTCGGCCATAACATGTCACTGGCTATCAGCCAAAACCTGTCAAAGTCCGAGCCTCATTTTTATTGCTCAAAAGAAAGCCACTCAAAGTTAATGGCAGAGCCAAACTTTAGGACCATAAACCCTAGAAATGGTTACGAAAAAAGGGTTTTGGGTTAAGAAAAACAATTAGTGGGCCTAAGAGGAATATTTCTAGGAAATAAAACAGTGTCCAAAGAAAGACATAATTACGACACCAAAATGAAAATGAAATCGTAAAAATTATTACAAGCCAAAGACCAAGCCAAGAAAATTTATAGAGCCAAGCCTGAAGACAATTAATATGAGGCCAAGAAATAGGTCCGAAATGGGAGAGTGGGTTATAGTTTTTAATAAAAATCTATGATCTACAACAAAATTAGTCTAACATAATGGAAACTGTTCCCGGAATGCATTCAATCAAAATGTGCGTTGTTTGGGGATTCATTCGTGGTTTTAATGTTGTTTTAAAAACTTATAATTAATGTGAAACGATCTTTTTATCACCACAACTTGATCTACATTTGATGGATGCCTAATCTCCCAAAGAGTAGAAGGTGCCATAAAGAGATACGTTCCTCAGGTAATTTATTAGCTTTTGACCTGTACAGCTCTGTTGTATCACTTTGTCTTGCTCAGTTTACTGATCATCAAGTCGATCAAAAGTTTCCCCTGCGTGCTGGCATTTCTCCTCCATTTCAACTTTATGTTCCACCTAAATGTGTGGCAAAGTCCATTAAAAAAATTAAGCACAACACTCGAATGGAAATAGTTTATAAATTTGTTATGGTTTTTCTGGTAAGCAGTCGGAATTCCAACTCGTGTGTCTTTGTATCCAAAATTAATGAGCAACGTCAAGATCTTTAAGTGATTGTTCAAGGAAATTTTTGGAATTTAGAGCATTTATTATTAAGTAAAATGGTTAAGCAAATTACTCAAATAGGAAACTATTAGCCCTTTCTATTTAGGCTATCATAATAGGTTTTCTACCTCTTGAACTCCTCTTTTTTAAACAGCACGTGTCATGGTCCTCTTCAAAATAAAATGAAAGTCAACTTTTGATCAGTATCTAAGACAACAGTTAGTAGATCTATAGATACACCTACGATTTGGAAAATCCTACGCAGCTCTCATTGGGCCTGATCCCGACGCGTGCCCCTTTGATTCTCCATCCTCCACAAAGACATCTCCAGCCATATGCCACACTCCATTTGACACGACACCAAGATGCTGCCTCACTTTTTGGTTTTTATTTATTTTTTGTGTACTTGGAAGATTGCTCTTATCTTCTTATATTAGAAGAAAAGATGACCCAAAAAAAATTATGTTAGCTTGGATGTTATGCTTAATAAAATAATAAGAAAGATAAGTGAGGCATTCCAGATACCTCTTAATTAAGAAATTATTTTACAAATTAAAAGAAAAAAGTAAAGTAAATAGTCCAAGCATCTTAGTGCTTAAGGCTTCAGCTAAGGGCTTAGAAAGCTTACTGATTAAAAAATTATTTAAACTCTATTAAAATCGTTATTGTTGACTTAATTTTTTCTAAGACTTAAAAACCTCTACTGTCTGAAAACTAAAAATATTTTTTTAGATAAAAAAAACATAGAAAATAAAGTGCGACCCTGCCACCCAGAGATGCAAAGCCAAACTCGACGCGCAATTAAAACTTTTCATGCACATCAACTTTCACTCAAGGAGAACTTCAGCACCGACTGACTGACAGCGGCAGCGGCTTTTCTTACCCCTCGAGACCCGCCATGAAAATATATGAAGAAACATAAAGAAAATAATATTTTTCTAACAACCGACAGGCAATCAGCGAGCGGCAAACAAATTTTCCGTGGAAAGATCTTGAAATAAGATGATCTCCGGGCAGAAGAAGCCGAAACAGAAGCCGATGATGTAGATGGAGCATCCAAATCCAAGGCAGCCCACATGTCAGGGCTCATGCCACAAGTCAGCGGCAAGTGTCAAGTGTTTCATGCCACTTGGCCACCAGAAACCGAACTGGAAAATAAGTCCATGTAATGCCTTCTGTGACAACACTCGAGGCGCTCCTCGACTTGTCACGGCAGCCGCATATTAAATGTGTTTGCCTCCACGATAAATGATCTTCTGGGGATAAGGCATTCGATTGATGTCACAAGACATTCACGGATTCGGTTACCACGACCTGGTGGGGGAGATATACATATATATTTTTAAACCAAAAGAACAGCCACTAAAATGAGAAATCAATTTGCCATTGCAACACCTCTAGGATTGGTAGATCACGAAAAAGGTTAACTTGTTCGTTAAATTTTAGTGGTTCATAGTATGAAGTTTTCCTATAAATCATTTAATAAATTAAAAAGATTTTTTAGATATAAATACCTCTATTTATAACTCTATTAAAATTTTAGTAATTTATTAAGAGCATAACTACTATATAACCCATATTCCCTGAGGCTTAAACTTCATTAAGATCTCATGAGCTACCGTTTAAGCCCATAAATATTATGATCACTGTATAAAGTCGTTAGGTGCTACCTTACAACTAACTGTTGTTAGTAACGATTTATGGTTTGTTATCAAAGCTATATTTATATTTCCCCCAATCACTTTGATTGGACCTCATTGCTATGGTAAGCAGATGTGTTCCATTGTGGCGAAGACTTGGTTTTTCCCTCGGGGGCACCAGATGCACGATTTTAACTAAGGCGACGACCCCATGCGGGGTCTATTAGCCATCGGCTTATGACGCGATGCCAACACCATTTGGCCAGGAAGGGGGGAATAGAAGGGGAGAGGGCCGGGGCCGGGGTGTGACAGGCCGGGGCAGGCGGAGCCACCATAATTTCTATGATTATGCCGAGTGCAAAGAGCAGCAACGGCAAAGAAGTCTCATCTTTTCCTCCTTGGCTGGCTGTTCTCGCCTAATACAACAGACCCGCTAATGCTAATGCTGATGATGCTGAACACGTGCAACAACGACAACGACAGCAAACAACCAACAACAAGACCCACAACTAAAAAACTACAACAAATTACAAGAACGAACAGAGATCTTTTCGCATAAAGTGCAACTTTGATGACTCTGAACGTTTTATGACAAGATCATAGATCGAGGGCAGCAAGTAAAGTTTAGAAATAAATAAGATACAGAAAAGGTATATCAATAAGGATTTAAAGGACATATCATATAAATAATGTCTTATCATATCTTAACTTTCTAGTGGCTCCTATTGGCCTATTCCATGCAGGGGAAAAAAATTACTAAACAATTATTATTATTAATATGCTTTTTTAAAAAGGTTTTTTTCAATATAAGAAGGATTACTTTGAGTCAATATGGGTATTCAAGTATTTGAACTCCCCTCGTAATAGCTACATCTCTCATCGGCCTTTAGGACGGCACCATCGGACGGACTGTGACCGGGGCGCGAGTTGGCATTTGACATTTGATGGCGTGCGCTTGTCCCATAACCATTTCTTTAAGCTAATAACAACAGCCAGGCAACACCAGCCACAATCATAATAAACTTTTCATCTTTTTATGTTAAATATGATGCTGCCGTGTGTCTCTGATGAGGAGGATGCTGGAGAAGGGGGACGACGGGATCCTCCGAATAAGAACACACATCTGGAGACACTTTGTTAATGGTCTCGAGTCCCGATCGCAGAGTGTGCTCTTCCTCTTTTTTTAGGGCCGTATAGTAGTCCCCCTCGGCGATGTTTGTTTTTAATGCTACTAAAAACTGTTTTTAAATGCAAATTAATGTAGGCTCGGGTCCAAGTTTTTATTTGAAGTGTTGACTGACTGACGGACAAGACAGCCGGAGGGGCAGGTTTTCTACTCTGGCTTGGTCTTGATGGTCTTGTGTGTGTCTATGGTGATCTGATCCGATCTGCTTGCCATGTTTATTTCTTGTTCTTGTCGATTGTTATCTTTATGAAATTTTCACTCGACTTAATTGCATGCACACTCTTTAATGGCTCTTGAAATTGAAAAAAGGCAAAGACCAGAGTGTTCAGAATCTAAAGATATACATAGCTCCCAAGGGCTGGGGAGTCAGTATATCTGCCAAAAATAAACCAAAGAAGAAGTGATTTTTACTGCTTATTAAATGTTACTCGAACTCCAAGTTTTATTCAAATATTTATAGGCAACGCTTAACTAACCATGTAAAAAACACATCTTGAGTGGTTGTCTGTAAATTATTGCATATTTGCAAATAAAAATACTCGAAATAAATTGGGAAAAAAATAAAGAAAAGGTCTGTAAGTGTTTGAAAGTGTAATGTTTGCACTGGGAAACTAAAGAGCGAAATGAGAGTACTCTTTTAAAATTAGTTTGAAATACATTCATAATACATTTATCTTTATTTTATTCATGTACCTTCTTAAGATTTTCTCAGGCCTAGATCACGGAATTATTTCCACTTACAAATGCAAATCTCATCACAAATCAATCCTAACCCTTAACTTCTTAGAGTATGAAAACAAAACTCTAATGCCGCACTGGAGAAAGCATTTCTAAAATAGAAAAAAAAGACATGCAAATCAGTTTGCTCTTTTCCCTTTACCCAGAGACACACAACCCATAAAAATCATTCAAGCGGCGCCAGGCTATAAAAACCAACACAAAACCAGGAAGACACCAAAAAAAATCCATATACATTCTATAAGAAAGGATGAAAGCAGGAATGAATCTTTGGCTCGTTGGTTGGTGCTTAAGCATGTTCAAAGCGATTTATTCTGGAATGGGAATGAGATTCAGATTTGGTGTTTGGATTTTTTTTTTGGCGTGTGATTAGCATACGCAGTTTGGCATGACACCCTTTTTTTCAAGGGGTTGGTATTATAGGGCTTATCAAGTGACTTTTATTCGTTACACAAGTCAACTCTTCACGGCCACAATGCGATACGATAAAGGGTAATTCTGCATAAGTATACTCCTATATGTTGTATCTTCTCTGAATTTCGTTTAATTTATATGTGAAATTTTTATTTGAATGCTTTTTGGTTTGGGTAATGCCCTTGTTGTAGCCATGATATCAGATATGTTGACATTATGTCAGATAAGTGGAATTACATGTTTTGTTGAGAAGAGGTTGGAGGTTATCGCTACTCTAGACTATTTACAAATTATATTATTGGATATATTATTAATTTGTTTGATTTGAGGACAATAAAGAGTTCAATTAGTTATAAATTATATAGTAAACATGTGTCATAGGCTTTTAAGTTCACCAAATAATAGTTTATATTTATTTTAAAACAGATCTTAAATTTTTATATACCACTCCCTTCATTTGTGCACTAAATCCTTTAACAATCTGTTGGTGCATTTCCATTTCGCCAACTGAAATGAGTTTGCAATCCCATTGAATTGCCCCAAACTGTAACTCATCAGAGCCTTTTTGTCCATACACCATACCGGTGGAGTCGCCCCTGGCCAGAGCCCACCAGGATCGTAAAGTAAAATCTGGCAAATGCCATTTTTTAATTGAATTTTCATTACATTTCCGTTTCGACGGTTGCCCGGTTGCACCAAAGCTACCGAAACAATTTAATAACAGGGAATCAGGAGTCAGTCAGTAAGTCCGTCCCAAAAGATATCTCCGTTTTCTTTTATTTTGTTCGCTATGTAAAAATATGTATTTTACTGAAATGTTTTCAAGGTTTTGCTGGTTTGTTTTCGGGTGTTTGGTTTTATCATGCAACACTGCACCGGCGGCAACACGAAAAGCCGCTTACGTTGCACATCCCTGCAGGATTCAGAAGGATTTGATTTTTGGCTCCTTTTTTAGAGACGAGCACTCTCGTTTTTTGCGTTTTTTATGATGATTAAAAGTTATCTTAATGTCAGCCAGGTTTACGACAATGTTGTCGCCGTTGTTGCTTTTGGCAAAACTTCCGGGAAACCTCGGCGGGAGAACTGCAATGGTGAGAGTGTCACAGAAGTCATTCAATTTGGGCAATGAAATGTTTATTCTGAATGGTTTTAATTGCGTCTAGGAATGTCATCATCTTTAATGACTGATGAAGGGATACGAACTTAATGTGAAGGTGTCCTCAAAGGGTATCCTTATGGAGAAGACAACTCTTGTTACTATGATTCATATTTTCAATTGACAGAAATTGTAAAATTTATTGGTAATTACTGAACCTGTATCCATCAATTCACTCTCCATTCAAGCAACTCCCAGAGGCAAATGCAAGTTCAATGTTTTATAACTACCATCAAAAATTCCAAAACATGGACACTTCTTGATTAATGCAGACACATGTCCATTCACAGAGTGCACAGAAAAGGAAGCATTTCGGTTGAAAATACTCGTTTGATTTGAAAATGCACTCAAAATCTAGGGCTTCTATTTGCCATTTCCATTCCCCCGATATGCGAAATCGTGTTTGAATGTTGGGGAGACTCCAAGCGCGCCCCATTCCAGCCCTTTCCTTGTAATCTGTCATAGAAACTGAAGTCTGAGGAGACGATACTGTGGAATGGACTGTGCCGGGCCAAAGCCAATGAACGGTAAACTTAATTATCCAGCTTAATTGTCAGGGATGTGAGTGGGCTTGTCTGCTTTATGGATTGTCCTAATGCAGCATTATTAATTGCCTGCAAGTGTAAATTCCGAGCCTGCAATGTAAATTGCAAAATTACAAGAACAGGAGCCATGCAGAGATCTCCCCCCTTTCAGAGATAAGATTTCATTCCAGTTTTAGAATTATTATGCAGGCTTATCCTTACCATTCAGGAATCATGTTCTTTAGTTTCATTCCCATGCTTTAAAATCTTCGATAACCAAATTTTTTCTCAGACTTTTCCCAGACTTTTGCTGAACATTTCAATTTCAATTTGTTTGCCCAACAAATTTTCCGCTTGGCGAATTTTTATTGACAATTAAATCCCAAAGCAAAGAACAAATCGGGCACCCCAACCGTGGACGCAGCAAATTGAAATGCAAATATGCAAATTTCTTTTCTCTTCAGTAGATCTTTTTTTTCTGCCAGCGAGCTGTTGACATATGCGATGTGCATAAATTTCCGTTTTGCCTTAAAACATTTCCGCAATATCATAATAAACGTTGGGTAGCAACGCAAAAAACAATATATATACACGTTGAATTATAAAAAAAGGAAGATAAAGTGGTAAGAGTAACATTTGATGACTTCCAAATAATAATTCAGCCGCAAGGCAATCAAAGCAAAGCAGGATTGCGGTCCAGGATCTCAGCTTTAGTTCAAAATTCAGGTCCTTGTCTCCCGCCGATTTTTCTGATGATTTTGCTCCTTGGACCCGCGGGGTTAAGTGTGACTGACATGTGTATGGATTTCGCATAGATCCACCGTCTTTATGCCTGGCTGGATTTTTTCTTTCACGAAAGTTAGTTGAGCGTAAAATATTCTTTCTCAAAGGATGCAACGAGTTTTTATTAAAAAAAACATTATAGATGGATGATAGAATTTTGGGTAAAAATGGTTAACCAACTTGTGGGCAGCCAGAGTTAGGGTCAATCGTCTCGGCCATTTGTCATTGGTTTTGTCAAAAAGTAACGCTATCAAACCCTGCTCACCTTCATCCTCTTATTTATCCTTATAATACCCATTTTACAGCAAGGATGTGCGCCAAATTATAAGCAGTAAATTACATTAAAGACAAAAACGTATTGATTGCTCAAAAGTGGCACCCCCGTCTCCATACATAGCTTGTTGCATTCATCTGACACCTTTGAAGTTGGCAGGCACAGAAGCACTTTGTATCTTTCTATCTTTGTATCTGTATCTGTCTTGGCACAATGCACCGAGACTGGAGTTGCAGCTGCAGTCGGAGCTGCCTATAATGTAAAATAAATTGGATTATCCTTTGATTCATTCACAGTTTGTCGCCCAGTCTGGGCTGTCACATAATTTATATGCTTTACATATTTCAAATCGAGGGCCACCTGAAAGTCAATTGCATCTCCCGTATGGAGAAAATGCACTTTACTGGGTGGGAGGCCATTAATTTGCCGGGGTGTCAGTCAAAGGAGGCGATAACAAGTTTTCGGCTGATTTGATTGCCGCATTCTAGGATGAGCAATGAGCTGCTTAGGTTTACCCTCATTGGTGCACCCCTTGTGGGTCGGATCGGGTTTTGAATTCCCTTTGTGGGGAGAGTATCCTTGGGATAATTGCTTTCGGCTGCGAGTTGGTGTATGTATTTAAGTGCATTGGGTATAAATCCTACAAACGTCTTGCATCTATACAAAGTCCTTATGATTGCTAATATTCATCAGATTCTTGACTGGAATACCTTAAACGATTCGATGTGGATTGACTTTACTTCAATCTTCAAATCGGTAATTGTAATAACATACTATTTTTTGTCGCTTTGTCGGACTTGAAAAATATACAAAATTTCTTGGAGCGCAAATATGGCCCCCTGCGAAGGTCATATCTATGGCAATAATCATTCTTAATAATCATTCTCCTCCGATTCTTAGGAGGCATGCCTTACAAATTTTGTAGATCAATTTTCCAGAAATCTGTATCAAAATCTTTAAAAAATATTTCAGGCTTCTTGTCAAACTTTTTGGAGTACCCCCTTGGCCATTATATAAAATAGCGAAAAGCGACAATAATGGAGACAAAAAGTTATTGGAAATCTCTGAATTTCTTATCTAGGAAACAGTGTATTGCTACTGTAAAATTGATACTTTGACCATTCATTAAAAAGACTTGGCCCAAACCCAATCCAGAGACAACTGCCCATGAACGATCATCACTTGTGATTAATGATGGATGGATTGACCAAAGTGAAGGCACAGAAAATCTCCAATTATGCCATTTGCATTTACAATTCTGAAATTGTAAGCAATTATATTGGACATTTTGAACCTGGCCACTGATCGATTGTCGACGATCTGGTTTTTGTAGATTCTGTTTGCCTTTTCTTTTTTGGAAACCAGATAAGAATCGGAACAATAACAAAACGATGAACTGAAAATGATTAGTCAACATACCAGATGGGGCTGGCAATAAAAAAAATTACGGACAATTTTCATGAACAAACGCCTTTTATGGTTGAGCCAAAGAAAAACTGAAAAGAAAAACTATTAACAAATGTCAATTAGATGACACAGGCGCAAAAGTTTAGATTGAGAGAAAGGTCTCCTTTACCTTCATCGGGGTTAATGACAATGAGACGTGCAGTAGATGCATCTAGTAGATACAGAGATACAAACATAAAAAGATACATACCCAGATATGTTTGTCATTTTTTGGTTTCGTCTCTCGATCTTTTATCCTCTATTTTTTTGGTGTGGTAATATTACAATTTTTCTGAACTTGTTGGGTCCAATGATTTGTTTGCATTGTTAATTGGTTTGTTGGGGACGGAGGAGAGAAGCAAGCCAGGATGACTCAGAGGCGTGTGAATTTCAAATAATCGGACCCCGAAGGGTCATTTACCGTTCTTTTATTAGGAAATTTAACTTTGGTAAGAAGAAAGTAGTTCTTCTTTATTGAAGGTTTTTACTCTTGGAGAGGGTACTATATATTTTGTCAAAAGTGTGCAACGCTGTGAAGGTACTATCTCCGACCCTATAAAGTAGATATGTATACCCTTGACTTCCAGAGTCGATGTAGGCATGTCAGCTGCCATATAATATTCACGATAATACAGATAACAACTTTTTCAATATTCGCATTGTACGTAATTGGTTTGATACTTAAATTCACATAAGGATCGGTCAAAAATATCCGATAGTTGTATATCATATCGTTTTTTTACTATATAGTTAGAGATGATGAGATGAAGATGATGATTTAATTTAAATCTTTTCAAAATAATTAATATATATATTTTTTTATATTGTATTATTTTGCACCTATGTATATCTGACTATTTATTATAGCTGCCATATATTTAGAAGATTGAAGTTTACGACTTTTCTTCTCAATTTTTATTATAAGAAATTATTTCGATGATTAGATAAGTAAATACGATTTTTTCAGTATATATCCCATCCGATATTATCTTTGAGCATAAGAGGTTACTGCAGTTAGCAAGGGTATATCAAATTCGGCTCCGCTCGAAGAAGCTTTCCTTTCTTCTATGTTATAGTATACGACTTTATCGATAAGCTTGAGTACCCATTGATGTTAATTTTTGGTCGCTATCTTTTAAATTAAGACATTACTTAAAGTAAGCTCTGAATTTTTAACCAGAACCATACCAAAACTAAGCTTTAAGCAAAAACTAATAAAAATTGTAAAGGAAATCTCTAAAAAAAAGTCTTCATTTCACAACATAATTGGTAACATTTTTTTTAAATTCCGAGCCCTTTTGGTAACATCGCTTTTTTATGCTCGAAATCAATTTGTAGCACTTTACCTAAAATTAACCTTATTAGGGTTTTCATTTCAACATAATAGGAAAGTCTTTTTCAATGAAATAATCAGTTCCATTTTATTTTAATGTCCCACGTCTGCGCGCACAATTAAAAATCCTCAGCTGGCACAGCTATGTGGTAATATAAAAAAACCCTTCCGGAAGTAAAAATAAAAGCAAATTGGTGGAGTTCTATTCAAGGTGTTAGGCGGCAGGTGTCACTTGCCAGTTCAGCGAAGCTTCAACGCTTTTTGTTCCATCAGAAATTAACGCTTGAAATGGATTTTAAGTGCGGCTTGGCTAATTGAAAAGGTGTTTGTTCGTATAAAAAATTTATAGAAAACAAAAGGCCCAAAAAAAACGGTCGAAGGGTAAAACGAAAAGTAAAAAATCACAGACGGGCCAAGCAATTGACCGCTGGGAAATGAACCCATAAACAAATTACAAACAAAAGGCATTTAAGGACCGGCTGGGGAACACCGACACGCAAGGTCCAAAGCATTTATTTATTAATCGCATGTCGGGCGACAAACCCTCCTGAAAACCCAAAAAAATGAGGAGGAAAAATATTATACTAGCACGTAAGCATTAAATACTTTTGAAGCGGAAGAACTAATTAACAAGGAAGAGGACTCGGACCCAGACAGAATAACTTGACAAAAACTCATTAGCACGCTCGAACGTTAAAAATGTCGCGTCAAAATCAGTGCTTAATATTTTTTATGATTAGCCGACGACAAAGTGTCTGAAAAAATGTTAGGACAAATAAGGGAATGAGCCAAAAATTATGACGCATAGTAATAAAATATTTTGCTTACCATTTCCTAAATAAATTAAAGTCAAAAATCTTTAAAGACTAGTATTTTTTTTTTGTAAAAATATTTGCAAATGTGAGTAACAATTTCGCATTTTAGACAGGTATCTGTGGGAGACATTTAGGGGCGTGGCAGAAGTAACCATCCCATCAACTCTGAGCGACGGAAAACGCTAAAGACTCATTAATCGCCGTCAAACGCGACTTTTGCCGCCAGATCCATTTTAATTGTATGCTTTGTGTGACTTTTGTCGCAAGATAAACAAAAACGAAACAAAAACAAATAAAAATACGAACTATGACAATCAACGGTCCCACCATTTGAAGTACAAGGGTAACGGCCTTAGACAAAAATTAAAAAAATACAAGTACTTTTAAAAAAACAAAAATAATAACACATTTTGAAAGTGAATTTATGTATTTTTTGTAATTCAAATTTAATACTGTAAGAGTATTCCTATATTTTTTAAAGAATTTCATCCATAGTAAAATTCTTTTGACGACCGAAATGTAAAAGCTGGTCCTTTATAAATATGACGATAAATTTTCGTTGGTCACTGTAGCTACTTTTGTTAAGCTTTTCCCCTTTTTTCGCTCCCGGTGCAACTTCATTTTGGCTTTTAATTTCCTACTGGGATTTACGTAAAAGGTATCCTTTCTCCCCCTTTGGTTGTCTGCAGCATCGCATTTAATGGTCAGCGTCCAGTCTGCAGCAATTTTAATATAAAAACTAAAGCCAAAGCAGCAAAGGCAAACAAAAAACAGAAGCAACAGTCATTTGTAAGCTCAGACGGAAAAAAATAAATGAAAATGGTCGGGGAAAAGTGAGATAAGCGCTTTAACCTCTATTAGGACACATGTGGGTGTGGATGCCTGAATGTCATTAAATTTTGGTTTCACATGTTGAAATATGAAAAAAAGATTAACCTTTAAACATTTTTCAAAGAACAAGGAATTTTACGATCAAAAAGTTACATTTATTAGCTTATATCGAGCCTGTAAAAGCACTTAACCATTCATCACCCCTTTCAAATCCTTCAAACATTTCTCATTATAAATTCCTAATTAATCAAAAATCCCTGCCCATCGTGGCATAAAATTTACAGAGAACTTGTCAAGCGCTAGACCTGAAACAAATTGTATAATGCCTAAGCGAAAAATAAAAGAAAAATGCCGGCCGTACATTAATAATTACATGCACTCAAAAGGCAAAAGTGTTAAAGCAAAATGAAATATTCCGATCCCCATTCCTCGAAAAAAGTTCGAAACTCTCCTTGTAATCCATCAAAAGAGGCGACAAACTTCACGCATTGTTAGGCAGCTCCAGTTAAGAAGGGGCTCTGGGAAATTAAAAGCCCGGCCAAAGTTCCAAGCCCTTTGAAAGTGTTAGGAAACAGTCCTGACAATATGGCCTATTTTTAGGTAAGATATTTAATTTTTAATATTATTATATATTTGGTTAATTATTAAGTTAACTTATGGATTTCTTAAAAAAGTATACAAATATAATAAAATGTTACATTTTTTATATACTTTTTTTAAAACCCATTTCTACATCACTTTAGTGAGAGAATTAGTGGGTGGGCTCGCAGTTCAAGGAAGTGAAGAACTGCTGCTGTAAAATAAAATAAAAAAGGGGAGCCAGCAGCTTCTTTTATTGACAATAGATGGAGGGCTAAGCAAAGATTCGCTTTGACTTGTAATTTTTAGCCATTTAGCTGGCCGGGCACGTTTTGCATTTAGCGCGTAAAATAAATTTGCACAATTTGTGACAAGAGTGCGAGCAAAAAAAAACTGGAGAAGGGGTTTTCTTTCAGAAGTGGGCGGAAAGGGGGAGGAAAACAAATTGACAACCAAAAGGTACAGTGGCTACAATAAATATATAGACAGAAATTTATTAAAGTTAATTTTATCTAAAGTTTTTTCAGGATAAAGTAATATAATGGGTTACGCCATTAAAAGTCATAAGGAATTATAGTCCATTTTTCAACTTCCTTTATTAAAGTGCTTCACTGTACAGTGTTGCCTTGTCTCTTTGTTCCAAGGAGGCGTCACAGTGGGCAGGCTGGGCCCCTGCGGGTCGGCTAATTGTCATGCCATGCGAGACTTCTCCCGGGGACCGCTACTGATTTTTCTTATTTGCGGGGCTCTGCACTCGGTCCGTCCATCAATTGACTTTATCTATTTGAACTCGCATGTTAAAAATATCAATTTGTTGTCGGGCGTGCAGCCGGCAAGTCTTTGGCAGCCCAGACTTTTGACTTTGCTCGTTTCTGACTTTCTGACAGACACTTGGACCCGCTCAACTGGCAACTTGCAACTTGCTGCAATTGGCTGATTCTCTTTCAGCCGGGTCTAGAATCGCAGCTTTGCGTTTTTGGTGTGATTTATGGCCACTCGGTGGCATAAATGTAGGTGCGGCCTGCTGCCACATAAATCATTGTTCAGCTCGGCAATGCATTTGCGCAAAATGTTCGCTTTTCTCTCCACTCTCAGGGCTTTGAGGTTGGGCTACTAAGCAGGGATAATTTTTTGGTAATTTTGACAGAAGCTCAGCTTAAATTTTGGAGGTTTACTACTATACTATTACCATAGTCATTCCTATACCATTAGTCGAATTTATGCTATAAATACTTTCATACTGGTTTCTAATAATATAATTAAAGGAATATGGATAATACTCTGACTCTTTCACAAATCCCCCACTTTGCCATCTCATAAGCCAATTCAAAAACTATATCCCATGGATACTTCATAGCCATTACCAAAATCCCGCCACCTGTTATACTTTTACCCTCATTTCCTCGTTATCCTTTGGCAAGTCACTTGACCATTTGAAATCACTTAATTTGCTAAGGAACCCTAATATTTCTGGCACTTCAGATCAATTATGAAGCCGAATGGAAGACCGACCAATCCTAGATATAAGTGTGCCACTTGTGGCGGAAAGGGCAGCCGAGTAAATTATAAGGTTAGTGAAAATCAGGGAAAGGCTAACCCCCAATGACCACTCCCACATGAATAATTCATTCAGGCAACTGAGTGGCTGCGGCTGCATTAATGAGTAACGCTTCTTATTTACCATGATGCCGCAAAAAAAAAAAATCAGAAACAAAATAGGGAAGTATACAGTGAGACATGTTTAATTAGAGAGCGAGGAAGAAGCCAAGTGAAATTGTCTTATCATAACCATTTGACGGAGGGAAAACTCTCGGATTTTTGCACAGACAATGTGGCTGGCTGGAAAATTTTGTTTAGTCATTTCGGACACATCAATCATAGTCATAGTGCCTTCAGACAGCCAAGTTAATGGCCGAGGGATTCGAATCTTGGCCATAATGTGTTGGGTGTTTTCGTGTCCTCGGACTTTCAGTTAGACAAGTGCATGATTAATTATTTTATTATCTATAAATTGGTTTTGTCCCTCCAAGCGATGATGGTGGACCTTTTTTTCCAGCTCTGTCCATCATCTACCTTTGCATACTTTGAGGCTTGTTAAAATTTTCACATAGGCTTTGAAAGGTTTTCCTTTTATTTCCCGGAAAAAAATCTGACTTTAAGTGCAGACTTTGAATTCTGTTCCATCATCATTAAGTCCACTAAAAGCCCTAAGCCCTAAAAAATCGTGCTCTTTTTTGCAATGGTCATGCTTCTGTATTTTTTGCGAGAATTTATGCCCGAACATGGCGAAGGATATGCCACTTCAATTTCAAGTACTGGACCATTTGTATCGGATTTAAGAGTTCAATATTTTTCAATTTTTTTGCTGCCAAATCGCTGAAGGGGAAAATCTGTTGCAATTCTCTCCGGCTGCCCCATTAAAATCTTTAGATTTTTTATTGTTTTCTGCTATTGGACATTTATGGCGAAATTCTGGCCAGATTCGGGTCACCAACTGTTTCGGTTTAATTAGCAAAGTTTTATGACTTTCTGGGGAGTGAGATGTAAATGTATTTGAAATACTGTGATGACAGATTTAATAGCACAATGAGGAATTAATGGTGATGTACTTTGCCTATCTCTGCATGTATATAGAATACCATTCGAGGAATTTTATAATTTTCAACGTGAGAAACTTTTAAACAAACCTTTTCATAAGCCAATTGAGAGATAGCTCATTAAAGTTCAAATCAGTTCAAAAGTTCATTTCTTGGCTCAATTTCGGGTATTATTTCCACTGTGGGGAGTCGATCTCATCCTCCAATTAGCGGTTAGGATCATAAACCCCAAACCCGGAAACTAACTCAATCATTACGCAATTAAGCAACGACCCGAGAAGAACACATTTCTACATAGATTTATAGCTATATCCATATCGACTTTGGGCACATTAAATCACGCGACCCATTAATAAAATTGTTCCAGTCTCGTCGCCTTATAATATTTTTCTTTTGTTTCTGGGGGGGAACTTCAACACAGAAGTCTCAAATATTTAATCATTGTCGCTGTTCTATCATTTTTGGGGCCTTGGGATAGAGGTCATAATTCTGTTGAAAACAATTTGTACAAGTTGATTTTATATTCCAACGGCAGCTGGATTCTGGATTCTGGACTCTGGAGTGAGGATTCGAACAGTTTTATGGCCCTGTTTTCGGTTGCCATTAAAGAGATTGTGTAAATTCTGGAAATAATTAAATGTGATATAAAAAATCATTTAGAGATCACATTTGAAATTCGTAAAGAAGTCATAAAAAACGCAGAGAGATAGAGAATTTTTAAAGCTATCAATGTAAGCAATGTTGGATAAGTGATCATTAAATATTATTCTAAAAATAAACCCCAATTAAAATACTTCCTCAACAGCTAACGATTTGAAAAACAAACAGCCTTTATCTAATGAGGTTCATTTGCATTCGACAAATTCACGCCTTAAAGCCAAATAAATCGAAGCACTTTCAGCATCGATCGAATCATTGATCGACCTACAGTTTTTCGGTTTGGTTTTATGCAAATCTCTGTGTGGGATTAAACTTAAAAAAAAATCCAATTAACACTTTTAGAACGTGCCAAAAAGTTTATTGCGCAAAACTTGATTTATGCAAGCCAAAATCTATTGGTAGCCAAAGTGTCTGAGCCAGTTTTGTGTCGAGCAAATGGAAACCCTCACGTACACGAATAAGAACACCCACGAGCCTTAAGAACTTACAAAATCAATCAACCTCAATTTAATATTTTTTTTAATACAGTGTTGGGCATTAGGAATTATGAAAAAATAAAATTTTAGAAAATAAGCTTTTAAAATGTATGTTTACAATGGCTCTTTAAATGTAGCCATAAATAAAGACACATATTTCAAACGAAATAGTAACATAAAACCAATAGCTCTATTTTAACCTATTTTAAAATTAATAAAACTAAATTATCTAATAATTTACAATAACTAAACGCACTGTATTCACTGCCATCCCTTGCAACTCTTTGCAGTTCTTCGTTCATAATAATAAATTGCTGTGATTTAATCAATTGTGGCAGGTGTTTTTATTTTTTATTCCGTTTCGGTACCATAAAAACTGGTTGGATCCGATCCCAAAAGCAACTTCGAGCCACCAGCTCTATGCTGAGCTCTTGTTTGATTTGCTCAAATTAGCGCATGCAGAGCCAAAAACCTGCTGCAACATGTGGCACGTTTCTCCAGCCAGGCAATTGAAATTGAAAACTTCGCAGCAAATTGTTGGCACTTAATTGAGTAACTCCGATCGATCTCGATGTGCTTTGTATAAATTGAATGAGGGGGTGAAAGGTGGATAGATCGCGGGAAGTGGGGCTCCAATCTCAAAAGGGGGCCTTCTGGGAGTGGGTGCGTGATATAGGTGTCATATGGACTCCAATGACAGCCGACTATGGTCGTGTCTGCATAAAAGTGCATTGTTTACGATCTGCAGGAGTCCGATTGGACGCCCAAGTAACTCACCGCAGCGATAGCCAGGTGACCGCAGTGGATTGCAACCTTATTGATTCGATTCAACAATTGAAAATTGTTGATCTTTTGTGGTTGATTTTTTGACACAATTGGGTCATAGTTCTTAAGGTCGTGCAGGTGGTGTTAAAATGAACTCTTGTCTGCACACGAGGCAATTGAATATGGTAATAATACAAAAATAATTCTTTTAAAATATTTCACTTACAACAAGTATTTCGCTTTCAAAGACTTAAAATAACAACAAGGATTAATAATGCTCACTATACTATATATCCTGCTTTGAGGATCCTTCCTAACTCTGCCGATCTTCAATCTTAACCACTACTATTAGTCCTCCAACATTCTTTCCACCGTTGAAGAATGTGATAATTGCCTTCACGATTCCTCGCGGCACTTGCTGGGGCCAGTCCTCGGTGTTGAAAAGGACATTCTTGATGTAGTAATCACCCTCAGGTATGGGGCAGGTATCCTCGTCGACTATGGGGAAGTTTGTGGTTTCTCCTTGCTTCAAGGATGGTTGCACGAACTGGACGTAGAACTTCTTGAAACACTCGCAAATACTCGTCTGGGGAACATCCATAACCATTCGCTTAAAGTCGCCATCGCCGTTGGGACTCGAGTAGAGTTCCACAGATACCTTGAAGTCGTCGTTGTTCATTTCACCCAGGAATTTAAAGGATCCATTCAGAGCTCGTTCACGACCCACAGTTTTCAGGCTATCAAAGATAACCAGGGTCTCCGAATCGCCTTCGAAGGGCTCCAGCTTTTCATTGGAGACCACGTAGGACTGCTCGCACTAAAGGAATATATTTTCATAAGGACATTCACCAATCAAAAAAACAATCCAAATACCTTTATATTTTGCAAGAGATTAAATAGAAGTATCACCACAATCCACCTCATTTTGATTTGTCAGTTGGCTTCAATGAAATCATTCTATTTATTGGATTGTTGAGGCACGCGATCGTCATGTTCTATATACGTTTAAAATGATTAACGATCTTGTTCAGTTGTTCTTCATCGACAACAATGTTGTTGCCAATCGTGATCTTCAAATTCTAACAAGATTTGTGAAGTTCAAAGCCATTGCGGCTTAATTGGTTTGATGTAATGCGATATTACTTATTCCAGAATAACAACTAAAAAAAAGTTACTGAAAATCCATGAAATGAAATATATAACTGCAACTCCTTTCCAGGTTCCATATGGGTGTTGAAAATCAAACTAAAATAATTCAATTTGTTGGAATCACCTTCCCCCGCCATATGGCATAGTCAAAATTCCACCGAAGTCCCATCAACAGATCATCAAACTTTTGGGGGAAAATCCCCACGATAATAAAGCATTAATTGAAAACATATAAACAAAAGACAGGCAGCGAAGACAAAAGATACGACATACAAAACAAACAACACACAAAAAAGTGCGCAATGCCAGAAAAACTAAACTCAGCAGGAGATATTTTACATTTTCACGGATGGATTTCCCCAGAAAGTGTGTGCCAGAGCATGGGGCGCGATAGTTTATATTTATAACAAATTCATTCAAGATCCATTGGTGAAAAGGGGCTTTATTTCAGGGGGAGGAGGCTACACAAAAAAAAACGAAAGAAAAACTAAGGGGGACACACACGCGCCCGCGCCTGCCACAAACTATAAATAGGAAAAGTCAAATGAGAGGGGATTTTCCGAAAAATGAAAACGTCACTTTAACTTGGCATTGCCCGCTTTTCAATGGGGGGGGGCCTAGCCAACCATCCCCCCAAAAAGTATATGGTTCTAATAGAAACGAATTAAAGATACCGTGTATATTAATTCATTAAAGCCCTTTTTATAGAACTTTAAAATACAAACCATGCTATACTGTATTATGTATAAGAAAGTCTCAAGACAAAAAGGATTTAGGTAAATTTTTTGAACCTTTTTTTATATAAGTATACGTGTACCCTAATAAATTGTTATCCATAAAAGGAAACCATCTGCGCGCCGCAAACAATTTGAGGCATTTTCCAAGTAATATGCAACACATGTTCTATGGCTCGTGGGGGAAGGCATGCTCCTGCGCCTGCGCCCCGTAGCACAAGCAGGAAAGTGAAAAGTGCCACAGAGCCGACAGTTTTCCCTTTTTTCAAATGGAGCAGCACACGAATGTACCGCCAAGTGACAGTTTTCTGTCCGCAGTCAGGCATGACATTAGATGCTTCTTTGACTTGGATCAGCACCCCTAAGAACCCCATTGGGGCCCCAGGATCAGGGCAAGTCAGAGATTCCATATATCTTTTTGGACTGCCAGCATTGTCAATCAAAAATATTAGAAAGAGCTTTATGATGTCTACATTTTGGGGGATATATTTTTTTAAAACCTATTCAGCAAAAACCAATAATAAATAACATAACATCCATCTAAACCAAAAGCATGACGAAATATCAAATACAAAGAGTTAAGAAACCATTAAACGGACTACAAAGTCTGCAAACTCCGAGCTTTTTTATTCCAGATTAATGATCGGTCTGACGGTGTTTTCGAGTTCGCCAAGTGGTCGAGCAGGTGACAGGCATTAGTATTAGCATAAATCGCTGAACTCGAAGCGAGCAGGGCAGACAGGTAAGTCAACAATTAATGAACACCTACACGACGATGGGATCTGGACCTGGCCAACCATCGATCGACTTACCAGTATAAATCAAACTTTTAATTATAGTGTAATTAATGTAACGTATTTCAATTAATTAAATGCAACTTGATTGGCGTTGCTGGCCAAAGGCAGTTCAGCTAAAAACCAACTATCAAACAACGCCTAGGCCCAGACCAAGACTGAAATCAAGAAAATCAATGGTCAAAAAACAACCAAAACGAAAACATTGCGAAACCTGAAATTTTGCGCGCCAAAAAATCAGCGAGGAAAATGCAATATCAAAACAACCCAGCGACAAAAACAAGAAGTTTATTTTTCTAATGTTTTTGGTTAACAATTTAATACTCTTAAAATATGATAAAAGTTGAAAGGATGCAAGAAAATATTGGAAGTAGTTGTCGTTAATATCACTAGCTTTACCACTTTATAGAACAAGCTTTATGCCTTGGCCTAAATAATCATTTTAAAATTCTAATTCCAAAGCCATAGTTATCTATTCTTTAATAACCATTTGGTATTCCACTAAGTACTCCCCATGGACAGGGTATCTCAAACAGCTGGCCCCAACCAATGTTGGCCAAAGCAGGTGATAAGGCGGCAGCAGCAGCCACTCGAACCACATCAAACGTCGTCATAAACCAGCTGCAACAGCGGCAACATTGCAGTCGGCGGAGAGGGGGGCGGCTTAACGGCGGGGGGCGTGGCGTGGGCGATGGAAAACTCAATTGCGTCGTTGCGAAAATTAACTGCAATATGCAGAGAGCCCGCAGAGGCCGAGAGCCACTTGTGGCACAAATGTTAAAGGCTCGCCACAAGGCCCGGTCGGGCTTTTTTTCGCCTTTGGTTACACAGTAAGAAATAGTTCAAATTTAATTAGCTAATTTTAAGGTACCAAATGCGTTTTGTTACCTTTACTTCATAAAGATACAGGACGTATGTATGAGTAATATTTATGAAAGCTTTATGGCAACAGTGCGTATGAGCAATATTTTTCTGAAAATAATTTTGGCAACACGGCGTATGAGTAATTTTGTTTAGAAGGCTTTTGGAATACAGGATGTATGATCTTTTTTCAGAATAAACTACTTAATACTACGCATGGGTGATATTACTTAGAAGAAACTGAAAACGAAATACCTATTTTTCTAAATTTTAGCAAATTTTTCTATTTCTTTCAGTGTCTTTGCAACTTTGGCTTCCTACGTTGTGCTGGCCAAGTTAAGAAGGCGTCGTGGCTTCCGTGGCAGGTTACAACAAATTTTGTTGTTGGCTTGGCCTAATGCGAAAGTTGTTGCCCTTGTGTTGGTGTGTGTGTTCGTGCCACAAGTGGCAGTGCCAAACAACACTGTCCTTCAAAATTAAATTTTAATGTTGGAGAATATACATTTCTTTAAAAGTTATAATGTTAAATAACAAATTTTATGTTTAAAATAAATATTTATTTTAAAAATTTAAATGCAAAATAATATGTTTTATATCCTTATATCTTGTTGCATAGTGTTGTTTGCCAACCACGTCACGCGTCAAACTTTGTACGTGTTGTTTCGTTTGTTGGTCAAGTGACCAACAATAACAACAACAACTGAGGCTACAAAAAAAGCAACAAAAACAACGACAACATTGACAATAACAAATGCAACACGCGCTTAATTTTTATTAGACCTCATGTGGTGCGCATGCGCAGCACCGAATAACCGTTGCACATGAGCATACGGATACAAATGTATCTGAGTATCTGTATCTCGACGCTCGTATGTGCGCGTAGATATATTTTTTGGGGCCAGCAATTGGCATAATTGACTGGCCGCTCGTCGGTCGTCTGGGTTGCTACGTGAGGTGGGAGATCTTTTTGGTTAACATGTTGTGGTGCCCCACCTCGCCCAAATCCACCGGCAGGCCAATTGATTTATGTTCATCATTAATAACAATCACAAGCGAGTTACCAGACAAATGCGAAGCAAGGTATTTGAGTGACAAGGAGGTTGAACCTTGAATAACACCCACTATGGATTAGGGTCTACTTGGGAAAGGGTCTTTAAACCTATATCAATAATATAAAGTATCATACTATATACTTAGCTTTGAATAAACTTCCTGAAACCAGAATCAATTGTAAACATTTTTATTGCACATTTGCCTCATCATTTAATTATTACGATCCCTTCAATTAAGAGCCAATTAACAGAATGTATTCTCTTAAATATTATTTACTAAGGAATCAATAACAACCTGCAAGTCATAAGTGTAAGACATGAAAGAATTAAAAAAAAAAAAATAAATAAATATAGAATGTGTATAATTCAAATAGACAGATTTTAGTTTCTTGGTAACTTTAATTTTCTCTCATTTTCTTTATGTTTATAAAATCGTTTTAATATCATTGTCTCACTGCGTGTTTCGCAATTATCCGCAATAAATTGGTTTATGTCGGCAGCTTCACATATCAACCCATACAGATTTTATGGCCCTCACCGTCTATATTTAGATATCGGCACAATGAAGAGCCATGCCACAGAAAAAAACAGAGTCCAACCCGGACTAATTGCCATGTCCACAAAGCTGCTGCTTATCCTTGATCATCAATGGTTCATTAACTCCGCCAGAAGTGCTGTAAAGCAAAGAAAAAACTCATAATGCTGTGGAGCGTATTTAATACAATTAACTGGCTACGTTATGAGATTAACCCCATCGCAACGGGGGAATCGTAGAAGAGCCAAGATCAGGCTCCTGCCCAGATTAACAATCAATTAAAATTGACAAGTGGTCAGCAAGTTCTGCACTGGATGGATGGACAAAAGAAAATGCCCCGACCGGACAGCAGGAGACCCATGGAGTAAAGGGTGAGGAAAATAATTACGATGGCTGCATAAAAGGCGCCATTTAGCTCCGGCTAACGACACGCAATAATTACGCCCAATTAATCGCAATAACTTTTGCAAATTAGATAATTTCGGTTCACGTCCCAGCGTCCCGGAGAACGCTTGGCCAGCTGCCTGGGGCCGCATTAAATGTAATTCTTTTCTTGCAACAAATTCTTTGCAAGAGGGAGTTTCAAACGCCACAAGACTTTCAAATGTGTGTAATCAGGCAGAACTGCACTTGTCGCTCTTCCATAGGAAGATGTATCTACTCCGGCCCCCAGGGCAGACCCAGAAACGCCCCAACTTTTGTGACAATGTACGGTGTTTTGATGGGTATCGCTGGGTATTTGATAGAAAAAGCTTTATTAGATGTTGAATTAATTTAAGAATGATTAAAGTTATACCAACATTGCGTATACTTTATTTAAGGTTTCTGGTTATTGCTTTTGAATCTAAATTATTATCCAGTCATCTTCATAAACCCATTACCACTTTCTTCATAATTTTATTCATTTTTTATACCTGATTCCCACAATTTAGGATTATGTATGCAATTCCGTTTTAATAGATCATAATTTTGCCTAATCGCCATAAATGACACTTATCTTTAGCACTCTCCTCCTTAAAGGAATCCCTACTTTATAGCCTAACAGATATCAAATAGTCGACTCTTAATTCTAATATCCATAATTTATTATTTCCTAGTACAAGTTTGTTGTTTTTTTCCATTCTAGCCCCTAGTGTCCGACACTTGCTGCAGTGGGTTGTTGTTGCTCCTCTGCCGCTGCTGCTCCATCAAAAGGCTGTTCTGCAAATAAATTATTGCCCCGTGCACTTGTGCCTGCCCCCTGAAGTCCCCCACGACACCCTCTCCTCCTCGAGTCTTTCAGGCAAAATGCCTACTTAACCAAGGCGCAATGCTAAAAATACAATTGAACCTATTGCTGACAGCTGTTGCGTAAGACGGGGAGCGGTTTAACTCAAAGAGGTAGTAGATCTTTATAAAATATTTGAAAATAGTCTTCTTTATTAAATATAACATTTTGAATCGAACCAAAATATAAATCTCTTAATATGGGGCTCAAGCTTAACCCTTTCATAGTAAAATACGCTCCTGTATCCATGCAATTTATCAAAAGGCAGCACGCCAGGAAAGCCAACTACAAGCAGCTCCAACCAGTCGGATGGCCCTCCGGCGAAAAGCACAAGATGCTGCCGAGGAGGAGTCGTCTTCATCTAGTATTACATAAGCAAACTCAAGATGCGACCGGCGGTTGGGAGCTTATCTATCCGCAAGTATTGGCTGCTGGCGGGCCAAGGAGCAGATCAAGTGGCACAAGATCACAAGCTGAGGAAAAAAGCAAAAAAAAAATATATATATATATATGTATAAAGAGGGAGGAGTACTGTGATGGGGCCACGACAGCTGGCAAAAGACGGCGGCACTGTACTGGAAAAGACAAGTCCAGATCCAAAGATCCTGCTTTGCCAGAAAAAAAGGCTTCGGGCGGGCACGCGTCAAGCTGGAGAGTTGGTCAAATGGACAAGTAACTGAAAGAAAATATATGAAAAAAAATTAATATATATATCTATAAAGGAGTTTTTCAGGAGATAATAATCCATAGTATTTTTTAGAGAATTTTAGCCAATAAACCTTCAATGCCTCACCTCATACTTCCTTAGAACCTTTTAGCCCTTTTTTCCGGTGCAATCTGTGGATTATCTGGCCAAAACTAAAACGGTAGCCTAGCCCATTGTCCAGGAGTTTCATATAAATGTTAGTTTGTGTATGGGAATTGATTTGTTTGTGGCCTGTGGCCAAGTGACAGAGCTAGGGGACTTAAATCCAATCAGCGGACTAGTCCGCACACGCCTCCAATTAGAGTCTAAATGACAATTGTACTTTTAACCCAATTTACTCTCGGCTCTTCACAGATTCTCGCCAGTTGTTCTCTGTAGCCTTAACAATAAATCTGAATTGTGTACGATTTTTAGAGTACACATAGAGCCCATAATTCAAGTCCCTTTCTTTTAGTTCTCCTCCTTCGGGTCGATCGCACTTCAATCTTTGCTCAAGTGTCGCCGTTGCCCCCTAAAAGAAGCCCATGGAGTGCATCGGCTTGCCATATTTGAAAGGGTATTACAGGGTCAATTGATTTTAGTGGGGTTTTGTTTTAAAATATGAAATGGTAAAAAAATATATAAAGAAAAAAAGATAAGGATTAAATTAATAAAGGGATTAATTGATATGAAATAAATGATCTTAGATCTATGACTTTGTAAGTATGAAGCAATTGTTTGTGGATATAAGTTGAATTAACTTTATTATAAGTTTGATTAAAATAATTACCATAATTTCTTAAAGTTTTGACTATTATTTGAATAATTTTCATGGCTTAATTTATTATATTCAATCTAATTATTTAGGTATATCTTTTATTTTTTAAAAAGTTTTGTTGATTATATCTTGAGTTTCCTTTTAAGAGTATCTATGAATCGCCTATACCCTTTTATAATTTTCCCCTTTCTTGTTTATGCATTTGATTATTTGCTTAAATCTTTATCGTTGATTTCCAAGTGTGCCTGTGTGTTGGTGTGTATCTGTGTGTGCCTTCCTCGTTTTTAGTTTAGTTCTTTTTTTTTCAACTTTAGTTTCGTATGCAGGCAACGTTTCTCGTTTCGTTCCTTGGCACTCTTCGTTTGCATCCACACGCACACACACTCAGACACATATTCTCACAGATACTTATTTGTATCTGTATCTCAAAGTGAGGCGGAGGCGAGTCAAGATCCATTAAGGCAATGACCTGTTTTCATATCATTTCTATACGAACTATAGAGATGTGTGTGTGTGCGATGTTGTTGTTTTGTCTCGTTCTAGCGACCAGCTGAAGGGGGGGCGTGGGAGGAAAGGACGGGGGGTAGGGGGGGAGCAGGGCACACGCAATCGGAGGAATCGACGGACGTCGCATGTGTCCCAATGTTGCAAGTTGATAGTAAAAATTATGATGATTCTTGCCCCAAACAACTGGCGGTTACTGGTCAAACAAGTTCCGTTGTTGTTGTTGTTTTTTTTCCAGGCTGTTGTTGCTTTTGTATTTGTTGTTCTTGTCGTTATTGTTGTTGTTGCTGCTGCTGTTGTGTGTGCATATTTATCTCTGCGTTGTCGCTGCCTCTACTTCATTAGGTCTTTAATTTTATTTCGTATCAAAACAGAGAAACACTTTCTACCCTTTGATAGACCTGCCTTGATACCCTGTATTTGAGATAAAATAAAAAAAATATATCCTAGTTATATAGAAAATATCATCATATATTTGTCAACAATATCCTTGAATATCCAAACTAGCCCCTTGATGTATGCTATAGTTTTGATAATCGAGCCACACAGATCTGGTTTACAAAATTTATGTACAAAATTTCTAAAAAGTTCTTGAAAAATTATTCATCCAGGGTATTTCAAAGTTCGACCCTTCACCATGTATCTCGTACTTCTTACAAGTTGTACTACAATCGTACGAGTATCTTGTGGATACTTGGACAACGTAAAAAGTCTTTGGCGCGTAAAATCTTTTTGGGTTCATTAGAACGTTGCACGTTGTATTCGATACCGTGCTTCCTTCTGTCCAGGGAACCAAGTTCCCTGGCAGAGATCTCTTCCTGGGCCTGGTCGCATGGGCAATCAAGTCGTTTCTCGTCCTCCTGTCACTTTGACAGCGCATCTGCGGTTTAATCTGGTTTCTGGTCGGCACTAGTAGTTGCCCTGCTCTTCTGCCAAGTACCTAGATGCAAGTACAAGTATTATTGCAGAGTACAGTACGAACCAGGAGCAGAACTAGCCGTAGGGGCATCTATTTTTAGTGATCGCGTGGATATGATCGATCCAGTTGAAGGCGTGACAAAAGGGACAAGTTCGTTTAAGTTGTTTGGTTTCCTAATAAGGGGTTTTTATCTACATAAAATTGATTACTTTTCAGTTGAATTTAAAATCCTCTAGACCTCTATCTACGGGTTATCGCACCTTCTATTGCCGATCACTCCCATCCATCAACCATAAACCTTGTGCAAAGAGACCATCCCTGCCATCTTGGTTTGGTTCCTTTCAGTTTGCCCAAGATAAGCACCACTACTTTCCACTTTTAGTGTAAAGTGCCTTTCTATTTGCCAGAAACCAACAGAACCCACCGTCCGACCGTCCGATATCTGGCACTTTATTTGCTTAGAACGTTTGCCTCTGTTTGGCTACTTAAATTTCCCAGAGTCAATAAATGGATTCGAGTTTGTCAGCAGTCAGCAGCAGTCGTCTCTGGCCCAACCTTGACCATTCCACATAGTTGCGATTATCTGGCGATGCTACAACTTCCCCAGGGTCATTCGGTTGGTTTTGCCAGCCATTGTTCATTAGCAGCAGCACTATCCTTGAAATAAAATTGAAATCGTAATGGGGCACACCCCCTGGGGGCCCGATATGAATTGCACTCGCAAAGTCAAAGTTTAAGCAAAGTTTGACCGAGTATATGGGCAAAGCATTTTAATCACGGTTCATTTTCCATAGATTAACTCCCGAGTAGGTGGAAACAATGGTTGCAACTTGCAAGACAAATAATTGTTGGTTCCATTTACACGGAAAGAAATGATGGAATTTCGTAAAAATATTAATGAATCAATTAAGTCTGATGGAATAATAAGTGGACAAAGCTATTCAGCAAACTATGATGTTGCATTTTAAAGACAAATCACCTTTCATACATAGAGTATTATTCTCGGTGCAATCGAGAACTGAAAACCATTGGGATCAGACCCTACTTAACCATAATCATGGCCAAGTGCTGATTTGCATTCGCAATTGCTCGAATCAATGTTATGAACGTCAAAAGCACGACAAATGAATCATGCGGCGATCTCTTCTTTATATAGATCCCCCATCGCCACCGGCTGGCCCCCTTGATCCCCGATCTGGGAGATTCGAGCTCAACTTTGTAACTCGTGTGCCCCAGAGGCAGCGACATTGACAATGAGCCAAAAAGCGTTTCCAAAGCGATCCACAAACGGTAGCCAGCCACCAATAACAAAAACAATGCACCCAACAATAGTGGCAGGAATGGCTGAAAACCTAACGAATAATATAATACCAATTACAGACTTATGACCTAGGTTTTAAGATAAAATATGTGATTTAATATAAAAACTTTTAAGATATTAGAAATCTATCACTGCTAAGATAATACTAGTACTAGTAGTTTTTACTTTTCCTCAAAAACATCATACCTTTATCCCCTCTTTTTAGAAGGTATCTAAAGAAAACGTGCCCGTTTGTAAGAGCTTTTGGATTTGGATTTGTTGTTGCAGCATGATCGGGCAAAAGATCGTTAAGCAGTGCACAGTAGCTGCCCGAGCGTCATAATAACAGCAGCAACAAGATGTTCGGCCCCAACCCTCCTCTTTGAAACTCTCGAGGCCTCCAGCACCCTTTTTCTGAAACCCACACCCCTTCCCCTCCCAAACCGAATCAGGCCCACCACCTACTTGCAGGTCCCAGTTTCTGTACGCCTGTCCATCTGTCCCCGTGGAGTGTGGAGCTGCAGCTGCAACGCTGCAGGGTGTACACTGTACAGTGCAACATCGACGCGCCACAAATCAACGAGCAGGCCCATGCAGGCACAGGCACACACACTGCTCCTCCTCCGGTATCGGAGCCAGCGTAGGCAACTGGTTAACCGGTTTGCTCTTCGCCAGGCGGACACTCCGGACATATCGGACGGAATGGACGGGAACGGACAGAGCGTACGGAGGAGACGTTGCCGACGACGATGCATAAAGCTTTTTTAGAACCTTCTTTGTTGCGACGGGGTATGGGATGCACTTGCAGAAAAACTACTATACAAGTTTGTTTTCTTTAAAATTTAAAATAATACATAATTGAAAAATGTAAGAATAATTTATAATACATAAAAATGTATGTAAAATTTAATTCAGAAAATATTTTATTCATAACAAGCTGTATGAAACTCAAAAAGATCATTCTTTGTAGGTTTGGAATCATACTTTGATAAAATTAAAATTTAAATAAAGTACCAATATATACATAAAAGTTTCCCTATAAATATTAAGATTTCTAAGCTTTAGAATAATTTTAAAATACATTCCAATAGCTACCCTTTTTTCAGACATAATGATGCTATATCTCATAGTCTTTACTTTTATCTGATGTATTTCTTATCCTTTTTATAACGATGGTAGCCAAACCCAATTTCAATTTGTTTACACTGATTGATCTTAACCAATTTCTCTTTTGGCCTTTGTAATAACTAGTCAGCTACTAGTTCACAGCCCCCGTTTCCCCTCAACACAAATCGTTAAATTTCATATATCATATTATGGCCTGGTCCATGAACCCCTAATTTTGTTGCGTGTAATTGCCACTTCCAGTACAAAAGCTTTTATTTTGTATGCTTGTTGTATCTGCTGCTGCTGTTTTTGTTGTTGGTGTTATATCTTTAGTTGTTGTAGTATCTTTTGTTGTTGTATTTTCTGTTTCGTTCGGTTCTTTTCCTTCCTCTATGTTTAAGGCGACTGCGCTGCCGTCTTAAGCTGCATTACAACTTTTTACTGCGTCTTAAACTGAAATCGAGTTTTGTTGTTCACGTACAGATACATCCATACATACAGACAGACGTACCTACGTAAAGATACATATGTATGTATATATGTATCTTTTGTCCGTTTGTATCTTTTTTTCATACATCAGTGTGTGCGCAACTCCGCCCGAACCATCAACGCCCCAAGTGCATTGGGCCTCCCCACCGCCCCCTTTTTTTTTTTTTAAGTTTCCCCTACCTCTTGCCCCTACCCCTTTTCATATATCTCTCTTTATGTGTCTCTGACAATCTGCTGGTTTGATAGTTACAACGTAGTCATCGTCAGCCTCCCATATCGCCTCCCTCCTCCTGACCCACCGGAGTTCGTCCAGTAGCCGCGCTTAATTGCATTTTGACTTGCGGCGTGAAGTCGAGTTGAGGCGATGATCATCATGGCGGTGCTGATGATGAGGCTGGAGAAGAACAGCCAGCCAAAGATCTCGAGACGAAGACGAAGACGAAAGAAGCTTTGTCATATTGGAACTCTCTACGGTCTATTTGCTTAGAGGCGTGGTGGCCAGTCGCCTCCTTTTTGGCGTATGCCCAGTAGCTGATGCTGGGCTGAAGTGTTTTCGCAGCTACACTGGAAAAATAATATAAATTCCATATTAAATCTATCTAAAATTTTATATTTTTGTAAAATTTTTTAAAAGAAATATAAACTTACAGGTACGACGGTGCATTCTGGGCCTAAGTCTTAGGTGACAAAGGATCAATTACGTGGAAGATTTATTAAATGGATATTATAATATAGTATGTACATATTATATAGCTTACTATATTATTAGAAACAATATAATTTTTTTTAAATCTATTTTTTATTTGTGCATTTCTCCGTGAACCTTTTATTGTATTTATTTTGGTCTGTGGGCTTTGTTGTAGTTTTTATTATGACTTGCAACTGTGCGATGCATTTTCCAGCTTCTGTTCTATGTTTGTTCTATGTTGATTGAATGCCCTTTGTTAGTTTGGGGACTCTTTTGTTGGTTTTTGTTCATTTGCTGTGATTAGTTAGCGGGTTTATGAAAATCTTGAATAATTTAATACCATTTTTGGTTTGTTTTCGTCAAATTAGTGGTTCTTTAACCAAATAGAGTTGAGTTAAATGAAAACTGTAAACAAAGTAAAGGGTTATTTGGGTATTTATATTTACAAACAATTTCTTAGGGATTTTACTTATCTTACTTACAAGCTTTTTATAAATTGACCCTTCGATCCAATAGATCTTTAACTTAATATCAAGATAACTAATGCAAAATCATGTCTTAATATATTTATTACTTATTAACCGCTTTTCTTTTGTTTTTAGCCATGTTTATTATATAGTATGAGCATGGCTTTTATATTTCCAATAAAGCTAATTAGTTATGCCGATCAGCTATCGATTTCAGCGACCCAGAGTCGAATCGGTAGCCCGCTTGTTAACCAAAACCACAGACATCACGCATAAATTTCGATTTGTCTCTGGTTACAACTTGTCTTACACATTATGGCCAAGTCTTTTGTTTTTTTTTTTTTTATTTGTGATTCGCGTGTCTTTTTTTAATAAATTAGTTATACACACTAGGGGCTACTGGGACATTTGATAAATTCAACATGGGTCCTACGCTTTAAAGCGAATATAGGAAAATATATATGCCAGAGAACCCTCCCAAATATTAAAACAAATATTAATTCATTGTATTATTGTTTTATTTCATCTTTTTATTATTTTAATTTATCACTGTGTTTCTGTGTTTATTTTTTTACAACTTAAAACTACTAATAGTATTACCCCCTTTGTGTTTATTTTTTACAAAGGTGCTTTGGGCATAATTTTACCATAATATTGTACCAATTTGAGTTTGTGTTAATTTGTGTGTTTGGATGTTAATTTGTGTGTTTGGATCGGTAAATCATCTCGGGGCGTTAGTTTATGGGCTGCGTTGACTTTTTCTTTGATATTGGTTTGGATTTGATGCTGCTCTTTTATGCTGCCTGCAATTATCCAGACCGTTTTGATGGGCCCCCTAAGCCCCGGTAACTGTGCTTTAATGGACCCCATAAATTGTGGGACATTATGACACGAGCAATAATCCTGATTCCATCCGCAGTCCACACCTCAGCATGCATTTCATTATAAATAGGTTAAGATGCTAAATATACTGGACATAAAAAATCCGAAGCCAAGAAAGGCAACACACACATATCCGTATGGACTCGCATAAACCTTTAAACCTAAACACGCACTTAAGTCATAAAAAATAAAAACCAACAACAGCAACTAAGACGAAAAACATGACATTAACTTGCATGAGGGGTTAAGCAGCACACCAGAAGAAGCAGCAGCAGCAGCAGCTCCATCACCAGCTCCAGCACCAGCCAAAGGAAAAAAAATAAAAGAAAAAATAATAATATTGTCTATAGAAGCCAGCACAGGTGTTCAGTTGCCGCTGCAGCAGCACCACCAGCCGCACACATAAAAAACCAGCAGAAAAAAAAAATATACAAAACACACAAAAAACTTAAAATCAAGTTTTAAAGATTCAACGACGTCGACGGCACTTAAACAGCCCCCCAAAGTTAGAAAAGGAGGGGCCTACGCCGAGCGAGGGAGACGGAAGGCAACCTTTAAATGCGGGCCGAGCAGCAGCATCCAAACGTGATGGGATCGCAGGACCAGGGGCCGTATCGGAGCCGGGGAGGGAGTGATATAGGGGCAGGGGGGATATAGCGAAGCCAAACCCAACTCGCGATCGGTCCGTGCAGGCAGCAACTTGTCGAGACCCGAGACTCGCCCCCATACCCAAACCCAAACCCAAGCCAGTGCCCCTGCCCCTGTTCCAGCTGGTGCCCCATACCCTTGGACGGACTCAAGTGCCTGACTGCCTGATTATGATCGGATCGGATCCGAGTGGTGGGCTATATGAGCTGCTCCCGCTGTTGATACACTATAAAAAAAGGGAATATGAAAAGTTGGAGGATAGAAGGATTATGAAGGATCTAGGGTTTAGAATCTATATCATTATAGGACCATGCTAGGATGAGGATCAGTTTCTTTAAAATAAGCAATACTTTCAGAGTGGTCTTAACTAAAAACAGAGCTTCTCGAACCAACTATCTAAGTAATATATGTATGTATGCATTAGGCCACTTCTTTTATGATTTTTATGAAAACTTTAATATAAACGCAGTACAATATATTATATTATATGTAATTACATTGCAGTGTTGGCTGGCTGCCGAAGAGTTTCTGTCTTCGCGGTGGCTGGCTGCCTGCATGTGTAATAAACATAATGATAATGCCCGCCGTCGTCCAAGTGGTTTGGTTGCCTTTTTGCTGCTACCGTGGATGTAATTTACACTTACACTGCCAGTCAACGGTTCTCTGTCCGGACGGAGGAGGGGTAGTGGAACTTTGGTCTTAGAGAAGCCCATGAAATGACACAGTTTGGTAAGAACCACAACCGATATCCAATAACTGCTAAATGATTCCGTTTGTTTTCCATGGGCTGTGGAAAACCATAACGAAACGTGATCGAACGGAAAGCCCTCTGGCGGTAATTAGCTGAAGTTTTGGTTAAAAGTAAAAGCCATCTGGCGTTTGAAAATGTTGAATAGGAAGTGGGTTTATGGTTCTAAGAGGGTCTTGGAGTTCAATTATGTGGTGTCTAGACTCTGGCTCTGACTTTGTCTTGTGATAAAACCAAGATATATTTAGGACTTAAGAAAGAGCTCTTTGGAAGTAGCTTTCATTTTAGAACGTTAAAAGGACACCTTGAAAGGACATGGGAATATTGAAACCCATTAGACCACAAGGTTTTAAGACCATTGTGCAATTATTGACTTATATTTCCAATCAAAGCCATAATAAACGAAATTTGGCCAACAAGGAGACCCTACCAAAAACCTTGCTTATACCCTTTGGGCACTTGAATTGGATCGGAACTGAGGTGAACCCCCTCTGAAAAGACCAGAGCCCCAGCAAAACCAGCAGCTGAGCCCCTCGGGCGGCAGTTAATCAACAGTTTTTATGCAAAACTATAAAAAAAAGACATACTGAAAAAAAACTAAAACCAGAACAGGAAAATGAAAAGCGAGCAATAACCCATAACCGAGCAAAAACGATGGTAAAAAAAAAAGAAATACTGAAACGCACACCTCAAGCCCCCAAAACAAGTCAATATGATCGATCGTTTGCTTGATTAAACCTAATTGAAAACGAAAATGCAGAAAGCAAAAGATTTGGAGAGAAGAGAGCCGCTCGATACGAAAAGATCCGATTCCGATCCGCTGTCATGATCACTTGCTGGCTGGTTCTTCGGATCGGGATCGGTTTCGGTCCGGTCCGGTTCGGTACGGTTCGGTCAGTGGAAATCTCGTATCGGTGGAAACCCACCAGACGACTTACTACAAGAATTTTGAAATCAAAACAAAAACGTAAAAGATCAACGCACAAAAAGAGCGCGCCACTGAATTTTGGCGGGAGACTACTGTACCGTCGATCGGCGAGAATCAGATGAACAAAACAAACCGACAAAACCGGAGGAGCCTGTAGTAGGCGTAACCGCTGCGCCAGTGTTGGTTGGTGGAGCATGTATAGAAAATCGAGAAGAACAACAAAACTAAAAAATAAAGTCTAGAAGAGAGATGGACATAAGAGAAAACCACAGCAAAGAGATCGTTAAGATCATAAAAGAGATGCAAAGAGCATTAAAAAGAGTAGTGAGCAGTGTTGCCGATCTGCAGATGAGGCACCGGAGTTTATAGAGCTGTAGAAGATTTAAGTTCTAATTTCAAAACGGCTTGAAATGGATTTACTCTGGTTTTATCGTTATCTCCTGATTTTCAAGAAGTATATTTCATAGTTTGATGAAATAGATGAGCAGATTTTTAACCTGATTAAGGGGTATTTAAAAAAATTCAATTCAACCATCTATCAAAAAGCTTAAAGCAATAATGAAACCGTAATTAATGATCAATTAAATGCCTTCAACACATTAATCGGTTGATAAGGAAACCTGAATACGAGACCCTTCTGCCACTGTAACAATTTTCCCCAGCAAACCAAACACAATATGCTCCCCTCGAACAGACCCTACCGGTTTCCCTCGTTCGGGATTGGGTAAAAAAAAAAGCGCGCCAAAAAGTTGCTCCTACTGTGTATTTATAGTCCTTCCTATGTTGGGGTGCAATAAAGCCAGAAAAAGGGAGCGAGACCAGGGAGGGGTACAAGGAAAAGGCTGCAGTTCTACTGGGTGAGTGTAATAACCTCAAACGGACCCAGAGACGGGTCTCTCGATCCTCTCCCTGGTCTCCCTTCTCCCGTTGAATAAATTTCACGGCAGAGGCGAAAAGGAAGAAATCGAAAGAGGAGCAGAATATAAAGAAGATCAGCAGGAGGGAAGGAGGCAACGTTACTTGTTTCTTAAAGGGTCCCCTCTTTCACACATAAAAAACTACAAAATTGCAATATATTTAAATTTAATATTATTTTTACCTAATATTCGTCGAACAACCTTAACCATTTAGCGGTCTCAGAACGTAAGCCATGATCCTCTGTGTTTTGATTTTACGGCACAGATGTTTTATTTGCCACAACTTACACACACACACACACTCTCACAAAATATATCCAAGAGTGGCATGGAGGTAACTGAAGAGGGAGACAGAGCATTGGAGCAATCTCATGTTTACCCTGTCGCAGTTTTCCCTCATGATCCTCCACTTCGTGTCTTTTAATGCCTTTAATCCTAGCAAATAATACAAAGAGGGAGCTCTAGGACAAGTGTAAGGAGGAATACGAAAAGGCAGCCAAAACGGGGAGGACAAAAAGAAACACTGATAAAAAATCTGGAGTAATTTATAGAACAAGGAGAAGAGTTTAAAAAAGTAGCTAAAATAGTAGTAGGAAATAATACTAATTTTCTAAAAGATGGACTTTCAATGGTAGTATACTGTTACTTTATTTTTAATATAGTGGTATTTGAAATATAAAATAAACATTTTATTTTAAACTTTCAACAAATTAAACAAATTATTCGATAAAATTATTCGATTCGATATTCGTTTTCGATAAAATAAAATGGTTTCCACCACCACCACCTCCACCATTTTTTGTTGCATACTTATGGTGTGAATATTAAGCCACAATGTCCTTTTCACTTTAAATACTTGTTTTTAATTCTTACTTTTAAATAAAAATATTTTTTTTGCAGTGCTTAGAACCAGCAGAACAGCAAAAGTCTCGGGGACTCAACCTGGGGACGTGTCTCTGTCCGTGGCATAAAACAGAAAGTGTGCAACACACGCTCGGGCAGGGAGGATGAAGATTGCCGGAATAGTATGGGAGGTTTAGAGGGGGTAACCCATGTGGTTGTGGTCCCAGTCCCAGTCCCTGTCCCGGTCTGTGTGTCCCAACTACGATTGCAATGAACTTCTAGCCCAGAGTCATTGAACTTATCCTGGGGACTAGTCTGACTCCGACTCCGACTCTGACTCTGACTTTGGCTCTGACTGAGACTGGGACTCTACCACGATATCAGGTCGGTGATCGTCATGATTGCGTTCGTCTTCGTTGCAACTACGTCATAATGATCATGGTTCGTGGCACACACAGACCAGTGGCTTTGTCCCCAGCTGTACCACACACTGGATCTGGATCTGAATCTGAATCCGACTCTTGCTTTGGCTCTGGCTCTGTCTCTGCCTTTGACTCCTTCATGGACATAATGAACTTGGGTTCTGGACGTACTTACAAATACGTAGTAGAACTGCGTACGCAATTTTCAAATCGTGTTTGCCCCACGACTTCATGAAGCCATCCCCTTTGTGCCACCCACCTTTGAGATCTAACTTTAAAAGTGGTTTAAAATGAGAGGGTATTTATAATGCGATTGGTAATGATGGTATATCTTATCTTAAAAATATCTAATATTTTACAGGTTTATTTAATAGGTCTCTCAATCCTTTAATAAGCGTTTCAGAAGAATAAACCCATCAATAGACTCTAATAAATATTACAAAAGGTATATCTATGAGGGTATCCCAACCTTCGCTTATGAAAGATGTGGTGTCTTCCCTGTTTTCTATTTGATTTTGCAACACGATGGCTTTGTTGGTTGACTTTACCCCAAATGTCTTAGTATGAGTACCCATATACATATGTATATGTATATGTATCTGTATGTATGATAATGATGTCGGTGATCGTGCCACTTTAGCAATGGTTAGCTACTTAGATCGGGCCGTGTGCCAGACCCCTGGGATGGGTTGAAGAACCTTTTGATTGGTTAACCATACACACGACCATAGCCCCCTGCCTGCCAGCCCCATGGAACGTTCTGTGGGCAATCCTGAAGTGGGGTGCGGTGTTGTTGGGGCATTTAACTGTGCCATGTTCAGGTCCTCCTCGTATCTTCCCCAAAGCTTCCCCCTAAAACTGCCTTTCTACTGTGGGCTTGCATGCATAATATTGCCAAGATTTATGCAAAAATTGATGGCAATTAGTCGTCGACTCTGCTTCGTTCTTTATCTGGCTCTCAGTGGCTCTCGAAGGGAGCTCTGTTTATTCATATATACAAATACATATATGCATAAAATATATATATATCTCCAGCAGATCTTGTCAGTAGGCTTGTGCATAATGATTTTCGGTATCAAATTACATTGGTTAGGGGTTTTTAGTATGTATTTTATTTGCTTTCAGCTCTTGTCGACGCTGCTGTCCTGAGTCTTCTGTCTTCAGTTCTCTTCCTGCTTAATTTGATGCGCTCGTGCCGTCTTTTCTTCCCTGGATCCGTCCCCAGCAAATCCCCACTCTTCCAGGCTGCTCTTGTTGTTTGCCAATCTTTTGCTCTGGAGATCGTTGGCTTTCTTTTGAATCAGATTTAATAGCTTTTGACCGAGACGTAATTATTAACTAGACTAGCTACAAAATATATTAAAGACGTTAAAGATAATTTGATATATTTGGACTTTCTCCTACCCACTCTTTTTAATTATTGTCAATAATCCCATATTACCTATTAGAATCCTGTTTTAAGGTGTCTCTGAGAGAGATATTATGCTGATTGTTATTGTCACTGCCAGGGCATAATTCTAATGTTCGTACAGGTGTTCAATATTAACGGAAAATATACACAAGACACACGCACTGGACAAAGGTAGGCCCCAGAAAAAAGGTAAACCAGAAGCCAAGCCAATGAAGAAGCAAAGTAAACTCGGCCCAAGTCGAAACCCACAATACAAATAAACAAAACGCACACACACGCACCTGGGTGTATAAATCTTAAACCACAGAATAAAAGAAAAACAACCTGGGGCTTCGACTTCAGATTCTACCCCCCACTCTCCCATCTCACCTGAGTGGCAGCTACACCTCCTCACCTTTCTCCTGCTCGCTAAGTGAGAATCGTAGTAGCCTGGCTGAGTCTTTGTTGTGATTTAATATTTCGGTTTATCAACTTTATTAGAGACCCCCACTTGGGGTTATATTCTTGCTTAGATTCTTCTGGGGTTTGGTCACTAAATGGTGTTTTTAGTTAATCGATGTTTAAATATTGTTTTAGGAAAATAAAGATTTTAATGTAAGATCCATTACCTGTTAATGGCTAGTCACATTTTTAAATAGTGTCTTTTCTAACCATCTTTAATACAATACCATCTTTAATACTAATGCCATTTTAACAGCCAATATATTATCATGTACCATTACATTTTTAATACTAATAGCATTTTTATTCCCAAACAAGCTGTAAACTACAGTTTTTATGTTTTTTTTAAATTTCTTGAACAACTTTTTAAATATTAGCCCCGCCTTAGGATGATTAACAAACATAAGCCCAATTCTTACCAACATTTTGCCTTTTTTCGCTATAATGTCTTGTAACAAGAGAAGCCACAGAACACCAAGATCGAAGAGTTCAAGAAAAAGGAAGGAACTAACCCTAAATCCCACAGCTGAGTCTTTCAAAACACACAGATACCCATATACATATAAGAAGACACTGCACCACAGAACCGACGTCCAGCTGTTGTCTCCTTTTTCGAAAGGGAGTAGAAATCGGAGGAGGGAGTAGAAAAAGGAACGTTGTGGATGGAGGGATGGCTGTCGCTCAGTCGGACGTCGTAAGCGTGTATGACATGTGAGTTGCACGTTTTGTCGATTTTCAAATTGAGCCAGCGTCTCAGCACTCCTATTTTAGCCCTAGCCTCAGAAATAGCCAAATAGCCTTTTTCCAAACTATTAGCTAGAAGTTTTTGAAAATGTTTAAAAAAGGTTAGAGGTTTTGAGGGTATAAGTTTAGAAAAATATTGTCTGTTTTTCTTTAAAAATCAATCTAACCTTTATTCACAAAAAAATATATATATATTAGGATATATTACTAAATCCCTAGCCAGATTTCCCAGAACTGTCTGTTCTTCTATTTCGATCTCTGCCTACTTTTGTCTCCTTCACTCTCTATTCTCCCCCGACTCGTGCAATCAAATTGAGAAGTTCCAGTTGGGCCCCCGAAGGTCCGTCTTCGGTCCGGATCCGTCCGTTCAAGACCTATGGGTACCTGTCAGTCAAAATGCGTTTTACAACAGTTTTTTTTTTTCTTCTTTTCTTTTCTGCTTTTGGTTTCTTTTTTTTTCTAGTCTTGTTGGCCATTTGGTAACCCGTATCGTTGGTGTTGGTTTTGTTGTAACACGATTTTATTTTCCCTTTTCTACCTCGAAAATCTATGAGCAATCTATCTTTTGAGTGCACCACCACCACCAACAAACACAACAATCAATTTGGTTTCTTTATTTTTTATTTTGTTGTCTACTTTTGAGGTTTAATGTGGCAAACAGCGACGAAGATTCAACAACTACTACTGTATGGTAATCCATGACAGTTACCGAGATCTTTATTGTGATCTATGGGTTTTTTCGCCAGGTGGTTGGGGTATGGGGATAAAATGGGATAGGGATGCTATAAGGTATTATTAAAAATTGGTTGAAACTGGAATAAATTATTTCTTAAGGTATAAACTGTGGAACTCCATGAAAAATCTGAAAAAAATATTAATTAATATTAAGAAATTAAAAAGCGTTCTGATTAGTTATAATATATGTAAACTTTAATCCTTTATTGAGGTTAAACGACGACCCTTGTTCTGGGCCAAAAGAGCTATTAACCGAAGGGAACCATCTTGGTTCCACATTCGCGTTTGCCACACAATAAAATGTCATAAATTATACGCTCAAAACAGAGCACAACGCCTGGTCATCATAAAATGAACACATACAAATGCCCATATATATTTATATATACATGGGCAACAATAAAGATCCAAATGCAACAACAGACGACGACTGATCATTAATTAATGAACATGATCAGCGGAGGCAGAAGCAAAAGCTGAGGCAGATGAGTTGTGGTCCAGGCCATTAGAATGCAACATGTCGTCGTGGTCGTGTTCGATTGCTTGAAGCACAGATATACATCGAGACCCATCTATCTAAGAATCTATATAGAAATACACTTCAAGAAATACTAATATTATTGTTTAATCAAAGTAAGACTTGCTATTTTAAAAGCCTGGCAATTTAAAGAAGATCATAGGCTTAAAGATTAGGGTAAAGATAAGTATGTACTTTGAAGTAACCTTTTTATACCCATTTCTTCAAGTGCATAATTCTCATGTGTGTAGAATTTTCCTTTGTTTACAAAACAAAATGTAAACAAAACTTTTGTTCTATCATCACAGGCAGCGATTGAAAGCATTTGCTGCCAAGCTTCAAATAAAAAAAAAAAAAAAAGAAAATAAAAGGGCAGCAGGCTGAGGGAACCTCAGAATCTGGGGCAACCAAGCTGGGGGCCTTTTTGGATTTGGCTTCTGTATGAGAGTGTGCGTGCTCGTATCTGTGTGTGCTTGCATAAGCAGGCTGTGGCAAAAGATCGAGATACGCACCAAAGAAAGTATCTATCAATATGTTAAAGGGAAAAATAACCCGAATAATGAACTTAAAATACTCTTAAAAATGATATTCGAAATATTGTCGTAAGTCTTATAATTTAATATATTTTAGTTATAGAATCAAGTTTATAGATTCTATAAAAATTTAAAAAAATAACTAGTCATTATAAAATACAGATCTTTTAAGATTTAAGCTTCTAAAGATCCCTCATAAAGTTTAAATGGTAGAGTATCTTACGGATTGCTTCTGTTCCCTCATAGTTTTGCTGCAACACTTTGATTGACAGCTGTTGCAGTGTGCTTTAGTTTTTATTTTCGTTATTTCTGCTTCGGGTTTATCTGTAAACGCGCCTCCGAATGTTTCTAATGACATTCACTTTTTGGGGAGAACCCCACACGCTTTTTGGGTCAATCATTATCGCCAAGCCAAGTTGCTGGGCACGCAGTTTGCACGTTTCCCCGGGCGAAGTCGAATCTTTACCTTTAAGCTCCGTCCGGAATGGACGGTCATGAACATGCACAAAGCCATGATCGGACCCCAGATGATTTCACTTTCAATGCCTGGGTTGAGCACACACAACACCGGCTGGGGGAGACTTTAAGATTGGGGTTTTGAGGCCGCCTGGGGATATCACTTTACCATCTACACGGGGAGAAAATCCGCGCCTAGATACTTGTAAGCCTTGAGCTAAATAATGGATATTCTAAGTTCCTTTTTTCAAGTGTCAGAGGACCATGATCTAGCTTGATTTATTCAGGGGTCAGGACTGGCAAATGTTTGGGGAAACCTATTAGATTACCACATCGCAGTCTGTATATGCACATGGTGTGTGTTTGCGCCAGCCCCATTATCTCTAGTCAAACAAATGTTCCTCCAGCCAATCTTCGGGGCAATAGAAACGTCAACCCTCTGCAAAAGAAATAGAGTCCCAGCTCGGAGGAAGGAATACAAGAGTTGTGGCAAACACAAAAAAAAAAAACAGAAGAAAGGAAAACAGCCACTGGACAGGTCTGTCTGGCCAGTCCATGATAGATCACCCCATGGACAAATACGGACAGGTGAAACTTGTCAGTCAGCCAGCCAGTCAGGGTCTGGGGATCGTACTGGTTTGTAAAAGGCAGGGGTTGGACCTTTGGGCCAGCTAGCCAAAAGGGTCGTCGTCGCGAGTCCTACGCCAACAAACAAACAAACAAGCAAGCAAACAAATAAACAAACTGAAAGGGACAGGCCTGGGTTATGGGTGGAAATCTTTGGAAAACTAGCAAAATAAATAGGGAACGAAGTCATGGATTACCTAAAAAATTGAGGCGTTCTTTTGTCGTAAAAATGCTATAAATGTAAAAATCATACTTTCATCACAAATTAATCTCAAACATTCATAAAACTACAGACCTTTTAGTTCATAAATAATAAATTTATTCCTAATCGATGCATGGAATATTCTAATTATCCAGGGTAACAAGAGTGCACCTATGGGGTCACATTTCGATTGGTTGGTCTTATCGCTCTGTAAAAACAAAGACCCTAGAAAAAGGGATCATGTAGCTGAGCTCAGATCAGTTCGTATGGTTTTTGGGCTCAGTGAACCCGGAGACACACTTGCAGAGTGTGCTGGGCACAAGTGCAGGGAACCTTTGTAACGAGGGAAAATAATAATGGGAAAGGGCCAGAGGACAGGGACCTGGGGCTAAGAAACCGAGGGCAGTTTTTCGCTCCCTAACCGACAATTACGGACTGACTGCGATCGTGTCTTGTCTCACAATCTCATGTTAATTTCTGGTTCCACGGCCAGTGCATTTATCACGCTGTCTTCGGTTTTACGACTCATCATTGTCCTCACATCCCTCGATTGTCACCTATTTTGATAGTTGGTGGATTCGCAGCTCCCCTTTATAGGCATTTCTTTGTCTCTTAACTTTTTTAATATCTCCATAAAATGATCTCTTTGGACTGGAGCTAGTTTTACGATCTGTCTCTGCTACCAAAAAAAAACCAAGCGGGTCAGAGTTATGATTCATTGGCGATTCGAACACCTGCAAACTGAAATTTCAGTAAAAGACTCACTCAGGTGTGACCCAGGGCTAATGAGAGGGAAGTTAAACCGGATTAGGATCACAGAAGTGGTAGTTTTCGAGATTTGAGGGTGGAAATACAGATCAGGAAAGATAGCGATAGGAAGAAAAACATTTGTAAAGATTCAAGACAAGGATCTTCCTGCGTAATGTTACAAATCCAGAAATATCCATAAAATAGTATACGTTTAATAACTCCTCTTCAACTGTTGGAAACTAAAATGTGGATAAAGCAAAAACCTAACAATGCCATCAGTTTAAAAATAAGAAACAATGGTCACCTTTTGTCTTTGTGCCTCAATCGTAAGCATTTTGTCGCACAGCTTGTATTTAACCTTTTAAGGAAAGTCAAAAGATCATTTCGATTAATTCGATATACCCGTATTGTGTAGGATGTTCGGATGGCTTTTTGTATGCGTTTTATCATTTAACTGCAAAGATAATTTTCTCAGACATGATTTAAGCATTAAGCCAAGCTATGCTCACCGTTCCAGTGGGCCATTAACATCCAGGTGTCAATTGGCCAGGCCAATAAGAACACCTCAGGAGGAGGGAGGGAATGGGAATACCAAGCGATTGGCAACCTGTCGCATTAACAAGAATACCAAAGGTGGCCAGCAATCTGCCGGGCAAAAGTAAAAGTGATCCTCTCCACTCCATGGAGAGCAGACCAATCCACTTGCCATATTTACATTCCCAGTAACTTGACTTAGTAACTGACTGATCGACTGGGTCAATAGAAACCAGAAGCCAATGAGGAGAAGACTGGGTATCACTGAAGGAAAAGAAAAGATCTAAGAATAATAGTATCACTATTTTATTAAAAACTTACAAGCCTCTTAGTGTAATGAACTATCGAATGTATAAAATAAGTAAATGAGTTTAAGATACTGAAAACAGAAAAACCTCTTAATTCATGATTTTTTTTCAGTGAAAATATAATTTGTTACTGCTACTCACTTCAGCTCAACAAGTTCCGCGCGACTGCTTCCAATTATGGCGAGGATCTGTTTGCAACATACACCAAAAAGTCAACTGCTTTGGGCCCTGGTTTCGACTGGGTTTGGTTTTGTATTGCTGGCCTGGCTGGATGGTTGGTTGGCTGGTTGGTTAGACAGTGGGTTGGCCTACTACTGGTCTTAGACAGCCTGGCGGCTTCCACTTGAGCAAAGACAATGCGTGAATGCAGCCCAAAACTGGCCAAACTCGTGGATATCGACCGGTTAGTTGTTTCGACATCATTTAAGTTCATGATGTATGGCTTTAAAGCTAAATATGTTTTTAGGATTCAGGTCAAGTACAATACCCTTTTTTCCCCCAACTATTTACTTAATTTAGAAATACTTTTTAATATTTTTTTTTCAATATATAGCTTTATAAACCGCCCCATGCTTAATTATAGTTTATTAATTTTGCAAAACAAGTTGTTGCTTTGGCTGCCTGTTGAGATCCTGGCCTTTATGATTGCATTTTACGTTTTAAGTTTTCGCGGCTTTTCGGCTAGGTTTCTTTTTTTCTACTACGCCTTGGATTTCTGCAAACTTTAATTAAATTGTTATGCAAAAGTTCCACTTGTCGCTACTGGCTGCTGCTATATAATTTGGGATTGTACTGGATCAGCAAGTGCATTGGAGATATGGATTAAAAATACCAGTTGTTTGTAATTATTACAAGAGAAAAGGATCTTTGGGGTATGCAGTATATAATAAAGATTTCAATGTATTTTTTAAGGCTTATTAAACTTAAATACTTTTATAAAAAGTCTCCAATATCCCCTTCGAAAGTTTCAAATGCTCAAGTGTGGTGTTTCTGTGGCTTAAGGGGGCTTCTGGCATCGAATTAGGTCAAGTGTTTTCTATGGGCTTCGTTTTTCAGCCTCCGAGACTCGAGTCTCTCTCCAGGCCAATTATCTAATTTTCAAATTAACAGCTGAAACTGCGCCTCAGGCTAGAAAATCATTTCCTCCTCTTGAATTTCTAAATATTCAACTTGAACTTTGACTTGCTCTCAGATCGTTTACTGATAACATATAATTGGATTTTGATTGTAATTCGACCAGCATGTCACGTAAAAAATAAGATTAATGTTTGGTGACAGCAGAATAATGTTTACATGGACCACTGACACCAGCTGCAAGTTATTCGTTGTATTTTCTAGAGGGCGGCCACCTGTGTTTGGCATTTCGCACCTTTCGGCAAATGCGTGAATCATTCGGGCCCACCAGCAAGTGAATTAGTCATCATTAGTGAAAAATTGCACTAGAAAAGTGTGTCCGAACTGTAGAAATTCCATTGGCATAAATCGACTGACTGCACAGTAGAGGTGTTAAAGGAAGTTATCTAAAACGACTTATTAAGTCTCTTTAATTTGGTTTTGAATAAAACTGAAAAATATTTAAATAATGGATCTAGTAAAGAGACTTTGTGTTTAAAAACAAAATATATTTTTATGCTTAAAACTCAATAATTAAACTAAATTTATACACCAACTTCGTATTCCCTTTGTTCCAGAAAAAAAATCAGAGTTAACCAAAGAGGCTCTACATCCAGATGGCGAGAAGAGAGATAGGGGCTCCGCGGAGCAGACGTGGAAGAAGCTGGAGACAGACAGAGACTCAAGTTGAAGTGCAGCCAGAAATGCTACGGCGCATGCGCAACGAAGCCGAAGTCGGCTTATTTATGGTCTTTGGTTTGGGGCTTTGGTTCTTTATTTTTTCTGTTGGTTTTCGTTAAAAAAAAATTTCATTTCTTTTTTTTTTGCTTTTTAGGTTCATTGGCTCTTCTTGGTTTGCCTTTTGTTAAAATGCATTTATGGTCTTATTTTGTTGTATGTACGTCTTCTGGTTCCCTTTTGACGCAAGCGTGTGTGTATTTCTGGGCTGTAGTTTTTTCATTCTTTTTGTTATATTTATTTTCTTTATTATTGTGAACTCTCCGAAGACGAAGAAAAATTTCACAAGGCGTCGCCAGAGTGTCTGGCGTGTCTGGCCTGAGTTATCTTGCCCCTTCCTCTGACGATCTCTTTTATTTTCTGGCCAGTGCTGCATGCTTGGCTCTTGTCCCGACCATTCTGGCTATTTTTGGCCAAGTCAGAGGCCCAAAAGATGAGCCCAAAGACGGCTAAAAAAAATTATTAATCAGGATGCATTTTGATGCATAATCATTCTAAATGTATTTTTAAGTGACAAAATAAGCATACATTGTTCTTCTTAAATCAATTTTTGAAATAATATAATTTTGATAAGATTTAAATTTTTGTTTTCTTATATACTAATTTATTACAAAAAATCGTATGGTAATACTTCCAAAGTCAAAAATAAAATATATGGTAATAGCTATCCTGTAAGCTGTAAATGATCATTTTAATAATATTATTTGTAAAGCGTTACTTCTTGAGCTTTTATAATCTTTAAAAAAATATTGTTATTCGAATTGATTATTCAAAATAAGTTACTTCACAAGATAAATCACTAGTACAATTTTAGGGTATATGCCTGACACGTGATTACTTTTAAAACTTAAAAACAATAAGAAACCTTAGTAAAACTTTTATGATAGCCGAAATGTAAAAGTTTAGTCTTAAACACGTTTAAGCCATGGATTAAGCAGGAGTTCATTAAGCACTACCCACAGTTCCCGCTAAGAATCCTCGACTAAATCGAAGGAATAAAGGGTTATCGGGCTCAACATCGTGACCCAACCTGATCAGTAATCCAATCAGTAATCGGTTTATAGAGGGGCAAGCGTACAGATTCAGCTTCCGAATCTTTACACATTCGCTTAATAAGACACATACCCCGTCATTGGTTAGCCTGTTCGAATATTGAAGATTTACGGATTCCAGTTGTTTCAATCGAGATATGTATGATACGATGTGACCGTCATCTAAGTGACATGCTAATTTTCGCAAAGCCTTAAGGTGGGAAATCGCCTTCACCTCAGACTCATCAAGATCCCGAATGGTTTCAGAACAAAATCGAAGTTTTTGCAAAGTATTTGCGTATTTAAAGATAGAAGTACCAAATATTTGGTTCAATTTGGTGGTAGGATTGGTATATTCTATTTCTAGATACTTTAATGAGGGCATAAAGGGTAGTTGGGTGTAAAATTTCCCGAAACCAATTTTAATAAATCTCATTTGGGGCCACACTTCGTAGGTATCCCTGGGGAAACGTATTTTTACGTACGATACACTTAAACTATGTAGATTTTTCATACCCGAACACATTTGGTAGAGATTGACAAACTCGTTACGATAGTTTACTATCCTAATGTATTCTAAATTTTCAAGCATCTTGACGGCCAACACTGAAATAAATAAATTGAATTCGTTGCATAGAATTATTAGAGAGTTTCACTCACTATCTCTGAGGGGAAACTTTATTAAATCCAAGTATATAAGATTGGGAAGCAATCGCAAAGTTTTCACCACCTTGAGCCGTTCGTAGTTGTTGCTTAGTCCGATCCACTTGAGATTCTCCAAGGTCGCTAGCAAAGGAGACACGTGGTTCCAAAAGTGACTGCGTACGGGCAGGTAATACTCCTCCAAATTCGGACAAAACATGGCAGCCAGCTTGGTCACTTTCACGGATGTCTTCACTTTTCTGGTTACGATTTGCGTAACGGTCTTGCCACACAGCGGCAATATGAGTTTCCACTCCTGCATCGGCCGTTCATCGAACATGATTTTCTCGTATTTGTTTCCAGCGTCCATGGCAAAGGCAAATCCAAAACTCTTGTGAGCCTTTACCAAGTTCATTTTATCCTTCTCGTCTTCGATTTCCTTGTAAATCATTACCATAACATCCAACGGCAAGTCCAAAATAGAACATTTTGATTCCATTTTAAGTAATCAAAAATTTCCTCCAATATAAAGGTCCAGAAACGCCAATGAAACAAAGCTCTTCAGTAATGCTGGCTTTTAGAGATGGAAGATGCCACGCGGAGTCCTAGCTAAAATATCGATTGCACCGGAAATGAATTGGTTTTTAATAATATACTAAAATTAATACTAAAATTATATTCCTTCTTCTAATGTTTTATACGCAGAATGAATATGGATATTTTAATATGCTTTTGTCACAACATTAAACGCTTGCTTAGATTTAACAAAAATTTATTAATAAATTTTGTTTTCAAAAATAAGTGTTTCATTTTCAATGTTTCAAACGGGTATGTGTGTTATCGGTTATCCTCTACCTTAGGATAAGAGTGTGGACACACCTTTAGCTTTATTTCTCAGCTTGTGTGGTTCCCCAGAATTAAGTTTCTTTTAGCTTTGTATAAATACAATTGCCAATGGAAAACTACGCTAATTTTGTAACAGAAATGGTAAGCTTAACCCTTTCAAGAAAATTGCACCTTTCATCAATCATTTAACAATGTATACTCGATCTAATCAAATTTTACGCAGCGCTGATCACCCCAAAGACCGGAGCCCTAACACTAGTTTTGTTCAGCAGATTTAAATGGAAATTCTCACGTTATTGGGATCGGGGTAAGCGATGTCGATGCGATCGCAGTGGATCATTTTCACACGCCTCTATTTTTCATGCGTTCTGCATTCGCGCCTACTGCCAATTACATTCGTGCAACTGTCAGCCGTTCAATGACAATGACAGCACAGGGTTAAGAGCTGCCCCTCTCCATCCATCGACCTGCAGATGCTCCACGTTTGGTAAGCGATTTTCCCTTTTTATTTGTGTACACTGTATCGAACTAGGACGGCACTGCAAAAAACTGCGACTACTAGGGCGCTTAAAATTCTTTTATGTATTTTAGAAGAAATATTCTTTTTTGAAAGAATGGTATCTCAGTGTAACAATCAGAGCCCAATTCATGCATATGCAGCCATTATGTGAGGGAGATCAATTCGGCTGAGCTCCTCCTCCTCCGATCTGATCCACTCAATCTGCATAGGAGACTGGAGAAGGGGAATCGGAGCGACCTGTACAGGTTATCCTGTTCGTGTAATGATCACGGTTGTTGCTTTTGTGCCTCACGCAATTTGTGCGCCGAATGCCGAGCATCGCTATCAATTGCCTGACCCCTAATAACGAATTCGTGCCCAACTTAATTGCAGACATATTGATGAGGACTCGGTCGGGGATAATCCCCGGGACCCTTTTCCCCATCTCCATCCCATTTTGGGTTTCCATTTTCTATACGGTTCCTTCTTCATTTTTTTTTTTGCCATTTGCGTGTCATTTTCTAAGTAGAATTGGCATTTCTTTTATCTCAAAGGAGATCGGATCAGATATCAGAAAAGGACCAAAGGCAGACAACAATTGAGAGTAAAAGTAAATGTTGGCGATCCATGTCACCCCCGCCCAACCTTCCTACTCAAAACAGAGATCGAGATCACTTGTTTGTTTAAGTTCTTAGCAGGTTCATCGTCATCGAAATGTTTCTGGTTCGTTGATTCAACAAAATATTGAATCCTTTTGTTTGCCTCGCCAACAGGTGGAGAGTATCCTGCCTCGCCCTGTCCCTGTCCCGCCGCCTGAGTGTTAATTGGATTATGTATTGCTTAATGATCACCGAATCCCTCGGGTGTTAATCACTTGAATATCCACCTGGAGGAGCTTGCCATATTTTTGCGGTTCTGTGATTAACAAAAACCCAAAAAAAAAGGGAAAGTCGGCTATATAGGTCAAGCACGTATTTTTGGAGACTGGTTCTCCTTTATTATAAAATCCAATTCTGTGGTTAATTCCCAAAAAAAGAAATACTGCTATATGTTAGTCAAGAAAATAAAAGTTGTTCACATATTCTTCTTGATTTTAATTACCGGAAGCTAGGACAGTTTGAACCCAAGTTCTCATAGATTGAAGTCCCGAACCCTCCCACAACTCTCAATCAATGATATTTGTACAATTTGTTAAACAATTTAATTCTCACACATTGCTGATTTTTCCACATTTTCTTAAATAAACAAAACGATCAAGCCTCAGTTGGGTGCGGCGGCGGCCCCTAATTCTTGGAGATGTAGAATAATGGGGTTCCCAACTCCTCCGCAAGTGCTCAGAATGGCGTGAAAACGCTTGTAAGTTGGTGGGTATTATTCTCATTTAACAATCGAATGCACATGACAGGGGTCTTGGCTCTTCAGTCTTGAAATATAAAAAGCGAAAAGAATATATAAAAAAGAAGTGCACATCAAACAAATTAATTTGCCCACTGCCATGGCTGAGTGCGCAGGTGCAGGTTACTTTTGGGATTCTTAAGGGATTTTGGGTGTGTTTAACCACAAACTTAAGGATTCTTCAAAATATATGATTTCAAAAGAAAATTTTATAATGTCTTTAATAAAAATCATGAAGACCCGAAGTCTGCGTTTTGCATCATTGCGCTTTGGTCGAGCTTGAGTGATTCTGAAATTTATGCTGAAGTTTCTTGAAGAACTTGTAAACACATTTAGATTATTTATATAGTTTCTGGACTCGGCGTGGGAAATCATATTCGTTGTATTATTAATTAGGAAAATCAATCAGGTGGAACCCATAAGTAATTGTATGGGAAGTATTCATTAGGAGGTCTTTTACTTGCGAATATTTTGGAGAGTCGTAGTTTATTCTTTCTATGCGATTTTATTTGATTTTTTTTAGCCAAATAGTTCTTGTATTATATTTCATGCCTCTTGAACTTGTCATATTTATCAAAATTTTCCAATACAAGAATACTTTTTATGGTTTTTTAACTACAAACGCCAACAGTTTGGAAAGGGAATTAGAGGCGTGCACTTGAGAGGCAAAATATTCCTGGAACGCACGTGTTGCCCAAGTGTTAAAAATGCATTTGTTGAAAATAAATCAGGACGGATGAGAGGACTGGAAGCAGCGGGAATCGTCACCCAAGTTGAAACTAATTTTATGCATGACTTTTTACACATTCCAGCGATATTTCCCCTGACAGCCACTCCAGCATACTTGGACAGTTCTTACTTTTGTTTCACAGTCTCGCGGCGACATTCCTGCACTTTTCTCTATTTTTTTCCCTTTTTCAGATCTTTTTGTTTGGAGTGTGCTGCATTTTATGCACAGTTAAGTTAATCTGCCCTAAGCGTACTTAACAATCCGGAGGCATGTGTCATCCTCTCACTTTGCCGGGCCTGGAGCCGGGGACGGGCCTGTGACACATGAGACGGCGTCGTCTCCCGGTTTCTGTTTCGGTTGGTCCGTGCCACTCAAATGCCCACTTGAGGCAGGCCATCCACTCGTGTTGCCATCCTAGGACCAGGTCCATTTTTGGGTTATCGATTTGGCATATGTCTTGGCAGGGAATCAATCCGTTGGTCCCGACATTTCGCCACAGCAGGTGGGGCAGATGGTACTTCGAGATATGCAGAAACATTTCCCTTTCAGTTTCTTTATTAGTTACATAAATAATACCTCTTGTGTTAAGCTAAAATTTAAAAAAACCTCGTTAAGATCATTTCAGATCTTGTCCTGGGCTACCGTTTGCGTAATAAATAACTCGAGAACATCGACTGTGAAAACACGAAAGAGGCATTTCAATGCATCCACCTGATGACTGCCCGGGCATCCGACTAATGACACATAAATATTTATCAGAGCCTCGAACCCAGTCCACCCCCTCTCCAGGGTGAAGTTATTACTGAAAGGGTTCTCGTGGCCAAAGAAAAAGCTCTGATCGTTTCTTCTTTGTGAGTTTCAGATATATATTCAGTTTTTTGTCCGCATGCCTTCTGTAATCTGGCTGAGCCGAGCTACTTGACTTACACACGCAGAACAGAAGAACCAGTTCGGGCTCGGGTTCGGGGCATTGAGTAATTACTGTGGGGACCCAGAGTGAACCTTTTGCCTGGCGAGTGCGTCTCTACACTGAAAACAATACTCCTCTAATAGGTATGACTTATATGGTCTGGACTATCAAGTGAGTGATAAGCTCCATACCTCTTATTATATTTAATCATAAATATTTTAATTATAAAATAATTTTTTTCTAGTGTCTCTGTCCAGCGCTGTCTTTGGCTTAATTGCGTAAGGCAGGTGGCAGTTGCTGTTGCCGATGTTGCTGGTGTTGCTGTTGGTGGAAGAGAATAAGACACGGTCACAGACAGGCCACTTTAAAGTTGTTCCCGTTGGTGATTAGTGACGGGTCTCCGGCTCCAGCTCCTGCTCCAACTCCAGCTACAGTGCCCTCCCGATCCACTAGGCCGAAGTCTGGCCTCAGTACGAGTGCTTTCCATTATGGCCAAGTGTCAAATTAAGTGCTCACATGATTAATATTTGTGGCCGGCAGGCATTGTTCCATTGCATTCGACCAATTCCTGTTCGGCTTCTGTCGTGGGTCCGTGCAATTTTCTCGCTGATTAACCGTGTCGCTTGGCTATTAACTTTTAATTGTGAGCCCCGTACCAAAAGGCATCAGCATCAGTCTATCCCTTAAGGTATTTTCTAGCCATAAAGTCAATTGATGTATTTGGCATTGCCCGATGTTTTACGATGTCCTGGAACGGATCAGCGACAATGACCAACGGAAATTGGCTGACATAGCTTCTTGGTGAGTCAGTTTTAAAAACGACTATAATTTTTATGAAATTCTTCGAAAATGGTTCTATTTTAGGCCTATGTATTCTATGACAAACATGAAATGTCATATTGTCATCGAATTAATCCTGGTTCCTGCTTATGAGTAATTTTTGTGGCGAAAACTTTCGTTTTTTCAGGTCAGTTAATTAATGCGATAATTAATCTTGCTGACTGTCTGGTGGAGGGGATGACGCCTTTTGCATTTTATTGCCTGCGGTCCAGGTGACTTTAAATCAGCTAACTGAGCTGTCAGAATTTTACAGTTGCTGCGTGTTTTGGGAATTTGCCTTTCGAAAGTGGGTCAATGTAAAAAGCGAAATTATGTGGGTTGAAACCAAAAAACAATCAGGTCGGGTTAAATGGTTCGATTTAATATTAGAATCAGTTATATATAAATATTTTTAAACCTTTAAAGAGACTTTGGACACAGGATGTATTAAATCTACAATATCATCCGCTTAGATCATTTTCTAATAATTACCTACTTCCCTTCTCCAGTTCATTAGACTCTTATTATTCTTAAATTACTTCTAAACTTGAGAATTCTCTAATGGAATATAGGATCTAATGTACTCTTGAGCGGATATACCAAACAGGGAATCAAAATTTCTACAGAGCTAATGGTAAACCTTTTTGTAACTTTGGGCGAAAACTGGTTTCTCGCTTTCAGACAATTTCAAACGTAAATTTATGATCCAGTGCGAGCGGTGCGAGCTATGACTGTGTATCTGTATCTGTATCTGTGGCTGAGAGATGTCAAGATACACGAAATGAGTAGCTCGCTACTGCGACTCGGACTTGATGCACACCTGCATCTCGTTTTTGTTGTTGTTTCTCTCTTTATTATTGGTGTTAAAATTATGGGTTACGCCAGCCCAGGCTGGGGTGATCTGGGGTTAGGTGAGGTGTGGTTGACAGTCTGTGTCCGTGTGCGTGAGAGTATCTGTGTAAGACGGTAGCACTTCCCTGGGCCAAAAAACCAGTAACCAGTTCCTGCCGATCAGGCCGAAGTCACAGCCTGAGATTCCGTTTTCAATTCCAAATTCAATTCCGAGTCCAAATCAGAGCCTCATACCCCGTCCTCTGTCTGTCGTCGTGTCTGAAAATGTGTTCTAAGGGTCATAAATTCTGCCTGGCGTGTTTTCTGAGGGAGTTGAGCCAACCATGACCACAATGGGTTCAACACTGGTAGTCAAATAATCTCGTTTAATGCTCGGCTTTTGTCGATCTCGTTGGAAAAGTGGTGGCCAAGAGACTGGGGGAATTTATGTTAAGTAGAAAACATTTTAATGGCATCTTAAACAAAAGAGTTTATTCTAAAAGGAGCACTTAAAGTTTTATAAAGATTTGTGTTAAGATCGAGAGATGCTTGAATACTTTTCAAGAAATAATTCAGGTTAAGATTAAGGCTTTGAGTTATTTGAGTTATTAATTGAAGAAAAGACTATTTTAATCCTAATTGAGTTTGCGTGTTAGTTTAGTATTAAGTATCCTTCAGATTCGCTTTTGAACTCCTTGATTGGAGCTTCTATTAGTCGACCTCCACACCTCTGCCCCAATCCGATCCGCAGAATCCTCCTCGGTGCAATCAATTACTAAAATCCCTGGCCGACTCATTAGATGCGGCCGAGACCATGTCTTACTTCTTCATAAGCAATTGCAGTTCATTACAGTGGATTGGAGCCTCATTAGGCGGACAGTTCCTTCCAATTTGCAGGCATGCCAAAAGGGTTTAATGTTTTGATTAAGACTCAGTTCTAACCAGATCCAGAGCAGGTGTTGAGAGATGTTGGCGTGCGGCTGGCAAATTTTAAATTTGCCATGAACAGCCCAGCTCAGCAGAAAGTCCGGTGTTGAGGAGATTCTGGCCTTTATCGGGCTTTGGCATCTGTTAACTGTATTTTTAGATGAACCCAAACGGCGACCGCAATTGGTTTTTATGGCCCGAGGTGTCTGGGGTTCTTCGGTTTGGAAATCAACAATAGAAACCTTGACCGATTAGCGACAAGTTAAACCCTTTGTACACAATCTTCTGACCTTAGGTCGTAAATTAATCAAGCCCCGAAGTGAGACTGAGTCGAAACAGAGTCATCAAACGGTGGCAGTAACTCCAGCTCTACTCCACTCCACTCGAGTCGACTCCAATCCAATCCGACCGGCGACCAACACCTGAGCTCCGCAGCACACAACACACAAACAAGTTGATTTTCCAGCCCAAATGCCCCCAAAACCCAGCCCACTCCACACCACTCGAATCCAAAACTTAACCCAAGCCCATTGTATGTCATTTTTCAAAACCAGAAATGAAACGAAACGAATTAAAGGCAGTTTGGAAATAAGAAACGAATATTATTTTCTTCTTAAGGCACCTTATCACCTTGTGGGGTCCAAAAAATCGATTTTTTTTTTTTTGTCTTATCGTGTAGATATATGTTCCAAAAATGTGCTGTAAAAGTTTCAGATCGAAATCTGAAAAATTTCGAAAGTTATAGCCCGTTACATAGAGCACTGTCGAGCACCTGCCGAGCGCGCCAAAACTTTAAACGCGTTTTTCTCAGAACCATGTTTTTGGACCTTACGTGCAGGATTAAAGACGCTACAATGAACCAATCGTCACCAAATTTTTTTAAAAATGTTCCTTAGGGTTTTTTCTAACAAATGACCCGTGACCAGCCAAAAATATTGGAAATTGTTTATTTAAAAAAATAATCAGTACAGAAAAAAATGCGAAAATTGACATTTTTTTTTCAAAACCTCATAACTTTTGGAATTTTGATTTTTTTTTCATGATAGAGGGTCATTTGATAGATGATACGATACTAATTAAGAATGTGTTCGGTTTTTTTGTTTCAGATCACGGGTTCTCAGCCAATCCTGCACGGGAGCAAAATGCATGCCGCCACCAATGGGCGCCCCCTCCCCCCCCCTTTTTGGATTTTTTCAAGTTCAAAATTTGTATTCTTTGAATAAATATATGTTTATATTCTGACGAAAATTTCAGCGCTGTATCTTTAACCGTTTTCTCAAAAAAAATTCCTAAAAAAAGAGCACTTTTTGACCCCACAAGGTGATAAGGTGCCTTAAATAAAATTGATTTTAAATAAGATACTTTAAAAGGCTCAGAAAAGTGTCTAAAATGTATAGTTAAGAAAGTATACTATTATCTTTAGAAGGGGGTTTATGAGTAGCATATGGAAATAGTTATACCTCCTTCGACTCTTCAATTACAGGGTATCCCAAATGAAGCCTGTAGTTCGCTTTGGTCTTGGGGCTTTGCTCCAGCGCACGTGCCAAGGCAGAAACGCGGCTTTTGCGCAGGCGCAGACCCCAGCTTGATGCCAGAAATCAGAGAAAAAAAATCAAATTCAACTCTGACGATGATGACGATGGCCAAAACAGTTGTGGAACAGTTGTACTTCGTTGTTGCCTCTGGCTTTGGTCATTTGTTGGAAAAACGCCCAGACAAGATTCAAAAAACCAGGCAACTAAAGCGGTTAGTGATGGTTCTCTTATGAAATTTATATTCTTACCAGTTTCTGTAGTTGCTCTCTAAATAGTCCCTAAAAATATTACTTAATTTAGTTAAGTGCTTCATAGATAAGGAATCAATAATTACATAATTAAAAGAAAAGCATTTACTTGACCATTTTAAACTTTTTCAACCCATTTGGTTCCAAAAACCAACTCCATCTCCAACCATGACTCGTTTGTTGCTAAAGGCAAGAAAGAAAACGAAGCTTTGGGGCTTCCAAGAGTAAAAGTCATTTATTTTATTTAGATTTGTCAGACATTTGTGGGCTCTGTTTGCCGGTGTGCATCGTTTTTAATTAAAAAACATTCGAAGAAACAAAATATCTTGGCTACTTGGACTCGTGCCCACGAAGGTGCCTAAAGTGGGCGTTTTTCTTCTTGAAAGGGGCGTTTGTAGCCACCAGAGAGCTTCTTCTTGGCCAGACATTGTAATTGTGGATCATGATGGTATTGAAGATGATGATTCAGCTGATTTGGACTGTCTGGAATATTTATGGCTTGTGCCAGCCGTCTTCAGCTAGAGAAACTTTGTGCCCAAAGCTGAACTTTATTCTTGCCCCTATCTCGAAGGCATCTCGGAAACTCGACTTATCTCTGATGGGTGCTACTGAAAATTTGTTTCTTTTTGTTGTTTGATTTGATTTCCATAGAAATTGGATTTTTTGGAGCCGGCCAGCACGTGCTCCCCGCTTCCATTTGCAGGTGGTGCTCCACGAAAGAACCTCTTGGCCACTTCTTGGCCACGTTCTGATCTTTGGCTGTCAGCAGCGCCCACGCCAATTGATCCCCATGCCTTTGTGTTGTCTCGGTAACTGTGTCAGCAATTAGTTTCAGACTTTATTTATGGTCTCCATTTGCCATTTGCCTGTTAAATTAATTAAACAAAGCCATAAACGTACATTGTAACCATAAAGCAATTCGATGTTTTGGAAATAGGTACAAGGTTACAGCTGGGGATGTGGGTAATGGCATTAGAAAGGATAGTGGAGCTTAAAAAGGGTTTTCTAAAAAGTCTAGATCATGATATTAGATATACTTTAGAGAATAATTATCTAAAAAGTTGAAGCTCCCTATAAATATTTCTTGAAGCTACAAAATCAGACCATTTTATTCACACAATCACTCTGTAAGCCGAGTGTCAACGACCAGCTCAGAGTGTTTATAACTATCTTTTCAACACCGATCGAGCAATTGTGCAGAACAAAGAGCTCTCCAGAGCCCGGCCAGCGGAAAACAAATTCATTACCAAAAGACCTGAGCCCCATCGACCCACCGAGGCACATTAGTCATCTGTGAGAGGCACGACACGAGAGGCGAACCAATCGACTACAATATACTTATCGCGCCTATAAAATCAATCAACTTTTAATAAAAAAATAAAAATGGAAACGAGTAACAATACAAGCAATAAAGAGCTGCTGGAAAAGGAGTTCAGTTTCCGCACATGTGGAGCAGATCGGAGCAGACCAGTGACTCATGGAGTGGTCAAGTCGAGAACGAACCGTGCCCCAACCGAAAACCATAAATAAGCTCAAATATAAATAATTTTTAGCTCCTCCCGGCACGCCTCTGGCCTATCTTCCCGACATTTTGCTTATTTGCCCATTCGGTTTTGTTTATACAATAAATCTACCTGGCCAAGAGCCTCTGCAAAATCTAACAAAGCAAAAGACAGGCCGGAAAGCGGGACTAGATTCCCTTGATCGAGACTTGATATACCCTGACATTTAATTAATTATTTAATTAATATTTTTAAATAGATGAGTGAGGCTGTTTTCCTAACTAAACATCTAATAAGCTTTGAAATAAATTTATTTAATACCTAGTATTCGTTCATTTCGTTCATCTAGGGTATCTGCAAAAACAAGGAAGATGACTGGAAGTTTTAGACCAGAATGGGCATGGACCTAAAGCCAACTACCTGCAGTCCGTGAGTCACCAAAGCAAATCTTGCAGTTTTGGTCCAAAAGTTAAATGATCAACAATCAACGAGGCTTGATATGATTAGCAAGTCCCTCAGACGATCTTTTGGGCCACGTTTCCAGGTAGTTAGAAACCTCGGCCCTGATGTCTGGCCCGAAAGGCCAGGTTCAAGCTCTTCACTCTGTACATGGGAGCTTTTTTTTTGCAGGTCGTGCCGACGTCTGGATTGTCTACTATGTGACTCATCCCAGATCAGGCCAGATCGTAACCACCTCCAACCCGACATCCCCTCTGGACTTTTGTTACACGACAACAGCGACGGCTTCTTCTCGACGGCGGTTTCGGTTTTTGTTTTTAATGCGAAAATGGTGTTTCTGTTGGCGTCTTTAGTTGTCAATGCGGTTCGAGGGCGATTTAGTCAGAAACGAGAAAATTATGAGCTCAATTGACTGCGGAATGGGCTCAGTAGTCGCTAAATTTCTTAATTAAATAGGTGCGATGGCAGAGTGCTAAGCCCATAAAATGGTATAAATTATTTCCGCGATTGAAAGTTTAGGATAAAGGCGAGATTATGCATTTTTTCGCAGCCCTTTACTATTTTTAGACATTTATTGCATTGATGCTGATAGATTCATGGAGCAATTGCAATTTCAAGACAGATCTTCTGGCTGTCAAATTAAATTTTCCGCCATGGCGCGATGCTTTATTTTTAGCTTTCATTTTTCCAGTTCGTTTGCATCGCACGCACATGGGCGAATGCAATTTTATGCAAAAATCTACATACGTTCATAGAAAATATTCACTCTCAATGAATCGGAGGTGTGAAATGTTTGCTGTGAAATGTTTGGCAAAATGTGACTCTCAAAGCGGAGGCGTTCCCAAATGCTGGCTAAAAATATTCAAAAACCGCTTTGTGAAAAGCGCATATTGTTTATTTTCGAGGGCGGTGTGTGAACAGTTTTATATTAAAATTTTGAATTTCATAGACTCTGAAAATTTGTAAACTTCAATCAAAAAAGTACCCTGTACAAAACATAAATTAAAGTGATAAATCCGAGAACCATTCGATTGCCACTCAACGCATGTTTTTCTGTCGGGCATTTGTCAATATTTAATTGGCAGCCGTGCAGGTTGGCCAAGTCGCCACCTCGAAGTCGTAAATAAAAATCGACACTCATGCCAAGGATGTCAACTTCTTGAACAATTGCAAGTGCAAATTAATTCTAGCTTTTATTTTTTTTAATTTTTGGTAATAATATTGGCACTACTTGTCTATATATTCTATGGGTTTAGACCTTCAAAAAGTATCTGTTTTTATTAAATCATTGCCATCCCTATTGGAAAATTTGATGTCTTGTATCAATTATAGCAATTAGCAAAGCTCCATCTTCATATAAAATATCTGATAAAGTTAATTTTATTGCCCTTGTTCAATTGCAGTTTATAGTCTTTTTTAATGTGTTTTGATTTATGTCTGATCTGGTAATTTTTATTGTCCTCTGTCTAAGATTTGCTTTTCTATTTTGTAGTATTTGTGTAAAAGATATTGTCTCTTTGTTTAAATATTTTTCTTAAATTAAATTAAAGCGAGTCGCGGAATATCCTCAGTCCCAGTGATGTCATTTAATTGTGACAACGATGACCCACTTTCACTGCCGAGGGAATGTGAACAGCTGTCAGGCATACGGTGAAATATTGGACATCCCTTGAGACATGACCAGTGCCGATAATCCACGAGTCGGGGTACAGGAGGCGGAGGCCACAGACTCCTCCCATCACTCATCCAACTGGAAACCAAACAAAAGACGAGAAAAGGCGGCCACCGGCAAACATGGAGAACACTCGTACTTCCGATTTCGCAGATTGCAATAATGAGACAACAGATCGCCCACACACAAAGCATCAAAGACAAAAGAATTCTTGCTCAATCGATACATATTTTATTTTAGACGAGCATTTAGGCTACGAGCATCAGAAAACATAAAATAAGTAACTGGGATAATGCCACGAACATGGAGATGTCATCTTATCCTCACAGGCAATTTCGAAAAATTGTGCTAGTACGTAAAGTGAAAAACCCTTAACCCACTGACCAGCAATATTCCCTGGGATTAGTGGATCATGTCTTGCCATATTGACAACCTCAGCAGGTAGACCATTTATGTTCCTGACTTGTATAATACCGGAATTTGGAATACGTTCAAGCTGGAAAATTAGGAATTAAATGATATAAGTAAAAATTCAAAAAATTATATCAAAAACATACCTCTTTGATTATTTTCAAGCTGTTTGGACAACTAAGGATGAATGGATTTCCCACGCTGAAGCTATTTTTAATCAGGATTTTCACAAATGAAGGCAAGAATAAATTGGAAATTGAGCTATGCAAACGAAAATCGGCTATACTGCTACAGACTTTGAGGGCTTCCAGAAAATCAATTTCCTTAAATGTTTGAGGGTTTTCAAAGGACAACTCAAGAGACCTTAGTGTTCCGGCGTGCGTTGCTATCCAATCGTACAGGTTAAGTTTCAGGACTAGGTATTTATTGCCCCAGAATTTAAGTCTTTTAAGCTTCGGAAAATATGGAATTTCAGTTGATATTTGAGAGTTGCAGATAGCAAGGCTCTCCAAATTAGTCAATTCCAAAACTGATTTATTTGTGAATGACAGATCAAAGTTGGAAATGTGCAACGACCGCAGATTTTTAATATGTGAGCATATTTTAAAAATATTAACGGGCATAGAATCCAGCTTAAGTGTTATGCTTAAAACTTCCAAGTGATTGAGGTGTTGTACCAGATCAACTGAAAAATTTAGAGATTATAGAGATTTATTGCAAATTCTTTACAAAACTTACTCTGCTCTCCATTCACTCCGTACAAAAGCAACTCGTTTAGTTGGGGTAGCTCCCTTATGGCATCCATTACTTCTATGGGGAGCTCAAATTTGTCCAAAACGTATAAATGAACCGACTTTAAACTTTTCCGTTTGCTTAATAGGGATGTGATCTTGTTAACATTTCGGCTGTGCACTTTGAGTTGAATACTTTCAATGTTTTGGCAATACTTCTCTATCAGAACTATGGGGACTTCAGAATGCTTACTAAATAACTCGTGTATTTGTACAATTTCGGAACCGCAAATGGGCAAAATCGTTGGCCAGAATTGGATTGGCAGTTTATAGGGATGAATCTTTTCGTATACTTTCTTGTTGTAGTAACAAAGTGCTTTGCTAAAATTGACGTGTACTTGACCGAAATTGATTTGGTCCTCAGTATTTAGTTTGTCAAGTATTAGATGAATAACATCTATTGGCAGGCGCGTGATTTCCGGTGGTGCTGTCATTTCGATTTATGATTGCCAACTGAAACTTGGAGCTGCAGCTAGAAATGAATTAATAATTTAATCAGCGCCAGATTGTTCTTCGAATCCATTAAAACTTTCGCGATTACAAACACATACATATTTTATTTAAATTTTTAGTCTTTTCAGTGCTGATAAGGATTTAATTGGAGGTACTTTTTGTAGCTATATATTCGTTTCTATAATACTGGAAAGATTTTGATTTTTTCTGCTCTTAACTACACAACTTGGATAAAATACCAAAATAACTGCAGCAGTTATATGCAATTCTACTTAAATCCAGGCGAGTGGGACGATCAGTTTTGTTGGATTCAGCGGTCCCCCAATTAATGTTTCTTATGTGGACCACGTCAGAATTCGGTATTCCCCATCTCTGTCAATACAAATTTTTCAATAAAATATAATTTTCTTTTTTAGATCCAAACTCACCGCCACATTCAGTTCCTCATAGTTTTTACAATCTAAATAGAAACAGTTTTCCACGGTTCTTCCATTTTTTAAAAGGACATGTATCAGAGGCGCCAGGAACAGGTTTGTAATTCGGTTGTGCAACCGGAATTCGGATAATTTTTTGCATTCTTTGAGAACTTCTAAGAAATCAATTTCTCTAAACTCTGAGTCCAAGGCACACCTCATTTCCAGAGCCTCGATCGTATTGGCGTGTCTCGAAATCCAATGGTACAGGCTTTGTTTTCGAGAAAAATATGAATTTCTCCAAAATGTTATTTTTTTAAGTTTTTTAAAATGAGGTAGCTCTGTTGATATGTTGCAAAAGCAAATGTCCAGTGTCTCCAAGTTAGGAAAGACCAAGTCTTGAGGATCAGTCTGGTTTAACGTGATGTTGAAGTTGGAAATGTATAAGGTTTGCAGTAGTTTGAGACGCGAACATATTTCGAAAATGTTGGTTGAATCATATTTCCGTTTTATGGAAAGGCTTAAAAATTGTAATCTCTCCAGGTCCTGTACATGGTGAACTGATAAAGATAGTTTATTGAAATTATAGTTTTTTGAAATATTTTCAATTTTTCTTACCTTGATTTTCCTCTAGTCCGTATAAAAGCAAATTATTTAGGTTGGGAAGTCTTTTCAAGGCACGCATAATTTTTTCCGTAAATCTACACTCACCGTAGAAATACAAGTGAACTGATCGGAGGGTTTTCCTATTTTTCAATAAGCTAGCTACGTCCCTAATGTTTCGATGGTTCACATTTAATTGAATGGATTCCAGATTAGAGCAATGTCTGTCGATTAGCTTTATGGGAACGTTGTCATTTGGTTCGAACAGCTCGTGTACTTTTAAAATTTTTTGCCCGGACAGAGGCATAATGGTGGACCAATATCTTACTGGCAGTATCCGAGGATCAATGTGCTCGTATTTTTTTTTGATATTTAAATTAAATGCTCCTTGTAGTTTTTTATGCGATTGGGCCAAGCTCAGTTTGTCGCAAAACTGTAATTCTTTAAATATTAGGTCAAGGACCTCAATCGGCAAATTGATAAGCGATGGAGCCTCCATTTTGTAATGGAGAGGCGCTATAATCGCGTCGAAAAAAATGTAACACTGGTGGCTTGTATTCTCAAGCATCCGTATTTATGTGATTTTTTATAAGCTCATTTTTCCTAAAACTAATCATTTCATATAACAATCAGACTTTGCTGGAATTTTATTTCTAATTTCCTCTGAAATCGCATCACTTCCAGTACTTGCCCTCTATATCAGTTCCTTATAAGTTTATAGATTTTTGGGAAATTAAGTAATATTTCACTCTTTTGAAAAACCCAATAAATTTGTTCACTAATAAAATAAAAACACTCATTTAAAAAATCCCGATCATCATGCCACTTCTTATCAATTTCTTCCATAAATAAAGGAATCACTTTATTAAAATTTTAGAGAATGTGTTTGCGTATTGTCATTTTTATAACGTCACAAAATACATATTTAGTCAAGAATTCCCATCCGTAAATTATAAGTTTTGACTTTGCGGCAACGAATACAATTTTATACTCTTTCTATGGAACATAAGAAACTTTTTCAAGTTTAAATTTTTGTCGAAAATGAGAGCAACATTCGTTATCTGAGAACGTAGAGCAATGGACTGTCAAATACATAAGCTCAATTTAGCTTATTAATATGTTTTTTTTTATGAAGCAATGAAGCTTCGAGCTGAAAGTGTGTGGCTTATCTTTTTCAAATAATTACACTATCTATTATAAGGCTGTAAACTTTATACTATATGGTAATTCGTGGAATGTAGAATTGATCTGATAAGATGTGAAATTAATCAATCAAATTAGTCGCTGATGAAATAAATTTTATATATATTGTATATGTGCTTACACAGCTATAGTATGGCGTTTTTTCCAAGAAATTTATTCATTCATTCATTCTATAATTTGAAGATGAAAGCGAGAAGACGCATGTGACCTTGACAAAGTGAAAGCTTAGATTGTGGATTCTTTAGAAAATGTATGTACCTTGAACAGCTAAGGCAAACAAAGAAACATATTCTTTGTTTAAATCATTAAATATTAACTAACTATATTGATATTATTAACTATATATTGGAAAGGGAAGCCCTCGACATTCGTCATATGTATATGTATGTAAATATGTAAGTAAGGGCTTTAGTCATACAAGTGGTGTGGGAACTTTTATCGCTGCAATCGCTAAACGTCATGGTTTGTGTTAAAGGCAATTTATTAATTATGCATAAATGACAAGGACCTGGTATGGGATTGTGGGATGGGGGGATCGAAAGGCGGAAAGTTCAAAAAGCAATCAAGTTCTGAGTGCCGACAGTTCTCAGCCGATTGTACAGTTATGCAAACAGAAGGACCGGACCGGATCGGGAGACTTTATAGCCTCACCTGAACTGAAGTTAAGCTGACAAAATGCACTTCAACTGGAATCACCTTAAATGGCAGACAACACACGTTCTTTTGGCTTATTGCGTTTTATGGTTTTTTCCCTTAGTTGGCAAAACTTTTCATCGGAAACCATTTGACTGGCTAATGTTTTCTTTTTTTTTATTTGCTCCCCACTTTAATTTGGGCGTCATAAATTATTATAAAGAAATACATAAATATATATGTATTTATATTTGAAAAGAAAAAGGAAAAAGAGTCTAGAATCCATTACTAGGTCTTCATTTACCTGCGGGACGAAGATCCTAAAAACTCAGTCGGTTCGATGCAATTCGAGGCCCAGAGGGACCCATGTGTTTTCAAGTGGCCCGGTCTATCAGTCTACCATTTTTCTTCCTTTTTTCTGATTCCCGGCTCCTTCGTAAAGTTTTAAATTTCTTGGAAATAAAAGCCTGGCCATTAGTTTTCGTCCTTCCCTTTTCTATCGCTCTACGGTCGACTGCCTCTTTTTTATTATTTCTTCAAAATGTTTTTTTTTGGATTCAGAAAGGCAAAATTTTGCAGCTACCTAAGCCTCCAAAAACCAGAGATAGCAAGTGCAGGTGAGATAGCAGCATGAGCAAGCGAGAGGGCAAAAAATCTAAGACCCCGTCATGGTTTGTAGTCTTCTAAATAGGAATACTCTTAATTGGTCCTTTTGAATTTATCATGGGGTTTGTAAACCTGTTCTATAAATAGTCTAGTAGAACCTAAAACTGATTTTTTGGTAAAAATATTGTGTGAATAAATGTGTAAAATATTATTTTAATATATTTTATTCAAAAGCCCTAATATCCTAATATTCCCTAATATTCAAATGAAAGTATGGGGTTTGTGGATCTACTCCATAAATAGTCTTTTGTAGCCTAGAACAGAATTTTTTATTTTGAAAAAATATGTTCAGAAGAAAATATATAGTATAAATAATAGCTATATATACATATATAATAATTTAATAATATATTCAATAAAGAGTTGAAAAAATATTACCATAATATCCATAATATAAAAATATTATCATATTACCATTTTTTCATAAAAATTCTCCTATTGTCTAATCTAGAATTTCTCATGGCTCAAAGCTGTTGTAAAAAATACTATAAAAAGTATAATAAACACTTTAAATATTTTATTTATATTTTAAATTAAGAGTATTTGAAATCCTACCAAATCTACATATTCTTCTCCCCCAATCTTCCGCGTTATCTGCGCCGTCTACTCTCGGCCTGTGTCCGTGCGTTTATTTAATTTTTTATTCGGGCTCACTTGTCCCTCATACACCGTGTTTTACCATAGTTGTTGTATTTTGTTTTTTTTATTGGTTGTTGTTGTTGTTGTTGCTGCTGCAATAGCTGCGATACGAGACCGTGCAGGTGTCCAATATTTTCTTTTATACCGCGTCATCGGGCCAAAAGAAAGAGAGGGAATATATCGGAGGGGGAATGAAAACCAAAAACTAGTTCTAGATTTTCAGCCCCTCCCCCTGGCTTTATTTCGCCCATATTCGATTCGATTGCGTATAACAAGTTTAGCTGTCTGGCCCACCCCCTCGATCCCCACTACCCCGATCCACGATCCCCGATCGAACCGTTCTTCGACTTTGGAATAAAGTGCTTTGCATCCATGCAACGTCGTCCCTGCCCCATACCCATGCCCCAATCTCCCACACCTAATACCTTTCCTCTTCATATATTCTTGTTCGTTTTTAAATTTTCAGATTACATTTAAACAAAAAACTTATACCAGAATATTTAAAATATAATTTTTAATAAAAATTTCATTTAAAAACTCTAAATAATAAATTCCTTCTATTTTCCTTAAAACTGTATGTTTTTTAATATTCCTGAAATTATGTTTTTAAGTGTAATTTTGATTAATATTTTACACATGTTGGATTTGGGGTTTTTAGTGGCCCCATGTGGAGTGCCCCCTCTCTTTAATATTTCCCCCCGCTGCCTGGTAATTACCCAAATTTGGCGTCACTTGCCGTTAAAGGTTTTAGAAGTTGGCTAGAAAAGGGGCATAGACAGAAACGGTAAAGTGGAATTAAGGTTTATTTATGGAGCTGTCCTAACGATAACTTAAAAGGTTCGATTGATGATGGAGGGCTGGGATTAGGTTGCCCAAATAATATCTATCAAAATTTATTGGTGTTACAAACAAATAAAGGGATTAGGTTCATATTGCAGACCAAGAACTCATGCCAAATGATCTTCATGCCAGATCTCAACGTCCTTCCAGAGTACATGGCTTCCGAAGACCTCCTCCGCTTGGTGATCCTCTTCCAGATATCGCTCAAAAGGATAACCCAATGGCAGCTCATCCCATCGACTGATTCCTTTGGTGATATCACAATTCAATTCGTTTCCTTGCTGGGCTTTAAAGTCATAACTGGTGGCCACGATAAATAGACGCATTTTTAAGGGATTTCCTAGACCCCCGCGTGGTAAAATCAACCGCCTGGGAAATCCACAATTCGCAGTAGATATATTCAAGGGAAAGTCGAACTCCTCGTTTTGCGCCAATTTCACAAACTGATTTAGTTCTGTTAATGAAATGTGATCGCCCACGAAACCCTTGAAATCCAGAGAATTTCTTGTAATCCGATTGTCACCCTGGTAGATCATTGTCAGAAAAGAATCTAGAAGATAGAAAGGCTGCCGGTTGATAGATTTACCTTCCGGTATAGTTAGGTATATCTTAAATATAGTTGATTTGGTAATGTTGCTTGAGACTTGAAGGGTATAGCTGAAGTCCTTCTGCTGAAGTCGAAACTGCCGCTGTTGGAGGGTGAAAGGCCACAGAAACTGGCCTCCAAAGTGAAAGTGTCTGGTGTGCAGAAGATTACTGAGATCTATATCCACAGGCTGATCAAAGGTAATCAATGGACTAACTTTTACATCATTTATTTTGAGATTGGTTGGTATAAAACTCCTCTCGGTGGATGGTTGAAAATGCTCATTATAACAACGATATAGTTGCAGTAATCGATCGGCGTAATAGTAAAAGTTTTCTGATCTTAACGCAGTCCGTAGATCCAATAGAAGTTGAGGTTGGTTTGCTGTATCCATTTGAAACTGTGTCCATTCATAGGGAAAGAGTTCCTTCAGCCCAATGAGCCAATTATTATTTATTGACAAATCAATAAAAGTTCCATTTTTCAAAAGAAGACTTTGTGAGGTAATGGCCTCGTTTACCATTGACTCTAACCTTTCCAGATAATCGTTTATGTCGTTTGTTGTTTTTTGATTTTCAGGGGAAAATCTTAAATTCTGCCAGGATATAAGCTGAGAGTTTCTTTCATCCTTTATGAATTGTAACCTTTCGTAGGACATCTTCTGGCCATACCGTTCAAGTTTGTAACGTGCTAGAATCTGGCCCAATTGGTAGTACCACCATTCCTGAAATTGGTCTGATTTATCTTCAACTAGGTTAATGCCTGTATTAAGATAATACCAATAAGCCAGCCAGTCAACATCCTCAACTAGATATCCAAGTTTATTTCCACTTGGCCTTTGTTTCATTCTAAAAATAGTTACACCGGCCATGGCTTTGAGCCATTCTGGGGTATTTCTTAAATCCCCATCCACTTCAAGGGGTTCCATTTCTAGAGGATGCACTTCCTTAAAATCTGTCATGTTTCCTTCCCTTATCCAGTTGGCAAAATTAAAATTTCTAGCCTCTCTTACAGTCTGCATATCGAGAAAGGACTCTGGCCATAGTTCATAAATCTTGGGCATTATCAGGGGCTGATAGTCGTCCCTTTTCAGAAGGACCTGTGTCAGAGCCTGTACAAAAAGGCCAGGGTTCATGTGCAAGCGAGCCCAACAGATATTTTGCCACAAAGTATACCAATCCCTGGTGTTGTAGAAAAAATTGTAAAGCCCCAGAGTCTGCTGGTAGTGATCCTCATAGAGAGGGTTGTAGTAGGCTTTCTGATCCAATAACTTTCCCATACTGAATGCCTCCAAAAATGCAGTCATGCGATCGTTAAAAATCTAAAAAATAATACATGTATAATTTACATTTATTTGTTATTACAATGTGTATATACCACATATTGATCTTTGTCAGTAACCAACTGTTCACCCAACAATCGCCATTGGTCGTTCATGAGAGGTTCGTGGACATGGTGCAGAATTTCTATCAAAAATTGCTCCTTTTCGAGATAGTAGCGATTACCTTAAAGTGGGTGATTAAATCAATGTATAGCTTGAAGCAAGGCTTTATAAGTTTACCTATCCCTCCGCCTAAAATTTGCAACCAAAAAGTTGGAGCTAAAAATATTAATAAACCAAAAAATCGCATGACACTTGTTTACCACACACGAATTAAAAATATACTGAGTTTCGCCAAAAGAATTTTATTTTGATAAGCTATATTTAAATTTATATTTATATATACCTATATTTCTATAGGTGCGAACTTCATTATCTCTAGCCTTACAATATACAGTAGAACAAACAAAAAAAGAGCGTAGTTTTGATACTTGATTTTAAGGGGAATTCCCTTAAAAAATTTTTTTTCTTATTAAAAACAAATCTAAATTTTTCCTAAATGAGTATTATTTGTTTCCCTTGGATGGGGAAATCCTCTCATATAATATATGGGGTTTATTACAAAGACAACCGTTTCACACGAAATTTCTTTTTTGACTTGTCATGTGATAAGACTTGTGATATGGTATTATAAAAACAAGAAAGGAATGCTAACTTCGGGCGGAGCCGAAGTTTATATACCCTTGCAGTTAAAACCGGATATATATCGCAAACATCGGATATAGTTGGCCGATCCTTATGGGAATAGGAATATATAATCCAATTTATTACAATACAAAATCTAAAAAAAGTCCCAAACTTCTATCTTCAAAAATACGAAAGTTGATATTTCTACCAAATACCATTTCCGATCGTTCAGTTATATGGCAGCTATAGGATATAGTCGGCCGATCCTAATGAAATTTGGTAGGTCGGATTAACTGACCAAAAATATAATCTGTACCAAGTTCCAGCTTTCTATCTTCAAAAACATGAAAGTTGGGTCATTTCCGATCGTTCAGTTATATGGCAGCTATAGGATATAGTCGGCCGATCCTTACGAAATTTGGCATGTCGTATTATTTTGCCAAAAATAGCTCTCATGTCAAATTTGAACTCTCTAACTCTAAAAACACCAAAGTTATACCATTTCCGATCAATCAGTTATATGGCAGCTATATGATATAGTCGGCCGATCCGGGCCGTTCCGACTTATATACTGCGTGCAAAGGAAAGAAGGGTGTATGCAAAGTTTCAAGTCGATAGCTTTAAAACTGAGAGACTAGTTCGCGTAGAAACAGACAGACAGACAGACGGACAGACGGACAGACGGACAGACGGACATGCTCATATCAACTCAGGAGGTGATCCTGATCAAGAATATATATACTTTATAGGGTCGGAGATGTCTCCTTCACTGCGTTGCACACTTTTGGACAAAATTATAATACCCTCTGCAAGGGTATAATTAAACGCATATTAGATCATCTTTAAAGAATGTTAGATGAGAATAACCTTATCTTAATATGCAAATATAAATAAACGATAGAAAATGTTACTTCCGTTTTAATGTTTACTTTAATTGCCAATTACTGGGTTATAAGGAATTAACGCAAGTCTCATTTGCCTATTAGTCACCCAAAAGTGGCACAATAATGCAAAGCGATTGTTTTTTTTTTTTATGGCAACTTGTTGGTTATAGTCACCGACACGCCCCCCTCCGACCCGACGCCCACCGGCGATCGCTTCCAGCTCCTGTTGCGAAAATTTGCGGACATTAAATTGCCAACTCAGTCGGTTTCTGGTGATTTCTGAATGCCCGATGTCGGCTTGATGACTGGATGGCGGAAAAAAGGGCAAATTATAATGCGAGAAATGTTAATTACAGTCGGCTCGTATCGTCCCGTCTCAGTATCTGGCCCATTGTTCGTCCAGAAATTGGCGCATTAATGTAAATCGTCAGCCAGGCATGACGGATTATAGGAACACAGACCTAGTCCCAGTCCAGGGCGGCCAAGTAAATTAACGTCCAGTTACGCTGGCATTATACGATTTTGAGTACATATATGTATGTTGCACAAAGCTCTTTGTTTCCGAGTTTCCCGGGTGACAAAACGTTGGGCCCGAAGAACTTAATGAATTGGAACCGTATCGAAACGAAGCAACAAGGCACCCGATAGACGTACCACCCGGTAACTACCCGCTGATTAATTCCCATTGACAATAGAGAGAAGGTCTGTGGAGCTGATAAGCCTGTTTGGACCGTTACTGGTTGTGCGATGCTATTGCTGCCTCATGAAAACTGATTACCGAATTCCAAATCCAACAAAACGTGACAAGCGGATGGAGAATATTGTCTAATCATTGTCACAGTAGAACATCTTATAGATCACTGACAAAAAATTAGGAGCATTTGTAGGCCTTGCCTTCATCTATTATTTTTCTTAAGAAATATAAAATATTTTCAGTGTAAAGCAGTGTCTATGAGTCCCTTCGCACGTGCATTAGCACCCCGGGGTGCCATGCGATTCTGGATTCCGGATTGTCTTCGATCATGAGTGCTTTGCATAATATTAGCAAAAGATCTGAGATCGGGGATCGTATTGCTGCATCTTGGCGCAGAATTTCCATGGGCTTGCCATCATCATCAAATTGCCATAAATCGTCGCATCCGAGAACCCTCCGGGGCCTTCAGTACGCTCCTTTCAAATGTCATCACTGTGTTTTTCTTCTTTTCCCTGATCCTTGGCCCCGGGAGGCTTATGAAATGCAAATTACATTTCAATAGTGCGCTTCAATGGCTCTCCCCTATAACCCTCGACTCGCCTACTTTGTTCTTTGTCATCGGCCAGATGATTGCCCCCTTTTAGCGCATTGGAATCGTATTTAAAAAGTCATTATCGGGTGGATCGAGAACCCCCTTCCAACTTTTTTTTTTTTTAGCGCATCAATCATTGCGCCTTTTGTCAACCTTCGTTTTTTTTTCCCTAGTTGGGTCATAAAACGGTTGGAAAGTGACGATCTTAGTTATTATGCGTGTGATTGGGAGGTTAGAACGAATAAATACTTGAAACTAGAGTTCGGGAATAGCTGCTGGATAAAAATTATAATAGAGAAAACTTCTCTCCAATGAAATGACTCACTTGTGGGCACTGCAGTTATTTCTAAAAGTTCTAATGGATGAGAACGACAACAATTACCATATTTTCGACACCTTGAGGATGTTACACAACCCCATTTAACCTTCTGAAGCCTATTTTCAACTATTTTCACTCACTCAGCTATCTGCCACAACCTCCATAAGCTGCTTATTTATTGCCACTTTTTTTCGTGTAAATATTTTAGGTCTGACGCACACTTTGGTGGCTTTTTGGAATGGCATGTGGACCTCCGACGATCGTCAATGGCAAAATGTGTAACCGAGCAGAAATGAATCATCGGCGGCCCAGGGTCCAAGACTAAACCCCAAAAAAAGTAATGCCAACCCAGACGGCTGGGCCCCAATCGGTAGTCGGCTGTTTTTTTAATAAGGCAGGCGACAAACAAAAAAATAAAATTGGGTCACCAGAGATAAAAGCGCGTAAGTGTTGCTTAAACATGCACTTTACAAAACGAATAAAATTAATAAATTCATTTTTAAAACAGAGTCAAGAGATTATGATATCCACTTAAGGTTTCTAACTAGATTATAATTGAAGGGTTTGTACATAATTATCACTTACTTAAAACACATTTTTTTAAGTGGAACATAAATGGAACCAATTTCGGGAGTTATTCCTGTCCGAAATATAATACACCCCTTTTGGAAAGGGGAGAGAAAGGATCCTGGAACAATGGCCGGGCTTTCATGCGAACTGTCAACTTGTCATGACAATTAACCAAGTCGATGGCTATCTGGCTATCTATCGCAGCGACGAGGAAACCCAGGAAACGCCCACGCATGCCAGTCGTCTTAAGCGTTAAACAAATTAAGTATCCGTCGGGTGGAAATGGTAGTGGGAGAAAGGGGGAATTATTATTGAAATACGACACCCACCGAGTGGATCGGAGTGGATGCATCAGGTAGAGGCGATGACCCAATTCGCTCTGCACTTGCGCGACAATTTCGGTAAACACATAAGAACCCTGGAGTGACCCCAGCCCCACCGTCGGTATACCCCTTGACGCTTTATTTTCATTATTTTTTTTTCGTCAGCTCCAATATTTGTTTACCATTTAGTTTATTATGCTGTGTGCGCTTTGGTTCTGACTGGTTGTTTGATTGCCCTTATTGGACATCGGTGGTGGTGTTGTGGTGATTTTCAATTCAAGTTATGATTATTATATGTTGGGAAAGTCAAATAACGGTCGGCCAAGGCATATGAGGCATTCAAAGACGCACAATTGTCGGTGATAATTTCCATTTGATGAGTTTTCAATTGGGCTCACCAATGGGTTTTTTGATCTTTTCCCCATTCGACTCCCGAGGTGTTGGGAAGTTTGTTAATACGCCAATCGGTTAACAAATATCATACATAAGTTCACCTTTTTTGTTGACATCTATGAGAACAGGGTCTGGAGTATAGCTTAATTGATGTGATATGTTCATGGGAATGAGAATTTCGATATTAAGTGCGAACATTCGTTTAAATGTGAGGGTTATTCAAATGCAACTATTGACAACCAATATACCTCGAAAAGGTGATTCTTTCTTTCAACTTAAAAATTCATATTTTGTTCTCCTTCCAGAGACTCCATGACACAGTTTACCTTAACGAGTTGAAGAAAGCGCCAAATCATCGCGAGGATTAACACCAATCGTCGGAATCAGAATCACTGCGGATATCATCGGCCCACCTGAAAAGTTCCCATCGCTTTACGTGATTTGTTCTGTGTCAGTTACCATTTCTGCCTGTGACAAATTTACGGCGAGTGACTTTCGTAAATTGCATTTTAATAATTTTGTGGAAATGCTTAATCACGAGAAACGGTTGAATGAGGACATAAATAAACGATCGCGATGAAGGTAAATCCACATTTGGGAATCTTCGATTTGTTTTATTATCTTAAAAGATACTACTGATGAAAATTTTTAATATATGTAAATGGCGCATATTCTTTCACCCGATTTCTTGTCTTTGCAAAAATCCTACTCATGTCTCCCTGCAGTCTGCCATGGCAGATATCTAAAAATAACAAACAAAAATGAGATAAAATACTGTAAACAAAATTGTTATTTCCCTTTTGTTGGGGAGAATTCTTTGCGTTTATAAATACAACTGCCGTACGATTGTCAAAGTTGACAATTTATTTTTAATCAGGCAAAAACTGAGAAACGACGCATATCTGCCAGATACACTCAGCCCCTCAGCATATCTGGCAGATACATTTCAAGAGGGGATGAGCACTTGATTAAAGAAAACATCCAAAGGGGTAGATCACTTTGCAAAGGAATTTGTTTGTGCAGATTTTTGTTTATTTTGTTGCAAATGTTTTACTATATAGAGGCTTAAAATTAGATAGTTGAAGATTTTCAATCCTTGTACTTATTCCCACTATTAAATCTTAAGATTAGCTCTCCCATGCGTACCAAGCCCTGAGCTAACCCATTTAGGAGTTGATCGCACTGACCCAGAAGTTGTTCCCAGCCAAGCGAATCGCTTGCCCTGGAGAACCACTGACCATCCCCACCAGATCCCATCCCGTAGGCGGCCCTTTGATCCCCCTTCAGGAGACAGAAAGAGAGAGAGTGTCAAAGAGGTTGGGCACTTACTGGAGCATAAATGAGACGCGGATCCGAGATTTCGCTTTCGTTTTGCGGATCGATTTCTGTGGAGGAAGGCGGGCGATTGCACAGTGACTCTGTCTAACCGAGGATCACGTGTTTTTGTTTTTTTTTCATTTTTTTGATCAACATTGAAGAACAATTACAGTAATTCCAATTAATACACGGCACTGGCTCGGCTTCCTTTGGCCAGTATCTCGCAGATGTGGCGCGTGCTGCATGCCAGCCCAGTATCTGTATCTGTATCCAGATAGTCGCCCATCGAGCTGCACTTATTATTGTCCATCTATTTGTCTTTGATCAATCTCGGCTCCAGTTGCAGTTGAAGTTGCAGTTGTGGCAGCAACCAGTAGCTGAAACTCTCGGACCCGCAATTATAAATGACTGAGCCAGCTTGGAGAGCTGGCCACTATAATTGCCCCTAAGGGGAAATCAGCAGCAGTAACTAACAACTTTGTATCTGCAACATGGACACGCTAACTGCCTCACCAGTTGCAGCTCCAGAGACAGTCGAAATAGATACGGGGCGTTCTATGACTTTTATCGCACAATTCTAACTAACTGCAGGCTATGTTCTGATGAGGGTAATCCAAGTGGTCCAGGCATCTGCAGATTGGGTTGCATCGCTCATATTCAAAATTAACCAACGATCTACATAACTGTTCTCCTTTCTATTCCATACTCTTGCTGAGGGTACTATACAATTCTCCAAAGGTGTGCAACGCATTAAAGGGGCCACCTCCAATCTTATAAAGAATACAAGTAATTTTCTCATCAATACTCCGGTAAGGGGTTTGTATGTATATATTTACTAATACTCAACCAACTTTTGAGAGCAATACCTTTTAAGTTCAATATATCGATTCTCTTATCAAATTTTCATCAAAACATGAGAGCATAATATTATTTCAATATTTTCCCAAATTTAATATGCCTTTCAAAAAAATGCGAGTAGTTATGGTGGTAAAATTCATCAGATTGTTGAGCATAATACCTTTCACGTTTTGTAGATCTATGTATTTTCCATAAATCTGCTTCAGAATCTGAACATAAATATTTTTTTTTTAGTTTTTGCCGATGTTTTGGAGGTTCCATGGATCTTGATTGATAATATGGTAACTTGAACAAAAAAGTGATACTAATACAATAAATCAGAAATTTTGGACCATGGAGAGTCCATGGAGGGTCTTAATTGATAAGAACTTGAACAAAATAGTGATATAATGAAATAAATAAATCTGAAATTTAAAAAAATTTATCTTGTAATACAGCCCCTCTAAGATCCTGTGTAAAAAATGAATGAAAAAACAAAGTTTCAGAGAAAAACAAGGAAGAAATCTGAACATAAATATTTTTTTGTTTAGTTTTTGCCGATGTTTTTGGAGATTCCATGGATCTTGATTGATAATGTGGTAACTTGAACAAAATAGTGATACTAATAAAATAAATCAGAAATGTTGGACTCTTTGTCGTAGTTTCATGAGGGTCCATGGAGGGTCTTAATTGATAAGAACTTGAACAAAATAGTGATATAAATGAAATAAATAAATCAGAAATTTTTAAAAAATGTATCTTGCAATACAGAACCTTTAAGATCCTATGTAAAAAATGAATGAAAAAACCGAAAATTTCAGCGTAACAAAGAAGAAATCTGAACATAAATATTTTTTTTTAGTTTTTGCCGATGTTTTTGGAGGGTCCATGGATCTTGATTGATTATAACTTGAACAAAATAGTGGTACTAATAAAATAAATCAGAAAACTTGGACTCATTTTCCTTGTAGGGGTAGGGTCCATGGAGAGTCTTAATTGATAAGAACTTGAACAAAATAGTGATATAAGTAAAATAAATAAATCAGAAATTTTTAAAAAATGTATCTTGCAATACAGAACCTTTAAGATCCTATGTAAAAAATGAATGAAAAAACCGAAAATTTCAGCGTAACAAAGAAGAAATCTGAACATAAATATTTTTTTTTAGTTTTTGCCGATGTTTTTGGAGGGTCCATGGATCTTGATTGATTATAACTTGAACAAAATAGTGGTACTAATAAAATAAATCAGAAAACTTGGACTCATTTTCCTTGTAGGGGGAGGGTCCATGGAGAGTCTTAATTGATAAGAACTTGAACAAAATAGTGATATAAGTAAAATAAATAAATCAGACATTTTAAAAAATATATCTTGTAATACAGAACCTTTAAGATCCTGTGTAAAAAAATAAAAAAAAACCCAAAATTTCTTCGTAACAAAGAAGAAATCTGAACATAAATTTTTTTTTGAGTTTTTGCCGTTGTTTTTGGAGGGTCCATGGATCTTGATTGATTATAACTTGAACAAAATAGTGGTACTAATAAAATAAATCAGAAAACTTGGACTCATTTTCCTTGTAGGGGGAGGGTCCATGGAGAGTCTTAATTGATAAGAACTTGAACAAAATAGTGATATAAGTAAAATAAATAAATCAGAAATTTTTAAAAAATGTATCTTGTAATACAGAACCTTCAAGATCCTATGTAAAAAATGAATGAAAAAACCGAAAATTTCAGCGTAACAAAGAAGAAATCTGAACATAAATATTTTTTTTTAGTTTTTGCCGATGTTTTTGCAGGGTCCATGGATCTTGACTGATTATAACTTGAACAAAATAGTGGTACTAATAAAATAAATCAGAAAACTTGGACTCTTGTTCCTTGTCGGAGGAGGGTCCATGGAGAGTGTTAATTGATAAGAACTTGAACAAAATAGTGATATAAGTAAAATAAATAAATCAGACATTTTTAAAAAATGTATCTTGTAATACAGAACCTTTAAGATCCTATGTAAAAAAATGAATGAAAAAACCGAAAATTTCAGCTTAATGAAGTAGAAATCTGAACAAATATTTGTTTTATATTTATAATTTTTTTTACAATATATAAAATATAAATGAAAAATGGAAAAATAAATCAGAGATGTGACTTTTATTGTTTAACAGATATTAAAAAAATAAAAATAATTAGCAGAGCAGATAAAGAAGGAAATCGAGATACTTCGATCGCTAGAGATTGCTCCGGAACAGAACTGGAACACAATAGTGATATAAATAAAATAAATAAATCAGGAGCAGAATCTGAGAATTTGACATAGTCACTCGAGATACCCAAGTGTTCAAAACTACAGCTTGTGTTCATAAAATATATGTGTTCATAAAAAAATTAAAACATAAAAAAAAAGTAAACACAAAAAAGTCAACAGTTTTCATAAAAATGTAGCTCCATTTGGCTTTGGAGCTATAGTCGCACCGGTTAACAGACCTAAACGTGTAGTCTCCAGGACTGGAGCTTACCAAAGTCGAATTAGATTTATAACACAGAACTTGAACAAAATGGTGATACAAAAAAAAAAAAAATTAATCTGGAGCAGAATAGGATGATCTAACAGTCGAGCAATTGATTACCAAATGTTTAAACCTAAGGATTTTCTGGAGAATTCAGAAAATATCGTTGAAAATTTTATTAGTTAAAATTAGCTCTATTTGGCTTTGGAGCTAAAGTCGTACTGGTAAAAAGAACAAAATAGTGATAAAAAAAAAAAAATAAATCAGGAGCAGAATTGCAGAATTTGGTAATGGAAATTTCGCTCTGGAGTTGCAGAACCCAAGCGATTAAAGCTTAAACACAAAAAAAAGAAAAAGTTTTAAATAAAAATAAAAATAAATAAAAATTTAGCTCCATTAGGCTTGGGAGCTGAAGTCGTACTGATAAAAAGACCTACATGAACCTGGTCTATAATTGCAGGTTTCCAAAGCCTACTTGGCTTTATAACATTTCATTATTTTTCTTTGGGTCACACTGCAAAGGGTAATTCGATTTATTTTCGATGAATATATCGATGTAATACAAATTAAAACTTTTCTTATAGTTCCTAAATATAGATTTACCTTGTTAGAAATTTTCTGTAGCCTTTTCAGTACCTTGTTAGAGTTTTTTTTATATTTTGTACCTTTTCTGAAGGATCCCCTTCAGAATTCTACAAAATCCATGCAGATGTTATATGCCCACCGTGAAAGCTATATCTTTGGTAATAGCTATCCGATTGTTGAGCGAAAGTTTTGTAAATCGATTTACCAATCGGCATCAAAACCTTATCCAGAAGACCATAATTTTTTAGATTTTGCAAAATTTTCTGGAGGGTCTCTTTCAAAAATCTTCCTACAAAACACTACTGCACTACTAAAAATCAATGCAAACGGCCAAACCGATCGATCCCAGTTAAATATGGGTTGCGCTCTTGGCCTCGAATCGGGTTTGGGCTTGGGTATTGGAGATGGGCATGGCCCCCTCATACGCAGTCCTCAGTCGTCGGCCCTTTCCCCGCTGTTTTGGGCAAGCTCAGGCATATAATTTCGTTGACGCGCAGAATAAATGATAAATGCAATCATTATAAGAAACACAGCCACAGAAGAGCAACGAAAACTTTGCGAACACGAACGCATGATTAAAACTTTGCCAAAGACGTGGTAAGGGGCCAGGAGCGGTGGGATGATGGGTTTCTGGATCCGTGATGGGGTCCAGCAGTGTTGATGCAGAGCTTAAGATACATGCTACACAGAAAGGAAAATTGTATAATACTTTTATGAGGTGATATAGAGAGTATTAGTTTCCTATAAATTAAGGAAGATTTTATTTTTTATATTTTTCATATTAGAAAAATATTATTTTTATTGAAAACTATATTTTTTTCAGTGCAGCGACCGAGTCCGATCCAATGCGTGTGCCTACCCCTGCCCCTTGCAGTTCGATCGTGATACGCTGACCGAGTGCAGCGCGAATGTTTTATGACCAGACCCAACCGGGCCGGGCATAATTTGTTAGCCTGGCCAAGAGGATGCTGAATCCGAATCTGGATCTGGACCCTGGCTGGCTGCCGGGCCCTGCCCTCTGCAGTCCTTTCCTGTCCGCCCCCTTTTGCACAGAAGCTGCTCACCCCACTCCCGACTCTCGATTGCGTATAATTTTTTCGATTCTGTTCCTTTATTTTTTTTTTTTTTTGTTTTTTTCATTTTAGCTGTTTTGTTTTTGGAGCTGGGACCTTCTTCATTGGCATCATTTGCCTGCGGGGCATAATTTTTGATGGGCTTTTGTCTGCTTCTCTGGAACCCAAAGGCCCGAAGAGGTATGGCTGCGGTGAGACTGGCCAACCTGATCCAGAGTTAAGGTAGCATAGGGTGGCTTAATTTATTTTTAAAATATATACCTACATGTGTATATGGGTAAGTGTATTTAGTTTTTTATTTATTTATTTTTTGTAAAACTTTTTTAATTTGTTTTATTCTTAATAGTATTTCTTAGGGTCCATCCCTCTGTCTACCTTTGTTTTTCGGATCGTTTTTGCATACCTCGCTGCTTGTGATCAAAAAATATGCTACACATTTTCACTTTATGGAGTTCTACCTATACGATGCCCCCAACCTGGCGACAGTGATCGACCCTCGGGCCTCAGCATGAATATTTTAGTTGGCGAAAAAATCAAAAAAATAAAAGACCCGAAGGGATCCAGCTGAGGTGGCCAGATGGAGAAGAGTGTGGTGTGGATCGGTAGAATTGAGGACTAGGTTAGGGAGACCGATTGGACCTGGGGTCTGGACTGGACCTGGACTGGGATGGGTTTTGGCTGTCACGGACACTGGGCGCTGATGAACGTTGTTTCGTGTCCGGCATCTAAAAACTGCCTTTATGTACCCTGGACTTACTATATGAAGATATCAGGGTATGTTAGACATTTAAGATGAAGTTAAGAAATGAATAAGAAATCTGTTGTTTTTCGGAGGTTTTTTTTCTTATAAATATTTCATTTTATTTTAATATATTGTTTCATTTCTTTTAAATATGATATTTTTCAAGCAAAGTTAATATTTAAACTGAAGTTACTGATTTATAAGGATATTTTTTATATCAACTTTGATTTCTTTAGAATTTTTAAATATTTAATATTTTTGTAATACCCCTTTTTTAACTCAATCTTGTATGTCTTGGCTGGATTTGGCTTTTTTGCTTTCTGGCCAGTTCTTCGCTGTATTTTATGCTCATTTAATCTCGCAGCGCGTTTTTAACACATTTAAGGAGTTGCTGGCCGGAATAAGGGCACCAAGGGGGCGGAGAAGGGGTGGCAGCAACAACCACATCATCGATTATGTTGATCTTTTTTTTTTTTGTTGCGTTTCATTTCGTTGTTCGCCCGGCTTGCTGGCTATATTCCCTTCTCTATCCCCTATATACAGTGCTATCTCTTTCAGTCGACCGATTTTTTTTTTGTTTAACTGCGCACATTTACTGGATCGTTTCAGGGGGTGGGGGGTGGAGACAATGGCCGAGACGACCGGTGACTCGCTACCTGTCTTACACAAAATAAACGTTGCCCTTGCTTCAGGTACACATAGAGAAATTTAATTAGATTTTATAATAAATTTTAAAAATATAATAAGCAGTATAGTTTTTATGGCAATGGTATTTGCCCTTGACATTAGACTATATTTTTTTTTGAAAAAATGTACTACCTTTTGCATACATTTTAAGTGTGCCCCCATCTCCAATTTTTAATGTTTTCTCTGCTTTGTAACATAATTTTTTCTTCCCTGTCTGTTTGTTTCCAGTTTGGAAACCCTTTAGGCGCTCATTGTCAGCTCAGGTTCTTCGATTCTGTATTTTTTTTTACAAAACCAGATAAAAAACAAAAAAAAAACGAAAAAGTGAACAAACTGGCAGATATATGTATATGATTTCTTATTGTAAATCATGACATTTTGTTGCTTTCTGGGCTGGCATGTTGTCTTGCTACCGTTTCGACTGTTACGCCGTGTGTTTGATTTGCGACGTAAGAGGTGGGACAGAAAAATGGGTTCCCGAGCCCACGCGGCGGATTATTAATGCAGCTGCTGGAAATGACTCTTTTCTTATGAAAGTTTTTACAAGAATATAATAATAATAATATCTTGAAAATATTTGCCATCTGATATTCTGTTCAGGGTTATCTATTTAAGATCTAAGATGACCCTCATTAAACAGGATTATTTAGCTGAATTGATCGAGCGGGGAAGAGAGTGTTTACGGCCCACTTGAATAGCCTTCTAAGTGGCTTTCTTTGCAGCCCCATTCGCTGGCATTTAAACCCTTTCAACTGCGCCTCGGACCCTCTGCCTTTGGTACACAAATTACCCCAATTCAGGTGCCTAGGCTAACCCTTTTATTTTTCGTTGAATATTTCGTAGGGGAAACTGAAACAAAATGTAAATAAAATTGCCACAAAAAGGGGGAAAAAAATCTGTTGGGTTGCCGGCGGCCAAGTTTCACTTTGACACCTAAAGTGTGCGCGCATACGCCCCCGAACACCCTTCCTCCCCCTCTAAAATATGTATGGGAATTCAGACCGCACTCCACCCTACCCCCACAGGAACTGCACTGCGACCTGCCCTTGATGCCGGCGCCCCTGTTCGTTTATTTTAATTTTTTGTTCGCCTGCGCTTTCATTTTTATGCATCCGCACAGTCGGCGAGAGCACAAAAAAAGAAAGAGGGATTTTCTGTTTTGGTTTTTCCTTCAGACAACAGGCAACATTTGCTGCCAGCACACCCCTCGCTTTTCTGCCGCCCCGGAACGCCACTGCCACCCCTCCGCCGACGCCCATTTGGCTGGATGCTCAATAGGTCTTGCGCTTGATAGGTCAGTGACCCACTTGGATGTGTTGTTTTATTCACCACCAATGTTGCTCATGATGATGATGATAATGATGATGATGGCGTGCCTCGTAATGATGTTGTGTTAGGGCAGTGCCAGGAGCAGTAGCATCAGGAAAAATAAGTTTAAAAAGAGAATTATTTTTTTATAAATTAATAGTAAAAGTATATTGAAACGGGCGCTTTTAAGAAATAATATTGGCTAAGTAAGAGTTTTACATGATATAACATTTTATTTGAATAAAATGTATATAAAACAAATATTTCTAAAAAATACCTTATAAATGCCCGTTTTGAAGAAATACACACATATTAAAAGTCACCGGCTTGGGAACACTGTAACCCCCACGGACCCAATGCTGCAACCACCCTCTCACCCCATCTCTTTTAGGGCTGCGGTTGGCTCCCCCCCTTTTCAGTGCAGCATCAAGTTCTTAACATCATCATCATGTTCTTCCTTCTTCTCCAGTTTTTTCCCGATTTTTTTTTGCCTTTTCCATAAAGTCAACGTTCTTGGCGTTTTCGCAGCTGCCTCGGTTTGCCATTGCCCCCCTCGTTGGGGAAAAAGGAAGAAAGGGGGGTGCTTATGCTGGGGGTGATGGTGTGGTCGTGTGTGTGTATAGGGCTCGGCAAGATTGCGGCACATGTGACGCTTTGGTCGCGTGCTGCCTTTCGCTCATCTGGTCGTGCTTCTTCCTTTTCATCAGATGCAGGGCCAAATGCCCTAGGCCCTGTATTTGGTCATACACTGCGAAAAAATACTATAAGGGAGGCTTCCTTAAAGTTTATAAAAAGTTGCCTCCCCAAAAAGCATGCTAATTATTTTCACATTCATGAATATTAAGTATACGTATGGTTACTATAAGATGGGCTTGTGGTAAGCCCTTCTTGGGGCATTGGATATCTTTCAGTGGAAGTAACTTCTGCCACTCGCTTCATTTGCACTCACTGCAGTTGCAATTGAAATTGGCATGGGCGCGGCACGAAGGGGGTTGGCTTGGTTCCTGGGAGCTGCTTGGGAGCTCTTATCAAGAGCAGGTCATCGGGAGATGGCAGATGCTGATTGCAGGCAGCAGGGGAATGAAAAATGGGTGGCCCTCGAAAGTGTAACTTCTTCGAGGGAATAATATTTATGTTGCTGGAAAATTAAGGAAAAGGGGGAAATGGGGCTCTAAATCAATAAATTGATAGGGGAGTGACACTTGCATCCTGGAGATGCGCCATTTTTAATCTAAGATGGGACTAGGGAGCGATATTGTCTTTAATTACTTTAAGAATAAGTTGAGAGATATTAATTACTACATATTATATTTAATATTTTCATTATTATATGTCCCTGCATTAACTTAACCGCTTAAGTGACGACTGGCTAGCTCTTAATTTAACGGTAATTTGTGTGCACTCCTCTCCTCCATCCACCATCCTCCATGGCCGCTGCGCAGGCGCACAATTTACTGTTGTCCAGCCGCCGCCTAATTGGTTGCTCCCCGTTGTTATTGTCGCGATTGTTGTTTTTGTAACAGCATCTACTTATTGCAAATATGAACTAATATTTATTTTTATTGAAGTGAATTTTTTGCGTAGCAATTCAAAACTGCAAACACCAGCAGAAAGCACAAATTTATTTGTTTTCATTGTTTGTTGGGCGGGCGGCAGTTGCAGTAGTCCAGCAGCAGCAGGAATTGTGTAATAAATAATTTAAGCTCGCTTTTGCAGCGTGCCACATAATCATATTCAATAATAATAATAAAAGCAACAACAATATGGGCTGGGCCCCCAGTTAAGAGGGTTGGAGCAGTGCTATGCTTGTTTGGGTCGCTGACCCAGAAATGTCAAATAGGGAAGTCTTTTAATTTTTATTTTCTCGTTACTCCATTTATTTTAGATCATATCTTTGGGTTTGATTAGACTACTGATACTTTATTATTCAAAGAATTTAGTATTTAATATCTAACACAATTTTCTTCAATTAATTTCACCATATTCTCTCAGGTTACCTTATCAGTTCTTGAGAACCTCTACCTCTTAAGAACCTCCAACAACCCCCACTCGTTATATTTTTTGTTTATTATTCCATTTGTGTTCACTGCCAGCCAATTCGACGTCGAATGGGACTCATATTACGCTTAATCAGTTTTGCTCGCAAATCAACAGACTCCTCTACCCGCCCCTCGCTGGGCCCCTCGCTCCGAGCCACTCCCTCCAGTAATTGGAGTCGCAAATAAAAGAGCTTTGAGTTAAAAAATAAAATAAAAAGCCAATCTTAAGTAAACGCAAGCAAAGTTTATAAAAAAAAAAAAGTACAAATCACAAAAATCGAGCCCCTTTTTCTGTGTTGTCGCTGTTCTGCTCTCCTTCTGCTTCTCCGCCCCTTATCAGCCTCTTTGTTGTTCTGTATGCTTTGAACTCCTTCGCTTGTTGCATGCTCGCTCATGTTCATGATTTATGTCAGTGTGGTAGTGCCAACATGATTTTTTTTATGAATTTCATCATCTGGGGTAATCCTTGCATAATGTTTTGAAATATTAATAATATTTTATACAGAAATAAATAAGCTAAATAAAATAAAACTTGTATGTGTGTTAGCTAATGAAGAATACTTTAGCTTTTAGCAGAGTTTAAAATAAATGTTCTTTCTACAATTTAAAGATTAAGTTATATAATTCAATTAAATTTCAATTTGTGTCTATTTATGGAATTGGTTGCTAAACTTGACTTCTTAATAAATATTTCTTTACTTCGACCATAAACTCAAAATACTGATTACCAAAAGCTGTGTTAATTAAATAATCCAACGGTTATTAAGACGCTCAACTGTGCCATAAAATTTAGATTAAATGCATATGTAAATATTTGTTTTAATGCGCGTTTCAAAATATTTATCAAGTCTTTTCGCGCGCAAAATTAAGAAAAGGACAGATGCTACAGGCGCTGGTAAGAGCGAGACAAGTGAACAAGCCTGTTTGATGGGGATGGGGAGTAGAAAGAGGGGGATGGAGGGGCAAGAGCAAAAACTGGTTTCCGTGTTGCACAGTCAATTTTTGAAATATGGTGAAATTGATCAATCAGTAACCGAAATCCGAATATAATTTTTGAAAAACATCCAAAACTTGTTTTTGAATCAAAACCCACGCAGGAATTCTTAGTTTTGGAGTAGGATCACTAAAGTGTGTAATTTTTGCAAAAAAATAGACAAATACAAAACATTAAATTCTTAAGAATTTCAAATATTAAAAATAATTTAACAATAGTTCAAAAACAAGTTCTTTTCCTTATAATCCATAGTTATAGTAGCAGATTCTACTCCATTACATAGACTCCCTTTTTGGCTCCGTTTTCTGTATCTACTCCTATTTTAATGCTACTTTTCTGCTACTTTTTTGTTGGGTCTCTTAATGTCGTAGCTCTCTCGTTGCCAGTTCTCTGTCGTTTTCAAGAGCGTCATAAATTGAAATAAAAAATCAAAACCAAGAGCAATCCCAACAACAAAAAGGCAGGGGAGCATTGTACAATCGCAGTTTTTGTTTTGCTTTGGTGTTCGCTGAGCAGCGCTGCCAGCGCTCTGCTGCTGCCTTTTCTACTACCTTATCTGCTGCTTCTTCTTGTTCTGCCTCTGCCAGCAGAGTTACCTGCTCAACAAGATCTTTGTGTACTCACACACACATGCATAAGCAAGCCCACAGCCACCGCCTGCCCACTCACTCTCAGTTTCTCTCAGGTTGCGTTCTTTGGGATACCCTGTAACCCTAAAAGATTAAATATTAAATATTAAAATCACTCATACGACTTGTATGTCACTGAACCGGAAGTTCAAGGGACAACACTGCGTATGAGTGTTAAGCTTTGAAGCCATTGCGCATTAAACACCGCATTATTGGAAATCTCCAATAATCAGTTTCAATTAACCCTACGAGTACTGGATATATAAAAAAAGAGGCGATTATTCTCTCTTTTTTTTTGTTGTTGTATTCTTCCCCCGCATGCAACTACCTGCATGCATGTGCATGTACAGGAGCGAGCGTGTGAGAGAGGAAGAACGAGAAAGAGCGCAAGAGACTGCACTGCACTGCCTGCCTGCCGCAGCGCCTACAACGTTGTATCTGTATCTGGCCTGGCTCCGCTGGCCTGTAGTTTGAGGTGGCTCCGCACAGTTCGCAGTTAGCCGCGGAGCCAGTAAGACGTGTTTTCTCCTCAGAAACAACGCTCTTTCTTTGAGTCTGCAACACGTTTTAAGTGCTTCCCCAAACAACAATCGATAACAACAGTAACAACAACAGCAGCCAGTAGAATTAAAAATTCGTGATTGTGTTTTTAAATAAAAAGTTCTAACCGATGAAAGTTTTGATGAAAAATGCAAAAGAATCTGGAAAACTAACTTGACTTGAGTGTTGTTCGAAAAAAAACCATAAAAATAATAATAATAAACAAAAAACAAAAACTGCACAAAAAATGCAAAAGTTTCTAATTTTCAAAATCTTGCACAAAAAATACAAAATAAATTAAAGTGAACTCTAAACTGAAAAAGAAACGAAAAGAAAAGAATAATAAATAGAGAAGGAAAACAAACGTAGAGCGAAGAACAATCAAAAGAAGAGCCAAGCGAAAACAAAAAGCAGGAAGAAGCTGCCGGAAGGAAAGGATAAAGGACGCAAGCACCCATCACACCCACAAACACACACACATACACCACCCACACACAAGCACGATGGCCGTGCCCTTTTTTTTGCCCGAGGGCGGCACCGATGACATTGCCTCGAGTTCATCGGGTGCTTCGGGCAACTCCTCCCCCCACAATCCGCACAGCCACCCCCCGCTCTCGGCGCACTCGACATCGGGCGCATCCTCCTCATCCTCGTCCTCGGGAGTGTCCTCAGCCTCCTCCGCGGCATCCTCGGCCTCGTCCGACGGCGCCAGCAGCGTCGCCTCGCAGTCGCCCAACACCACCACCTCGGCCACGCAGACGCCGATGCAGTCGCCTCTGCCCACCGACCAGGTGCTCTATGCCCTCTGCGAGTGGGTTAGGATCTATCAGCAGAACCAGCAGAACGGTGAGTTTTGAAGGGTTTTTTGAAAATCTTTTCAAAAATATTATTTTATTTAAATATTTCCAAATATTAAAAATTGTTTTTAACAATTTAAAAGTGGATTATTGAAAGACGATTCTGAAATACTTCAACTTTGATCTTAAGAATTCGGTTTTATCTTTTAAATAGGAAAAAACTAAATATAATTTTATACTCTATTTTTAATTAATAATCTTTTATATATAATTAAGAACATGGATATAGAATAAAGAATATTCTACATAGATTATATATTCTATTCTATATTCTAGATATCTAGGGTGTGATGGGTGTATTCTATTCTATATCTTATATAGAATATATAACTGTATTGTTGCTCTTATAGAACTAAATATTGCTCTAAACTGTAAAGAAAAAATATTCTTTATCTTAAAATTCTATATGCGGTATTTCAAGAATTCCTGATAAGAAAAATAACTAATAATTCTACAACCATTATGTGTACAACCTTTTTAAAACACTTGTTATGGATAATAATATTTCATTGACTTGCAAAAACTTGATTCTTTTTAGTTATTTTCTTACTTCTCTTGTAGTGAAAAATATAAGAGTTTATATTAACATTTTTATTATAGATATATAGGAAAAGAAAAGTTTGATGAGAGAAACATTATTATGTTTCATAAATGCAAGGCTCTCGGAATTAATTTTAAAAATATTCGTGTTTCAAAAAATATCATCTTATGAAGGAAGAACCCATTTCATAGGATGCGTCCTTACAATAGTATTCTTCTTATAATAAGAATATAATTCTTAAGAAAATATTATTTTCTTCTTAATAAAAATATTCACATTCCAAAAATTATAATCTTAAGAAGGATATTCCCATATACATTCCTACTACCTACTACTATTCTTAAAACTAAGAATTCCTAAGGAAATATTCTTTTTCCTAAGAATATTTACACATTTAAATTCATAAATTAATGTCCTTAAAATACTATTTAATTTTAAGATCAAGCCTTCCTTAACTTGTTTAAAAAATGTATCTTTTTGTAAAAAGAAACACCAAACGGTATCGAATTCCCAAAGAAGTATCTCAACAGGCCCGAAAGTCAGTGTCCGCATTTTAAAATGGGTCAGCAATTAGCCAAGTTGTTGTTGTGACTTCATTTGTTAACTGCTTCAGTTCCCCTTGGGCGAGTTTCACTTTTCAAGGTTGTTGACTCATCCAACCGATTCCGATTCCCGTCCGACTGCAACTGCCCCAGGTCAGCACTTTGCCAGCTTATCAGGCTACATGGTATTTGCATTAAATTACTACTCGGCCACATTCGAAAGGAAGCCGCTGCCGAAAAGGGTAGTAATTCAATAAAAATTAATCGAATCGAAGTTCAAAAAAGGGGAAAATTGAAGGTAATTGAGACCATAAGATCGGGGGAGGAAGTTAAAAAGCAAACAAGATGACACAAAAATGCAAACAATAATATGGTATTAAGTTTCTTGGCTTGTTTACTGCTTTTGGTCAAAAAATAATAAAACACTCAATTAACGATATGCGTCTTAGAACTATATATCACTTTATTAGAACCTGGTATTAATTACAATCTCCCGATCTATAAAGACCCACTCCAGACCCACTAAATAGCCGCAGAAATCTCCCAACTAGAGACAGATGCAAGACAACTGCCAACTGGGCTGTCAGGCCATATTATTTCTTGGCCAAAAGCTGGGCGTGTGCTGGCCAGAAAAAAAGACGGTAAAACAGAGCTGGAAGCCAAAGAGCTAAGCACGTTTAATTGGCACGCGCCAAACTCGCCTCCAAGTGAGTGTGTGTGTGTGTATCTGGGTATCTGCTAGATATGTATCTCAATCACAATGCCCGTATCTGTTACAGTTGCGCCCGAGTCGTAACCCAAATTATTAAACGCCATTTGACCTTAGGCGACTAGTTTTCCACCGCGGACCGGGGGCTGGGCGTGGAGTGAGGCTGAGGGTGAGGGTGTGGGGCCATTTGCTAAGTGTTTGACTTAACGGTTGTTTAAGTAGCTTTTGTGCACCGCAACCGTTGAGTGCGGTCAGTATTTTTTGTGTATTTTTTTTGCGCTTTTCATGTTTACTTTGCGGTTGCTGTTTTTTATTTTTTTGTTCAGCGTTCCTTAATTTTTGTTTTTCCTTTGCATAATAGATTTTGTCGCTGTCGATGATTGCCAGCTGCGGTTGAGCTGCAACAAATTTTTGTTTTATTTTCTTACCTTTTTTTTTGCGATTGTCAGCAACAGTTGGTCAAGCTTGAAAATGTAGTAGACTTCCCTCTGAGTCACTTTTGGGCGTTGCATTTTAGTAAAATTATCTCAAGTTGTGCAATATACAGTACACATATCTCTCAAAAGTCAAGAACCTTTTGATTCTTAACCACAAAAAAAAAGCTCCCTTAGAACAACAGCTCTCAATTGTGGCTCAAGTCACTCAAGTATATAATTTATCTAATAGTGACACATCCCTAAACTAGTGAACAATGCTTGCCAGGCTCTTAACACAAGAACGGGATAAACTCCTGTTAACAGATGGGAGCATCCTCCCAAAACGCTTAGTCATCAACCAGCAACCTAGCAACCCTAAAAGCCTAAAAATGCGAGGCGCAAACAACCCCAACAAAAATTCCTAAATACCCAAAGAGCTTCTCCCAAATAAAGGAGGAGCAGGGAGTCCTTTTGTTTGGGGAGAGGATTAAGCATCCATCCTAGAGTCGGCCTACAACCCACTCCCGTGGCCAGCCGACAAAAGGTGCAATGACAGCAGATTTTCAGACTAGGTATACAGAAAAAAATAAATATTTTTTAACTTTAATAAATAAGAAATTAATAATTAATATTAAAAGATTATTTTTTATTTATTTAAATATCTCACATTCTCTTAAAAACCTTTAAAAAAATCTTCCAAAACATAACCTCTATTTTGCAACAGTGTTGAGCACCCAACCTAACCTCAATGTTTGTCCTCTACGTTTTGCTATGCAAATTCGCATCATTCGCCAACCTCCGGCTCTGTTGCCAACAGCTGTTTTGCTGCTAGGCGTTGTTTGTTGCTGCCGGCGTCGCAGCCGCACTTGACATTTTCAACCATTTTGTTTTGCTCGGCAACTTCGTAGGCACTCCGCTTGGCGCTCGGCTTGGCGGAAGCTAACGGTAAACACAGGGCAAAATGGCGGCAAAAATGGCGACTTTTATCCTGCCTGCCTGGCAACAAAGCTCAGCTGACTGTGCGCACAGAGAAAGAGAGAGGGTAGCATCCTAAGAGAGGGAGTGCCTATTAACCGCAAGTTTTTGTACAGCCTATCCCTAGAAGGGGTGGGCGGTGGTGGTGGTGGAGAAATGGCGGAATAAGAGAGGGGTTTTCATCATTTGCATCTCGATGAGGTTGGCCCTGTTGCCAAGCTGCCGTTTTTTGCTTTTTTTTCCAAAACTGTTATTGACCGTGAATTTTTATTTATTTCTCTGCTTTTGCTTTTGCTTTTTCGTGCTTTGCTTTTTCATGTAAATTGCTTTTATTGAGCTGCGTATTTTTTTGTAATTGTTTCACTTAATTTAAGCTTTTTTTTACGATTTTATGGCCAACATAAAGATCTTTTGACAGCTGCGACAAATCGAATATTTCCCCATAAAAGCTACATAAAGTACATAGTTTGCCAGCAGATGTGAAACATAAACCTTTAACTTCTTCAATCTTTCAACTATTTCTTCTCAAGACTGTTGACATTTCACACCATTCAGCGCAATGAACTTTACATACTTTTTTCAAGTTTAAATGCCCGCCAGGCACTTTGGCTAATAAGAAAAAAAAAAAACAGTATAAACTTGACACTTTTGGCGACACTATACGTAGACAGGAGCTACCTGGATGAGCCCCGACTGAGCTCCACAGTCTTTTGATTAAGTCTCCTTGGAGGCCGTGCTAAATTGTTTGCATTGAAGCGTTCGGGTTAAGTTATGAGAGCGACACCCTGCCATCTGCCATCTGCCACCTGCCACCTGCCTCTGGAACGTGCTCAAGTTTTTGTTATGAAATCGAGCCTAGACAAGTCACCCAGCCATCCTCGACAAGTCGTCTACCATTCAGGAGGACAAAGGAACTTGTGCCGTGATGCTCAGGGCAGAAGTGGAAAAGGATATGTATCAAAAGGCGGAAAACTAAGAACAGGATATGCTTCTTAGCCGGGCACAGACACAGACAGTATACCTGGCTACTTGTTATAATTGGCGAGGTGGCTTTAAAGTTTTAAGGATGTAAGGATGTAAGGATAAATGCCCGATTTGAGGAAATGTTTCTTGGAAAACAGTATCGAATGCGATAACTGGAACCTCCAAACAACACTTGGCTATCAACAAATAAGCTCGTGTAATTGTAGTCGGTAGTCAGTGGGTGGCTCGTGTGGTTTCCGGAGGTGGTGCGGCGGTGGCGGTGGATCGGCAATAGATAACCCTTCGGGCACGCCAGCTCCGAGTGGCTGGGCATGACGCACCGAAGACAGCCAGCCAGTCTGCCCCAGCCGGCTCGCATATGTAATTTCCATTCATTTATTAATAAATTTTTTCCGTTGCCGTTCGAGACGTGCAGTTTGCCGTTTTGTGGCTACAGTTTTTTTTCTCATTTTTTATTCTTCTCTTTTTTTTAATTATTTTAATTGCGTTGCATCTGATCGAATGCTGGCGTACAGTTTTATTTATTGTTTAATTGTAATTTTCACATTTACGTTGTTAATTGCAGCAGGGTGGAAACTGCTAAATGCTGCTATAAAATTGGGTGATTGTTTAATAATATTTATAGCATAAAGTTTTAATACCGGAAGTTGGTAAAATTTACTTAAGAATTAACATAAACCTGGCACTTAAGTTTTGAGAACCTTTCTGAAGCTCTTCTGCTGGATTGGCAGTATTTTTATTTATATTTTTTTTTATTCAATCCTTTATACTTTAGTGCTTTGGGTAGCCTTGTTTATATGCTCCTTTTGGGACACAAAACACATGCTACCAAATCTCCTCCTAAAAATATGCAAACTGCCAAGACCAAGGACTTGTGCTTCGCTCACTTTCCTGTCAATCGATGTGCATCCTCTGCCTGATTTTCCTTTAGCTTTTTATAGCCTTTTAAGCTGTTTTTCCTTTGTTGGATACCAGACCCTGGATAGGAAATTGAAAAATTGCATTTGAGAAGCTCTAGACCCCAGAGCTTCGTATCTGCTAGCCTTAGCTGGGCTGGCGTGATAAGCGTTTGAGCTATTTCCACAAAAATGCTTTCAATGCGGGGCTGGGAATGAATATTTTGAAATTCTATTCAGCTGTCCCTCAACCGGGTTCCTCATTCCTTAAAGTACATAGCTCTTCGCAACGGCTTTTAATTCCTAAAATATTTTTCATCTAATTCTCGCATATATTACTGACCCCATTTCAGTTTAATTATCTTTTTATGAGAATAATATATGTATGCTGACCTTGCTGACAAACTAGATAGCTCTTGATGCACTGCCCTTAGTTCTTTGCTTTCCAGAATTCTTCTCACGAATTCTTCAATTTACTTCCCGGATCTTCCAACAAAGAAACTTTCTCTTTCCGCAAATTATTACGCAAGTTGCTTAAATCCCAGAACTTTCTCCTTCTACTGCCATGAATCACCCAAATGACTTTCCCAAATTTGTCAAACAGCTTCCGCATATTTTAAGCCAATTCTCCAAATGGCTAATTATCCGCCAAACCAAAATTGGTAATTAACAGCGGGACATATGGCCATAAATCGGAATATCTATTGATCTTTAAATAGAAACATAGATCGGCAGCTGATTGACATTCGAGTCGAGAGATCGACATGATCGAATTGTAAAGCCCCCGAAAAAGGCATTTCTAGAAACTGTAGTAAGCTTGAGGATTCTTTATCTGGAGATCGTACACTTGCCGTAATTATTTCCCGAATTCTGAGGCAATTTCCTGAGAAGAGCCTTTTAATTAGTCACTTGCCTTGAAATGTGAGTTGGCCAACCAAATTGGTAATCTCGCATCAGTCGTGACAGTCGACAAATCGCCTTAAATGAATGACTTCAAAAATGTACTTACATCATTTTCTGTGGCTTGTTTTCATTGTCGTCTTGGGTGGGCGGTGTTGTGTTAACTGTAAAATGAGTGTTTCTTAACTGAATTATTCAGGTCTCGTGTAATCTTGAGCTTTGCTTCCCAACTCCAGACACACAGCCAGACAGACCGAGCTTGTTGTGAAGTATTTCCTTTGTTCTGTCATCTTCAGCATGTTTCAGTTGTGTTTCTTTAAATTTTAAAAATTCATCAATAAATGTCAATGTCAAGTGAAGTTGCTGCTTTGGAGTATATTTCGGCTGAGATATTCGTCTTGAAATTAGTCTCAGACCTTATATCTATAGCTTCCTTCCTCGATATCTGGCCAATGTATAGCCCCAGCCAGCATTTCCCATTCCGTTCCACTGACCAACTTATAGAACTCGCACTTCTCAAACTCGTTTCGAAGTGCGACGCAATTGTTCCGTCGAGTACTCGTATTTATTCATAGTTTGCAATTGCAGCAGTGACTCTAGTATATTTTTATGTGTAGTTCATTCTTTTTTTTTTTTTTTTTTTTTTTACATTTTGCATTTAGCTTAGCACTTCAAGGTTATAATGAGCAACATATGCTGCGGGTCCGCCGCCAGCCAGCCAGCCAGCAAATGCAATCAACTGGCTAAGGCACAACTAAAAATGCATTTCAACGACAACGCCAGCGACGACGATTTGTTCTTTTGTGTGGCACTAACAGATACAATGATACAACAAACCAAGCCACAACTAAAGCGTAACATACAGCTCGGCATTTTTCACGTTTTTCCCGAGCTGTTCTTGGGGCTTTTTCTGAGGCGTTCTGCTTAGTTAAACCTTAGCCATTGCCTGATTGATGTTTGTCAGCTGGGTCTCTCCGAAGCGGCCTAGAACCGAAGGAAAAATTTAAGTAAATTATACACATAATTGCATTTTTTTTTTGTAACTTTAGTTTTGTCCAGATGCCACTACGATCTCCGCAGAGTACTCGTAATTCAATTAAACATTTTTCACATATTGTTGGCTTGCGAAAAAAAAGAAATAATTTATAATCGAATGCAGGAGGGGGCTAGTGACAATTGGTCACGTTTCGTCACCAACCACAATAGCAGCGCCCGCATCGGGTGGCGATCATAAAAGTTGTAAAGCCCCCGGATAGAGTTGTCTTCCAAAAAAAACAGTGACTGAAAGCTGCTATCAGATACTCTCTAATATTAAGCTATTTAAGCACTTCCCCCTCCGCCACATTCGATGAAAAATGTATCTCATATGCTAAGTGCTGGCAGATAATTTTCCACACAATTTGCAATTAGTAATAAAATTTTTTTTTCTTTATATCTGACTGGGGCTCGTCAGTTTCATCATAAAGGCACTGCCATCGACACGGCTAGTTATACAAGTTGGCCAGGCCGTAATGATCCCTGCCTCTGGCTCTCGCTATGGTTTCGCTTCGTTTCTGAAGCCAAAGCCGAAGCTAAAAGCCTGATGGTGAAGCTGAGGCTGGAGCTGGCAGATTTTCAAGGTTAGAAGCAACGACGATGGCGCGCGGTTAGCGCACGTGAGCTTCAGGCCCCAGGCAGGCCTCAGCTGCTCAACTGCTCGGCTACTCAGCTGGTTGGCTAGATACCACCAGCAAACTAGTTTCAAATGCCTGCCAAGTATCTGTAAGATACACACGGTTCAGGCAAGGAGTGGCTCAGCTTTGGCCAGCAATTAAATACAGATTTTCTTGCAACTGCAGCAGCAACAGCTGTGGGCCCATTTCGTTTCGATTCTGGCCGTTTCGAGTTCAAGGGTATTGGGTCAAATTGCAAATTAGTGGCCTGCAGGTTGACAGTGAGTGACATTATGGTATATCTCGATACTGACCACCAGAACCGACGCGAGAGACAGATGCTCGGCTTCCGCCGCCAGCGATTTGTATAAATTTTGCATTACAATCGATCTTAAATAGCTTTTTAAGTAAATAAACATTAAGAAGTCATGTGTATGAAAATGAAATCGCACACCCTATCCAGCTAATGGATAGTTTTTTATTTTTTAAATTTATGCGCATACCAAGTGGCCAGCTTAGAAGTGCTTTTGTTGTCGATTTGCATCTGAGAACACTAAGCTCAGATACAGATACAGATGCTTTTCAAGTTGATTTTTGGCTGGTGCTTCAATGGCAGATACAAATGTATCTTCAGGCGGCTTATGAGGTACTTATCGCTTGCGAACAAGTGGAAGATTGTTTGTTATTGTTCATGGATATCGGATAAGAGCCAGCATCTACAATTAGATGAAAATGCATCTTTTGGGGAGTTGATTGAACTTTGGAGATAAGTTTTTTTTTAAGACTATTACTTAATTATGGAACATGAGGTTAAGGTAGCTCCATTGCCATATAAAGATATCCAATTTTATTGTGCTACCTGATCATTTTTTATGGAAGGTTTTACGATCGGCGAGGACTTGCCTTGCCGTAATTATAGCAGTTTTTACTGCCGGCCAGTTGGAAGTTGGCAAGACAATGCACCTCACAAAGCCCCGACCTTAGACACTTCCCCGCATTGTCACTTAAACCCAGCCAGCTCCAGATCTCTGGCCAATGCCGCCTTTGTTTACTCACCCAGTGCTCCATTGTTGGGCGATCTTTATGATGAACGTGGGCAGCAGGTGATCCGAGGGAGTATTGTTTTTTATTTTTAATATTTTAATAGTCCTATTTTTGTTATTTCATTGCAGGCCCTCACATCTTCCAGTATCCACCACCGCCGAGTCCTTCTTGCAACTACACGGGTGGCGAAATATTCTTTCCCCACGGCCCCCCCAATCCGAATCCCCATCCACGCACTCCCCGCACCAGCGTGAGCTTCTCGGCCGGCGAGGAGTACAACTTCTTCCGGCAGGCGACCCACCATGCGCCATATCCGGCGCCATCGACACCGCAACCGATGCCACCGCAGTCGGCGCCGGCGATGCACTGCAGCCACAGTTACCCGCAGCAGTCGGCAGCACCCCACCTGATGGCACAGCACCACTCGTCGCCGTACGGCATGGGCGGTTACTACGCCTCCTATACGCCGCCACCCACGCCGAACACCGCCAGTGCCGGCAGCGCCTCGACCTCCTCGGTGGCGTTCGGCTGGCCCCAGAGCCACCAGCCCATCCACAGCCCCGGGCTGGCCTCCACCCCGCTGTCGGCGCCACTGGCGCCCAAGATGCGACTCCAGCGCAGCCAGTCGGATGCGGCCAGACGGTGAGTAGATACAACATTAAAGGGCTTATCAGCTGGTGGCAGAAATTGATTCGATTTGTAATCACTTTGTTATTTAATCTGGAAGTCACTACCCATTTGCGAATGCAATTCCCATGAAACTGCGCCAAGTTTTTAATTAATGAAATCGGCCAAGTATTCATGGGATTATGTATATAGAGAACCGACACCAGACTGATAATTGCTCATGACGTTGCCAAGACCCAGCCTTCATACATACATATATTATAGTATAGTATATATTCAGTGATATTTATAGAGAACCATTATGCCCCTCTTTCCGATTCTCGAACAGCAAGCGATTGACCTCGACGGGTGAGGATGAGCGCGAGTATCAGAGCGATTATGAGACCAGTTGGGACGAGTTTGACGATCGCTATGACAACTTTACGGCCGGACGGGAGCGTCTCCAGGAGTTCAATGGACGTATTCCGCCCCGGAAGAAGAAAACAAGTGCCACCAGTAGTAGTACTTTGAATCCAATCACCCAAAACGAGAGCCAACTGGGCACTAGTTCGTCGGAGTGCAGCGACAACATCACCAATAGCCAGAACCATCAGCGGCAGGTGGAACGGGAGCGTCAGAGGGCAAAGGCCGAGAAAAAGGTGAGTTTTTAACTTAATTTTTAAATTAAATACAACTTAGATATATAGAGGGAAGATAGTCGCACCTCCTGTGCCCCCCAGGAGCGTAATTAGAATAACACGAGCCGCCAACTTAGGGAGTTCATTAACTCACAAGTAGGAGCAGATCTGGAGGCAACATCTGTGCGATCCTCGTTCCACACCGGCACGTGGCAAACATTTTTCAAAGGCTCAACTAGCTAGAAGTTGACTAAAAATACATCCAGGAATGACAAATTGCCACACGCGAAAGGAGTTTTCAGATACAGATACAGATGCAGGCGGTGGCGCGCAGATACAGATACCCGGCAAGACCCGGCCCTGGGCATGTATAACACTTTTTTTTCGCTGCATATGCTAACTGTGTGATAAAAATTAATTGCGCAGTTCCCCGGACCCGTGGAAAGAGTAGCTCTTGTCACTTGTCTCCTCAGCTCGCATCGCTTTATGTTAATCGAGGCAGGCGCCTCTGGAAGTCGGGCCTTTGTGTCAGCAGCCCTCATCGAGCTTACGTTTTTCTGCTTTTTTTTTTTAATACACACATACTATAATATATATTTTATAAATACGCGTTGCGTTTTTAGTTTTAGTTTTTGTGGCGCAATTGAAAGAAATGCAAAGTTGAAGAAATTCAATCGCAATTGCATGACACACACTGACTCAGACTCTGACTCTGACTGGGACTTGATACCATTTCCAGTTCTAGCCTTTGATTTATTTTATTTTTTCATTTGCAATTGAAACGTTTCTTATCGCAACAAGGGGGCCTATCCTTGGGGAGGCTACTAGCTACTAGACGAGTGGAAAAAATATATATATAGAGCAGTTGGCTGGTGGGATGCGACCTTATCCGAGACTCTGTCAGCTGCGAATCGGGAGCGTGAGAAGTTCTATAATCTGAAAAGTATTATATATATCAAATACGCACTTTATATACAACATTTCATAGTAATTACTATTTGAAACTCACTCCGAAAATTGCATCAAAATTCTGCCACATGTTCGATGGCCTTTCGTACCATTAACCACAGTGATACTGTCACAAAATCCTAACAAAATAAACCCAAAATTCGGTCAAAAATAACAGAAATGGAAATTTGCATAATAAATGCGAGGGTCAAGCCACCACCACCCTCATCATGCACCTCACACGTGCCACACTGACTGCGACCATTGAAGCGTGGAATATTGGACAAATAAATGGTGTAAATTATATAACCATTGATGCGGGTGGGTGATGGTGATGGAGATGGAGAGTCAAGTGCTCTTTATACGAAAATAATTACACCATTGACCGGACAAAAATAGAGCCCCGTCCAGCCACATGAAGTTCATTCGGATAGCCAGTCTATAGTTGCGTTTGATTTACGAGTTCGAGAGGGATGGTTTTGGCCACGTGTGTGGTTTTAGATACTTTATACGACACAGGGGAGTAAAATAAAATACTAAATAATTTTATATTTTTATTTTCAGAAACCCCAGAGCTTCACTTGGCCCACAGTTGTCACCGTTTTCGTTTTGGCCATGGGCTGTGGATTTTTTGCGGCGCGATGAAACCGCCCCCCGACTCGTATCGAAACGAACGATCTTTTAGTGAAATCAGCTACTTCTTAAGATAAATACCGATCTACAGCATAGATATTAGTGCCACGAATTTAATGGATCTGCAGAAAGTCATTAATTCGTAATGCGAATAATAATATAAACCGAATAGGGATATAAGAAGGTTGACGGGACACAAGAACAATATATTCCAACTGTCTAGAATGTCTATCTGTCTATTTGCCTATGTGGTAACTGCATTTGTATCTCTAAAAAAGAAACTACACTTTCCTCAAATACAACAATTCAAACTGCTCAAAGTAATGAAAACTCTTAGACTGGCAAGAGACTCAAATCGAACTTATTTTTTTGCGAATGCATATATTTTGTACAACACTTTTGAACTCCACAACAACAAAATATTTACAAATTATATAAAAAAAAACAAGTACAAAAAATTAAAAAAAAAAGATATATATAAAGCAAAAGAAAACTGCCAATTTTTGAGATACTTTTGATAGTCTTTGTTTTGCATTTAATCATTTCCACTTGCATTTTCTTAAAAAAAAGTAAATCCACTTCTATTGTAGAATATAGTAAACAGCAATTTCAATGTCTTCGCATTTGTAATTCCAAATTGCAAGAAAAATGAAAAACAAAATATATTTTAAATATGTTTAACTAGTAGAATTTTTTAGATCTAAGCCCGCAAGAAAAATCACACACTTAGCTTTAATTGTTAAAACAAAAAAAAGAAAACTAAACAACAAAAAAAAAGGACAGGATTAAAAGAATTATGATTTAATATTGTATATAGTTTTTATGCCATTTTTGTGATGTTTTGTGTCTACGGTTTATGTCATGTTATTTTAGTTAAATTTCTTATGATTTATGTTTAATTGTAATTGTATAATTTTTGTCATTGTTTGTTCATCATCATCTTCAAATTGGTCTCACAATCTAGTAGTTAAGCCGCCCGCCCCAGGGAGTTGAGAGCGTAATAGGTTGAAGGTCGCCAGGGTTGATTCCGTTCTTAGACAGTCTTTTTTTGGAATGCACACAAATGATCTCTCACAATGGAAATTAATGGAAATTGATCTCCGCAAATAGCCAAAGTAAAAAAAGAAATGTAGCGGAAAGACCCTTATTTTCGTGGCGATTTTCAATATTTGCTTTCACAAATTCCCGGGCGTTTCAATGCTAATCGATTACCGTGACATGAAAGCGAACATAGCGAAAAAAAAAACAATCAAAAAAAAAATGAAAGATAGAAAAAACAATTCCCAAAAATCGCATTGATCTCATGGATTTATATACATTACAAATATTTCAACCGTTTTTTTACAATGAGAAGAAATGTTATGAAAAGCAGAAAGTGAAAAGTGAAAACAGCGAAACAGTAAACAAAAATTAATGAAAAGTTAATCTTAAGTTCGCCAAGCGTTTTAGTTTAAGCAAAATATTTTAGATAAGAGTCGATTTAGTTCGTTTTTTGAACTGTCTTTGGATGACAGTCTCTCTTATTTTTTTTTTGTATATAGAGCAATATTATTTTGTATATGATATAAGTGAACAGTATACCACCCATCAAATCCAATCCAATCCCAACCAGATCCCACAGCCAGACCACAACACACAATCAAATAGAATATGTTTTCTCGTACATACCTGCCTATGTATTAATCATAATTTGTATTACAAAACAGTACAATATTTCCAAAAAAAACCCAATTGAAAAATTATTTTTGTAAATTTTTTTGCATCAAATGAACTGGGAATCCCTAACCTGTCCTGGTTGGGGAAATCCCTAGTTCATTGCTAATTAGTTTTCACAATGATCTCGGTAAAGTTTTGTGGCCTCGCGCCCAGAAATCGACATAAACAATTGGATCGATTTTTGGTTGCCATAAATACTCGAACAAAAAGTTAGAGAAAAACGAAGCAAAAGGAACAATTCAATCAGAATGGAATACATGAAATTTATATACATACGTTTCACCCAATGCGACTTAATCCGTTTTTTTGTTAGTAAACTTAAGTATCTCTACTCGACCTCTGTATATAGTGCAGTTCGAATCATAGAATCAAATGCCATTTTTTGTATAGAATTTTGTTTGGTGCCAAAACAATTACAGATATGAACGCGTATTTTTTAAATACCCGTACATATAATGAATATATACATATATCGTAACTTCAATCGTATAGGTTTTCTATAGATTTCAGCGATTTTGTCAAATCCAATTTATGAATAAATTTCTGTTTTTGTTTTGTGTTTCGGAAGCAGGAAAACTTTGTTTAACTTGTACATTTTATATTATGCTGTAATATTTTTAATATATACATAAATATCATTACTGATCTCATGAATATGTTCATAAGACAACCAGAAATATAAATATTTAGAAATATGAATAAATCTATGTGTATGTGTAAATGATATAAAGCGCATAAATATCATGTAAGATTTACAGAACAACAAAAAAAACGTGCAACAAAAAAACAAAATAAAAAATAAAAATAATAAAATGCAAGAAGGTGTTTAATTTCGCTTATTTCAGCTTGAATTTGAAATGGTTTCAATTTAATAACTATAATGATGCTCTTTCATTACTTAATATGACTTAATTGGACAAAATAATTACTTTATTCACATTTTTTTTGTGGGCTTGCCAATATCGTATCTGAAAGATCGTATTCCACAAAAAACACTGCATACTTTTAGGCACTTGGGAAACAAGATCAGTGATGCCCAGCTAGAGGGTTTTTATTCAAAAGGAAAAACCCACCCCTTTCCATAAGATAAGGGTGAAAACGAATCCTTTATTCATATTTCATATGCGAATGAAAACTGCTGGCCACTTAAGCGGCAAATATTCAGGCGAATGCCTAAACCAATTTGTAGTTTCTTTTCCTTTCGTGGCCACGGATTAAGTGGTCATAATTGCTGCTCCTGCAGCCAGGACACGCGACTTGGTAACAGGATACCCACACACGTTGGTCGTGTCACAAAAATGATGGGTTATTAGCGGCTTAAGCAGACCAGGATAATGGTTATAAAGCAAGATTCGTGGGCAGGGCCAATTATGTTAACCTGGCCAGCCGAAAACCTCAACCTCTGAGGTCAGGACATCCGTTTCCGCCTTCAATCACGGACGCATGCAAGTGTCAATCATAGGGCATATTTAATCTGAAATTACGATTTCAATTTAATTCCAAGCGCGTGTCCGTTTTGCTTCAATGGTGTGCTAATCTGAACCCTGTAATCTAACCAGAATTCAATTTCATTTTAAAGAAAAGTAATCTTGAATAGAACACATATCTTAACTCCATCTCCAATAATTTGAAGCTGCTCTTAGAATATGTTTTCATATGTTTTAATTAAAAGGAATCCTAATTAACTATTCGCCACTTGAAAGCCACTTAAAAGTAATTCAATTATAAATAAAACTCATTGAGAGGGTAACGCATCTGATTACTTCAGTTTTTGCCAAAGGAGGAAGGAAAGAAAAAGTTAATTTCATTAAAGGAGTAAGTTCCCATCTTCCGCCCAGCTTAACCCTGGCTGGCTGTTTGTGAAACATGGCCAGGCATCACAGATGCATTAAAAATTCATTACAAAGTGCACACGAAGGACAAAAAGCTGCCATCCTTGGAGGAGGATGCAGAAGTACGCAGGTATGAATGTACATAAGTGGATCCTGGAACATGAACACAAATGTAAGAAACTTGTTCTGCCATTTCTGCCATGTTTTCTTAAATGATTTTACACAAAATTTAAATTAGATTAGACTCTTAGATAAGATAACAATAAAATGAAGATATTTTTATTGAAGATAATAATTTCACATTCAATATTTGGCTGTTTTAGCTTGAGGCACTTTTTTATTGGAAAAACTTAAACCTTTCTCTCAATTTTAGGTCCTTTTTGAAGGAAAAGGAAACACAAAACACGGATAAGTAAACACAAGATGTCCTAGTCAAAAGGATGGCAAACGGAAGGAAATAAACAATCTCATATCTGGCAAGCGATTCGAGCAGGACTCGTAAATTTTCGTAGCCTGCAGGCCATCGGCTGGATAACTCATAAGAGAGGCAATATATGACGATCATAATCAACGTCTTTGCCACTTTATTGACAAACTAATAAAATGCCAAAGAAAGAGATAGCCAAAGGCATAAAGAGAGAGAGAGGGCAGGAGTGTGCAAGGATGTCGAACAAGAGGCGGAATGATACCCGTATGGAAGATGGAAGCAAACGATTTATTAAAATCCCAGTACATGGCATACATAATAAAAAGCCAGACCCTTTGCTGACCGTTGATGTGATGAGTAATTTGCTTTTGGCTTTTAATGTTGGCCCATTGGACACTGAAAATAAGATAGGACACTCTTTAAAACTCAAGTCCATTTCTAATAAAATAAATTAAGAAGTTCTTACCTGAGTTCTCCTTCTTTTTAGACTATAAAACATTTTAATTATTTTTTTAAGTTTATGTTATGTTATTCCCTTTTTTCTTCAAGTGTAGTAACCTTACCAGACAACGAATAGTTGCAGGACACGGAAATTAGTGCGGAAACGCTTACTACGCTTAGCAATCTGTCAAAAAGCCAAAATGTAATAAATGAGACCCACACTGGGGGGGTGGAGAGGGGCCAGTCTGAGGACCATCACCATAATTCATAGGACATGCCAAGAACCCACAAAAGGCTGACCAGCGACCAGCGAGGACAAAGGCGCCAACTGGGGGCTGGGCTGTCTTTTATGGCAGCAGATGCACCATATTTCAACTACACGTTGATAAGTGGTCATTTGTCCTGGACCTGGGTCCTGGAATCGGGGAAATGGCAGAGCTTCCTGCATGCCAACAGGCATTTCATAATGATTTTAACAACCTTTTTACGGAAAAAAACCCCTTTGGGCCAACTGAAAGGCATGGATATGTGGTCCTTTGAATGTCCTCAGACATTCATATGTTTATTAATTTTTGCACGATTTTCCGGTAGCTTGCATTTGACCAAATAGAAATCCTTCATACATAATAAATAAAATAAATTAAAAATCGGGATAGTGTTTCAAGTATTTTTATTTGCAAAAGGATGAAGAAATTATTGAATTAGAATTATTGAAGAATTATTATTGATTTATAGTAATCACATATCCGTCACTTTTGTTTTAGGAACTTCTATGTTTTCTATATAATTTAAAAGATTTAAATAGTTTATATAGAATGTAAGTATAGGCAATTATTAATTATACTTACGTACGACTGCCATTACGTTCGCTTTATAATAGCTTCAAAAATGTTAGTTTAAAAAAAACAGATCCATATTCCGGCACCAAGAAAGGTCAACCATTTCTGAACAAAATCTCTTTAGCTGAAAGCATTAGTTTCGAAGGTAATTAACATTTAATTAGTTATTTTATCTCCAGAAACTTACTACTCGTTTTTCTTCTATTCCCTGGTAATGCAATTTGAGTTTCAATTTTTTATTTTTGTTGAATCCATGCTCCTTTAGAATTTCTTCGAATTTTTTGAAAAAAATTCGTGGTATAATTTTATCGTTACAAGCTGCATAAAGGATAAGGGTTTTTAAATTTTTGCAGCCTCGGAAAACCTTCAAAAAAAAGCCGGGCCGAAAAGTGTCTTCCCAGAACTTCAATAACTCCAAAGTTTTGGAGTGTTGCATTACCCAACCCGGGAAAGCACTGTCTTCAGAGCATTGGTTTAAGATAAAATGCAACGCTTTGAGTTTGGGGAGCCATGGCATTTCACCCTTAACGGTGCAAAAAATAATGGTAAGCTTTTCCAACGTCGAGCTGTGCATCTTCTCATTTGTGCTCTTTATAGAAAAGTCTCGCAACACGGCGACTCGTAGAGTGTTCAAAGGCAATTCTGCAAGGGACCAAGACCTCCGGGTACTATATGCACCAACAATTTTCAGATGCTCCACATTTTTCAATGTTTTCAAATAGGGAACTGAAATCAAAATGGTTTTCAATAAAATACATATATGGTAGTTTAGGTAAATAACTCTTACTTTGCGATTGTAAAAGTTGACGTATTATCAACTGTTTCACTGATTCCATTTTGGAACAAACTTTCATCAGTTCAATCGGAACATTCGGCTTTAAATGGCCATCGAGTTTCCTTAGACGCCTTGTCGTGTCTGACAGAAAATTGATCTCGAGTATCTCCAGGTTGTGGCAGAACATACTCAATAGCATAAACTTGTCTTCATGGTCGGTTTCATCAAAGGTGGCTTTTCTCACGGTGTGGCCACAAAACGACAGCAGAGTCTCCCAACCGCTGAACGGGTATCTCTTGAGGTTAATTTCCTTCAACGCATCACGACAGTGCCAGGATAATGCTTTTCCCAAATATGGATGCACCTCAGCCAAACTGACCTTCGAAAACACTGACAGCTCGGTGTACACCAAGTCCAGGACCTCAATAGGCAGTTTCAATAAGTAATTATTGAAAGTTATCACCTCGCCAGCCACGTTTCGCTTCATCGTGAAAATGAAAAGACTCGGAAACGGAAATGATTTTTCGGTATAGCTTTGGTCATACTTGGTAAATACTGATCATGGTCATACTTTGTTTAAATAAAATACCAGCAGTTTAAAAAAATTTTTCACTTTGGTATAAAATAAATTGTATTAGTAACTTTTTTGTTTTTTTCAGAGCCCAGAGATTATATAGTTATTTTTTTAAATAGTTTAATTATATGTATGCTTAATTATGAAGAAAGTATGACCGTATCTTTTAAGTTAACCCACATAAATCGATAACAATCAGCTGTTGGAGGTGAAAAAGCTTCTAAATATTTTCCCAAATTATTTATTTTTTTAAATTTATTTTTTTTGTTTACAAAATACACAATTCATTTTAGAAAACACTTTCAAAACGATCACCTATTTCAACACTATTCACCTAAATTCTGCTTAAAATTAATATTAAAAGAGGTAATGATATTTATATTGAAATTAATACAAAAAAATTAACAATATTTTTAATCTGACTCGCTGCCATCGTCTGCAAAAGTAATTCGATTCGTTTTCAATACTCTATAGGTATTTGCTGGAGCCCCGATTTTTGGGCTTTTTTCCGGCGCCTTAGGTTTTTTGCTTCGTTCGACAAAAGCTTCCTTGAAACACTGAAGAAAAGCCGGAACCTGGGGAATATTCCCCGCCGAGTGGAAGGCCACAATACCGTCGATATGCTGGGGACGCAGCAGGCTGCATAACTGCCGGAGATGCATTCGGGTGGGCAGTGGCGTCCATTTGAGTTGTCGCAGGGGAAGGGTCAGCGTGCGTGACCCCGAGTCGGTATGTAGCGCCTCTAAAGCTGCCTCACAATCAAGGATCATGCAGACATTTATCTTTACAGAGTTATCGTCACACTGGAACCGCCCTAAATCGCTGCTGAGATGCTTGTAACTCTGGGCCAAGGTGCCCATCGGTCGAATTTGGCCATACAACCGGGTGTGTCCCAAGTTCCAGATCAGTTCCTCATAACCAAAATGTGGCAGCTTCAGCTCTCGCACTTGGTTATTTTGGATGCAGTCTTTCTGAATCTTCTTGGCCATTTCATCGAAGTCCAAGTGCTCGAAGGGCTTATTCACGGAGGACAGATTGAGGTAAAGCCGTTCGGTACCGTTTCTGATCCAGGAGTTGAAAACAGGATTACCCAGCAGGCGTCCCAAGTTATCCATCCTCACCGACGAATAGCAATAGAGTAGTCTTCCGCCTTGGGGTCGGCGGATGAGCAGAATGAGGCTGTTATTCAGGTGGCTGCCACAGCAGAGCATGGCCTCCAGTTTCCTTCCGAAAATCAGTTGCACCTCAAAAGGCTGACAGTCCTCCACCAGATGAAAATTCTGCTTCGAGATTTGGCCGCCCCGCAAGCTCAGGTAGTCGATAAGCTGATTGGCCAACGGTTCGGTGGTGTACATCCGGCAGAACGTCCGAGGCAAAGGCTGCAGCTGCTCCTCCACCCGGAATAGGCTGGTAAGGAAAACTTTGGCATTTGCTTCATACAGTTTGGGAATAACATCAAAGGATAGTTCCGGGTGCTCCTTTGGACGCATGTTGGCTAAAAATAGAAGAAATTAAAGGCCATTACTTTATGGTATTTCTTATAAAAGCTTTAAAATGTTATGTATGTATGTCACGCGTCATTCAAGTGGGCAATGAAGTTCCGCCAAATAAAATGAATCATAGACTCATCGACGACCTTTCATGGTCGGGCAACACACCCCAGTACTCCCACACACGGATGTTAGTGTAGAAAAAAATAATCCATTGACTGCCGTTCATCAATCATGATCCAAAGACGGCATTCGGGCTTTGCATAACTCAACCAAATGTAAACAAATTGCGAAGTCTGGCAAAAACTGAAGCGAGTTGAACGGCAGACATTGGCACAGATATTGGTTTGGAACTCTGGCCATAAGTCGACTTCGAGGAATAGCCCACGATCTTGTTTTTTTCTTTTGTGGTTTTGCTTTCGTTTGACCGCCAAATCCACTCCGACAGCCCCCATCCCAACAAGCCATGAATGCAGGTTACCTCAGAGGCGATAAAAAGTGTAAATTATTATTACCAACAGCTGGGAAAAAGAAAGCCAAAGGTGGCTTTTTGGCTCAGGAGGCGGGGGCGGAGGTGAACGACTAGAGCAGAAAATTACTCAACTCCGAGTCAGTTTCGGTTTCGGTTTCTGTTTCAGTTTTCAGATGTTCAGACTTGTTGGATTGTTAGCCGCTTAGTCGCCAGCCAGCCGGCCTGCTCTCTGATGCCCCAACTTTCACTCAGACGTCCACTTATTGGCCCATTATAATTAAGCCATTTTGCTGGCCAACTGCCTCGTTGGACAATCATTTCTCACTCGAAAAGTGTAACAAATGGGCAAACCAATTGGCGCAATGCTGCTGTAATTGTAATTGATATCATCGTGTGTAACCGAGTTGAATGAACACAATGGGTCTTTATGAAATGGGTGATTCGAGGAGTTTCTGGGATGGTGATTTACATAGCTATGAATTTAGTTTTTATCATCTCTTTTAATTTTTTTTAAAATTTTTTGTTTAAAAGTACTCCCTTAAACCCTTCTCTTAAAATAATTAATATATATATTACTAATTTTAATAAGATAACATAGGCCTTTGTTATCAAGATTAGCTATTTTCAACTTTAAACCATTGACCTTCAGAGCCATGCCTTTTTTTTGCTTTCTTCGCTCAACAGCTCTCTTTCTTCAAGCCAACTCTCTCCCATTTATTGGCCAAGTCTTCAGATATATGTATATAGCTATATATATTCATAAAAAAAGAGATCTCTAGAGTTGGCTTGGCGGTTTTTCTGCGCCGGCGTCGCGTGTCAAACGAGCGCCGAACTTAAAGCCGGAAAGACGTTACCGGCGCATGCGCACCAGCTGCCTTCGGTTTATTATTTTGTTTTCTATATTTTTTTTCGGTTGCGAGGCTTTTAGTTTACCAGTCAACCAGTTTCCATACAAAGTTCGCTTTCAGTTTCGTTTGCCAGACGGCGAGAAAAAGAAGCAGCGCCCCAACAAAAAGTGCAGTGAGTAAGCTGGAGGGGAAAATACCCAGCCAACTAACTACTTGGCTGAAAATGAAACCGAAAGTGTGCAAATCAAAATCAAAAGCCGGGCCCTAAATGTCGCAATTCAAAAACCAAACAAAGCGTGTCAATTGTGCCTAGAAACGCAAACGGGCAATTTTTGAGCTCAACCAGCCAGGAAGAGTGAAAAGAAAGTTGTGAAAAGAAGTGGATACATCAGAGTTTGGCTTTAAAATAGTGACTAAAATACAATTAATGTTTTATACTAAAAATATTAAAGAAAGTGTTTTAAATAATATCAATAATTAGTTTAAAACAAATACCTAAAATATATTAAACTAGAGATGCACTTTCCATCTCTGTTTCGAAAAGTAATAAGATTCGAATCAAACCCCAAACACGCCTTGGACATTAAAGTTAATTGGTGGGGCGGATTGAGATAAGGAAGGAGTGACAGGGGCGTGGTCACATCTCCAGTGTTGAGTGGATTATGTAATTTGACAAGCAGCAGGATACTTCCCAAAAGAATTCACAACACGTACGCCACATCCGCATCCGCAGCCGTATCCGTGTACGTCTTTGCCCGGACAATTGGGAACGCATCTCAAGCGTAAAGTGTCCTTTCGTGTCGCCGCCTCCTCGTTTAGTGTCCCTTTCGCCACTCAGCCACCCACAGCTCCTGTGCATTTTGTGATCCTTGCACCTGGTGCATTCAGCAGACCAATCCCCCCTTAAAATTAGCTGACATTTCTTGTCGGAAACTCCCATTGCCGTCTGCTGTCTTTTGGTTTAGTGCAGCGCCCTCTGTTGCCAGGCAGCAGCAAATGCAATTTTCTAGTACTTCCCCGAAAACTCTCTATATCCCTATCCCTACCCCTTGGTCCTGCACCTCGCCTCCTGTCGGGATCGTAAAATTTTTGGCTGCAATTACAGCTGGTGGAGAAGTCTGTTCTGGCAATTGTATGAAATTTAAATTTTATATTCAACAAGACATTTGGCACTGCACACACAAAAACATAAATAATAAATTTTCAACTCTGCCCAGATGCTGCAAGTCATACGCAAACTTTAACCCAGAAATTTCGAAATTTCTTGTGCGTCATCTTAAACACTGGGGTTTCACATTTTCGAGACAGACGTGTTTTCTTACAATAACCTTGACTCCATTTAAATGCAAATGCAAATCGAACCGCCAGGCGACAAATTGTGAATAATTTATGGTGAAACTGGTGCCTTACAAAAAACAGATTTAGTGAAGAATGTTAATACCCAAATGAATGGGTAGCGAGTGTGCCAAAAAGCCAAAGAAATCAATAAAGTAATAGGAGAGTGTATAACTTCTATAGAGAATCTAAAACACACTTTCACTGATCCGTAAAATGGGATTCATAAAAAATCTATAAAAATACTCTTTTAAGAAAAAATGACTTTAATAAATAAGATATTAAGTTCATGTTCCATAAACTTCAAGAGGTTATATGACTTGAGTTACTAAATCAATACAAAATTTACAGGTTTAACAAATATGTAATCTTTATAAATATTGATTTTTCTTTAGTTTAAAATATCATCTCATAAAAAACCCTAAACAAAGAGTCTTCAGACTAAAGAGCTAGTTCCAGACAAGTTAAAATTATGATGTATGCACTCTAGACAATTGCCATAAGAAAAGCAAACCATAAACTTTTAAGGCCTGTCAGCACTCCGCCAAAAATAAAACTCGACAATAATCCAAATAATTCCGCATGCCCCACAAAGACTAAAGATGATGGCATCCGATTATTTGTGGCAGCCGTGCGGTTGCATAAACACGGCGCAATCATAAAAAACGGAATTAAACAAATGTCGCGGCGGCACTGGCGTCGGCTTCGGCTCCTTTGCCGGATAGCACGTGAGAATTGCATTAATATGAATGCAAATGTGCATCCTTGGGGATGCTGCAGGGGGTCCTGGGGGCAAATCTATAAATTTATGCGCAAATGTAGCAAGGAAAGTGTCAAGCACAAGTCGCTGGGATATGGCGCGAAAATTCTTTTGTAGTTTGGGTTTGACAGCAAGTTTTTATGATGTTTTCCCCTCCCACCCACTGATGCCGTTTTCCTACTTTAGACGACGTGCCTTAAGCTTATGAATCGCTGACGTGAGCACCGGGATATTCCACATTTTCCACCCCAACGCCCCCATCCTGCCCGGCCGAAATGCAATTGCTCTGGGAGCCTCGAAGTGTGCAATGGAAAATTGCAATTCTAATTATCGCATTAGTCGTCGACGTGTCGTGCATAAGAAATGGCAACGGGTGAGTTGATTGAGCTTTTCCTAAATTATGCAAATTTCCCACAGCCCATTCCCTTAAAAAAAACCACTAAACTTAGGCTTATAGTCAGTTGAGGAATACTAAGATGTCTTGATGGCTTAAAGCTACTCCATTTCTTTAAATCTTTATCATTTTTCCCTTCCCTCCAGCGAGGAAAACCAAATCTCCGTGAAGCTGAAAAACTTCTTTCCCTCGGAGGCAGTGCCTGAAGTCTCGGAAGCTCAAAATCACGCAGAAACCTCCGCCAGAGTAACCAACGGCGGAGGAGGCGGCTTCAGACCCTCCCAAATGCTGGACTTCACACCCTCCGATGTGATGCCCCAGGGAGGGGGAAATCGCTATCCCCCAAGCTACTTGGAACCAAACTATAAACACGAAATACCCAGCTCTTTGGGCCAGCAAGTGGCCTCGGACAAGCAGTTCTCATTCCCGGAGGACTCTTCCTCGGTGTTTCAGAGCACTCCGCTGCCCACGACTCCGGTGGTCAGCTACTTGGATCCGTACACCCAACAGAACTACCGCTACACACCCACACCGCCTCCCATAATTCAGTACCAGAGGGAGCAGCAACCACAAGACGATCAGGTGTATACTGTCCAGTCTTCCCTTCTGGTGGGCAGTCATCAGAATCCGAATCATCAGCGTCCTGGTCACGTGGAGGACGTGTATCTGAAGCGACCCGGCTACGTCTTCGACGAGAGCCCGTCGACCATCTACCGGCGACCCACACGACCTCCGCCCTCGCTGCCGCCCCCGCCCACCACTGCGTCGCATAAAATATCCTACGACAGCCACGATTATCCGCCGCCCAGCTACGCCGCCCAGCAGACATCCAATTTCGTGCCCCAACAGCCAAAGCAGCGACCACTGTACCAGCGCCAAGACATCTCTGGGCATCGAGGGGGCCCAGCTCCGGTATCCCCAGTGTCCCCGGCAGTTCCAACATCCCCAGCTTCGTCTAATTATGCAAACAGCTTTGATAATTATTTGCAGCGTCCGAACCCACAGCAGATACAGATACAGAACCCCCAGAACCAGGTAAGCACTGGAAGAAATTAAGCTTCTCTGATAATAAGGCTCCTTTAGAGAGGAATTCCAAGTGACTAATATTTTGTTCTGTGTACAGTATGGGCAATATCAATACAACCCCCAGAATGGAGCTGGATTTGGAGGAGGTGGAGGCCCAATATATGGAGGTGGAGGCGGAGCAGCTCAACCCCAGCGACCCAGGCCGGGACACAATTACTACGAGTATCAAATTGGCGAGATACCGCCACCACAATCCCAGCACTTCCAGCAACAGCAGCAACAACAGCATTTCAACTATCGTCCTGGCACTCAGTCACCAGGAGGCGGTGGAGGTGGAGGTGGTGGAGCAGGTGGTGTGGGTGGTGGTTTAGCCACCCTGGCCTCGCTGTTCAGCTCGACGCAGCAGTATGCACCGCAATTTACGAATCTCCTTTTGGGGGGCGGTGGCTCTTCCGCCACATCGGCAACATCCTCACCATTAGGCAGTCTCCTCGGCGCTTTCGCTGGGACACAAGGAGCAGGCTACCAGACCGGAGGACATTCAGGGGGTGGTGGTCGACCACCCAACACACAACTCATTAGGGCACTGGAGAACATAGCTCGCAACGACGATTTGCAGTGCGTGCCCAAGGTGCTCTGCCAGATGATTGCCGGTCAAACGTTACGTGGCCAATTGCCCGGATTCGTTACCTCCCCGGCCATAGCCAAGTAAGTTTTCCATAGAGAGAATACTCCACTTACACTAAAGAAAAATGGTGATATTATGCGGTTGTAAGTCGGATATAAAAAAAGGATCAAAGACTATCTATTGTCTTTAAATGATTAACTTCAACCTTAGATGAAGAGTAGTACCTCTTAGTAGAAGAGTCCTTTCATTACTAAAATATTTATAATAATTTATTCTCAGTGTAGTGGCATTAGTTGGCCCCCATTTTGCAGAGGCTTTAGTTTGCGAGTAAATATTATTAAATTTGCATTTTGAGGCAGATGGGTGGCATCTTGTTTCTGTGGTGCAGCGTTAACTAGGATTAGACTTCATTACTGCCTTCCAGACCATATTGATTGTTCCATTAAATGAGCTACGTCTGGTGTGGAGCTCGGAATGGGTTACCTAAATGAGCCAGAGCAGGGGTTGCTACAGCACCCATTCTAAATTGAATTGTTTGGCTTTGGCAAATTCTTGGTTTCAAGTCAATTAAGTTTTATAAGCGGCCCAGAGCCGATAGAGTTGCATAACTTGTGTAACTGGGAATGAGGCTTAAGGGTGAAATATCCTTGCTGGTTGAGGGGGAATTGGGCTTAAAACCTACACTTCATTTTCTATTTTAAATATTTTATTTTATTGCAGTTTTCTGGCTGGTTTTCCCGTGGCCTCACCTGCTTTGATTTACGGCAGGGCCGCCCTCCTTGGACTCAGTGGCGGAGAAAGGAGCTGCATCCAGACCTATGAAAAGTGTCCCAAAAATGAGGCAAGTGGTGAAGAGTTTATCTTTTAAAATATTTCCTAATAATAATAGTTTCCTTAAAAATTAGATGGAAATCATTCATTATCTCAACAACCATCGCGGAGGCTTCTTTAAGTTCTTCAGCGAACCGGAGGAGCTGCCGCCGGCTTCTCACCAAGGAGATGGCGGCACTGGCTCCCTATTCAGCATCCTCTCCGCCTTGACAGGTGGGGGTGGTGGTGGCGGTCAGAGCTACACCACACCCAGGCCCGTTCCACGGCCGACTCAGCGACCCTCCACCGACATAGCCAGCGGTATTGGAAGTTTCTTCACCCAGGTGCTATCCGAATACCTGAATGGGGTAGAGTATCAAAGGAGGAGGAGGCGCAGGAGCATTAACATAGACGATGACTTCCATGATGAAGAGGACAACCTGGATACGGAAATGGGTCGTCAGTTGGTAAAGTTCCAGAACGACGAGGAAGAGGAAGCTGCCAAGGCTCACACCGAACTGATAGGTGTCCTGCAGTTTCCGGAGGACGAAGGCCAAGGCAGGGTGGTTAACTTCAAGGATATTCAAAGTGAGGAGCAGTTTGGCGAAGGATCAGTGCGCTTTCCGGATTCCACGCCAGCGGACGTTATCCGGGAGTTCAATCGGGATGCGGCCCAAAGGAAGCTCAGATTCCCCCAAGACGAGGATGAGCAGAAGAAACCCATAAGGGAAGGCAGGGAACTATCCTTCATGGAGGGCTGGAAGGCAGTCCTGCCGAATGACTTGACAGAGTCAGACGTTGGGGTGGACAAACGAAGGGGAAAGAGGATCGTGTTCAGGGATCACAACGAACACTCGGATGAGGAAAGGATTCGGGATGAGGAGCAGTTCAGGGAGGCTGAGTTGAGAGAAGAAAGGATTAGAGAGGAACTGATCCGGGAGGAACAAATAAGAGAGGAACAAATCCGGGAAGAACAGTTGAGGGAAGAACAATTCCGCGAAGAACAATTCCGCGAAGATCGAATCCGCGAGGAGCAACTACAAATCCAGAGAATTCGGGAAAATCAACACTCCGGAGGCTACAAGGATGACTCCCCGCCGAATGCGGTTTATGAGGAAGCTGCTCCGCCACAACGCGGTGCCCGGGTCATATTCCCCGACCACTACGAACAGCACATCCGGAAGGGCAAGATCCTGAACCGACCCACCTACGCCCCCACCTACGAATACAATGACCTGAGAGAAGAACCGAAGGAGGACCGCTTTGTGGTCAGCGATGAGCATAGACCGCCCCAACGCTACCGACTAGAGGGGGGCTTCAACACCCTCAACTACGGCGAGTACATGCCAGGGAACACTGTACGCTTCGCAGAGCCCGAGAATGAAAGGCCCAACCACTACAACTACCCCAATACCAACTACATCAGCGATAATCGGTATGGGAGTAGCCAGAACCAGAAGCCACACTACGAAGACGACAAGAACATCTACGTGACGAATTCCCAGGGAATCAATGAGTACTACATCCGTCCCGATGGCGGCAAAGTGTATCTGAATAAGGGTTAGACCTTGCCAGACAATGCATCTTAAACATTATCATAATTTATGTGATTTTATTTAATGTAAGCTTTGTTGTTTTCGATTTATTTAACCCAGTAATGATATTGGGTCATCTGTGAAGACCCTTGCAGAGGCAGGCCACCACTTTAGTCACATAAGTCTGTAAATATTTAACGCTTTAAACCAATATTTATTAATAAAACACAATTCAATCAACCGACTGTGTGCAAAAAGATAAACTTTCTTCATCTGTCGCCATTGTTTCGAAAAGTGAAACGAGCTGTCTGTGGAATTGCCGCATAAATCCAGCGGCAAACGGCCTTATCCAGGGAATACGTTTGAAAAATTAAATGTGATAAACTCAAACGGAAAAGTAAATGCAAAAATAAACAGCGACAAATACTACAGGAAACTGGAGAGTAGAATATGAGATACCTTATACATATATTGTTAAGAGATCCCCCAAAAATACAATGTATTTTCTAAACATTTTTCCAACTTTAATATATTTTGAAGGTTTGAAGATATGAAGAACAATTCCATAACCTTTCAAGTATACAGGGTATCTCTGTACAGAATTAAAAGATGAACCAACCCATAGAGGGGAAAACCTCCAGGAGCTCTAGCAATTTCATTTACTCGTTTTTTCCCGCCACAGTTTTCCCAAATGGTCCAACGTTTGTCAGCGGGAAAATCACATAGAAATGCAAAAGTGCACAAAAAAGTGGAGCATACTTTTGTGCGGCCCAGGGTTGCCAGGGCTGCCATTGCCAAGCAAAAGCTCAGCGCCTGTGCTGTTTTATTTACAGCACTCAGGGCGACAGGGAACGACAGTTTGTATGCAAACCATATGCAACGAGTTAATAAATGGGAAACAGTGGCATAGGAAGGATGTAGAGGGTTCTCCCAGCAGCTCCCCAAGTTGCGTTTTTTTGTATCTCGGCTTGTTGCAACTCTTGTTGTCCCTGACATTGCAAGAAAAAGACAAAATTTAGAGTAGAGCCGGAAAGAAGGATACGAATGGGCCCTATGGTGTAATTTTTGAAAGATGGGATGTTTCTATTTTGAATATTTGAAGTCCCTAAAAGTCTTTAACTTAATTGGTTTGTTACTTTATTTATTAAAATTAAAATACTATATTTAGGAAGTAGGTGTTTATTTAAATTGGGTGCCTTAAAATGGGTTTTAGACCCTCATTTGACTAAAATTTTCCCTAATAATTTGCATACCCATATTATCATGTATCCAGGGCATCTGAAAACCCACTCTTTTTGAAGTTTAATGCCTTGCGTCAACAATTTGCAAGTGGCGTTGCAACCAGTCTGAATATTTGTTTCTTTTTTCCAGCAGGATGCTCTTTGGCGTATCAATTTTTTGCCCGCTTCCTTGCTTTTCCCCAAAAAAATAAAGGAAAACTTGGTGGGAGGGGAAATGCATTGTCCGAAAGGAATATTGAGGGAGTCCAGACATGTCCTGGCATAGGAACACACAAATTTCGGGATGATTTTTTCAGATGGTTTGTTTATTTATTTGCTTACTCATAAATCTAAGCGCCTAGGTCTGTTTTGGCGGGCGTACGTTTAAATTAAAACCCTTAAAAGCAACTAGAAGTACGGTAAAATGATGGGGAATGAAGGTGACTGGAGGATGCATGATTAACAAAGATGTCCGATGCGACTGACTAAGTGGATGCGGAGTACAGTGTCCGGCCGCACATCAGCGGGGCTGGGGCGGCGGCAGAGGTCCAACTCCTGGACAGGGCATCCTTTTGGCCAGGTGCTTGCACAACGGCACATCCCGCGTCGCATCGCCGATGAAGAGCGATAGGAGGTACCATTGTTTCATCCCGCCAATGCCCGGTTGCACTTTGTAGTTGCTGTTGATGGTTGTAGGTTGTTGGTTGTTGGTTGTTGGTTGCATGTTGCAGGCGGGGAAACGGAAAGCGGATTACAGAAATAATTACTTATAAGTAAGCGGGTAATATGAACACATACACACAATAAGACCAACACACAGCCTCACCGCCCACCGCTCCAGAGTTAAAAACAAAAGCAATTTGCCGGCTCAGGCCCCAAGAGAAGGGTTCGCTTTTATAATGCCGGAATGTGTTGTTTTGGGTATGGGTTTCACTTGGCTTATTTGTATAATGGTTGTGCTGCTATTCTGCCCATAAGTAGGGTGCTGGGGTAAGGACATCGGCCCAAGGTTTAAAGGACTACACGTATACTTGTGTGGAAAAGCCATTAGTGGGGTTTCTTGGTTAATTGCATGTGTTTTATTCTTTCCCTTTAAATGTTAGGATATAACAGGCCTTAATTCTATGGTATAGTTATTCCATCTTCCTCAATCATTTATAAAGCTTAAAATAGTCTAAAAAGTAACTCTTCTGGTGTGCATCCTGATGATTACTTTGTGATATCCCTTGGCTTCACACCTACGGACGGACAGTTGAAATTTCACACGTCTGCGATGGCATAATTTAATCAACTCGGTAACAAACACATCTGCAGATGCCCGTTGGCGATGGAAAAACTACAGGACCAGGAAACCTTCAACAAAGGCACAACGGGGAGACTGGGGGACTGACCAGAACCTGGAGAAACCTGGCGAAACTGGTGGCCTCCCCACTGTGCACTTGCATAAATTTAATCAAAAACTTTAATCATATTTTATTATTACAAAACACGTCGGGCTGTAGGAAACTTCTTCTAATGCCAATTACATTTGCAGCGAAACGAAAACTAAACAAAAACATCATCATGACTGGGGCCAGACTCTGACAGAAACTCCGATTCGGTCTCCGGGTGTCTGGTGGGGTTCAAGGTGGGGCTGTGAGGAGCCGCAGACAGACGAACATTTCAAAAATAATTTTGAATATTTGCTCTTGACACGTTGGCCAAACAACTTTTGACCATTTTGCTAAGGGCCAGGGTAGGGCCAGGCAGGGCGAAACATTAGGTGTGAATGTGTCAGATGCATGTGGAAACCTTTTTGCGATATCACATGGAAAATATTAAATGGAATAAATGTGAAATTGGCAAACAAGAAAATGTTACACATGAACTGAAATGTGTCTGCCACAAGAACTAAGGAGCTTTTCTTTAATCTGGCCATTGTTAAATATTTCCAAATGGAAACTGAAGCCAACAATAAAAATATTTTACAACCTCTGCTGACCAGACGAGCTTCCTTTACGCTTTTATTACGTAAAAACATCAATAAAAAAATATCTTCTTTTTTTCAAGGAAGAAACTGCAGAAAGACGAATGCATTAATTATGAATCACAGCAGTTAGCTGGGATTAGACTGGAGGGACTCTGGACGGGTGAGAAGAATAATTTGCTGGTTCATGAGATTACCATGACAATGGGACTTTTTGACGAGGGGACCGCGATGCGAGGGCAACTAACTCATCAGGAACCGGAAAGCCAAACAAAATTTATGTAAACTTACAAATTGAAATCCAAAGCCAAAGTCGAAGTCGAAGTCAGAGTCGAAGTCACAATTGCAATCGGAGTCATGACATGCACATTTAAACGCTAGGGATCCAAGGAGACATTAAATTATGCACAGATGAGTTAGCAATGCCAATGACAATGGTGGGGAACCGAAAGCCAGGGGAGACTTCAGGATGAAACAGCGACAACAAGGAGAGATAAAAATTGATTGGAAAACATTCAGCTTTAGCTAAAAACAAGCCATTCATTTGCCAAATGACAACAACAGCAGCGCCAAATTGCAAACGTAGCAATAACGAATACAATCCCAGAATAAAAATAGAACCAGAACTAACAAAAGTTCAAGTTCTTACTGCCAGCTTGCCGGAGTGAGTTGCCATAAAGTCAGCACTTGCTGCACTCGAGCAGCAAATGAAAAAAGGCACTAGAAGACAATGATGATGAAGACACGCCATGAATACCCTTAAATGGTACAGAAAGAAATGGCAAGATGTAGCTTGATTACACAGGGAAATGAAAAAAGGAAAGATATCGTATTAAATTAAGGTACTTGTCTTAAAACAAAGGATAAAGCTACTATATTATTTCCAAAGCCAATTGGTGAAGCATGCAGGCTTAATTTATCGAGCTAGTAATTTATTATACCTTTCTCAACCTACCTCAATACTTCCGACCAAGCAGCATGTGGTTTCGATTTTGTTTCGCCAGGAGTCCTGCGCTGGCTGCTGCCTGAGGGACGAGAGGCATGCACTCGACAGGGCTCTTCAAGGATGCAAGCCTGAGGGCCAAACTCTCCCAGGATCTGCTTCTGAGCTAGCTCGGCATCAAGGGCCAAAGGATGGGAGGTTTCCCGCCTGCTCCTCGATCTGTAGGTGCCTGAAAAAGACAAAAATATCGTAAATACATAAAATAATAATAAATTAATTCAAGCGTCATAGACCTAATTGGTTTATTATGATTTTGGGGTATTTCCCAGTCTGATTACTCATTCAAAAAGCTTATCATCCATCAGCTGCCTCACCATCTGTCTCTGAAACTGAATTTCCGGCTGAGCGAGGTTTTTTTTTGTATAGTTGTTATGGTTCCAGCCACTGGCTTGCAGACAGCCTTGACCCCATTTTCACAATTTGTCGGCTAAGTGGACGTGCACGAGAGTTGGTAGCCGCTTTTGTCATCGCACTTGCGGATCAGTTTTTTTTTACGGTCCAACGCAATGAGCCAAAAAGCCAACAGCCACAACGCACTTGCCAAATGGATCGGAATGGATCACAAAATAATGGTAAACACTATTATTTCAGTGAAGCTTTTGTACATATTTGGTAACTATTATAATAGTTTGGGTGTAGATTTTATAGGGAAACTGGAGGGAATTTCCCCATTTTATAGATTAAATAGGTATATGGGGTTAAAAATAATACTATTTTAAAATTTTACTACTAATAAGTAATAGCTACTCTATTTCAGCCTCTCCAATATGCAGACACTGCGTATACATAATGTTCAACAATATATTAAGTATCCGCCACGTATGCCTAATGAGTGCCATTACATTACGTATACGAGGGGTATGACTGCTTTCTAATTAAACAGAAATTTATTTTATAAAGATATAATCTAATAACCACTTCAAAAGTCGAAAATGAAAATAAAAAAAAGTATTTCAAAGTCAAAAATAGTCGAATTTCAATCCGGTGCCTAACTTTCCATGGCAACAGCTTATGGAATTTCCACACCAAATGTGGTGGAATTCCTGCACTGATTACAACAATGCCAAACACTTAATTTATGCATAACATACATATTTTTAACTTTCACTCAATGAAAAGAAGTCATTTAAATTGATTCCGATTGAAGCCGGACTTACTGGGACTGAGGGAGTAGGCCAGTTTTTTGGCGAACTGCGACAGGCGGACGGAAAGCACGATCACGGGGAATCCTATTAGCTGGACCGGCAGCTCAAACAGCGGATCCGCATTCTGGGCCAAGCCCTCCTCTACGAATTCCAGGAGAAGCACCAGCAGTACGTACAGTGTCGGCACCAGCGACAGTGTGCAGATGTACCGCAGATTCATGGCCACAAGAGTATGTTGTAATCGGGTGAGCTATTCAATACTAAACCACATCCACCGGATCCACGGAGCGGCTGGCGACTTGGTGCGCTTAAAGTCTTGGACTGACTGAAGCGACCTGCAGCCGCTTAAAGCCGCCAAAGCGCCGCAGCAAAAACAAACCAAACGCAATCGTAAATGTAAACAAAGAGAGACTTCGAGGAGTTGGAGAGCCAATGGCCAAAAACCAGGTAAGAAATCCCCATGAAAAAGAAATTACTCAAAGAGCTTACACTCCCATGTTTAAACAAGATGGAATGACAGAGGTTATAATAAAAGTTTTAGTTTTTATTAAATTTTATTAAAAATATATAGTCTATAGTAATATAGTCTATATAAAAAAAACCCTCACTCCACCACTGAGTCTCTTTCTGTGCAGACCAAGTTTGTTTTGCATTTTGACCAAGTTTCGTGCGGAAGCCAAACCCAAGACCGGCCAGCAAGTGAAAGTGTGTCCAGTAAGCTGAGGGCGCAGGCCTAAGCGAATTCCTCTCAGTCTCTTTAGTCTCCGGAGAAATGCTTTTCTCTGATTTTTTTCACTCTCTCTCCCAGATATGACAAGTTATGAAAATTTTCACACCAAATATTCGGACTTGGCTCATTGAGGCTCGTTCCTTCACTGCTTGCTCTTTATTCGTGGTTTTATTTTGGTTTTGATGTTTGGTTTGCATATCAATTACCTCATTTCCGTAAGGTGCTACCTGGTATCTGTCGGATACCAAAGTACACGATTTCCTATATGGTTTTGTTGAAGCAATTTGTTTCGGTTGAGTTTTTGTCTGTCTGTTCAAAAGGTTAAAATGGGCGACTAGCAACAGACTAAGTTTAGGAGTGCCAAGTTTAGACTTTTAGTAAACTTGGCATATACTATTATTTTTAAATATTTTATAAAATTGTTGTTTACTTAAGAATTTAATATTTAATCCGAAAAAAACAGTATCAGTCTCTCTGGCAAGTTGGCCAATCCCACCATTCAACATATTTTTTGTTGACCCGGTTAATTAGCACCATTGAACCTAACTGATGGCTCAAGCTGGCTATTTGCCAAAACTGTTTATCGTACGATGGCTTAGAGCACGTGTCTCTGACCAGGTTACCATTCTCAGATACAAAGTGTGAGGAAATCTCATCAATATCAAGGAAATCCACGCCAAGAAACTGTTCAGATGCAATTGCGGTCGCAATAAAACAGAATCATTTAGCCAGATGTAATAGGCCATCAAAGAGTGGTTCAATCAGTCAGTTGGCCAAATCGCCGGGACCCGTTTGAGACCACCGCGACCATCGCGACCACCTCGACCAGATCACGTAGCCCCAGCCGGAGTTATGCAATCTCCCGACAACCGCCACACCACAGTAGAGACTCCCGAGCTGCAATTAAATGGTGGCTGTGCTCCGAACACTACCGCTATGGGAAATTCGCTTTTCTTTCGCCGCTATTTCAAACTTTGGCTTACATTTTATGCAGAGCATTTTCTTGTTGTACCGTACACTTGATTTTCTCCGCGGTTATGGCTTTTGGTTTCTTGGCGTGCAACAGGAAAGTAGGTTGGGAATTGCAGCTCTTGCAATGGAAAATTTTCGTGATTTTCCAGTTGGGCGGGACATGCCCGGCATTTGGTGAAGGTATTTTTTGGTTAATTTTTGCACTAATGAAAGGGGATTACTTAATTTGAGGATTACTTAAATCATAAAATGGGAGTTTTTTCAATTAAAATTGTATTAAGCACTGTAATAGCTATTACAGTTTTGAAAAAAGTGTCTGTAAGAGCAATTATGAAGTTTTTGTTGCCTAATTAAAGGGGTTTTTGTAATAAATTGTTTTTACTTTATATTTTTAACTTTTTCAATATTTTAAGGGCATTAAATATTCTACCAATTTTTCGTTGCAAATTTTTTAGCTTTCATTTTCGGTGAGCCAAATATGCGGAAATAATTTAAAGAAAGAAATTCGAAAGCTGACAGAAGCCTCAGACAATGCAACTGCAACTGCACCTGGCCGGCACACCCTCCTGCCCCTGCACCTTCCTTTTAGCCCCCTGGAATTGCATAAGCCAAACAACTTGTCAAGCGTCATGCCAAAAGCTAAAATGGAGCCGGGTCCAAGCCAAACACGAAATTTGGGCCACCGACCCAAACAATGAAAGTTGCGCACAAAAAGCACGCAACGAGCGTAACAACAACGAACAGTTAAACAAATCTGACCTAATTTTCAGTTTGATATTACGAATTTGTTGGCTTTTATTGTTTTGGATGAATTTGTGCAATTTAGCCAGAGTTTGTTGCCAAATCTAACGTGTTCCCTCTGACTATTTGGGCGTCAAGTGTAACTGGAATTTCAATTAGGTGTTCGATTTTGCATTCCGAAATCAATGATTTATTACGATTTCAATCTCGTGTCAGTGACACTGATGTAGCATTAATAATCAAAAATTTTATTTTTAGATTACTTGTTTTTGTTTACTTTCTAGAGATTTTAATGCAGCCATCAATATGTTTGTCATAATTCGACAATTTCACTCGCATGACCATTGTTTTGTTTTTTTTTTTGAAAAATGTGCACGGAATACTTGATCGATTGGTGAGACAATTGTAAACAAAGCGAAATAATTCTAATTTTTTTTTTGCGCAATGTCGTTGAGCCAATTAAATTTGCATATAAATTGTGCACTAAAATTCGCAGTTTTTGTCTTTTCTTTATTGTTTATTCAAGGTGTGTGGTAAAATATTTGACAGTGCCTGAAAGTATGCAAAAATAAGGATAGATTTAAACGACATAAGATATTAATAGATAAAAATATGGACCTTATGGATTAAATTTTTGACAAAATAATACGACATACCAACTTTTATAAGGATCCTATAGAGGAAAACCTCAACATTTCATTTCATGTCTCAGCATTTTGATGCTGAATTATGGAGAACCGATCTAGAAATCGTTTAAGGTACTCCGGTTGAGAATCGGATGAGAATTGGGGAAGATATAGCCATCACTGTGGGCCGTACAGGGGAAAAGCCCATTTTCGAGGGTTCCCATTACAAAAAATGGACAAAAAATCTAAAAAATATTTTGTCTCAGGATTTTGATGCAGAATGGTGGAGAATCAATATAGAAATCCTTTAAGGTACTTGAGAATCGGATGATAATTATAGAAGATATAGCCATCACTGTGGGACATATAGGGAAAAACCCCATTTTCAAGGGATCCCATCACGAAAAATGGACAAAAAATCTAAAAAATATTTTGTCTCAGGATTTTGATGCAGAATGGTGGAGCATCGATCCTGAAATCGTTTAATGTACTCCGCTTGAGAATCGGGGAATATGTAGCCATCATATAATAAAAAACCCAGTTTTCCTAAAAAATATTTTGTTTGAGGATTTTTATGTAGATGGGTTATATATTTATTTTAATTGTCCCTCTAATAAAATACTGTGCCTGACCAATATTCATTTCCCATTTGAAATATCCACAATAAAGTCTAAGGCAGCACTTTAAAATCAATTACCTAGTCGGATCAAACGCCGAACACCCCGTCCAATGACACATCACAATATCCGTTCAACAGATGATTACCACATTTGATGGAGGAGACGACCTTCCGTTGCATAACAAATATCTAAAAATATAATTTCATTGCCAGCAGGTTGGATTGAACGCTTCCTAGCAATTACCTGCACTTGGGCGATTCAATAAAAAAGTGTGGGGATTTCGTCAATCCCATTTCTCAAATCACTCGAAGGTGACACAGCAACAATCAAGATCATTACGAAATATGCACATAATTCATTTATTTAAATATACAGGAGAGCATCGAACTAAATCTAGACATAAGACTAAATCAAGTCGTGACTAGTCACACATAGAGGTTTTAATCTAGATTACAACTAGGACTTGTAGCTAATAGATGCAGGTTGTTCCAGTTCTACAGTCACATCAGTCATGTCGGGGCTTAGATCCTAAGCTAATTATAAGTAATATACAAGCTAATTTTAATAGTAAAGAATAAAGAAACATACATATGGTACAAAGGCTGAGAAAAATAAAATACATATACACAAGTGATGGGTGTTTTTTAGACGCGAACTTTATAGCTGAGTTTCATTAGTTTCTTGGAGCTAATGGGGCAATTGGGCCACAGGTTGGCACATCCCATGGGTCCACTGAGATTATCGCCAGTGTGGCGCATTAGTTCGCCCATGTGGGCAGCAAAGTACCATTTGCTTGGTGGCATATTCATCATCCAGGGCATGGTTGGAGATCTGTAGAAAAAAGTGAAGAATATTGTTAATAAAAAGGCAAGTTTCAAACAAAATAAAGCTAGAAGAACTAAAACATTATTTGTCCAAACAAATATGTATGTTTATAATTAGAATTTTTTGAGTTTTTCAAACAAAGATCACCTAAGACGGAAGTTACTCTACCGCAGAACAACTGAACCAACATTTAATATTATAATAAGCCATTATCATTTAACGCTTGGCTTGGCTTAGCACTGGAGTTGTTCCAAGTTTCGCTTTCAGCTGTGGGTTTCGGTAGTTTTATGTCGAGTTTGTGTATCTAGAATTCCCCAGTCAGAGTCGGAGCCATTCACCTTGCTGTTGATTTAGTAGATTCTACAATATAGTCGGACCGAGGGGCGATTTTCCATTAGCTTCGGCTCACCTTCGTCTCAAGTGCGAGGTTACAGCTGAAGTTGAGGTAGGTTACGACTGCTGATCCGCGGGATCGTGGGGCTCAAATATTTGTCGCACTTAACTAACCTAAATAGCCCCATTGTCTCTACTTTTGAGTAGTGCACTTTGCCCGTGAGTCACCTATAATTTATTCTGGCTAGCAATCTTAATAGAACTTTAATGGATTGCAACTGCAATCGCAGGTAACTGCACTCGAACCCTTTGAAACCTGTTTGCTGAAAGCTTTTGCAATCATTCTGTATGCAAATGTTTTATAGATATATTAAGAACAGGTTCTACTTGTTGAACTCTATAAGCAAACATTCGTCTAGTTTCTAACGAGAATGGATTGTATTTTTAAGATAAACCTAAACTATTATATTTTAACGAGGAACTTGCTCTCTATTTATGGGTCAAATAAACAAATTACTTTGATTATTCGCTTAGAAGAGTCTACCTCCTAAAAACCTTTCCCAATTATAAATTTATTTCTAGAAAAGCCTAGATTTTAAATAACATTTAAATAAAACTTACTAATGTTTAATAACAAATGTATAAAAAATAAATTGGTTTTTACTCAAACAAGAAATTTTTGTTTTGATATGCAGATTATTGGCAACCGGTTTAAATATTTGTTATTTTGTTTAAAATATCTATTAATTCATTTGCTATTCTATTGCTATTAATTCTTATTTTTGCTATCAATGCTGACATTTATTTTCAATTTTGTATCTAAGCTTAGTCATCTGTTTTTAAAATTCTACTTCTAATTTAAAAAAATATACCAGCTGTTTGTTTCAAATATTTATTCATAGACTAGAATGTTGATTTTAATTTTTTAAGTTATGGATCCTCTTTGTGGATCACTTACCTTATCAGTCTCAGTAGTTCTCGCTCCTTCTCGCTGAGTTGGTACTCCGGCTTGGACGCCAATTCACAGAGCATCTTTGGCAGACACGACTCCTTGATGGTGTCCGTGAGCTGGGACTTGGTCTTCAGGCTAGCCCCAGTAACCACAGCCATTCCCGGCTTTAGAGCCTGAGCTGCTGCGGAGAACTCGTTAAAATCGTGCTCTAAAACAGATATAAATAAAGTTAGGTATTTCGGGCATCAATCACCGGTCTGGTTCATTCGGATGGTTGGCATTTATATATTGTTTAACTCGCTGGAGCTGGAGCTCATTTGCATAGCTAACTGCTTTCAAATTAAGATCTCGGGAACTGCGCAAATCATTAACAAAAAAAATGTATATATTTTGGGGTGATTTCGAGGGAGGAGAGAAGAATTCTACGACCTCAAGGTTGCTAAATGCCAAAATGAAACATGGGAATGCAAACAATGACTAATGAAGGCTCAAAACAAATTGCTAACAAAAGGCAACAAATTGTCAACAATTGGGCAAATATCCAGAAAGACAAATAGAAATTGAGAGTGTTGGAAAGGTGATGATGTGAACACAGGTAATTTCGGTTTATTTTTTCGAGTGCATGTGCGGTGAGTAAGACAAATATTTATTTGGCTATTCGCTTCATCAGCTGTTGCGAATATTCTCCACATTTTATTTGACAACCCCCATGCCCCCAACAAGGCCAAAACAATGCGTTGAACTTTACGTTGAATATTTGTTCAGTCATCAGACGCTTAGTTTTTATTAATTATGGTCTTCAGACGAATATTCATTTATGCCTTTGCCGTCTGAACTTGCCTTTTAGTTTTGAACTTTGAATGCGGAACAAATGCAAAAACCTATCTCGGTGTGAAAATTCAAACTTCAATAATTCCGTTACTGATAACACGTTTTTTTATTTAATTTATGATCCAGGGCTTATAAATATTCATTTTGTCTACTCGAAGTTGCAATCAGGCATGACTTGGCTTGATTTCAAATAAAATGTATTTAGATATTTTATTTAATTTTTAGATTAATTCCAGAGCTATTAGTTTCATACAAAATACAAGAAAAACACAACACTTTGTTTAGAACTTTGTAACAAAAAAACATTGACAGTGAGATCTTTTGAATAAAATCTGGTTTAATAGGCCATCCAAACCTTTGCATAATTCATTGAACTTGACTCACAAATATCTAAATATACTACTTTCTTGAATCAAAACATCGAAAACGAATCAATTAAGGCCTTGACTGAAAGTCGACTTGATGATTGAATCAATTTTCTTTACAAATGTCCGCAATTGAATGGAAATAAATGCGAATTGAAGTGCCAGCTCTGCATTTTTATCACGAAAAGTTAAAGGTTGTGGCTTTGCTTGATTCCATTTGGCCAAGAGGAAGACGTGCAATGAATCCAAAATCGTCAATGCAGATAATTCCGACCGGTAAAATAGAGAAGGGCACGTGCTTTATCTCAATGGAAGTGAATGGCATTTACAAGAAATTAAAATGAATATTCAAATCTCGGTTTACGAAAAACAAAATTCACTCTCGAATTCAGCGGAAATCTAGTTTTTTGGAAGACAACTTCTTCAGTTGGAACAGATTACGTCTGGAATCGGAACCGGTTATAGATCTGAATATTTCCCAAATCCAAGCCCAAGCTTTGAGTGTCTTGGCTTAGTTTGATAAACTAAACGTCACAAATCAAGTCAAGTTTTCATCACTTCCTGTTTGAGTAAGCCAGCTAGACAATAATGAACTTTGAATTTATAAAGTGAACACTGAATTGGTCTAGACTCTAGACTCTCTAAACGCTTCTGACGAAACTGGAATACTAACGCCGGAAAAAAACAAAATCTTGGGGCATTTTAAGTTTAACTCTGACCCACGCTAATGAACTGCCGGTCTCTGGGAAAGTCTCTGAATGGAATTCAAGACCCTGTCTCTCTCGACCCCTAAAAGCTGAACATGCAAAGCGAAAACTTGTTGTTTGCTCGGGGTTTTATTACATCAAGTTTATTTGCTTGGCATTTTTCCACTTTCACCTCTCAGATATACAAAAGAAAGACCAACTTGAGTTAGTCTCGGAGTCATCTCGATGGAGCGTGAAATGGTTTGGGGAAGTTTGCACTCATTTATGATACGTTGACTTTATGCAAAGGTTTTTTCATTTCCTAGTAGGTCCAAACATCATAACCATTAATCCATCGTACCTCTTTTGATTTAATTATTATTTGATTGTCTCTACACACTTTCGTTTGAATTTCTTTTCCCGTTTACCTTAAAATACAAACAGATAGGTTGTGTAATATCGACCAATGTTATGTCATATTATAGCCATTGGGGTATTGTGTATGCAAATCATTGAGAAAGTGGAGGCAAAGAAGTGTATTTAAATCAATTCGAACGTGAACTTCAATGTTGAATAATATTTGAAAATGTTGCCATTTTTTTGTTTGATGTATAAGTTTTGAATAATTACCCATTAAGTCGTTTGAATTTCACAAATAAATCATTTTCCTAGAGGCGGTAAAGAAATGGCGGTAATGTACTCAGGTAATGAAGTCACTTTCCTCAGAAAACAATAGACAAAAAACAAACTAAACCATAAAAAAACTTAATGACGCTGTTATAGTTAATGGAAACTTTTGTTTTCTGAAGTACTCGTATCTGTTTATTATGCCAGACAAGCAACGAATGTCTTGGCACTTTATTTTCCCAAAAATTTCCAGACTTTAAAGTTGTCATTACTATAAAGCATTTTAAAACATTTTTTAGAACTTTATTTTTTCAGTAGCTCACTATTAGATAATTATACCCACAAAAGCCTAATCTTTGAACGGATTATCTAAATGGATACTCTGAATCGCTTGCATTAACTTTTAAAGCGAAACTTCACGTGCGTAATCAAAATAAAGCATCGTACATTGGTCTCCCTTGGCTCGGTTCCGGTTTTCACCTACCAGCCAAATAAAAAAAAATACACAAAAAATAAGTGTAATTAAACATCGAGACCCTAAATGAAGCTTACACGTGCCGCTAGCTGTATAAGTAATTCTCCATTTATAAAGCGAAAATAACCTTGACCAGCCCAAATACAACAGCAAACGTATATAAAGAAATATTCAAACAGATATACATATGTACATATTTTGTGGTCGACTAATGAAATAATGAAATGATTTTAATGAATGGTAATTTTGAAATATTGGAATGGAAATATTGGGTTTAAAAGCTGGGATTTAAAATTTTGAATAAAGATTTTTTTAATAAAGAATAGTTTAAGAGTGAGAACTGTTTCTTGAAAGGCTATAGGTTTGTTACAAGCCTATGAATAAATTGTTACTAGGAAGGTTAAAGCCAAGGGGGATTTTTAAGATTATAATATTTTATTCTCTGCAAAATTTTCTACAATCTTTACATCTTATATTCATATATATTTTATTTTAAAACACAGTACGCCTGATAATGCTTAAAAAACAAAATACTTCATATTATACATATGAATCTTTAGGTCACAAAAGAAAAGATAATGAAATTTTTGATGGTTTTAATTTCTGAATTTTTTTTAGCAACTCAGTCTCCAAGCGAGTAAAATATATTTTTAGCCAAAATAAAAAGCAAAAACAAAAGTGGGATGGGACAGTTTGCGAAACTCACCTTCGGATATATCGATTTCTGCATTCTTCGCCTGAAACTTGCTGGCCGCGGCAGCCGCTGGACCCGTTGGGGCACCGCCCGCCCCCACGCCGGCACCCGCCGCCCCGGCGCTGCGGCGCACCACCGAGTGGTGGTCGGCGGGGGATGGCCTAATGCCACCGTAGCCAAAAAGATCGCCCACCAACAGCAGGGAGACGACCACAAAAATCATGAAGCGGACTCGCCAAGCGGTGTCAATGAGAGCCATGTTTCGAAAATTACTTAATTCACACGCGTTTCACAGAATTCGATGGGTATATATTTCAGAGATATATACTTGATGGAATTAAATTTTATTGGCTTGTGTTGTTAGCACCTTGGTTTTGACACTTTTCCAATGGCAGGCCGAGAGCAAGACAGGCGATTGTATCCAAAATGAAAGTTGAAGGAAAACGAAAGTCGTTTGATTTTTTTCTTTCTTACACGCTTTTCGAAAACGTTTTCAAATTACGTCTGGCAAACATGCAAAGAGCTGTAATTAAATTTGGCATTCAAGCGCGCATAACTCGTTAGTAACTGTAAAGCCAAAATACAGGTACAGGTAACACACGCGATATGGCCGGCCACTGAGTTCTCCGGTTAACAGCTAGAGCAGCACACCTGTCCGATTCGGTTAAGAGTTGCGATGCCACTGAACCGACTCGGCTCGGCTCAGAAGGCCCATACCTGAAACCTGGCTCAGACGATCAGCTGATCGCGAGAGGCATACGGATCGGGAGAGTTGCCTCGAGCAGAGAGCTAGCAGTATAATCGGGTTTTATGCACAGCTGATCGCGAGCGGCTCTCGGGGAAAATATATTGTGGAGAGAACTTCTACCAACTGAGGTTTTAATTTTTGCACCCACTGTACCGTGCTCAGTGGTGCTAATTGTCTGCGGCCAGTCGCAACCACAGCTGTCCATCAAATAAAATAAGTTTTGATTAAACCGAGCAATGACTTAATTCTCTTACTTTCTAGGTTTTACTTGAACTAGTAGGCTTAAAAGGCTAATGACCTGGCAAAGAGAAGGGTTTTTTTTTTAAGGTTTCCAATAAATAACAGAAACTATATTAAATATAAAAAAAAAATTAAATAAGTAATAGCTTGTGGAAATAAAAAATTGTTGAATTCTACAAATACTTCATGTATACTTCAACTAAACCCATTTTTTTGTTGAAAAATCCCCCAAGGACATTCTGGAGTACGTACCAGAGAATACTTATATAGATAATCTCTGTTGCAACTTAAGTATTTTTTATCTTAGGTATTTAAAGTACAGTCCATTTGTAAAACCCACTGACTTCCTAAGAAGTTAAGGATTACCCAGCAAAAAAAAAAAACCAAACCCAATTACCCTACAAATGTAACTCCCAGATAAGTCTCGTGCCCCGTCACGTAGGCCATTTGTGGTAATTGTAAATATTTAAACGATTTCCTCAATTTCCATTTATTTACAATTTCCAGGACAGCTGGAAACTGAACGCTTATCGAGCAGGTAGAAAGGTCATCGGGTGTTCGCTGACAGATTTATGATCCATGGGTGCGAAAATGGTAAACCTGTCTTGACCCTGCCAGCTGACCGACAGCCAAATGTTGCAATGCCCAAAAAAAACGCGACTGCCAGAAAATCAAAAAGCCAGACGAGGTGAGTTTAGCCAACTGAGTTGGCCAAGTTGAGCGCCGTATTAAATGTGCAATCGGAACGTGACTTAGTCTTGGCCAACAATCACCAAAAAAAAGGAGAAAAAAACCAGGTAAGCCCAACACCGAAAGCCACTCAAATTAAAGGTAACAACGAGAACATGAGACAACTTTTTTTGTACATGTCTTGGCCAAAATGCAGTCAAGTGAAGTGCAATTGCCAAGAAGTCGAGGCAACTGCCACTGCTAACTGCAATTTTGAGGTTGACGACCAAATTGAGAAACTAAATTGGAGCTAGAAGTTAGGGACTTTAAGAAATATATAATATCTATGTTTAATATGACTGAGTAACTTGGTTGAGTAGCTTGTCCACTACAAACTCCATTCAACAAAAACAAGAAAAAGTATTCACCCCGCTCTGCATTTGCCTTTGAGAATTCATTTGTTTTGCTTGCCTTCAAATTGCCTCTGTTGTGGCAGCCGCTGTCCTTCAGTTGCAACTACGCCCTGGCCAAAAAAAAAACACCAAAAAACTAATAAATAAAAGCCGAAGCAAAAAATACCCTTAGTTTGGATATAGATATTAAAATGTTAAAAAATATTAACCAACTAAATAGTGATAGAATTAACTTTGATAAATAAATTATTAAAAGAATGTTTATATCAATTTCTCTACTTATAAAAGTACCTGTTTAAAATGAAAAACCAAAGTACTCTTTTATAAAAAATACCTTTTATGCCTCGAAGGTTAAGTAGCAAAGAGCCAACAAAAATGCGAGGTGCAAAAAGTGAAAAAAGACACTGACTTCATTGCTGTCGACGGCAGCCAAGCATGAGGCTTAAAAAAGTAATTTAAAATTATTATTTTTACTTTATTCCAGCCGCCAAAGCCTTTAGGCCGGATGCTGAGATTAAGTTTAAGGTTTTCCGCGATTGTGGCACAGTTTGTTGGCACATCGTTTCGATCGGGATAAACGTCAAGATTAAACGATTAGAATTAAAAGTTTGAAAAGAGTGTATCGAGTTGCATTCAAAACTCCAATATAGTTACCTGAGACAAGCCAAACTGGTTTACCAATTTCTGTGTCTCCCAACCCCCCTTTTATTGAGATATCACCCAAAATTGCATGAGAAACTGGAAAAATCTGAAAATTGTTTGACGAACAGTTGGCATTTTGTATAAGCTAATGTTCTCAAATTAGTTTCAAAGTTGTTGACCTTCAATGCAATAAATAAACATTTTTTATGCAAACTTTTCTTGAAGCCAAAGAAACTGCAGAAAATGTCGTTGCCAAATGTCGTTGCCAAGCTAACCATGATTTTCAAAAACTTCACAACAATGGATTTTTTTGAGCCTCCATTCAATTGATCTTGTTAACTGATTGATGTCTTCTATTATTGTGTGGTCTAGTTCTGGCTTAAGAAAATTGTTAGGTCTATTGTTAATAGCCATCCACTATTTTGACCTTAAAATGTAAGCCTTGGAAACTTATTTCTGCTTTAAAATAAAAATTAAATACAAGAGTGAAAGGTAACATCATATTTAAGCCTACACATAACTGACGTTCGAGTAATTTAATCAACATTCACCAATTAAAGACGTTTAATACCACAAGCTTAATGAATCCTTAGATTAGGTTTCAATTAAATTAAGTTGAGGCAATAAATACGCGCAAATGCCAAACGATTGCACTCACACTCTATTGCGAAAACGGAAACGGAAGCCGTAGCAACAGGAGGCCTTAATGGTGTTGGTGTTGGAATAAACATGTATCTTAATTTTTTTTCATTTTATTTTCCAGCCAAATAAGAGGTCGGAGGTCATCCGCAACCATAACCAACACCTCAGGAAAGTGGCAGGAGCTGAAGTGAAAGACACCGCCCGCGGCTTCCATTTACCGCCTTTATAATTTATGCTAAACGCGTCGCGTCTTTGCATTTAATTGTGAAATTAAATTTGATGCGATTAATGTTGACACAACATGCGATTAGTCCAAGCGAACTACCTTGTGGAAATAAGTAGATCACTCCATCTGTTATAGATCTAGAGAATATAGATCTATAGGAGCAAAATAATAAGTCATATTAAGAATGAAAGTAATACATAGTCTGTTAATGTCAGAAAAATATTGCATCCATTTTTTCAGGTGTACCTTATCCGTTGACATCTTGTGGTATAACCCTGTAGTCTTGACTGGGATCGCCTTCATTTTGGCCATAAGATAGAGATACAGCCGGCTATCTATAAGCCCAATCGGCTCGCATTTGGCAAATTATCATTGTTTGCGATATGACAATGTGCGATGGCAGCGACAGGGACAAGCCTTACATAAACAATAATTAAATGTAGCCAAATTAAATTTTACACAAAAGCCGAACACAAAGTGACAGCTGGGCGGGTCCTTTTGGCTTTTGCATTCCCATCAAGCCCCATACCCTCCACTATTTGGAAATTTCTGCATAATTATGTGGTGCAAGTGGATGGGAGGTCCTGCCTCAGTTGAGTGGTTATATGCATGTATATGTGTTGGCTGATAATATGCAGTTTAATTACAGGACACCAATGCCCACACAAACAACAATAATGAGACACCACTTATGTAGCACAAGAATCGATGGATAAATACTCTAGATATTTTCATCAAATCAGTGGTAATCACTGACTAATTTAATGATGTTTTAAAACAAAGGATCAAAATAATCAGACACATTTCTTTTATTTAGTATAAGTTTTTAAAAAATGTTAAGAGATATACTGTTGATATATTATCAAATATTTAAACAAGAGTAGTGTTTATAGATTTTTTAAAATATACATTTAGAACTCGCACAAAACCCAAGACTTTAGAAAGGGAACCTGAATCGATGGCTACCATTTTGCTACATAAATTCAAATTAGTTTGAACTGCCCTATCCTATCGCCTTGAATTCCACCCCGAGAAGCCATTTACCACCCATCTCCATTCAATATCCCACATCCGCTTGTGGCCACGCATCACTTTTAATTTTCCATCTGAGACAATGTTCTTGGTCCTGTCAGGTGCATAACCATATTATATCCTGACAGTGTTCGTGTGTGGGTCTCTTTCGCAGTTTATTGGCATCCATTAGATAAAGGAATTTACGCGAATACAATTGTGGGCCTCGACTTCAAAGGGCTATTGTCGTACATTGTTGGGTTAGTTCTAATTAGTGGCATATTAGGAAGGAATAGGTCCCGAAACCTAGTAGCTTAATCTTTTCCCAAATCCACAAATCAATTAAAGGCTTTTCTTTAAAGAGTGGCACAAAAAAATAGGTTCCATTTCTGTTTAATTAACAACTTACGGACATAAACTGAATGCAAAAAGTTCACGTTCAATTGAAAGCCGAGTTGACAAAATAAATTTTAATAAAACTCATATTTACGTCATTCATTTGTCCTTTTATTTAAATAAACATTCCTGCAGTGCGAGAACATAATGGAACATAATACAGACACATATGAACTGTTAATTATTTTTTTGTGAATTGTTGACCAGCAAATATTATTTTCAGTTGCATTCGCTTTAATTACAGTATCTTTTGGTCCTTTATTCGATTTTTTTTGCTGTTGACAGCTAACTTTTTCCGTGTTAATTAGTGTAAATATGGTAGGTGAGGTCGTTTGTTAAGCTTCCCTATATTTAAACTGAATATGAATTAAATGACAGTTGGTCGAGAGGAAGACCAACAACACACCAGTAAATTAATTGACAATTGAAATAGAGAAATGACTGAATGGCAAATGTTTATTTTATACTTAATAAAATAAAACAAAAAATATTCTATTATTGGATAGGCAAAATTATTTAACCATGAATTCAAATTGTTTATGCAAGTGTCCTAAGTGACTTGGCGATAATTAATTATAAACTATTGTTTACTTTGTCAATTTTTTTCTCTAAAGCTGTAGACCAATAAATGTATTATTTGGTATTTATCTTATACATTTTCGCACTATAAATTAGGTAATTGAAATCACAATATCTGTCCTCGTATGACCGCCAAACTCTGGGTGGTTTCGCCCCACCCCAAAGACCGTTTGGTTTTACGAGCCTTATGAAATTGGTATGCAATCGACAAAATCGTAATCGACATTATAATTTATCAAATAAAACAAAAAAGTGTACGAGAGGCTGAAAGCATCATCGAAACTGAAGTGTATTTACAAATATGAACAGGACGGGTTTTTTGAGGGTTTTAGTTGAAACGAAGTTTGTCGAAAAAGATCCCCGAAGTTCAAGTTCAATTTTTCAGCATGACTAAAAATAATTAGTTTCGGTAAGAAATACTGAACATTAAAAACTATCTATAAATATTTGTTAAAAACCGGAAAAAACGGTTGTGCCTGAAAGTTCTAATAACCAGGCTTATCCATTATCCATTAATAGTATCCATTTTTTGTATCTTAAACCATTTAGATAATTTAGATTTAATACATTTAATACCATCCTAGAGTATTTTACCATCGACTTGATTGGTTTTGAGTTCTGGATTCTAATGTTTTGTTTACATCTTCGAAGACTTTCTGAGTACTTAAGCGTCTGTGGGCACGCAAAAAGAGTCACTTTAATTTCGCAGCCGCATCGATTTGAATTCGCTTATATTATACATATATGGGTTTACGAAATTCTTATAAATTTATATTGCCAGTGTTAATATCGCTGTCGACCCGGCAGTTGCTCTTAATCGGTGCATGGCAAAACTCACATCGTCTAGTTCCTAAAGTTATTGCACTCGGATTCTAAAAAATAATTCTGGTTACTTGATTATGAAACTATTTTTCTTAAAATATATAATATAGGAAGACCTTCTTTAAAGGCAGACAAAAATAAATAATGATCTTAACTTATGTCTAAAAACTAAGATTTTTTTCAAGTGTGTATTCCGGTTTATGGCCAACTTTTGTGACACTATAGGGCCCCGTGGTGACCCCGACCCTATGTGTCAGACTAATCGCGAGTTTTAAAACGAATCTGTTTAAAACGCATTGTGCGACATCGTGACGAGACAGTTGCAATCTAGAATCCCCCGTAAAATGTTCTGGCTCGGTTTCGGTCTTCTGTTTATTGCCCTGCTCCTGTACCTGCTCTATGCCTTTGAGTATCAGACCAGGATCGATCGGCTAACCCACAACTGGCCGGCACCACCTTCATTGCCCATCATCGGGCACCTACACATCCTGTGGGGCCTAGCGGGCCCGAATCCTATTCGCCGGGCCACCGAATTGACAACCACCCACATGAAGGATCATCGTCTCAAACTTTGGATGGGCACCAAGCTGTATCTGTTGGATTGCAATCCGAAGGACATTCAGGCCTTGGGCAGTGCGCAGCAACTTTTGCAAAAGCCCGCCGACTACAGTGTGTTTGAGAACTGGCTGGGCGAGGGAATCTTTACCAGTGGTTTCGAGAAATGGTCCCATCGTCGGAAAATAGTAATGCCGGCTTTTAACTATGCCATGATAAATCAGTTTGTGAAAGTTTTTGAAAAGCAGTCACGGATTCTAGTGGACAGATTGGGCGATTTCTCCATTTCTGGGGAACCTGTGGATTATTTCTATGTGATTTCCTGCTTTACTTTGGACACGATATGCGCAACAGCTTTGGGGGTTTCAGCTAATGCCCAGTTGAATGAGAAATCAGATTTTCTCAATGCGGTTAAAAAGTGAGTTAAATAAATGTACGTAATTATTAATTTTTGCACTAATTGAAGTGCTTTTAAATCCCTTTAGAATCCTTATCATCATCGACATAAAGCTGAAGAATATTTTCTATCGCAATGGCCAAATATTTAAGTTTACTAGACACTTTCAAAGAGAAAAGGAACTCTTGAAAACTCTACATGGCTTTACGGAAGAAATCGTCCAAAGGCGCTTGGAAGAGCTGAGACAGGACGAGCAGAACCGAAATGTTACGTCTTTGGACGCCACTGACTTGGAGGATGATCGTCAAACAAAGTGTTATTTGGACACTCTCTTTCAAGCCACGGGTCCGGATGGTCAACCATTGTCAACAAAGGACATTCGCGAGGAGGTGGACACCATTATCTTTGGAGGCTTTGATCTCACGGCCAACGCTCTTAATTTCTTCATGTACAACATGACCATGCATCCGGAGTTCCAGGCGCGTTGCCGGGAAGAGGTGTGGGCGGTGTGTGGGCGAGACACCAGTGAACCTATTACGCTAGACCAAGTACGCAAACTGGATTTCGTAGAGGCTTGCATAAAGGAGTCACTGAGGATGTATCCTCCGGGTCCACTGGTAGTTAGAAAAGCCACTGCCAATTGTCAGATTAGTAAGTATTAAAATTAAATAACAAAGCTTCTTTTTATGTAAAACATATTTATGACTTTTTCAGATGATTTTTTTATACCTAAGGGCGCCAATGTACTGATCTCGTCCCTTTACATGGGACGTTGTAAGGAATTCTTTCCGGATCCCATGACTTTCAAGCCGGATCGGTGGGCTAGTGGAGCTGAGCCAAAAATCGATGCCTCCACGTTCATACCCTTTATGAAGGGAGCGCGGAGTTGTATGGGCCAGCGATACGTCATGGTGATGATGAAGTTGGCTATGGCGCACCTCCTGAGAAACTACCTGTTTGAGCCTCTGGGGGAGCGACAGGAGAAACTGAAGTGCAGCTTCACCATCATGCTGCAAACCGTGGAACCCTATCGCTGCCGAGTTAGAAAAATCGAATGAGACTTGCTGGAAAATCTTTATTTAGCTTGAAGTAGCATTAGCCGCCTAGTGTGCATATAAACTTATGATAAATACTTGAAATATAATAGAAAAGGAATAATTTAATACCAAATATTAGTTATGGAATAAGTCCTATTTAAATTGGTTTCTTGCTTTTGAGACGCATAATGTTTGCTTTTTTAATGACAAAAATATATAAAGAATTCTTTACAAATTGGAATATTCTGAAGCTTCATTTTTATGCGATTTCAACGAAGCGCGTTCGTCTAGAAAATAATTTCTGGCTGGTTTTGATTTTTATTGTGGCAGCCGAGCGGCGGAAAATCAACAAACATTTCCTGGCGCTGTAATAAATAAAAATGCATAAAGCAACAGCCACCAAACCGTCGCCAGCCATCCAGTCAGTCATTTCGTCTACCCTTATCCTGGAATGGAATACACACTCCCATATCCTTATATCCTTGCCATCGGATTCCGGTGCAAATTATGAGCGTTGCCTGCTTATTATGGCACCCGTCACAGGGTGTGGGGGGGAAATGAAGGAACGCCATATATAAAATGCAATTTATTTAAATAAAAATCAAGTTTAATTCGCAGTGTCGTAAATTTTTTCTTTTATTTATTTTTTTTACACTCTTTTTTTACTCGTCCCGGGCATTGAATTTCACGCTTTTGTTAACAAGCGCATAAAAGTTTGTTCTATCTGCCAACTGATATGGTTCTGCTATTGAAAATCCCACGTCCAGGGGTAATGGAAAGGAGTTCCAAGATTGTTGAACTCTGTGGCTGATTGGTGGGTGAATTTTGGGGTGGGTTCCGGTTATATTGATAGACATAGATACGAAGAAAAGTGCTGCAGCCAATTTTATAAATATTTTGAATAAATGGTGTGCAGAATGAATATACGTAATTTCTATACGATATTCTAGAGGCATTAACCTTTTTAAATATATTATTTAAATAATAAAAATAATGTTTCCAGCTGGATAATTTTTAAATGTTTAAGAATTTATTACCTAAAACGTAAATTGTTTAAATAATCTAATTAACCGATATAATTTTTCCGCATCAGACCGGTAGGTTTTTTGACCTTGTTACTTAACAAACTAAAATGTTTCTTATAAATTGGTTACAAAGTTGTAAAAAAGGGTATGCATTGTATCATAAAATATTTTTGAGAATGTTTTTTAATGTCCAGTAGGGCTTTTATGGTCAAAAACCCTTTGCTGCAAAGCTCCATCTGGAAATTAAAATATGCGCCTTAGAAACATGTTTTCCTCAAATTTTTAAGTGCTTGGCCAAAGTTTTACGATCATTTTATTGGATTTGGTATCGCGGGGAAGGCTTTAACCCTTCTTCTGTTGGCACCCGCCGCCATAACTTAATTATCCATATGAATCCTTCGAGACTTTTATGGCGCCCTAACCCCGCGGCTTTAATTATGATGAGTACTCTCCGCTACTCCTTTTAAGTGTCAGCTGTCATATTTTTATTTATCTAAATTTAGAGATCTTCACGGTGGGATGCTGTCGTTGGTCATTAAAACGATATAAATCCAGTTCCATATCGTAATCCCAGGGTCCAGAACTTGACGCAATGTTTTATTGCCGCTGACTGGGCGCAGTTTTCATTTACACAGCTTTTATATCCAGCATCTGTACATCAGGCATAAGTTTATGATGCAGCATAACTCCTGGGGCCAGGACTCTTAATTACAATGGAGATTTTAGGTCTGCCTTTGTTGGGGTTACAAATTATAGAATGGTAATGGTATAGTGTCTATAAGCATCCCGTAACCATCTATCTTCTTCCCAATTATTTACATTTTGGTGCATATTTTGCCATAATATTTTTAGGGTTTTACTTTAAGCCTGGAACTCATTCCTCAAGTAATGTTACACCCCAATGCGGTTATCCTCACCGCATTCCGGTCAATTCACATTTCTCATTGTTTCGAGTTAAGTAAACCCAAACGGCCCCACCTCTTCGAGGATATGCGAAAACAAATGCAACCAGCCTCGCAGTTGTGGTTGTGTGTGAGGGGTTTTCGGGATGGATGGTATAGCCAGAGTGGGTGGGCTCTGAGGTTCTGAGGTGAAGGCGACTTTGAAGTAAACGGCGCCGGTGACATTGCCCTACGGCTAAGCCTCATTTGCGGTTAAATTGTGTCGCCGGACGGCAGCTGAAAGTCGATTATGTCAATATTGTCCCATTGCGACGGCCCCACGGCTAATGGCTAATGGATGGTGCCCATTTGCTTCTGGATCGGATCAGATTTTGGAGGTATGAGGACATATATTTGCGATAAGCTGCGGCAGACTTGTGTAAGTTTGCGGCCGGTCGTCATATGCTAATTAGTGTGGCATACTTTAAGGGTTCCCTCGAATGCATTAAATCGGAAACTTAACGATCCACCGCCCATATGCGAACAATCCGGCAATAAAACCACTTTCGAATACATTTAAGAATCGTATTACAAACGACTCGCAAAAAAAGGGGAAGCAAATAAAAGGAGTAGCTGCTCTACACATTAAAAACGCATAAAATCGACAAAAATAAAAACAGTATAAGTAGGAAAACAGGACGAACTGGCAGCAAATAAAGTGGCCATAAACATAAAAATCTTGTCAGGATACGGGATATAGGATTTTCCACACAAAACCAATTGAAGCAATCAATTAAAATTGATCAACGAAATTGAATCACGTGTTACAATATTCCGTATTGAGTTACATAGACCATGTGTGGGTGTAATAAACTCACCATAAAATCGAATCGATTGAACTACCTCAGAGATTTTGTCTGAGATTTCAAAGAAATTATATTAAAGTCCTAAAGAACCTTTTTTGACATTTTCTCGTCAAACCAATCACTCGTTTAAATTAAAGGTAAAAAATGTAAATTACAACTTACCTTTTCGCAATGTCACTTGCAATTCCGGAAGGGTTGCGAACTCAAAATGCTAAATAGAAACAGCACAGTTTTGCTAATGTAATTAACCAGTCTGCAAGTAAAATGCACAAAGCAGGAAATTAGTAACAAAATAGAGTAAAGCCAAAAAAAATATACAAGAAAATGGTAATATCCAGCAGGAAAGGGGTAAGAAAATTACAAACTCTTTCTACGGAATGTCAACTTAAACTTTTTATGCACAACAGAGATGCAAGCAAAAAAAATTAAATTGTTCAAAGAAAGAGCAGATGTCCTGTCCAGGAGGTGGCTAATTATACTGCACAGCAAACAAAGAAACGAATCTGGAAAAAATATTCGGTGGGTGGGAAAAATTAAATGCAGTCCTTAGGGGACGAAATTTGTTTTGGTAAAGACATTTAGCAGAAGCCAAACAGAGGAATTCCGGGCACGTAAAAGTCACAAAAAAAGAAGCAATACAGAATTAATTAAAACAAAAATTGCTTAAGGAAATTGTATTTTATCTATATTATTGCGGATCGGGGAAATGTGGGAAACTGCGTTGCTTGTCAGCAGCACATGATGCAGAAGCGAAAACAACCACAGGACAATAACTGAAAACAGAAAGCAGGACTCAAACGGGGCACACAGGTTCGGTGTATTCACAAAAGTTTTGTGTGTTTTGCATAAAGTTTGGTTGGACTCGAAACCAAACATTTATACATGCCAGCCACTTGAATGTAACAGGCCAAAGTTCAAAGCTCAAACTTTTGCCCGCACTTCAAACTCTGAAGTAGCAACATTGTTGTGACCCCTATCGGAGTATCATGTGTGCATTGAGTGTGGTCAGGATGGTTTAGTTCAGACAAGCGAAAAGTTTGGCTTACACAAAGCCAAAAGTATCAGTTCTGCCACCTTGGGAGAAAAGGGGAAGTACTTGTCCTGGCTTTAAAAATAGATATTAGACAAATCAAATTGAACAAAGTAAACAGCTCATTACATCTAAACTTATCCCTTCGCGTTTTAAAAAAGGGTCTCCTTCAAAAATCTAGTTCCTTTCACTTTAACCACTTCGGTGGCTATATCTTTGGACATAATAAACCGATTCTTCACCCGAACTGCATCAAAATATAATACATTTTTTAGAATAAGCATAATTTTTTTTTAGATATTTTGTAAAGTTTTTTTTAAGGGTCTTAAAGTTAATATTGCTTTTCAAATTTTTGCCAATGAGTACCGCTATAAAATTGTGGTCTACTTTTTATGGCCTTATACATATATGCTAACATGTATCCGATCAGGAAATAAAGAACCATTTTGTAATCAGCACACCCAGACGCGACTTTCCTTATTAAAAATTTTGTTTAAATCATTTTTTCCATAACTTTTTAGATTACTTAAAAAAATATTTGTCAAACTTTCCCAAGGGTCTTCTTAAAAAATCGAAATAAATACATGGAGCCTGGGTATCGGTGAAGGCCATATCTTTGTAAATAATCATCTGGTTCCTGAGCGGAATTTCTCAATCGATTCATACATGAATTTTCCAAAAATGGCATCAAACCCTACCAACACAATATTTTATATATTTTATATATGGCCTCCAGCATAGGCTTATAAATGGTATTAATTATTAATAGCATTTAAAACGTTAAAACATACAATTTTATCAAAGGCTTCAATCAGTCTAACAGACTGAAAATAATTTGGATGAATTAGACAACTACGTTTGTAACCCTTAAATAACCGCAAAGTGTTTCGATTTTTAAGCCTATTAAACCAATCATGGAACTGAGAATATACATCCTAGATGGTGGATACTGTTAAAAAAAAAGAAAAGAGTTACCATTTTAATTACTCTCAAAGAACAGTAGAAAATTGGATAGAAAAGCCATTAGGAGAAAAATTGCAAAAGAATAAAAGGTGGCTGCATTTAACTCCCCCATGTCAGTGCAAATAAAGATACAAATATAAATGCCAGACTCTGTCAGTCAGATTTCAAGCTCAACTAATGAGTGACCATGCATAAACAAAAATGAGGGGGAAAATATAAATTTCGACTTAAGTCCATTGCCATGGACGAGCACCTTGCCCTGGGAGATGCTTCTTGAATGTCTCAAGTCAAGCGGCTCCCTCGGCCAACACTTATTTTAATGAGAAATTCTAATTTCACCAATAACACAAAAGACGGCCGGCAAAAATGCGAGCAGGAAACACACAAAAAAAAAGTAAATAGAGAAATGTGGCAGGAGATATTTTTGCTTTTCCTGGCAAGGAACTGCTGTGATTGCTTTTCGTCGTTTTGTCCGTGACGAAAACAAAAGAGGCCAAGGAGCTGTCTTTTCCCCTATCGAAATGCGAAAAAGCTCGGAATAGAAATGGGAATGGGTGGAGGAAAAAAGTAGGAATTGCCTGCATAAAAATATCTTGAGTATTTGCTAGTCTGCAATTAAATGAGGGCTTCACATCTCCTTTTTTTCTTGTCCCTTGCCAGTGCAGGAGGCGCTCGACTGAGCTTAGCAATAATAATTACAGTTTTGGATGGGTTTTTGGGGGGGTTATTGTTGAAGTGTTGCCAGGGCAAAGTTCTTTCCATTTTATGGGGGGTTTCGTTGTTCAAGATGAATTGCAGTCCCTCAAACTTTTTATTTATTGGTTCCATTTTAAAGAACTTAAATATTTATGACTTCTAATAAAGCTCTTCTTTAAAAGCACCTTAAGTAAGACCCCTTCTATCCTTAAAATATATTTAATCTTAATAAATATATATATATAAATAATATAATATCTAAAAATTTAACTAATCAACCAAACACGAAGGAAAACAACAGACATCTCCCAAGGGTGGACTGTAATGAAGGAGGCATATCAAATGATGCAAGAACCCCAACCACATGTCCCAACCTTCCTATATGTGGTATGTGCCACAATAATCAAGCAGGACTAAGGCAAGTCGAATTACAGTTACAGCTACAGTTACGGTTAAGGTAACGGTAACGCATGGCAATGTCCATAAAATGACACTGAGTGTCAGTTTCAATTAAACATGTTGACAGCTGTAAGGACAAGTCCTGAATTTTGGGGGGCCAGTCAGAATATGTGTACTCCCCCTCCGACTGTTGGACATAATGGGCCATGTCTGGGCAGGATTCTCATACCCCATACCGAGGGCAATTTCGATTTTAATACAAGAAATTCCTGGCATTGTCGTCAGCCCATAAAGAAGTCGAGTAGAATAAGTTGAAGGAACCGAATTCATATGACAACTTTATCGGCACAAGAGAGGGATATTTGCCGAGATTTTCTGCCCATTTTTGTCCATTGACATCTTAAGCTTGTATGACACTCTAAATAAATTTTATTCTTACCTATAATACAGTGTCATAGCATCATTGTTCATCTTTGGAATTTGCATGCAAAGTGAAAACTTTGATTTTTGACAGGGTCATAAGGAACTCTCATTGCAATTTTAAGTAATTTTATGTGTATTTGTTTAAATTTACATTCGAAATGAACAAGACGATTTTCTTGGACAATTTTCTGCCCTGGCCATTCAATTCCGATGCATTGACAACTTTTCAAACATTCTAATATCCTGTTTGAGTATTGACTATGTGTACTTGTGTAAGTACACACATCCTGATGTGTGCTTCTTGCAGGAATTTTGTTTAATTAAACTGACTAGCCAGGCATATAATTTCGCAAATCAATAAATGAAGGTGCAATAAATTGGAAATCATTTTTTGATTTATTTCTTTAAGCCTTTTGCGGCAAAACCTCAAAAGCAAATCATTTAAGTCATTCGCCCCACCCTCTTTATAAATTTATTTTTTTCAAAGTCTAGAGGGTGGAAAAGTGAAACCACTTAATGTCATTTTGACGCCAACGAGCCGATGATGTTTGCCAGTATTTGCCCAAAATATTAGCGTAATGCCTTTGACAATTCAATCGGCAAACGATTGGAGTTAGGAGACATAAGGCCAAGTGCCATTCGTCGGTCTCTCAATGGGCGTTGGTCACACCTCGTGCCAAAATTATTTGCCCAGTTTCTGCAGATTTCTGAATCGCGACGAAAGGACCTATTGACGGTACGGATCAAAAGCCACCGAAGCTGTGAGAAAGAGGTCTTGAAAATCATTCAGATTGGATTGACTTTATTTGGGTACTTTAAAGGACCTGCAGATTTTACTCGAACCTTTACTCGTACATGCATATATTGCCAGCCAAAAACCAATTTAAATAAATTAAACAAACAATTTTGTGCCTCATATTTTTGAATTTGCGTAAAACCACACTGTTATCCTTCTACAGTAACCCCTTTTCGTCCTTTGTCAGTCAGACGCAGGTGTTACCATTTGGGGACAAGTGTTTTTGGCAGCTAAGCAGGCCGGTTTTTTATCGAATAAAATCGGTGAAGCGATTTATGTATCAAAATTCAATGAGTTATCTGAAAACAAAGCAGCCAGTCATTATAAAATCACCAACCAAGCGTAACAAACCTCTACCTTTACTTCAAAGTAGATCATAAAGAAATTCAGTAAAAAAAAATATATTTTTAAAAGAGAAAAAATATGGAATTGGAAGCCGTTTCAAATCCTGTTTCGCAGGATCAGCTGAAGATAGAAGAGAAGATCGCCAACATTAAATCCGGCCTTCGCAAGGAGCTGATTAACTTGGTGATGTGGCGCGACTGGCGTAAGACGTTGGTTGCTCTTATGATACTGCAAGCTATCATCTTTGATCTCACCTACAAGTCAGTAATCAGTGTGTTGAGCATTCCGGCTTTCACTACCCTCGTCGTAATGATTGGGTACCGGGTCTATGTCCAGATCCGCCAGTGGATGGCCAACTCGCCAAAAACGGCGAATCCCTACCAGAGCTACCTAGATATGGACATCTTCATATCCGAGGAGGTGGCCCAACAGATTGCTCTTCTGCTGGCCACCGAGGCTAACAGCTTCCATAAGAAGCTGATATCTCTGATGGTGGGGGAAAAGCCTTTGGAATCGGCCAAGTGGGTTGGCATCCTGGCTACGGCGGCTTTTGTGGGTGAGATCTTTAATGCGACTACGGTTATGCAACTGGGTAAGTTGACACTCCCAAAGCTAATATTTAACAAATTTTAAAATTCAAATTATTATGCAGGGCTAATAGTTCTTTTCTCATTACCAAAACTTTATGAGTGGAAGCAACCAATCTCTGACTTCCACGCTCAGGCTTGTCAAAAACTCAAAAAGTGGGCTGATTCGTTTGACACCCAATTACAAACTAAAACCCATCCCAATGGAGATTCCGTAAAAGAACTTCAGAAAGTTCACAATGTAATTAAAAAAACAATTGTTTTAATTAAGGAAGCTAAAAAATCTCAACCCAATTGTAACACCGAAGAAGTGATGAAAATTGAAATTAGTGCTGAAGCTTTTGAGAAATTAGACGACTCCTGGAATCCAGACGACTATCCAGTGGTCGTAAAGAACGAATAAAATTGTACACATAGTTTTCCATCATTTCGATATATTGTAAACCCCTTTCACAAATTTACTATAATATTTGGAGTTACGTTAATGTTAACAAGATGGAGGAAAAAAACATATATGTATTACTGAATAAAGCTTTCCGAAAGGAATTTTTTCCTCCACAAATAGATCAGCAGTTTCCGCAATCAAACTTAATGATAGCTAATAAATAATTTAACTCGAACAATGGGAAAAAGAATTACATCTACTTAGTTGCAAGCCTAAAATCCTGCTACGCCGCAAAGAATTTACATATGAAAGAAAGTGTATCTGAAGGATTTAAACCCAAACAGCATCACCACCCCCATTTTCCGGTGAGGACACACATGATTAGATGGTTTTTTTGGGGTTGGCCAATGACTAATGATGCTTTCATTTATCTTTTCTTTATTTGTCCATGAAAGTGTTAATGTTTGGAGTCTCCTCTTAACTTTCCTCTGTGGATGCCATGTGTGCATAATTACTTGGATGGCTGGAAAAGCTTTTGTCATCATTTTAAAATTATTTAAATTAGACGGTGAAATGACTAACTGACTAATCTTAGACAGACACCACTGATAAATGAGCCAGTGATGAGTGGCATAGAAAAATTATAGCAATTTCTGAGTTTACATAGGACCTCCTCTAAAGGTTCCTTCGCAGATGTGAGCTGATAATTGCTAAGGATTTACATACTTAATTTTGCAATTTTCTTAGAAATGAATACCCGCTTTTCCAACCAAGTCTTAATGTTAACCACAAGCTTTAATTCCAGCCATTATATACTTAAATTACCCAAAAAGAATAATCCTTATCCTAGTAAATCCTTTAATGTGTCTAATTGATACTGTCACCCATTAAAACCAATAAAACAACGAAACCCTAGGAGGAATGATAAAAGGAAGGAGTCCGGAAAAGCCCAACAGAGATTTGCCAAACGAAAGATTTATGGTGTGCCAAGGAAAACATTTGTGTTTATATTTTAGTGTTAGTGGGATTCCACCATTCCCTTCCACAAAGAGGGATACACAATATGTATGTGGAGGTTGTGGCGGAGGATGTGCCGAAAGTTCATTAATTATGATTGGAGACAGTTGTACAATTAATAAACGCAGCCAAGCGACGACTGTGCCGGCTTGTGGTGGAGTTCCTTAAATTGGAACTTCAACGAGAAAAGGAGGAGAAAATTCCGGCCGGAAGCCAGGGTTTCGTTTTTGGCTTTTTCTCTCTATTTGTTTGGCTCAAGATTATGATCGGACTTTGATTTATGGTAGCATGTGCAAATTTATTGCTTTTAATGGCGAATCCCATTCGAAGTCTACACATCAGCAAAGCGCTGAGTAGTTGCTGGCTAATTGATAAAAGTTTCTTGAGTTATTCAGGAGTTTTTGTCCGGAAATGGATAGTCTCGTCGAAAATCCAACAATTTAGGGTTTTCTTAAAGAGGAAGTAATGCTATTTTTCGAGAAATAATATTCCTTAGGTCCTTTATTTTTTTTACGCATTCGATTTCGATTACAACTTCTCATTCCGAGACATAGGAAGTTTGAGGTAACATTCGCCTTCCACCGCCTGGAGGCATTAATTGCATTCTGCAGCATCGCATTGCACTTTCAATTAGTTGCAAATGCCTTGGCCGAAAGCCAAGCCAGAGTCTCGGCCTCAAAGCCCCCTGCCCCCCAGAAACAGGAAACGGAAGTTAAGTGCCGAGGCGAGGCGTTAGACAAATGCAACAACCCCCAGATGAAAGCAAAGGAAGCCAGTATCAACCATGACACTGGAGAAATTCACATTAATTGAAAGGTGACGACGCTCCAAAAGGGTCTGGAGAGCAGTCGGGGTTGGGGTCTTAGGGGTTGGACGGTTGCAACTTTTGGAAACTGACCAGCAACTCCAGGAAGTTGACCCCTGCAATTTGGAATTCCATTTGCTTGCAGCAAATTTTCTTACACTGCAGTGGAGAAAATCAACAATGTAACATTCCCTGCCCTCTGACACTTCATTCATATGGTTATTAAGTTTTCTCAGTGTATCTTTTGATGCACCAAAGTGCAAACAAAATCAGAGGAAAGGCAAGGTTACCTGTCCCTAATGCATTTCAAAATTGATTTATGAGTTTTCTTTCGAATTGCCGGCAGTTCCTCTGGCTGGGCCTTAGACAAATTTATATTTGCTTTTGGCCATCCATGTTTGTTTTCAATGTTAATTAAGGTTTACAATTACCCAAGGGGTTCTGAATGAAAATGGTACGAGGATATTGGAAGAGGCTTTGGTAATTGAGCGGCAGTTGAATCAATTGGATAGGAATAGTATTTTTCTTATATATTTCACAGATGTTTTGTTTTTAAATAATTACTTAATAGTAAACAAATATTTCTTAATTAAAGCTAATTCATTTTTATAACATAAAATAGCCCATCTTCAACATAAAATAAGAAATATCCTTCTCAACTTTCAAGACCTCCTCTCCACCTTTTTTGAGACCCAGCTTACAATGGGTTATGCTGACTGCTTCAGAACAAAAACAATAAATTGCTTTTTTAACACTCCGGAAAAGCACAAGGATATACATATACGAAGTAACATTGGCGTCAAATGCACTTTGGCTCCCATGCTCCTCCTGGTTGTTGCGCTCAGATCCTGGATTCTTCTTCGGGCTGCTCCTCGACTCGCTTCGTTTGGCTTGGCTTACGCTTGGCAGCTGACAACTTTCTAAGAATAACTGCAAAGCGATTTGCATATTTAGCTGCGTGTGGGAGGCGGTACGGGAGGTGAGAACTTTATCGCTTCCAATGCAGCCAAGCGAGGCCCATGCATCACACACTCACACATGCTGGCACGTAAATCTTAGCAAGAAACTTTGGCAGACATCTAAATGTATTTATAAACACAAGAAGTAGCACTTGAGTTGGCACCGAGGGTGGGCAGTGGGCAAGGTTGGGGTGATTGGCCATGGGGTTAATGAATCAATAATACTAAATGCACAATCGTGTTTGCAGATATTTTTTAGTAAAATCAACAAAGTTAACTAACAAAATATAACAAAATGTTTAATGTTTTTCCAGTATTCCTCTCTGTTCGAATTCCAACAGGCTGGTCTTGACCGTTTTACGTACTCGTTCCGAATTAAATAACTCTTTTCGTTTCGCCTCCATCTTCTCTGGATAACCCATTAAATTAAGTAAATTGAAATTGGCACTGGCTTCCGGTGAGGCACAACATATAGGAAGTTCACAGCACACAGCGTAGTATCCATAATGCAAACATCGTTCCATCTCGTATTTCAAATCACTGAAGGTCGGCAAGGCACCAACAAAGCCACAATAGTTGAGGGTCTTGATTAGGTGTTCAAAATAGTCACTTAAAATCTCATCTTGTTGATGGAGTAGAACGTCTATCCGCAGGCTGGTGTAGAAGAAAAAGTACAAGTCAACAGCCGGACTGCCCCAAAAACAATTTTGAAAATCAACCTAGAAATTAAAAAAATATTTAGAAAAAAGAATAAGAACCTATAGTTTAAGTTCTACTCACCAGTATTGCTTTTTCATCAGGCCTGTTGAACATCATATTATTAACCCACACATCACCATGTACAATCGCATTCAGTTTTGAATTTTTCGGATTGACAACGTCTTTCATTATTTGTTCATATGCCTCTGGTATTTGGGCTTTCATTTTCCTTGAAATTTCTGGCAGTTCATCAGCAAAATAATTGGCTGTGAACTCAGCACCGTCAAGGACGAGGGCCTTTGAAAAGTGGTCTGAAACCCCGTCAGCATAGTGGGAGGGCGCCAGTTTAGCCACAAACTCTGGTTGCTCTTGGCACAAAACCATCGAAGCGCCATGAAACTGTGCCAACTTTCGCAGGCAAACTTTGGCGTCTTTCAGGCCTACTCCTTGAAACCGATCCAACGAGGAATAACCCAAATCGCACAAATCCTCCAGGAGGTATATTTCTTTTCCGGCAGCGATTTCAGTCAACAGGCAACTAAGAAATGAAAGGTAAGTTAGCGAGTCAAATTTTGATTAAGTTAATTAATAAAATAAGTACTTACTCTGCGCTTAGTTTTCGTTCCCCGAATTCCGGCGAACATTTATTTAAAATCTTTGTCATTTCTGGAAGAAATTCCTCATACATCTGCTTCTCGTTTGTGCCCAGTTCGGCCACTCCGGGGAGGAGGTCTTTAAGTATATATTTTCCAGATTCCAAATCATTATCGGGCGATCGGCGGAACTTTAAGGCCACTCTATAGATAACGCTGCAAAAGTTCTCGCCGCTCTGGCTCACAACTTCGATATTGAAATTTTCCACCCGCAGTTTTTCACAACCGTAAGCTTTGGCTAAAGCTTTTTCAAAATATTCCGCACTATAGCTTTTCCGTTCCATAGCGACCGTTCTAAAGAGACCCCGACGAACAACTGAACCCCCAAACACGGTGAACCCCATATAACCCCTCTCGGGTTGTGAAATTCAGACCAGCTTTCCTCTGATTTATGAAATAGTTTAAGCTTTATCACTGAATGAACACTGAATGAACAACACACATGGCACAGAAAAAAAATTTCCTAGAAATATATCTACAAGATGTGTGTACAAACAATATAGTATTTCCTAAGAAATAATAAAAAGTATAACATTAAGCACAAGATTATAACCGTAATGCTTAATGGATATAGATAATGCTTAATGCCGATTTAATGCTTGTAGGCTAAAATAAACAGATTAGAAAAGATTTTCTGTGTAGCTCTAGAGAAGGTTTTCACTTCCTAGACAGATCGTACATGAATTGAAATATAATTGAAGCTGGGACAGTGTTTGTGTTCCATCTAAGTAGATTAAGGCTAAGCTTTCTTACAAATAGACTCTTAGAAAGATAATTTAATTACAGACAAGGAACGCCAAACATTACAAAATAAATAAAGAAAACATATAAAAGGTGATTTATCTGCATATCTCAGAATTTATTATTATATATTGCTTACAGATTTGAATATAAATGAACTTATGCCAATGTTTCTTATATTCTAAAAACCTCTTTTTATCCAGAATCCAGAATCATAAACTGAGAATTCGAACTTTAAACTATTTCACAATAACATATGTTTATACATACGTCCAGGATCCTCATGAATCCAGGATCCCGGATCCCCATGAGCACTAAAACCTTAATAAATTAATATATTTTTAGTTTATAAAAAATATATTTTATATAAAACGCAAACCGAATTTAAAAAGATATGATAGAAAGGTGAGGATCCTTTATTAAAACATTTTAAGATCAGGAGTTAAGGGCTGCACTCTATAACATTGAGTATAATAAATGTTGATTGTTTATTTTACAGTTGGGTATAATACCCTCCCTGCCCCTGATACTGTTTCTATTATTTATTTTGATTCACTAACCTTAGGAATACCTCCACAAACAATCGCAACAATGCTACACAGATACGCTGTACACACACACTTCACTTGGTTTTTACAGATAAGATACAAATCTTTTACAGATATTTTACAGATACGAAAAGCATAAGAAATCTATCTTTAGAATTGTATTTATTTTATGTTAAAGATTCGCAATGATATTGTAAACAGAAGACGCGCATTTGTGTGGAGAGTAACCAATCGTCCTTAAAAAAATAATGCTAATTAAAATTTAAAATAAGAAATGGTCTCACCATTTATTGAACGTTTATCGATAAAAAATTAAATTTTTAAAAAGAAGTACCGGTTATTTACAATAATCCCCTGTTAGAAATTTAAAGAATAAAATACAATTTTAAATATTTTAATACCAAAACTAATTAACATTTAAAGTTCCTAATAAACTAACTATAAAATTTCTAAACTATTCAAATGTATAATCAACCCTTTTTAGGCCCGAAAAGAAGTCTATGTCGAGAAGCTTACAAGGATTTCTTGACTGGGCTGACCGGGCTGATGTTTTGGCATCTGCATTCTTTACAATTCGACTCCACTCGGCCAGGTCGTTGCCTGGATTTTTGGGGTTTGTTTCCTGGTGAAGGGGTTTCAGCATGAAGTGGGACTTTGCTAGCTGATTTAACAATCGCACTGAAACAGAAAAAGGTATAATTAATGATATAAGGGCAATCTTTTCTGTTATTTCATACAATGTATTGGCTGGAAGCCCAGTAAATCCGCATATTCGCACCACCAGTTGCAAATCAGGCTTAAGTAGTGCTTTGTCGTCTCCTCGGAGTCCCGGAATAAAGAAGTCAGATAATACTCATGGAAGACTAGGGTCAGAAGATGTACGGCGATTCGGGATATCTCGCTAACTTGCTCAGTTCCTTTTTAGAGAATTCCATTAAAAATAAAGAAGATTCCTTATAAATCTGAAACTTACCCAATTTTCTCTGGTGCAGCATCCACTGATGCAACATCTGGAACACCAACGTAACGACACTAAGGCACAGTTTCGTATAACATTCACAGTCGTTGACTTTGCTCTGCTGCGATGAACTTGAATTGGAATTTGAATTGATGTTTAAATTCGAATTAGATGCCAGGGTGGAGCCATTCGAGATCGATGCCTGCATAGTGATTCCTGATTTCATTATCGTGCCATCACCCATATCCGACTCATCGTCGTCGGCAAAGTACGGAAGCTTTTCCATTATGAAATCTGGTGGATTCTTAAAGCATTCAAAAGCAAAGTGCACATGGTTGCCTCCAATTTGAAGAAGCAACTGAAGGTGGTCCTGCCTCAGAGGTGTTTCACTGAAGAAGCAGAGCTCCAGTAGCCCCGCATAGACTTGCAAAAAGCAGGAGTCTGGTCCGAAGCGATAAACTGATCGTACGCGGTCTGATACAAAGCAGCTCCTTGGGCTTTTTACACACATCTTCGCCAACATCTGAGGATGTCGAAGAGCGCTTACAAGGCAGGTACTGAGCTCACCAAAAATCCACGGACTGGGACGAGTGAAGACCAACTGTTTGAGCAGATCAAACAATAGTTCATCCTTTTCTGGGGGAAGCTCTTCGCTTTGCATAAGACTGTTTAATAAAAAAGCTAAAGCTTCGAGAAGTCCGAAATGCTCGCTGACCTCGTACGAAAATCCTAGCTTTACAACAGCTTCAACGACTATTTCCAACAATTCAATTCCATCGTGTTGCCCTTCCAAAAAAGCCTTGGCAATTCTCTCCTGATTCCGAAATATTAAGGCCAATGTGGCAATGTAGCGCCTTAAAAGCAAGGCACGCTCATTCTCGTAAAGACTACTCTGCTGAGACAGCGATACACGATGAACTGGCTCGTCCAGATTATATGGATTGTAGGGATATAGCATGCAGTTGTTAGGGAACTCCAGACTATGGGAATACGAAGAAAATTCTGCGAAAACATTCCCTGTTGAGGAGAGTATCCTTGGTATGAGGGCTTCCACTGATTCCGGTTGAGCTTGCAGCTGAGCAAAGCAAAGCAACAACCTTTTCAGCTCTAGCTCGAAAAGGGTTCTTTGCTTTTGACCCCGATGCTGCTCCTCTCCATACTCAAACACACTACCATTATCGGTTTTCAACCTGGAAACCGATCTGTGTATGTTTAGCTTATTGAGACGCAGCATTGAACGCTGCTCCGAGGGATCTGGGCCTGCCTGCAGCATGCTCATGTTCATACTCATATTCATACTCTTTTCGTGGGCTTTCTGTTGAATTTTAAGCTTTGTGTACTCAGCGTTCTTCATTTTTAGCTCAATATCTTTGGCGGCTACTTGTTTGGCCGCTTCGGCAACTTTTTTGCTACAATCCCGGTTCGTTTCATCAGCCAGGGCGAGTTTCTCCATCTTTGTGGACTGCAGTTGTTGTCGAACGTGCTTCAGTTGTTCGCGAAGCAAACTCACCTGAAACCAAAGCAAAGATTAAAAAATAATGAATATATTTTTAGTAAAACTTACCTCTCCCGACTTAATCTCATTCTGTTCGTTGCTATCGCAAAGATCTTTTTCCAGCCTTGTGTTAACCCGCTTTAAAGCTTCGATACGGTCCATGAGGAACTTGATTTGGTGCTCCTGCTGCCGGGATTGTGTGGCAGTCACGATTGTTGCAGTTGTTGTTTTCTGTTGTATACTGATGTTGGTTGTCCTGGTTTCCATTTGACTTTTACTGGTGCTAGGTTTGCTGTCCGGCAGCTTCATAGGCTCACTGTCCATGAGCGTAACAGCAAGAAAATCAAAATCGTCATCGTCGGCAAAGATGGCATCCATGTCCATAGTCGTAGATTTCTTGGCAGGTGGCGGCGCAGGAGGTGGAAATAGTTGCTGGGTACTGGTTGTTCCATGGACCATAGGAGCAAACTCAGTGAAGGTAATTTCGCTGTTATTCTCTGTCTCCGCCTTCTTCTTTCGCTCCTCCGCCTCGATTTCCGCCTCCACCCTCTGAGTGGCCATCAGGATGACATCGTCGTCGTCATCCCAAAAATCCATCATGGTCTTCGGCGGGCTTGGCCGTGTGGATGCCCGGGTTACGCTGACATCCAGACGGGGCTTTTTGGCCCGCGCAAAGTCCTTCATAGGGCCAAAACGCTTCGAAGCCATTTATTCCGCCGGTTTGTTTTGTTTACGTTATGTAGAGGTGTGGCCAGTTTTGGCTTAGATCATACGGAGACTTCTTGGATCACATTTTAGCTGATATATGGTTGAAATAAGACTTACGAAATAGGATAACATATTTTATTTAATAATATTTTTGAAAAAGTAATGTATAATTAATCCGGGAGTATTTAATATATAAATTATCTACAAAATCATCTAACGCCTTAAGAGTGTATCGGCATGTGCGTCCAATTTCTACGCTTCTCAACACTATCCACCTATTAACCTCAAAGGGGCCACCAAGACACTTTCAACGCGACCAAAATTGCAGAAAATAAGAAAATAATTGTAGTGTAAGGACAGCTGGTTGGGGTATCGCGCTTTTGCGGAGGACTGGTGGCACGAATGGGACGCCATGCCAGCTAAGAGGATGACGGCCACAATAGCAGCCCCCAGCGGTTCCACCAACAATAATAATGCACAAGGAGGAGGTGGAGTTCGCCCTCTGGAGACACTTAATGGGATGGTGCGATTGGCTCCAGCCAGGGATCTAACCCTTGGCGGGCGTGGCGCTGGACCTAACAACAAAAAGGTTTTCGCCCCAAACTTGAATGCGGTGCGGAACAAGAATGCGTAAGAATTCCATTGCCGCACACATGTTTTTGTTATAATAATTCCTTTACCTCTTTCTAGCAATGTGAAAACCTCTAAAGACACTACACAACCCAGAGGCGGACGTCGAGGTGGTCGTGGAAACGGCTCAGGATCAGGGCGTGGTCGTGGAGGCGGCGGTGGAAACTCCACACTCATCCAAACTCAGGGTCTTTTTTCCGAGGGCGCCGGTGATGGACACCTTCGGCGTTCCACGGGTAATGGTTCTGCTTATGCCAGGGCCGGAGATGAAGTGGCGGTGGCTCGAAAAAGAAATGACCGCAAGGACGATAAAGCCCAGGCGTTGAGAGTCAAAGAACTGATCGGCGAATCTGACGTCAGTGATGTGGACGAACCCAGTGACGAAGATGTCAATAAGACTGAGATGGCTTTACGACCAATCCTGTTAAAGGAAGGTGTGTATTCTAATTCCGAAAAGTCGCAATAAATATTTTATATTTTTAATTTGTACAGGTCTTTGGAGCACCCAAAAACCACCGATTCTAAAACAGGAGGATGAAAGTAACGCATCATCAAATAATTTAGGTATCTTGGAAATGCATTCACACAATCTACAAATACTAATTATTTTTCCGAACTAGATTCTTTGGCTGTGGCTAACCATCTGCAAAAGTTACACGTGGCCGCACAGGCTGCAAAATTGGAAGAACCGCCGCTTCAGTACGGCCGTTATCCACGAAGCATTTGCAACTTCCTGGACTCTCCTCAGTCTCAGATATTTCTCATGCAGTTGCCCGACGTGCTGCCATGTGTGGGAGATGAAGCTGAAGATGCGGAACCGTCCAAAGGAGAGCCAGCGGCAACTGCCAGTGAAAGTGAACCAAGCACAACCAATGTCAAATCGTCCAGTGCCAAGGAGAGCATGTTGCGTCAACTGGAAGACGGACAGATTGGCAAAATCCTGCGATATAGATCCGGACGTGTTAAGTTGCAGTTGGGCGACACGCGTTTTGATCTGGATATGGGGCTCGACCCGGGCTTCTTGCAAGAACTCATGTCTGTTACGGCGAATCGAGAACAGCGTAGCGGAAACATGATCAATCTGGGGCCCATTCAGGCCAAGTTAAAGGCCACACCCGACTGGGTACACCTATTTGAGCAGCAGGAGGCGGCCGCCAAGCGTATCCCGAACACGTAGCAAAACCTTCATCCTCCCCAGTAGAATAATTAAAATTGTAAATAGGCTGCGCCTTAGCATAAGTTATTCCTTCTTTTAACTCCATTTATGTTTTAAATATAGAAATTTCTGACATAATATAATACTTCTAGAAGAAAGCTACTTTTGGGTATGTTTGAGAGCGAACTGTGTAATTTAATCGAATTTAATAAGGCTGTCTTGCAAACAATTTTGACCAATTTATAAATTTTAGATGCTTAATAAACTGATAGGGATTCCATTGAATTAATTATAAAAACAGATATTTATTGTTATAATTTCTATCAGTTAGAAACCATTATACCAACAGCAATGCTTGTTTATTGTTGATATGGAAATGTCTGACAAAAGTATTGATTTACACATCATTTATATTTTATATTATTATTTGTTCAACATGGCTAAAGCACAAAACAAAACAGAGCACATTGTTTAATTGTTAACAGTTTACGCATATTTATTTTTATGTATTGGGAACATTCAGAGAAATCAATATATAAAAAAAATATGTTTATATATGAAGCCCTTAATTTTTACTGTTGAAATTTGTATTTCAATTTTTCGTAACCATCCTCCAAATATTATTCAAGGTCATCGATAATCGCCCCCGATGAGCTCTCTATAATTTTGGCGCCGTCTAGAGGTTGTCCAGAGCTCTGCCCCAATGAGATTGGACCGTCATTACCCTCCGCCGCCCGATTGCCGAACTCCTGCATTTTAACAATCAACATCGCAAATACTTGGGCTGGCAGGGAGGATTGCAGCACTTGTAGCAGACGAGCCGGCTGGCCGCAGACAACAATGGCATTTGCCAAATGCTCGACACCGCTGTCGAAATCTCCACGAGCAATCAGGGTCTCACCCTGTTGGATTTCTTGCAAGAAATATCTGAAAAAAAGGATAGTTTTAGAATAACAATCTAGTTAGGATTAATGAGTCCTATTTGTAGTGTCTAATTGGATAATTACTAATAAGAATTTCTTTGAAACTACAATTATGACTTAATATCTCGTTGGTATTGCAAAATACTTCTTTGTGAATGAAAATGAATCATGATTTATGACGAACAGAACCTTGAGAATACAAGCGTTGTTGTTCTTTTTTAGGTGGCGGTAGATACCATTATATATATATATATATTAGAGGAAAGTAAACATATATCCTATGTAAGTTACTGGCTTTTTGCCGAAACCTGAATCGAGTCTAGAACTTCAGCTTGAAGGACAAAACATAAGCTGGTAATCTTGAACCAACTTACATAAATAATACATGCCTTACAGCGTGTGTCCATAGAATTTTAATGTCATGTTTAAACTAAAAGTTGTGTGAAAAGGGCAAAGTACACACATAAGAGCATAAAATTCCATGTCTACATGAAAACTATTATGGATCTGCACAACTACACGTGCAACATTATATAATGATGTTCCCGTTGGATTTGCATACCTTTCAATTGCTTCATGATCATTAAGATTTGGTATTCCGGATTTAGCGCCTCCAGTTTTCTTGTTGCGGCGGCGACCTGGCGTGTGATGAAATGCTTAGTACTTTTCATTATTACCTATAACAACAAAAAAATTCTTACGCTCACGGACTTTCTTCTTGTACTCTGGATCGCTGCGGCGCTTCTTGTCGAAATAGATGCAGTATCCTATAAATAAAGTGCCAGCCACTCCCGCTGCAATTCCAATTGCAGTTTTGTTCATTTCAATCATATTTAGGAAAATTCTTCGGCTTCAAATGTGTCTTATTTTACATTCCCCATGTGCCCTCGATTTACATAAAACAAAAATCGATATCGCCGTTCCACTTGTCATCGTGTACGGTCATAAATATTCTACATTTTGGAACGATGGAAATGGAATAGATTTTTTAGTTAAATTTGTTTTTAATAATTCTAATTTTAATATCTTTGAGGGTGATTTTAGCCCTTATTTTAGTTATTTATTATCAATAAAGCTTTTATTATTTTCTTATACATTTCTCTGTGTTTCTTAAAAATTCTTAGAAGTTAAAAGCTTATTTACTTTCAAAACTGTCTTTTTATGCATTGAATCTATTTTTTATATTTAAAAAGATATATTTAAAACTAAACTTATAAAAATAAGCGAAATTTTAAGGTTTTCTCTAAAATGACCATCGAAATCACGAATTTATATTAAAAATTGGAAACTTGAAGCAGGAAAATATCTAGCTTGTTTTTAAATTGTAACGATATTTTTACCTTTCAAATGTAATTTTATACATGAAGACATGTACATGATTAACATAATTATTAAATGTATCGTATAATACATTTTATATATGTATTTTTCCCGTTAAAGAATCTCTTTTAGCTTTATTGTGGAAAAAGTTATATTTCTAAGTAAACAAGCCTTTTAAAAGAAATAAACGATTAAAATGCAATAATTTTTAAAATATTTATTTTTTAAGTTCATTTTGAATAATATTCACTTTTTCGGTTACTTTTTGAATGGCGCCCGGATGGGCATTTGAATTTGACGCAGAACCATGATGAAGTCTGAAATCTAAATTGATAAGTTCCAAACTGTGAGTGTGTGCATGCGCTGAAGTGTATGGATATTCATTTGGACCCGAATACATGGGCATTATATGCCTGTATTCTGTAAATATACATTTCTCTTTAATAAATAAGTTTTAGTGGCTCGATTGCCTCCCAATTGAACAATTCTTTCACTTAACCCGGGAGCACTCGAGAGTAACCATGCGGAGCTTGTGGCTGAATACCCTGACCAGACAAGGTAAAGAACAAACTTTTTTCTTAATCTTAACTAATTTTAACGTAATTCTTTTAAAAAGGTCTATATCGGTTGAGTACCTTGAAGTACTCCACCAGCGTTGAGCCAAAGGAACCCCTTGTAAAAACAAAATCGATACCGGGTCCTAAATCAATTGAGCTTAAAAAGCAACTGGATTCCGTGCAGGTGAATATGATAGGTTTTATCTAACGTGCGATATGAGAGATTATTTATAAACATACGAGTTCGAAATCATTTGGGTTTTTTCCTATTCGGGTCATAGAGATCATTAATCGGGAATAAAAATAACTTCTAAGGCATCGCACCACCAGCACACTTCTTATGAGGTCTTATTTATTTATTAAGGTAAATTGCTTCTTTATAGGCCACCGGAACGATCCAATTCTTTGCTGACTACGACAAGTCCATTGGCAATTATATCCACGACGTTGATGGAAATATATTGCTGGATGTTTACACACAAATTTCTTCCGTACCTCTGGGTTACAACCATCCTAGGCTATTCAATGTGTTCAACAACGAGCAGAATGTGAAAAGTGGGTTTATTTTGATTTATAATGATTGGTAAAGGTATATAATATTGATTATTTTTAGCCTTGATTAACAGACCTGCACTTGGTGTCTTCCCCGGTAAGGAGTGGCCGGAAAAACTGCACTCAGTTTTACAGAGTATTGCTCCAAAGGGACTTAACAAGATTACAACCATGATGTGTGGTTCTTGTTCCAACGAAAATGCCTATAAAGCTATTTTTATTTGGTGAGTATTTATGAATATTTATGATTATTAACTAAAATGAAAGATCAATAATAGGGGAAAAGCTTTTAATGGGCAGTCATGGTTACCAGAAAACGTTGTTACTTCTTTCCTCAATACCTTAATTACCTCTCTAATTAAATATCCATGAAATTTTCTTGTCTTTCGTAGGTATCAGAACAAACTCCGTGGAAATACCCCTCTTACGGATCAGGAGAGAAACTCCTGCATGATCAACATTCCTCCTGGAGCTCCTAAGCTAAGTATTCTTTCCTTCAAGGGTGCATTCCACGGGCGAACCCTGGGCGCTCTCTCTACTACACATTCGAAGTATATCCACAAACTGGATGTGCCTTCCTTTGACTGGCCCATTGCCTCGTTCCCACAGTACAAATATCCTTTGGAGGAGAATGTAGCGTACAATAAGAAGGAGGATGAAAAGTGCCTAAGCGAAGTGCAGGATTTGATCAAACAGTATGCCAGCAAGGTTCCAGTGGCTGGTGTTGTGGTGGAGCCCATTCAGAGCGAGGGAGGCGACAATGAGGCTTCTCCCGAATTCTTCCAGAGCCTTCAGGCCATTTGCAAGAAGAACGGCATCGCTCTCCTGATCGACGAGGTGCAAACTGGAGGTGGTAGCACTGGAAAGTTCTGGTGCCACGAACACTTCAACCTGGACGGTCCCCCGGACGTGGTTACCTTCAGCAAGAAGCTGCAGCTGGGCGGCTACTTCCACAACGATGATTTTGCTCCCAAGGAGCCCTACCGAATCTTCAACACCTGGATGGGAGATCCGGGCAAGGTCCTGCTCCTCGAAGAGATCCTTAAAGTGGTCAAAGAAGATAATCTCTTGGCCAACGTCAATGTGGCCGGAAAGGTTCTCAAGGAGGGCTTGTTGAGCTTGGAGAAGGAGTTCCCCCATATTTTGAACTCCACCCGTGGACGTGGCACATTTTTGGCCATCAACTGCACCAACACCAATGTGCGAGATCAGATTGTTGGGGCTTTGAAATTGCACGGCGTCCAAACGGGAGGATGCGGTGAGATTTCCATTCGATTCCGCCCGGCTTTGGTATTCAAGGAATATCACGCCAATATTGTCCTGGACCGCTTCCGCCAAGTATTGAAGGCCATCTAAGAACAACTTTTAATTATTTGAAATGAATGTGCTCTGAAAATTGAAATTGCTTGCCAATAGAAGTAGTAAATAATGCATCCACGCAGACCTCTATTGCAAACACATATATGTTATAAATAAATAATAAAATGAATCTATTTTTCCTGCTGTTAAAGCTTTTATTTTTATTTAAGGGGTACTCCACCTCCAAGTAACGAAAGAAATATTAGCCTGAACATGGAATAAGTTGTCAGTGTTTTTTTGGGAAATTTTAATAGTATAATGTTTATTAGTAAAAAGTTATTTTGCATGTAATTTTTCCAAAACTTTAACTTATTTCATCCAATACATTCATTCTATTCATCTTTGGTAATTGTCAATCATGATGAGGCGTAGATGGTAAAGTTCTTAATTCAAAAACACAATTATTTGTTGTTTTTTAAGTTAATTCTTATTTAGTTTTCCAACTAAACAAATTTGTCGATCTACTCGGGAATTCACTCAAAGAGCTTTTAGAAATTCTCGGTATATTCCGTTGATCCCACATGGTGAATAAAACTTCTCTAATTTATTTTTAAAGTTAATGATTAACGATAATTCAGGAATTCATCCATTCAGTACCAAAAGCGCCAAGAGCGAAGATTTAGTATGTGAGCCCAAGGAACCTGTTCTGAAATCAAAGGATATACCTGGACCCAAGTCAATAGCTTTAAAAAAGAAACTAGAAACTATTCAGGTAGATAATTATTATTATTAGTGCATTTATTCTTCACAGGATGTTTATCTAAGAAGATATATACGTATCTAAGATGTATCTTTAATTTAGGCGGCTGGAACCGTTGAATTTTTTGCTGATTATGGAAAATCTTTTGGAAATTATATATGTGATGTGGATGGAAATATGATTCTTGATATTTTCACACAAAAATCGACGCTACCCTTGGGCTACAATCATCCAAAGCTGCTTAAAGTATTTCAAAATGAGCAAAATTTAAAAGGTATTTCAAAAAAACTCTTTTTAATTATATATATATATAATATAAAAGCATATTTTTCAGCTTTGATCAATAGACCTGCTTTGGGTATTACTCCTGGAAAGGATTGGCCGGATAGGCTGTCCAGTGTGTTGCAATCTGTAGCTCCTAAAGGACTCTCCAAAATAACTTCTATGATGTGTAGTTCATGTTCCAATGAAAATGCCTACAAAGCAATATTCATCTGGTGAGTTCTTAGTAAATACATATAAATTAGAAAGTACATTTTCCTTATATTCTTAATAGGTACCAGAATAAGCTTCGCGGCGACAGTTGCCCTTCTGAAGAAGAAAAGAAATCGGCCATGCAGAATAAACCCCCAGGATCTGCCAATTTAAGCATCCTTTCATTCAAAGGTGGTTCCCATGGAAATACTTTGGGGACCCTCTCAACATCCCATACGAACTATATCCGTAAACTTGATTACCCAGCCTTTGAGTGGCCTGTGGCAAGGTTTCCCAAATACAAGTATCCACTTGATAAGAATCAGGCCTTTAACAAGAAGGAGGACAAAGATCGTCTCCGAGAAGTGAAGGAACTTGTTGGGAGCTCTGCTTGCAAGTGTCCAGTCGCAGGGATTATTGTGGAGCCAATTCAATGCGAGGGAGGCGACAATGAAGCCTCGGAAGAATTCTTCAAAGGCCTCCAGACGATCTGCAAGGAAAAAGAAATAGCCTTTTTGGTGGATGAAGTTCAAACGGGCGGTGGTATCACTGGGAAGTTCTGGTGCCATGAACACTTCAATTTAGAGGGGCCCCCGGATCTGGTAACGTTTAGCAAAAAGTTACAAATGGGTGGTTTCTTTCACAAGGACGAATTTGTCGCCAAGGAGCCATACAGGATTTTCAATACCTGGATGGGAGATCCTTCAAAATTGTTGCTCCTAGAAGAAATCATACATGTTATTGAGGAAGAGAAGCTGTTGGAAAATGTCAATCAGACTGGAGCCTATTTCAAAGAAGGATTGATGAGTATCGAGAAGGAATTTAAGGACTTGCTGCATTCAACTCGCGGAAGAGGCTTCTTCTTGGCCATAACCTGTGCCAATGCAGCAACGCGAGACAAAATTGTTGTCACCCTAAAGAGGGTGGGAATCCAAGTTGGGATTTCTGGGGAAAGTTCGATTCGATTTCGGCCAGCCTTAATTTTCAAAAAAGAACATGTCGACGTGTTTCTAGATCGTTTTCGTAAAGTTTTAAAATGCCTTTAACTTAATAATTCCCCAAGTTTATCGAAATATCCAAAATAAAATGACGCCCTGACTTGAACATGAATATTGTTTACACTTTCCTCGCCAGCTACTCACCAATCAAATTAAAAAACATATCTTCATACTTACGTTTTAACATTTAAGAAGCACATACTTTATTCAATAACGCTTAATTTATGATCACTTTATTATGAAAAATTTAAAACCGCAACATGGGTGTTTTGGAACGGTCATAATTAGATATTATTATTTAGATATAATTTAATATTATAAGAATTGTTTATTATTAAAAAGAAATATATATATAATGGCCATACTGAAACAAAACAATTTAATTCGCAATTACTCTATACACGTTTAAATGATTATTGCTTGCTTTTCAATAGTTATTTAGTTAATGGGACTGCGGATCACACTGTAATAATCGTACTATTGATGGATCACTTTTGGCTCCTTCTATGAACTCTTCCAAACTTAATTTTCCATCTTTGTTTCGATCCATTTGGCGAAAGATTTTATCGGTTCGTTTTTCAGGAGTACTTTCGTCTTCTGGCATTTTCATTACCGATCCTACCATTTTATATATTGCCTAAAAAAACATTATATTTAAAAAAAAATAGTTAGGTGAGATAATAATTTCTTACTGTAACAATTTCTAGCATTTCTTGCCGCGATATGTATCCGTTTCCATCTAGATCATACATTGAGAATGCCCATTTAAGTTTTTGCTCGAGCTTGCCTCGAGAGGTGACACTAAGTGCACACAAAAACTCTCTAAAGTCTATAGTGCCATCGCCGTTAGCATCAAATGTCCTAAACACATGCTCTGCAAACTATAATTAGGAAAATCAATTATTAACATAAGCTTTTACAAAAGTTTAGAATAAGCTACCTTGCTGGCATCGCCATATGGAAAGAAATTCCCATATATTTTTTTAAACTCTTCTACCGACAGATGCCCACTGGGACAGTCCTTAAGAAAGCCTTTATACCATTCTTGAATTTCAGCATCTGAAAACAAAAGACAAATAATAGTAAAGGTATTTGTATTAAAAAAATTACACTTTACCTGTGAATTCTGTGTTTTGTTTAAGGTCCTCCAAAACTTCGGGTTTTAGTTTACTATTTTGCTTTCCCATTGTGGCAGAATAATTTCATTATACAGTAATCTTAAAATGTAATAAATTATTTAGTTAAACTTTTTTTTTTAAACATATGTTCATTAACAAACAACAACAAAATTTCTCATCGGGTACCGAAGAAAAATACCCTTGCAGACCGGATAATAACTCATATTATTTTATGTATGTTGCCAATAATTCTGTGGTGGTACCTTAAGTATTATCAATTGTCCAAAAAACGACGCAAATAACGACTGCGCCAAGTATACCATTCATTGTGTTTCATTTGATATATATCTGTTAAATAGCATAGATAGTATTTGTCTTAAAATCAAAGATAAACTAAATGCATTGTGAGCCATATTAAGTAGCTTTACAATAACTAAATGAATACAAAAATTACTATATAAGCAGATGTATAACTATAAGCGAAACATTGTTCCCCAATCCAAAAGAGAAACACACAAGCCCGAACTCAGTTGACAGATTTTCGATCAAGTAAACCAATTAGATTATCCCCAGATCAGAAACATCACAATAATCCAGTTTATACGAGTTCAAGCCTGCCGGCCTTTTGGCAAAAAAGAAGAGTCCAATTATCTATAAACAGCATCTATAATATGTATATGATGTATGCACTAATGGGTAGATAAAGAAAAACTATGAAGATCGACACTATTTATATATGCATCACAACTCTAGGAACTAAAAATAGATGAATGCATTAATATGTTGTTTAATGAAGTACAATCAAAAATTTTAATGATTTCATAGTTTTATAGTAGTTTAATTTTAGTATAAGAAATATAAATTAAATATTTATACATTTCATTACTGATTTCATCAAATACACACATATTGTAGGATATAATTGTTTATGGTGCCAGCATTTTAGACAGCTCCTCATCTTGCAAGCATCCTTTTAAGAACTCATCTTGGGTTAATTGACCATCGTTATTTTCGTCCATTTTTGCAAAAATATTTTTTGCTCTTTCTTCTGCTGAATCAGCTGGACGATTAGATGAGCACGCTCCTAGCATGTCATAAATTGCCTAAAACAGAAAATCACATTAATAGTTTATTCCTCAACCTATGGACTAACGAGACTTTGGGAGGAAGAGGCTTTCGGCTGAATGATTACCTGAACAATCTTGGTCATTTCCTGTATGTCTATGACACCATTGCCATCGACATCGTACATTCGAAAGGCCCACTTTAGTTTTTCTTCCGGTGTTCCGCTTGAAGTTACGTCTATTGCGAGTAAAAATTCCTGAAATAAAAATAATGAATATTAATAATGAAAATAGATATATTTAGGTTGGTCTTTTTGCAACGTTTAGCAGATGATTAAAAGGTATTAAGCCATTTAACTTGTCGTCAAAATATACTGCAGCCGAATAAATTAAAATGTCAGCTATTAATTCAGTTGATTTATTATTTAACGTACCATGCGCGTTACAGGCCCATAATAAAACAACACTATATGCATACTTATCACATTTACAATATATATACACATATATATACATACGTTCCTCCCGATCAACAGTCAAACCGATGGGTGTCCAAATATGCCATAACAGCTTTTCAAACGTCATAAAAAAAAAATCTAATGAAAATATAACGTCAGCGTTACTTCTATTGCACCTGGTCACCTCGGGAAACGATTAAAGGCAAGCCGACAGTAATTTCGGATAAAAAAAATCTAGCCCATTCCCTCCCTAACACGCACATACATGTACCTTTGGCAACACGCGGATTTCTTTGTTTGTCAGCGCCCAGGTATTAAATGTAAGGTGACCTTTATACCTCATTTAAATATTTAACCTATTTCTTTCGAAAAAAGTCAATTCCATGAAGAACAGTGCAATATTTTGAAACGGCTTCTGTGCTGGTGGGGAGCCCCAGTAATGAGTAGTTGATGGAAAATTACCTTAAAGTCAATATATCCATTTTTGTCCATATCGAATGTACGAAAAACATGGTCGCAAAACTCTTCCGCATTCCCGGATGGGAAAAACATTTTATACATATCGACAAATTTCGCAGGCGTCAATCTGCCGTTGGGACAATCTTGCTATATATTTAATAAAGAAAACACAAACACACATATCATTTGAATGGTTTTTTCCTGATGTAATATATGTACTTACCTTAAATCCTTTATACCACTCTTTAATTGTAGCTTCGTCATATCTCGTATGGGTTTTTAAAAACTCCATGTCCTCTTTGGTTAAACGGTCTTTACTACTCAAGCACCCCATTGTTTTTCACTGTTTATAACTTTTTAGGATCTAAATTTTATCTATTTAATTTTCTCTTTGTTTAAATTGCTTTGCCTGGTCTGTACATTTGACTTAATGTTATTGGTGGACAGAAAAACTCCAAATCAATAATTTCGCTTGTATGGCATTACGTTAACGATATGTATGAATTGTGGTACGAAAAAATAATGGTTGAACGAACGACTCATTTATAAAATTTTCTTGATAATAATAAGCAAAAATTGTACTTGACTATTAACTTGTATATTTCAAGCCTGATGTGTACCGAAGGACTAATCAAATGGATCAGGCGCATGCGCGGAAATTGTCTCTATACAGGACTATTATTGGTTAACCAAATTTTCTGTACACGGTAGGACTTTTTGAAGGAAGGAAATAGGGTTGCCAACGTTATTTGCAACAAATAACTTCCTTATTAATTTGGTTTTTTTATTATTTCATCTAATTTAAAATAAATTCTAATTCACAAAAAGTCACAATGCTATAAAAAATAAAACAATTTAAAAAGAAGAAAGAATAATAAGTATTTATGGAAATTTCCCTTGGTAAACTTGTTACCCAGCGTTAAGCTTTTTTTTTAATATATTAGCAAGTTGGCTTTATTGCTATCCGCTTTTGATTTAAGGTAATTAAAAACCAATCGAATTTAAGCCAAAGTTTTATTTTTAAGTACGATTTATTGTTATTAAGTATTTATTTATATAAATATATATGTAAAGCGATGCGGAGCTGCAAATTAAAATACTTTATCAGACCATTCCGGCATGGAAAAGTTATTTTTGAGCCCGTGAAAGAAATCTTCACACAAAGAGGACCACCATCTTCTGAACAAAATGAGATCAATGACCAAATAGTGCAAACGATCGATTTTATTTTTAAATTTTGATAGTTTATTGCACAAACACGAGACAAATATTTTAAGTATTCAGAATTTTACATTTAAAATAAATTTGTTAACTTAAAATTTTGCTGCAATATGATGACACGATTTATTATCGACAATACAGTCGAAACGAAGGATCGAGAATACATTCGATCAAAATTTTACAATCTGCAAGGGTATATGACACTAATATATTTTATTTATTTCATTTTTTTATCGTCCGTATTAAAATTGATTAGATTATACATAAAATTATTGGGTTTTTTACACACATTTTTGGAAATATTTAATAAAATAATATGAGTTTAATCGTCTGCTTAGGTAGTTGGTTAATCATGCATTTTTAGGCTACATTTAAGCTTGGCACGAATATTATTAATATTTATACTAAGTTTTAAAATATATCTTTCACTTACATTAGACAATTTATCGTCGACCAAGTCAAGAAGCATTATTCACCTCATAGGGTTAGTAAGCTGAAAGAAACAAAAATTGTATGAATTTTTTGCTACAACAATTTTAAACAATACATTTTAATACTAGTTTTTATTTATAGAAATTATAACAGCTCATTTTTGAATTTTTTCAAAGTAACGTAAAAATACCTATTTCATTTGAGCATTAAATTCGCGAGATATTTTTATCCGATATAATAAAATCTATAGGAATGTCTACGATCTCACCGAGTGCTAATGGTTTTGTTGTTTCCTCGAAAAATGTACTTTAGAAATTGTATTTATGAACTATTGGGTGTGAGATTTAGGTCATGGATTAAGGACCTTGTTCGGTGTTACCCAATTTCCTGGTCACTAAGACCGAATTGCAATCAATTTACAAATTCACTTTCAGCGGGGAATACATTGGGCGAATTTTGGCATACGCACACGCCTGCGTGTCACGCAAAAAAAAAAAAACACGACCCGCGCCTATATAATTTTGTTCTTTGGAGTTTTATTTAATAAGATTATTTTGCTTAAAATATTAACAAATTTTTAAAAAACTGAGCCAAAGACTAATTACTTCAAGTAAAGCTGCGCAACTTTTTCGGATGTGAATGCATTCGATGAACACTTTTATACTCCACTTTAGAAACACATTCTTACATAAATTTGTACTATTTTTTGTTAAAACATTCAAATTCATATAGAAATACAACCGGCTCGGCTTTATTATTTAAATGAGCTAGATTGTTTCGCCTTATTTACATGTATACACACATATATTGAATTTGTTTTATATATATGCTGTGCGTAGTCACGTGCCCACAAATTTGACGAGATTCACTCGGTTGACATGTGTATGCATTTTTATTTCCAATATAAAACCGTCCTAAATTTTGTTATTTTTGATATTTATATGCGTAGCGAACACATATATACATATGTATGTATGTACACGCAGTATATGCAAGCAAAATTTAACTGTGTGTACATATTCACTTGATTTTCGGTTGTCTCCAAGTGTCTGGACGTTTATTACCTGGATACGAACAGCACATTGATTTTAGGCACATTTCCGCTCCCTATAAATTAAGCAGAACCACTTTTCGCAAATGCAATAAAAACTTATTCGACCAAAACACAATCAATACAACAAAATTTAGGGGTGGCAAAGCTAGAATAGTATTTGTAGTATTTAGTATTTTCTGAAAATGTGGCAACATAGGTTTCAGATACAAGTTGGCAGCACTACTTGGCCTGTCCAGCAATGTTGTGGCGTGCGAGCGAGAGGGAAATAAGACTTTGGGGCTTATAGTTTTTTTGATATTTCCATTATAATAATTTTAATATTCTTAAGAATGGCCTTTTCACAACCTAAAATCCCAATAAACCGTATTTTTCATTTTAAAAAAGTTCCAGTAAAAATTCCGGGAAATCCCCAAATTGGCCAACACTGTCCAGTTTCCGGAACCAGGTATCTGGGTCACTGTAAGCCCTATCTACACAGTTCTGGAACGGTGGTGTTCCTCAAGAAGGATGAACTAAAATGGTAAAATACTATGTAAATTTAAATTTTAAATGAAAGAACATACTAACAAGTAATAAAGACATTTTACCTTCCAACGGGCGTAAAAAAATGGATAATTTATTATTCTCCTCCTTTGAAAAAAATTTAAAAGGATTTGTTTTGAAAAACCTATAGCAAATCAAAATCTAGAATAGAATAGCTTTTAGCTTGGAATTTGAAGCTTATTTAGCTAATCGATTGAATGCATAGGTGTTAATTGTAATTCGAACAATTAAGTTTCGTACAAGCGTGTATGTATGTCAACTTGAATAGTTTGTGCTTCTCGTTATATTTAGATTAAGTTTTCTAAGTGCATTTGTTTCGGCCCAGCGTTTTATCATTTAGTCTTTTTTCTTTTATACCAGTATAAACACTATTTTAAAGGTACCAGTGCTGAATTTTCAATTAATTAAATCGTATCCTAGTTTCCTTTGAAAGGCATTGATCTAGTAGGAGGCACCCTTGATCATAATTAAAATTTTTTATCGATTTATCCCTGATATTAAATAGATTTATAATTATTAAATTATATCTTAACGAAGAAGCATTTTAAAAGGAGTTTATTTAGTTGTTGGACTTTTTTTTATGTAATGGTGTCATTAAACCTTTTTTTTTAAGCTATTTATAAGTAAATTAGTTCATTTGGTCTGAGGAATTATGTAATACTAGAATAGGTGTCAGGGACTTTCAATGATAAACAATGATGTAATCCTAAAGAGTAGAAAGTATTCAATTTGAATATTTTTCAAATATTAAACAAAATTTAATAAGGACCCAAAGAAGTGAAGCGATAAAATGAAATTCTAATAAATTGTTGGGTTATGAAATAAATTTTATATTGAGCTTCAGAATTCAAATCAAATGTTTTTAAATTTTTAGTAATATGGCAGACGAAGAAGATCCATGGGGTTTCGACGATGGCGGCGATGAACAGGCGGCATCTTCCGCCCCAGCCACCGATGCTCCACCCTCCAAGGCACCCAGTGTAGCACCTTCTGACCACAAGTCCGACAGCGTAATCGTGGGTGGAACCCCGGCCAATGAGGAGGCTGCCCCTGTCGAGGAAGAAGCCCCATTACCTCCTCCACCTCCGCCAGAAGATGATGGTTACAGGAAACCAGTGCAATTGTACCGGCACTGGGTTAGGTAAGTTTTGAATTTGTTCTTATAAAATTAGAATAATTTGCTTATTATGTTATGTAATATTTTTCAGGCCCAAATTTCTCCAATACAAATATATGTACAACTACAGAACCAATTATTATGATGATGTAATTGACTATATTGATAAAAAACAAACTGGAGTGTCGCGTGAAATACCAAGACCACAGACGTGGGCGGAGCGTGTCCTTCGTACACGAAATATCAGGTGAAATATTTTAAAAATTTTTTTAGATTTACGTAATAAATGAATAATTTTTCAGTGGCAGTGGCATTGACTCGTATGCTCCATCGGCAAAGAGGGACAAGCAATTAATCCAAACATTGGCGGCCTCCATAAGAACTTATAATTACCACACCAAGGCATACATTAACCAAAGGTATGCCAGTGTCCTTTAGTAAGCGTAAGATACGCACTTTAATTTAATAATAGAATCCTTAAAAAGATGAACACTCGTAGTTAATAGAGATATTATATTAGGCGTTTGTATATCTGCGCATCTCCGCCTCAACTTTTAACCTTAAAAATAAGAGGTTAATAGTTTCAGGTACCTCTCTTCAAAAAGAAATAATTATATTTTGTATATTTCTTACAAGCGTAATTTCTGTTAATATATTTTTATATATATTTACATATATTAACACAACTTACCTCTCAATACATGGTATTTTTTAAGATTATTTACTTCGTTTCTAGTCAAGTGAATAAATTAAAAAACTAATTTATATTGTAAAGCTAAAAATTAAATAAAAACTGTGCAATAATAAAAATATATACATTTTAGTGTTTTACTTTATTTTAAGAAATAATTTTATGCCTTATAGTTGACATCAATGGGTCCGCATAGTATATGGAGTGTCGTTTAGAAAACCTTGATACTCTATTTGAAATAGGACAAGTCCCGTAAGGGATAAGGAAGGTATAAACTGGTACAAGTTCCGGAACAGAATAAAGCTTTAGCTGCACAGATACGCAGCTTTCAGTCGCCCTAAAATTATCTAATAAACTAAATTAATGCTTTGTTATGTTCTAAATTGATATTAGGGTGAGCTAACTATTTGAAATTAAGGTATAGAAAAAATAAATTACTTAACAAAGAAATATTTGTATATAAGAGGAGTGCTGATTGCTGGAGCTATTAAATATTTAAAAAAATGTTCGCTATATTTTACATAAAATATATTTTTCTAAGGTTCGCCCTATTCGAAATAAATCTACCAGCTGGAGAACAGGTTTCATTATTTATTTTTTTGACTGAGCTCAAAGATAAAGCAATGTTTTTACTTAAATCAGCGCCAGCATTGATTTTATTAATGTTTATTATCGGAATAAGCTGTAGAGAACTGTGGAAAGTGCTATTCTTAATATATTTCTTACTAAATAAATAATAATTGTCTATTTTCTTTAGTTCAAAAAATAATATACATGCCTTAATTTTAGCAAGAGGAGGTAGCAAGGGAATACAACTAAAAAACTTGGCCGAAGTTGGAGGAATTTCATTACTGGCCAGGACAATTAAAACAATTCAAAATTCTGCCTGTTTTGAACACATATGGGTTTCCACAGATGACAAAAGAATTGCCTTGGAAGCACAAAAATGTACGTTTTATAAAGCTCACCTTATTTTTATTTAAAGGAAGTATAACTTAGATGGAGCAATTATACACGATCGGCCAGAAAAATTCGCCAAAGATAATACCCCATCAATAGATGCAATAAAAGAGTTTCTGGAAGTACATGCTACGGTTAAAGATTTTGCTCTTTTTCAATGTACCTCGGTGTTTTTAAAACCCACATACATCCAAGAGGCTGTACAAAAATTTAAGACACATGACTGTGTATTTGCAGCTAAAAGGTAAGCAACATAAGGATTTTGTAATAGGCAGATTAAAATTAAATACATTAATTTATAGATCACATTATTTAAGATGGAAGGAAGTAAATGATTCCTTGGTTCCTGTCGATTTTAATTTAGAGTCTAGGCCTAGACGTCAAGACTGGAAGGGAGATATTGTGGAAACAGGAATGTTTTATTTTTCGAAAAGGAAGCTGGTTGATAAGGGACTTTTGCAGAACAATAGGTAAGAAAATGTATATTTTTCTAAATTCTAACTAATTTGAAAACTTTCTTTAGATGCTCTATTGTGGAAATTAATTCCGAAGATGGCCTGGAAATTGATTCAAGCCATGATCTTTCGTTGGCCAAGTATATTTTAAGTAGTAGAACCAAAACTGATTTATAATAAATTATAGTTTAGTTTTAAATAATAGTTAAGTAACTTTTAATCCATATTTATTTCCCAATAAAATAGGCATTTAAAGAAAACAAGATTATTTTAATATCCTAATTTAGGCTGTTGTGTTTTTGGATTAGTTTTATTATTTTTTAATGATTAGGTATTTTCGTTTCAAGTTTTCAGTTTATTTTAATTTCGGTGTTGATGTTGGCCAGGCCATCACGGAGGTGTAGCGACTGATTCGTTTGGTCAGCAGACGGGGCATCATGGCAGTGGCTGTGGGTCTCAGTATCAGGCAAGCGCGTCCGAATCTAGCAGTGTAGAGGGAATTGGGATCACTCTTACTATTGGTACCACCTCCACTTTCACGATCCATTTCCTTAGACAGCTTCTTGCTGGTGATTTCTCTAGATTGATTTAGCTCGGAATCTTGAGGTTTTTTGGTGAATATACTTTTTATCCCAAAGGCCACATCAGCCTCATCTTGCGTTTTTAGCAGCCTGGGCTTTTTTGGCGGCAGAGGGATTGGCGTTTGCTGCTGATATTGCTTTTGGCCGTTATAGCAGGATCCACAATGGCAATAGGGATGGTGGTGCAAATGCATCCTGCAGTGTGTACACTGATTATAATTGGGCTGCATGGATGGGTGCAGACAGTAGTTCATTCCTGGGTAATATCCACCAACTGGAAGACTTTGCTGCTGGGGTTGTGTAAATCCAGGGTACGGGGAAGGCGTCACAATGGGTGGATACATTTGTTGGCCAAATTGATTGCCGGATGACATAAAGCCGAGAGACTGGGTGGATTGCGGGCTCGGGGCAGAGTAGAAGGGACAACTATTGCAGGAGGAGCTATAGAACAGAGCCGGTCTCAGCACGGAACAGCTGCTGCAGGGACAACTCGCATCCTGTGGCGGCCCTAAGAAGCCACACTCGTTACACTTGCTGTCCGCTGGGGGCATCGGTCGGTATGGCGGTGGCCTCGACGGACAGCAATTGCTGCAGGTGCAGCTGCAAGAACTGGGGAGGTTGTTAGGCGGAGCACCCAGAAATTGCTGGCAAGGACACATTACAGGTGTCGCCGATGCAGGGGCTTCTCTTTGGTTCACGGGTATGAAGCTGATGGTTACATGGGGCTGGTTGTTACCATTGATTGAATGCTGTTGCTGCTGATGTTGGTGATATTGAGCTGGGGCAGTTTCAGTATTATAGCCACCTTCGTATCGTGGATTGTAGACCATTGATGACATTTTCTGAAGTCTGCGACGAACTTGAGCGGCGGTCTTATCCGAAAGTTTTCGCAAGCTAGGAACGTTCTTAACTATAATTTAAATTCCAAAATAATATTTAAATTATGTTACTGGTAATATAGTAAATAAATAGTTTACCCATATTGCTGCTGCCCTTTTCCGGTAAAGTCTCTTTTGATAGAAAAACCTTTTCTATGTGAGGTTCCTTCTTGTCCAAGGGAATTTGAAGATGAGGTGGTCTCGCTGAACCCAGATTTTGTTGCTCCTGATTATCGGCAGAAGCATCCTTATGTACCATTATTGATGGACTATTGAAGAGGTCATTGCGGCAAATTTTTACAAGCTCACGAAGGATATCAGACTTCCTCATACCAGCGAATGGCCCTTGAAGTGTATCCATTTTTCCCCTTTCTGTTTTACGATTTGTAAGAGAATTCAGCCGTTTTTGTTCGCTCTTTAACAAAGCAAAGCTGAGATTATGTTTCCTACTTTGAAGCCTTGACTTTTTTGGAACTTCTTTAAATAAATTTCCCCCACGTATTCTTTCCTGGAGCGTTTTGACCTCTATAGATGTCTTTTCCGAGTCGGGATACTTCTGAGGACTGATATCGATTTGACCCTTAGAGCTCACGGTAATTAAGAAGCAGCATTTTAGATTATCTTTTTTTTGAGACTTGTGCAACTTTTGACCACAACAGTTTTGATCAGTGCCGCTCCGAGACCCCATCTTTGACTCAGTGCCAATTGATTATTCTTATTTTATACCATTTTTCATTTAATTTTGTGTATTTTTACTGTCACTTTTGAAAATGGGACTTTGATGTTATTGTAAAGCGCAAATGTATTACGATTTCATAAAATAAAATTATAATGCAGATTAATGAAAGATGAGTCTTTTACGATTATAGCCATAGATGTGCCCGGACTTTTTCAAATCTAAAATATATGTATGAGTTATATGTATATGCAGAAAAAAGTTTCCAGGTTTATAAAGAATATGGACCTGCAAAACTTTTAAGGTACTCTGCTCAATAATCGGAGAACAATTTCCAAAGATATAGCCACATTGTGGCTCCAAGATGTTTTGTGGATTTTCAAAGGGGACCCTACAGAAAATTTGGAAAAAATCTACAAAATTTTATGTTCATTGATTTTGATGCAGATTTATGAAGAATTGATCTACAAATCGTTTAAGGTACCCTACTTAGGAATCGGATAAAAGTTGCCAAAGATATAGGCTTCGCAGTGAGCCATATAGTGGCTCCAAGCTGTTTTGTGGATTTTCAAAGGGAACCATACAGAAAATTTGGAAAAAATCTACAAAAGTTTATGTTTGTTGATTTTGATGCAGATTTATGAAAAATTTATCTACAAATCGTTTAAGGTATCCCCCTTAGGAATCGGATGAATATTGCCAAAAATATAGGCTTCGCAGTGAGCCATATAGTGGCTCCAAGCTGTTTTGTGGATTTTCAAAGGGGACCCTACAGAAAGTTTGGAAAAAAATCGACAAAATTTTATGTTCGCGGATTTTGATGCAGATTTATGAAAAATTGATCTACAAATCGTTTAAGGTACCCATCTTAGGAATCGGATGAATATTGCCAAAGATATAGGCTTCGCAGTGAGCCATATAGTGGCTCCAAGCTGTTTTGTGGATTTTCAAAGGGGACCCTACAGAAAGTTTGGAAAAAAATCGACAAAATTTTATGTTCGCGGATTTTGATGCAGATTTATGAAAAATTGATCTACAAATCGTTTAAGGTACCCGTCTTAGGAATCGGATGAATATTGCCAAAGATATAGGCTTCGCAGTGAGCCATATAGTGGCTCCAAGCTGTTTTGTGGATTTTCAAAGGGGACCCTACAGAAAGTTTGGAAAAAAATCGACAAAATTTTATGTTCGCGGATTTTGATGCAGATTTATGAAAAATTGATCTACAAATCGTTTAAGGTACCCGTCTTAGGAATCGGATGAATATTGCCAAAGATATAGGCTTCGCAGTGAGCCATATAGTGGCTCCAAGCTGTTTTGTGGATTTTCAAAGGGGACCCTACAGAAAGTTTGGAAAAAAATCGACAACATTTTATGTTTGTTGATTTTGATGCAGATTTATGAAGAATTGATCTACAAATCGTTTAAGGTACCCGTCGTAGGAATCGGATGAATATTGCCAAAGATATAGGCTTCGCAGTGAGCCATATAGTGGCTCCAAGCTGTTTTGTGGATTTTCAAAGGGGACCCTACAGAAAGTTTGGAAAAAAATCGACAAAATTTTATGTTCGCGGATTTTGATGCAGATTTATGAAAAATTGATCTACAAATCGTTTAAGGTACCCGTCTTAGGAATCGGATGAATATTGCCAAAGATATAGGCTTCGCAGTGAGCCATATAGTGGCTCCAAGCTGTTTTGTGGATTTTCAAAGGGGACCCTACAGAAAGTTTGGAAAAAAATCGACAAAATTTTATGTTCGCGGATTTTGATGCAGATTTATGAAAAATTGATCTACAAATCGTTTAAGGTACCCGTCTTAGGAATCGGATGAATATTGCCAAAGATATAGGCTTCGCAGTGAGCCATATAGTGGCTCCAAGCTGTTTTGTGGATTTTCAAAGGGGACCCTACAGAAAGTTTGGAAAAAAATCGACAACATTTTATGTTTGTTGATTTTGATGCAGATTTATGAAGAATTGATCTACAAATCGTTTAAGGTACCCGTCGTAGGAATCGGATGAATATTGCCAAAGATATAGGCTTCGCAGTGAGCCATATAGTGGCTCCAAGCTGTTTTGTGGATTTTCAAAGGGGACCCTACAGAAAGTTTGGAAAAAAATCGACAAAATTTTATGTTCGCGGATTTTGATGCAGATTTATGAAAAATTGATCTACAAATCGTTTAAGGTACCCGTCTTAGGAATCGGATGAATATTGCCAAAGATATAGGCTTCGCAGTGAGCCATATAGTGGCTCCAAGCTGTTTTGTGGATTTTCAAAGGGGACCCTACAGAAAGTTTGGAAAAAAATCGACAACATTTTATGTTTGTTGATTTTGATGCAGATTTATGAAGAATTGATCTACAAATCGTTTAAGGTACCCGTCGTAGGAATCGGATGAATATTGCCAAAGATATAGGCTTCGCAGTGAGCCATATAGTGGCTCCAAGCTGTTTTGTGGATTTTTGAAAGGGACCCTCCAGAAAATTTTACAAAAAGTCTAAAAAATTGAATTTTCTTAGATTTTGATGCAGATTTATGGAGAATCGATCTACGAATCTTTTAAGATACTCTTCTTAAGAATCGGATGAATATTGCCAAAGATATAGACTTCGCCGTGAGCCATATTGTGGCCCCAAGCTGTTTTGTGGATTTTTGAAAGGGACCCTCCAGAAAATTTTACAAAAAATCTAAAAAATTGAATGTTCTTAGATTTTGATGCAGATTTATGGAGAATCGATCTACGAATCATTTAAGATACTCCTCTTAAGAATCGGATGAATATTGCCAAAGATATAGACTTCACAGTGAGCCACATTGTGGCCCCAAGCTGTTTTGTGGATTTTTGAAAGGGACCCTCCAGAAAATTTTACAAAAAGTCTAAAAAATTGAATTTTCTTAGATTTTGATGCAGATTTATGGAGAATCGATCTACGAATCTTTTAAGATACTCTTCTTAAGAATCGGATGAATATTGCCAAAGATATAGACTTCGCCGTGAGCCATATTGTGGCCCCAAGCTGTTTTGTGGATTTTTGAAAGGGACCCTCCAGAAAATTTGAGCAAAAATCTAAAAAATATAATGTTCTAAGATTTTGATACAGATTTATGGAGAATCGATCTACGAATCTTTTAAGATACTCCTCTTAAGAATCGGATGAATATTGCCAAAGATATAGGCTTCGCAGTGAGCCATATAGTGGCTCCAAGCTGTTTTGTGGATTTTCAAAGGGGACCCTACAGAAAGTTTGGAAAAAAATCGACAAAATTTTATGTTCGCGGATTTTGATGCAGATTTATGAAAAATTGATCTACAAATCGTTTAAGGTACCCGTCTTAGGAATCGGATGAATATTGCCAAAGATATAGGCTTCGCAGTGAGCCATATAGTGGCTCCAAGCTGTTTTGTGGATTTTCAAAGGGGACCCTACAGAAAGTTTGGAAAAAAATCGACAACATTTTATGTTTGTTGATTTTGATGCAGATTTATGAAGAATTGATCTACAAATCGTTTAAGGTACCCGTCGTAGGAATCGGATGAATATTGCCAAAGATATAGGCTTCGCAGTGAGCCATATAGTGGCTCCAAGCTGTTTTGTGGATTTTCAAAGGGGACCCTACAGAAAGTTTGGAAAAAAATCGACAAAATTTTATGTTCGCGGATTTTGATGCAGATTTATGAAAAATTGATCTACAAATCGTTTAAGGTACCCGTCTTAGGAATCGGATGAATATTGCCAAAGATATAGGCTTCGCAGTGAGCCATATAGTGGCTCCAAGCTGTTTTGTGGATTTTCAAAGGGGACCCTACAGAAAGTTTGGAAAAAAATCGACAAAATTTTATGTTCGCGGATTTTGATGCAGATTTATGAAAAATTGATCTACAAATCGTTTAAGGTACCCGTCTTAGGAATCGGATGAATATTGCCAAAGATATAGGCTTCGCAGTGAGCCATATAGTGGCTCCAAGCTGTTTTGTGGATTTTCAAAGGGGACCCTACAGAAAGTTTGGAAAAAAATCGACAACATTTTATGTTTGTTGATTTTGATGCAGATTTATGAAGAATTGATCTACAAATCGTTTAAGGTACCCGTCGTAGGAATCGGATGAATATTGCCAAAGATATAGGCTTCGCAGTGAGCCATATAGTGGCTCCAAGCTGTTTTGTGGATTTTCAAAGGGGACCCTACAGAAAGTTTGGAAAAAAATCGACAAAATTTTATGTTCGCGGATTTTGATGCAGATTTATGAAAAATTGATCTACAAATCGTTCAAGGTACCCGTCTTAGGAATCGGATGAATATTGCCAAAGATATAGGCTTCGCAGTGAGCCATATAGTGGCTCCAAGCTGTTTTGTGGATTTTCAAAGGGGACCCTACAGAAAGTTTGGAAAAAAATCGACAACATTTTATGTTTGTTGATTTTGATGCAGATTTATGAAGAATTGATCTACAAATCGTTTAAGGTACCCGTCGTAGGAATCGGATGAATATTGCCAAAGATATAGGCTTCGCAGTGAGCCATATAGTGGCTCCAAGCTGTTTTGTGGATTTTCAAAGGGGACCCTACAGAAAGTTTGGAAAAAAATCGACAAAATTTTATGTTCGCGGATTTTGATGCAGATTTATGAAAAATTGATCTACTAATCGTTTAAGGTACCCGTCTTAGGAATGAATATTGCCATGAATATTGCCAAAGATATAGGCTTCGCAGTGAGCCATATAGTGGCTCCAAGCTGTTTTGTGGATTTTCAAAGGGGACCCTACAGAAAGTTTGGAAAAAAATCGACAACATTTTATGTTTGTTGATTTTGATGCAGATTTATGAAGAATTGATCTACAAATCGTTTAAGGTACCCGTCGTAGGAATCGGATGAATATTGCCAAAGATATAGGCTTCGCAGTGAGCCATATAGTGGCTCCAAGCTGTTTTGTGGATTTTCAAAGGGGACCCTACAGAAAGTTTGGAAAAAAATCGACAAAATTTTATGTTCGCGGATTTTGATGCAGATTTATGAAAAATTGATCTACAAATCGTTTAAGGTACCCGTCTTAGGAATCGGATGAATATTGCCAAAGATATAGGCTTCGCAGTGAGCCATATAGTGGCTCCAAGCTGTTTTGTGGATTTTCAAAGGGGACCCTACAGAAAGTTTGGAAAAAAATCGACAAAATTTTATGTTCGCGGATTTTGATGCAGATTTATGAAAAATTGATCTACAAATCTTTTAAGATACTCTTCTTAAGAATCGGATGAATATTGCCAAAGATATAGACTTCGCCGTGAGCCATATTGTGGCCCCAAGCTGTTTTGTGGATTTTCAAAGGGGACCCTACAGAAAGTTTGGAAAAAAATCGACAAAATTTTATGTTCGCGGATTTTGATGCAGATTTATGAAAAATTGATCTACAAATCGTTTAAGGTACCCGTCTTAGGAATCGGATGAATATTGCCAAAGATATAGGCTTCGCAGTGAGCCATATAGTGGCTCCAAGCTGTTTTGTGGATTTTCAAAGGGGACCCTACAGAAAGTTTGGAAAAAAATCGACAACATTTTATGTTTGTTGATTTTGATGCAGATTTATGAAGAATTGATCTACAAATCGTTTAAGGTACCCGTCGTAGGAATCGGATGAATATTGCCAAAGATATAGGCTTCGCAGTGAGCCATATAGTGGCTCCAAGCTGTTTTGTGGATTTTCAAAGGGGACCCTACAGAAAGTTTGGAAAAAAATCGACAAAATTTTATGTTCGCGGATTTTGATGCAGATTTATGAAAAATTGATCTACTAATCGTTTAAGGTACCCGTCTTAGGAATGAATATTGCCATGAATATTGCCAAAGATATAGGCTTCGCAGTGAGCCATATAGTGGCTCCAAGCTGTTTTGTGGATTTTCAAAGGGGACCCTACAGAAAGTTTGGAAAAAAATCGACAACATTTTATATTCGCGGATTTTGATGCAGATTTATGAAGAATTGATCTACAAATCGTTTGAGGTACCCTACTTAGGAATCGGATAAAAGTTGCCAAAGATATAGGCTTCGCAGTGAGCCATATAGTGGCTCCAAGCTATTTGTGGATTTTCGAAGGGGACCCTACAGAAAATTTTTCAAAAAATCGACAAAATTTTATATTCGCGGATTTTTATGCAGATTTATGAAGAATTGATCTACAAATCGTTTAAGGTACCCTACTTAGGAATCGGATAAAAGTTGCCAAAGATATAGGCTTCGCAGTGAGCCATATAGTGGCTCCAAGCTATTTGTGGATTTTCGAAGGGGACCCTACAGAAAATTTTGCAAAAAATCGACAAAATTTTATTTTTGCGGATTTTTATGCAGATTTATGAAGAATTGATCTACAAATCGTTTAAGGTACCCTACTTAGGAATCGGATAAAAGTTGCCAAAGATATAGGCTTCGCAGTGAGCCATATAGTGGCTCCAAGCTGTTTTGTGGATTTTCAAAGGGGACCCTACAGAAAGTTTGGAAAAAAATCGACAAAATTTTATGTTCGCGGATTTTGATGCAGATTTATGAAAAATTGATCTACTAATCGTTTAAGGTACCCGTCTTAGGAATCGGATGAATATTGCCAAAGATATAGGCTTCGCAGTGAGCCATATAGTGGCTCCAAGCTGTTTTGTGGATTTTCAAAGGGGACCCTACAGAAAATTTTGCAAAAAATCGACAAAATTTTATTTTCGAAGATTTTTTTGCAGATTTATGAAGAATTGATCTACAAATCGTTTAAGGTACCCTACTTAGGAATCGGATAAAAGTTGCCAAAGATATAGGCTTCGCAGTGATCCATATAGTAGCTCCAAGCTGTTTTGTGGATTTTTGAAGGGAATCAAGAATATATATTCCTTATGGGGTTCGGAAATGTTTTTCTCTATGTTACATACATTCACAGGAATACAATACACCCAGATCTGAACCTGAAAACTCTCATGGAGAACTTTTTCAAATTCCGACTCTTTTGGTTGGACTAAAATGTAAAAAATTGGGGGGAAAAAAACCGCAGCAAGCCGATTCGAAGGCAAAGGGCTTTTGGGTTAAAAGAAATTGTGGGTCATCTGGAGTGTTTGAAGATGTTCTGCTCGGATAGCTGCGAGCTCGGCTGCAAGGTCCCTTCTGGGGCCAATGGGATCGCATGCGGGAACGGCCCACAGGGTGCAGCTGGTGGCCCACAGGCATCACAACAACAGCAAATCAACATGTGCTATGCTCCATTGCCGATGCAGTCCAACACTGAAATGTGCGCTAGGTGTGAGCAGGCGGAGCCTCCTAGAGTGGGCCTGTGCTTGGTTACCGAAGGCCCCGAGGGTTTGAGGTAGGTTCCAACTAAATTAATGCATTTGCTATTATTTACCTCAATTCATAATAAATGAAGATAGTAGAGTAACTTGCATAAAGTTCGATTTCGTTTATTCTTGATGAGAATTAAAATGTGACCACCTTGTTTAAAATTGTATCTCTGTACCGATTCCTTGTTTACAATCTTCATATCTTATATATTCCTTTTAAGCATTGATTGCAACGTACCCTTGCCCAATTCTTTCAACCTGGACGAGTACAAGAAGCAGATGGTCTACTCCTGCTGCCAACCCACCAATATGAGTCCATACTGCGATACCTACGGCTTCCCGCAAGCAGCGATTTCTGGAACGTTTGCTGGCATGGCTCCGATTCAGAGTCTTAATCCAATTTCGAGCCCAAATACTATTACATCGCCGGGATGCAGTTTCCATTGCCAGAGCTGTCCACTGGGAGGACCATGTCCAGGCTATGATTCTTTACCGATGCATTCTCATCCGTCACAAGGGGCTGTGCCTTTGCCAAAGTCGGCAGGGATCCCGCGACATGAGCAGGCCATGACTCCGGCTCCGGCCATGATGCCGCAAATCTTCTGCCTGCCTGCTCCCAACAACAGTAATGCCAACACAACCTCATGCCTGGCCTCTATGGAAGCCTCCAACGGTCTCCAACAGTCGGACCAACAGCCAATGTACTTTTGTGGCATGGTGCCGGCACAGGCTTGGAATCTTCAAGCTATTAATCTGGTTCCTGTAATGCCAGTGCCGCAACAGCAGCAGCCGCTCATAACGAATCCTGGACAGGATTTGCAGCAGCAGCAGCAGGCGCCCCAATTGCTACGCCTGCCCTGTGACCTGTCCTTTTCCCGCCTCCTCACCGAGTTGCGGCGGGAGAGGGACAGGTCCTGCTGCGACTCCTGCGCTACGTCGTCATCCCAGCCCCTGGCCCTCCAGCTGTTTGCCCCGACGCATACGGTGACCTTTTGTGATCCACCAGCGACCACAATGTGTGCTGCTAGTCCGACGAAAAGAGAAGCCTCGACCTCTGCAACACCAGTACCCCCACCAACTGATCCACCAGCCCCCAGGTCACCACCACCAACTGCTCCTCCGGCAGCAACATCTTCGACCATGCCACCTGAATCAACCACTGCCCCCGCCGCTGCCGCTCCGTCCAGAGCTCGTTCGGTTAGTCCCAAACGCAGCAGATCCTGCCTGCGAAACAAGGATCTTTGGGGGGGCAGTGGTACCGCACAGAGCCACCCCGACTATCCATCTTCAGCCCAGAACCACCCCGCCTATCCATCTTCCGCCCAGCACGGAGCTGGCAATGTGTGCATGAAGTGCGGCAATTGTTGGCACTGCCCGCGTTGCAATTGCCCCAGTTGCTCCTGGCATCCCGGCTTGCTGCGTCCACCTTCTAGGGAAAGCAGATACAGACAGTTCCCCGATAGATGAATAAATATTATTTTACCCCAAAGAATTCAAATACCATTTAAATTAAAAGCAATATGTATTAATTTATTTATATTTTCCGTTTTATTCCATTTCAATAACACCTAAATATTCAGTTTTTGAGTAAGAATCACAGTAATTTTGATACATGTATTATATTTGTTCTCTAAAAAAAAAAAAAAAAAAATATAAACCAATATACGTACATATTTAGGTTTAATATTGTTTTTATTATTAGTTTTTAATAATATTTAACTAAGTATCTACTCCTGTAATTAATATTGTTAATACGTTTAAAGCAGCATATTAGATACATAGATATCCTTGAAAGTTTTTTTTCCAATCTTAATATCTAAAATCACAAGCAATAACCACTAATGTCCATTAGTGTCCTGTGTCTTAGAGCGCATATTCTTGTTTAAATAGTTCGAGACGTAATTTTCCATCACAGTTGTTATACTTTCGTTCCTCTGTTCGGGAACTGAAGCTGCCGAATGTTGTGCAGTGTCTCCTTGGACAGGATTAGTCGGTGCCTCGGATTGTACGCTTGGAACGGTGTACGGAGCAACCGTTGGACGTTTTTCGGTATTTTTCCGACGAGGTTGACGAGGTTTCTTAGGTGGTTCCTTGGGAGTCTCGTCCGGGGACTTCTGGCTGGTTGGACAATAAGGCGGTGGTGGTATCCATAAACGGCTTCGCAATTCAATTACGGGACCCGGGGCATGGGGCTCCGCCGGATTGACTGGTACTTGTTGATAGTTTATGGGCTCCTGGAAGGTGGAGGGGTACATATAAGCTGGGGGTTGGAACAAAAACCTATGTTGCTGAAGTTGCTGTGGTTGCTGAAGTAGCTGGTGTTCCTGACGTTGCGGGTGTTGCTGCTGATGTTGCTGTTGTACTTGAGCTGGCTGAGATGTCAGAGTGTGCAATCGTTGCAAATTTTCAGCAGCAGTTGGCTGCTGTTGCTTTGGTTGCATAAGAAATTGTTGAAAACATTCCCGATGTTGTTGATGCTGCTGCTGTTGTTGATGCTGCTGATGTTGTTGCTGCTGTTGTTGCTGATGCTGCTGCATTTGTTGATGCTGTTGCTGTTGTTGATGCTGCTGATGTTGCTGATGCTGCTGCAGTTGTTGATGCTGCTGCAGCTGCTGATACTGCTGTTGCTGCTGCTGCTGCTGTAGCCGACGCATTTCTACTTGCTGACGATGTTGCCAGGACCACGCCAACATATGTTCCTCCTGCTGGCGTTGCTTATCTGCTATACGCTGTTCCAAAATCCTGAGATCAGCTCTTATCTGCCGCTGCACTTGCTCTTTCTTTGTCTTCAGTTTTTCCTCCATCTTTTTGCTTTTCTCCATTTTTTCCAGATATAGACGCTTCTCTTCCGCGTGTTTTAGTTCATAGGCAAGCCTTTCCTCAAGGACATGTGTCAAAGACTGTCCTATCTGGATTAGCTCATTATTTTCCCGGCACTCCAGGCGTTGATATAAAACTTTCAGTTCCTGCAACTGAATATCGTTTTGTTGCGGGTTGTATATAATTTCCAGTTTTTGTTGGGGAGTAGGATGTTGCTGGGCGATATATTGTGGCTGCTGCTGCGGATGTTGTTGTGGTGCCTGTTGCTGTTGTGTCTGAATGTGTGGCTTGGGTGCAACGCTGGGACAGTTCCATTGTTGGGATACATTTTGAGTGGGTATAGCTGGGGTCTCCACATAATGAGGAGTCGCAACATTTTGATTTATACGTTCGATGGCATTATTGTTGATACTACTGGGTTGGCGTATGTCTTGTTTAAATGTTCTCGGACGCACAATGTGATGCATTAAGTGCTGGCGAAGTGTGGACAGTCCTGAAGATGTATTTATACTTGTGGTGGGAAGCTCAGCAACGTGGTTCTGAGCGTTCATATTTGGTTGATTTGATTGGGAAAAGTTTATGGCCTCGGGCTCTGGTTGAATATGTGTCATTTGCTGGTCCTGGGCTGTTGGAATTTTATGAGTTATCTGAAGGTTGTGTGGTAGCTCCAGATCTGGAACTGTTTGAACGTTTTGCACGGGTAGGATTGGGTCTGGCATTTGTAAATCCTGAGGTTCCTGTTGCTCCTCAAAAATGTTTTGTTGTTGATAATTGTGTTCGCTTTGTACTTGAGTACCTGGTAATTCTTGTATAAATTCATCTGGCCCTGCCACCTCATTATAATTCAGTCCTTCAGTTTTTGCATTATTTATGAATTCATTTTCCAATGGCGATTGACTCGGATATTCTTCCAATACTTCCATTTTGACATTGAACTGTGGTTGATGCCAATTTAAATAAGGATAATGCAGGCCTTTTGAAAAGTTAGACTTTATCACACTCTGCCGCTGACTTTGTAGAAGTTTTATATTCGGATCCTCTAAGGAATCTTCATCCTCAGCCTCTTTCTTGACCAAATCAAACAAAGTTACGCTATCCTCGTTTTCTGGTAATTGGGTCTTCACAGTTACAGTTTCCGTTTCTAAATCGGGCATACTCAATGGCAAATCCGGGCTACTTGGGTTTGTATCATACATAAACTCTTCCTGTTTTATTTCAACCGAATTAATGTCCTCCATAGCTAATGGTGTATCCTGTTGGTTTTCGGATGGTGGCTGTTCGCTAGCAGATTGCTCTTTTTTCATTTTTTCAACCACATAGCGGACACGACTAGAATCGAATGGAAACTTCAGCATTCTCAGGTGACACTCTTTTTTCTTCGCTATAGTATTACTTAGTTTTCTGGTTCGGAACTGAAGTTCACTTCGGGCTAGTTGCTTAGGTATAAAAAGACTTTGCTCCGAAAAGACACTAGCTCGGCGTTTCTTGGTTTCAGCTCTGAAAAAGGGTTTATTATAAATATGAAATTAAAATTTAAGCTATAAACTTACATGGATAGCGAATGTCTTTCCTCCAAAACAAGAGGCCTTGTAGCTTCGTCCTTCTTAGGACTTTGTGCTGCGTTACTTTCGTTGGGACTTTTAGCGCTGTCCTGATTGTCTGTTGACTTATTTTTAATTTCTGTAGATTTCACTATTTTTTGTGTAAAGCCGTCAGCTTGAGCACTTGGAAAACATTTTTGTTTTCTAAAATCAAATTAAAATCCTTTCAGTTAAAATTAAATTTATGCTTACCGGTTAATAAAAGGATGTTCACTCATCGGTTGGGATCCGGAATCTGATTGAAGCTCTGTCTCCGATACGGACCCAATCATGTCTCTCTGCGATCTGCCTCCAGACAGTCACCGAGTGCGTATTATATAATAAAATTGTTGCTGGGAAAAAGTAATGGTTGGGAGGATCTCAATATACAATAAACAATAACTTGTGTAGAATGACGGCGTCTAATAGCTGAGCTATAAATAAACTACAAAAAATGGGAATGAAATCTAATATGATTTCCACGAGTTGATGGAGAACTGAACGGTATGTTTATCCTTTGCTTTATTAGCCTCTTACTTCTTGGATCCAATAGCCTGAAAGTAATCCTAATCATATGATATCACAGACGGGCGTCAATTTGTTTGTAAACACACTTTGGAACTTCTCCAATTGAGAAGTTTGTTCTGAAAGAAGAATCCCTCCTCCAACCTTTTCCTTTGCACAGGTTCGCGACAGTTTATTTTTTTAAGCTAAGTTTCGGATCGCTGCAGCGAAAACCGATTACGGATTATAAACATACATTTATAGCACTGAGACGCGTCCAGTCGCACATCCGAAAAGGGAATGAATACAAATGAAATTTGCTAATAATAAAAGAATTACATGGCCCGGCTGAGCGATAACAGCGCCAGACCCACTAGCTTCTGTCCCGGCAATTATGGGTCATTGAAGGGCCAAAAGACCACTGGCCGAGTAGATAGCACCGGATAGATATAAGCTCTGACCACCGAACACCCCCCACAGACGGCGTGCCGCATAACCTGGGTCAACCTGGACGCACTAAGGACACGTCAGCGTCGCCATGTGACGTGGCCGCCTACAATTCATTCAATGTATAATTGGAATCGTAACTTTATTTTTATACGCCGTCGGGCAACCAGATTAAAATTGCATTGTTTGGGAAATAATAGCTAACTATTTTCTTTTTAAATATTATTTAATTCTTTGTTTAAATTTAATCAGAATTTTTACAGATTAAAATTAATTCAGATACTTATTGATGTAAATAATTTTTTCACTCAAACAACAAACATTAATTTTATTTAAATTTTTAACCTAATTTGATTTGATTATTTCAAGAATTTTAACAAGTTTAAAATTTCAAAGCTTGGGAAATAATATTTACCTTTTTTTTTTAAATTGTATTTATATTTCATTCAAATTGTAAATATATTTTCTTCAAATTCAAAGTAAAACATTTTTTTTAAAACTCTCTAAACTCAACACGATGGTTCTTGCTTGAAATTCAGATACTTATTGAAGTATGTAAATAAGTTTTTAACTCAAAAACGTAAAAACATTTATTTTATTAAAATTGCAAACCTCATTTGATTTGATTACTTCAAAATACTTTACTTTGAAAATAAGCAATATATATAACAGAAAATATAATATTCTCTCTTTTCTACCATTTAAAAATTATATTTAAATAAGACCGCCCTTATTTTTAATATCGAAATAAATTATCGATTGCCGAAATCGGTGTATCGATACTTGAAACTTAGTATATTTTACCATCTCGAAAAGCAGCAGAAAACAACAAACGAGCATATAGAAACTAAATAACAAAATTTACTACAAAAATGGATAAATTGACCACAATTAGTGCCACTCTATTCATGGCTGCCGACGTGTTTGCTATTGTAAGCCTAGCACTACCAGATTGGATCATCACAGAGTCGGGAACAGGTACGTACAAGAAATACGGAAGTGCACGTCCCAATAAGCAGTCTGAAATCTTTACTTAATTTATTCATTGCTTGCAGGAGATATACGGCTTGGACTCATGTGGACCTGCATGACACTGTACAATCGGCCACAGGTCTGCTATACGCCAGATCTGCAACCGGAGTGGTTCATTGCCCTTGTCTGCATCTTCACCGGGTGCATTTGCGTGACCACCACAGTTATACTGCTGGCCTCGTCTTCCTGCAATCGCAACGTAATTCCGTACGCCCGCTGGGTGGGCTTCACGGCAATGGTGCTATTCTGCATGGCAGCAGTTGTCTTTCCACTAGGCTTTCACGTGGAGGAGATCGGCGGCCAGGCCTACCAACTACCTAACACCTTTAAGATTGGAATTTCCTACATAATGTTCGTTTTAGCCCTGTGGATCACGGTGGTCTCGGAACTGTTCGCCGGCAAGGTGTGCCTGCCCCATTTCTAGAGACGCGCCAGCATTGGACACTTTTTGATTTTGTTTGCCGTTTGCTCTGTGATTTGTTATACCTTCTGTTTCTCTCTCATCTTTCTCATACTCAACACCAGCAATCTCCCTAATTTTTAAGTGTATTTTAGTTTATTAGGTTTTTTAGTCGAATATTTGTATATACATTAATCCATGGACTTTGTTTAAATAGAAATATTGTCATAATTTTTTCAAGAATTCAAGAATTTAAAGTTTTTTGTGAAAAAAAAACTTGTTTCAGTACAAACTTACAATTATAAATGAACGTATTAAAAATTTATTCACTTTTTGTAATTTTTTTCTTAATTCACTTTAGTTAGTGTAGGTCAATTATTAGCACACAAAAAAAAAAAGAAAAACAATTTTTGTAAACGCTTGTAATCAGTATATTAAAATATAACCGGTCTTGTATTGAAAGCCCGAAATTGTGGGAGCTTATACATACTTCCTCTGGAAGGTCGCGACGGCAACTGCAATGGAAATCACTGTCTGGGTACTAGGTGCCTTCTTGATGTTTATGTATTCATGATCCCATCGCGATCCGAGAATGCTGACCAAGCTCCTTTGCCGCACAAATTCTAACAACTCTTGCTGACCCCAGCAGCTATTCTCCCCTTACAGAAAACTCTGTAAAACGAGAGGCGAAGAAAATTCTTTCCCATTCGATCGTCTTATAAACAAAATCCCCCTTTCAATAAGAATCAAAACTTCCGACACTATCAATAAACATAAGTAAACCGCAGGATGTTTTTTCAACGCACTTGGTTTGGAGGTTTCTTATTTCATGGTGCAGAGTAGTATCCAAATAGTGCATGGTATGAAAAACTAATGACTGAATATTTGAAAAATGTTTATAATAGTATAGATGGTGTAAATGAAATGTAATAAATAACACCCCAAAACTTCCCCTTCTCCATGTAGAAAATAAAAAACTTTATTTCGAATACAGCATAATATTTTATTTATCATTTCTTTATATATTCTTTAAATTGTTTGATAATATCAATTATTGTTGAATGAATCTACTTTGGGGTGCACTTGCAATATTATTGTATTCCAGCTTAGATAGATATTTCCAAATCGGTGTGAAAATGTTGATAGTTTGATTGAAATCCATTTGCTGATCGGAGCGGGTCCGTCGGAGGTACAGTGTAATATTATATATTGGGATATGCTAGGTACACAAGATGCTGTTTTTGAGCTTTAATTTGTCTTAAAAGTAGGTTCGCTTTGGTTTTTTTTCTTGTATCTTATACAGTTATATACATACATATATCAAAATATGATGTCGCGATAGTTTAGTAACAGTAAAAAACATTTGAGTAAAAAAATATATATAGAGTTTTAATTGATTCTTTTCACAGAATTTAACTAGTGTGGCTTGAAAAATGTTCATTTTTCATATAGGTATGTGCTCCATTGTCAGAGAGTATAATAAAACAGAAACATAGGATTAGAGCCTTGAATAAAACTTAAACAGAGCAGTTAGATGCGTTTTTTTGGTAATATCCTTTCATGTTGATTATTATTATTTTTTTGGCTAGGGTGGGCTAATTTCTTTGTCTTACATAATTTTAATTCGAATCGTATATAATATTCGCTGTTTAAGTGATGGCTAGGCATAAGAATTAGCTAACAAACCTTTACAAAATAGTCAATAACATTAAATTCTACTAACTAACTAAAAACAAATATTTGCTAACAAATACTTAACGTATGCGTGTTGGTGTGATGAGCAAAAAACTTTAAATGCTTGCAAATTCATTAAAACTAAATGAAAAGCTCAAAATAAATAAGAAGATGCCTTGATCTAAGCTACGCTACATGATTCATAAATATCCATTAAACATTATCAACAGCGAGTGGATGATTTTACAATTTTCCATCAAATGGTGTCTTTACAAAGTAGGTGACTAGATTGCCCTTGCCCTTTACATAGGTCAGGCCACGGCATTCGCACTCGTATCCGGCGGCCATCAATATTTTTGCAGTGTTTTCCGTTGTCTGTAAGGATTCAGAATTCTTAGAAGCTCTTAGAAGTGCAGGACCTTAACACTTGGTCACTCACCTGTAAGCGTCCCATTACGCCGCAGGAGTCCATGCGGGAGGCCACATTAACTGTGTTACTCCAAATATCGTATTGGGGCTTCTGGGCGCCAATCACTCCGGCAATCACCGGACCATGATTGAGTCCGATTCGGAGACGGAAGCGTTGGAACGACTCCCGATTAATCGAATCCAATATGGACATCAAAGCAATCGCAAACTCGACCAATATGACCACGTTGTGCTCCTCCGTTCGCTTCTCATCCTTTTTGGGGTAAAAAAGCGAAATAAAAAGAATTGCGTTAGTACCGATTCGATTTAGTCCTTGCCGCCCTAGAACCTGAACAGTGCGTCGAATTTGGCCCGCCCTCCGGCTAATCCCGAGTATTTCGTTTCCCTGCCACACTGATTTGACCCTCATTTGGCGACCCTTTTTTTATTGCTCTCCCTTTGTTTGGGCCAATGTGATTTGATTTCCTCTTTTGCCCCGTTTGCTAGTTGTAAAAATTTAATTAAACTGCTAAGCGGCGATTAAAAGGCATTCGGAGAGTAAATAACATTGGCCCTATTTGGAATCAGTGTTCAGTGTGGCATGTGAATGGAAAAAAGGGAAAAAGAATGGAATTTTCGCAACATTCCCATTTATTCTGCGCTCGAATTAGTAGCAGGATATAGGGGCAGATAATGTTGGCCAATTTATCAGGTTGGATATTTAAAGTAGAAATTGTAACACAGAAATTCCAGAAGGACTTACCGCAAAACTACGTGACTAGATTGAGCAAACCAGTCAGGATTTGTCAATGTTGTTATTTACAGGATTAGTGAAAGCATTGAAGAAACATGGATTAGACGAGATAGTAACAGAGGCCAGAGAATGGGATATTCCGGGAGAAGTACTACTTACCGTGGCGCCATCCTCCTTGCCGGGTCTCAGACCAGAAGCGCACATATAGGTGCTGGCTATGGTCTTAATCTTTTCGATTCCGCTGAACTTTGGCTTCAGGAGTAACTGAAAGTATAAGTGCACAATTCGAGTATATTAAGGATGCCATTGCTTGTCGAAATAAAATAACAGAGCTTAAAATGCAATATGTTCGAGAGGATGACAGCTTCTCGTGTCCGTACCTTATCGAAATCGCAAATAATTTCATTTAAGAGACGCAAACACTCCAGGCCCTGCTTGTTGACATCCGTCTCATCGTAGAACTCCTTGTAGTTGGGAATGGAGGCGAACATGACCGCCACGCAGGAGTAGCTCTCGTGGTAGAGCTCCGTGGAGCGTTCCAGGTGCAGGAAGTGCGTGGCCACGTGGGCGGGCAGGATGTTCTCCAGCAGAATCTGAAAATCAAATAAAATTTTCAATTAACATCGAACTGCACTCGTATGGAGATGAGGTACTTGCCTTGTTGATGCCACGCATCGTTTCCACCTCCTCCTGTTCGACCTTGAGCTTGGCCTTCCACAGAAAGTCCGTGCGGGCCACATACTCGCCCTGACGGTCCAGGGTGTGCAGCACCAGAATGATGACCAGGAGCAGCAGGAAGCCCTTGATCTCCAGGGGTAAGCTATGCAAGGGATTAGAGGATAGTTTCTCCAGAATCCCAATTTTATGTATTATATTATCCTTACCCATTTTCGATGAATCTCCTATTGTACTGTGTATAAAGATCGCTATAACCGAGTACTGTGACCTGGCCTATCAAAGCCACCAACATGGCTATCAGTTTAAGGATAAACCCAGATCGCAGAAAGGCTGAAATGGCCGCCAAACTTATGGCACAACAATACAGAAACACCGGTGCAATGGGTAGAGCAGGATTGACTTCCAGAGGCCTAAAGTCCTCCAAGAAAGTAGCATTGATAGAGTCATTCGATGAATTCCTGACCATGGAAGTGTCATTAGAAAGTTCATTGGGAACATCGCCCGGAATCGCCGAGTAGTTGATCTGAATAATAAACTCATTTAACTAAAATACGAATCAGAAAGCCCTTTCAAACTTACCACACTAAATACCGCACAGGACGAGATGAGGATGTTGACCACAATGAACATGGCTAGTCTCAAGTAGCGACTACTGGCCACCACCTGACCCGGACCATTACGGTCCGTGGCTGAGGTGTGCACATCCGGCACGGACACATTGCTCAGGTAAAGGAACAGGGCCAAGGACACGAAGCTGGCCAGAAGCGAGCCAAGCAGAACCAAGTTCCTGAAATTGCAAAAAGGCCAAGGGCGTGAGAAATGGGGCTCGTTAATGTGAGTTGATCTCACCTACAATTCGATTACAATCAACTGGACGATGGCCAGCGAGAGGAAGAGGATGAAGGCGCAAATCAGGTCGAACCGGAAGTGGGTATCGGGCTGGGCCCGGTACATGGCCTCCCGGGGCGTGTTGCGGTACCACATGGTGAAAGGTTTCAGCTCCGTAGGCGGCCCGAAGAAATTAAAATTGAAACATTTACGCTCCGGTGGCAGTAAATTTGATTCAATCATGGCAATACTCTGCAATCAACAAGGGAGAAGGAACCATGAAATGATAGGAGTCAAGATGGATTTTTTCTTATTTATTAAAGCATAAATATATATTTTTTTTGGTAGGTAAAGAGTTTATTTTATTTAAAGCTACAATAAAACTAAAGTATGTCTAGCAGAGCTATAGTGAGTCTTAAGACACAAAACATATCATTCCTTCAAAAATAAATAAAAATGCTTAAGTCCCATTCAACCAGTTTCTTTAAACATGAAGAGCTTGTATAAAAATGTACCAAAAACAAAGGATGACTAGGATAACATGTCCACTTTGCATTTTATACACAAATATAAGAAGCTTTGCTTGAAAAAAATATCTGCTGGTTGGCAGTTTTTACCCAGGCAAGGAAGCTTTTGGTTTTATCCAATTTTATGATACATTTTGGCAATTGAAATTTAATTTTCCTTTTTGTAGAAGGTGGAAGGAATCCATTTAAATTTTTAACTTACCGCCAGTCCAATGTTCTTCACCAGTTTCGATTCCGCAATATTGGCAAAGGGTCGGTCGGCACCCCAGCACTCGACATATTTGGTCATCTTGGATGAGGGCCGATTGCGTGTCACATGACCTGGAAGGGTTCAGAGTTTATTCAGGGTTAGTCGCATTAAAGTTTAGAAAAGGCTTTTAAATGGCGAACAATTTAAGAGCTTGTAAATTCATTTGTATCCGCCACTTCCTCTTTAAATATTTGACTTTTAATATTTTAATGGAGATCTAAAATAGTCTGGATTAAAGCCAACTATCCTTACAACATTGTACCTGTTTTATGGGAACAAAGTAGCCCTGCAACAGCTCAACAAATTAACGTTTACGGATAACTACTTCATCCATTGTGATCTTATTATTAATGAAAAATTCAACACTTTACACATTTTACACCTCGAAAGCTGCAGAGTTTTCACGGTCCACCTAGCTAGGGAAGGGACAGACCCAGACAAGCTCATTAAAAGTCGCCCATTCGCATTAAAAATGCCATCAAAATGACTTTGCCACATGCCACACAACGTACTCAATGTCCTTGGTAAATTAAAACTCATAAACCAAAAAAAAAAAAGTGGACGGAAAAAAATCCGTAAAAGGCCAACGAAGCCCAGCTGGCTGTCAAAGAAGCTTAATTGCCCCGGTTTTGGCCCGGTCCATGGCCATGACTAAAGTTTTCACAAAGGCCAATCCGCAAACAAATGCAAGCCAGCGATACGATAAATTTACGATGCAAAAGTTGCCCCAACAGCGATAAAATTATGCATAACCTGAGCTCATTTGTGAAAGTGATTTTCAACTGTTGCGTTTTACGGTGGCTCTTCCCTTCGCCACATTGCCCCTCACTTTCTCTGCGGCAACTTACCCCCGTGGCTGCGGAAACTTTCGCCACTGTGAATGGACAGCTTGCGTCCTTCGATGAAGGCTCCGGAGGAGCGGCGTCTGTCGGCAAAGGACATCAGACCTGCCGGCGAGAAGGAGGTGAAACACATAAATAAATATTATCATCGGCCACACCGTAGTGTTAATGCCCTCCACAGGTTTTGATTGATGGCACCTGCGGGGAATCTGCATAGTGAGACTCTAGGTTTGGTTAAAGCTACACATATTAAAGTACTCTTCTGCAGAATACCTTTAAAATGATTTAAAGGATAATTTACCATCAATCACAATAATAAAGACATAATTATCTTCCTATAAATACTGACCTTGCACGGACAACTTCCTGCGCGATCGCTCCGGGGCTTCGGCCACCGTTAGACTATTACTAGCAGAGGATGCTCCTGGAGGCGCTGCAGTGGTGGGCGTGACACTTGCAGGATTAGAAGAGGGAGCCGGAGTGCCCGAGTTGGAGATACCGCTCTCGCTGCCACTCATGCTCAGGAGATCTTCGGCGGGGAGGGAGAGTGCAGTGGACTTGGCGGCGGACTCGGAGGCGGCAGAGTCACCACTACCACGATGGCCACCGTTGGGCTTAGCCTCTTGACTGGTTGCATCCTTGTCTTTATCCTTGACCATTAACGGCTCAGTCACGGCAGTGGCCTCGTCGGCTTCGTCGTCCTCCTCCTCGGACATCTCCTTGATGGACATCGAGGCGGCCGAGGCCAGGGGAGCGTGCAGGGGCGTCGTTTCCTGGCTGTTCACCGAGGTGGGGGACATCTTCTCTTCCGGCTGGGAAATTACAGGACGCTGATCGATGGTAGTCGGCAGTAGGTTGTCGGTAGCATCGCTGCCTTCATTGGCAGGGGCGGTGACCAATGTTTCGACATCCTTGGGCTCCTCTGTCGTTGGACTGGGATCGTTGTGTTCGATGCACTCCACCACACGGGGCACGCTGTACGTGTACGCCGGCTTGGGCGGCACAATGAGATACGTCTCAATCTTGTGATCCGCCAGATAAGCGTCTCGATTACCGCCCTCGCCCTGCTCCACCTCGAACTTGTCGCCCAGGAAGTCCAGGGTTTGCTTGGTGATGTGAACCCGCCTGCCAAGGACAATATGAGAAATGGTGATTAATTGTGAGGTGCAAACACACAGGGCGTATGAGTAATCTTCTACCCAAGTCCTCCTGACACAAATAACTCTCTCCCCGCAACACACTTATGCAAAATAATTTAGACAGCCACTGTCTATGTCTATTTCTTCAAATCCCTCGTTATTTTGTTTATATAAATTGTATCCGAAGAGGCGGCATTCGTGCATGAAGCCCGAATTGGAGGCGTCTGAGTGTTTTCCGGTCCATTGACTCTGGCATTTCGATTCAATTTCAAATAATTGAAGTCTGCGTATGTGACCGACCGCAGGTAAGATAAAAGAAAAACATTTTGGCGAACATGTTCCACCAATTCATCTGAAAGACTTAAGGACGCGAAATGAATAAACCAAAAGAAAATTTGTTTATTTGTGAAAAGTATAAAAGTTAAGCTCATGGGCGGGCGTGGGTGGTGTGTGGATTGTAGACGTAGGTATTTGCTAAGTAAACATTTGGAATTTACCTAGAATAAGGTGGAGAGTTTTCAACTTTTTCACAAGAAAAGGGAACGTTAGAATAAAGACTTCTCAAGTCTAATGTTTAAATGAAAATCCTGGAATTAATGGATATATTTTAAACTTCATTAAAGGTTTAAGCTTTCTAAATTCAAATTCCATTTAAGAATCATTTGGATTACTCCTTTTTTTTAGCATTACAAATACTTTAAGTGGAACCCGTTTAATTGCTAGTATGTAGAGACTAATTTAAATTGCCATTCGACTGCTTGACTCGCTTTGTGTTTTCACCGCCATTACGTGGCAGTACCGCCAACAAACCCATTTCTCCCAGCCCCTAAGGCTGTGTTTTGTTTATTTATATTTACCCGCCTTGCTCGTCATCGTTGTCGTTGTCAGTTGTACAAGCATAATGGCTAAAAGTGAGGTAAAACACTTGCATACTTGCAGGTACACGGATAGAAACTATTAACGCAAAAAATCTCTATGATATTTTGGTTATTTAATCCCCATCATTATTTTTATTGTCAGAGCATTTCATTCGCATTAAAAAATTACTTCTATGTAATATCCTTCCTATATTCTTTTATTTCTTAATTCCTACTTAAAATATCTTATAATTATTAAGCAATTTTTTTTTTAAGTGCACTCACCCAGCGACACCGCCGCTCTCCATGTGGTTGGCCAGGGTAACATCGTCGCTCCAAACATCAAATTGCCACTTTCGTAGGCCAAGGACGCCGCAGAGAACGTTGCCAGTGTGGATGCCAATTCGCATGTCAACATTTATGCCGGTCGCCTCACGCACGTGTCTGACGGAATAAACGAAGGGCAAACAATGAGCAAAAGGAGCCAAAGGAGCACTCACTAACATACACACACCAGCACACAGTCTTAGATGTATTATTAAGGATATATACACAACTGTAGGCTAGTTGTGCTGTCGTATTAACAATTTTATGGGCCATAAAACACAAGCAGACCAGGTCGACTACAGTCTGATGTATGATACGGTCGGGAATCGACGAGCGGCGTTGTGGGACTACACTGCTATTAAAATACAACCTATTTTATATAGTCTATTGTAAAAAAGTTATTCCAGGCTTGGGTTTTTTATGAGGCTTTAAGAAAGGGTAACGACTTACAAAACCCTATATTTGCAAAATAGGAAACAAATACCTTGAGAAATTACATTAAAAAGTTACCTTAAAATAAAACTTAAATTTCCTGAATGTCTTTAAAAGGTAAATTTAAGAAAAAAAGCCTTTGCTTCAAATCAGCAAAAAAATTGATAAATTTCAAGTGGATGACTATTTTTTTTCCATTATAGAAACTTTAGTTCCTGGTTGCCCCCTAACTGAAGGACATCCAACAAGTTCTTGAGTTATTAACGTTAACCAGCATTTTCTTTCGGGGTCAAATGAGCCGCATCGAAGGCCAAATCACTTGGGAATGCTTCGGGTCGGTTATTTGCTTTTGTTTTTCTTGGCCATTTGGTTAGGACATGGGCTATGGCTATGGATGCCACAAAAGCAAACAAGGAATTGGATTTTTGTATCCGGTATCCGGATTTTAGGCTTTTGAATTTCTGAGTGCAAAAGTTTCTCAAAGTTTGATTGAACTGCATACGAAATATGAACGGATTGGGCCAGAAACTAAAAGTTATTAAGATTTAAAAGCAATCGCCGGAATCCGTAGCATACTTTTCAGGGATGAGGTCGTCGCTAGACTTGTTAAACTAATTCGGATGATTACATGACAAAGGAAATGCAAGAATGAAAGCGAATCCCCCTCTTGAAGCTACAATCCATAATTAAATGTTGTTTTCTTGCTCCTGTCAAAAAGTTTTTGGCATTTCCCTGGCTGCTTGTTAAGCCAGTTGCCCGAAAGTCAACAGTGTCTGTTTAAACGAGTTTGTGGCAGGAACAAAGCCAGACTCTGGGGCAACTTGAGAGGCACTGGCCGGCGCAAAGATTAAAAGGCCAAAAGCTGGAAAAGAACCGAAATAAAAGGAAAGCCGGCTCACGAAAATAAACAATAGGAATAAGCACAAGGTCCAATAAAAAAAAAAGGCAGAAATAAGAGGCTCCTGAGTCCTTAGTCCTGAGGCCACTTGCGCATAAATTCTCGCGTGTAATAAAATGCCCTTTGTGCCGATATTGTTTATTGTATTTTATGATGTTTCTGTTTGGCATTCTTTTTTGTGTTTCTTTTTTTTACTTCTTGCTGGCGCACTTTTATTGCATAATACGTTTTTAATGGTATTCCCCATCTACATATAAAGCCAGGCAGCTCCGCGAGCTGACCCCAATGGGAATGCGAGCTTATCTGGCGGCAATTAAAGCCTCGAATATGAAAAGAGATGAGCATGACAGGTCCGATTCGCTGACAAGCTCTTAATTGGATTTGAATTTCGAATAATATGCAATTTAAAATTGTTGGATTTTAATCTATTTAAATTTTATTTCAAGGCTTTAAAGTGTGTGGTAGACCCTAAAGAGTCCTTTAAAGTTTAAAATTTAAATAAACAGGTACAGAGAGTACTTTTAATTGTCTTGTACTTTTTTTAAACCTGGTATATAATTTTTCAAGCTATATTTAAACCTTTTTAATCCCACCCAGCTAGCCAAGCAAACAAAAGGACGCTTCATGGCTCAGTTAACCGTGAGTGCAACAAAGATACCGCAAAGCCAACAATCACAGTGTCAAATAGCCTTGGTTGGACGGGAAAGTCACAGTCAAAGGCTAGCCAAGCTGGCCGGGAGCGAAAGACAAACAGGTCGTATACGTGATGACGGACCCAATGCAAATGTTGACTTTGGACGACAGAACGGAGTCGGGCCAAGTAAGGCAAAGTGAGGGCCATAAAAAAAAAGGGAGACGCCTCGTCGAGGCGGCAACTCACCTGATGGCATCGATCATCTGCAGGCCCATGTTGACACAGTTGGTTGCATGTTGGGGCCGGGAAATGGGCAGGCCGGATACGCAGTAATAGCAGTCCCCAAGGATCTTGATGCGCAGACATTGGTTTTCCTGTTTGGGGTTAGCAGGAAAATTAATTTGCATAAAGGGATTTCAGTTTCAGTAAAGGATGGCTACTTATTATCCTTAATTAATGTCTCTTACCTGTGCTATCTGATCGAATCGACCGAAAAGATCATTGAGGGTCTTGACCAAATCGCTGGCCGTCAGAGAACTGGACAGTGGAGTAAAGTTGACAATATCTGCGAAGAGGATTGTGACATTTGTGTGCCGCTGGACGTGCAACTCGTGGAATCGAGTGGCGGAGGTGGAGGCTTGGCCACCAGCCCGCTGGCACGCATCGGCCATTTTCAGCATTATGCTCCGTTTGACCTGCCAGACAAGGAAACCTCAGTTTAGTCTCATTTTTTTCATCTGAGGGACTGGATCACCCACCTCGGCGGCAATGTACGCAGGAATCACACTGAGCAGCAGTTGCTCTTGCTGTTCTCGTTCGCATTCCAGTTTTACGCGCTGCTCGATTCCCGTCCGGGTTCCGTCCACGGTCCTATTGTGGGCAGCATCTGACATTATGCGATAGTAGAGTCCGGAAATGGATGCACTGGCCAGCATCACAATCTCTCCGAAGAGCTAAGTGCGCCAGGAAGAAACAAAAATGGAAGAGCACGTTTCATGAATAATGAATGTCGAGTCCGGAATGGCCATTATTACAGAGGGAGAAAACTTATCAAATATAGCTGCTTTAACAAATTTATTTATAAATTTTATATATATTTTATTTAATAAGGATTGAAAGTCGTTACCGATATCCTAATCACGATTTTTAAATCCTAATTTCAACACTAATTCTCAGTGCATCCAACAGGGCATTGTTGTCCTCATTGCGCACAAAAACACGATGCAACCTAATTAACGAATGGCAGGCCGCGGGGGAACGTGCGGGGGAGGGCAACAGGACGGAAACCGCATCCCATTAGGAGTGCAAGGGGAATTAAAATTAGCAAGGATACAAATTATTTTCATCCCTGACGAAGCGACTAAAATTTAAACAGTTGCAGTTGATGACGTTTTAAAGCTTTGAAAAAAAATATATGTTAACTTGAATAAAATAAAAAATAAAATATTAATTAAGAGAGCTACAAAGATTAATTAAATTACATATTTTTGAAGTTTAATTTAAAGATGGATTTCGGTTTAAACTTGTCATAGATTTAACCACTATTACTTGAATCACTTCTCATACATTTGTTTTAATTATACCCAAGACATCTAATTAGCTTTTAAATTATAATTTAATGACCCTACCATAATTTATAATTTTAATCTTAGTCATCTGTGTGAAAGCAAATGATTCATCTGCCAAATCTAATAAATCTCTTTACCCACACCACCAAATCCTGTGAAATTCCTGGGACATCCACGCCATTTGGGGGCTCTGAATAAACCGCTGTGCATCCGCCAGCTATCAAATTAATTGCCCTTTCCGATCCCTTGGTAATCCCAATTTCGTTGCACTTTCATTATGGCCCTGCCCCAATCTCTGCCTCTGTCTCTGTGACATGGAAACTAATCCGATCGGTTGGGTGTGCGGGTGGCCAGTATTTGTGGAATGCAAATGAATGAATGACTTACCATTGGCAAATTGGGCGAATAGTCCGGGCTGGTGCCGATCCGGTAAACGATATGGATGGCGGTCATGAACAGCGCCAGGACCACAGAGACAGGCCACGATATGGGCAGCATGGAGTGGATGCACTACGAATGCACAGACCAGACTAGGCATTATAATCCACCGCATGAGCAGGATGGAGGGGAGAGCTTACCAGGAACAGTGCGTACAGTGGCAGGGGAGCCAGTTCATCGCCTGTGATGGCCGCAATGGTGCCCAGCGAGAAGGTGGTGACGATGGCGAATGCCAAGGCGGCTGCCGGGGAGCTCAGCACGGCCGGAAACTGCAGGGCCGTTAGTATGGAGCCTGAGATTAGAGCCGCCAGGACTAGCAGGAGAGTGCGCCCCAGGTGCTGCAAAGGGAAAAGAATTTTTACCATATTACCAGAATAATGGGTAATCTTCCTTGGCCATCTAAGTGGAGTAAGTGCTCACCTGGTCGTAAACGATGCCAATTATTATGGACACCACACATGCCAGCAATGATGTCAGAAGGCCGGATCTGAATAGCGACTTTCGCAGCCGTTGGCGATAGCGTGTGTACAAATCATTCAGGTGGATATCCTCGGCTGGAAAAGGTAACCAAATGAAGTCGATTAAAATACATTAAATGGCACTAGCTTATAATCAAATATTAGCTCTGAATGAAAGCAACTTCTAAACAAAGAAAGTGACATATTTCATGCTTTAAGATTCAAGTTTTGAGCCCTCAAGGGGGGATTTGTTTTGTTTTGCTTTAGTCTTTAGTCTTTTGCCACAACTTTATCAAATTTGCATAAATCTATAAGCTTAATTTCTTCATTCTAGGATCATCAGCCTCCTGGCGATTCTAGGATTCTAACATGCCCGGGGTCTCTGAGCGCCAAGAATTAATTGACCGCCCACTGACAGAGTCTGGCATTTAAATTTGACATTCAACAATGGCATACATTTCATTTGAAGTCACGCAAGGAAATTGTATACTTTCCATTTAATATCCCAGACAATTATTGCCTTTGAAAAGAGTCTTAATTGAGCTGTCAGTATCCTTGCTAGAAAAGAACATATCCTACAAACATACAAGTATATGCCTTAGGGGGCAAGGCAGAAAATGGAATTAAATATCACCTTTGGTTGATTGTCTTTCATACGAAGGTGACTCAGAAATAGCTAAGAATCGATAGAAAGTTAAATAAATAACTGAATGACTTTAATGACACATAAAATGGGATTATTGGTGGAAGAATATCCTCCACCAATAAAAAATAAGCGCCCAAAAATCGCTGCAGCCAATTAAAATCGAACCAAAGCAAACACAGCTCCCCGCAATTAAGTGTAAATAGTATCAGCACACGCCCGGTTGCTTTCATAAATAATCAAGTATTCAAATAAACCCAGACCGTCGAAATTATCCATAAAAGTGTTGTAACCACGCACTCGAATTACATCAATCATTAAAATTAGCATATTGGGTTCGAAAATCAATACTTTCGGATTTATACGAGTGGCCTGCTAATTGACCGGCTCGACTTTAAGTTCATGATTTATTTTGTGGGTCTGCAGACATGCGAACGAGTGGGTCCTTTTCCATTGAGGTTTACCTATTTTTAGGTTTTCATTTTTTGTCTGCCAGCTGCATTGATTTTTTTTTTACATATTTTTTTTTCTTTGCACGCGCCTTACTTTTCGACTCACAAACAAGCTGAGCAGATAAATCAATAGATGGCCAGTCTGAGCCGGGCAAAATCCTGATGACAGGACGTCGTAACGGTAAGGTCAAGTGGCCAGGATGTCTGGGTAATTAATTAGGCAAAATCCGGCAAATTAAGGACCCAAAAAATAATAAAAATGCCTTCAATAGCATGACTTGAGGTTATTCCTTAACGGCACTTCACTTTTCAGTTAACACACAAGGTCCAGAAAACAGAAACATAAAAGTGCTGAGCATTATTATTTATAAGTACGGGTTAAAAGTATAAAATTTATATATTTTTACAACTGCTGGTATGGAAGGTTATAAAAATGGAAACCGCATTTAACCGTCTTGTCGACATCGCATTAAGTTAAGGATTCTTCCATTCCAGTACCAAGGGCTGAGTGAAAAATTCTGGTAAAGCCACAGGCAGGAAAAAAATATAAGACCAGAGGCAAACACACACACATCCTTGTTCACACACACACACAGAGGCATTTAAAGGACCAAGCGGGGTGGTGAAGCTGCCTTCACTTGTTTATTCTCTGCAATCAAACAGAAATTCTTTTGACACGGACGGGCCGAGAGAGGGAGTGTGTGTTGGATGGGTGTGTGTTTTTATAGCATATGTGGGTGTATGTGTGGTAACATAGGGTGAACCAAAAATTTTAGGGTTTTAATAGGGATTATATACTCAGTAATCCTAGGATATTACCTATTCATATATTCAATATATTTTTATAAAGTTACTTTGCTTTAACTTTAAGTTTTTTTTTATACATTTTAATATTAGAAATAGAAAATAAATTGTCAGACAATATTCAATATGAAAACTTCTAAAAATGTACGTGATTCTGTTTTAAAATTAATCAATTTTATCATTAGATTAAGATTAAAGAATTTTTATGAAGAAAGAAAACCCGATAATTGGAATTATTTCATCCCAAAAGAAGTAACACCTTCAAAGAACCAGAAAAATGTCCCGAAAAATGCCAAGTGAGTCACCCTCTTAACTGGAATATCTATGCTATTGCTCATAAAAAATAAAACGGCCAAAGTGAAACAGTTGAAGACAACCTAGACGACGAAGACTCGACACCGACAACGAGAACGACACTGCAGAGGCAGAGAGACAGAGGCTTCTGGCATAGATTTTATTTCATCCCGAAGCTGAAGCGCTGAAATCCGCAAAGCCGTCTCCTCCATATGTGATTAAGTATGTGCGGACACATTGTCAAGGCATCCTGGCATCTCTTCGCCCTGGAAAGCAGCCAGGCAGGATGCGGAACGAGAGGCAGGCGATTAGGGTGATTGAGTTCGTTGGTAACAAAATTTCATGTGGATGCCGTCTTTTGCATTAAAGATGCAGGGCATGGCTTAAACCCCTTGCCATGCCAGTAGGTTAACCGGCTATTGGGTAACCGGCTTAGTGCCAGAGCTTTTCAGGAATACATATTTGAAGGAAAGGCAAGCGGATAGCATCCCCAAAAATCAAACAAGTAGTCTGTGAAAAAAATTCGACTAAAACTTCAGTGTGTGTCTACGTCTAACCTGAAATCGTCAGTACATTTTCTAATTATGCACAAAGTGGAAACAAAATAGAGCGAACTAAATTATAGTGGAATTTTTTGAGTGAGATATTGAAAGTAAAAAAAAGGAGATATGTCTAATATCAGAACATATGGGGACCAGGTGCCAACACGCTGTTATAAAGTAAGTACTTATGAATACTTTTCCTAAAGCCAATTTGGAGTTATTTCAAGCCGCTCCATAGCCGAAGGAAATAGAGCGTCTGTTCGACGAGGGCTATCGAATGATCTGTTCTTTGAAGGAAAACATCAAGTGCTTTAACATTGCCATGAAATCCATACTCGCATCGAAAATCAATAGATATGGGCAGCCAGGAATACAGCCACCGATAGACTACAAGCTGAATCGTCTTCATATTGAGTTTGAAGTAGGCAAATGTAAGTAGATTTTCTTTTAATCCCTACCATTATTGTAAAGAATTGGACTTAGTGTATCGCTGTTGTAAGGACTTGGAGAGAGATTTGGCCAGCATTGAAGAAGAAATATTTGGTGGGCTCATACTAGCTATCTTGTTATATCCTTTTAACTCTTAATACAACCCCTTTCCAGAGTCAAGATTAAGAAGTAGTAACGACTTCGAACCGTTTGGTAGCATCCTTCAGGATGACTCGGAAGCACAGCGCGGAAGCAAATGCAAAAATTGGAATCACCGAGACATTCTGGACAAATCTCAACGTGCCCTTTCCAGCCATGAAATAATAGCTCCAAAAACTAAATATGAGGAGGATTCAAATCTTAAATGTCCGGTATGCCTGGAAGTTTTGAAGAAACGGCAGCCCAAGTCAACCAGATGTGGCCACATCTTCTGCAGCGAATGCATCGACACTGCCCTGGAATTTTCGCACAAGTGTCCTGTTTGCAAAAAAAGGGTTTTGAAAACACACGTTTTTAGAATATATCTTTAATGCTCTCATAATAAAATGTTTTTTTTAAAGGATAAACCACTTGGATGTCACTTTCTGGTGATAAAATATTTATTGATTTATGGCTCTTTATTGACCATTTAAATGATTTATGCAGTGCGGTTTGCACATAACTCGTAATTGAAATGCAAAGTTTGAAAAAAAAAGTTTGCGATAAATTCATTTTATCTCCGGACCTGCCACTTGCCATTTATTTAGCCAACAATTTTTGCCTCTATTAGGTTTCGAGTAAATTTTCAAAATGGTTGAATTTTCGGTGCCAAGGCAGCCGAAAAGTATGCAACAGCTTTCGCCCCCGACTGCGGTGGTGGAGGAAAATATTGCACATACGACCTGTCAGCCCAAGCCGACAACATAAAATGCAACAAAATGGAAGCGCATAGCTAGAGTGGAAAATGCCTCACATGCATAGCAAAACACACACTCACAGGACAACCACTCCAACTTGCAACGAGCGGCAGCCACCTGCTGCAACATTGTAAATTACATCCTTCGGGCTGAGACAGGAATTACAAGCTTTTTGCGCTGAATCGTGGGCCGCATGGCAAGCAGATGGCACCGACGGCTCTTCCCTTGGCCTTGCTAGGGATTCCAAAGTTGGCGATTTGTGTGCGCGGGTCCTTGAAGTGGATTGTAGAGTTAACCATCCGCATCGGCAGCGTTCTGCGGGGCTTATGGACTCACGACCTAGGCAAGAAGCTGGCGTTTTGTTTGCATTTGCTGTGATTTTATCGCCCATTCAATGGAACGATTTATTTAAGTGGTTTTCAGTTAGAAACTTATTTTAAACATGTGTTCTTGCACTTTTTATTTTAGGGTGAAAGTTTAGAAAGTAATAGGAGTGCTAGAAGCAAAAATCATCTCCCCTGATTGCAAATCCCAAGCAAGCACCAACTTTGTTTCCCAGATTTGCTGCTTCAGTCATCACCATCTTTATCTCGAAGATATACTTCATACTTATTACAGCACTGTTCCATCTCATTTCTTTCTAGCAGGTAAGAGCAAGTTCTCCGACGCGGGAAATCAACACCTAGCCGGAAAGAATAATGGCAGGCGGTGGATTCTTGGTCGCAAAATGAAAGGGAGTCTCATCCAAACAAATTGGCGACAATAGAACAACGGAAACGGAAACAATGAAAATGTTCTCGTAGCCACAGCAGAAGCAGCAGAATTTGCTAATGGCCACCCTGAAGGGGAAAAAATAAAAAGACTCCTGTCAGGACATTAATCAAGGTGCAGTCAATGTGAACGGAGCCTTTGGCCATACTTTGGTGGCATCCCCAGCACTCTGGCCTGGGCAACCAAATTGGCAACAGAAGCTTGAGGTGGCAGACGTGTCCTTGGCCAACACTAAGCTAGACCCTACGGGGCACGTATTCTTCTAGTTTCTCACTCACTTTTTCCCTATCCTGGTAAAAAGCATCTCTCCGGCACAGCTGCCTATTTGTTTTTCTGTGCGTGTCTCTGGCACGATGCTCGTAAATAATGTCATGGCTAAGACAAAAGCCGAAGAAAGTCAACAGTCTGCTGCCGCTGACACAGGCAGAACTCATTTAACTGCCCTGCCTGATATGCTCTGCTTCGGTTGACACTTTCTGTGGCCATTTCTTGTTACCTTTTCATTTAGGCCCAAAGGCACGCAAGTCAATCAGCTATTAGCCCCAAAACGCTTAAGCTTTCAATTTCCGTAATGGCCGAATAGTGTGTGAAATCCCGAAAGGTGTCCATAGCACGTTTTTAGCTTAAAAAGGGAAAAAGTTTATTTTTAGAAGGAAGTGATAATACTCTAGCCGTGACCAATATCGATTTTTGTTTAAATTTTTAAGCCTGTGGGGAGATGATATTCTGTAGCAGTTAAGCTTTAAACTTCCTTGGTAATGTATCCCTTTTGTGTAATTTATCGTTCCTCACGTACTGACCAGGGCTAAAAGCCATACAAACTACGTGGAACACTTGGCTCCGAAATCGATTAAGAAAAATCCCCCGCAGACAGGGATATTGAATTTACAATGACTTGCCATCAATTCGGCATTAGTTAAACGATGATTTCTTCTATCTATTGGCCCGAGAAATCTGGAACCCTCGCCGAAAATCAGTGCCATCAAATGCCAGATCTCTATCCACAAATCTGGAGTTGTAATGTGCATATTTTAGCAATAAAACGCTGACACTGCTCCAGGGCGCAAATCCACTGTCAGAGCAATTTGCATACATCTCGGTATTGTTGCTTTTTTTCCCTCGACTTTATCTTTGGGGGCCAATTTCGCGAATACTTGCCCCTATCTTTTTTTGTATCCAGACATGGGGAAATGGGTTGCCATTTGGGGCATGTGGCATGCAAATGTGGCATGTAAGAGGATCGTCTATTGTCGGGCATATTTCGTCTTCTTTTGAGTGGCATAAATCTCATATTGGCCAGACCCCAGGCTCACCCACAGGCGAATGATGAATGCAAGCTCATGAACAGGCAGAATGGTGAGAAATGGTAGCCGCATAATAAGCCAGACACAGCCAACAAAATGCAGATACGTATGGCATATAGCTACAAATACAGCAACAGCACCAGCAGATACAGATACAGAATGCTGAAATGTATGCCATTTCTCAGAGGTGTGTGTCCTCGGAATTTCTCATTTCGCATGCAAGTTGCATTCATTTGAATTTCTATTTGTCGGATTCGCTTCGGTGGTGACAGTTTTCTTTTTATGCAATGGAATTATGATGTATAGCACATACTTACATATGTGCCACATGTCTTCCGGAATTCCAAATAGAAACGTATGCTCGGATTGCTGCTAAAGTATGTTTAATCCTGGCCCAACCCACCAACTATCTTTGTCATTTTAGCCCTTAACTATTTGGTGTAATAAACCACTTCCGACAAAGGTTTGACTTTTTGATTTTTTTTTTTATTGCAGACCAACCCTCATGGCCCCGAAATTGGTTTGTTTATCTCACGTTGGCCAACCTTTATTCACAGTCGAATCAATTTACAACTTTTCAGTCAATCACAAACCAATCAGAGTGCAAAATATGAGCACAATCACATCAAGCCAATTGCGGGCTCTATGGCACACTTAGTAATACACAAAAAGAAAAATGACTGCAATAAACATAAGTTACAAATTTATATTTCCCATAATTGATATTAATATTAACTATTTGGAACTAATTTAATTTTTTGATAATATATTTTTGAGTAAAAATGTTACATCTTATTCGCATGAATGTTTTTCAAAGTTGACTAATTTAAATTTAATATTTTTGTAAGTTTTCAAAACGTATATGATTTCTTTAAAAAAATATTCAACAAAAATCGTTTGTTTAATTGTTAAAATTATAAAATATATTTAATATTCATTTTATAAAAAAAAAAACATTGGATCCTTTCCAATTTTCAAAGTTAAGAGAGGTGTTTGTACAATACTATTTCTTTCAGTAATTTCCATAAATCTTAAATTCGAAATGGATTATTTTGTAGATCCTATTAGATAACATTTGTTCGTAAAAGTTCTTTAGAAAGTGTGATTTTCTAGATTTCCCTTTTAAATTTTTTTTTCAGTGCTACGATAGAGGTTCACTTGGGACTCTTTGTGGCTGGGACTGGATGGCGGCGCCATCAAGAGGCAACCAGGCAGCGATGTTCAACCGGCATGGCAGCTGAACAAACAACATCAACAACAACAAATGGGGGGCAACAGATTGACAGAGGCGCCGGATAAACGGGGGGATGAGGACGGATGGATGGTGGGTCTGAGGGCGCACTGAATACCGTTTCATCGACACTTTTTCATTGAATTCAATTAAAAGCGAAATTGAAAATTGAAATTCAATTAAGATGCTATAAATACGAGGGTGTGAATGGGCGGGAAGAGAGGATACAGTAAAAGCATTCCTGGATAGAAAGGACCTCCCACACACACACATTCCTCCCACACACACACGCACAGACAGAGTCACAGCAATGATGATAGATGAGCTGCCAGTAAGTGCTGGTAGTGGATAAAGGAGATTGAAAATGGTCCTGAAATCGATCGGTATTGGTGGGGTAGCGCCACAACAAAAAAAGAACAAGGCACAAGGATATGTGACAGAGGTTTTTTTTTTTAATTTTATTTTAACTTACTCTTCTGTCTGTTCTTTTTTCCGACATTTAATGGGCCATCAACACTGCCTTACTCAATTTGATGACGGGATATTAATGACAAATAAATTGATGCTGCAATCAATCAAAGAAAAATTAAACCACCATATGGTTGGACAGAAAAAATGAAGCATCAGAGAGCATAACTCACTAATCGGATTAGTGTCATAATTAGAGTTGAGTAATTACGTTCGTGAGTAAGAATAAATATTAAATATAATGAATTATTTACTCTGGTGGTTTATTTTATGTTCAGGAATTTAAAAGACTATTTTCCTACTAGATTGAAATCATAATTTGTGAGCCGGCAGCTGCTTTCAATTAACACATTAAACAAAGGACGAAGGGCAACCAGCCAAAGGAAGTGCAAAAAAGGCCACAGGACTTTTTTTCTGAAGTTTCGCCAACGCAAAAGTTTCTGGGTAGAAGGAGGCGGAAAACTTTCCTGAAGAAGATGGACTTTACTGACCCAAAACCAGGAAAAAGGGATCCCTGACGATTGAATTATCCCCCAGATTGTGGGGGCAAGTTTCATTCCAAGCTTAAATATTCAAGAGGTCTTTTTTAATAGTCTTGCCAAAGTTCAAAGTTATTAGAATTCTATGTCAAATATGAACATTTTTTTTGTTTTTCCAGCTGCGAACTTCAATTTTTAATGCCATTGGCAAAAAAATTTATTCAACCCAAATGCTGCTTTTGCATATCCCTGACATCTGGATGCATTATAGTATCGTTTTATACTTTATTTTTTGGATTCCTCAATGCAGGGATCTTGGTTGATGATGTCCTCTATAAGAAAAGTAAGTATTTCTTAAGCCTGGCTAAGGGTCAATTAATATACGATAAATTTCACCAGCCGGAAAGACGGATCCATGGACGAAGTGGTTTAATATATGTCACGTGGCCCTCAATATTCTGTCTGCTGTTATACTTCTGTTATCAATTGTGACGGTAGGATAGTGATTTTAAGCCCCTATTCCTAATTTAAATATTTTGTTTTCTATCTCTAGAAATATGTTTATTTTGTATTTGTTTGGATGGCAATGTTCATTTTACACATGATCGCATACTACATAGCGTTCCATGCTATAGTAAATGTCCGCATGCCCTTTTTTAATTCCCCAGTTACTGGATCCATATATGTCCTTTTCATGTGCCTTACACTTGGTAATGTATTAAATTTAAACTTTATAATTTTGGTTAATTTTGTATCGTTGCAGCCATTGATATATTCTGCGTTTACACGGTATACTGTTATTATTTTGTTACGACACATCCGAAGGATTTTCGACCGCCCTGTGCTGATAATAAGTGAGAATAAAAGAACATCCTAGCAACTCATCAAAATAAGTTTGTAAATTAACATTATCCTTGTCTAATAAAGATTGTAATGCCAATGCGAAGTTAACGCGTTCTGCTGTGTTAATATGGCAGACTCAATTTTCTTTATAATTTCATTAGCATCTTGATGGAAGTTGAAAACGATTCCACCCCAGCCCACACACTCTGTTCGGGTGGGTGGCACACACATGTACGGGAAATTCTGGGCTAATGCTAATGAGGCCATAATATAAATTGCTTAAATTGAAATTATGCAAAAAAGTTAATACTCCCCACATCAGCTTCGAGAGGATAATGCCTTCAGAGGAGCAGACGACCGGAGTAGCAGGCAATTTTCTTAAAAACTTCATCGCAAACAGCTGGGACAGCAATATAACAAAAATTGTTCTAAACAAATAAATTACGCATACGCTATGGAGAGCAGGAAGAAAGAAAAATAATTCCTAACAGAATATATATCTTTCTCTAAGATAAAAAAAAAAATCTTAGTTATTTTTGCATTTTGTGTCAAATCTCTTAGAATCTCAAATAAAACATTATGACTCCGGCCAGAAGATGTTGCTTTTGTCTTTCACTTCAATTAGGATGCATTGTGATATTCTTATTTGGATTATTTTTTTCGGTTGTGCATATTGACTACGTTTATTCACTGATAAATAGTAATTATATTTCATTTTGTTTTTTTTTTAATTTACGTTACGATTTTTATTTTGTTAGGAAATGACAGAATGGGTAAAAAATTTGCAGGTAAAATAAATAAATATGTTTTACTTTTTAATCTCAAGCTTCCCATTTTCCAGGGAAAGTAATATTAAGCTTTTTGCAAATGACTCCATATCTTTTGAGCTTCGTATCTGCTTTTTTACTATTTTTTTCCATTCTATCGGTAAGAAGTAAAAAAAAATGAAAAGATAAACATTTTAAATTATATTTTAGCAATATTCTTGCCTGTTTTGGACTACGCTTGTCTTTCAAGCCATCGATGCTCTCTACCTTTTAATTTTTAGCATTATTACATCATCAATGGGCTTAAATATAATAATAAATGAAGACATGACGCATAATATCCTCTATTGGGCTTATGTAATCTTATGGATAGGTAAGATACAATGATATCATGAATAATAGGAATTAAATTTGGATTTTCTGCAGTTTTAACAGCATACTTTATGTATATTACTTATTCCTATTATCGAAAACTCAAGGCACAACAAGATGAACGTGATGCAGTCTGAGTCTAATAATGGTAAAAATTATCTTATTGTTATTCAAATCTTTTAATCGTTTGTTCAACGATTTATTACCCAGTGTTTAAAGGATCGCTAAAGCATCAAAACATCGTAAGGCTCCACAACTTTAAAACTGAAAACTTGAAACGCCCTGCTTGGGAAAATCTAAGGAATTCCTTTTCTATTCCTTTTTTGTTTTTTTAGAAAATAAAAATACATTTTTCTTGTTTTTTAACACAAACGTTTTTTTATGTTTTGAGTCCCGCTAAAAGTAGACTGGTTCAAATATTTCATTACATTTACAAAAATATTCCGAAATTTAATGAATGTCTGCATTAATACTCTATGTATTTCTTTTTCTGGTACTAAGCACACCATGGGTTAGGGGTGATAATACTACCATATCTTGTAAGTTGTAACCAAGGTCATATTATTTAGTTTGATACCGAAGTTTATATATAGCTGATATTTCTATTTCATTTCCCGTCTGTGGAAACTGCGAAGAATTGGTCAATATACATGTAGGTAGCGGTGGCCTTTGCCATTATGAAGATGGCTTGTCTCTCGTTCGAATTTTTGAAAGTGAAAACAATTCAAAACCCGAATGCATACCCCGCATTTATGATCTTTCGCGTATGTATGATTCCTATAATGATACATCTCCCTATTAATAAAAATTATTAGGTGCTATAAGGCACTTCTGTTGCTTCTGGTCACCGGAATTGGGATGCTCGATGCTGATCGGACCATTATATTACGAACGTTTCGAACTCAAATGCGATCAGTGCGTTCCAGTTTGCACAAATTTTTTATCTAGTGTAAACTCGAGCGCCCAGGTCTTGATAAATATTACTCTACTTATCCTGGCCCTATCCTTGATTTCTGTTAGATGATGGCACAGTCTGATGTACTACAAGTACTTCCAAGACACAATTTTAACTTTTTCTTGGTACAATTATGTTTTGGGATTAATTTGTGGTAGATCATACTTTGCTTTCGTCTTTTGACTTTTGACCTAACCCTGGCAACGGACACAATTAATCAAAAATTAATAGTAAAAGCAACTGTTTCATCATCTTTATTATTACTATGAACTGGGCCGTGGAGGGCGGTGAATTTAATTAAAGCCACAAACGTGCGACGGGCCACAGAAATGAGGTGGGCCCGCTACGGATGTTATCGTGACAAGCCCAAATTAAGTAGCGCGGGCTTACATCAGCCAGAGTTATCCAGGACTATCCTGGGGTTGGGCTGGCAATTCAATTTAAAGACCAAACCACGGCAACTGGTGAAACTTGCCCAAAGCCGGCCAAGAGATGAATGGTGGACCTGCCTGGGGCTCTTTAAATAGCCCAAAAGCTTAGCTTCGAAAAGAAAGAAAAATACAGTCAAGTTTCCTTCTAAAGGAGCAGGTTTTATATTGAATTATAATTATATTGGATTATATTATATATTTGAAAATAAAATATATGAGCTTCCCAGTTATAAATTCTACTAAATTGATATCCTAAATTATTTCCCTTTTAGTTAAAAACATTCTCTTTACCCTTGCCTCACTGTACAAGTAGAATTTCCCTTTGTGAAACTAATTTGATTCAAGTAAGAATTTGGAGACTCAAGGATCTGGATTTTCACACTCACCCGTCGTTCCGTTTTCCTGTTCACTCAAATCCGCCAAAGAGGCTGACAGGGCCTCAGCCATTTTGGCTGCCGAGGAAGTGGTCGTCATGGTCCTTGGCTGAGATGCATTTCCGTCGCTTTTCACAATCAGATTCGTTGCACTTGTACCGTTTTCCGTTTTCGCAGTTTCCGCATTATGTTTTACCATGGCGGAATCCTTCGGGGCTGGGGAGGGGATTGGAGATGGTGTGAAATCCACAGCCTACGGCTGTGTGCTCAGATTGCCCTACCCAGGACGAAGAACTCCGAAGTGTCTGGGTCCTCGCGGGTGAGCACTTGTTGCCGCCCGACTTCCTTGCTTCCTTTCTTGTGGTGCGGAAATCAGGAAAAAACGCTCTGTAACGGAAGAGAGGAGTAATGGTTGAGTTCCTTCCGTCAAATGACACTCAATTATGTTCTTTTATGTTCATGAATATTAAAAATCATTTTTATAGTGAATAGGCATAGAATCTTAAGATTTTTTGTAAGACAGTACTAAGTGTTATTTAATTTGTTAAAGATTGGTTTAAACTTTAAATGTAGTTCCATAACCTGGTTCTCAGTAATTGTTAGTATAAAGAAAACGCATGTCTGAGAGTGTCTATGCTGCAATTAGAAAAGTTTTCAGCCCTACAGACTTCAAAACAAAAGTAACTTTTACTTGAACAAGATAGAGAGACATTACAATGGTGTATATATGTATATAGGGAAGAGTTGTATGCCCTAACAATTAAATACAAATTTATATTTTAGGATAAATATTTTTTTTTACAAGTGAAAATGGTTGAACAAAATGTTTAGTTTTACTTTTGTTTTTGAAAAAATAAAGTTGCATATAGGGTATTACAGACTCTTCAGCACCTGTCCTGAAAGGCAAAAACATCAGTATGTCAGGCAGACTCAAGTGAAGTTCTCGCATTTCCTTAAGGCATGCGACACTCCTTCAGGGTCCCCTCCTCCTCTATTCCACTGCCTTTTCTAACTGAGACAAGAACAAAGTTTTTCTGCTTTTGTCAAAGTCACCAAACTAACTACACTTTGGCGCCGGCGTTGTTCATTCAAGTTGTTAAAAGTTTCAGCTACCTAGAACTGCTCACTGTTTTCGCTTCGCAGCTTCACGGTTGCATCTTTTGGCCAAGTTAAATTGTCCCAGTTTAATGTTGAGTGTCACCCCAAAAGATAAAAGGAATTGTCTGATATCGTATCCAAAACAATGAACTAAATACGATCCATGGGAATGAGATTACTCTTCGGTTTTATAACCCAAAAGTGAACATTATTGTAAACAGCAGCCCTGGGATTTATTTATTATTATTGGGGTTTTTAAAATTTGTTTACAAGATGGAAGATATATTTTCAAAACAAAGGGCAAGTGGTATTTTTGGAGAACATCTTTCAACGTTGAAGTAAGAATCATCTCAAATTAAGTTTTTTATCTAAAAATTTCCATTATTTCTTTTTCTATTTTAAGTTCTAGTTTTCTTTGCTGAATAGTTTGTAATAATCGTAATCCAGTTTGCCCAATTTTCAAACTTTTTTGATATTCCCATTTATCTTGACCTTGCTCTCTAGATGGTACCCATAATAGCGCCGTTGATAAGCCTCAAGTCCAACTAGAATTCATTGTCATTTTCACCTAAGTTTCGTTGCCGGACCATTGGGGGGCATTGTGTGTGCGTGTCTCGGAGCTGGCCACTTGTGGATTTTTTTCGCATTTTTAAACAGGCGACAACAAGCGAACGGCAACCACGCGTTTGACCCATGACCCCCTGAAGGCAAACACAAAGAGACACAATAAAAAATAAAAGAAGAGCACTCGCGTAAACTACTCATAAATAAATATATGGAGATCCATTGTTGCTTTGCCGCATTTAGCAGCTTTTTTTTTTGTTATTATTATTTTCAGAATTGTTTTGTTTGGTTTTGCGCGCCGGTTCGTGCTTTTGCTTTTTTTTTTTTTGTTAAAAAAAAGGGGGTTTTGTTTACGCTTCGCCATTTTTACCGAGAGGGGTGCTTCAGTTTAGTGCAGCCGAAGCAAAACCATCACGGGTGGAAAAATAAAACGGATCCCAAATAAACAAACAAAACGTTTTGCCAGTTACTTAAATTCATACAAATATTAAGTTCAAGTTTGTTTATGATTCCTGGCAAAAAATTTAATTGCAAAAATATGTATTTACAGAGGATTTAGTTTTGTTTATCGTATAGAAAGGGGGCCAGCCCTTTTCATAACAAAAACACAAAAAATAGGGTCAATACTTTTCTTATTTTTTGTAGAATCCATCACAGACCCCCCTTTTAGTGCGCTGCATTTAATTTCCTCAAGTAAACATTTTATAAATTATCTGCAGTTTAGAAATAAGCCATAAATATGGCTGTGCAATGTGCATTTCCTTGAAAATCCGCTCTGCTTTGCTCCGCTATATTTTTATAGCCAGACGGCGTACGTGGCGGATGAGCAATCTCATTCGCACTTACTGGCATTTTTCAGTTTTTCGTTCTGTTTTTCAAAACCAGGCACTGCCAGCGAGGGCGTAGCTTTCTAGTCAGCCAATTATCGTAATTTTTTTTGCATTTAACTTATTATCATAATTATCATTTTGCTGAATTGGTGAGCCAAGCAGACAGGGTTGGGTACGGAAAACTCATAAATATTCACATTCATAAAATATATACATATACCTCGCTGTTATATTCATTAAAAAAAGAGAACAATAATGTTTGGGAATATTTTTAATTTGGCAAATGTGACGTTCTCTGTTTGGTAGCCTCAAGCATTTATCTTCAAAAAATCCCCATGTCCCCATCATTCTTGCTCGCAGCTACCACCATATGTGTGGGTTCTTACTTGGTTTCATTTAATAAACATTTTTATATGGCAGAAAGTATTTTCCCAGAGAACCTTGCATTCTTTTAGCGATGAGCTACCAAGTGTTTTGTGTTTGTTGTTTGAAATTGATTAAAGTAGCCCCCAGCCATCCATCCATCCATCTATCCAGTCATCCAGCTTTCCAGCAATCCAACGCCTGTTCCCCAAACACTCGTACACTTGATTGAATAACCGCGAGTGCAAGTGTTTGTGTATATTTTTATTTCGTATCTGTATCTTTCAGTACGTATAGTACAATATATATGTATATGCGAATATGTGTGTTTGTCTGTTTTTTGTATCTTTGACTTTGATCGCGCATGATTAATGATTACGCCCGTGTTTATTGCCTTTGCCACTCCTAGAGGGTGATAAAAGTTTTCTTTTCGGCGCTTCGGGGGATTCTGATGCCTGGCGTATTTCTCTCATATTTCAGCCTTAGCACTTCTTTTTGGGGACTGGGGATTGGGCATGGTTGTGTCTGTGGTTTGTCATCATTCATATATAATTTGACAAACTTTCTACATAACGTCCATCAGAGATTAAATTATTAAAGATTAATTCGTCAGATACATAAATTATTATATTTGTATATAATATTACTCATAATATAGGTCCGTTTTAATTACGCATTAAAAGAATAAAAATCAAAGCCAAATATCTAAGCTGTTTCTGCCACAAAATTATCAAAACAAAACTTAAAAGAATTCCCAAAACCCATTCAATAGCTATTTACTAAGCTTTATAATTATTATTTCCATTGCTTAAATAAAACATAAATATGGTAAAAAGTTTTTCAAAAAGTTTCTGGGTTTTGTCAAAAGCACGAAAATAAAATCTGAAAATGAAATTAACGTTTAAAAGAGAACTCGCCCACAGAAAAATACGAAAGTGTGAATTAAAACTTGGGTACTTGGGTCAGAACTTTTATAATTGAATGCCCAGAAAGAAAGGCTAAGAGATTTTGGTTTCAATGCAATTAGATGGAGTGCAGGCCCCTGCGCTTTCCCACTTTTCGGATGCAATCAACGTCCAAGTGCTCTTTCAGAACTGCCATCGAGTATACGCCATGTTGGACCGCAACAGGCCCGAGGGCTCTTCAATAGATGGCTAATTTTTGTTTCCTAAGCTCAAATTGCTGGCCAAAAAACGAGAAAATTAAACAAAATGGTCGGAGGACTACACTCAGGCTATTATGTATATTTCTGTTGGTCTTGGCAGGCCTGGGGCCCATGAATGCTGATTCATTAGCCAAACCTTCTCGACCACATAGACATAGAGCCATTTAAATGCGAATTAGGGTAACCGCCCTTCTCACTGGGTATGTGTGTGTGTAAAGGGGGCGTGGCTGTTGTGGTTGTGGGTGGGCCGAGGTTTGTGGTCTTGCCTTGGCACGTCCCAGCTCGCCTTGGATCGCAATTGCTCTCCGGATGCGTGACTCTTGTTGTTTCGCCTGATGGTGTTTAATTTGATTTGGTCGAGAATGCATAAACTACTTATAAGGCAAACAGGAATTAGTGTTAGAAATTTAGTTTAGCTAATTAAGAGGCAGATGATGTAGGGGGTACCCCTCTCAAAATAACTCATTAGATGCCAAATAAATTGCAAAATTAATACCAATTTTAACTGGTTGTACCGGTTTATGCAATTCTTGGGGATTATTAGTAATTCCCATAAGCAAAAAGACCTTGATGTGACATTTCAATTAAATGTCTCCAGCACCCGCTCTCATCCAGCATAGGAGGCTGGCTGTCTTCCCTGGGAAGGCATTAAGATTGTTTTAATTGCTCATTTATGAATCCAAGAGAGAAATGTTTGAAACATGTGCTAAGCGATTTTATTAGCTACCGCCGGCCATAAAAGTCGTCGACATCAAAAGTCTAAAAATAATGTTGGCCAAAAAAAAAACCAACGGGGGAGAAAAAATTGAATTATCAAGGGAAACGAAACAAAACAAAAAGAGGCATAACGGGTGCAAAGCCAGAACAACAGGTAATTAGGAGAATAAATAAACAAATAATAAATTTGTTGAATTTGCAAAATGCGAAGAATCTCTTCCAGAGCTATAGCCAGAGCTATACTTGAGTGCAATTCCTCATTTTGCCTTAAATACTTGTGTGTGTCAAAATGAAAAATTTGTGCAATGTGCAAGACAAACTTGATTTGCCATAAAATTAAATTTTCGCGCCCATTTGGCGAGGACCAGTGCAGCAGTGGCCCAACCCAAAGATCTGTGCAAATTCGCCAAACGTTCGACGTCAGCCGGTCAATAATTTTTTTGCAAAATGCAATTTTTGGCCCCTTGGCAAGGCCTTGTCGTTTTGGCCAAAAGGCCTGGGCAAATAAATCAAATTGAAATCCGTTGAGAAAATGTTGCAAGATCATTTGACATTCGCAAGTCCGACAAGTGTGAAACGAATTGCCTACAAATCTATGTGCAGATACTTTCGACAACTATGCTGCACTCTGAAATTAATGGGCATAATTGAAAGCTTAAAGATGAAATATTATTTAGAAGAAATCACTTGCGAGTGTTAAAGTTTAAGCTGCAAATGAGGAAAATCAACAAAAGCCAAGTAAACTTTAAGTTCTCACATGAGAACAACTACAACCATTGTTTTTTTTTACAAAGTATTACATTTAATTGAAATAATAAAGAAACAACTTATTTTTGTGAGCAAATCTAAGCTTTAAAAATAATATATCATAAACCCTAACAAAAAAGGATAAACCCATTTCCTGTTAGTGAAAAATGAAGCTCCCTGGAACACAATGAAAAATTGATTTATGTTCAGCAATTTGTTCTTCCTTGAAAACCTTACAAATTGAAACACAAACTTTTGAAAAAATCATAAAGAAAAGAAAGAAAGATTGTTCTTATCTTCATTCCATGGGAATTATCTTTGACTTTTGTCATAAGTATTTCAACAATTTTCTTCGGTAATTTCTTAAAACTTTCCCACATTATTTTCCACTATTTAACGAGAGGGAGAGTGCCTGGAAATTACATTTACAATTGCATTTAACTAAAGCAAAACTCGTTTCTTGACAAACATTAATATGGATTATCATGAGACTATTTTCCGCAACACAAGCCCCTGAGAATATTTGCATAAAATCCCCCCAATTCTAATTTGTAACAATTTTGTTTTGTATTTGTTTTTGTTAAAGTGCGTTTTTGAACTCGTTCCTCGTCATTACACATGTTTATTATACATTTTTGTTGTGGGTCTGTTTGCTCTTAGGGTTTGAAATTTGGCTACTAAAGCATTTTACTTTTTTTTTTGTATTTTGTTGCTGTTTGATTAGGCGTCTAGGTTGACACACACAGGCGGCACAACAAGACATACATACATGCGACGGACTGTCGGACAGATTGACAAACCGACCGACTCACAGAGACGGACACCCATATAGTCGCACGTATGCGAGAGGCGGTCAGAGGCACATGTGGTGAAAATTTAACACAAATGTGCAAATTTAATTAAATTCAAACGAGAAATAAATATAAATATACGCTTCGTTCGCATACATACGGATGATACTATATTGCGTTAGGGGAGATCTAGTGAAAATAAGAAGCAGTACGAGCCAAGGGAAAATAGAATATAACTTTGTTCATAAATATATGCAAAGTATTTTCAATGTTTTAATTAGGTTAATATAAGGCGTAAATAGATGTTTTATTTTTCATAAATAATATTACAAGCGAATTCTTTGAGTATTGCCAAAAATCTCTAATAATTGGCACATGTCAATCATAATATTTTGAAGGGAATGGTATTTTCGAAAGTTCCCTTTTAAAGTGACTCATAATTCCCCTAAAAAAATTCCTTCTATTCTCCAAATATTACTCATATTTTAGTTTAAATATTTATGCGATAAGTCAATCGTTTTAAATGTTGATCAAATTCGATTAGAAAAAGTAAAATATGTGTGTCTGAAATTTGAAAATGCCATTTGTCTCATTGGGCTTACCGGCGGCTTCAATAAAGTATTTTATCGGCGCTATCGCTCTTTGTGATAATGGCCCCGAAAACCACCAAAAATAAAATAAAGTCAATGTCCAAGTCGCTTCTTCATTTCGTTATCGGAGCAGCGTATGCCAAGTGGCTTTGATTTGGTTTCTACTTTAACTTATTTTTAAATTTTTCGTATATAGACAAAGCATGGCATTATTTTTATATAGAATCCTAACTCGCTGCTTGGCCATAAAGATAAAATTATAACTGGCCAAAAAAAAAAATAAATGAGGCACACTGAACAACGTGGGGGCGTTAATTTATTGTTGGGTAGCCGTGAGCCAAAATCTGCGACAACACTTTTATAACTTGATTTATTTAAAATTTTAAAACCAACAACATTTGGCAAAAATATACATTCAGAATCAGAATGGTATTTAATAAGAAGGAAGAAGGACACTGGCTAAGGTCATTTATCCCATTACTTGTCGATGAAATAGTTTCTGGAGGGTGTCGGAATTTCTCTCATCAAAGATTATTAATTATTGAGCCAAAAATGTATTAAAAGCTTTGCCACTAAAAATAATAATAATGCCAAAGACAACAGACACATTCGCACACACAGATTCTTCAGTTGATAAATAAATATATGTATTTAAATATATGTGTAGTCAAACTCATATATATTTATATATATTTTTGTTGTATCACTTCTTTCATCAGACAGTCACACATCCACAATGATCATCAACTCGTTCTGTCGTTGAAACAAAAAATGGCAAATAAAACAATAACAACCAGAACTGACGCAGAAATCCGCCGCCAGCTGCCGAGTTGAAGGCAGCATTCATTTTCCTCAGCTATTTCATAGAATACATTTAATTTGGAGACACTTGTTGTTGGCCTTCTTTAATTAATAATCCAAATCCAAGTTCTAATGAAAAGAAATATATTTTAAAGGCGAAAAATAAAGAAAAAACGAAACTGAAATCAGATACGATTAGCACTATCACTACACCAAACGGGCCACAACGAAAAAAATCAAATAAAAAGTGAGCTGCAAATTTATTACGATCAGTCTCTACCCATTCTGATTCGTATGGTCGCGTTCTCGATTTTGTATTTTTGTATTTTTAGCTAATTTCAGTTGCTATTGAGCTTGGCAATTAGTTACACTTGATTATATGAAAGCAGGGCGTTAAACATTTTGCCGGTCGTCCCCCCATCGAAGTTCGTCATTCTGTGTGTTTTTTCTCCCATTTTCGATCACTTTTGAGGCACAAATTATTTCCCATAATTTATGAATGCCATAAAAACAAAAACTCAACCTAAATTATGTGAATTCAAAAGTTTATTGAAGCAATTTAAATAAAATCGCTTGATTTGTTTTAACAAATTTATTGGTTTCATTCCAAACTGGTTTTAATTAGTATTTTAAGAATGGGCTTGAACAAATTTCATGGTTCGCCAGCGGGGAAACCTTTGTACAATACCTATTTCAAAGATTTCACTCCTTTGTGTCGCCTATTTTGCAATCATTTATATCAATTTTTATTTGTATATATTTGAGACATTGCCCAATGGCACATGTTGTTTAATAATTTCACATTCACACCAGAGCACTCACAACTCACACACTGGGGCCCGCGTTAGGCCAGGAAAAGCGCGAAAATCGCGTCCGACAATAGACGCCCGAGAACCGCCTGCGAACCGCCAGTGAACCGCACCCGAACGCGTTCTAATCAGAACTGAGGAGCAGCCGAATGTCCAACAGGCGGAGGCCCCACTCAACATGTTGCCGACCTTGCCGCCGAGTGAGCAAAAACAAATTCTTTTCAAGAGAACGAGAGCGCCACAAATAGAGAGTGAGCGGTTCTGTTTGGGTTTTATTTTCTTTTTCTGAATCAAAGTATAATCAAAGATTAATATAAACACTTCTTAATATTATTCAAAAAAAAAATACAATTTTTATTTGGCATATTGCACCTAGACTTTAATAATGGAGTCTGGTCCAAAATAGCCATTTCATCATGATTAATACTTAACTTTTAAAAGATATTATTGTTGTGGAATAAATAAAAAATAAAGATTACAATAAACAAACAAATTTCTGTTAGATTAGACTACACTTGTCATACATGGCGTATAAGTGATATTTTTAAAAGTACTACCTTATGAATTTATTCATATTCCTGGACTTATAACATTATCTCTTTTTTCTTCTACTTTAAATCCTATTTGTCTAATTTCTATGATTTTTTTCCTCAATTGCATATTACACTCATCCTGTCATAAATGGAGTATAAGTAATATCTTTGAAAGGAATTTTAGCTGTCTAGTTCAAGAACTTTATAGATAGTATCTATTATACACCCTATCCATATTTTCTTAGAAAATTCTCCCCTCTTTTAAAATCCTATCTGTCTTAGTTTTATGGTCTTCTTCCCACTTAAAATAAACACTAATTAATGAATCAATCACAATAAAATTCAAGGAGGGCTTTATTACTCTAATCACAAGTATAAATGAACGATTTCCGTAATCTTAAGATTAACGCTAGACTAAATGCGAAAAGACTAATCTAGTTTTTAATCTAAAAAATGTCAATTAAGAAAAAACAAGTATCATTTACAGAATCGAGAACAAGGACGGGATTATCAATTATCCGGAATTAGTTGAGTCCAGGTTCCAGAGCTTCCAGAAATTAAAGAAACACGCAATCGACACCAGCTTCAGCGCCACTTCAACCTCAATTTCCTGAAATTAAATTGCTTACAAGCTGCTCGGCTCAGTTAATTTCAACTTAGCAGGATATTGTCAACAGTCGTTTCCATTCCGCCTTTTGTATGGCGGTCAGAGGTCAGAGGTATGGTTGGGGAAAATGTTTGAGGTGCACTGTTGACATACAAACACCTAAAGTTCTGCACTTTGGTTGCAGTGTGTTTGCTGACTTGTGCAATTTCCGTCCGACAACACGGGGCGTATACGTAACGAGCTTTGACAGAGTCTGGGCAACAGTTGTCCGCAAATTTATCCATTACTCTATACACCTGTAATCGAGTGCCCTCACCTAAGAGTTCATCCATTTCCCACTTGACCATAACCGTCTACCATAATTATATAAATAGAAAACCAATTATTTTCCGAGGGAGTTAGAGAGATTAATAAAGAGATTTTTTTTTGCAAATTCGTTATTGAATCCAATAAATATTTAAAGCCACAATCAAAAAAAAATTTAAATAAACAATCCAGAAAAAGCGTAAAGCCTCTTTAAACACCAAGATCCATTAAAATGCCATTTAGAGAGTGTAAAGCCGCCAAGGATCAAGGCAAATTAACTAATTGAAGGCTCAAGTAGGCTTTGCATATATTTTTGTGGAAAGCAAAAAAGGTGTCCCGCCTGCCGATAGATTAAAGATGGAAAAGCCATTGGCCACCAACGACCAAGGTCATGGCCAGGACTACACCAACCCCGTAGGTAGGTGGAATGCATAATATATTGGCCAGATCGAAATCAAAACATGTTTACCTTCGCACGCCGCACGCTGAAAAGTTAGTCCTGGCTTGAGGAAGGCCACTTCAGAAGGCGACAAGTAGCCAGGACGAATTTTTTAATCCTCCAACTGTTGCCGTGGGAGTAGATATGTCTGATATTCAAGTACCTGTCGATTTTAAAGGTTTGTTGTTTTTTTGCGAATTTATACAGCTACTAAAATAATAATTATTTTCTAAAAATAAATGAAAATATCCTTCTATTCAGATGGCTTTAACCTTCTTTAATGACACAAAAGCAAACAAGTAAATGATACTTTAATGAACGACTATTAAATGTCAATCAAAGCAGAGGTCATAGTCAATGGTAGAAAATAACCTTTTTGCATTTTTAATGGACTTGCCTTGCGTTATCCTTGAGGCTTGAGTTATTTTTTACTTGCTATGAAATACTATTTAACAAAAGCCCTAAATGTATATGTTTGTTTCTTGAATAAAAAATACAACAGCCTGGCCAACTGTCGCCAGGACATAAAGCCTTATTACGAAATGTTCTTTAATTAGTCCGCTCGACTTAATTACAAAACTGCAAAGTCAACAAAAGCAGCACCACCATTTCTAAAGCAAATTGTATACAATAACAAACTCTCGACTGCCCCGGGATCTGTGGCCTTTGGCCGACAATTAACCGACTGTGGCTCTGACTCTGGCTTGTATGAGTGTTTTGGTGGCAACAGCTTGTTGACATCCAACTTTAAAGTACTTTGTCCTTTAATAATTACAAAGCTCGCTGGCAGGTCTTGAGAGATCTAATATAGTCAGTACTGAAATAAGGGTTAGTTTTTCTTATGATATTCAAACCTTTTTTTAAAAACAAGTCCTAATTTTATATGAATATTATTACACCTGTAGCTGAGCCACAACCCTCATTTCCTGCTTTACCCATTATCATTATTTTCGTAAAAAAGAGAAACAGAATGAGAATGAAATGAACAAAAACTTGGACGTGGCTAATAGCAAAAATCAATGCCGACTCGCCCCAAAATGCAAATGAGCCTCCCCCAACCATGGCAGGATCATTTGAATAAATATATTCACAAATCATGCAATTTCCTGCTGGAGTTCTGGAGCTGAATCTTCAGAAAAACAGAAAGCAACAAACAAAGTGGACCAAGAAAAAAGCAAATTCAATATAAACGCAAATTATTTGTACTCTCCGGTGGTGGCAATAACTGCAAATATAAGAAAAAAACCACCAGGGATAGCACAAAACTTTGGGAAAAAGTGTGGTGGTGTTTGGTTTTTATGTCCTGTCGTCCTGGCATAAATCTGATGGTCAACTCGATGGCCGTGTGATGTGTTCGACATGCCACTTTAAGCCACTTTTTGGTGCCAAAAAAAGTATTAAAGTAAAGGTATTTTGGTCAAAATGGTCAATAAGAAAAGTCAGAGAAATATGTAGTTATTTCATTACAGATTTTAGAAACAGCCTCTATTTTTTTTAGGTAGTAAAAAATAATAATGAAAAGACAAAACCATTTGTTATTTCTTCTCCTTACCCACACTCTCCAAATTTCTGAAATTAAATTCATCATACGCCACGTAGTCCTGCCTGGCAGGAGCTGGAAGTAAACTTTTGCACGTTGCTCCAGTGCTGACCCGCATACAAAATAGAAGACCAGCACAAACCAAAAAGTTTCAGAAATCTTTGGTAGATTTAATTATGTTTAAATAGGCTTAACCAAACTTAACACGGGATGAATAGAAAATCCAATATAGGTTGGCACACATATGTGTTCTCCGATGATAAAGTGAAACTAATTAAAATTGTGGGCATAGAAATTGTATTAAATTTTGTCAGATGGCTTTATGATAAATCCGGCAAACAAAAGCACAAGTTTCTTTATTTAAATGACAATTTTTTTCATTATTATTCCATTAGTAAACTATGAAAATGTTTTTAAGCCTTTAATAGACAGATGCCAACAAAAAAAAAGGGAAAGCTCATTAGCACTGAAAAATATATCCTGGTATAGTGTCACAGCTGCCAATAAGCCTATGGTGGGGGTTAAAGGTCACCCTTCTATCTGCCTGTTGCGCGAGTTTTCCCCTTTGATTTCATTCCGTTTCTACTTTATTATATCAATTTTTGTAGCTTTTGTTTCTCCACTAGTGAGGTTTTTTCTGCAATTTCCATCGAACCTCACGACCGGATGCAATGGACCATAAGAGAGGGCGGACAATCGGCAGCATCAGGTTAAAAGGATACAGTGACACACAACCCGCTGTCAGGAAGAACAATACGGGCTGACTTACATCCGACGGACTCTCTGCCAATCAAAGCCCAGAAATGGACAGAACAGATGAATGCAAAAATATTGGCATTTCGAAAAGCTAAAGTTACCTTTATGGATCCGAGTGCAAGTCCAAACTTTCAATCAAATATGACGGAAATATTAAAGAACCATAACTTCTACTGAAAAAAACCTGTAATTGTTTCTTTGCTAATGAAAAACAATCAAGTATGAAACTAAATAAATATAAAATGGTTTTTCAGGGCTCTTATATACGTTTTTCGGGTAATATATCTCAGGATGTGGCAGGATACCTGGATGCCCCAGGCTTTGTTATTCTCGGGCTGTTGTTTTTCTTACGTTACCAACGCAATTCCGACCAGGCAGCTTATTTATTCATATGGTTATTCGCGTTTTTTAAGAAAAATGAGCTCTGAAATATTAAAGTAGGTTCCAAAACATGTTGATAAGCATTCGGGTGCAACAGGCCGCCATTGAACTTGGCAACATGTTGCGTGTGCCAAATGTAAACAGAGAAAATATAGCGCCAACCAACCTCTTCTCCCGCTGGCGGCTTCCTCTCTGGTACGCCCCCTGAGAAAAATGTTAGTACTGGCTCACGTGGCGTATGAGTAATTCTTGTTCGGCCTTTTGCCTTCTACCAACAATTTATGACGTTTACCTCTTGGCAACGTCATGTGATAAGCTGTATTAAGTGTGAAATGTGTGAAATACGTGAATTATGTTTTGTAGACGGCACCTGGGCTGCCTCTTCTGATCCAATTTAAGAAAAACAACAATCGTAGATGTAAATATTTTGTATCCTTTATTGCTCTTCGGTTGCATTCAATCGGCATTCGCTTAAATTTTACACAAAAATACACAGAGATAGTTCAGTAGTTAGAATAATGCTGGTTTCAGTGTAGTTGTTGCTTTTAGTTTTCATGCTTTACAGATATATCAAATGCACTTTTAAGTATCAGCTTTAGTTACGTTTAACAGTTTGAATTGCTTGATTAGATGGCTGCGTACAGTAGAGGGGAAATCATCTTTGGGCATTTGCTTCCCATTATTTCGGGGTATTTAATCTTACATTTAACATAAAGTATTCCGTTCATTAGCTTTAATTAAGTAGCGAAAATGCATACTCAGTATAATTCCGTTTGAAATTGTATGTTAAACATATTATATGCAATGGCATTTAGAACGAATCGACTGACTGACTGACTGACCTAGTGACTTGACTTGATTCCGACTTGACTTGATCTCTTTATGAGGACTCTGGCGATACATGCTCTCCTCATCTAACACACATTCCATTAGCATTGGGTATCAAAAATACTTATCATGGCTTTACATTACACTTTAGTTACAAAAATATTTAAAATTTAATACCATTAACAAAAATACTTGACAATCGATTTGATTTTGGAAACTCTTGCTTACATTTTTGGAACGAAAATAAACTCATTTACAAGACATGGGGAGAAACAATAAGTGTATGTCGTGTGTGTGTTTATGAGTTGGTGCGGTGTGCCGTATGGGTGCTTAGTTCCAGTCCTTTTTGATCTCAAAGGTCCAGTCCCACTCCAGGTGTATATGCTTGTCGTCATCCGTGAAAACCGAACTGACCGAGTACGTGCCGCGGGAGAAAGTACCGGAGGGCGCCTCCTCGGCGGGCGTCAAATAGAATTGGATTTCCTTCTTCGGGGGATAGGAGCCAACCATGTGCTTCATTTTATCAACTGCCGAATGAAATAAAATGATTCAATCAGTCAATTGTTTACTCTCCTTAACAATTCAGAGATACAAGGCAGTCTTACCCACAACTTAAATCAATTCAAAATAAATTATCCGAAATTAGGTTTGGCATTGAAGACAATAGGATAGGATATTGGTTATTCTCAACACATGACTATGGTCAGTATTCCAAATGTAATAAAAACAATGTAAACCACACTGCAGAGCCCGCACAACAGAGTGGTGCCATCAAAACTACTATTTGCCATTTTCAACTTTGAGGCAACTGTTTAGTTAGAAAGCCAATAGCAGACTAATGCCTAAAGACATCAATTTGTGGGTTCTTGCCAAGAGAAGTCCCAAAAGTGCTACAGCTACGTAACACCTCTTAAAACCAATTGATAAATGCGGGATTTTAGTTTGACTTTACTAGCGTATTAAGGAAGAGTTGAAGAATCTACTATAACCCTCAGAAAAAAACCAGCTTTAGAAACACACTCACCGTTCACACCCAACCGAGAAGTCTTTTGCACATACTTAAGGCCATGGACAATTTCGCGTTGCACGATAAAATCGATGCGCACCTTGTACTGAACACCTTCTTTGATCACAAATAGCTGTCGACCAAATAATATAGGATTAATAATTGCATATATGGTTTTAAAGTGCATTACTTACCTGCTTTTTAAGCTGACTAAGGTCACCGGTAAGATCCAATTCCATATCGGGGCGTCCCTCCACAACAAGTGCCAGTTTCTTGACAATCACCTTACGAGGATCATTGGGATCTAGTTTAAAAAAACATGAACTTTGTTTAGTTTTAATTCAAACTAATCACGTGTGTGGGTATCTTACCAACAATGATCTTTTCGGTCTGGGCGGCACCCAGGAGGGCCTCCTTGTAACGTCGCAAGCTTTCGTCTTCCTGATCAGCGGCCATAATCTCCTCGATGGTCTTCTCCGGCGGCGCCTGGTAGTTGGTATCGTGCACATCCTCGTCATGGTGGTCGGGATGCTGCTGCGTCTGTGTGTCGGCCATGGTTTTTAACCTAGAACTAGACCAAGTAGCATTGTTTATAAATCAATTAATTTGGAGCGCTTTCTCTATCGCCAGGCAGTTGTGTTGTGTGGGTCATAGGCATATTTTTAGTGGTGTGATTAACACACTGAGCGTAATGGGTGTGTTTTTACATATATTTTATGCATGCGAGCGTTACTACAAGTATTTGCAAGCATGACAAATAATTTAAAACGAATATCATCTGGAATTACTTGACTAGTCGCATGTTTAGTGGTTAGCGAACAAATGCTAACGCCTAAACTCAATCCTGATAGCAGATTACCTTATCTTTCAGTTAACATCGAAGTGAGTTTATTAATTTTGGCAAAAAACAAACACTTTTCTGTGGCAAGAAACTGTTTGCCACTTCATATGCACGTTCAATAATATTGATTAAATTCCAATTATTAACGCATTGATGGACTGACACGGACGGAGGTGGTGCTGGGAGGCGGCAGTCGCCTGCAGCTGGCCCGTACAACAACAAAAACAAAAAGGTCCAACCAAATACGGAGCCAAAGAGACAGATAAGGTCGGAGCGAGCATGCGATAGAGAGAGAGGGAGCAGATATCGGCATTGAATAATATTGACCAGAACCCGCCCCCACTACCCTTCCGGCCGGGCTGGCCCCCACCCAGCGACGCCTTTATTATTATCTTGCTTTGTTTTCCATTATCTAAATACACGTCGCTTGCTTTATGTCCATTTTCAACGAATGTTGGGCCAATAATAATTCTCCACTTTCCCGATTTGGCCATATATGTATGTGGGTATGTTCGAGTGTGCTACCAGCACAAAATACATGAAATTGAAATGTTATTACTTGACATCGCGTTGTTGCTTGCTGCCAGATAATAAAAACGTATTTATATACCTAGGATATCCACACATATGTGTATGGCGATATATATATACAATGTTAGCAGAAATTCGCTGGATGAGTTGCCGAAAAAATAAACATTTCCCCAAAAGTTTAGGCCATCAAATACAATCGAAACAATTAGGACCGAGTGGGCCAAAGGTAATTTAGAGAAGAATCTTGACCAAACAAAAATTCAAATTCCAAACAAAACGTCGAGAAACCCACTGCCAGGAGAGAGAGCACGAGATTGTTAGAGGGAGAGAGTGGAGGAGTGGCGACCCCCCGTCAGAGTTTCCGATTGGTGTGGGGATATTTCAAGGAAATGTAGGAACCATGCCAGTTTTTGATAAAGAAAGAAGAATGTTAAGACCCCAGACGTATGAATCACACACACAAACACATGCACACACACTCAAACCGGCACATGAGTCGTCATTGGTTTTTTTTTATTTTATTGCAAGTACACTTTTTTGGGAGGAGTACCCCTGCCTGAAGGTACACAAACAGTAGTTATAAACATCAAATGCTATTACTGAGCCTAAAATTTAATATTATTTTAATAGCCTGCATTGGAACGCACGCACACACACTTGCACCCGCACACAATTTGAAGGCGTCGCGCACTCACCTTTTTAAAGCCAAGTAAATAACTACCAAATGGCGTTTCTTGAAGAGTTTCCCGAAAGATGCGTGCCCAGTAAGTTAAAATAAATTTTTTACAATTTTTTTTGGCTTTGATAGACAAATTTAGAAACAAAGCAAAATACAACGAAAAACACTCGGCGAAACAAGAAATAAAATCACATCAGATATCTGGCGCCCTCTAGTGGAAGCAGTGCTGCCAACTTGGTACTTTTCAGAGCTTGTGATTTGGCCAGATTCGGCTATTTTCCCAAACAAATTTTATATTTTCAAAGTCGATTAATAAAAATACATATCATATAAGTCATAACGACATTGAAGCGAAGTCGTTCCAATTATCCAACTATTTTCTGATATTTTAAAATAAAAACACGTCTTCCTGCATGCTGGTCACACAAAAAATGAACAGCTGTTTATTACTTCATCGTTGAATTTTGCGTGGAAAATTGGAATATGACTTCCCAGTACCTGAATCAAATGCATACTGCAGACAAATTAGCCGCAGAGCCGTGGCCTGAGGATGCGACGCTCTACCAGGTAAGTTCTTTAGTCCCAGAAGCAGGACAACCTTTTAAATCCGACTGTTGTCTATCCTAGCCCTATGAGGCAGAGCAGATCTTGCTGCCGGAAAACGCAAGTTGCTTGGCGGTTAAGGCTTACCTGAAGATGTGCCAACTGCCATTTGGAATACGGTCATGTGCTAACGCTGAGCACATGTCCCCAGGTGGGCGGATGACCAAGCTGCCATTCATCCGTGCTGGAGCATTTATTTTTGCAGAGTTTGAACCGATCGTAAACTTTGTGGAGCAAAAGGAACTTGCCATCGGCAGTTGGCAAGACGAGGACGAGAAGGCCGACATGCGCACGTATGTGTCGCTTGTGGAGAATATATTTACCATGGCCGAGCTGTACATCAGCTTCCGCAATGAACGCGTTTATAAGGAGGTCACGGCACCCCGTAACGGCATCGTCTTTCCTTGGCCCCTTAGCCTCATGCAAAACTACAGCAAGCGGCGTAATGCCCTTCGCCTGCTAAAGGTATATCAGTGGGATGACCTGGACATAGACGCCGTCATCGACAAGGTGGCGAAGTGCTGCGAGACCCTTGAATACAAACTGAAGGAGTCTCCTGATACGCCGTATTTCTACGGCGACCAACCCTGCGAGCTGGACGCCATCGCTTTCGGGCATCTCTTTAGTATCCTGACAACCACGCTGCCCAATATGGCCCTCGCCCAGACAGTGAAGAAATTCAAGCACCTAGTCGAGTTCTGTCGCTTCGTCGATGAGAAATACTTTCAGACCAGGTGCCTCCACAATTAGATGTATTGTTAGTTATTGTTTTGCAAAGCGTATCAAATTATAGTCGTTATCATTTATCTGCTGTTTTTCTTTTGTCCATAAAACTTAATTATAGCCTTTTATTGCTTTATAGGAGTGCAGCTTTTTACTCCACATAGCTTTCAGGCATTTATACTGGTCAATATTTTCTATAAAAAGTTTTAAGTTTTGTTTTAACAGACCAAAAAACAAACTAAACAAAAACTTATTTAACGCATTTTTCTTTGAATATTTTTCCTGCCTTTTTTTAGCCAAAAGCTGCTTTAGGATTAAAGTTATGAACTTTTACTAATTCAATTTCTACTTTGGAAATTTATTTACAGCAAATAAATAATTTAATCTTTTAAAAGCATTTCTCATTTATTTCTATTGATATACTGTGGCTTATCGATTGTGGTATATCGATATCCATAACGAATCGATCGACGATTTTAGTTCATCTCTAAGTTTATAAAAGTTTATTTCTAATAAGAAAAGTTAAGAAGAAACCCCCGTTAACAAATAAGCGCCAAAAATATAACAAAAACTAGAAAAGTGATACAGATAATTAAAACGAACAAAAAATTAAACAATACTTAGTTAATTAAAGAAAAAAGAACCTATTTCACAATTGCATGTAAGTGGGGCTTATCAGTAGATGACTCACAGGATGCAATATTTTTTTAATTTTAGTTTGTCAAATAAAAAAGTACCGCACTAAAAAAAAAAGAAGAAAAGAATTATGTCAAATGATACTTTGAAGATCGTTTCATACAACATTAAGGGACTGGAAGGAAAGCACCTAAATGATGATTTTAACCAATATCTTCAGAGTTTTGATGTCTTCATTTTATTAGAAACTCATGCAGATTCCGGAAAGCATTTGGATACATACGAACGATTCAAAGAACAACATTCCGACTTTGATTTATATTGTAAGGATGCCATAAAGGTACTTCGAAAAGGCCGTGGGAGCGGTGGAAGTATTATAGGCATTCGAAAATCTCTTAAGGACATTGGAGTCAAATACTCAATGGAAAAGTTGGCCGTCTGGGAAATCCTAAAATTGCGTCTAAGTTCGAGAGAAGTTAACATACTTTCCCTATATCTTCGCCCAGCTTCTTGGGAGGAAGAGTTTGAAAAATTACATGAAGAAATTGATAAACTTGACGTGGTAGATAATTTCTTAATCTTGGGAGATGTTAACATCCGACTGGGAGAGGTTACACAGGATGTGGCCTGGTCTCCTTGTATAAAAAACAAAAATGGGAGAAAATCGGAGGATAAGAAGCACAACAAAAAAGGGATATCCTTTTGTGATTTTTGCAACAAAAACAACTTTCAAATATTGAACGGGCTGACCCACGGAGATTGTGATGGTCGCTTGACTTTCATTGATCCAAATTTGGGGAAATCAACAAACGACATAGCTGCAGTTAGCCGAAATATATTGGCGATGGTTAAAGACTTCAAAGTTGACAGCCCAGAAACCGGGCAAACCCGACATGGTTCGGACCATGTACCAATATGCGTGCAATTGCATCTTCATGCTGAGCAGTATTCCCAAACGGTTGAAGACTTGCCAGTAAATGCATGTTCCTTTGATTCCAGCCTAGTTCAGACTGAATCTTCGATGGATGCAGATGTCACCGACGATGAAGTGCGGTACGCCTGCAAAAATCTACATGACAGCTACACCTGCAGGTGGGATGATAAAGATTTTATAGCTGAAAAGAAAGTTCGGTGTAATGAGTTATTTAGGATCGTTGCAGAGAATATGTTAGGAATGGCAAACGAGAATGATGCCGAAATTCTACTCAAAATAATTGAAAAAAGGCTGAATGATTGGTGCAATAAAAACAAAATACTTAACGATTTTCAACATAGCTCTGCTAATGGCTTATCTAAACTTGACTTGATATACAATTTGCATGCCGCAGTTCATATTGAGTTGGGTGAAAAGCGGGGGAAAGTGTACGCTTACTTTCTAAACTTTCAACATACTTTTTCGTCGAGGACCTTTGCATTTCTCTTCGGAAAATTGCAAAAGCTTGGCGTATCCTCAAAGGTGATATGTTTTTTGAGATTCGCATTTTGTGATTCAAATTTAGAGGTTTTAGATTCGCATTTAAATTTCAAGAAACTGATAAGGTTGATGTATAGCCTTTATTTGAACGATTTGGCAGAATCCATAAAGGGGGGCCTCGTCATTGAAAGTCGTAGAGTAGGGCTTCTAATGTGTACCAACCACATTGTAATTCTTTCGGAAAGCATCTCCAAATTGCAAAATATGATAAATCAGTTACAGGCTTACTGCCACAAGTGGGATTTAACGATCGACCACATTAATTCTGAGGTAATGGTTTTTTCGAGAGGCGGTATGATTTCAGCGTCTGAGAGTTGTTCAATATATGGGAAAAAGATAAAAACTGTATCTAAAGTGACTTTCTTAGGTTTCTTTTTCACTTCAAAACTGTCGCCTACGAGTCATGTCCTCGAAATGATCCAAAAGGCCAAAACATCTTTTCAAAACTTTGAAGCACTCGATGATTGGAGAAAATTTTTGAAAATGTATATGCCAAATGTGTGGGGATGCCGGGAAATCACGAAAATAGATCAACTTCAAGCTCTAGTTTCCAGAAAAGGAAATAAAACCGTAGCAAACTCTTTAGCACAGAAAAGTCTTAACAGTCTGGCTCAAGATCTCTTTTTAGAATATATAAGAAAAGTCATTTTTGTCTATGAAAACGATAGTCTTAGTCGTTACCTTACTCTTAAAGTAATTGAAAAAAATGTTTTTTGGGCTGAAACTCTAGATAAAAGGTGCAATACTAGTAAAATTGATTGGAAATATCATCTTCAATCACAAACGAATTGGGACAAATTACGTAATATCTTAAACCAAAGTTAGCGATTTAGACTTATTTGAATTTATTTTTTTGTAAGTCTCTGTTCTTATATATTATCGTTATTATCTTTGTGATTGTATAGCAATGTTTACAATGTTTTTATTATTTATAATTTTTTTATTATTTTATTTTGTTCTTATTATCTTTATGTCTTAGAACCAAGTTTATATTTGTACTATTAAGCGTGTATTTTAATGAGATATTATTCTTATTACATAAAGAGAATTTTATTTTATTAAATTTTTTTCTTTATGTCTTTTTATTAATTTCTGTATATTTTTTAAAACATTTTTTTTAATAAAAAACTTTTAAAAACAAATAAAATGAATTGATAATTTTATTTAGTTTAATAAAGCTGTGTATATTGTAAGCTATCTTAAATGTTTTATAGAGTTGGGTGATTTATATGGGAGTTTTAGTTTCAACCTGTTTCTGTTATTTTAAAACTTTCGATAAGAAGTCCTTAGCTTATATCTACACAATCACGAAAGTTATTACAGTTACGATAATTTTATTAACTATAGGATATAGTCGTCCGATATTTGATAAATTGTGTAGATCGGATCAATCATCCAAAAATGGTATGACCCGTAGAAAATTGATACCTTCTAACTTCTTAAACATATTAGTTATGCCATTTCACTTCAATACGTTATATGTCGTCATCAGGATATAAGTGAAAATAAAAGGATGCACAAAGAAGTGCATTTAAAAAAGAAAATACCATTTTTCAAAGTAATTTGGTATTAATTTCCCTACTCTACTTGGTCACACTGTCATATGTTAGTGTTGTTTTGATAAAAATGTCGCGAAGAGGTAGACCCATGAAGAAGAAAAAGTTCCTCTGGAGCGACACTGCCACCGATCGCCTTGTAAAAATGTGGGTGGGCAAAAGCAATACAATCAAAGGCTATGGAAAAAACACAATCATCCACCAGGAAATGGCAAGTGAGCTGAAAGACTATGGTCCGACACCAACCGAAATAAAGGCCAAGCTTGACTGCATGAAGAAGAGATACCGGTAAATATTTAAGATTCCATTCCCAAGATTTATTGTAATTCTTTTCTAATTTAAGTCGCGAACTGGGAAGGATGGTTTCGATGAAGGAGGTGAGATCCGACTGGAGGTACTTTGACAGCTTGCATCACATTTTCAAAGACGAGCATGTCAGAATAGACCGCAGGAACAAGGGTATGTAAAACCTAATGTCAGGATTCAAGGGAACATAGCTTACACTCGTTAAGGATAGATAAGAAAATACCTTGAAATTGGCAGCACAGCTAAACTAATGTATAATCTATAAAGTCACTATAAATATTCTCCCAAATTCTTTTAGATTCCGCTGAAATGAAGAAAGAAGTGGACCGTTATGAAGACGAGGGTTCGGATGATTCGGAAAGTTCAATTGAATTCTTTTATCCTGAGCTGGAAGCGGAGGAGGCAGCTGAAATAAAAGCTGAAGCTGACACAGACGCAGAAATTGAACCCGAAATTGAGTCTGAGATTGAAGAATTACAACCGGTCTCCAACGAAAAGTATTTTAAACGCAAGCGGTCGATTTTAAGAATTGAGCAAGAAAAAATAGCTGTCCAGAAGCAGACCTTAAATATAATGCGGTCGATGGTTAAGGAAATTTCCAACTTTCATGCGTCATTTTTAATTACTTATAAAACACAAAACAAAAAACGCTCTACGTAGTTAAATTCAGACCCATTAATTAGCTGATGGAATAAACTATATATGTACTTAATATTAGATTAGTTATATTTCCACTTTAAAATGTGATTCGGAATTCTCATCACAAGCACCTTATTGTTTTAACCATTCTGAGACAATATTCGTTTTCATAAAAAAAATCATATATTTGTAAAGATATTATGTAAAGACCCTAAATATATGAAGTTTAATTTGTTTTATTATAAAGTTAATTTAGATTATTATTAATATGCAATTTACATAATTTGCACGCAGTTTGCCAACATTTCCTCATCACTGTTGATGTTTATCAAATCAAATGACAGGAACAAGCTTAACGACAGTTTGACCAATCAGCTCAGCTAAAGGCTTAGTTGCTGGGCAGATTAGTGGCCGCCACTGTTGGATCACCTCCTGCGATGCCCGCCGGTGCTGTTGGGGCTGAAGGGACTCCTGCCGGTGCTGGTATTGGAGGCGAAAAAACATGCGCCATTTGTGGTGGCAGTGGCGTTGGCTGCGTGGGAAAGAGTCCTCCCATGGAGGGCTGAACCTGTGGATACGAGGGCACCGTCTGGGCGCCAGCTGGGTATGAGAGAGTTGCCGGAGCCGACATGTATGCCTGTTGCGGAGCAGAGAACATGGGCACTGCTGCAGGTGCTGCAGTTGCTTGTGGAAATGGCAGCTGAGCGGCGGGAATTCCTTCGAGTGTCGCGTTCTGTTGTGTGCTCGGATCATAGACTCCGGGAATAAAAATGTTGGCTGGTGGCGGCAAAGGCTGTGTAGACGGCTGTATAGGTTGTATCGACTGCGGTATAAGTGGTGTGGGAGGTGGAACTTGAACTGGAGCCACAGCCACGTCAACAAGTGGCGGCGGTGCCACCGCTGCCGCTGGTACCGCAGCTGGGTCGGTAATATTCGCCTGAGTCTCGAGCGCTGCAGTGAGAGCATCTGTAGCATCATCCGGGTTGAAGTAGGTCTTAAACAGGCTCTGCGCTGGTGGATCTATGGTAGGTGGTCTTATCTCTGCATTGGTAGATCCAAAAGTGTTTGCAAGTGGTGGTATATAAGGCAACGTTGGTGAGACGACAGCAGATCCAGCAGCAGCCACAGGGGCAGTAGCACCAGCTGGAACAGCTCCACCTCCGCTTAATAGCGGAACAGCAGCCTCCGACGCAACAGGAACAGACCCAGCAGCTCCGGAAAGGGGCGCTGCTTGCACAGGAATGCGATGCAGATAACCAAAGCCAATGCCACATCCAAGAGCGCCCTCTCCTCCCCAGGCAGTGTTGGGCTTGATGGTTACCTCGCGGCACGCGTCATCATCCAGATTGTAGACGTACATCTTCAGCGGCTGCTGCTCGTGGGTCTCGATCAAAGTAAAGAGGTCGTCGTTCTCGTGGCGGATCGCATCGGCACCGATCACATAGTCGCTGTAGGCCCTGAGGCCAGCCAACTCGGCCGGAGAATTAGGATGCACTTCCAGGATATGCCAAACACTTTCGTTGGCGCCCTCGAATGAGCAGAAGCGGATGCTGACGCCCAGAAGTCCCTGTCCGCCCCAACTGTTGCTGGGCGTAAGAGTCAGTTCGCGAACAGTCTGCGTTTTGCTGGAGTACACAGTGAGGCGCACCGGTTTGTCAACGTTCTGGCGCAGCAGCTCCTTCAACATATCGTTGTCTTGGTCCAGTCGAGTACCGGCAATGGCCACAATAAAGTCGAAGAAGGCTTCCAGACCGGCCTTCTGTCCCGGCGAGTTGTCCTGCACCTTGAGGACGTGGTAGCCTGTAAAAGAATTATGTATGTTTACACTGCTAGTTCCAATATTACGTGGGTGTATGTGCGTGTGTTCTGATTGGACACGGCAAAGTTTACGTGTCTCTCTGAAGAGAGTGGGTCGATTGGTTTACCTTCGGTGCCGCCTCCGGGGACATGAATGCTGTGACTCGAGCCCATCTTTAGCTAGCGTCAACCCCTAATGTACCAACTTGTGCAGCGTAGAAGTTCCGTCCTTAATTGTGACAGCAAAAAAATTGTGTTCTTCGTGGCAAGTAGAGGTGGAGAATCATCGATGGGAACTTCGATGCATCGATGTTTTAGAAATTTTTAGAAACATCGATAATTTGTGGCCTTTATCGATGTTTGTGTCACGACATTTCAAAATATAATCTGCATCAAAATCTACAAGGAGAGTTTTTTTTTTATATATTCTTTAGTATATTCTTAAAAAAATCATTGTTCCATTTTCATAAATATGAATTAATATATAAGAACATATATTTTATTTTTTGTCAAATTTTCGGAAGGTCCCAATCAACAAATCATGATTCGAGCCACACTATTATGGCTCACTGCGAAGTATATATATTTGGCAATATTCATCCGATTCTTAAGAGGAATATCTTAAAAGATTCGTAGATCGATTCTCCATAAATCTGCATAAAAATCTAAGAACATTTAATTTTTTAGATTTTTGATCAAATTTTCTCGAGGGTCCCCTTCAAAAATCCACAAAACAGCTTGGGGCCACAGCATGGCTCACTGCGAAGTCTATATCTTTGGCAATATTCATCCGATTCTTGAGCGGAGTACCTTAAACGATTCGAAGATCGATTCTCCATAAATCTGCATCAAAATCTAGGAGCATTCAATTTTTTAGATTTTTGCTCAAATTTTCTGGAAGGGTCCCCTTCAAAAATCCACAAAACAGCTTGGAGCCACAATGTGGCTCACTGTGAAGTCTATATCTTTGGCAATATTCATCCGATTCTTGAGCGGAGTACCTTAAACGATTCGTAGATCGATTCTCCATAAATCTGCATCAAAATCTAAGAGCATTCAATTTTTTAGATTTTTGATCAAATTTTCTCGAGGGTCCCCTTCAAAAATCCACAAAACAGCTTGGGGCCACAGCATGGCTCACTGCGAAGTCTATATCTTTGGCAATATTCATCCGATTCTTAAGAGGAGTACCTTAAACGATTCGTAGATCGATTCTCCATAAATCTGCATCAAAATTGAGCATTCAATTTTTTAGATTTTTGCTTAACTTTTCTGGAGGTTCCCCTTCAAAAATCCACAAAACAGCTTGGAGCCACAATGTGGCTCACTGTGAAGTCTATATCTTTGGCAATATTCATCCGATTCTTGAGCGGAGTACCTTAAACGATTCGAAGATCGATTCTCCATAAATCTGCATCAAAATCTAGGAGCATTCAATTTTTTAGATTTTTGCTTAACTTTTCTGGAGGGTCCCCTTCAAAAATCCACAAAACAGCTTGGAGCCACAATGTGGCTCACTGTGAAGTCTGTATCTTTGGCAATATTCATCCGATTCTTAAGAGGAGTACCTTAAACGATTCGTAGATCGATTCTCCATAAATCTCAATCAAAATCTAAGAACATTCAATTTTTTAGATTTTTTCTCAAATTTTCTGGAGGGTCCCCTTCGAAAATCCACAAAACAGCTTGGAGCCACAGTAGGGCTCACTGTGGAGTCTGTATCTTTGGCAATAGTCATCCGATTCTTGAGCGGAGTACCTTAAACGATTCGAAGATCGATTCTCCATAAATCTGCATCAAAATCGAAGAGTATTCAATTTTTTAGATTTTTGTTCAAATTTTCTGGAGGGTTCCCTTCGAAAATCCACAAAACAGCTTGGAGCCACAGTAGGGCTCACTGTGGAGTCTGTATCTTTGGCAATATTCATCCGATTCTTAAGAGGAGTATCTTAAACGATTCGTAGATCGATTCTCCACAGATCTGCATTAAAATCTAAGAGCATTCAATTTTTTAGATTTTTGCTCAAATTTTCTTGAGGGTCCCCTTCAAAAATCCACAAAACAGCTTGGAGCCACAATGTGGCTCACTGTGAAGTCTATATCTTTGGCAATATTCATCCGATTCTTGAGAGGAGTATCTTAAACGATTCGTAGATCGATTCTCCACAGATCTGCATTAAAATCTAAGAGCATTCAATTTTTTAGATTTTTGCTCAAATTTTCTTGAGGGTCCCCTTCAAAAATCCACAAAACAGCTTGGAGCCACAATGTGGCTCACTGTGAAGTCTATATCTTTGGCAATATTCATCCGATTCTTTAGAGGAGTACCTTAAACGATTCGTAGATCGATTCTCCACAAATCTGCATCAAAATCTAAGTACATATTTTTTAGGCCTAACGACAAATTATCTGGAAGACCCCCTTCAGCCACTATATGGCTCCCATAAAATCAAAATCCCCCATTTAATTGTTTGAGTAAAAGCTTAATGGTTATCAGGCTCCGCCTGAAGAGCTTTACTTTTATATTTATTCTTTTTAATTTATTTCCTTTGTTTTGAAGCCGTTGTGCCAAGTTTTTTATGTTTTCAAGTTATAAATAAGTTATATCTTAGAAGCTTCACTTCATCGCCGCCGCGACCTGCCACTGCTGCTGGTACTTCGTCACAGCTTCGCGATGTTTCAGCATGTCCTTTTCCCTGTGGTAGACAAAAGAACCATTAAATATCATTATACCATGAGGATACCAGTATGGGAACACCGGATTTTGCATTTCTATTCAAAACGGGGTTTGAAAGTTTGCAATCCTCCGGCTGTCCAATGTAGAACCACAATCCCAGAGCTGCTGGAGTACTTACATGTTTTCTAGTGTGTCGGTGGAACTCTTGAGCTCCTTTGAGATATATTCAATGCGCTTTCCCACGTTCTGGCGTGAGTCCTCCAGCTCCTGCTTGACCAGCACCGGTCCGAATAGCTTGTAGACCTTATTGTCCGGCCCCAAAAGGTTCAGCTCGTCCAGCACACATTTGTTTTCGTTCAGTTGGCTTTCCAGGAGGGCCCGCTGCTTGACCATCTTCACACAAGCTGCTCGTACACATTTTTATTAAAGATTAAAGGAATCAAAGGAACAGATGGTTTTTTCTTACACTTTTGCAGGTTCTGGTATGACTCAACCTCGGTCTGCATCTTTTTGTACAAGGCAGCGCTGTTTTTATCCATTTTGATTGTTTGGCTCTAGCTGGAATTTATAAATATACAATTTTATTCTTTAAAAACTGCAACTTTGCAATTTTTTAATAAATGAAACAATATTTCGAGCTGAAAATGTGAGGTTTAGCGGTGTGACCCTAAGCTGAAAACACACAGAGTTGCCACAGTGGGTTAATTTTCCAGTGTCGGTAAACGCCGAATGTCTCAATGATTAATGTTTGCTTATACACCTCCATATTTATAGCTGCATGATGCACTTAACTGTTGTTAATATAAAAACTAAAAGAATTGTGAAAATGCACTCAAAGATAAATCATCACGATGCATTCAAATTGTAGAATAATGAATTATTTTATCTAACAAACAATATTGAAAAGGTATCATGCAGTCGTAGCGTTCCACATACTCCTATAATAACGCTGAGACAAAAGCAAAAGATTTCGCGCCGAAAAGGAAGACTGCAAAAACACACAAAGCGGTGCAAATATAAAAACAAAAACCGAAACTAAATGGTGAAAATGTTCTAAAAGACAAGCGCATTGTTTAGTGCGTGGAAACAGTGCGTGTTTTGGCCAGGCAGCTTGTGTTTGCGATACGTAGACTAATCTCCTCAACCCCGCCCCGCCTCCGCACTAAATCACACAATGGCTCCAGCGAAAAAACGCGAGAAAGACAGTAGCGTAGATGCTCCGGCTAATGGCATCAATGGAATGTCCTCCAACAGAGTGGCGGATGCCGCAAACCCAAGTGGTAGTGGCAGTACGGCAACGGGAAACGATACACATGCGAAACTGAATGGACACCAGCAGGAGCAGGAACTCTTTTTGCAGGCGTTCGAGAGTAAGTACAGCTGGTAGTCCGGCACAATAAGCCCAACAAACCTTTGCATCTTTCTATAATGTGAATCCTCTGCAGAGCCCACGCAGATCTATCGTTACCTACGCAATCGGCACGAGACAAATGTGAGTACGTCCATGACCCAGATGGGCCAATACTTAATCTCTTTCTGTCTCTTTGCCCGTAGCCCATATTTTTGAACCGCACCCTAAGCTATATGAAAGAACGAATGTCGCGCAACAACAAAAAACGGGTCAGCTTCAAGGTCAACTCCATACTGGACAGCATTGTGCAAAAGTCGGAAGCCGTAAGCCAAAACTACCTGCACGTTATCTACGATTCGCTGCACGAGAAGCTTAAAACAGCGCCAGATGCCACTGGAGAGGATCTGCTGGAGGAACAATTGCTTTGTGAAGCAGGGGAATCGATTTGTGTGGAGACAACGCTCTACAAGATCACTCGAAGCAAGCGCAAGGACAGTACGTTGGACTTTCAGGAGCTGCTTAGCAAGAGTTCCCGCATTGTTTACAATCCAAAGGAGCGAATTGGGGAGCACTCGGCCATCAGCATACCGCTGCAGTCGATGCGGCCGATGGGCGAACAGCACACGCTCTACAAGCTGCTCTTCCGCATTAAGGTGTTGGCGTTGGGTTCATGCAACGACGAGAATGCAGGTAATGATCAGATAGAGCTTTTCATTAAAAGGTATATGACTTCATACTAAATCCTCTCCATTTCCAGAAACTCCACTTATTAAAAGACCTCGACGGAACGAGAAGATTTTCGGCTCGGAGCTGATACTGTACGAGAAGTCAACGGGTTTCATTACCGAGGGCGAATATGAGGCCATGCTCCAGCCGCTCAATTCATCGAGCATCAAGTCCTTCTCGCCAAAGAAATGCACCTGGGAAACAATGCCCGACAGCTACATTCCGCTCTCGGTGACCTACGACGTCTACCAGCAGAGTCCCATGCTCAAGTTCCATCTGACACTCTCCAATGAACCGCTTCCCGAGACCATATCGGCGACGGAGCTGCAGCGCTATGTCCAACATCTGGATGCGGTTGCTGGCTGTGAAATGAATCACAACAACAACAATTACAGCAATAACAACAACTGCAGCGGCTTAAAGAACGGTGGAGTAGTTTGTAAATCACTGCCGGAGCACATCCAAATCGTGTACAACTTTATGTACAGCAACAATACCCGCCAGCAGACCGAGTACACGCAGGAGTTGATTTGTCCCTGGTGCGGATTGGACTGCCTGCGGCTGTACGCGTTGTTGAAGCACCTGAAACTCTGCCATGCCCGTTTCAACTTCACATATCAGCCGGCGGGCAGTGGGGCACGCATTGACGTGACCATAAACGATGCCTACGATGGCTCCTATGCCGGATCACCGTACGATCTGGCCGGACCATCGGGCTCGTCCTTTGCCCGGACCTGTGGCCCGGTTCGTCGCACTTCAGTTACCAGCCTGATGGTCTGTCGGCCGCGCCGTCAGAAGACTTGCCTGGACGAGTTCTTGGAGCTGGACGAGGACGATATCAGTAACCAGAGGTCTTACATAACGGGGCACAACAGGTGAGCGGGGTTTTGGATTTTATTTAAAAGTTTATGTATTTAACCGTCTTTGCAGGCTTTACCATCATACCGAGACCTGCTTGCCTGTGCATCCCAAGGAGCTGGACATCGACTCGGAGGGCGAGAGCGACCCGTTGTGGTTGCGCCAGAAGACCATACAGATGATCGACGAGTTCTCCGACGTCAACGAGGGCGAGAAAGAGCTTATGAAGCTGTGGAACCTCCACGTGATGCGACACGGCTTCGTTGGTGACTGCCAACTGCCGCTGGCCTGCGAGATGTTCCTTGAGGCCAAGGGTCATGAGATTGTACGCAAGAATCTCTACCGCAACTTCATTCTGCATATGTGCTCCCTTTTCGACTACGGCCTCATTGCGGCCGAAACCGTGTACAAGACGGTGCAGAAGCTGCAGGGAATGCTGAGCACATACGGGGCTGGCCAAGAGATGATGCAGCGACAGCGCGAGGCCCAGCTTAAATATTGGATGGAGGTGGGAATGCACAAGAAGCAGGAGGATCCCAAGACTCTCAAGTCCCCCCAGAAGCCGGCACTTCCGGCTAATACTGCCACAAACTCTTCAACCTCCTCCACAAACGGTGCAGCGGCTAGTTCCAGCTCCATGCAACCACCCAAGCGGATGCCCGCTCACTTGAAACGTTCCAGTGCCGCCTCCTCCTCCGGATCTACCCAGGAAAACAGTTCTGGCAATGGAAGCGGCGCTGGCTCAAACAACAGCAAGAATGTGGCCAAGAAGAGTGCCGATCAGCCGCCCTCCAGCATGGCCAGCACCCGGGAGCGCCGTTCCGATCCGGGTCTGAAGCGCAGCAGCAGCGGAACAAGACTATCAGCAGGAGCAGCTTCGGAATCTGGCCAGGGCCAAGCATCAAAACGAAAACTGAACGCCAAAGGTACGTCCTGTTCTAGAAACCCAGATCATGGTCGAGCAATTCAGTCTCATACTCATCGTAGTCACCTGTCACGGCTTGGGGGGCTTACTGCTGTAATCTGAGAGTAGTCTGAGGGGGCTTCTAAGAAAGTTCCATCATCGCTATTATATTCTAAGATATTCATATATTCCCCGCTCATTCTTCAAAGCACTAAAAAAAATTCAAATATGAGGGTCATTCCCAGTTCCTTGTAACTTTCGCCATGAAGATGGTTGACTGCTATTCATGTGTACATATGAACCACATTAACATCTCTCCATCGTCATAAGTTCACCACAAATGCCACAAAAAAACAAAAAACAAATCAAATCAAACCTCAAAATTTCAATCAAAATTTATACGGTGGCATCCAATACCGGATGCTTCTCTTTCTCTTTACATTTTCATTTTGTTTCTTTTGGATTTTCACTGAATTCTTTCTAAATGTGAACGCGAGTGCTATGGCAGATGTGGATGATGTGGCTGATGTGGAGCCGTCGACGGCGGATGTGCCCGAGTTGGTGGCCTTCAGCGACAATGCTGTCGATGTTGGTATCGGTAGCGGTATCGGTATCGGTGATGATGATGATGATAGTCCCGTGGGAGTAAATGGAATTGCACTCCCAGTTGACGACAACTGCGTAGGCAATTAATAAAATAGTAAATTCTTTCCTCCCCCCCTTCTATCATTACTTTTTCTAATCTCCCACCTATCATCCACCACCATGCATCTAGATAATGCGGCGTTGACCAAGCGACAGCGATACAGTGACGGAAGCCCCAGGGCAGGAACAGGATCCGGAACTGCGACAGCCAACGGAGGCGGAGGGAGCCGCACCAACAAAAGCAATAACCATACACTGCCAGCCAACAGCAACACCAGCAGCAGCAGGAAGCGTCTGATCGCGCGCCGTCGCTCCACCTCGGAACGGAGCAAAGCCAACGGATCGGCGGGAGCAACGGGAGGCGTCCGCACCAGGCTCTCGGTGCCGGCCAAGTACGAGAGGCGCTGACGCAAGCGACGTCCCTGCTGCTGCTGCTGCTCCTCGTCCGTCACCGCCAACTGACCATCGCAGGGCTTAATTGTTTCATATTTTTGTCGCCAGGCCAGGCAATGTTTACGCTCTTTATGTTTACGGACTCAATTCTATTATGTTGTGTTATATTTTAATCGATCTATGATGTTGGACCATTGTAAAGCCCGGTGTCGGGTTCGAAATTGACCTCAGAACCGGGGCTTGGATCTGGGGGACCACTCCAAGCCATCGGCCCATAGTTTCAGTTGTACATCCAAATCGAAATGATCGGAATTATTGTAATTTTTATGCCAGTTACTTATCAAATACAGGTCTTAGGGCGGCTCCGCTACCGGCAGGACCAGTTCAAAGCCCATTTGAATTGCCTGGCTTTCGGTTTATTTATTTCGGATCATGTTGAAAGGCTTTTGTGACTAAGAATAAAACAAATTAAATGATTGTAATTAGTACAGAGTGGATACAAATATATTTACAGCAATAAGCAAATCTATTTTTAAAACTTGACAAGCTAAACATAATTCCAAAACTGAACACAAAACCAACAAACACACAGCTACACTTACAACATACTTACACACCAATAAAAACTCACTTTAAATGCAAACAAAATATATATATATTTAAATTTTAAAAGAAAAAAGTGCTGAATAAAGTATGCATATATATTTTTACAGTGCATTCAAATATTTTTTGTATTTTACTCCAAATAATTCCCCCTTTGGAACAGCTTCTCTAGAAGTTATAGAACCTAAATATTAAAAAATGAAACATCTTATTTAAATGTTTTTTTTATTTATAAAGTAGATATATTTTTTATTTAATGACATTTGAATCAATCGCCTCCAAAGGGTACAGACATTCTCTGGGTGTTAGTTTCTGAACTTTAATTTCTTTCTTAAATATTAGATGGTTGAATGCACTTCTCTATTTAACAAAGTTGGGATTCTTTTTCAATATGACGAATCCCTCCATGACCGGAGTGAGCGCCAAATACTCGTCAGTGGCCAGCTCGGCGCGCTCGCCAATGGCCAGCAGGACGGGCGTGGTGTGTGTCTGGAAGCCGGTGATGGTCTTCGGTTTGCCAGCTTGGCCCACAACATCGATGGCGATACCCACACGAACGGGCACCTGCAGCTGGTTGAGCTCCTCGTCGAAGGTGATCAGCATGCGAGCCTGCATGGCCGGCACAAGGGTGTACAGCAGATAGTGCGACCGGTTCAGGATCAGGTTCTTGACATCCAGCAGGGAGACGAGGGTGGCCATCAGACCGGCAACGGCCATGGGATTCATGAGCTGGCGGTCGCTGTGGTAGGGACTCAGCGAGAGCGTTCCCTTGCCCAAGTGCGTCAAGCTCTGGGCAATGCGCACCATGAACAGATTGCTGGGGTCCTTTGAGTGGTACTGGGCCAGCTGGCGCAGCATCGAGGCAAGGCGGGCGTTGTTAGTGCCGGCGCCCACCAGACCCATGGCGAAGATGGCATTGTGGGCTACCTCGGCATCGCTGTCGTGGGAGAACTTGCTCAACGTATCCAGGATGTTCAGTTTGGGGTTGGAGGCGGAGATCAGACCCAAGGCCAATGGCACAGCCCGTCGAATGGCGGGTTCGCAGTAGCGCAGCAAGTTGCCAAAGGAACGGTATGCCATCTCCGCGCCAATATCCTCGCCCATGGCGATCAAGGCGATACCCAGCACGGCAATGGATTGCGTGGCCGAAAGGTCCTTCTCACGCTCCTTTTCCTTTTCTTTCTCCTTCTCCTTATCCTTTAAAAACAATACATTTTAATTAAAAATTAAGAAAAATATTTATAGTATTATGTTACCTTCTCCTTGCTCTTGTCCTTTTTGCTCTTATCCTTCTCATCGTCGGCATTGGTGGTCTCGTAGTGATCGGAGCAGATGTGGAGCAGCTGCTGGATCTTAAGGACGTTTCCGGTGCCAGCATAGGCGCAAATGTCAACCATGGTAGTGGCCATGCTGCGGTGTGGCTCCTCCAGAACCTCCAGGGTCATCATCACAGCCTCGGTGGACTTCTGGCGGCCCAGGTAGAGCAGACCCAGACCCAGGAACAGGAACCTCGTGTAGGTATCCTTCAAATCCGACTTGGTCAGACCCATGATGGTCTGCAGCAAGAGTTCGGTGATCTCAGCGTTGCAGGAGCCCACACTGATCAGACCCAGGGAGAGGGCAGTGATGCCCAAGATCTCCACGCTGGCCGAGCTCTTATTGTTGCTGCCGAAGGAGAAGACCGTCTTCAGAGTGTCGATGACAATGGACCGGTTCGAGCCGGCGTAGGCTATTCCCAGGCCGAGAATGGCACCCACGCGCATGCAGGTGTTCTGGTTGTCAATGTAATCGGAGAGCAGGGCGTGCGCCGGATCAACCTCATTCCGAATGCCGCAGTTAACAATGCCACAGGCCAGCAGGGCACCGGACTTGATGTTGTCATCTGTGGAGTACAGGTATTTGTCGATCATAGTCAGACCGCCATCGACATCCCATAACAGGATGAGGCCCAGAGAAGCGGTGGCTGAGAGCATGCCGTGCTCCTTGTTCTTGTAGAGCCACTTGTTTCCATCCTCAGACAGCAGCTTGTCCACGCCGAAGCCAGCGTTCACAAAGCCGTTGACGAAGCTGGCCGCCAAGTTCTGCTTCGCCGAATCGACCTGGATGGAAGCAAAGCGCGACCGCGAGTTGTCCAGGTGCGACTTGTAGATGTCCTCTGGGGTCTTCGGCTCCATGATGTCCAGCTCACGGGCCAGGTTGAGGAAGTGCTTGTTCAAGTTGGCATTGGACATGATCTCCATCAGGTCATCATAGTCGGGAACTGACTCGTCCAGTTCCAGGCAGATCTGCTGGCGGGCCAGCATGAACGCCAGCTGCTTCTGCATGGCCGGCTCCTTGGGCTCCTTGAATATCTCGCCAATCTTGTCCATGTCGTTCAGCATAAGGGCCAGTCGCATAGCCTGTGTGTGCTGGGTGAACTTACGCGACAGTTGCAGCGCCGTCTCCAGAATAATCGTGTTATCCGGTTCAGGAACGTAGGGGTAGCACGACTGCAGATACAAGCATACCCTTGGGTAGGCCGACTCGTCCACGTAGTCGCTCAACAAGTGCAAATGGTCGATTTCGATCAGCAAATCGCAGGCATCCGCCTCCGCGTTGTGCTCCATGTTGTAGGGGATGATCTGCTTGACCAGCTCGATTAGCTGGGTGCGGAAGTCGCCGGTGGTGTCGTGGTAGTGAGCGGAGATCTCTCCGGACAAGTGACGCACATATTCGTGTCCCCAGTCGCCGATGCGCTGCTTTCGGTCACACAGGAAACGGTAGGCCAAGCAGTCCTTGCCGCTGCCCATAGTCATGGACAGCACCGAGATAATGTCCGCACACAACTGACGGGTCTGCTCGTCGGGCATCTGCTTGTACACTTTCTTCATGGTCTCGTAGTGCGGGCGCATAAACTTCAGCGGCTTCGGCACCGAGGTCATCGACGTGGTGGAGGCTCGAATCAGCTTCGCCA